>NW_027325373.1:2777500-4178229 GCF_036924035.1 Leuresthes tenuis
AGAAATAGATTAGGATTAAAATACAGTCTTCCTCCCCCACTAATGTCACCATCATTAACGCCATTTTGCTGGTTGCCTTGGTTACATGTAAACACAACATGAGATCATGATACTTTCTCACTTCTTGGTTGGGTTTAGGCATTGGTATTACTTGCTTAGGGTTAGAAATAGATTAGGATTAAAATACAGTCTTCCTCCCCCACTAATGTCACCATCATTAACGCCATTTTGCTGGTTGCCTTGGTTACATGTAAACACAACATGAGATCATGATACTTTCTCACTTCTTGGTTGGGTTTAGGCATTGGTATTACTTGCTTAGGGTTAGAAATCGAAACTAGGTTTAGGAAACAAACATAATGAGGTCTAAAGTACGTTCTGTTTACAACACAACCATTATTTTCACAAATGCCACTTTTATTGTGCACGTGCGCACTCCTACTATAGGTAGCCCTATAATAAACTATAATAAACACCCCATGGGGACGTATTTGGGCAGTATCTGGACAGTGTCTCCAACATTATTAACCACACCAATTATCTTGAAGTTGAATAGAAACAAATCTCTGCAGTAGGGGCCAAAATCTGAATGAAATCATTTTCTTATCCCATGTCCAATAATCCTATATGAATATAAAATGTCTAGACACAACCAAGTTGAACATTTTTAATCCATTTATGATCCAGCTCTTGAGTTAAATGCAATCTATTCATGCTATTGCGTTGGTTGTATGAACAGCTGAGGGAATTAATTCCATCAATTAAATCCAGTCAAATGAATTCCTACTTCCTGTTAGCGTGTTAAGAGACAGCTTGGCCAGAAAAGGCTCAATTACTGTGTGTTCTACTAATGAAGGCTGAAAAAAGTCTGAAAGCTTAATACAATATCCGCTCTCATGCAAACATGTAAAGACTGTAGGATCGTCTCTGAGATAGTTCTAAAGTTGCACCATTGATATATGAATTTTAGCATTTTTTACTAAACTATATGTAAAATAAAAAGGGGTCAGTCTTCGTGATAATGTCACGAAATACTACCATCACTATTACTTTTGTGCCATGCTATGTGAGCATAAAATGATGACTTCCCCACCCTAAAGGCTATACCCCAAATGATGTAAGTCACATGAATATAGAACCATGTCATAGATTGATGTAAATCAGAGCGCACTTCATGTTCATTCTCCTGTATTACACGAAAAACTCTTGGTTAAAGATGGAGGCTGAAGAACTGCCGTTTCAACAGCATAAAAATGAAAGCAAAGACAAAAAGACAAGTAGTTGCAAGGAGAAACTAAAGCAGAGGGACAGACAGACAGGCGGGGAGAGAGTAAGACAGTAAAAGAGTGTTTTCTGAAACGAAGCCAACTGATAATTAATGCCTCTGACATCATGGTGCTCTAATTAAGCCTGGCATTCATTAAGCCAAGTGAGGGGGGTGTTCGTTAGTAGCTTTTAGGAAGGGGGATTTGTTAAGTCTTCATTGTTTCTCTTTTTAGACAGTAGAGAAAGAGATGGAGGAAACAACAAAAAGAGAGTTTAGGAGAGACAGAAAGTGTCGGGCATGACTTTCAGGTGAGGCTACTCATTCAGGCAGCCATATTGGACGTTAGCATGTGGGCAGCAGCTGCCATAAACGGCCGTTTGTTCATATGTCAAACATGTCAACCTTTCTAGAAACAAGAGGAACATTTCTTATGAGAAAACAATGATTTAATTTGTGTTGTATCTGACTGTTTTTAACCCTCAAGCTTTGCTACTCTGCTAGCTAACAAGCTAGGCTAACATGAGGCTAACAGTCACTTACAATTCTACGACTGAAAATTATAATACTACCTGAAGAAGCTACAGTTGAATATTATGGGTTAAATGGACAAGACCTGAAGTGTCTAATCTTGGAGAAACAAAGTTAGAGTTTGAAGTGCAAAGTTAGGTCCCTTTTTTTAAACTAGAGATTTGCAAAGAACCACAGTAGCTGCTTGAATTCTTATTGCGAGGTAAAAGGGCAGAAGAATGCAAAGCTTGCACCTCTGTGGGATGACTTGGTCATGAATGAGTGCATTAATACCAAGACAGTAGCAGAAGAAAACAGCATAGAGAGAATAAAGTTAAGGACTGGAGGAACAAGACAAAATGTTTAAAAAAGAATTAGAGGAAGGAGATGAGTTTGTAGCAGTTTGTTAACAACAATGAGATGAAAAAGAGACAGAGGTAGAAGATGAAAAGTAAAGTTTAGGAAGCCAATCCGTTTTTTGATCGGAGGATTTTCTGATAGCTAATTAGGCATGGAGGGCTAGCCATCGACAGCTGCATTCATCATCATAAAACGTAATAATTAATGACATTCCAACAAAGAAAAATATGCAAATGAGCTCTCCTCATTAGCATTTTCATATTCAGCTCCCATAATGCTTTTGCTGACAAGGTTGTAATTAATGAAAATTCATGTCTCTTAGCTGAGGTCTAGATTGGATAGCATTCATTCGCAATCCCCCAAACGAGAAGTGGAGGGAGAAAAAAAACAACAGGGATCACTGCCAAGTTTTTAGTGAGAGGAGCGGGAGGGGTGGGAGAGAGGCAGAGTGAAACAAGACAAGAGTTAGAGAGAGAGGAGAATTGGAGGTGGAGGAAGGCAGATGGCAGAGATGCTGAGAGAGACTGGAATGTGAACAGAAAGGCCAGCGTCGATGCAGAGAGGTGCAGGAGAACATGAAAACAGAAAGAGAGGAAAATGTGAATGGAGAAAGAGGAACAGGAAGAAAGCAGTGGAGGTGAAAAGTTATAAAGTAACCACAGTGTTTGATATATATGCTAAACGATTGCAAGCACCAACCCGGCCTCTGTTAGTCACTTCATCCATCAGCCAGGCTCTAAACCTCTGACTGGTGCTCAGAAGAAGAATCTTTGTTTGTAACGTACTTTAAAGGAAGCAAATACCATCAGAGGATTTTACAAAAGCATTCGGAAAGCATTAGAAATTAAACTATTATCATTTAAATGTGTTCAAATGGACGGAAATTATACTTTTCTTCATTTAAAACCCCTAAAACAAAACAATAGAGATGTTAAATTAATGCAAATTCAACATGTAACTCGTCACTTTTAGCAAAAAAAGAATGTGACTAAGGGAAGTTTGTACAGAGCACATAGGAGAAAAGAAGATAAAAATTATAACAATGAAATAACACATTCCACTCAGTGTTATGTGATAGATTATGTGACAGAGAATTTACTTAAAGAGCTTTCTGGCACGGAGAACTAGCTGTACAAGAATCTGTTTTATGTATATACTGTAATCTGGGCGATAAAATTATAACGATAGCTATCGAGGAATGACTTTTCCTCGATGGAGATATGAAACACGATCGATATCCTTTTCGATAGATTACATTCGTCCATCTTTTGACAGATAATAGGAATAGCCAATGACAACGAGGCTTGTGCCGTGCTGAACCAATCACGTGGCTGGAATAGAGCCGTGTCATCAGCGAGTCGAGTCGTGTTTGTTTGTTCTGCTGCAGGCGCATAAAAAAAGAAAATTAGTTTTCCCTCGGAAGACACAGACCGAGGCTTAAGGGACGGCACTGTTAATGAGATTGTTGATGAGAAGGGCCCGAAAAGTTCGGTGGTGTGAATGATGTTGAGCACAAACAGCAACAGCAGCAACAGAAGACCATAAAGTCTGCTTTATCCAGCACCGTATGACACAAAATCTAAGAGACACCGTGATTTTACAAATGCAGCAGCTTACTGTATTGCAAAAGACTTGCTGCCAATAAGCAGAGTGGAAAATAAGGGATTCAACTGGATTCTAAAAGTTATGGAGCCGATATATATCGATATCAAATGATTAAAAAAATATCGTGATATGACTTTTTTCCATATCGCTCAGCCCAAATATTGTGTTAACAATGCAGAAATAATCATTTAAATAATCAAGCCTTACCTCAGCTGTGTGGGAGTATTTTTCCTACGAATAGCCAAATTATTAGGTGATAAATTATAGTATTTTATTTTATTTTATTATGTTTTATTATATTTTATTTTATTTCATTTTATTATGTTATATTTAATTGGATTTTAATTGAATTGAATTGAATTGAATTGAATTGAATTGAATTGAATTGAATTGGATTTTGTTTTATTTTATTTTATTTTATTATTTTTTATTTTATTTTATTTTATTTTATTTTATTTTATTTCATTTTATTATGTTATATCTAATTGGATTTTAATTGAATTGAATTGAATTGAATTGAATTGAATTGAATTGAATTGGATTTTGTTTTATTTTATTTTATTTTATTTTATTTTATTTTATTTTATTTTATTATTTTTTATTTTATTTCATTGTTTTTTATTTTATTTTATTATATTTTATTTTATTTTATTATAGTATCTTATAGTACAAAGAGAAACCCAGTTGAGAAAGTTCATGCCAACAGTGAGTTTTAAAAAATAGAAAAAGGCAACAGGTAAACCTCTGATTATGCACACATGTAGAAATCATTTTAAAATGGACATTTTTTTAAGCTAATAGCACATATGGAAGCATATAATGTCCATATCAGCTGAAACAGATGCGTTTATCTAAATATCTCAGGAAATTAGCCTAGAAAAACAAATTTTTATTATTTATTACTGATTATAATATTACCTGCCATGGTGATTCATTTTAGTCCGTTTCAAAGCGTGCACGTGAGTCCATTTTCTCTTCCAACATTATAATAATTACAGTTGAAATTTCCCTTTTTTTTTAGTAAATTTGTTGGCAAACCTCTAATTTAACCCCCATCTCCCAGGGATAAATACGCTTGTTCACAGCTGTTTTCTGTGTTTATTGGGTCAGTGAAAAATTCAGCTTTTGTGTGAAAACAGAGGAAGCTGAACATACTTCTGACACACAGACATATTCAGGGTATTGTCTGCATATGTTAGAAGCAGTGAAAAACCTGAAAGCTCATTAATTGGATGCCGCACTCGTCTCAGATGGATTTTAGACACATTAAGCCAACTTTAGAAAGCAGTAAGTTGCTTTTTGGTTTGTGTGTATTGTCTTTATTGTTCTATCCTTAACTTGACCTTAAGTTGACCTTCTGTTGTTACAAAGTGCTTCTTTCTTTTCACACATCCTGTATGAAGGCTCTCAGCTGCTATTTGTATCTTTCCTTGTGTAATGTTCCCGGTTGAAGGAGGTCTGGAACAGTGGGTGGCAGCATTACTCTAACACTGCGCCGCTCAGCAGGTATTAAAAAGAGAAGAAGAAGAAGAAGCAGCGGCTCACAATGCCTTGAATGCACAGAAATCTGTCTTTGTTGACAAAGCTAGCATGTGATGTTTCTGAGTGCTTTCAGGAGGTTAAAAGTTGGTAAATCTAATTGGCTTGAACACTGAGAGGTGCGTGTGCAACAGACAGGGAGGGAGGGAGATAGGAAAAGATACTCCCTTTGGGGGAAGCTGCTCCACACCTGCAAAAACAGAGCCTCACCATGAGCTTATCGCTCACAGTGTGCATGTGTGTGTCTGTGGTGTGCACGTATGCAATGATAGTGGAGTCTGTGGTTTGGCACAGCTAATAGTGATGTTTTGCTCTTCTTTTGCTCTGTGAAGCAACAACTTCAGCTTGTAAAATCATTTTATTCAACTCCATGATGCCAGTTTGAGCCACAGCTCTGTTCTGAGAGCTTTGGAACGGCAGCCTCTACGTAACCGGTCCTGTTTGACCGCTGATCAGGTTTATTTGATCTCTTTTCTGTGGATGCTGCTGCAGCAGCTTCTGTTCTGTCAGAAGAGCACAAACCGAGGCTTTGACGAAGGTTTTATTTAAAAACTAGATTAGTAGCAGCTTCTTAATCTGATTGGTTGTCCCAAAAACTCTGAAACCATTTGATTTGTGCCCCATGTCAACACTTTGCAGGTGTGTTTTTCTTTCTGGTTGCTCAGAGCTCCTAAATAGCTTAATTACAGAACATTTTGTCCAGTGTCCGTCCTTTCACTCTGTACAGACTTCCCCTTAAATGCACAGTTTGATATAACGATGAATTACAATAACATTTCTGTTTGAGGACTGTCTGTGTTGGTAAAGCAGAGAAACTTCAGCCCAGGCTTGGTGCTCTTATTCGAGTTATTATAGGAAAGAAGCGTTTATTTTTACTTAAATAACTGAACTTTCTGCTCATTTTTTGACTCATCTGCTGTTGAAAATCAGCCACTCATGGGGACTTTCTCATTGTTATTGCTGGAGACGGTAAATTAAATGCATAACCGTGTAATACAGAGCAGATATTTGTGGGAACTTGTTTAAAACTGAGGCACAGACACGAGTCAGAGGGGGAAACAACGAGTTGTTAGCTAAACTGGAGACTTTCACTTGAGCATTATGTCTGGAACGGTGTTGCAAACAAGTTGGAAACTTATTTTAACTAATTGTAATGCTGTCTTCAGCCTTTTGGCTCTTTAACCTGAGTTTATAGCTGCTTTAACACGTATTTTAAAGAGTAACTCACCTGCCTCACCTGCCAGTTTTATGCTGTTTTGAACTTTCAGAGCTCTGCAGATTAACTGAAGCCAGCAGCTATTCACAGACACATTTAAATTCTTGTTTAGTGCACAGAAAACAAAAAGACAAGGAGAGGAGAGTGCTTGTTAATCCCAAAGAAGACTAAAACTACAGATTAGATGGTTTCGCTCATGTTAAAGCAGGATAATCTCAGTTAAGTGCTGTGTGTATGTGAGCTTTGACCTCCTCCTAATGTCTGCTCAGGTTAAGCGAATAGTCAAAAAAGCATTTAATATGAGGTCAAAAGTGGTGTTTTGATGAAATCTGAATTTTCACGGATATTATCTGGATGAGAGGATCATCAGCGTTTGAATTGCAGCAGTTTTTATGCACGTTTGGACTCTTTACATCGGGCTGAAATGCTCAGAAGGCGCATGTGTTGAAGCTGTTAAAATGTCTGTCTGAGCAGATGATTCATGTCAAAAAGACACGTTTTAAAGTAGTTTCTGTAAAGTCTGTAATTCTGTACAAATGTGCGGAACAAAGCAGGCGGAGGAGTCAACTCTGCAACAATGCTGGAATACTGATATGTTGTGTGTGTGTGTGCATGTGTGCGTGCATGTGTGTGTGAAGTGCTGGCACGAGATAGCAGTTGCCCCTTGGGCTTTGCCAACGTGGCACTGCCCCCTCCACAGCAGCATGGCACAGTCTCAGTCTTTGTTGAAAACTGGCTGTGTTTCTGAGTGTGTTATCTCCCCTGTGTGTGTGTGTGTGTGTGTGTGCACGCACGCACGCTCGCGCACGTACGCGTGCGTATGCTGGAAAGAGAGGTATCCAAAAGGAACCAACTGAGGGGCATAAAAAAGAAGAAGAAGAAGAAGAAAAAACCAACTGAGGGGCATAAAAAAAGAAGAAGAAGAAGAAGAAAATCAACTGAGGGACATAAAAAAGAAGAAGAAGAAGAAGAAAATGTTAAAACAAGCCAGTGTTTGATTCAGATGAACATTTTTGGATTTTTAAAACTGGAAATGTTTCCTCTGCTTTCTGTAAATATACTAATATATGCATATATACTGTGACAGAAACTTAGTTTCTCTTCTTCTGTCCCTGGATTTTGATTCCCTCCTCGGTTTTTCTTTGTCTCTGCTCAGCTCTCGTCTCTCGCTCCCTCTTCTTCACGTTCTTCTTCACTGTTTCCAGTGGCGTGCACGTAGCATTAATCTGCATGCTGCTTGATGCACAGATTAAAGAAAGTGTGTGTGATGCCTCCTATGGTCACTCTGATGTGTAATTAAGCACAAATATAACTGATATACCGCTGCACTTGTGTATAATGATGCTTCCTTTTATTTTGGCACACGGTGGAGACAGATATTGTGTCTTACTTCAGGATTACGTGATAATTTATTTCAGATTGATGTATTATTACCTCTGGGATCACGAGTGTGTCGTAGTTCTCCTGCAGTTGTGCGAGTCGAGGTGTTTTCTTTGTGGTTTTGTCTAAACTGAACGTGTCTGTATTGTGTGAACAGATGTTTCCTGTGGCAGGCTTTTAGGTCACAGCCTCACCGACTTTTCTCTCCTTTCTTTTCGGCGGGGTGGGGAGCTCGAGGTTTTGCGGCAACTGTCGTTACTGTGCAGAACTGAAATATTTCAGCAGGTTTTCTGTCCAAGCATTTGAAAATTATGATTCTGTCCTCTGATTGGCTGGAGAGCTTTTTGAAGGCGTTTTAGCTGCAGATATTTTACCAGACGTGTGACAAAAGTGTCACAAAATCTTTAGGAATCGCTGGTTCTTCTGTCCAAATGAACCGAGACGAAGGATTTAATGGATTTAACCCTGAAGTAATGTTCTGTGGTCAGGTGATCCGCTGTGGAGCCACATTTACAATAAAAAGTGTAAATGTCTTTTTTAAACGATTTCTGTTCTTTGGTTTGAAATTTAACACAAAACATCCCAGAATATATAGATTTTTTCAAAGTATTTCAAAGTGGAGGTAGATGTTAAACAAAGGAAAATAAAAGGATTGTCACAGAGCATTTTATCCATCCATCATCCATCCATCCATCATCTGTCCATCATCTGTCCATCATCCATCCTCCATCATCTGTCCATCCATCCATCCATCCATCCATCATCCATCCATCCATCCATCCATCCATCCATCCATCATCCATCCATCATCCATCCATCCATCATCCATCCATCATCTGTCCATCATCCATCATCCATCCATCCATCCATCCATCCATCCATCCATCCATCCATCCGTCCATCCATCCATCCATCCATCCATCCATCCATCATCCATCCAACCATCCATCCATCCATCCATCATCCATCCATCCATCCATCCATCATCCATCCATCCATCGTCCATCCATCATCCATCCATCCATCCATCATCCATCCATCCATCCATCCATCATCCATCCATCCATCCATCATCCATCCATCCATCCATCCATCATCCATCCATCCATCCATCCATCATCCATCCATCCATCCATCCATCCATCCATCATCTGTCCATCATCTGTCCATCCATCATCTGTCCATCCATCCATCCATCATCTGTCCATCCATCCATCCATCCATCGTCCATCCATCATCCATCCATCCATCGTCCATCCATCATCCATCCATCCATCCATCGTCCATCCATCCGTCCATCATCCATCCATCCATCATCTGTCCATCATCCATCCATCATCCATCCGTCCATCCATCCATCCATCCGTCCATCATCCATCCGTCCGTCCATCATCCATCCATCATCCGTCCATCATCCATCCATCCGTCCATCATCCATCCATCCATCATCTGTCCATCATCCATCCATCCATCCATCCATCCATCCATCATCCATCCATCCATCCATCCATCCATCATCTGTCCATCATCTGTCCATCCATCATCTGTCCATCCATCCATCCATCATCTGTCCATCCATCCATCCATCCATCCATCCATCCATCCATCGTCCATCCGTCCGTCCATCATCCATCCATCATCCGTCCATCATCCATCCATCCGTCCATCATCCATCCATCCATCATCTGTCCATCATCCATCCATCCATCCATCCATCCATCCATCGTCCATCCATCCGTCCATCCATCCATCCATCCATCGTCCATCCATCCGTCCATCATCCATCCATCCATCATCTGTCCATCATCCATCCATCATCCATCCGTCCATCCATCCATCCATCCATCCATCCATCCATCCGTCCATCATCCATCCATCCGTCCATCATCCATCCATCCATCATCTGTCCATCATCCATCCATCATCCATCCGTCCATCATCCATCCATCCGTCATCCATCCATCCATCCATCCGTCCATCCATCCATCCATCCATCGTCCATCCATCCGTTCATCATCCATCCATCCATCATCTGTCCATCATCCATCCATCATCCATCCGTCCATCCATCCATCCATCCATCCATCCATCCGTCCATCATCCATCCATCCTCCATCATCCCTCCATCATCCGTCCATCATCCATCCATCCGTCCATCATCCATCCATCCATCATCTGTCCATCATCCATCCATCATCCATCCGTCCATCATCCATCCATCCGTCATCCATCCCTCCATCCATCCGTCCGTCCATCATCCATCCATCCATCCGTCCATCATCCATCATCCGTCCATCATCCATCCATCCGTCCATCATCCATCCATCCATCATCTGTCCATCATCCATCCATCATCCATCCGTCCATCATCCATCCATCCGTCATCCATCCCTCCATCCATCCGTCCGTCCATCATCCATCCATCCATCCGTCCATCATCCATCCATCCGTCCATCATCCATCCATCCATCATCTGTCCATCATCCATCCATCATCCATCCGTCCATCATCCATCCATCCGTCATCCATCCATCCATCCATCCGTCCATCCATCCATCCATCCATCGTCCATCCATCCGTTCATCATCCATCCATCCATCATCTGTCCATCATCCATCCATCATCCATCCGTCCATCCATCCATCCATCCATCCATCCATCCGTCCATCATCCATCCATCCTCCATCATCCCTCCATCATCCGTCCATCATCCATCCATCCGTCCATCATCCATCCATCCATCATCTGTCCATCATCCATCCATCATCCATCCGTCCATCATCCATCCATCCGTCATCCATCCCTCCATCCATCCGTCCGTCCATCATCCATCCATCCATCCGTCCATCATCCATCATCCGTCCATCATCCATCCATCCGTCCATCATCCATCCATCCATCATCTGTCCATCATCCATCCATCATCCATCCGTCCATCATCCATCCATCCGTCATCCATCCCTCCATCCATCCGTCCGTCCATCATCCATCCATCCATCCGTCCATCATCCATCCATCCGTCCATCATCCATCCATCCATCATCTGTCCATCATCCATCCATCATCCATCCGTCCATCATCCATCCATCCGTCATCCATCCCTCCATCCATCCGTCCATCCCTCCCTCCCTCCATCCCTCCCTCCATCCACAGTTTTGCAGTTATTACTTACATAGAGCACAGAACAGGCTGCAGTTAAAAACACAACCCTCAGTTGTGATGCTCTACATCCTCCCTCCTTTTTTCTTTCTCTCTTTCCTCACTCTCCTCGCTCGACCTCGTTCTCTCTCGCTCTCTCTCTCTCTTTCTCCACTTCCCTCACATCTCTCTCTCCCTCTCCCGTTCTCTGTGCCATATGGTGTACCATGGTACATTTAGCTTGTCAGTGATAATGGATGACCATGGAAGCCCAGTTTTGCTTTAAGCGCTAGCTTGCTGCTCGCTGTCTCAGTGTGCGAATGTGTGTGTGTGCGTCTGTTTGTGCGTTGGATGATGGCTGCTGATGCTTTCGGCTGTGGGATGAGGGATCATGAAGCAAAATCAGCACTAACATTCACTTAACACACACTGTTTCTCTCTCACACACACGCAAAACACAGAGCTTCGTTGATCCCGGTCGACGCTGCGGTCACTTACAGGCAGTTTCATTCAAGCGATCTGATTGGCTGCTGCCAGGAACAGAATCTGGGTGTGCAGTTTACACAACAGCGAAACGTGGGCCTCATCCAGCAATAGTGACAATATTGATGATATTGTAGCAGAATAACTTGAATCTTTTGTAGCATTGCAGGAAGGTTTTCATCATTTAAGCTTCCAAAACTCTGTATTTGTGTGTAAAACTTTGGAAGATGCAGCAATCAGCTGCTTCAGTTCATGAAAATGTGACTTTTAACCGTGAGGATGAGCCTCTCACTGTTAAACGATCTGTTGCTGCTCTGCAACAGCTGAAAGAGCTTCGCTGTAGCTCCGGTCCTGTGTTTTAGCTTTTTAGCAGCTAACATCCAGAACTGCTGCTCGCATAGAGAATATTTCACCGTTTGGTTCAGTAAAAACATATTATAAAATAAAGTAAAACTCGTGTTATTATTACTTTTACTTTTACTAAAATGTATTTCCTTAGTTGCTAATTAGACAACATATAAGTTAATTCAAAAACCCACATTTGAAGCCAATTCATCGCATTAAAAACAGATGATTTGGCATCCAGAACTGCTGCTTACATCGAGAATATGTCACAGTTAGTCGTAGACTACATTTTCTCCCTCATTTCACACTGTTTGGTTCAGTAAAAACATATTATAAAATAAAATAAAACATGTTATTATTACTTTTTTTGTGAGACAGCATATAAGTTCATTCAAAAACTCACATTTGAAGCCGATGCATCGCATTAAAAACAGATGATTTGGCATCCAGAACTGCTGCTTACATCGAGAATATGTCACAGTTAGTCATAGACTACATTTTCCCCCTCATTTTACACCGTTTGGTTCAGTAAAAACATATTATAAAATAAAATAAAACATGTTATTATTACTTTTTTTGTGAGACAGCATATAAGTTAATGCAAAAACTCACATTTGAAGCCAATGCGTGGCATTATAAACAGATGATTTGGCATCCAGAACTGCTGCTTACATCGAGAATATGTCACAGTTAGTCATAGACTACATTTTCTCCCTCATTTCACACTGTTTGGTTCAGTAAAAACATATTATAAAATAAAATAAAACATGTTATTCTTACTTTTTTTGTGAGACAGCATATAAGTTAATTCAAAAACTCACATTTGAAGCCGATGCGTGGCATTATAAACAGATGATTGGCATCAGAGAAACATAAGAGGACTGAATTTGATTTAGCACAAACATACTGATAAAAAACCTGATTTTATCATTTCTTATATTTCACATCTCAGTCTTTGTATTTTTAGCAAAAATGACCTTCAAAAGACAATTTTAAAGGAAATCGAAGAAGTTAAGACAAGTTTTAGGTACATTTTCTATATTTTCTTGAAAAACATATCGATAACTGGGAGTCCGTGTATTTCTCTTGGACGAGTCAGAACATAATTAGTGTCTTGGAAAGAAAATCTGAGCTAAATGAATATTTAAATGCAAAAAGACTCCGATCGGCTGTGATTGCCAGTGTTTCGCATACGTAGCGAAGTGATATTGAAGTTAGAGATGATGATCTCCCCTCCTCTCCTCCTCATGCAGCTGTGCTCCCCCTTCTCTCTCCAGCTGTTGCCAACCAATCACCTGCTTTCTCCCTTCCACACACATATGCACGGGATAATTATAGGAGACGAGGCACTGGCTGGAGAACCGTTTGAATACGTGAATAAACAAGAGGAAAAAAGGAACTGAGGTCCGCAAATAACATAAAGAGAGGGGATCGATCAGGGCTGGATGATTGGTTTTAACTCCAGTGTGCCCCCAAAATGACGCTGACAGCATTTTATTTCCAGTGAAAATCAAAATATTAATTGTCAGTGACAAAAAAGACTAAAGGGTTGATTAAGGAATAAAGGATATTCGCTCTGTCGTGCCACACTGAGCACCAGACTGACAAATAAAGCCCAAAAAGTTTCCCTGTGTATCACGGCCTTAATGTCACGGCCGTTAGTTGGTTTCCATGGCAGCAGACGAGGGTAAAGTGGTAACTTTTTTTTTTTTTCTCACGCTTCCAGGACAGAGCCCTGTGAAAGCAGAGGGCACGGTCCCTGCTGGCACACTCTGAATGGGAACAGAGCTGACAAAGAGCTGGAAAACCACACTGTTGGTGTTAAACCGCCCTAAATCTGCCACGGTGACCGGTTCAAATCCAGCTCTCCCTCAGAGGGTGGAGTACGGCAGCGGCAGCGGCAGCTGGCTGTTTTGTATGCACGACTTGTTGTATGATCAGTTTCTCTGGTGTATTTGGTGCTATGCGTCGGGTTTAGTGCCTTGCTCAAGGACATGTTGGTCTGGGAAAGCTTAAACCACCGATTGAGGCCACAATCAAGCTGCTGCTAGTTGTTAACACCTAATTGATCACAGTTTTGTGTGAGATCTTAATTCTCCACATATATATATACATATTAGCCTCAATAATGAGAAATAAGTCACTTTAAATCTGTTGTAAAATCTTTCTCAGGTAGCTGAATCGATTACCAGCTCTTATATTGGGTTTTAAGATACAGATGTGGTTTTTAGCACCTGATATCTCAGAATCTGCTGACTTGCTTTTTCCATTCAGCTGCACTCAGTCAGCGTGATTGAGCTGAGCAACAGTTTGACTTTATTGGCTCAACGTCCTCGTTTCTGTATGCAGGAGAGGAATCGAGTTATTAGCTCTCTTTTTCTCTGTGGGAGACAGCAGGCAAATTCCCTGTAAGTCAGATGATGCTGTGGGTTTAAAATCTGGATTTTATTAGAGCAGAGTGACAGCCTGGAAATGCTTTAAGCGACCACCGGAAAGTCTTCATGGCTGATTTTTAGTTGTCGTTTAGCTGTCTGACAGAAGCAGAGGGAAAATATGGGAATGAGAGCAGCTTTCTTGAGTATTCAGCTGTAATAATATAGACTGACACTCAGTGAAAACATCAGTGTCTGAGCGAGCCGTGGTCGGAAGCTAACAGCTAGCTGTAACTGGATTTAAAAACTCCTGACCACTGTCGCAGTACCTTAATAGGAAGACTGTAGACCCTTACTGTCACATTAGGTGGTTACTCATTACAACCCATGAGAGGTCTGCCAATATTTGCGTTTTTTACTTGTATCGGCATCGGCTGACATGTGCATGCGTTTGCCGATCAATTAGCGCATTAGCCCATTAGCGCATTAGCCCATTAGCGCATTAGCGATTGTTCACTTTTCTTTTAAAAACAGATCTTCTCAGGAAGGTTTTGCACTACAAAGGCCTCATGCTGCTGCGTAAAGTACACAAACATTTAAGTGTTAAGATTGTTAATTCTATTGTTATATATTTAAATATTCTACATAATTTGCTTCTGTTAATATGTTTTATTTGTTTTGTTAATAAATGTTTTATTTTTTTTGTTTAAATTGAGACTTGTGTAACATTTGGGATCATTTCATGTCATTTTTATCATGTAAATGAAGGGAAAAAAACAATATCGGCTTCAAGAATCGGTCCAAAAAAAAAAAAAATCGGCAGCACATACCGAGGATCGGTTATCGGTATCGGTTATCGTATCGGCATCGGCATCGTTATCGTTATCGTTATCGTTATCGTTATCGGCCTCAAAAAAACCTGTTTCACTACAGTCCACCTTCATCCAGAGCACCGTTAGTTCCTGACTGAATTCAGCTGCCCGGACACCTGTTTTTTATAGTTTTTTACAAAAAAAGGTGCAAAAATGTGTGCTTTTGGCGCATGTGCGGTGCACCCAGAGCCATTCAGACCCCCTACAGCATTATCTGGATGTCTGAGCCTGGTTTTGAGAAGCTCAATTCAAGAAGTCATCGAACAAACATGTATTTTTAAAGCTTCTACAAACTGGTCTGACTCCTTTTGAGTAAATTTTGATAAAAACACAGTGAGGCAAACAGCTGATGGTCAAAATGATAATTAACTTGTTTTTATCTGCAGTTTACAGGTGACTACAGTTTTAAATTCATCCGTAGGCGCTCAGATGGCTCCATTCTCCTGCTTCCTCCGTCTATTCTTCGTTTGTCCACCTATTTCCACCCTCCTCTCTTCTGCCTCACCGTGAGATGTCAGGTGGGGTCTGCCCTGCTGCGATGAAGCCACTCTGATCACCGTCTCCTGAACAGTGTGTGGGAGCAGATATGTCATTATTTAGCAGCCAGGTGGCTGCTTTGAAATCGCACAGAACACATCAGCGCTGTGATGCGGCTCCCAGATCTGCAGCTATAGGTTACCCCTCATATTACAGGCTTCCAGGTGTTCAAATGCTGTCACATTTGTCTAAATACAGGGATTAAGTTTGGAGTCAGGGTGGGAAAAGAGGAGGAATAGGTCTGTCAAAGATGACAGGTGAGGAAGGATGGGGGAGGAGGAGGAAAAAAAGACGTGCTTTAATATGAGGTCACTTCAGCAGGAGCATCTACCTGAATCCAGCATATTTTTCCACTACATTTCCACTAAAAGCATCAGATCTGAGTCTGAGAGCCTAACAATTCAACTTAACTAAAGATAACTTGGACCTAAACCAAGCACTCAAGCGAGCTCATTTGGCATTTTGACACTAAATGATCATTTCTGCTGCGTTTTCATCCAATTTCTAGTCTTTTTAGTTTCCTGAATAATAAAAGAAAGAGTGAATAGTGGTTTAGAAAAGCCTCATAGAGGCAACCAAGGAGAAATGAGCAGAGAGCTGGTGCATAGACAAGAAGGGATCAGAATGTAATGCTGAACCCCAGGATCCTCTGACCTTTGACCTCTCCAGTCTGACAGCACCTGACCCACCATCCGTCTCTCCAGGGTTGCCCCTCCTCCTCACAGGGAGAGGGAGCCAGGAGAAAACACTGCTCACTTCTTAGAAATCTTCATCAGAAGCTCTCAGAAAAGATGCTGAAGATGCACGTGTTGTTTTTCTCAAAGATGTCAAACAGACAGCAACAAACTTCTTCTTCTTCTGTGAAGATTATATATATATAGCTGATAAATCTGAATTTTCATCTCGGAGGATTCATCCCTCCATAAGACCTGTTGCCACTGATTTTCAGTCCACTTCTTGTGTCATTTGGCACAGCTCAGCCTTTTCTCCCTGTTTCCCTTCCTTAAGAACGGCTTCTTGACAGCCACCCTTCCATGGAGACCATTTCTGATGAGGCTTGGGCCAACAGTAGATGGATCAGCTGAAGGTCCAGATGCATCTCTCAGGTCCTGTCAGGTCACAGCTGGATTTTTTCCTCTTTCTTAAGGACATCACTTTCAGATCCTGTTCATCTGCTGGAGATAGTTTTTTAGGCCTGACACTTCTTCTTTTGTCCTCCACTTGTCCAGTTTCCTCAAATGTTTTAAGGACACACTGCACACCATGCTGAGATATGCCAAGTTTTCAGCTAATAGCTCTTTGGGAATCACCTTGTTGCTGCAGAAATCCTATTTTCTGTCTGTCAAACTGTGTTTTCTTTGCTGTTTTTCAGAGATGCAGCTAAAGAAATGTGTGTCTTTGTGACAGACTGCTAGCAGCAAAGTGCTGTGATTAAATTTTCCATTTAAAGATGCTTAAACTTGAATGATTTGCAGGTTTGTGTAAAGTGGCTTAAACAGAATAACACTTTCCTCAGAAAGCTGGACTGAAAAAGAGCGAAAAAGCAGCTGTTCCGTACATTTCCAGAGCTTAACGTGTAATTATCACAGTAATATCCGTCTCCTTGTTACCCTTTTACTTAAACAACTTCCATAGGGGCAAAGAAGATTAGTTTAATTTCTTTTTGGACACCTCAGTGTCTCTGATAAACTGAAAATCTGTATAAAAAGTAGAGATATTTTAGAGTGTTGGACTGTGAAAAGTCACCTCTGTGTTAATTGTTGACTTTGTTTCCCAGCATGCACCTGTTTTGCACCAGAAAGCCTTGTGGAACTGGAATGTGGCGTCTGTATTTAGCCGGTGTCTCGCTGCTCATTGTGCTGCACTTTAGTACTTCTATATTGTGCCGTTAATTCAGAATTTCACACCTTTTCTTTCCTCGCTACCTCTCTCTTTGTCTCCCCGCGTCACTCGGCTTCCGTCTCAACCCCGACGACAAGAGACGTGTTAAATCCACCTCTAAGAACCTTTTTCAACATTAGCAGTCATCATCTGTCTGCTGAACAATACTCAAACACAGTTTACAGCCACATCTGGAGCATCCTTTGTTTGCCATACAGCTAAATATTGTTCCATCAATAATGGACTCCGAACACAGACTCGGGCTTTTACTTGTAGGTAATCCTGGATGTTTTACAGATTTTTTTATGTGTTTTATTGTCTTGGGAGCATAATTGGAGTGTGTTGTTGTCTTCGTTTGTGTTGTCATGGGCGCAGTGCCTCGTGGATGTAACTCCAGATGCTTTTGTGTCCAAGGTATTTGAGGAAGTGCAGCTCACAATCCTCAAGACAAAGGCAGCAGATATGCTGGGGAGACTGTAAACCCTGGAAAGAATCAAATCAGCCCAAATTCTTATTCTGCAACAATTAGGAGGGAGCACAGGATGTTAAACTGGAAACGTGTGAAAGAAAAAGTCAGAAGAAAGCGGCGGCGACGCCCCCCCGCTGTGTTTCAGGTGCCATGTTTTCTGTTCCCGGGATCAGAGCGAAATAAAGACAGATTGATAAATTCACCAATGGAAAAGTTGCCAAATCGAGTCAGACCCCGACCGAAGTAAGCGTCGTGCCGCGGAGCGAGGAAAGAGAAGGAGAAAAGGGAAGGAGGGATGGCGGGGGGAGAAGATTTGGGGCGCTAATGCCAGCCTTATGCGTCTTTTAGTCGTTTCCGCCGTCGGGGCTTGGCACCGGCGCAGCACTGTCAGCCAGCCAACAAAAATCTGCAGTGCCTGCCGCATTTCAGCAGCCCGTGTTGTCTGAGAGCGACACACACGCACAGAAAAACGCACGGCGGCACGCTCCCCCTGCAAATCCGTGCCACCTTGACAGAACCCGAGGTTCGTCAGAGTCTGATTTAAGTCGAAATAAAGAAAAGAAGGAATTTGTTTGATCCTACATTTATTTTTCCCCATTTTTGCGACGCCACGAGCCGTTTTTACAGCGCTGGTCCCGGCAGTTCTGCTGAAGTCCTGCTGCTCGGACGGTTCTGTGGCGTCGCCCCGTTCGGCGCCTCGTTGTTGTTTGTCTATTGATGCCGGGGTGGAGGAGGGGTGGAGGAGCAACTTTGTATAATGAAGGCTGTTTGGTAATCAGGGGGGGGGGTCATTCACACGAACTGGGAGCCAAACGTGATGCCTGCAGCTCAGTTTTCATCCCGTCTGCAGCGCCACGAACACGCCGCCTCTGTCTGAAACACTCGTCCTTCTGCCTGCAGAAACACGCTTTCAGTTTGTAAAGTTGACTCTCTTTTCTCTGGCCGCTGACGCCCGCCATCCCACTTTCCTTTGAGCGTGGCGTTGTTGGGCAGCTGTGACAGGTGACAGTATATTCCACAGTACCGAGCATTTTTACCCCCTATCATTCTGTCTGAAAGTATCAATCCGCTAATGATGTTTCCCCTGAGCGTGCATGGATCAAACAAGGCGAGTTTCAGCAGTTATTGTGGCGCTGCCCCTGTTTATGATGGCAGAAAACAGAGGGATCTTCACTGGATCTTCACTGGATCCTTCGAAGGTTTCTGTTTATGCATTTAGCAGCAGGTCTTGCCTAAAGACCCCTACTGGAGGTAATACCTTCCATGCAGGGGATTTGAACCCAGGTCCCCTACATGGAAGGTGACAATCATACCATTACACTGTCGTTCAGGCACTCAAAGAGTGATCTTCACTGGATCTTCACTGGATCTTCACTGGATCCTCACTGGATCTTCACTGGATCTTCACTGGATCTTCACTGGATCCTTCGAAGGTTCAGGCGCTCACAGCTGCAGCACATGCCCTGAAACATCAGCATGTGCAGCATTAGCTTCAGAAGAAGGGCTCGTTCCTTCCTCAGAAGGGGAGAAAATGAAGAATTAGAATTAGAATTAGTGTTTGATACACTGGACTCGTGTTTCTGATGCTTTTGAATGCTCGAAGAAGGAAAAAATGAGGGATTTAAGTTTAATATCGCTGCTGAAACTGTTGGTTTAAGCTGTTTAAACCTGAGTAGGCCCACATCAGATTTCCTGTAAAACTTGAAGGTGAAGGTCATAAACGGTGGCTACAGATGGACTGAAAAATGACTAGAATCTGTCATTTTAGGGGCGCCACCATCTTGTGTGAATCTGCATCATGGATATCTTTCTACCCCCCCGTTTGTGGGAGGAAGCAACAACTTGTTCATGTTCACATACAGATCAGAGGATAGGAGGATGTCTCACTTACTCTATGAGTTCTGTTTTCCTTACAGCTGGCTTAAGGTCTGTCTATATTATAGATATGTTTAATTTATGGATATTTATTATAGATATATTTATAATTGATTGATATATTAAACTCAACACATTCAGAAGTGTAAGAAATTGTTAGATAACTTTTAATCTACGAAAAGTTTATATTCGCTTTTGTTTTATCTGAATTATTACCCCAAAATAAAAAGATTTTATCCATTCGTCCATCTATCTATCTATCTATCTATCTATCTATCTATCTATCTATCTATCTATCTATCTATCTATCTATCTATCTATCTATCTATCTATCTATCTATCTATCTATCCATCCATCCATCCATCCATCCATCCATCCATCCATCCATCCATCCATCCATCCATCCATCCATCCATCCATCCATCCATCCATCCATCCATCCATCCATCCATCCATCCATCCATCCATCCATCCATATCTATCTATATATCCATCCATCCATCCATCCATCCATCCATCCATCCATCTATCTATCTATCTATCTATCTATCTATCTATCTATCTATCTATCTATCTATCTATCTATCTATCTATCTATCTATCTATCTATCTATCTATCTATCTATCTATCTATCTATCTATCTATCTATCTATCTATCTATCTATCTATCTATCTATCTATCTATCTATCTATCCATCTATCCATCTATCCATCTATCCATCTATCCATCCATCCATCCATCCATCCATCCATCCATATCCATATATATATATATATATATAATAATCTTTTTTTATTGATTTCTTTTGATGCCACTGATTATATCAGCACGCTAAAGGACTAAAGACACATAATAAGCAGTTAAGATGCAGATTAAAGTGCATAAAACAAACGTCGGCCCCACTTTGCTGGTTCAAGGTGAATCTCTACATAATGACATAAAGCCGCTGCATTCTGGGAAATTTACAACAACTCAACACCAATTTTAACTTTATCCTTTGTGAAGGTTCTGTCCAACAAACACATTCGAACAGCAGAATCCGGCTCTGATCTGCTGCTTCTGCTGAAGGTAGAAGGCGACAGATGTGAGATGGATGCCGCGTCTCTCAACTTGTTCTCGACGCTCGTATACGTTCATCTGTTGTTTGATGTATTCACTCCTTCCAGTGCCAAGGAATCAATGCCTGCTGGGTTTGCAGGGGGGTCGCGGCGGCGGTGCTGGTGGCGGCGTGTCTGTTACTCATCGACCGCCGTCCCTCCCTGGAAAATGTTTCGCTCCTCGTAGGAAGACGACGCTTTGAAGAAATTTATAGATTGCTTCAAATTCAGCGCAAGCAGGATGGTTTCAGTGTCTGTTAGTGTGTCATATGGGGGGGGGGTGTGTGGCTACCTCTCAGACTTTGTAGAAACTTCTGGACCGGTGCCCAGTGGTGTCATGGAAACGCTTGAATCACTCAGAATGATTCATGTCTGCTCAGATCAACCCTCCCCCTTCACTCACACTCACAGCATTCAGGAAGAGGGAGTTTAACCCTTTTTCTATCCATCCCACCCCCCTCCAACATTTCTTTCTCTCCTCTTTCTCCTCCCTCCTTTTCTTGTCTCATCCTTGCCATCCTCGTCAAATTGCGCTATTAGTCATATATTTTGTCAAAATGGAATTATTACACGGGTGTCAGAGGAGATCACGTCTTCCTGGTGTTTCCTTTCACACCGAGGCAGGCTTAACGTGTCTCTCAACCCCCGAAAGACACTGACAGCGACTCCTTGAACGACACCATCTTGTTGTTTTCTTCCTTGAAAGAAAACCAGGAGCCGATCGCTGGCAAACGCCACGGACGCAAAGACAAAGATGGCAGCTCTGGCTGCAGGAACACCTGCAGCTTTTATTTCATTTCCAAAGCGAAAAACAGCAACCGAAGGTTGCATTTAAAGGAAAAGTTTGCAGAACATCTTCAACTCTTTCTGCTGTAGTGATATGTAGATTTATAAGTACACTAAATCTGTGTAAATAGTTATTAACCGACATGTCTGACCTCTTGGAACGTTTCAGACTCAGTTTCTGTACCTCAACGTTCACTTTCTAGGGTCCCTCTTATATGAGTTTTAGCCTCTGTTAGCTTACTAGTGCGCTAACATATTTAGATTTAGTTGTTTTTTACACCTTTGGTCAGGTATGTTTTCTGTGGTTTCACCTGTTAAATCCCCCTTTTTGCTGTTGAACTCCTTGGGAGAGTTGATCACGATTAACCGGAGGATTTAGTTGTTTTTTACACCTTTGGTCAGGTATGTTTTCTGTGGTTTCACGTGTTAAATCCCCCTTTTTGCTGTTGAACTCCTTGGGAGAGTTGATCACGATTAACCGGAGGATTTAGTTGTTTTTACACCTTTGGTCAGGTATGTTTTCTGTGGTTTCACCTGTTAAATCCCCCTTTTTGCTGTTGAACTCCTGGGAGAGTTGATCACGATTAACCGGAGGATTTAGTTGTTTTTTACACCTTTGGTCAGGTATGTTTTCTGTGGTTTCACGTGTTAAATCCCCCTTTTTGCTGTTGAACTCCTTGGGAGAGTTGATCACGATTAACCGGAGGATTTAGTTGTTTTTACACCTTTCCTCAGGTATGTTTTCTGTGGTTTCACCTGTTAAATCCCCCTTTTTGCTGTTGAACTCCTTGGGAGAGTTGATCACGATTAACCGGAGGATTTAGTTGTTTTTTACACCTTTGGTCAGGTATGTTTTCTGTGGTTTCACCTGTTAAATCCCCCTTTTTGCTGTTGAACTCCTTGGGAGAGTTGATCACGATTAACCGAAGGATTTAGTTGTTTTTTACACCTTTGGTCAGGTATGTTTTCTGTGGTTTCACGTGTTAAATCCCCCTTTTTGCTGTTGAACTCCTTGGGAGAGTTGATCACGATTAACCGGAGGATTTAGTTGTTTTTTACACCTTTGGTCAGGTATGTTTTCTGTGGTTTCACGTGTTAAATCCCCCTTTTTGCTGTTGAACTCCTTGGGAGAGTTGATCACGATTAACCGGAGGATTTAGTTGTTTTTTACACCTTTGGTCAGGTATGTTTTCTGTGGTTTCACCTGTTAAATCCCCCTTTTTGCTGTTGAACTCCTTGGGAGAGTTGATCACGATTAACCGGAGGATTTATTTGTTTTTTACACCTTTGGTCAGGTATGTTTTCTGTGGTTTCACCTGTTAAATCCCCCTTTTTGCTGTTGTACTCCTTGGAGAGTTGATCACGATTAACCGGAGGATTTAGTTGTTTTTTACACCTTTGGTCAGGTATGTTTTCTGTGGTTTCACGTGTTAAATCCCCCTTTTTGCTGTTGTACTCCTTGGAGAGTTGATCACGATTAACCGGAGGATTTAGTTGTTTTTTACACCTTTGGTCAGGTATGTTTTCTGTGGTTTCACGTGTTAAATCCCCCTTTTTGCTGCTGAACTCCTGGGAGAGTTGATCACGATTAAAAGGAGGATTTTGTTGTTTTTTACACCTTTCCTCAGGTATGTTTTCTGTGGTTTCACGTGTTAAATCCCCCTTTTTGCTGTTGTACTCCTTGGGAGAGTTGATCACGATTAACCGGAGGATTTAGTTGTTTTTTACACCTTTGGTCAGGTATGTTTTCTGTGGTTTCACGTGTTAAATCCCCCTTTTTGCTGCTGAACTCCTTGGAGAGTTGATCACGATTAACCGGAGGATTTAGTTGTTTTTTACACCTTTGGTCAGGTATGTTTTCTGTGGTTTCACGTGTTAAATCCCCCTTTTTGCTGCTGAACTCCTGGGAGAGTTGATCACGATTAAAAGGAGGATTTAGTTGTTTTTTACACCTTTCCTCAGGTATGTTTTCTGTGGTTTCACGTGTTAAATCCCCCTTTTTGCTGTTGAACTCCTTGGGAGAGTTGATCACGATTGACCGGAGGATTTAGTTGTTTTTTACACCTTTGGTCAGGTATGTTTTCTGTGGTTTCATGTGTTAAATCCCCCTTTTTGCTGTTAAACTCCTTGGGAGAGTTGATCACGATTAACCGGAGGATTTTGTTGTTTTTTACACCTTTGGTCAGGTATGTTTTCTGTGGTTTCACCTGTTAAATCCCCCTTTTTGCTGTTGAACTCCTGGGAGAGTTGATCACGATTAACCGGAGGATTTAGTTGTTTTTTACACCTTTCCTCAGGTATGTTTTCTGTGGTTTCACGTGTTAAATCCCCCTTTTTGCTGTTGAACTCCTTGGGAGAGTTGATCACGATTAAAAGGAGGATTTAGTTGTTTTTTACACCTTTGGTCAGGTATGTTTTCTGTGGTTTCACGTGTTAAATCCCCCTTTTTGCTGTTGAACTCCTGGGAGAATTGATCACGATTAACCGGAGGATTTAGTTGGTTTTTACACCTTTGGTCAGGTATGTTTTCTGTGGTTTCACCTGTTAAATCCCCCTTTTTGCTGTTGTACTCCTTGTTAGAGTTGATCACGATTGAAAGGAGGATTTAGTTGTTTTTTACACCTTTGGTCAGGTATGTTTTCTGTGGTTTCACGTGTTAAATCCCCCTTTTTGCTGTTGAACTCCTTGGGAGAGTTGATCACGATTAACCGGAGGATTTAGTTGTTTTTTCCACCTTTGGTCAGGTATGTTTTCTGTGGTTTCACCTGTTAAATCCCCCTTTTTGCTGTTGTACTCCTTGGAGAGTTGATCACGATTAACCGGAGGATTTAGTTGTTTTTTACACCTTTGGTCAGGTATGTTTTCTGTGGTTTCACGTGTTAAATCCCCCTTTTTGCTGTTGAACTCCTTGGGAGAATTGAACACGATTAACCGGAGGATTTAGTTGTTTTTTACACCTTTGGTCAGGTATGTTTTCTGTGGTTTCACCTGTTAAATCCCCCTTTTTGCTGTTGAACTCCTTGGGAGAGTTGATCACGATTAACCGGAGGATTTAGTTGTTTTTTACACCTTTCGTCAGGTATGTTTTCTGTGGTTTCACCTGTTAAATCCCCCTTTTTGCTGTTGAACTCCTTGGGAGAGTTGATCACAATTGAAAGGAGGATTTAGTTGTTTTTTACACCTTTGGTCAGGTATGTTTTCTGTGGTTTCACGTGTTAAATCCCCCTTTTTGCTGTTGAACTCCTTGGGAGAGTTGATCACGATTAACCGGAGGATTTAGTTGTTTTTTCCACCTTTGGTCAGGTATGTTTTCTGTGGTTTCACCTGTTAAATCCCCCTTTTTGCTGTTGAACTCCTTGGGAGAATTGAACACGATTAACCGGAGGATTTAGTTGTTTTTTACACCTTTGGTCAGGTATGTTTTCTGTGGTTTCACCTGTTAAATCCCCCTTTTTGCTGTTGAACTCCTGGGAGAGTTGATCACGATTAACCGGAGGATTTAGTTGTTTTTTACACCTTTCATCAGGTATGTTTTCTGTGGTTTCACCTGTTAAATCCCCCTTTTTGCTGCTGAACTCCTTGGGAGAGTTGATCACGATTAACCGGAGGATTTAGTTGTTTTTTACACCTTTGGTCAGGTATGTTTTCTGTGGTTTCACGTGTTAAATCCCCCTTTTTGCTGTTGTACTCCTGGGAGAGTTGATCACGATTAACCGGAGGATTTAGTTGTTTTTTACACCTTTCCTCAGGTATGTTTTCTGTGGTTTCACGTGTTAAATCCCCCTTTTTGCTGTTGAACTCCTTGGGAGAGTTGATCACGATTAACCGGAGGATTTAGTTGTTTTTTACACCTTTGGTCAGGTATGTTTTCTGTGGTTTCACCTGTTAAATCCCCCTTTTTGCTGTTGAACTCCTTGGGAGAGTTGATCACGATTGACCGGAGGATTTAGTTTGTTTTTTACACCTTTGGTCAGGTATGTTTTCTGTGGTTTCACGTGTTAAATCCCCCTTTTTGCTGTTGAACTCCTGGGAGAGTTGATCACGATTAACCGGAGGATTTTGTTGTTTTTTACACCTTTCATCAGGTATGTTTTCTGTGGTTTCACGTGTTAAATCCCCCTTTTTGCTGTTGAACTCCTGGGAGAGTTGATCACGATTAACCGGAGGATTTAGTTGTTTTTTACACCTTTGGTCAGGTATGTTTTCTGTGGTTTCACGTGTTAAATCCCCCTTTTTGCTGTTGAACTCCTTGGGAGAGTTGATCACGATTAACCGGAGGATTTTGTTGTTTTTTACACCTTTGGTCAGGTATGTTTTCTGTGGTTTCACCTGTTAAATCCCCCTTTTTGCTGCTGAACTCCTTGGGAGAGTTGATCACGATTAACCGGAGGATTTAGTTGTTTTTTACACCTTTGGTCAGGTATGTTTTCTGTGGTTTCACGTGTTAAATCCCCCTTTTTGCTGTTGTACTCCTGGGAGAGTTGATCACGATTAACCGGAGGATTTAGTTGTTTTTTACACCTTTGGTCAGGTATGTTTTCTGTGGTTTCACCTGTTAAATCCCCCTTTTTGCTGTTGAACTCCTTGGGAGAGTTGATCACGATTAACTGGAGGATTTAGTTGTTTTTTACACCTTTGGTCAGGTATGTTTTCTGTGGTTTCACCTGTTAAATCCCCCTTTTTGCTGTTGAACTCCTGGGAGAGTTGATCACGATTGAAAGGAGGATTTAGTTGTTTTTTACACCTTTGGTCAGGTATGTTTTCTGTGGTTTCACCTGTTAAATCCCCCTTTTTGCTGTTGAACTCCTTGGGAGAATTGAACACGATTAACCAGAGGATTTAGTTGTTTTTTACACCTTTGGTCAGGTGTGTTTTCTGTGGTTTCACGTGTTAAATCCCCCTTTTTGCTGTTGAACTCCTTGGGAGAGTTGATCACGATTAACTGGAGGATTTAGTTGTTTTTTACACCTTTGGTCAGGTATGTTTTCTGTGGTTTCTCCTGTTAAATCCCCCTTTTTGCTGTTGTACTCCTTGTTAGAGTTGATCACGATTAACCGGAGGATTTAGTTGTTTTTTACACCTTTGGTCAGGTATGTTTTCTGTGGTTTCACGTGTTAAATCCCCCTTTTTGCTGTTGTACTCCTTGTTAGAGTTGATCACGATTAACCGGAGGATTTAGTTGTTTTTTACACCTTTGGTCAGGTATGTTTTCTGTGGTTTCACGTGTTAAATCCCCCTTTTTGCTGTTGAACTCCTTGGGAGAATTGAACACGATTAACCGGAGGATTTAGTTGTTTTTTACACCTTTGGTCAGGTATGTTTTCTGTGGTTTCACCTGTTAAATCCCCCTTTTTGCTGTTGAACTCCTTGGGAGAGTTGATCACGATTGAAAGGAGGATTTAGTTGTTTTTTACACCTTTGGTCAGGTATGTTTTCTGTGGTTTCACCTGTTAAATCCCCCTTTTTGCTGTTGAACTCCTTGGGAGAGTTGATCACGATTAACCGGAGGATTTAGTTGTTTTTTACACCTTTGGTCAGGTATGTTTTCTGTGGTTTCACGTGTTAAATCCCCCTTTTTGCTGTTGAACTCCTTGGGAGAGTTGATCACGATTGACCGGAGGATTTAGTTGTTTTTTACACCTTTCGTCAGGTATGTTTTCTGTGGTTTCACCTGTTAAATCCCCCTTTTTGCTGTTGAACTCCTTGGGAGAGTTGATCACGATTAACCGGAGGATTTAGTTGTTTTTTACACCTTTGGTCAGGTATGTTTTCTGTGGTTTCACCTGTTAAATCCCCCTTTTTGCTGTTGAACTCCTTGGGAGAGTTGATCACGATTAACCGGAGGATTTAGTTGTTTTTTACACCTTTCCTCAGGTATGTTTTCTGTGGTTTCACGTGTTAAATCCCCCTTTTTGCTGTTGAACTCCTTGGGAGAGTTGATCACGATTGACCGGAGGATTTAGTTGTTTTTTACACCTTTGGTCAGAATAAAAGGAGAAAGATATCCTGGTCTGGGCCTGTTCATCTTCATAAAAACACAACACAGACAACACTAACCGGTTACAGTAGCATCAGCATGAGAATGAAAGAAACACATGTTATGTAGTGAATAAAAGCTATATTAGACCAGTTAAGGTGAAGAAGCAAATAGAAACGGCTTTATCCTCCTTTTTGTTTCCTCCTGAAAGCTACGCTAACGCTGGCTAACTCTGCATAAAGGGATGAACCTCCCTTTGCATCCCGAAGACAACAAAAATATATCAGATACAAGCAAAACCTCCAAGTTTGGCAAAAGGAAGTCGATGAACCAAGAAGAACCAGAAGTTTCTGCTGCTAAATATGAAACCAAACCTGTTGTTCCCTGTCGTTTGATGGGTAAAAATTCACTCCTTTGTTGCTCCCTGGAGTTGAAAATGGACACCTCAGGAAGTGAAATCAGCTTAATAATAGAAACAATAGAAATAATAATCACTAAATTTCAACCTCAGAGAAAAACTCACCATAGAGTGACTGCATGAGACATTTAAACTGGTTGAAAATCAGTTTTTTACCACCTTCTATCCGTCCTTCACTCCGGTTCTTCCTGCATTTCTTATCTTCTGACCTGGTGTCAGGAACTGATGCAGCCACTTGGTCTGTTGTGCCGCCTTTAATGAAACTTTATCAGACTAATTAAGATAAACGTTAACATGGCAAAGCTGATTAATTAAAGAAGAAAATTTGCCATGTAATGATCAGAAGATATTACTGTATTGTTTACTCTTCTTTTTTCTCACCTCTCAGTATACGAAGCCACCAGCTGACAGATTCAGTGTTTGGAGTAATTCTCAGTTCTTGTTATATGTTCTGGAGAAAACCGGCCCACAAAAAAGGATCCAAACGTCCTCCATGAGGTACCCAGATGTTCCACAGGCTTTAGGAAAGTTGGGCACAAAAGTTTGGGGTTTTCCATGAAAAATCACACTTTTATTTATCAAATGAGTTGCAAAATTAATGGAAAATAGCTTATAAATAATGATTTTTATTTGAAATATTGATTTTGCTCCTCAAACTTTGCTTTCGTCAAAGAAAGCTCCATTTGCAGCAATTACAGCTTTGCAGCCCTTTGGCATCGAGCTGTTAATTTGTTGAGGTAATCTGTAGAAATGTAGATAATTAGCAAACACAATGTACCATTAGAAGACTGGGGTGACAGCTGCTGGAAACGGGCCTTTATACACCTGGTATTTCTTTTAAAAACCACACGTTTCCACCTAGAATAGTCATTTACCTCATTAATAATGTATAGAGTTTATTTCTGATTAATTTAATGTTAAAAAACTGTGCTTTTCCTTGAAAAATAAGGACATTTCTAAGTGACCCCAAACTTTTGAACGGTACTATATATTTATATATGTATAACTTTGAATAAGGACGTTTTAAATGCACAGGGTACCCCCAAAGCATCACTTTTGGACATGCAGGGTCATAAAATGCACTTTATTTTGTATTTTTATGCTTAAATGTGGCATTTTCCAAACCTCAACCAAAGGCCTTTTAATGCCTGTTCTTGACTGAAGACTTTTAGACTCTTTTGTCTCTTGTTTGAATGCCGAATGCCCCCCCCCCAGTTCCCCTCTGACCTCCTGAAGCAGTCTGCGTTGCTCATTGATAAGCCAGCTCTATGGAGTGATGTTTTCCTGCTGCCATTCACTTTTGGTGCAGCCAGTAAAAGCAAAACCTTTGTATTAACCTCTATTTGTGACTCACAGAGAATGAGAATGTATTTAATAAAGAACTTCTCACTAGAATTAAATACGAAAATATAACACTAATAATTAATAATAATACTGTAATGTAACTTGGGTTCTTGGATCTTGGTTTGTGGGGTTCTGCCATGTTGGCAAGTCCAGCAAAATCCTTTTTTCTTTGTATTTTGGTGTCAAGCCACAGCTTTTATCCTTAAAACACCTGCAGACCAACCAGCTGCTCAAAAACTCTTTCGAAGCAACCTTGGAAAGCTTTAATAAGAAGAAAGAACTTATATTCTGACAGAAAGACAGCCCCAAACTGTCTGAGGCGGCCCATCTTTCAGATAAAATGTCTTCCTCTTGGTTCAGTTGCAGGTTTGGGTTTTAATGTTCAGGTGAGCTGAGCTTAAGTCAAAATCTGAAGACGGCAAGTCCAAGAGGACTTAATTAATTAATTCATTAATATTATATATTATACTATATATTATTATATTATATATTATATTATATTATATTATATTATATTATATTATATTATATTATATTATATTATATTATATTATATTATATTATATTATTTTATTTTATATATATTATTATATAAATTATAATATTATATTAATATAATATTAATTAATTAATTCAAGAGGATTAGCAAAGATTCGGAGGATGTTGCACTGTTAATAGTTAACAGTAATATTTGGGAAAATCTTTCAAGTGAGACTAAAATCAAGATAAAGGAATAAAGGAAGTGATTTTTATCACCTAAATTCTGGAAAGGCTTGAAAGCGGAATGCAGCCGGGGTTAATATGAGGGAGGACTTGTTAAGAAGCGGTGTCATAATAGCTAATTGTCCAGCTGAGCTTCCTGCTTCCTGTTAACTCTCGGCTTGTAATGGAGCTGATTTGTGTTTCCACTCTGTCTTTCTGCGCTGTGGATTAGCAGGGATTTGGTTCTCCTGGCTCGCCGGCTTCTCTATGGGCTTTATACGGCAGAGTGGCTTGTGTAAAGCCCCCTCCTCCACATTTTCTATCTCCTCAGTCAGCACACTGACCAAGTGGGCTGCTTAGGGTCCTCCTCCACACCAACGAGCCTCTTTTGATTTGTCATCTGAGAAAAAATGTCCCTTGGGCTTAATCGGAATAAGGTTGAGAGCTTCTGGCTTTTTTTTTAACCTTTTTTGCCATTATGGGACTGTTAATACTGGGAAAAAATGACCATTAAGTCACAACAAGCTATCATTTGATATTTTTTTATTGCATAAAATACCGATCTGTTGATTTTCAATCAAGGGAATTATCACAGTTGGTTCTCAGGGTGAAATTTACATTTAAACCAACAGTGTCAGTATTATATATCACCTGATGCATGCTTCCCAATGGACCGAGTCAACAATCAGCTGTTGTTTCTCTTGTCTTTTCAGATCGGAATGAGTTGGGTCAGCAGAAGTGAAAGAGATCGCTCTGATTGGCTGTTTAGATTTATGTGTTGATGAGACATTACCTGTGTTATAATGTGTTGAAACACAGGTTTTTGGGTCCATAACGGCATAGAACTATGCCAAAAACTGAGCTAATGGTGACCTGATGTGGTCATCAAGCGGCTAATTACTATATTAAAAGGTTATGCAGCCTCTAGTGGCCGTAATAGGTACTGCATGTACAATCACGTTGCAAAAGGAATGTGTTGATGAGACATTACCTGTGTTAGGATGTGTTGAAACACAGGTTTTTGGGTCCACAACGGCATAGAACTGAGCTAATGGTGACCTGATGTGGTCATCAAGCGGCTAATTACTATATTAAAAGGTTATGCAGCCTCTAGTGGCCGTAATAGGTACTGCATGTGCAATCACGTTGCAAAAGGAATGTTTTTTAGCCTTGACCGTGGTTGTTTGTTGTTTTCTAAGCCTAAAAAAGTGATGTTTTTTTCTGAAACCAAGCAGAAAGTGAGAACATTTCATCGTGACGTGTTTTGTTTGCAGGTAGCCGAGTCAGCTAGCAAAATAGTGTCCATAAAGGTGATGGTTGCACTGTAAAAAAATGATCTTTTCTAACCCTAACCTAAATATGGGTTGATAAGAGTGTGTAAGACGGCTTAAAAGAACAACAGGCTTTACTGGTTTAAACACAGAGCATCTCTCAGAGGTGGGTGGACACCTTCCTTAGTAGTTCATTTAAGACTAAGTTCATTCGGGATAAGAAACAGAGGTCCAGGAAGTAAGCAATCAGGTGTATTTGTAGAGATTTCTCCCTTTAAAGAACCTGTATTTCTATTTTTGGTGTTTCTGGGAAGCGTTTCTTCATGTTTGCTAAAGAAAATCTAATTGAGGCTGTTTTCAATGAGACTCTCAGCTCAGTCGGGTTCAAGATCTTTCAAAGCGGGTTTCTGTAATTGTTCTGAGGCTTTTTTCTTATTAATTCTGATTTAGAGTCATCCTGTGAGCTTTTCTTAAAGAGAATAACACATAAAGCATACTTAAACAACCCTTTATTCAATTCAATTCAATTCAATTCAACTTTATTTATAAAGTGCCAGATTACAACAATTGTCGTCTCAAGGCACTTAAGTAATATAGTCCAATTCAAGCCAATTGGAATTCAGTTCATTGTCATCATAATCCAATTAATTCATATGGAGCCAATTCAAAAATAATATCCGAGCTAAGGAAACCAACAGATTGGACCGAAACTGGTCTTCAGTCCAATCTCCCGTCCTGAGCCTGAGGGACTGTGGAAAGGAACGACTCCCTTTAACAGGAAGAAACCTCTGGCAGAACCAGAACCAGGAAGAAACCTCTGGCAGAACCAGAACCAGGAAGAAACCTCTGGCAGAACCAGAACCAGGAAGAAACCTCTGGCAGAACCAGAACCAGGAGGAAACCTCTGGCAGAACCAGAACCAGGAAGAAACCTCTGGCAGAACCAGGAAGAAACCTCTGGAGGAACCAGAACCAGGAAGAAACCTCTGGCAGAACCAGGAAGAAACCTCTGGCAGAACCAGGAAGAAACCTCTGGCAGAACCAGAACCAGGAAGTAACCTCTGACAGAACCAGAACCAGGAAGAAACCTCTGACAGAACCAGAACCAGGAAGAATCCTCTGACAGAACCAGGAAGAAACCTCTGACAGAACCAGACTCAGGAAGAAACCTCTGGCAGAACCAGAACCAGGAAGGGTCCATCCGCCTGGACCAGCTGGGGTTTGAGAAGACAGAAAAGAGGGAAAAGAGGGGGGAAAAACACCATAACACCATTCAAAGGATACCTGCTGGAACAGGGAAACACAAGTTAATAACCACAATAATGTCACATGGACATAAAATCATTTGAGAAATTAAACAGGGGGAAAAAGAGAGCAAAGTGAGGAAAGGTGTGACAGATGAGGTCCCCTAGCAGTCTAAGCCTATAGCAGCAGAACTATGGGATGTTTCTGGATGCTGATCTTTATCCTATGAAGGAATATGACCTTTTTAAGTTTCCAGGGCAGGAAACACGGTCTTTGGGCTGTGGTTTTGGCAGCTCAGTGAGTTCAGGGCTTTGCCTTCCAATCGGTGGATTAATTCAGTCCTTCAGCAACACACCGGACCCCCCCGATATGAATGTAGAGGCAGTTTGAATAACACGAGGTTTCACATCTTTATTGTTAAGGGTTTAAATTTCCGTTCCCTTCAAGAGGAGGTTCTGGAAGGAGCTCGTGATGTTTAACATCTTTGCATAAGATCCTTATTGTCAGATCAGATTAATTGAAGTGGGTTTGCCAAAGAATCCTCCGGAGGTTGACGAGGTTCCTTGGAGTACTTTCTGATTATCTAAACCTCACAGTACAGTCAGAGGAACCTGGAGAGATTCATTAAAGTGCTTTTTTTCAAACCCGGTAGATGCTAAAGGAAAGGAGGCTGTGCTTGGATTTGATCCAGAGTGGTCTGATAATATCTGAGAACATTCTCTGTTAAACAAAAGGAAGAATAAAAAAACCAGCAGATGCATTAAGTGTGTTTCTGAGAGCAAATGTAATAAGATTTCTTCCAGATGAACTCATCTGATTTCAAAAATAAACTAAAGTATCGCATATAGTTGACCAAATTAACTGATTGATATCAGCTGATTTTTATTAGCTTAAAATGGAAAAAAAAGTTTTTTCTGAGCAGCAGAATTACTTGATTTTGTTGTGTTTTTAAATCCTTTCGTCATTAAAAATATATTTTATTTTTTTCCACATTCGTACGAGATTCTTAATCTTCTGAGAAATGAAAAACTCAATTATGGGGGCCTTAAAGAAAGGAAATTTAATAGCATTATTTGTCAAAGGTCTACTTTAAAAAAAGCATTTAATTAAGACGTTTTGGTAATAAACACACTCCTTTTCATCGAGAAATAGGCTCTTTAGATCAGATGCTTTACCCAGTCTGAGGGGCTGAAATGTGTGTGTGTGCACGTGTGTGTGCGCACGTGTGTGTGTGCACGTGTGTGTGTGCACGTGTGTGTGTGCACGAGGCCACCATGTTGGGACAAAAGTAAAAATCCGCTTGTTAAAGCCTCAGCTCGAGGTCACAATTAGCTCAGTGGCTAAAATAATTTCCATCCGTTTTAAATTCTTTGAGTCAGAAATCGGCCTCGATTACATAACAAAAATAACAAAAATCACAATGGATCATGTGCAGATTTAATAGTTTAGAATAATAAATAAATGTAAGAATATAACTTATCGATATTTCCTGCTGCTGTGGCTTCTGGGAAAATTAGAAAATAAATGTTAGGTTATTGTTACAGGCCTTGGAAAAGCAGATCAATTTCTAAGTGATTACTGTGTTTCCTCAGATAGAAGGACCTGAACATGTATATATACTCCAGGTTTTTCTAAACATAAATGCTGGGTATTTTATCCACGGCTGCGGTGCCAGAAGGAAGGAAACCGGTGCCAAGGCTGGCCCCCCTCCATTTTAAAGTCCCAGCACCAGGCTTTCCATCTCCGTGCGCCCGCTGCATTTCAGGACTGTTTTATCATTGGAATTAGCAGCTTTTAATATAAGTGGTAACTTTAGCTGAATTAAAATATCCTGTTGCCTCATATTTCAATTAAAGAGAGAGTTGGTGAGGAATGAAGCATCATTACTTTCTGTACTTCATGCTGAAGAAAAAATGAAACAAGGCGCTTTAATGGAGGATTAATCTTTTGTAAAAGAAAATATTAAAAACCCTTTTCTTTATATTTCCTGACAGCTCAACCTTTTGATTTTCGCTCACATTCACGGCAACATTTGCAGCTTTTCGGCTCCGGCTGACGCGGTGCTCTGCGTTCTGTGTCCTTTTTTATGTGCACGATGCGGGACGCAAACATGCATCTGCAAGTGTGCACAAAGGGGGTCTCTCTCTATATATATATATATGAAAACTGTGTATATTTCCATGTGTATTCACGTGCATCTGTGCCAGTAATTTCCTGTACTTTGTGTGTGTTCTGCTGTGTGTGTGTGTCTTTGTATATGTGCCAAACCGGTCCAGCTGGCATCAGTTGTAGCTGAAGCCGAGGCCGCTGTATCACACACACACAGTCGACCACATTCCTATTCTGTACGCCTGTAATTATCAGCCTCTTCTGCATGGACTACCATGTTGGCACGCTTTCAGCGCTGGTCTATACACGCCTGATTCCAGCCCTGCACCGTGCGCACGCTTCATTTTCCTCCGCACACGCTCGCTATGCAACCATTTCATCTTGTATGGCTGCGCCGCGACAAGCAGAACGTAATTACACACTAACCGTGGTTTGATATTTAGACTGGCTCGAGATTTAAGGTTTTATCCAGAAAGAAGGTAAAAATAGTCATCGATGGGTCCCACGGCTCATAGGAGGGAAAGCCTGTTCCGGAGCTGCAGAGGAAATTAGCTTTGTTGTCTACAAACAGCGGCGGCCGGTGCGTTTTCAGCATTCAGCAGATGCCTTTTTCACAGCTAAACACACTCCTGTGTTAAAACGATTGTCGCCTACCTGCCAGAGCGGCTTCAACTCCTTATCGTGTGTTTATCAGCCCTCCAAAGAGCTTCTATTAGCATCTATTTCAACATCTGTTTGACCAAAGGTGCTCTTCGGTTTAGACCTTCAGCGGACTGTAAAGAGGAGAAGTCCAACAGCTGCAGGTTAAACACAAGCTCAGCTTTCATCCCCAGAAACGCCAGAAACGTCAGAGCAAACCGGGGGGCAGAGACAGAAATATAGCTTGGAGAAAGCTGGTTTCAGTGGTGGCTTTGCGGTAATATACCAGCTCTCAGGATGTTTATAGGTGGTAGCTGGAGCCTATTTTATGCCTGCGGTTTCCTCATTGTGCAGCACCAGCTCCAAACATTCATTTGACTCTAATTTCTTCAGTTTTTAAGTGAAATAAACCCCAAAAAGCATATTTTTGTTCCTGATTCCTCTTTCATTTTATTAGCAGTTGGTACATGGTTACGAAGCGGCTCTCTCGCTCTTAGATGTTCGACTGGCTTGTTAAGGTGTCACCAGAATGACGGATCGAAATGTTTTTTCCAGTGATATTCTTGGAAAAGCACTTTGATTGGGGGTTTTAGCTTTAGCCCCCACTCCCACTCTCTCAGGTGATTACTGAGCAGCGGCTGGCGGAGCATCTGTTGTGGTTTTCTTTGGGTTTTAGTTCCAGGTTCTAGGCACAGACCGCCGTAACACGGCGTTGGTCCACCTAGTGACGTTGATTCACACGCCTTTGGGGCTCGACTGCAGCCATTCAAGTTCATTCAGACGTTGCATCGTGTCCAAATCTCCTAAAAGATGGGGAATACCTGCAGAACATTTGTTCCATTAAAAGATAAAAGAGCATCTTTTGCACTGACCCTTCCCTTTAAAGACGAGTACAAACCGAACCACACTCACAGGAAAAGAAAAAAGAGCCACCTAAACCTAAACCGCTCCCCGCAGGGGTCAAAGGTCGAGGCTATTCTTTGAATTTGCTGCCCATCTGTAGTTGCTATGGTGTTGGAGCTGTTGTGGAGTTTACTTTCTATCAATTACTGTGTTGTGGTGTCTGAACTCTAAGTGTGAAGGTCATGCTTTGTGTGGTGCCATCAGAGGATCTCTTCGTGTACATCACAGTGTCAGTCATATGTGAAGCATTTTCTCCTCTGTTCTGAGGACGTTTGGCTAGTCTGGATGGTTTCTCAGTAAGTACACTAATGAGTCTCCGTGGAGCGACACTTTACCAGTGAGACGGAGCTTAAATGAAAGAAAAAAGCAGGAAAGCTTCAGCTTCAGAGCCGATGATGTAGGATGAATATTTCCACTTATCATTTAAGATGTCTGCCATCGGAGAATTCTCTGGATCTGATGTGAGTCAGACGTCAGGCTTTGTTTCTGAATGAAGACCTTCTTATTTGGTGTGTTATGGTTGATCAGGCGAAAACAGAAAATCCTACACCTGTAGAAGAATGAAAAACAGTTTCATTCACACAGTTTTTGATGGGGATTGACTCCCTTTGGCTGCTTTCTACTGGAAATCTAATTTTATGTGATAAATCCCAGTTTTTTTTCCCCTTATGTTGCTTTTTTTGGACTGAATAAATGAATTAATACATTTGTTGGTCTGACTATCAACACTTTAGATGAAAATGTTCTTTGGAGACTGTTCAGGGACCATTTTTTTAGCTGAGGGATGTTTTTATTCCCTGACTGCTGATCTCGCTAAGCTCACATTTTAAATCCTGACGTGACTGATTGAATGAATTAATTCTGTACAGAGTCAGCTGTTGAATTACACCAATAACTGACCATCCTGATTACTGCACAGCTCCATGTTCAGTGGCTCTGGAATGAATGAACCTTTATTTTTGCAGTTGTTGTCAGCAGTAAATATGAAAGAATTGGGGGAAAAGCGATGTTTTTATGGTGTTATTTTCATTGTTTTACCAAACAAAGGAAGGCGGTGCAGTTCTTTTCCAAACCAGTGAAGGTTTTTTTCTGTGAATATATAGATATATATATATATATCCTTCTGCTAACTGCATCCTCTCTTCTTCCTGTTCTAGGTAAAACTGAAAGGAGTTCGTATTCATACGGCAGGGAGTCCAATCCACAATGCCACCAGGTCAGTCCTCTCTTATCAAAGCACAGCGGGTGTACTGTTTATTTTATTGTAAACTCTGCATTCGATCTGAGGTGTGCTGTCGAAGACATCTAGCCCAACTGCATTGTGGGTATTAAGGTTGTTACCTGAATATTCCACAAGGGGCAGAGCGGGGGAACTTTTTTTTTTGCACAATGTAAACAATGAAGAAATGGTGACGAAAGAGGAGGTTTGTTTTCGATTTGTGTAAAGTTCACATCAGAAAAATAAGCTATATAAACGCCCTGAATTAACGCAGACATCTGGTCACATTCATCTCCACACTGCCCCCTATTGGTGACTTAAATATTGCATCATGCAAGTTTAGATGATCAAATCAAGCAAACAGATGCAGGACACATGAGGCTCAAACAGACTTAATTATAACATGATGCATACGATTGTCTTTACTATGCTTATACAGAAAAGTTCAGATCCTCTGCTTGGAACTTGATAATAACTTTAAGTCAAGTTCTTATTTATTTGGCATTATTTAGTCTTGATAAACAGCGCTGAACACTCTCAGCTTACCATGTGTCAGTCATCTTAATGACTACAATAAACACCAGATGTTACATGTTTTTAATGTTTTCCAGGAAGGCTCCCAACTTAGCCACTTATTCTCGACTTTATAAACTCGTGATTTTTGATTTTTAATCATTTTTAAACTGAATTTTAAAGACGGCTGTTTTCAGACGGTCATATAAGGTAGAACCAGGTGCTGTGAGGACTTTGATAAAGTTTGGTGCACTTCATGGGGACTGGGATTTGAATCTGAACTGTAGTCTTACTGCATGGACTCATGGACCATATGCATCCATGATGATAATTAAGTTATACAGATGTTGGGATTTGATTCTGCCAAAGGAATATTAATGAACAAATAAAACCGATGAACAAATAAAAACTGCACATGATCCATTCCAGCACAGGCTTGTGGACACGAGGAGTCATTTCATTTCCCACAGTTATTAATGAAAGCTTATCAAAGTAGGCATTTGAGAGAAAATGTGACTTGTGTTTATGAAATATATGCAACAGCTCCTTTTGCAAATCAGGAATGTTGAGTTTCAGATGAAATGGAAGCTAATGGATAGCAAAGAAAGCTACACTCAGCAGTGATGCCATTAGAAGTCAGCTGATTGTACGGCTAACGCTGCGTTAGCACGCAGTGATGCAGCACTGAGCTGACTCTGATTGCTGTGTGGAAACTACCAAAGGGCAGCACATTATGGAGGGCGTTTTTTACTGATGTGTGAAAGGGCTAATGCTGGTTTGTCCTTTGATGGTCCAGTTCATGACCTTAGATTGAAACATCTCAACAACTAAGCTAATTGATCTTGGTGATGCCCAACCTTTAGTAACTTTAGCGAGTTAAATCTCTACGTATGATTTAAAAACTGATGTAGCCAGAAGATGAACCCTAGTAACTTTGGTGATCCAAGGGAATTATCTTTTTGCCTCCATCACAAATTCAAAATGTCGCTTTATCCATAAGACAGACGTACTTCACAATGAACTGTTTGACTCGTCAAAGAAAGCACAGATGGAACGGCCATGATTCACTTCCATTAAAGGGGAACTCCGGTATTTTTAACGTATTTCACACCGAGAACAGTTTGGTGAAAGCCGGCGTCCTTCGGAAGATATTTAGATAACTGGAGATCCATATAACGGAGAGAACGGGGCTTAGAGGATGCAGCCTCTAAATAAGGCATTATCTGTCTTTATTTCACCAATACTTTAAGAAGAATGAATGAACGAACACGTACTATTGCAATATTAGCTTACAGCTTCCATGTTGTTGTCCTCCAGGGAAGTAGGTGGACTCAGGGGGCTTTCTACATAGGCGTCTACTTGAATGACGATGGACGTCCTTACGGTTTTGAGCCAGATTATACAGATCAGGAGGTCCTAGAAAGGAGGATGCAGAAGCAGAGAGAGGAACAGCTGGCCAGAGAACAACAGACCGCTGCACATCTGCAAATCGTTGCTAACTGGTGATGTTCTTGTGGATGATGTTTACCTATGCTAGCAGAGGAGGAATGCCTTTGTTGCTCCAATAAAGACAGATAATGCCTTATTTAGAGGCTACTTAATCTACTCACAGAGTAGCGCGTCGATGACATCATCCCAGTAGATGAGTGTGTAGAAAGCCCTCTATAAGCCCCCCGATAGCCGCCAATAACAACAACACAGCAGCTCTGAGCTAACAGAGCTATAGCACACGTTCATTCATTCATTCTTCTTAAAGTATTGGTGAAATAAAGACAGATAATGCCTTATTTAGAGGCTGCATCCTCTAAGCCCCGTTCACTCCGTTATATGGATCTCCAGTTATCTAAATATCTTCCGAAGGACGCCGACTTTCACCAAACTGTTCTCGGTGAGTAGATGAACGTATTTCATGCCAGAAATAAGGTCTAGGTTTAAAAATTCTTAATAAATGTTTAAGAGTTCCCCTTTAACTGAATGAACAAGCCCAATAAGCCATGATGCTGACCCAGCAGAACCTCCCCTAAATGTGAATCTATAGAATCTATTTGAAAGCATAGCATTGGTGCTGCTTCTGGTCTCAGCTGCTGCTCATGAGGCCCAAACTGCCACATAAAGTGAGAAGAAGGGAGTCTTACAGTGCTTTCAAGGAAAAAAGTCCTCTGTATCTCAGAAAGTTACAGCGAGTTATTCACCGCCACTTTTAGGCATAAGAAAGTGATCATCTGCACCATGTGTTGGGCCAGCCAACAGGGCCAAACAAACATTAGCATTGACTGTGGTCTAAAATGGTGTTAAAATCCCATTGTGCATCTGAAGGCCTCTGCTTGTTTTCAGACCTTAGAATAACCTTCCCTCCTTTTGATTCTTTCCTTTCTGTCACAGGGACATTATTATTGGGCCACGACAGCCTTGTAAACAAGCAAATACCCACATATGTGCTCACAAAGAGATGCCGATCACGTCTTCTTCCTGGCAAATGTGTCACTTGTTCTGGAATAGTTTACATGCCGATATCTTTCCATCAACTGAATTGAATATAGCTGTTGGTTGAGTTTGAGTCTCTTTGAATTGTCCTCTGAGCCTCTATTAAATCCCTTTTTAATGTGTTTTACCAGTTTAGCAGATGATTTGTTTAAGTTTGTTGTTGCATTGAGCTTTTCTAGCTGTACTTTCTTAAGATGAGAAAAGTACATTCACTTTTGAAACAGTTTGTTCTTTTTTTTCCATTTGGCTGCTAATTTCTTCTGGAATTTGACCATTGATTGGTGCATTCGGCCACCCATTATCCACTGGTCAAGCTATCTGATTAGCCCCGTATAATAACGGTTGGGTCAAAGCACCCACAATATATAAAACCACTTCAAAGCAGCAACAATTCAAAAGAAAAGCTTGAAAGAAATACTCACGAACCCCGGCCAAAACAAAGCAGTCACACAATGGGCTGTTCCCCTAACCTTATAGAAACTAAACCGAAAGCAGGACTGCCAGTAACTCCCAACTTAACCTGTAATTAATGACAAAGCTAAGAAAACAGCATCATATGGCTGGAATCGGTGGATGAGAGAAACCTGGACTCTGGCTTTTTATAGACTCATTAGAGAAAGAAGGAAAGAGAAGTTAGTCACATGAAAATCAGGTTAATAGTACCCTGACACAGAGGCCTGTGTAACATCACTAATTACATAATTTATTCATACATTTTCCTCACTCGCTTTATCCAGTCCCAGGCTGTCGGGGGGGCAGGATCAGCCGCCACTGGGTGAGAGGTGGCGTGCACCCTGGCCCGTTACTGGGCTCATACAGAGACTAATGACCGTGCACCCTCACTGTTCAGGGTCGGTTTTGTCTGGTGATGAAAGCTGGTTTGGACTCGGTTTTCTGACTTTCCTGCTTGATTGATGTTTGTGGGATTATTTAGAAGCATGAATAAGATGATGATGAAACAGTTGGATTTATTTGTATAATCGTAAGATGGAAGCTCTGCAGATTTAGCACCTGATTGGAGAAACTACTTCCTTGATGTTGCAGTATTTGGGTACCAGCGAGTTAAGAAACAGAACCATCTCAGCGCAGGTTCACCACACATATCACTACATATTTGTTCAGTCCTCAGTGCATTTGTTGTTTTTTTCCATTGATGAATCCATCTATTTATCCCTCTATTCAATCGGTCCTTTGCTATTCATCCATTTACTTTATTCAGTTGTTTATCTAAGTCAGTTTGTTGACTCAATAGCTCTAATATCCATCCATCCATCCTTCCATCCATTCATTTATCACCATCCATCTCACTCATCTTTTATTTATAACCACCTCTTATATCCAGCTGGGGCCTTTGAACAAGGCAACAGCAAACCATAGAGGACAAAAATATGAAATAAATCAAACATTACTGCCTCACTGGCCATTTTCCTACCGGGCTGCTGTCAAATTATCCTGCTACACAGTCTGAATGGCTCCTGATGGAAATTGTTGGAAATGGCAGATTAATTTACATGCTGGGCTGAAGTCCAACATCCTTGGCTGTTAGTGAAAGATTGTGTGAGAGAGAAAAAACACTTGGAGGCTGTGAGCTCACACTGTAACAGCAGAAAGATTTCAGATGACCCCGGTTTATTTCACCTGTCTGACCAAACTAACCGCGTTCCTACCCTTTATTAATTTGGGTTTATGTTGGCTGCAGCTTGGTAAGATCATTAGGAATCGATGCTTAATAAATGCATTCCTTAAGTTTCTTGAAAGCACACATGATGACTTTGGTTCAAACTCACACCTTTCCACCATATGATGATCATATAATGTTATCAGAGGTAACTCATCCAAGTTTGTTTGACCTTGATCGGTCCTTTTATGTTTATATTACCTGATCTAATTGATCCTGGTTCAAAACTACAAAATTGACAGACTTGTCTAATAAATTATGCACAGATATCTGTTCAGATCATTAACCTCTTCCACGCCGGAGCCCCCAGTTCCAGGGCGGGAGGGGAACATCCTTATTAACCCAGCTCTGATGAAGTCTCACACATGTTAGCTTTATTTTTAAATCAAGATGGTTTACACAGAGTTTGGGATTGCAGAGAAATGCTCATTTTCGAGCAGGAACCCCAGAAAGACTCGGGGCTGAACGGGTTGATATCCATTTGAGTTTCCACTAATGCTTCAAATCATTGGGACTATTCTAACTTTGTGAAATGATGCACTGAGTCAAAGGTTTTTATTTTTCTTTACACTCAATGTAAAGTGGGTTGTCTTCTGTGTTTATTTTAAGTGCGAGAAAGCTTATTCTCATCAGCGATTGCTTGTATCTGCTATGAACAAGGAAGGCAATCTGAGAGGGTCAAGGGGAGTCTCACCAAGCTAGAAATGGATGGTGGGGGCTGGCAAACATGGCTTTCTGCCAAGGTTAATGCCCAGCCCCCCAACAAAGAGCTCAGCTCTTTCAAAAAACATCCAAACAGCCTCCAAAACCCATGGCCTGCTGGCAGAAGGTGGCATGAATGCACTCCTGATACCAGGGACAGAAACGTACAAATTCGACTTTATCTCTTACTCAGATTCCCGTAAACAAACACCACATATATGATATTTTAATGAAGCTAAATGATGAAAAAAAGCGCTTTGATAGGCTGTTTGTGGTTTCAGCTAGAAGAGATTGGAGAGGCTGAACAGAGATAAAAAGGTTGAACAGATGACAAACTCCGGTGTTTTTAAACCTTATTTCTGGCATGAAATACGTTCATCTGCTCACCGAGAACAGTTTGGTGAAAGTCGGCCTCCTTCATGCCTCTAAATAAAGCATTATCTGTCTTTATTTCACCAATACTTTAAGAAGAATGAATGAATGAATGCGTACTATAGCTCTGTTAGCTCATAGCTCTGTTAGCTCATAGCTCTGTTAGCTCATAGCTGCTGTGTTGTTGTTATAAGCTAACAGTGCAATAGTACGCATTCACCAAATAAGGTCTAGGTTTAAAAATACCGGAGTTCCCCTTTAATCACGGAGACATGTCATGTGTCAGTCTTTGTCTGATGGGTGCTTTCTGTCTTTTAATGGTGATTTAAAGTTGATTTTCCAATTTTGTCTATCAGTCAAAGGTGACTTATCACAAGAACCATTGCCCACCATTTCGTCTTTCGTCCCATTAAAGGGGAAGCTCTTTTTTTTTTAAACCTGGACCTTATTTTTGGCATGAAATACGTTCATCTACTCACCGACAAGTTTGGTGAAAGTCGGCGTCCTTCGGAAGATATTTAGATAACTGGAGATCCATATAACGGAGTGAACGGGGCTTAGACGATGCAGCCTCTAAATAAGGCATTATCTGTCTTTATTTCACCAATACTTTAAGAAGAATGAATGAAGGAACGTGTGCTATAGCTCTGTTAGCTCATAGCTGCTGTGTTGTTGTTATTGGCGGCTATCGTGGGGCTTATAGAGGGCTTTCTGCACACTCGTCTACTGGGATGATGTCATCGACGCGCTACTCGGTGAGTAGATTAAGTATTTTATGTCAGAAATGAGGTCCATGTTTTAAAAAAAAAAAACGAACTTCCATTTTAAATGTTTCTGTGGATGTCATCACAGCGATTTGGATTGGGCTTAAATTAAGGCTTTTATCGAGCAGAAACTATCTAGTTGTATCACGGGAGATGTTTCTTTTCCTAAAAGTGCTCCCCTGAAGATGAACCATTTACTCTTCTTGTGACACTTGGTGCCACCTGCAGGACAAACTTTCCACTTTAACACCTCCTGCTTCAGCAAAGAGCAGCTCCGTGTTGCTCTTCCCTCATTTTATGGACATAGAGTATCACCTGGACTCCCATAACCACAGTGGAAACTCCCTCGTGGCTCGTATTTAATGCAACCAACACACACGTGTTGCATGGCTTCCCTGTGGCTGCTGTCTAAGCAGAAAGACCACCATCATCTGGATGAAGGGATGGAGGTGGATGAATCTCTACCCCCTGATTCCTCCCCTCTCTTTCACTCAAGCCAGAGCCTTAAACACACTCAAACACACACCCACACAGGAGTGCTAAGCCACACCAAAGCATGCCTGTCATCCGGTTATCGCCTCGCAGATCAGTGGGTTAGGCGCGGACTGGTAGCTCGAGCTGAGGCAGCAGCAGTCTGGATGTGAGGTTCTGGTGGAATGCAACATAAAAAAGAAAGCCTTTAACCCTTCGCACACACAAGCAGACACACATCAGTCAGTGGAAAGTGCTGAAGGCTCCATTTTGAAGCATTGCAAGTTTTCAAAGGCTCTTAGAAGCTGCATTTACCCATTAAACAAGGTGCCCACATATGCACCGACGGTATGCATATGTAATGCATGCGAGGTTTTCCATAAATATAAATTTTCTCTCTCAAATGTTATGCATGCAAATGAGTGTGACATTAAAAATATTTACATTTGCATTATGGGGTGTATCTAGCATAAACAAGCTGTGAGCTGCGTGGAGTATCCACCAGCAGGTGTGTCATCATCTTCAGCTTCCTCACTCAGTCCTCCACAGTCCTCACTGAGCTCAACCGGTCCTTCAAACACTCTGAGGACTCTCCACACATGCTGACCTCTGACCTCCACGCTATTATGACGGGTCAAGAGACTGCAGAGAGAATGAGAGCGCGCTGGTTATTATTGAGCATGAATTTATCTCTCAAAACGTCTGTCTCCGGCCTCTCATTTTCTGTCTTTCACTCATTGTTTCTTCTTTCCCTTTTACAGTCCTGTGCAAAAGTCTGAAGCCACCCCCCGCCGTTTTATACGTTGCTTTCTGTCATTTCTTTAAGGAGTCTTCAGGAATAGTTCTCCAGGCTTCTTGAAGGACATCCCAAAGCTCTTCTTTGGATGTGGGCTGCCTTTTGTTCCGTTCTCTGTCAGATGATCCCACACTGCTTCAATAATGTTGAGGTCCGGGCTCTGGGGAGGATTCATCCCTCCATAAGACCTGTTGCCACTGATTTTCAGTCCACTTCTTGTGTCATTTGACACAGCTCAGCCTTTTCTCCCTGTTTCCCTTCCTTAAGAACGGCTTCTTGACAGCCACCCTTCCATGGAGACCATTTCTGATGAAAAGTAGATTAAAGGACTATTTCTTATTTCTTAAAGGGGAACTCCGGCATTTTTAAACCTTATTTCTGGCATGAAATACGTTCACAGACAAGTTTGGCGAAAGTCGGCGTCCTTCGGAAGATATTTAGATAACTGGAGATCCATATAACGGAGTGAACGGGGCTTAGAGGATGCAGCCTCTAAATAAGGCATTATCTGTCTTTATTTCACCAATACTTTAAGAAGAATGAATGAATGAACGTGTGCTATAGCTCTGTTAGCTCATAGCTGCTGTTATGTGGCTACTTGCAGCTATAGGAGAGCTAACGGAGGGATTTCTACACAGGCACTCTACTGGGACCACTTCATCCACACGCCCCCCTGCAGCACAGTTTATTCACTCCGTGCTCTGTGACAGTCGGCTAACTTCACACAGAGTTTGCTGCTGATAGTTTTGTGCAACATGGCAGGATATTTATCAGATTTTGACGATGTGAACGACGACTTTGAGTAAGATGGACGTTCTTAACGGAGTGAATAAACTGTGCTGCAGGGGGGCGTCGATGACATCATCCCAGCAGACGAGTGCCAGAAATAAGGTCCAGGTTTAAAAATACCGGAGTTCCCCTTTAAGGAAATCACTCTCAGATGCCATTCAGCTGATGTAGGTAGATTTTGACAAATAATCTTAAGTTGCAACTAACCAACAATATATAATTCACTGGTTCAAGCCCTTTTATGCTGGAATGATTCACAGGTTAGTCTTAGGTTGGTTCAATAGACAAACCAGCAAAGGTGCAAAAAAAACTTTGAAAGACCTTCAGAAATCCTCAAGAACTATTGCTGTATATATTTATATATATATCAGTGTATCTTTGAGACATGAAACATGTTTCTCATTGTGTCAGAGAGGTCGTATGGCAGCGTTTGACGGTTCTTGTTCTCATTTTTCATTCTTCCGGAGAAAAGGAAAAACTCTTGTATGAAGCCATGTTGATCAAGGCTATCTTCTAATTCTCTAAACTCAATCCAAAGTCACGCAGGCCTCAGCAGTCTGAGTCAGGCAAATGAAATGCCAACGTTCCACAGTAACATTTCCCAGTCGTCTCTGTTCCTCTTTTTGTGTCCACAGGCCTTGAGCTTCATGCACCAGCTTCTTCCGTGCTCCCGAGTTTTTTCCGTTGGACTTAACGAACTCTCTTAACACGAAACAGGCTGATGATCTGCACCTGGTCAAGAGGAGATTCAGCTTTGTAACGTTCCATTTGGACACAATCTGTGCCCTCTAAACTTCTGTTAAAGACAAGTTTCAGCAGCAAGAATTCAACCCAAGAGGTTGAGAGACGACTTTAACACGGCGCAGCTTTAGAGAAGTTTTCAGATTTAGCATGAGTTAGCATCTGACTGTGGGCCTGAAGCTGTTAGCTCTGTTTTTAGAGTGTTTCTGCTTCAGGTTTGATGTGAAAATGATGTGATGCATGAATATTAAAGATGGGAGAAAGTCACAGGCTGCAGCATATTGGGCATAATATTAGAAATATGACAAACTTGTTCTTTACTTATTCATTTTCTGTGCCCTCTAAATTTCTGTAAAAGAAACCAAACCAAGAGGTTGAGAGACGACTTTAACACGGCTCAGATTTAGCATGAGTTAGCATCTGACTGTGGGCCTGAAGCTGTTAGCTTTGTTTTTAGAGGGGTTCTGCTTCAGGTTTGATGTGAAAAGGTGTTTCTGTAAAAGAAACCAAACCAAGAGGTTGAGAGACGACTTTAACACGGCTCAGCTTTAGAGAAGTTTTCAGCTTTAGCACGAGTTAGCGTCTGAATGTGGGCCTGAAGCTGTTAGCTTTGTTTTTAGAGGGTTTCTGCTTCAGGTTTGATGTGAAAATGATGTGATGCATGAATATTAAAGATGGGAGAACGTCACAGGCTGAAGCATATTGGGCATAATATTAGAAATATGACAAACTTGTTCTTTGCTTATTCATTTTCTGTGCCCTCTAAATTTCTGTAAAAGAAACCAAACCAAGAGGTTGAGAGACGACTTTAACACGGCGCAGCTTTAAAGAAGTTTTCAGATTTAGCACGAGTTAGCATCTGACTGTGGGCCTGAAGCTGTTAGCTTTGTTTTTAGAGGGTTTCTGCTTCAGGTTTGATGTGAAAAGGTGTTTCTGTTAAAGAAACCAAACCAAGAGGTTGAGAGACGACTTTAACACGGCGCAGCTTTAGAGAAGTTTTCAGATTTAGCACGAGTTAGCATCTGACTGTGGGCCTGAAGCTGTCAGCTCTGTTTTTAGAGGGTTTCTGCTTCAGGTTTGATGTGAAAATGATGTGATGCATGAATATTAAAGATGGGAGAAAGTCACAGGCTGCAGCATATTGGGCATAATATTAGAAATATGACAAACTTGTTCTTTGCTTATTCATTTTCTGTGCCCTCTAAATTTCTGTAAAAGAAACCAAACCAAGACGTTGAGAGACGACTTTAACACGGCTCAGATTTAGCATGAGTTAGCATCTGACTGTGGGCCTGAAGCTGTTAGCTCTGTTTTTAGTGTTTCTGCTTCAGGTTTGATGTGAAAAGGTGTTTCTGTTAAAGAAACCAAACCAAGAGGTTGAGAGACGACTTTAACACGGCGCAGCTTTAGAGAAGTTTTCAGATTTAGCACGAGTTAGCATCTGACTGTGGGCCTGAAGCTGTCAGCTCTGTTTTTAGAGGGTTTCTGCTTCAGGTTTGATGTGAAAATGATGTGATGCATGAATATTAAAGATGGGAGAACGTCACAGGCTGCAGCATATTGGGCATAATATTAGAAATATGACAAACTTGTTCTTTGCTTATTCATTTTCTGTGCCCTCTAAATTTCTGTAAAAGAAACCAAACCAAGAGGTTGAGAGACGACTTTAACACGGCGCAGCTTTAAAGAAGTTTTCAGATTTAGCATGAGTTAGCGCCTGACTGTGGGCCTGAAGCTGTTAACTCTGTTTTTAAAGGGGTTCTGCTTCAGGTTTGATGTGAAAAGGTGTTTCTGTAAAAGAAACCAAACCAAGACGTTGAGAGACGACTTTTAACTCGGCGCAGCTTTAAATCCTGTTCTTGGAAATCAGAAGTTTTCAGATTTAGCACGAGTTAGCATCTGACTGTGGGCCTGAAGCTGTTAGCTCTGTTTTTAGAGGGTTTCTGCTTCAGGTTTGATGTGAAAAGGTGTTTCTGTAAAAGAAACCAAACCAAGACGTTGAGAGACGACTTTAACACGGCGCAGCTTTTAAGAAGTTTTCAGATTTAGCATGAGTTAGCGTCTGACTGTGGGCCTGAAGCTGTCAGCTCTGTTTTTAGAGTGTTTCTGCTTCAGGTTTGATGTGAAAATGATGTGATGCATGAATATTAAAGATGGGAGAACGTCACAGGCTGCAGCATATTGGGCATAATATTAGAAATATGACAAACTTGTTCTTTGCTTATTCATTTCCTGTGCCCTCTAAATTTCTGTAAAAGAAACCAAACCAAGAGGTTGAGAGACGACTTTAACACGGCTCAGATTTAGCATGAGTTAGCATCTGACTGTGGGCCTGAAGCTGTCAGCTCTGTTTTTAGAGGGGTTCTGCTTCAGGTTTGATGTGAAAATGATGTGATGCATGAATATTAAAGATGGGAGAAAGTCAGCATATTGGGAATAATATTAGAAATATGACAAACTTGTTCTTTGCTTATTCATTTTCTGTGCCCTCTAAATTTCTGTAAAAGAAACCAAACCAAGACGTTGAGAGACGACTTTAACACGGCTCAGATTTAGAGAAGTTTTCAGCTTTAGCATGAGTTAGCATCTGACTGTGGGCCTGAAGCTGTTAGCTTTGTTTTTAGAGGGTTTCTGCTTCAGGTTTGATGTGAAAATGATGTGATGCATGAATATTAAAGATGGGAGAAAGTCAGCATATTGGGAATAATATTAGAAATATGACAAACTTGTTCTTTGCTTATTCATTTTCTGTGCCCTCTAAATTTCTGTAAAAGAAACCAAACCAAGACGTTGAGAGACGACTTTAACACGGCTCAGATTTAGAGAAGTTTTCAGCTTTAGCATGAGTTAGCGCCTGACTGTGGGCCTGAAGCTGTTAGCTCTGTTTTTAAAGGGGTTCTGCTTCAGGTTTGATGTGAAAAGGTGTTTCTGTAAAAGAAACCAAACCAAGACGTTGAGAGACGACTTTTAACTCGGCGCAGCTTTAAATCCTGTGCTTGGAAATCAGAAGTTTTCAGATTTAGCACGAGTTAGCATCTGACTGTGGGCCTGAAGCTGTTAGCTCTGTTTTTAGAGGGTTTCTGCTTCAGGTTTGATGTGAAAAGGTGTTTCTGTTAAAGAAACCAAACCAAGAGGTTGAGAGACGACTTTAACACGGCGCAGCTTTAGAGAAGTTTTCAGATTTAGCATGAGTTAGCATCTGACTGTGGGCCTGAAGCTGTCAGCTCTGTTTTTAGAGGGGTTCTGCTTCAGGTTTGATGTGAAAATGATGTGATGCATGAATATTAAAGATGGGAGAACGTCACAGGCTGCAGCATATTGGGCATAATATTAGAAATATGACAAACTTGTCCTTTGCTTATTCATTTCCTGCTTATCTGTGGAATGTGTCACTATGTGTGCATGTGTAAGTGTGTCCATCCACTCTGGCAGGCCGTCAGTTTCTGTGCGTGGGCTTTGCTGTGGAATCTGGTTACTGGGGGAGTTTGTGTATGTGTTCATCGTCCCTTCATTCAGTCTGTTCTCTGAGCCAGCCCTGATTGGCTGTTTTCTGACCAATGGCGTGGCAACAGGAAGTACAAGCCCCCAACAGCTGGCCCACAAAGAAAAAACAAGGGCGATTCAAAGACTGTTACATGCAGGGAAATATTAATAAAGCTGTGTGGAACCTGATGGGTGAAATCTTGCTTGTACCATTGCTTTATAAAAGGAACACTGAGGTTTTCCTCCGTACCTCTGCAGCTCGACCCTGTGCAGACAGTAACTCAGTTATATGTTATTAGATAACGCACTTTTACAGACAATATTTGCCCCACACCTCACAATATTGAGTGAAAAGGAAGCAGAGGGGAGAAGGGAACCAGCATCAGGTCAAACATACAGACAGTAACTAATAACCTGAAATCAGAAACAACTCTTCTATTGCTTCCACTCGTCCTGCGAATCTTTGTGTGTGGTGAGATGTTCCACTCGCAGCTGCTCTCCAGGTCTGAAAACACACACAGATCCAGCTGCTCGCTGCTCTCTGGAGACTCTCAGCCGTCATTTAGGCTCATCTGCCGGCCGGCCGGCCGCACAGATCGGCACTTTACTTTATTTTTACTATCGATTACAAACACACATTGTTGTGCTCACACACGTGAAACGTGCCGTGACCACCCAGGGTCGGCGTGATGTGACGCAGCTGCAGGGTTCTTTTAGACGTAATTTATGTTTCTGTTTGTTTTAAAGAGTTTTACAGAGTCTTGCAGAGGTGGCTAGTGTGGGGTTACAGGAGGGAAATGCAGTGAATGCAACACAACCAGAGAGAAACTGGGTTTAGTCTGAGTTTGGGCCCAAATAATGGGTCGCACCAGCCTAGTTAATCTGACATTTTAGCCTCTGCTTACATCCAATAAGGTTTTAAACTGTTTATAAGTGTAATTCTGGTGAAAAACGGGATTGTTTCTTGTGCAGTAAGATTATATTTGTGATAACGAGCAGCTTTAAAAGCACGAGTTGAGTTGTTAGAGCCTCAGTTCTGGGAGTGGAAACGCTGGCCACCATGATTACCCCCCCATCCTCCTTCTATGTTTTCAGGGAACTATCTTCAACAAATATTAGATGGATTTCAAAGACATTTGCTTCGGTTATGCTTTAAACTTTAAAATGTGCAGATGGTTCAACAGATAAGTGAATAGACCAATAAATGTTATAAAATGAGTTAAATGTAAAGAGATAAATTTAAATTTTCAACTTTATTGACCTTATTCATTAATTTATGTATATATTTTATCTCTTTTTAATAATCATTTCACTCTTTTTTTAATTACCACTTATTTATTTTATTTTATTTTTGTATTTCATAATCAAAACTTTCAGTTTAATATGTTTCTAGAAATGTTTGTATCATGTTTCCTTTTTGTTTTTATCTCCTTCCTTCATAGATTGCTGTTTTCTTCAATAACCATATGAAAAATTATAAATATGCATAAATATTCAACACAACGTTCATTTAAAATCACTGAAAATGAGCAGAAACATCAATTTCTGTTATTTTTAAAGTACTTTTTAAAATGCTGACGTGTTTATGTCTGTTATTCTTGTTGGATTTTGGCAGTTTCAGTCCTCCATACTTCAGCACCAGAACAGCTGATGCGTTTTATGATTTATATTCAATTCAATTCAATTCAATTCAATTTTATTCATATAGCACCAAATTACCACAAATGTCATCTGAAGGTACTTCAATAATACAGTCAAATTCAAGCCAATTAGAGTCCAATTCATTTTAATCATAATCCAATTCAATTAATTCAAAATTAGTCCAATTAATTCATATGGAGCTAATTCAAAAAATAATATCCTAGCTAAGGAAACCAACAGATTGCACCGAAACTTTATATTAATATAACAAACACTTTAACTCATTTCCATGCCTAAAACAGCGCTGAATTAAACTGATGCTCTGGTTTTACGGCCCTGAGGGCAGAGAGAGCCTCACTTTCTGGGTTCCCCACGCTGAAAGTCTGTGTTTTCACTCAGAAGTTAGTGTTGAATCTTATTCTGCTGTATGTTTTATGAGTGAATTAAGCGTTGAGGGGAAATCAGCTGCTCGCTGCTTTGATTTTCAACTTTATTGACTTTATTCATTAATTTAAGTATATATTTTATCTCTTTTTAATAATCATTTCACTCTTTTTTAATTACCACTTATTTATTTTATTTTATTTTTGTATTTCATAATCAAAACTTTCAGTTTAATATGTTTCTAGAAATGTTTGTATCATGTTTCCTTTTTGTTTTTATCTCCTTCCTTCATAGATTGCTGTTTTCTTCAATAAGCATATGAAAAATGATAAATATGCATAAATATTCAACACAAATCACTGAAGATGAGCAGAAATATAAATTTCTGTTATTTTTCTAGTACTTTTTTAAATGCTGACGTGTTTATGTCTGTTATTCTTGTTGGATTTTGGCAGTTTCAGTCCTCCATACTTCAGCACCAGAACAGCTGATGCGTTTTATGATTTATATTCAATTCAATTCAATTCAATTCAATTCAATTCAATTCAATTCAATTCAATTCAATTCAATTCAATTCAATTTTATTCATATAGCACCAAATTACCACAAATGTCATCTGAAGGTACTTCAATAATACAGTCAAATTCAAGCCAATTAGAGTCCAATTCATTTTAATCATAATCCAATTCAATTAATTCAAAATTAGTCCAATTAATTCATATAGAGCCAATTCAAAAAATAACATCCTAGCTAAGGAAACCAACAGATTGCACCGAAACTTTATATTAATATAACAAACACTTTAACTCATTTCCATGCCTAAAACAGCGCTGAATTAAACTGATGCTCTGGTTTTACGGCCCTGAGGGCAGAGAGAGCCTCACTTTCTGGGTTCCCCACGCTGAAAGTCTGTGTTTTCACTCAGAAGTTAGTGTTGAATCTTATTCTGCTGTATGTGTTATGAGTGAATTAAGCGTTGAGGGGAAATCAGCTGCTTGCTGTTGTGGATTTGTTTGCATTGTTGTGCAAAAGGTCAAATGATTTGATTGATTCACGCAGTCGGCAGCGCTGTTTATTTAACAAGTTTTTGTCAGGAACCATGAAGGCAGCGCAGGGAGCTACTCTCTCTATCTCTGGCAGTGATGTTAACCCTCTCCCCTCTGATGTGTCTAACATCAAACACTGTCACGCACACACACACACACACACACACACACACTGAAATTGCTTGTGAGCTACAACAGCTGGTAACAGACACAGAACAGAACTGAGCTGTCACTGCAGAACTGACACACGGCAACACAAACACACACTTTGTATTAATACAGGCACGACATACATACACTAACAAGTGATGCACTCATTCTCACACGCACACACACACACGTGCACGTGCATGTGCACGAGCGATGCAGTGTTGATCCATGAGATGTGAAAAAGCCAGCTGATGTTTTTCATGTGTTGCCTTCATCAGAGCTCAGTTCTGCGGGACTTCCTTTGGATTCTTATCAGTGACAGATGAAGCAACAACTTCCTGAATCCCACAAGCCTTCGTCTTCTTTTAAATGGGAAAGAAACGTAACCCAGGCCTTGGACTTTGCAAAGAAATTTAAAAGAACCCTTTTTTTTTATTATTAAAGCACAGCATCAGAATGCTTCACCTCACTCAGGTTGATACCGGTTTAATACGAGCAAAATTACAGTTTTTTTTTAATGCGTTACTCATTAAAATTAGGTCAAATTTTTCACAAATACTGTTTTTTTTGTCTGGACTTTCAAAGGGTTCAAAAAGAGCAAAACTCATTTGTAGTTTTTATCACAAACTACATATTAGTTCATGAAAAATGTGTATTTTTATTCACTGTTTGGACTTGTGGTTGGAAGTTCATGTGTGAACATGATGTCTTATGGAATAGAAAAATACTTAATTCACCCCCCAAAAGTCAAAATTTTGTCTTTAAAAAATATATATATTTACAATAATTGTATATTAGATCAATAACAACAATAATATTAATTATAAATGAGTATATAAATAAATAAATTGGAGAAAAACAACAAAAACTTGTGGCTGTGGGGACAAAGGACCTCCTGAACCTCCCAGTCCTGCAGCTGCTAACGTTGCTAAACCCGGACCTGACCAACTGAAGCATGATGGGACAGATGAAGCAACAACTTCCTGAATCCCACAAGCCTTCGTCTTCTTTTAAATGGGAAAGAAACGTAACCCAGGCCTTGGACTTTGCAAAGAAATTTAAAAGAACCCATTTTTTTTTATTAAAGCACAGCATCAGAATGCTTCACCTCACTCAGGTTGATACCGGTTTAATACGAGCAAAATTACAGTTTTTTAAATGCGTTACTCATTAAAATGAGGCCAAATTTTTCACAAATACTGTTTTTTTTTTGTCTGGACTTTCAAAAGATTCAAAAAGAGCAAAACTCATTTGTAGTTTTTATCACAAACTCCATATTAGTTCATGAAAAATGTGTATTTTTATTCACTGTTTGGACTTGTGGTTGGAAATCCATGTGTGAACATCACATCTTATGGAATAGAAAAATACTTAATTCATCCCCCAAAATTCAAAATTTTGTCTTTAAAAAAAAATATATATTTACAATGATTGTATATTAGATCAATAACAACAATAATATTGATTATAAATGAGTATATAAATAAATAAATTTGAGAAAAACATCAAAGTCAGCAGTCATTTTTAAAAAGCCTAGTGGCTGTGGGGACAAAGGACCTCCTGAACCTCTCAGTCCTGCAGCTGCTAATGTTGCTGAACCCGGACCTGACCAACTGAAGCATGATGGGATGTCTGCAGTGTGCCAGTTGGCAACATGAATCATATCAGTGTTCTACCAGTTAAAAGACTTAATCACCCCAAGCCCTAAAGCAGATTCTCGTTCTCCTTTCATTGTCTCTGAGATGCAGACAAGGCGTCGTTTGGATAGGTCACAAAGTCCTGATCAGGTGGCTGGAGGGGAGGGTGAGGAAAGGTCCAGGAAACTGTAGACAAAAGGCTTGAATCGCTCTGATTAGTGGTGACATTGAATGGGTGGGCTAATGTATTATAAAAGCCAAGTAGAGAATCTACCTTATTTGAAGAGAAGCTTCAAGAGGCTAGCCGTTAGCCTTTCTAACGTTAGCCGTTAGCCTTTCTAACGTTAGTCGTTAGCCTTTCTAACGTTAGCCGTTAGCCTTTCTAACGTTAGCCGTTAGCCTTTCTCTCAAACCAAGTTACACAAAAGCTACGATTTTGGCGCTTTTCTTTGTGTAATTTGGATATCCTTTGGATGATGTTCCCCTACTTTTTTCACCTGAGGACATTGAAGAAAACGGATTCGAAAGTAAATAATCCACTTCGTTAACGCCGATGCCTGCCATTGTCAAAGTTTCGCCCGACACACGCAATCAAGTAGAGTCGTCTGTGATTGGCCCAAATCTGCTGGCTTTGGGCTGTACAGATTTAGCCCAAATGGAGGGGGCGGGACTTGCAACCTGTCACTCAAATGTTGAAGAAAAGTCAAGTGTAACCAAGCTGCTTCGCTTGGGCTGTAGATAATTAGCCCGTTTTCACCGATTTCATGGGTTTCAGTTCAGATTTTGCTCCGCCTCTGATCAAAAATTAAGTTTTTATTGAATTATTTATATATTATATTCTAATTTTTATTGAATAATGTAGGGAGGGCTGAGCCCTGTTAGCCCAATTATACCAGCCGTTCCTGCTGATTAGGTTTAGGCAACACGATATCCTGGTAAGGTTTTGGCACTCAAACACCTCGGTTAGGTTTGGGAAAAATGGTCGTGTTTAGAGTAAACTGCTTTCTTTGCATGGAGGGAGCCTGAGAAACACGAAAGTGGATAAGACTTACTCTATAACAGTGTTATAACAGAATAAAACCTTGGTTCTAATCAACACTGATGGATCAGTAAAACACATAAACACGGTAATTGGATTTGACTTAACTGCACAGTATCTTGACCCCTTTTTAACCATCTTAACATAAGTTGTCTCATATATCGTGCGTCTTAATGCACTTAATATCTTCTTAATGGGCTGATAAAAAGGTCCAGAAACATGTTTGATAGAAGATATTAAAAAGTGTTTGTATAAATGGAGAAACCATCATTTCGTGTCATTTTTCCTGAAGCAGCATTTAGTGGACATTAGCGGTACTGCAGCTAAACCTGCTTTCAGTTTGTGGTTTTATTTGTTTGTATCATACTACAAACTGAGAAGGCCTATTATCTGAGCTTTGTTTCTCTGCTCTTATCTTTGTGTTCTGGTTATAACAACTAAAATGTCTACAAAACTACAAAGTGAAGGCAGCTGGGACTGAGGCATGATGGGAGTGATCAGTTCAAGATGGCACCGCAGGGAAGCCTATTTTTCATGCTCCTTTCATCTCTCTTTTCATCTCTAAATATAAATCTGTCTCCTCATCTATCATTTATTCATTTTTTTTGTCTCCCATTTCTTCCTCCATGGTTCCCTCCTGCCGAACCACCTTTCTTTTCTTTCTCTCTGCCTTGTGTCCTTCTCCACATTCTTTCCTCGTCGTATCTTTTCTTTTTGTTCCTACCTGTGTCTCTGCTTCAGTTTAATCCAGTTTTACATTTTCTTTCTTTCTTTCTTTCTTTCTTTCTTTCTTTCTTTCTTCTTTCTTCCTTTCTTTCTTTCTTTCTTTCTTTCTACTTTCCTTCTTTCTTTCTTTCTTTCTTTCTTTCTTTCTTTCTACTTTCCTTCTTTCTTTCTTTCTTTCTTTCTACTTTCCTTCTTTCTTTCTTTCTTTCTTTCTACTTTCCTTCTTTCTTTCTTTCTTTCTACTTTCCTTCTTTCTTTCTTTCTTTCCTTCTTTCTTTCTTTCTTTCTTTCTTTCTTTCTTTCCTTCTTTCTTTCTTTCTTTCTACTTTCCTTCTTTCTTTCTTTCTTTCCTTCTTTCTTTCTTTCTTTCTTTCTTTCTTTCTTTCTTTCTTTCTTTCTTTCTTTCTTTCTTTCTTTCTTCCTTCCTTCCTTCCTTCCTTCCTTCCTTCCTTCCTTCCTTCCTTCCTTCCTTCCTTCCTTCCTTCCTTCACCTGTCCCTACCTTACCTCTTTTCTTTTTGTTCCTACCTGTGTCTCTGCTTCAGTTTAATCCAGTTTTACATTTTCTTTTCTTTCTTTCTTTCTTTCTTTCTTTCTTTCTTTCTTTCTTTCTTTCTTTCTTTCTTTCTTTCTTTCTTTCTTTCTTTCTTTCTTTCTACTTTCCTTCTTTCTTCCTTTCTTTCTTTCTTTCTTTCTTTCTTTCTTTCTTTCTTTCTTTCTACTTTCTTTCTTTCTTTCTTTCTACTTTCCTTCTTTCTTTCTTCCTTTCTTTCTTTCTTTCTTTCTTTCTTTTTTACTTTCTTTCTTTCTTTCTACTTTCTTTCTTTCTTGCTTTCTTTCTTTCTACTTTCCTTCTTTCTTTCTTTCTTCCTTTCTTTCTTTCTTTCTTTCTTTTTTACTTTCTTTCTTTCTTTCTACTTTCCTTCTTTCTTTCTTCCTTTCTTTCTTTCTTTCTTTCTTTCTACTTTCCTTCCTTCTTTCTTCCTTTCTTTCTTTCCTTCTTTCTTTCTACTTTCCTTCCTTCCTTCGTTCCTTCCTTCCTTCCTTCCTTCCTCCCTCCCTCCCTCCCTCCCTTCCTTCCTTCCTTCCTTCCTTCACCTGTCCCTACCTTACTTTTGCCCCTTTGTCTCACCTTTTTTCACCTCCTAATCTCCATAAAGTTTTACTCCTAAACTTTCTCTGCTTCCTCCCTCTGAGTTACTCTTTCCCTTCATCCCTGTTCCTCTCTTCATTCCCAAACCTTTCGCCCCATCCTCATAATTGCATTCCCGAAGCTGCCAAATATTGTGAGGTGTAATGTGCTGTCTGATTCCTCTCTAAGTGTTCTTAAATGATTGCTATTTATTTGTCAAGCCAAGCGTTGAACGCTAATTAAGGAGAAATGCTTTCAACTGTTTGGTGTGAGTGGAGCTCGGTATGTTTCAGTGAAGCGTGTGAGATTTGGTGTGTGAAACTGTTAGAAGATGAAGGATGTCATTAGCAGTCAGTTCTGCTGCATTTTTGAGCTCCTGTGTGCTGCCTGTGATGCATCCCTAAATCTTAAACTAATATATCTCTAAAGACACTTTCACACTCTGCCCCGGAGACTTTATTACTCTGACATGATTGGCTGGATCTGTACCTGTGAGTTTATCTCTGATACCGATCTGAGTTATTTAGCCTGCAATTTTTCACAAGGACACAAATTAGATCCTTAAAGAGAGATGGAGAACATTATTTATTTAACTAAGCCGAAATCCAAGGTGCAAACTAAGGAATTTAGGCACTTAATTAAGTGTGAAAAGTTCTGTCAGTTTAACATGATGCCAAGGAGGAAAGACACCAGCCAATGATCTTAGAGAAGCAGCTGTTGCTGCCCATCAGTCTGGGAAGGGTTATAAGGCCATTTCCAAACTATCTGGAGTCCATCATTCTACAGAGAGAAAGATTATTCACAAGTGGAAAACATTCAGGACAGCTGTCAATCTTCCCAGGAGTGGACGTCCCAGCAAGTTCACCCCAAGGTGAAGAAGCCCAGAGCTACATCTCAGACTCTGCAGGCCTCAGTTAGCATGTTAAAGGTTAAAGGTCACCCCAAGGTGAAGAAGCCCAGAGCTACATCTCAGACTCTACAGGCCTCAGTTAGCATGTTAAAGGTTAAAGGTCATGACAGCACAGTTAGAAAAAGACTGAACGAGGATGGCTTGTTTGGAAGGGCTGCAGGAGAAAGCCTCTTCTCTCTAAAAAGAACATGGCAGCACAGCTTAGGTTTGCAAAGCTGCATCTGAACAAAGCTCAAGACTTCTGGAACAATGTCCTTTGGACAGACCAGAGCAAAGTGGAGATGTTTGGTCCTAATGCAGCAGCACGTTTGGAGGAAACCAAACACAGCATATCAGCACAAACACCTCATACCAGCTGTCAAGCACGGTGGTGGAGGGCTGATGATCTGGGCTGGTTCTGCAGCCACAGGACCTGGGCACCTTGCAGTCATTGAGTCCACCATGAACTCCTCTGGATACCAAAGTATTCTAGAGTCAAATGTGAGGCCATCTGTCCCACAGCTAAAGCTGGGCTGAAACTGGCTCATCAACAGGACAAAGATCCCAAACACAGCAGCAGATCTACAGCAGAATGTGTGAATTTAACATCATAGAAAGAGTAGTTATTGTGATAAACTGGGTGGACGGTTTAATATCATGTGTTGTACTTCATTCAAGTTGTTTTTACTTCATTTTACTTCATCATTCACCAGAATCTGACCAGAATCTGATCAGAATCTAACCAGAATCTAACCAGAATCTGACCAGAATCTGACCAGAATCTGACCAGAATCTAACCAGAATCTGACCAGAATCTGACCAGAATGTGACCCGATCAGAATCGCATACAAACGCTGCGTTGATACAATGAATTTTGGACAAACAATGAAGCAGAAAACAACTGTTTGAAATGATGTAATTTAATATGAATGTAACAACGCTTACTTTTATAATGTTTAAGTTTATGAACGCTTTCTGCAGCCGCCGCTCCTGCTGCCAGCAGACCGAGGAGAAAGAACATTTCTTTGCTCTGATGTGTGAACGGCAGACATGAGACTAGTGGACAGGTTTGCTGTTGTTTTGGTGAAGCCTCGTTACGACCAACAGTAACTGGTTTTGAGTAATAAAATGCCTGTTTAAGACCAACCGCTTGTCCTCCTTCTAACATCCAGTCGGATTTCCAGGGGATGTTCCTTGTTTGTGGGGTGACATTCATTCCTTGCAGGAACACATTATAGGAGAAGCTAAAGTGGGAAAACACACCTCCAAAACCAAATTCACAAGTTTGTTTGTCTGAGGACGTCTTCATTCCACAGAAACAGCTAGCTTGATGCTAATGTTTCTCAAGGTAAACAATATAAAACTTTCTCCTAACCGGGGGCTCACACCAAAAGCTCACAACCCGCCGCTTCTTCTTCTTCTGCCGCCGGAAGCAGCCAAAGGGGCGGGGCTTATATGTATAGCAACTAGCATATATATATATATATATATATATGATAATCCATCCATACATCGGTTCCCTCTTTCACCATGGATCATACTCTTGGCAGCCTTCTTTTTGTTTCTTTGTGTTTGCGCTCTGCCCTTTTCCACCTTTTTCCCGCCTTTTTTCCACATTTTTTCCGCCTTTTTTCCACATTTTTTCCGCCTTTTTTCCACATTTTTTCCACATTTTTTCCGCCTTTTTTCGGCCTTCGGAATCCAGATCGGCCCTAGTTGGCTGTCGTCGCGTAGCGTCACTGCTCATTTGCATAAAGTTGAGCCTTTCTCAACTCTTGAAGCTCATGAAGCTCACAAACGCCGCTTCTTCTTCTTCTGCCGCCGGAAGCAGCCAAAGGGGCGGGGCTTATATGTATAGCAACTAGCATATATATATATATATATAATAATCCATCCATACATCGGTTCCCTCTTTCACCATGGATCGTACTCTGGGCCTCCTTTGTGTTTCTTTGTGTTTGCGCTCTGCCCTTTTCCGCTTTTTTCCACCTTTTTCCCGCCTTTTTTCCCGCCTTTTTTCCACCTTTTTTCCGCCTTTTTTTCCACCTTTTTTTCCACCTTTTTTCCACTTTTTTCCACCTTTTTTCTGCCTTTTTTTTCCACCTTTTTTCGCCTTTTTTCCACCTTCAGAATCCAGATCGGCCCTAATTGGCTGTCGTCGTGTTGTGTCACTGCTCATTTGCATAAAGTTGAGCCTTTCTCAACTCTTGAAGCTCATGAAGCTCACAAACGCCGCTTCTTCTTCTTCTGCCGCCGGAAGCAGCCAAAGGGGCGGGGCTTATATGTATAGCAACTAGCATATATATATATAATAATCCATCCATACATCGGTTCCCTCTTTCACCATGGATCGTACTCTGGGCCTCCTTTGTGTTTCTTTGTGTTTGCGCTCTGCCCTTTTCCGCTTTTTTCCACCTTTTTCCCGCCTTTTTTCCCGCCTTTTTTCCACCTTTTTTCCGCCTTTTTTTCCACCTTTTTTCCACCTTTTTTCCACTTTTTTCCACCTTTTTTCTGCCTTTTTTTTCCACCTTTTTTCGCCTTTTTTCCACCTTCAGAATCCAGATCGGCCCTAATTGGCTGTCGTCGTGTTGTGTCACTGCTCATTTGCATAAAGTTGAGCCTTTCTCAACTCTTGAAGCTCATGAAGCTCACAAACGCCGCTTCTTCTTCTTCTGCCGCCGGAAGCAGCCAAAGGGGCGGGGCTTATATGTATAGCAACTAGCATATATATATATATATATAATAATCCATCCATACATCGGTTCCCTCTTTCACCATGGATCGTACTCTGGGCCTCCTTTGTGTTTCTTTGTGTTTGCGCTCTGCCCTTTTCCGCTTTTTTCCACCTTTTTCCCGCCTTTTTTCCCGCCTTTTTTCCACCTTTTTTCCGCCTTTTTTTCCACCTTTTTTCTGCCTTTTTTCCACCTTTTTTCTGCCTTTTTTTCCACCTTTTTTCCGCCTTTTTTCCACCTTCAGAATCCAGATCGGCCCTAATTGGCTGTCGTCGCGTAGCGTCACTGCTCATTTGCATAAAGTTGAGCCTTTCTCAACTCTTGAAGCTCACAAAGCCGGCCGCTCATTGACGCCAGCTTACACTGAAAATGAACGGCAGCTGGCCGCTCACAACGCTTTTGGTGTGAGCCCCGGTTAGAGCGTAACCCGGTGGTGGTGGTCAGGTGTGCGTTTCCAGTCTTCTTCGCTGGTTTCGCTCTCCGTGGTCGCAGCCTCGGGCCTGACTCTCTCAGGAGTGTGAGTGTGTGTGAGAGTCAGCTGGAGCGAAGCTGGCGTACAGGTGCGCCGCTGCCTCGCCAGCACTTCCTGGTAATTAATGACTTCTTCCTGCCTCCCTCTTTCTCTGTCTCTCATGGTTGCGATGGTGGAAATTGATGACATGTGAGCATTTGCTTTTTCAGTCACAGGAGGACGGAGGGTCGAGTGGGAGAGGAAGAGGAAGAGATTGAGGAGAGAAAAAGAGAGGAGGAAATGTTGATTCTGTTGAACTAAGACAGCCAGCCGTCACGGAGGACTTTATTCTGCATCTCGCCACCTTCTCTCGCTCATCATCTATTTTTATACAGTCTTTCCAGCCCTCTCTTTCTTTGAGTGTCTGTCCTCGGCTTTCTTTCCTCCTCTCTTTCTGTACGTGTCTCTGCATCTCTCCCACCCTTTCGGTCTCTCTCCGGTAATCTATCTTAGTTAATATCGTCTCTGCGAGCAGCTGGGTACCGGAGCCCAGTCAGCTCAGAGAGAAACAGGCCGCTGTTTGTCTGTATGTGAGAGGAAGACACACACACATGTGGATGGAGGATAATGGCAGAGAGAAACACAATAAGTAAAACAGAGGCAAGGGACGATTATCACAAGATTGCATGGCTGGAATGATAATACTGTGAAGGTCCCAGTGGAGCTTCTCATCCTGGGGAATTGTGGGTAAGTGCAGGTGTGCAGAGGATAGAGTTTGACCGTCAGTAATAAAAACATCAACTGTTGGACGGATTCATATCACAGGTTTTCTATTACACTGAACCGATCGTTGAGTATCGGGTCGTGCTCTGACTTTTCAGCTGAAATTTCCTACATTTTGCCCTAAATTTCAGCCTTTTTTCATGGGTTGTGAGGGAAGCTGAACACATCTTCACGGGCTCTTCTTTCCTGGCCGGTCACTTGAATCAAAGGTCGACCGTGGCTCTGTGGACTGTTGTTTTGAGCCACGCCACGGGGTCAAAGGTCACACTATCTTTCCTTATCTGATATTTCACGTGTGAAGCTGCCGGACTGCGACGGTTCGTGTCATAAAAAGCAGGAAAATAAGACAAACAGGTGAAGAGACGCAGGCACCAAGACAGGCAGACATTCATTTTCTCTTCCTCCAGCTTGTCTAGTTGCCGGGGTGACCGGCCGGCCTGGCTTGATCCTCAAGTACGGGGGGGTAGTAGTAGTAGAAAAGACCAGAAAAGAAAGAAAAGCGACCACAATCAATGAGACCCTTTTTGTTTTAGTGGGAACCTCCTTTTAGCCCCCGACGGCACACAGTGAGACCCGCGGGGACAGGAATAGGACGACTGAAATGCTGGGTGACTGTGTGCCTTTGTGTCTGACTCCCCTCTCCCTCTCTGTGTGTGAGACTGACTTTATTTAAGACAAGGACCCTTTTGTTTTAAGCCAGAGAATGGCAGCAAGACCGAGGCTGGCCTTGTAATTGGCCTACTTAGGCCCTGTTTAGCATGAGAAAAGTGTCCTTGGCCCGGCGGTGCCAAGCTAACTTTTGTTTTCAGCCACAGAGAAGACGCTGATCAGAATTCAGATTACGCAGAAAAGCTACCCACACACCCCTTTACCTCCACTCCAAACACACTCCTCCGTCTTCTGCTCAAAATACGCCGCACACTAATTACTTAACGAGAAGCTGGGAAAGAAACTCACACTTTACCGGAGCGGCGGAGGAGTCTATTTAAAGAGGAGGAGGAGGGAGGGCAGGTTCTTTTTCACCTCAAACTTTTTGTGCCACTTTAAAAAAAAAAGAAAGGCCCTCTCCTCCATCCTGCTGTCTGTCTTTTGTTCTGGAGCTCGCTTCCCTCTGAATCAGCCCAGATGCCACTTGTTGCTGCTGAAATCACTGAACTTAATTAGCGGGACAATGTGTGAGAGGTTTGCTAAGTTTGAGCCGTAGACAGAGGCAGCGCCGGGGAGAAGTTAGGCAGAGCGGCTGAGCAGCATGAGGTCACAGCCTCCGAGGTAAATACCTTCACAACCAAGCTCCCATTTCTCGCTTTCTGCTCGCTTTCAGGAATACTTTTCCACAGGAGTCTTGGAATACGAGATTTTGAAGGTTTCTGCTTTGTTTATATCTGTTAACTTCCTGTTAGACCTGCACTGCAGATACCTTTATAGTGTGAGCTTAATGTTTTATTCTATCGGTCAAATGACTTGCTAGCTGCTAACTGTATTAATATTTAATATTTATGGGCACAAAACGGTATTTTTTTAATGTATCAGAGCGAGGAATGAAGATTATTTCATATTAAACATCGATATTGTGTCGATAACTTAAAAATATCGTGATTTGATCTCAGTAAATATGACAATTTGACATCAGGTTGGTTTTTGTAAAGTTTTTTTCCTTTTATTGCCAAAAAAGGGAGATTAAAATAAAAAAAAAAGAATATTCTCTGGTTTTTGTAAAGTTTTTTTCCTTTTATTGCCAAAAAAAGGGAGATTAAAATAAAAAAAAAAGAATATTCTCTGGTTTTTGTAAAGTTTTTTCCTTTTATTGCCAAAAAAGGGAGATTAAAATAAAAAAATAATAATATTCTCATTGGGAATACTTTTGACCTCACTAATCATGCTGTGAAAATGAAATAACTGAACCGTTTCCCAGGAGATCTTTGACAAAAAAAAATGACAAAAACTGTGATAAATTGAGTTTTAAAAAAGGGAAAAAAGCAAATATGCCTCAACAGGAACTTTACCCTCAACCTTTCAGCCAATACTCCACATTATACCCATCCTGGAATATTATCAAGCACTTTTTCACACTCCTGATGTCCCAAATGTACCGAACCCAGAGGATGACTCTCAGTGAAGCTGCTGCTCGGCTGACTGCGTCACCGGGCGATTTCTCATCATTAAAGGCATCACTTTGGCATTTCTGGGGCTTTCCATTGTGGAGTTTCTGATTTAAATGTCTGTGTTTCTTCAGGTGGATATTTCTAAAGGGGCTTGAAGGGTTAATATTCCTTCTGTAAACACTATTAACGACGTTCCGGCTTCACGGAGCATTTCAGCTTCGGTGACAGCTGTGCTGAACATGCGATTCTTCCGTTTACCTTCAAAGATCCGCAGCGTTTGGATCGCTGTCAGCACTCAATACTCTGTCTGTCCTCGACATCCCGGCTGCATGGATGTTCCTCCTCCTGACAGACGGCCTTTCCATCTTGGACAGATATTCCCACCTTTCATCCTGTTGACAGTTCTGATTCTTACAGATAATTTTAACCTTTAAACCGTCCCCACATCAGAATCTCACGTTTAGTCAAAGGAAAGTCAATAAAACCGGTCATCGACTCATCTTTTGGTGTCATTTTGATCATCTTCAACATATTCTAGTTTTTTTTAAAGGAACCGTCTGAAACTGCAGAGTCAGAAATGAAGGTTTATCTTTTAGAAATAGCTTTTTCTGTCTCAGTCACGGGTTCCTTCGGCTACAACCTCCTCTTTCTGTGTGAAGATCGCCTCAGCTGGACTAACATCTGTCTCTCTGTGTCTGTGCCCTGCAAATAGTCCATATTGGGTGGCGAGTTGGGTCTGGGGAGCCCCGGCGCCACGTCGCCCACCAAGCCGGCCGGTCAGTACTACCAGCACTACAGCGCCAACCCACGGAGGAGAACACTGCAAATGGACACCATGGGTGAGAAGCTGCCAGCACACACACTGCAGACATTCAAAATGACCAAAATTCAAACCTCTGGCCTTCCAGTGGAGCATCTAATGCACACAAACTGAATAGGATACGTTTGAATTACAGAAAACCCGCCACTGAAGGCGTTTCTTCTTCTTCCAAAAGGGAAAATCCTCACTTTAGTTTAGTCTTAGCAGTTAGCAGCCATGCATGCAGACACACAGAACATCTCTTTTTTCTTTCCGTAGCTTTGCTGTTCCTCCCTGTTGATTTAAAGCTTGTTTAGTGGTTTATTTCTTTTTATTTTGGCCTGTGTTCAGGCTCTAAACTGTGAGCAGAGGGAGCAGGTTCTGTTTTTATATGACAGATCAAACCATATCTAAGTGGATGATTTTATCAGCTGATTAGTTACCTGTTAAACTCCTGAATCCTTTGATATTTTACTCTCTAAATCTTCTGTTTCACACAGTAAATGAATACTTCCGACCCACATGACAGAATCATAAGATACGTCCTGATATTAATCTGATAAATAACATTTTTTTGCTTTCGATATTCTGTCAGACCAGAGCAGAACCATTTGGGTCATTCAGATCATCACATTCAATTAGTTACCTGTTAAACTCTGAATCCTTTGATATTTTACTCTCTAAATGTTCTGTTTCACACAGTAAATGAAGACTTCCGACCCACATAACAGAATCATAAGATATGTCCTGATATTAATCCGATAAATAAAATTTTTTTGCTTTCGATGTCATTCAGATCATCACATTCAGGCTTTAAAAAATCGAGATCACAGTCTTTTTTTTAATTAATTAATTAATTAATGTTCAATGATGTGTTTTAACAGCAAAAACAAAGTGTCAGCACTCATCAGCCTTCCTTCTCGTGCGCATCCAGACTCTGTTTTCCAGTCTGAATCCGTCCTCTTTCTCCACATGTGTGTGCTTTGTGTTCAAAGAGGTGTTAAAGAAAAGAATATGTGTGTTTAAAAAGAGAAAAAGGGGACAAAAGGGGCCGTGGTGTATCCTTGGTAGCGTTAGCCTTGAGAGGACACAAGCGCACTCGCAGACTTACGACAACTGTGGGCCAATTTCTCCGTTTTCCATCAAAGTCTCACCTTCCAAGTTAATAGACTGCTGCCTCGCTCCCCTTGAGAGGAACCCTGAAAAATAATATAAACATGTCAGAAGCTGCCCTCCATCAACCCTGTCTTTTTCCCTGCCTGCTGCCTTTGTACTTTCTGCATCTTATTGTGTCGCACTTGTTTGCAGTGAAAGCCGTCTTTGTAAATATATTGATGGCGGTGGGAAAAGTGGCGTCGCTCTTTCCTCTCTGGCTCGATTAAATTCAGACAAATCCAACAAGAGCCTTCTTTTAGGAGGGTAATAAAAAGCTTCTTGGCCTGGTGAGCCCTCATGCATTGTTTCATTGTTGTTTTCCTAACAGAAATCCACACAAAAAAGGTGCGGAAGGTCCCCCCCGGCTTGCCCTCCTCGGTAAGTGATAACATGCCTTTTTTATTTTAATTTTAGCATTATTTGCAGCGCCTTGTCGCGGGTGTGTGTGTGAGAAAGCGTCGCCCTGTTGTGCTTATTTGTGGAGGTGAGGAGCTGGACACGAACAGCTGGCGGCTTTTTTGTGGCTGGTTCCCGTTCGGGAAAATAATGTTGAAAAAAAAAGCGGCTGTAATGACAGAAATGGTCATTTTGATGGAAGTTAAGGTCTGTTTTGTAAATGATTAGCAGCAGAAATGTGCTCAAAGGGAGGTTTTACAGAAAGGAAAATTTCAGAGTGATCACATAATAACATTGATTGATTTGCCTGTGATTTGGTGATGCTGTCGCCGTGCCGACGCTCCCTCCAGGATGGAAGTCCTGAGAGAGGGCTGCTGTTTTTGTAGAGGAGCTCAGATGAAGACGGTGATGCTGCTGGAGCCGAGCTGGACACAAACAGCTGCCGTCACGCAGAAATAAAAAGAGGAGAAAAAATCTGGAGACAATTTTTCACACGTAAGCTCAGTTCTGGCGGGACAGAAACCATACATTTAGGCTTTTTCTCTGGTTTGACTGATATTTGTGTTGTTTTGGAGATGAACTGCAGGCAGACATGTGATCGGATCCCGGCGCTGAATCGATCCCAGCTGCTGCTCTGAGGCCTGCAGCCGGACCGCCGTTTGAATCAGACGCAGCAGCTGCTTCGCTTTATATTTCCTGACTCTTGGCTTTAGCGTGTGATGTTTGGCCTCAGGTTGCTTATAAGTGGTAGAATTTCCTGTATACCTAATTGAAGTATAAACACTTCTTCATGCTTTCGTGATGATTCGGTATTAAATGCTTCTGTAAACTCGAGCAGGTTGAAGATGTGCTTTGCCCCTTATTTGGCATTTTATGGCTCCGCCGCAGCTGTGGCGCTCATTAGATTTATTTCTGATTTTGTTGTACACAAGGGAAGCTTCCCTCCGATGCTGACCTCATTAATGGCCAGTTAACGACGGCTGAATGTACGTCGTGTCAGACGCATCTTTGGCTCGGCGGGAGTCCGCCTTTCTGTGGCCTTGTTCCGCTTTTGTCCCCTCTTCCTGCCCTCTCCTGTCCTCCTCCTCCTCCTCCTCCTCCTCTCCAGCAGCCAGTACCAGCCGGGGGAGGGAGGGGGAGGGAAGGGGAGAGAAAGGAGGGCAGAATGGAAACCAGGAGAGACGAGGAAGGGCAGAAAATAGGAAAAACGGGGGAAGACGAGGGCAGTTTGTTTGGTGGGTTGTTGCTGATCATCTCTTTTCTACCGTAAGAATGAGGGCTGATGCCCACATGTGGCGCCGCTGCTTCACTTTTACATGAATAAAAAGCATAAAAACACACAGTTAAGAAATTAACTGAATATTTATAGTGTTTAGAAAAACAAAAAAGGTCTTTTTTTGTTCCGCATCCCAGATAAAAATGTATCGTATCGATGTTTGAGTTCCTCTTGCTTCTATATAATAAGAAATATCAGCAACAGCTGAAAGCCACAAAGCCTCATAAAGACCGTCTCCACAGCTTGGAAACATTCAGAAAGGAGCATTTGTGGAGAACCCTACAAATCCTGCCTTACCAAAGCAAACATGGCAGCTCGTGGCGGCCTGTTTACACGCAGAGCGATTCGCCCTGAGAGGGCAGAAAGGCCGAAGCACCTTTTAACGTCAAGCTAACGTCACGTCCAGCTGTGGCACAAATGATTTGTTATCTGCTTATCGTCCTCACCAACCGAGACCAGCTTAAACAGACGGGTTTACCATCGAGTTCCTCTGTGTTTATATGCTGCTGCTGCACAGGAAACATGAGAATAACACATAGATAACAAAGCTGCTTCGCTGGGATCTTTTCACCTCTCTGGTCAAACATTTTCTTCGTTTATTCTGTTTTTAAATGAAACTTTAGTCACTTTGCTGTAACGTATAACTTTATCCAACAGGTTGCACTTCATGGTTAGAAATGATGAGACTAATGCCCCCCCGAGCATGTTGTTTTCTGTGAGGCAGTGTTCGCATCACAGGAGAATAAACAGGAGTCATGTGCAGCAACATCTGTGATCCCAGGCCACATGTAAGTTTGACCTTTACCCTTCAGTGAGAGGGAAGTAGAACCGGCCTCCTCTGCAGAGCAGAGCTTCCAAACACCTCGTCTTTCTCCTCTAAAAGGCAGTCCAACGTTAGCTCGGCCTGTGCAGCGTAACTTTTGTCATCATCAGTCTGCAACTGGACTAATTTGCACTCGGACAAACAGCAGAAGAACAACATGGAGGAGAATCGCCGTTACCTGCTGCATTAAATGCATTTCTTACAGTAACGTGACCATAAAAGCTTTATTTTTACCACACGGGTCAGAAGTATTGCATCATGGCCGAATGCCGCTCTGCTGATGAATGTAGCTACAAAGCTGCAAAGTTGTTGTTTTTTTAAATATGAAATTAAACGAATCGGCAGCTGGAAACGACACGAAAGTGTCGGAACAATTCGAATTATTTCAGCCTTATTTTATTCGTTTATTGCGTTTTTAGTGCGTTTATTCTTCGTTATTCAGTTTTTTTCGACGTGACATCATCAAATCACCGCACCCGTCACGGCGTTGTGCTTTTGGCAAAAGTTTGGGACGGATGACCGACTCTGCCAACATCTTTGTCACCATGGCAACAGAAAGTGAGTCCCAGCCGTCCACGGGTCTGTGGAAGTGTGCACGTTTCAGGCCGTGTGTGCGTCTTCTCTCTAAAGGGCCTCTGAGGTCTTTGTCTTGATTAAACGTATATTTGCTCGTGAAAAAACTCTTTTGCTTTGCTCTGGCAGTCGTCTGTTAAACGGCGAGCTTTGGTTTGCATTTAATGCTCCAGAACAGGAGAAGAATGCAGCTGGCTCACGAATCCAGAGCCTCGACCAGAACCAGGGAGCGTTCTGCTGTTGTTTTCAGCCGCTGACTTCCCTGCTAACGCCGCCGTGAGTCCAGTGGTTGACAGCACTGTGACCCGGCTCTTGGATCTCTCTGTGCTGGTGTCACTTTCATGTGTGCGGTGCTCTCAGCCACCTCCTCTCCGCTGTAACCCTCTGTGTTCCCACCTCTGTGATGAGCCTTATCGGGCCGCTCCCTCTCACATGATGGGGAAACCAAAAAGGCAAAGGACCGGCTGCCTGTGAAATGGAGAGGTGGTTCCAGCACAGAAAAACGAATTCTCAGTCGTTTTCCAGGCTTGTATCGACTGTGCCAGAGAGCAGAAAATAAATCCAGACTTCTCTAGGGCATAAGTTTGTTCCACTTTGTGTTGTAGATGTTTAAATAGCAGCGGCCCAGACTTTGTAGTGCCGGGAGTCCATTTGAATGCTGACCTTGTTTGATGTTCTGGCTTTTATTCTAAAAATCGAGCTGCTGACGGGTGTTATTTTCTGAATCTGTTGTCTGGAGCCTCAGTTGTTTAATACTGAGAAAGGATTCAGAGACCAACGTGTAGTTTATTAAAAAGCCTCCACTAAAAACGATACAATCTTTTTTTTCCTGTGGAAATCAGAACGTCTTGTTTTACGGATTGAACCAGTTAAGCCTGTCAGCTGCTTGTTTTTGACACAGAGCAAGTTTCCAATCCTGCTTTTAAAGCTGTTCAGAGATCCCTCCTGCTTCTCTCCGGCATCTTTTTTCTTTCTCCCTCTGAGTGGTCCAGCCTCCAGATCCGCTGCCAGCAGCTACGGCGAGCGGCGAGGAGCCTGAAATGCATTCTCCTCCCTGCTTCCAGCAGCCGAGCAGAGCTGTCGGTTGCCGTCTTTTCCTTTCATTTCCTTTTTTTAAAAGGTGTCGCTGTAGTTTGTTTCATCTACAAAACGCATTTCACAGGAGGTGTGTTGATTCTGCAGGTGGCACTTGTGCAACTTGAACATCAGAGGAGCTTATTAACGTCCCAAAATGTAGATTACATTACATTCAGATGTACTTCTGAAGGTTTGTGACAGTTTTACTGAGCAAGTAAATCCTCGTCTGACGGCTTCTCTTCTAAAGCATTGATTACATCTGATGACGATCGCGCCGGTCGACAGGTATAATGCAGGTAAAATCGGCTTTTCTGTGCTTGTGGGATGCTAGCTGTACATTTCCTTCTCAGGTTTTCACAACAAGCGTCTTCATTTTGATGTAATTCGACGTTAAATTCCCATTAAATCCATTCCACTGCGTCACTTTGACCAAAAAACATTGAGTAAATTTGTATTTTCTGTTCAGGTTTTGAATAAATACATTTTTACGCTGTGTGTAAAATCTTGCCCTGGATGCACAGCAGGGTTTATTAAAACTAAAAGGATGATGTTCAACATGAAATAACACCGTCTCTGCCCAGCCTGCACCTGCTCTGAGCTCAAACTTGACTTCACCGTGGAATGTCTGTAATTTGCGTGTGTGTTTTGCAATTCGATGGCAGCACATGGAGGCCGGACACAAAAGTTCTCTTTGTGAGCAAACCGGCTTTGAGTAAACAGGGTGCATGCATGTGGGGACCCACAGTCATGGGAAATCCACCCACCAACACACTCAGGTTAAGAAGCCTTGGTCCGATGCCTCGGAGCTTTGAGTTTCTCCTCTTTTTCCATGCTGTCAGTGAAAAGATCCCTGACTTCATAACAGGAAGGTCATTTGTACCCTCCAAAGTTTTGGTCTATTTAGCAGTAATATCCCTGTTTTTTTCTCTATTACAAACTATCAAACAGCTCAATCTGGGACAAAGTCATTGACAATAAACCCATGCATAGCTACCAGGACAAAGGCTTGTTTTATCTTTACTGGATTTATTACCAAAGTATTGAGTATTGTGAACAGGTCCAGCGACTACACAACATCATAATGTTCTGTTTGCAATTAGTATTATAACTCTGAATAATTCTAAAAAAACCTGCTCCTAAATCTAAACCTGACTTTAACCTCCCCCTCCAGAGCGGTCCAAGTTTTACCTCAAGTTATTAACTCAGAAGCAATTCAGTGCACAGGTTCAAGCAACACAGCTCAGTTAAGAAAGGGACTCCAACCAAGCTGTGCTAAAGATATATTTCTGTCTTTTCCGGGATGATAACCTGCATCTCAAACACTTTATGTTTCTTCTTTATTTGCATTAAGGGTACAGCTAAAGATTTGCTAATTGGGTTTAGCATTTTAGTATTTCAGCAAATACCTGGAGTCACTAAATATTTATATATTCTTTGTATATACGGCAGCATGATTACTTTTTGGCAGAACGTGCACATTTATACAACAGCTACTACCTTTTTTTTTGTGAGCTAAATTGCCAAGAAGCATGGTAGCGCTCTTGCTAGCTCTTGCTAGCTGTTGCTAGCTATTGCTAGCTAGCTGCAACAGCTTCCTGTGTTTTAAGAAAGGCAGTTTTCTTATTTTTTCATGAGCGAGGTGAAATATCTGTGACTCTTTAGAAAATGCCATGAGTGTTTTTAGTCTAACTCTTCCTCTCCTCCCCCCCCCCACCTCTTTATGGTCGCTCTGCCCTATGCGCGCTTTGTGAGATCATTGCAGCAACACTTGAGTCACACTTGCTTTGCAGCAAGGACGAGCACAAAAGGTGGAAAAAGTCTTTATTTCTTTGTGCAAAGCAAATCGTGTCTTTCATTTTGTTTAAGAAAGAGTTGAACTTACTGACCTTATTTCAACCTGTTGTTAAACTGTAATATTTAACGTTTTTTATTCATTGAATAGCGACGTAGCTTCTTCTTTGCTTCTCGTCTCTGATTAATAATTAATTCTCTAATTAATAGTTTTATTGAGTTATCAGATCACATCTTTCTCTATGCTTCCAACCACATTGGTGTTTTGTTTCAGGGTTTTTTACCCTGTTGAGGCTCCATTGTGTAACACACCTCAGTTAAGGCTAAAAGTCTTGTCTGTTTTCTCTCATCTCTGTTTCACATCAACTCTGTTTCGACTGTTTTTTCCCTTTTAATTAGTTCATTTCTGTCTCTCTTTTTTTTTTGTCTCCCTGTGCTGCAAGTTTGTTATTGTTGTTTGTCAAATTTAGTTTGCTGAGCTGATGATTTACTTTGAGAAACAATTAAACGTCACTTGAGAGGAGAGTGTGGGACGTCTTTGTAATCAAAAGGAAATTAGGCATCAGTTGTTAACATTAGCAGGTTGCAGAGTGCCGTCTCGCTGTCGTTTTTCTTGGTTGGCGTTGAAAGTAAAAGAGATTTTTTTCTCCTTTAGATATCATTCTCTTAGTTAATTTGTTGTTTGGGCTGATAAAGTCTGTCCTCTGAGCGTCACTAATGCTGAATGAATATACAATAAAACACACATATATGTCAGGATTATCCCAATGATTCTAAGGACACCATTAAAGAAAATAGAGATAAATCCTTCATTGTACCTTTTGTTTGCTGAATGTTTTTTTTCTCCTTTTGTTTCTATTTTTTTCTTGAAATAGGAACACACACTCATTGTAATGATATAGCAGCAGGTAAAGTGTGAAGTTTGATCGTATGCAGCCTGTATTTTTAATATTCTTTCATATTTACACATTGAAACCTTTTACCACATAAAGTTGTAACTCTATATTTATATTTCTGGCACTTATTTCCACACTGTGTTACATGTATTGTATGAAAACACAATTTATATTTATACATAATGTCAAATCAGAGCTGAAAAATATATATAATTTTTTTAAATAGAAAATATATTCATATATTCTCCAAAAGAAAAATGTGCTTCAAATCTTTACTTAATTTCTTAAAAATTTTGTATTTTTGAGCCAGATATGTGAAGTTCCTTTACCGTAAATTCATTCATGCACATAAATAATTAATTCCTCAGAATCCTCAGAAAATCTCCAGTGAAAGTTTTATCAATAATTTTTTTACATTTCTTTTTACACACTTCAGAATTACAGCAAATGTGTCTTATTTTACCCCCAAAACACAAAAAAATCTCTGGATCCAGAACTCCTTCAACCAAAAATAGAGAAAGTGTTTCAAAAGTCCAATTTTTTCAACCACTCAGATCATTTTTAACCATCTCTAAAAGACAGAGAAAACTGTTTGGGAGCAGCCACAAAATCTTTACCTGCAGGTCATCGCTCAGTGTTCTAGTTTTAGTTGAAGAGTCTCATCCTCAGCTCCCTACCAGCACCAGCCTTTTAAACCAGACCTTGACTTCAGTCTCTCAAAGAAGCGATCCGGGAACATTTTTTTGTCTTTTGACTCGTTTTTTGTAACCAAACTCCTTGAAGGTAAAAATGATCTGAAACCCTGAGACGATTGAGTCCTCCACAGTGATGTGACCGGGGCGAGCTACTCCCATCTGTGGCTATTTCCTGCTCTCTCTCTCCGGCTCTCTCCCTCCTCGGCTCAGATGTGGTTTTGTTTAAAGTTGACAGCGTTAATTAAATTAAGCCAGGTCTTGCAGAAGGCACAGTAGGAGAGAGCTTGCGGTCCCCGGTGGGCCACGGGTGGAGGAGGGATGGGTGGGGGGTCTGAATGGTGGTGAGGGTTGGAAGGGGTACAGGGAAGCACTTTTGTGAACCATACTGCCCCCTTCAGACAACCTCTGGCACCGCAGACAGCCTTCAGATCCTACCAGTCAAATACTGTGAACCTGAGCAGATAATATGGTGCTTTAATGTGATCATACACTGGATCCTGGTATAGTTTTACCAAGAGAGCATACTGTCATCTTCATTAACATGCTGCTGAAACAGACTTGAGTTTGGAAGCTGGAGGCCGGGATTTTCCCTCCATTCAACTTCAGCAGCGTTAGTGAGGTCCAGCACTGATGTAGGGTGATAAGGCCTGGCTCACATTCAGTGTTCCTGCTAATCCCAAAGGTGCTGGATGGAGCTGAGGTCAGTTCTTCCACACCAAGCTGGGAAAGCCGTTTGTTTTATTGAGCTGGCTTTGTACAGCAGGGTATTGTTATGTTGGAACAGGAAGGAGAATAAGAACTGCTCATTGTTGTCAAAATGATCGTTGCATCCTGTTGTGTTCGGGTTTCCTTCGCTGAAACCGAAGGCTTGCAAACTCCATAGTTTTTTATGCATTTGTGTAGGTTACAAAGAACATTTTGAGATAGATAGATAGATAGATAGATAGATAGATAGATAGATAGATAGATAGATAGATAGATAGATAGATAGATAGATAGATAGATAGATAGATAGATAGATAGATAGATAGATAGATAGATAGATAGATAGATAGATAGATAGATAGATAGATAGATAGATAGATAGATAGATAGATAGATAGATAGATAGATAGATGGATGGATGGATGGATGGATGGATGGATAGATAGATAGATAGATGGATAGATGGATAGATAGATAGATAGATGGATAGATAGATAGATAGATAGATAGATAGATAGATAGATAGATAGATAGATGGATAGATGGATAGATGGATAGATAGATAGATAGATAGATAGATAGATAGATAGATAGATAGATAGATAGATAGATGGATGGATGGATGGATGGATGGATGGATAGATAGATAGATAGATGGATAGATGGATAGATAGATAGATAGATAGATAGATAGATAGATAGATAGATAGATAGATGGATGGATGGATGGATGGATGGATAGATAGATAGATAGATAGATAGATAGATAGATAGATAGATAGATAGATAGATAGATAGATAGATAGATAGATAGATAGATAGATAGATAGATAGATAGATAGATAGATAGTTGACAGAATTGCAGCATTTAGGAGAAAATCGAAGGTCAGTTTTGTCTTGCAAACTCCATAGTTTTTTATGCATTTGTGTAGATTACAAAGAACATTTTTAGATAGATAGATAGATAGATAGATAGATAGATAGATAGATAGATAGATAGATAGATAGATAGATAGATAGATAGATAGATAGATAGATAGATAGATAGATAGATAGATAGATAGATAGATAGATAGATAGATGGATAGATGGATAGATAGATAGTTGACAGAATTACAGCATTTAGGAGAAAATCGAAGGTCAGTTTTGTTTTAAATGTGAGTCAGATGATTGGCTGATATAAAACATATCGGCGGCTAACTCTGGAACAACTCTTCCATCTAAAAGAATGCAGCTGTTGAGGAAGTGGCTATCTATAAAACAAAATAAATAAAAACGCCAAGAAGACGCAATGACCTCACCTCCTCGTGTGTGAATTGGTGCTGAAAGTGACGTGTTTGTTTGTGTGTGCGTGTGTGTGCATGTGTGTGTGCGTGGGCGTGTGCGTGCCTGCCTGCGTTACCATGCTGCTCAAATTAGCAGTGTTGTGCCCGGCCTTGGCAGAGGATGAAATGAGAAAAAGGCTGCAGGGAGGGAGGGTTAACAGAGAGAGCATTCATTTGCAGCCATGGCATGTATTGAAAAACAGAAAATGTCCCTATTTTTCATAATATTACAACAAATTTCAGCATTTGTTTAATTGAAAAATACACCCCCCAGACTGTATTTTAAATGGGCGACAGAATATTTCTCTATTGAATTTTATATGTTTAGATTGACAGCTGCACATGACCTTCATCTCTTCAGTATGTTCTCAGTCAGGTTTATAAAACCGCAGGTAACCATTAAAAACCATGTGCTAAATTAGCTGCAAACACACGATGCAGGATTTCAACACTGCGGTTTCCTGATTTAAAGCAGTAATGGACTCAGCAGACATAAAGCAGACACTCGAGCTGATTGTTGGTGTGAAAACTGCCATCCTGCAGCAACAGCTTCAGAAAAGCAGATTCAGCCAGAGATGACCTAATGCCTTAGACACACACACACTTGACAGACAGCTGTGTGTTCAGTTATGTTTTGTAGATGCTTCAGTGACTCATTCCACTTGAAAAAGCTACAGAAATGCATTTAAAACGTGAGTCTGGTTGTCCGTCTCTCCCCTTTTATAACAAATGACACAATGAACGAGAAATGTCCCAAAAGTTTGTGTGAGTGAGTGTCTCTAAGCTAGCTTCTTGGCTCTCAGCCCCAAAATGTCCCACACTGCTACTTCAGCGGCCGCCATTTTGTGTCAGATGGGAAACTGACTAATTGAATTACAAGGCCTGTGTTTGTGTCTGATACTGTGTATGAGTGTTTTTGTACTTGGATGGAAGTGCAAGTGTCATCTGTGCAGAGACTCTTTTCCCCTCAGAGACCTGCTTGACACAAAGCTGAACCTGTCAGACAATTTTACAACTGTTGCTCACTCACACATCTGAAAAAGTCTACATTTAAACTAAAATGACAGATATTTCAATGACATTCAATCAAAATTGTCTCACAATTGCACAAAGAAATAGTTGTTGCTGAAAGTATTAGGGATACAAGTGTTCAAGCTGAGCCTTTCCTCTCCGTCTGACTGGCTAAAGCATGTTAGCTTATTGCTAATGTTATGCTAGCGTTTGTGCACTGCTAGTTGTGCTAAATGGCAGTTAGCCTAGCCCCACCTATGTTTTTGTTTCTGGATTTGAACTGTTCAAACTGGTGGTGACAGGGCCACACAGAGACAAACGAGACACACAACCATGCACACTCACTGCTAAGGAACATTTAGAGCCACCGATCAAGCTAGCATGCATGTTTTTAGACGGTGGGACAGCTGGGAATTGAACCTGAATTAAACCCCTTTCTAACTGCTTACATTTACATTTGTTTTGTCATTTAATTGTGTAACCTGCATGTCATTAGTCCCCCCCCAGCACTGATTTGGTGTCGGATGGTCTGACTGTAACTGGCTATCATCTTCTGACACCTCGTTACCCTGTTAGCTGACAGAGCTATTAGGGGAAAAATAGGAAATAATTAATTTTCCCCAAACCCTGCCAATACTTCTAACTCCTCGGTCACCACCTAACTGGTTTGGACACATCCTTGGCATTCTCCAAGTTTTCCACTTAGTTGTTGATACGACTATTTGAACTTTACTTTGGAGAAAGGATTAGAGTTTTTCTTCCACAGCTGCCTCAATGCTTCAGAGCTTCCTCGTCAATGGAATGACCTCGGCCTGAGGATGTTTACTGCCTTTCTGTCCTTGTGAGAACATTTGGCTTTTACATGGCCCCCCCTCTCCCTTTCATACACACACACATGCACACGTGCACGCACACATGCACACGCACACACCAGTGCCTGCTGCAGATGTGAATGCTCCGTGGTGCATTCCTGAGCCTAAATATTTGGCTCCAGTAACAGGCAGCATAGAGCAGCACTCTGATTTGCTCTTAGTCTGTGATGGAAATCACATGTTGTCACAAACACACACTCCCTGACACACAGACACACACACTAAGCTGAAGTTGAGGTGACGAAACTCCTTTAAGTTGTTGAAAATGTGTTGGATGCTTCTCAGGTGTCCTCAGCCAAAATCTCAACTTTATTTCTGCAGGTACTTTGTTCCCTTTCAGTGTTTTTTTCTTAGATTAATAAACAAGTTCTGCTTTTACACTCAAATAAGGGGGGAAAACGTTGATCTTTCATGTTGAAATGGGCTACATTCAGAGACACTTAAACATTTAATATTACAGAAGAAACAACTGTATTTAGATGGATGGATGGAATACAGGCTGAATTTGTGACCACAGTAAAATAAAAGCTGAGACTAAAAGGTGGGAGTTATTACACTGAATTGTGCCGTTCTGGTTAAACTGTCCGGCATAAAGTAAAGGAGGCTTCTAATATCCATCTCAACACGCACCCTGTTGTGTGGAACGCTGGTGGTGTGGATTAGCTTCATCTTTAATCACTGTTTTCATTCTGAGCACGCTCTGTGTAAAGTATACCTGAACACAAAGAGCTGAGAGGGCCTTTCTTTAAGCAGCAGGTTGCACTCTGCACTTGATGAGCTGCTCAGCAGGACGACAGCAGGTTTCACACCAAAGCAGGCGAAAGAGTCTGGTCGCAGGTTTGACTGGTAAACACGCTGCACCACTCCAACAAAAGGCTGTTTGAACGTTTATCAAGAACAGTTCAAACGTCCTTAAAGGGTTCTTGTTGCATTCTGCATCAGCCAATAGCAACGCTGCATATAAACCCGACTCTTTACTTTTATTCTATTCATTCTTCAGCTCTGCAGACAGGCTAGTTGATGCAGATAAGCTAGCTTTGGCCATTTCTTGTGTTTTCCTGTGTTTTATTACTAATGTCTGTGTGTTACAGAAAAAAGAAAGTTGTTTATTGTGCTGTAGGCGGAAATTAGATTTGAATGTTAGCATGCTAACATGCACACAATGAAAGTGCTAACATGCAGGTAGTGTTTCCTGTTATACCCTATATACAAAGGAAAGCGTAAGCTCCAGGTAATTCCATTAGTTTGGCAAGAATGAGGTGACATACCACCATAAAATGAACAAATAAAAATACATGCATGAGAATAAAGTCTAGTTTAGACTGATCTAAGTGATCTGAGATCTCCTCTTGTTAAAATCCAGTTAATTGTCTCCATTGTTGCCATGTTCTTGCTCAAAGTGGAAGTGTTGGCTTTCTCTCTATACCACTGTGAGGTTTTCACCAGAATATTTAAAGTGCCAAAGCTGTGATTTGGTGCTGAATGAGGTGAACTGACTTAAAGTTCTGGAGAGCCAAGCTGAAACTGAAAAGTCCAGGCTTTTTTCCAGGAGTGAGCACGCCTCATTTAAACTCCACTGATGTATGTAATAACACTAATAACTAGGCTTACTGAGTTAGAACAGGGCTTTTCTTAAGCATACTTAATATCTAGAAAGTATTCAGTATGTTTTTGCAGCCCTTTATGTCCTCACATAAATCAAGACGTTGCAGATTTCAGCTTTATAGAAGCGGCCGGTCCATTAATGAGGAAAGGCGTGATGGCGCACTCGTGCAGGCAGTGACATGAAGTTACAGAGATGAGAACCTCGTGAAAGCAATTGAATTTATGAGACTGCAACAACAAAATAAAGACTGACATTAAAAGGGTTGTGGTGAGTTATTTGGATGTGTTTCAAACCAAGTTACAGACACAAGAACCCCCTCTGGTTGCAGTGGTCGGAGTTTCTTTATGCAAGTTTTTTTCTTTTTGTTTTTTTAAAAGCTAATAAAGGTTTGTTTCTGATGGCTTCTTCTGCATTTTATCAGTTTATATGTATTTATATATATATATTCAATCGTTATTTAGGAAAAATGCAAAATTCCAGTGGGTTTTTGGAGCTAGAGGAACACTAGAGGCTTGCCCAGACATGATGTCATGACTTCAGCTTGCAGTTGCAGTTCATTTGGAGGGGAACGTAAATGTCTGCAACAAATTTTATGACTCTGAAATAGCGATATATATATATATATATATATATATTAAATCTGAGGGGGCTCATCAAAGTTGTTCTTATCACTGAATCATTACTAATCTCAACTGTACTTTAAGACAATTCAGGAATAGTTGTAGTTGCAGTAAAGGTTCCTAATGCTTTGATCCTACCAGGCTTCCATAGAAAAAAAGGAAGATAGTGTTATTTATAGAACAAGAATCTCTTAGAACCGACTGACTGGAAGTCTAACGTTGGTTATCGGAAGTGTTTCAACCAGGAAATGATCTCATGGGAGAGAAGCCCCCACCCAGCAAAACAGGCAACTTTAAGTGGTCCCAGTAGAGTGCCTGTGTAGAAATCCCTCAGTTAGCTCTCCTATAGCTGCAAGTAGCCACATAACAGCAGCTATGAGCTAACAGAGCTATAGCACACGTTCATTCATTCATTCTTCTTAAAGTATTGGTGAAATAAAGACAGATAATGCCTTATTTAGAGGCTAAATATCTTCCGAAGGACGCCGACTTTCACCAAACTGTTCTCGGTGAGTAGCTAAACTTATTTTATGCCAGAAATAAGGTCGAGGTTTAAAAATACCGGAGTTCCCTTTAAGCGTGTAGCATATAAAAAGGGATGTAACACAGAAACATATGGAACCTCCATTGAATCCTTATAAAGCACCGCGCCTGTCGCTGTCACAAACTTTCACCCATCAGATCAACAAAGTATGACACTTTAAAGGCTTCTTCTTCGTGTGCTGTTGTCCCATCTACAACTCACTCATGTCTGCCAGTAAAGAACACAAAACTGGTCTGAAGTTTTGTGTTTTGGCCACAAACAGCCTGACAGACGCAAATCTCTCTTCTTGCGAATGTAGAATCTCGTTGCCTTGCAGGGGACTGGATAGTGTAGTGGTATGATTGCCACCTTCCATGTGGGAGACCTGAGTTCAAATCCCCTGCATGAAAGGTATTACCTCCAGTAGGGGTCCTTAGGCAAGACCCCCTTACCCTACATACCTACCTGTAAGGCGCTTTGGATAAAAGCATCTGCTAAATGCATAAACATAACAAGTTAACATCCACCAGGTGAGTCGTATAGAGGTGCACTACCATAATTAGCCACTAGGGGCTCTCTCCAAATATTTCTTATGCTGGTGATTATTTTAAAAATAAGCCCATAATCAAGTGAATACAAGGCCTCAAGCACAGCTTAGTCCTGACTTCAAGGCTTTAAACTGAAATCCACAAACCAAAGGGTGACGTCACCGTGGTTACGCGCACTTCTTATTTACAGTTTCCCGTCATGCTAACAAGTAACACCCCCCCCACCAGTTCTGCGGCTCCTACTGGAACTTTTGTTTCTTTGTTATTTAGCTAAACCCCCCCCCCCCCCCCCCCCCCCCACTGTGCAGCTCCCCTCCAATTTGTTGCATTTCTCAAAATGTTCGTTTTTTTTTTTGTTTTTTTTTAGGCTGCACAGAATATCACAAAAAAAAAAAAAAAAAATCACCATAAGGGCTGTTTTGCATTTTTAATTAAGAAACTAACATATGAATATATTTGCATATTATTGAGTTGCAGATTAAATCACGCATACATAATTAGCGTGCAGCAGCGCTCGTTCGCTCGCCTCTCTCTCTCTGCACTGTGCTTACTGCTTTTTTGGCAAGCTGTGGTTCTGATGGATGCCAGACACACACACACGCACACGTGCACACACACACTCACACACACACGTGCACACCCTCTCCAAACACTTTCAGGAATCTCTGTCTCTCCATCTCTGCAACTGTCAGGTTTTGTTGGAGGAAAATTAGCGTCTGATTTCCTCTGTCAGAATTGAGGCCATGTCAGCTTTTTGATCCTGATTACACCAGAGAGAAAACGAAGCTCTGTTTCCTATCCTGCTGTCATCCATTTTGTCTCCCAGTCGTTAAACTTTTTTTTGGAGGAAATGAACACGTATTTGTGATGCACTTGGCTGGCTGATAATGTAAGCAGCCTGGTGTGAGAAAGGAAGTTTTTCCTAATCTTTACTGATTGGTTTGATAGTAACTACTCAACTAACCTAACAGGTTGTTGATCTGCATTTTTATCTTTCAAACAAGGTTTATCTGAAGTGTTTTCATTCTATTACTATTTTTGTAGCGGTTAGTAGTTAAATAGATACTTATTAGTATGTCTTACCAGTGGTGGACAGCAGTCTACATGTTATCCATTTACAGAATTAGAAAAGAGCCGAGCTAACAGCCACTCAGAGTAGAGGCAAAAGAGGCAAGACAAGTTTATTTGTGTGGCACAATTCAAATTAGTATTGTTGGCTCTATAAGAATGAATTGGATTATAATTACAATGAATTGAATTCCAATTGGCTTGAATTGGACTATATTACTTAAGTGCCTTGAGATGACAATTGTTGTAATCTGGCGCTATATAAATAAAGTTGAATTGAATTCAACGACAAGGTGATTCAAAGTGCTTTAGAGAGACATTAAAACAGAAGAAATAAAAAGCATGATTTAAAGTTTAAGCAGAAGAAAGAAATAAGAACAAAAGATAAAATCAGGAGTTAAAATATGATTCCGTTTTGAAACTCAAGCTTATTCAAATGCAGCTGAAAATAGATGTTTTCAACCTGGACTTAAATACTGAGTGTTTCAGCTGATCTGAGGCTTTCTGGGAGTTTGTTCCAGACATGTGGAGCATAGAAGCTGAATGCAGCTTCTCCAGGTCTGGTTCTGACTCTGGGAACTGATAAAGAACCGGATCCAGATGACCTGAGGGGTCTGGGAGGTTCATACTGGGTCAGGAGGTCACTGATGTATTTTGGACCATTCAGAGCTTTATGGACCAGCATCAGAACTTTAAAGTCTATCCTCTGATGGACCAGCAGCCAGTGGAAAGACCTCACAGCTAGTCTAGAGGACCAAATTTCATCTAAAACCTCAAACGTTTCGTAGCATTTCGAGTGAATGTGGTTTTGTGGAAATTTAAGTCTTTTTACTGTTGCACCAGAGTTGTTTACTTTGATAGTACAAGTTTCCTCTTGTGCTGGTTCCAGATTCATAGTGATCCCCCCCCCCATCCCGTCCGTACTTAAGGCTGCAAACATCGCCGATAAAACCGATGATTAATGTCCCGTTACTTTGACTAATTTACATTGCAGCGTGCATTGAGAGCAACAACTAATGATGCGTTCAGGTGCTCCATTGTCCCCAGCAGGTCTCTCAGGTCTGCCAACCCGGGTCTTCTGGTTGTGCCTCGAACCCGGTGCAGAACCAGAGGAGACAGAGCCTCCCAGTCTGTCGCACCCAGGCTGTGGAATAGTCCTCCTCAGGACCTGAGAGACGTAGCTACCGTGGACATTTTTAAAAAACATCTTAAAACACACCTGTTCAGGCTGGCTTTTAAGGAGTCGTAGCGTTATTTTGACTGTTTCTGTCTGTTGGTTTTGTCTTTGTATTTTTATTTTATTTCTGTGTGTACCTGTTTCATGATTTTAACTTGATACCTTGTGAAGCACTTTGAGTTTTTTCCTCTGCGAAAAGTGCGATATAAAGAAATTTTACTTACTTACTTACTCGGATGTCGGAATTTCCTCGATCCAAGACAGATTTTTAATCTGAACCCCAAGTGAAGTCGTAAAGCCGGATTACTCTTACCAGCCCTACATAGAATTCATGCTATTTGCTACTCATGTAAACAGCAGTTAGATGCTTTCTGTATGTTTTTAAGGGCTTATATTGTTCCGAGTTTAATTGTAAATGAACCAAAGGGATGACCTTCGCTCCCCAGGGTCCTAAAGAGGAACATGTTGCTGCACATGATTTCAATTCAAGAAAAAAAAGAAACAAAAGATAATCAGAGCGTTTTTTTTTCTAAAAACAAACAATGTAAGTAGGCTATCCATTGCTGTTTATCCATGATTTAAAATAATTCTACAATGGCTTTTTAGTGCAAACCTTTGGCCCAAAGGGTATTACAAAAAGTAGCTACTTGAGCACCAGTTAATTAGCCCAAATTACTCAAAGATAACTTATCGAGTTGAAGTAATTTGTTGACAGCTTGGTTAAAATATCCCATGTGCGCCCCTGGCTGGTTTTAAGTAGCTGCAAGCTTAGCTTAGCCTGTCAAAGACTCTCCAAACTGAGAGCACTCTGGTAACCAAGACAAGAACTACCAGAGCGTCACCAAGAAGAAGATGGAAAAACACTTTCTCTCTTAGACTTCCTGTCATATTATACCACATCTGAGGAGGTACTGGCAGTCAAATTAGTTTTTAGCTCAGCCCATAGCTGGTGAGTCAGGCTGTTATAATCTTTACCAGGTCAGACTGTAGTCACAGAGTTGTATCCATTCCCCTGATCTTAGTCATGTCTTCTAATGGTGACTCAGTCGAACCAGGGTCTTATTGACCTGATAGCGGGTGATTTTGTGCTGCAGGAACCTTCTCATGGCAGACATTGTCCTTCCACCCACTGGCGGACGTATTCCCCCGTTTTATTGTAGGATCTTGGAGTAGCTGCTCTCCTTTTCCTCTAAGTCCTCAATTCTCATCGCCCCGAACAAGCTTGTGGAACAGTGTGATGCAAAAGTGCCTAATCTGAGTCTTAGTATGTCATGAAATATCCTTACCGTGTGCATTCGAAGAAGATAAATTGTTCCTCTCGTGTTTTGCTTACTTGTTTTTCGTGGTGATATATTGGGAGCTTTATCTAATGGGAACCTTGTCAGTGAACCAGGTGTGAGCTCCACCTGAGCCCTGTTTATTTTAACTTATACAGCAGCATGGAAGAGACATGCTGAGTTATATCCCAACAGTTTGGGTCATTACTTTCATAAAGCACACAGCCGCCTGGTCCTTAGCGCTACTTTAAATTAATACCCAGGATGGACCTTGGAAAAGACTTTCCAGTCACCAAAAATCTGACCTGCTGCACAAAAAGATCAAAAGCTTGTGGTAGAAAGTGTCCGAATGAAGAGGACAAAGTGCCAAAAGTGCCTTCAAGCCCTACTTTTCTAAGTTGTTTGTCAAAAAAAGAATAAAGTTAATGCTAAAGAAGGATGGTGGGAGGAAAAGGGAATTAGGAAAAAATGAGTTAGACAATTAAATTACAACAAAGAACGGAGGGACAGGAGCTTGAGTAAAGAAAGCATACATGAGGAAACCAGTCAACTCAGACGACTACGGAGACTAAAAGAGAGATGTTTAGTGAGGGGAGAGATATTGAGAAAGACAAAGGAGCAGGCAGAGAGACAGAGAGGGAGATTGACAACTGGGCGTAGTGATTTGAAGGAAAATCCTGTCAGCGTGAAATCAGGATGAAATGTGAGATTATAATTCAACCAGGGATTAACTGTCATCTGAGTACCAAAGAGGGAGGAGGAGAACGAAAGGGGGAAGAGTGACAGAGGAGGCTAAAAAAAGGCAGGGGGTAAGAGGAAAACTGGATGGAAATCCAAAGAATGGTGAGAATGAATGGAAAGATAAGTATGTGAGGAGGGAAAGGGAGGTGGGATAGAGGGCAACAAAGAGATGAGGTGCAGGAGGAAGGAGAAGGAGGATAAAAATGTCAGTTTTAAGGAGCCGGGGAGGAAAGGAAGGAAGAGGGAGGCAGCTCAATGAAAGTATACAAAAAAGAGAGACAAGGAATTGGAAGAAAGAGGCAAACTCAGGGGATAGAGCAACGGAGAAGGAGGAAGAAGATATATGAAAGTGAAAGGAAGGAGCAAAGAAGGCGAGAGAAAACATTAGGGGGGATGAGGAAGAGGAGAAGCCCACTGTGACTTCTGACCAGCTCCGGTTTATCAGCCCAGCTGCTGGCAGCGATGCACCTTCAAGCTGTTTGTGGGGCAGACAGTGGAGATGGTGAAGTGATCCAATGTTGTTGTCCAAATGTCTTTTTCCTGTAATATTATGGTTTCAGGTTTTAAAATCAACAAGTTCTTCAACGTGAAAAACAGGCTGTTTGGATAGGTTAAAAAAAGCAGAGCCTATGATAAATTACACACATTTTGGTCCAAAGTGTGAGTGGCGTCGCTTTAGACCTGCATCACCATCACCTTCTCTTTAGTCTCTTATTGAAACTTCTTCAGCCACTAGAGGGCAGTGTCACAGTTAATAACTTTGTGATGCGACGCGTAGCACGGGGCCGTTTATTAACACTGAAACTGTGTGCTGGGAAGAGCTCCGTATGAGGTGGTCGTGCATTAAAAATACCTTTAAAGTACTGGATGTCTTCCATCCATCAGCTTGAGCAGGGAAGCCCAGGCGTCCCTATCCTGGTCACTTCCTCCAGCTTTACCGGGGGGACCCCGAGGCGTTCCCAGGCCAACCGAGAGGCATAGTCTCTCCAAAGTGTCCTGGGTCTTCCCCAGGGTCCTAGAACACCTCACCAGGGAGTGATCCTAGGACCAGGAGGCATCCTAACCAGATGCCACCTCATCTGACTCCTCTCAATGCGGAGGAGCAGCGGTTCTACTCCGAGCCCCTCCCGGATGACCGAGCTTCTCACCCTATCTCTAAGGGAGAGCCCAGACATCCATTTCGGCCGCTTGTATTCGCGATCTCGTTCTTTCGGTCTCTACCCACAGCTCGGGACCACAGGTGAGGAACCGGTAAATCGAGAGCTTCGCCTTCTGGCTCAGCTCCTTCTTCTTAACGACGGGTCGGTGCAGCAACACTGCAGACGCCGCACCGATCCGCCGTCAATCTCCCGCTCCATTCGTCCCTCACTGTGAACAAGACCCAGAGATACTGGAACTCCTCCACTTGGGGAAGGATCTCATTCCCGACCCGGAGAGAGCATCCCACTCTTTTCTGGTGTAGGTACCAGATCTGCTCGGGGCGCCTGTTGGTGACGTCACAGTCTATGATTGGCTGGACGTTGGCACGGCGACGTGAGGGAATGTGATTGGTCCGGACAACTTACTGAAGTAGTAAAAAAAACCAACCGATTGAAGTCGTTTTCGTGGCTCTTCGTAGGAAAAATGGACGGCTTTCACAAAGAAATCCAGCTTTATCTTTCGAAAGGGACTTGACCCCCGAGCTCATCTGATTCTTATGAAATGTAGTTTGTAATAAAATTGGAGTTTCTATTAAATAACCTCATATTGGCAAAAAATACTTCATTCATAAAATGTAAATAGTAAACCCACTACTTTATGTTTTCTTAGCTGTTTTTTTGTGACTTTTACAGAAATGCTGACATGATTAGCTCAGTTTCCAAATACATTTTTTATGAGTGACAGATCTGGCAACCCGAGCACATCTGGTACCTACACCGGCTGGATGTCAGAGGTTTAGAGCTAAAATACAGTTATGGATGCCCTTTTGATGATTGCATCGGTGGTACCTGAATGCAGCAACACGTTCTAATGATAAAGGAAAAAAACGGTTCAGATTTCCTCCTCCTTTCTCTCAGTTTTCTTCCTGCTCTGCATCCTAGACGTCTCCTCTCCAACTCATCTGGATTCGGGGCCTTGTTTCAGCATTACTTGCTCTTAGAAATGCTTAGTTAGCTGCTTCCAGATGCAGCTAACTAAGCTAACCACGTGAAAACCCAGAATCACCAGCAGAAATGATTATGATACAAAGAATCTCCTATAGGACAAGAAGAAGCCTTGATAAATACTCATTGGCACCCCCCACACACACAAAAAGGGACACTTTATCCCTTTAAACCTGTACATCAGCATTAGGGTCAGACATAAGTTAGTCCCGGTCGGTGTCTCCTTTATATCTCCAGTCAGGTTTACTTGGTGATGATGTTGCAGCCCATGGGAATAGTTCCCTACCTGAACTCCAAAGAAGAAAAGTGTGTGAACATGTTCTCAAATCAGGGGGGAACTCCTCCTCCTTTTAGTCTGATCAGCTCGTTTCTCCTTCCTGTTATATTCTTCAGTCAAGCTCCTCTCCTGCATCCTTTCCTCCTTTTTCAGCTTTCTCTCCCCTAATTTTCTCTGCACCTGTTCTTCTTCTCCTCTGATTATTTCTTCTCCTGTTACATTATGTCCCTTCTTTTTGTCCTCCATTCATCCCTTAACCTTCTCGTCTCCTTTCAGTCCACTTTTTCTTGTCTCCTTGTTTATTTTACCCTTCTTTTCCCACTCTGTCTACCTCTTTCTCTCCTTCCCCATTTAGAAATCCTCTTTCCCTTCCTTCTTCTCCTCGTTGCATTATCCTTTCTTTCTCCACTCTTGCTTCTTCTTCTCCTCTGATTATTTCTTCTCCTGTGGCATTACGTCCCTTCTTTTTGTCCTCCATTCATCCCTTAACCTTCTCGTCTCCTTTCAGTCCACTTTTTCTTTATTTTACCCTTCTTTTCCCACTCTCTCTACCTCTTTCTCTCCTTCCCCATTTAGAAATCCTCTTTCCCTTCCTTCTACTCCTCGTTGCAGCATCCTTTCTTTCTCCACTCTTGCTTCTTCTTCTCCTGTTACATTATGTCCCTTCTTTTTGTCCTCCATTCATCCCTTAACCTTCTCGTCTCCTTTCAGTTCACTTTTTCTTTATTTTACCCTTCTTTTCCCACTCTTTCCTCTCTACCTCTTTCTCTCCTTCCCCATTTAGAAATCCTCTTTCCCTTCCTTCTTCTCCTCGTTGCAGCATCCTTTCTTTCTCCACTCTTGCTTCTTCTTCACCTCCTCTGCAGGCCTGTGGACCGAGCACGAGTCAGACTAAATTAAAACTGCTGCCTCTGCTTCTTTTCACCCGGTCACTCTTTTTTAGGTTCTGTATTTTTTTCCCTCCTCTTTCCCTTCATCTCTCCATCTCTCTATCAATCCCTCCAGCTCTCCCTTCATTTCCCATGCAGTCTGGTTGGGTACAATGCTGGGAGCCAGCCAGCGCTGCAGACAGATGGTCCACTTATTAGATGTGCATCAGCCCTCCCTCCCCTTCCTGCAGCTCGCTTTTTAATCAAATTAAAGCTGAAAGAAGAAGAGAGAGAGGGGAAGAGAGACATAGGCTGAGAGTGGATGAAAGAGAGGGAGAGAGAGGTTTGGGAGGTCTGTTCACTTGTTTTGGAGTCTATTATTTGTCTGAATAGGATGAATGATGACAATGTTAATATGAAATTTGGAAGACTGAATCACTGTCTGTCCCACTGTTTTGGTGACTGCCTGTAAGCTCCTCACTCTACCCCCCCCCCTCACTCTCCATCTTCCTTCCTGTATTTTTGAGCGGGCGCTCCACCAGTTTTACACATGAAGATCAGTTTGCTTGTTGGGGTTAGGACTGCTCAAGCTGTGAAAACAGTTGTATAATGTTGCCTCTGGCTCCGAAGGAGCTTTCCTAATTCGGAGAAACTGACTGATGATGTCATCAGGATTACCTCAGCTTGCTATGGGAAGCTAACGGCTATAAGATGATGCTCATGTGAAGAACCAGAGCTGAAACTTCAGCAGAAGTCTGGAGCCAGACTATAAATTGATCATTTTATTGAAGCTTGCAAGTCAATATTTGTCTTGATCTCCTTTATTTTTCAGAACAAGCCCTCGTAGACTTGTCATTTCTTTAAGGAGTCTTCAGGAATAGTTCTCCAGGCTTCTTGAAGGACATCCCAAAGCTCTTCTTTGGATGTGGGCTGCCTTTTGTTCCGTTCTCTGTCAGATGATCCCACACTGCTTCAATAATGTTGAGGTCCGGGCTCTGGGGAGGATTCATCCCTCCATAAGACCTGTTGCCACTGATTTTCAGTCCACTTCTTGTGTCATTTGGCACAGCTCAGCCTTTTCTCCCTGTTTCCCTTCCTTAAGAACGGCTTCTTGACAGCCACCCTTCCATGGAGACCATTTCTGATGAGGCTTGGGCCAACAGTAGATGGATCAGCTGAAGCTCCAGATGCATCTCTCAGGTCCTGTCAGGTCACAGCTGGATTTTTTCCTCTTTCTTAAGGACATCACTTTCAGATCCTGTTCATCTGCTGGAGATAGTTTTTTAGGCCTGACACTTCTTCTTTTGTCCTCCACTTGTCCAGTTTCCTCAAGGCTTACCGTGATAAGATATGATACGTTTTTTGCTTAATGGCTCTCTATAAATCATCCTGTTGGTGCAAAAATACAATTTTATGTCTGCGGAACTGTGTTATCTTTTTATTTATTATTTTTATGTTTAGCATTTTAAAGAAAAGGGAACAAAGTACGGCTCTTTGCAACAGGCTCCATGTTTAGAGATACCATTTAAAATTGGTCCTTTCCTTCCATGGAGACCATTTCTGATGAGGCTTGTGGAGAATTCATCCCTCCATAAGACCTGTGGCCGCTGAGCACTACAATATGTGAATAAATAATGAAAAAGTCTGGCTTCTTGAAGCAAAATTTTATATTTAAAGAACATGAGAAGGAAATATCAGCTCCTGTGTGTTTTAAAATGATCTAATACCACTGGTTTGACTGGTTTTCAGTCTCCAGGTAGAATCGAGGTGATGGTTTTTAGAAAGAAAGGAAAAGGAGAAGAACTCATTATTTTAAGCAAACGTAAAATGGAGACCCAGACTTTACTGAATCTGAACACAAACAGACTTACAGTAATATTTTACAGTTTATCTTTCACTGCAGGAAACCATCTGACAAGTTTGAAGGGTGCAAATAAACTCTTTACAGCTCCTCACTTTAAAACTCAACTACATTTAGATTCAGGGCCATTCTGCTCTGTATATTATAACACTGTTCAAGGGGGGGAAACATCATTTAGGCGTTTGCGGCGCCCCCTATGGGCTGATTGAAGCAGAGTCTCCCTCTGCTTTGTTCTTTTATGGGATTCAACTTCATTAAATTCGCTGTCAAGATGCTAAAAATATAAAAACGGTGGAAATAATAACTGGATAATGCTGGAGTTAGATAATGTGTGTGTGCTGACAGCTTGTGTGGGTCACCATAGAAACTCACACCTTTTATTTTTGTAAGAATTTATTAAAAAAATAAAAAGAGAGACAGAAAAGTAAGAAAAATGGAGAATTATACACGTTCATTTGAACAGAGGTAATGAGGAGGATCAGAGGAAAGTAATTGCACTTGTACAAGAAACACAAACAATTCATATAAATGGTGTAATTTAACATGAGAGGAGCAAGTTTCTGTTTAAATATGTCGGGATGTGAGGAGGAAATGATGGGAAAAGATAGAAATAGATGCAGGAGACGAGAAGGGAGGAAAGTAAAAAAGAGGGAAATCAGAAGGGAAGGAAACAAGAGGAAGAAGAGAGGTGGAGACAGTGGAAAAGGATGGAGGCCGGAAGAGAAACAAACCAAAGAGAAGGATGAAAAACAGAGGATTGAGGGAAATGAGAGAGGAGAAAAGGAAAGGAGGAAGTAGGAAAACAAGCGGAGGAAATGAGAGAAGAGCAGCGAGATGAAGGAGGCTGGAAGAGGAAACAGGAGATGGTGAAATGTGTGGGATGTAAACATGGCAGAAAGAAATGGAGAAGACAGGAAAAAGGAAGACAAGTGGGAAGGAAATTAGAGGAAAATTAGGAGTTTATACGGGAAACGAAAAGGGGAATGAAGGAAGGAAATAAGAAGATGAGAGAGGGCGAACAGAGGTGCTCTAAAGCAGTGGAAAAAGTGAATATTCGGCTCAGTTCAAAGGCACGCGGCGCGCTGCAGCTCCGCGCGAGGGAGGGAGGAATGGAGGGAAGGATGGCTTCCAGATTTACTGTGGAAAGTTGAAAGAGTGTCGGCGACCGCGAGCGTGTCCGCGAGCGACCGTGCGTGCGTGCGCATAGGCTGCGGGTGAGATACGTTTCAACCCCTCTTTCTCCGCACATTTTCCACGTGCGCGCCTGTCCGCGAGTGAGTGAGGGAGAGAGGGAGAAGGGGAGGGGCGCTGTCTCTCCCTCTCTCTCTGCCTACTTTGCATATTCCGCGTGCCTCGGCTCGGCCATATGGGAAAATGCAACTGAAGGAATTGTCGGCGGGGAAAAAAACGCGCAGGCAGGAGCACGCGAGCGGAGCGGCGAGAGTTTGAGACCATAACAAACCCAGAAAAGTTCGGATAGGAAAGGAAGAAGGAGCAAGGTGGAGAAGACGAGACGAGAAGGGGCGGGGGGAGAGTAGGCTGAAGAAACCAAAGCGAAAGAAAGACGCGCGGACAGAGAGAAAAGAGGGGGACAAATACAGCTTTTCTTCTTTCTGCGGAGGAGAGGAACGATGTATTGCGCGTACACCATCCCCGGGATGACAGGCAGCTCACTCATGTACTACTACAACGGCAAAGCGGTAAGAAGCACTTCTGCGCGTCTTTTTCAGTCCTCTGCGAGGGTTTGGGTGTCAGAAGGAGAGCCGCGCGCGCGCGTGTGTGTGTGTGAGAGAGTGTGTGTGAGGGAGAGAGGGAGGGAGGCAGAGAGAGAGAGAGAGAAGAAGAAGAGACTGGAGGTGTGAAGGTGAGGAGCGTGGCTTTTTAGCCCGGCGCGCGCGGCTCTGTCCGAGCTGCCGCGCTTTGATCTTTCCGGGCAAAGGTTGGAAAGGTGCGCGTGTTTGGGAGGAAATAAATTTTAAAAAAAGAGGGGAAAGGACCTTTATGTGGAGGGATTGAAGTGACATCTCTGTGAGACCCCTCTAAAGCTGAAAAGTGTGTGTTTTTTGAGTGCGCGCGTCACGCGTGAAGCATCAGAAAAATGATTTATTTTTTTTAAAATAGTTCCCCAAACCCCCGCGGGTCCACGCGGCTCCGTCTCCAAATTATTGCGCGTCAGGGCGCTTTCGGGTTCAGTTCAAATTAATCCGAAGTGCAGCTTTATTTTCTGTATTTTCTGTATTTTTTTATGTTTTTTAATTGGACATAAATGCAGTAAAATAAGAGCATAAATACCGAAGTCCCGGGCGGAGTGACACGTGTGGCTTTGGCGGATTCTTCCGCTGCGTGTTTCAGGCCTTTTCATATTATTATTGCCTCAATTTTATTTCTTTTGCATTGAGCACATAACCCTCGTTTTTTTTTCTGCCCTAATTTTTGCCTCACATTGTATTTGGAGTCATAACCACTTAAAAATATTAAAGTCTGAAGGCAAAGCAGGAGAAGAACAGTTCTTAAATACAGGCAGAAAATGAAAAAACATTTAATATTCATGTGATATTCCCTAATTTCTGATGTTCTTTTTTTTATTTGCACCTTATTCAATTCATTCAAACGCATCGTAATTTTAGAATAATAAATTCTGTGGGTTTTAACCATCTGTGTGTGTGTGTAAGTTACAAATATTACACATAATTGTTCTTTTTCATGGGGGAGAATCCAATTAGCACCACAGTGCCTTAAAAAATCCTCCAACGCTGTCTGGAAGCACATCTGAGGAAGTCATCCGGCGGTGCTGTCTGACCTCCGGTGAACCCGCCTGTCTCCCTGTAACCCGCACCTGTAAAACACCACTAACTGGGGGATGTTTTTAGAGACGTGGGGGTGAGTTGGGGAGGAAGCGGCGTGTAAGGTGAACGGATTTCACAGGTTTTCCCACGTAAAAAGGGAAAAAAAAAGCTGGAGCGTCTGCAAGTCGTCGCAGGTGCACATGGGGGGGGGGCGGCTGGGATTTTCTGCAGATCCACCTGTCGGCGAGCCGCCTGTCTGACTCTTTAACTGCTGCTTTCCTTCGGCTTCAGGGCCGAAAGGAAAAGAAAGGAGAGGAGGAGACAGCAAGGACACACAAGGGCAGATTGATTGGAGAAAAGAGTTTGGTGCTTGTGGATATTTGGCTGTAAAATGTGAAGCTTTATTAAAACATTTAGTGGTTGACGCTGTGTAAATGCTGCGGTTAGAATTGAGCTTTTCCTTTTTCCACCTTTTATCTCGCATTGATTTATTCATCCGATCACAGAAAACCCTGAAAAAGTACCGATTTCTCTTTGCTTCGCTTTAAAAAGTGAATTAACTGTAATCTGTCCTCAGAAGGTCTGAAACAGACTCTGACCCGGTACCTGCCGGGTCTCTGGACCACAGCGGCCCCGGGGCCTTTCTCTACCTGCTCTGGCGCCGGGTCGTCTTTGTATTTCCCCGAAGTTTGGCGGTGCCAGGAGGCCCCGGCGCTTTGTTCGGCGGCTGGCTGCTGCATGGCACATTGTGCCGATGGTCTTGATCTGGTGCCAAGCTGCTTTCTGTCTTCGCTTTGCCCCCCCGTCTCACTCTCTGTCTGCCCGTTTCCACCCGCCGTCCGCTGGCAGAAAACAAATAAGGCGGCCGCCGTCATGAAGTCATTTTTGCCTGCGTGTGGTGTGAGTTCGGAGCTGCTTTCGGGGCACCCTGGTTATATTTTGGCAGGTTCCTGCAGGCCGGGGTGCTGTGGATGCAGCAAAGTGGAGCCCGGAGGGAAGGTGGGTTGCAGGCGTTTGGGAGAAGAAAGGCTTGGACAGATCCGCAGCAGCGAGCCGCAGCCCGGCGAGGCTGCATCAGGGCTTTGGTTTAGGGAGAGGTTGTGTGGGTGGGGGGTGGAGAGGAGGAGGGCCGAGGCCCCAGCTTCGGATAGCGGCTGTCGGCTTGCTAACTTAAGCTCCAGCGGCTTAATGAGGCAGCAGAAAGCTGGGCTAAAAACAAAAGGCCTCATTTAAAGGCGGCCCGGCCAGCCGGCTATTGTTATGCTAACGCAGCGTTTGAATATTCAGCAAGTTTTAATTAGGAGGATCCTGAAGGAAGCAGCCTGCCAAAATCCTGCCGTCCACTCTCAGTGTGCAGAAAACACACTTTAAAATCTGTTTATTTAGCTTTCGCAGGAAAAAAGCAGCAAAAAGGAAGGCTTAGAGGAACCTGTTTTATTAGCATTTAAATAGAAAATATTGTCTGGTTTTAAAATGGAAAAAATGTGTGTGTGGAGGGAAAAATCCTCTTTTTTTTCCACTTTCAATTCTAATTTTAGCAAAAATAATAATAATAATAATAATTCCATGAATATGTAGGTTTTTTATTTTATTCCTGACTAAAGAGCAGAAAGAAGTTATTTATTAATTTCAAAAGGAATCCAAAAAGCTTCTGAAACATAAAAACAAATCGGTTTAATTATTTCCGTTTTGCAAATAAATTAAATGTGAAACGTTCACGAGGTTTTTGAGTCGTTGAATTTAGATTTTAAATATTTTATGGTTTAAAAAATAAATAAATTAAAGGAAAAGGAAGAAATGATCAGAAGAAGAAGAGTTGAAGCAGGGAAAAAGAAATGATCAGAAGAAGAAGAAGAGTTGAAGCAGGGAAAAAGAAATGATCAGAAGAAGAAGAAGAAGAGTTGAAGCAGGGAAAAAGAAATGGTCAGAAGAAGAAGAGTTGAAGCAGGGAAAAAGAAATGATCAGAAGAAGAAGAAGAGTTGAAGCAGGGAAAAAGAAATGATCAGAAGAAGAAGAGTTGAAGCAGGGAACCGACCCGAAGTCGTGGTTCTTTTCTGTTTTTTTTCATGCAGAAAATGCACAAAACGAGTGTGTGTGTGTGTGTGTGTGTGTGGGTGTGTGTGTGTGAGAGTGTGTGTGTGTGTGTGTTAGAGTGTGTGTGTGTTCGTGGACATCCTGTGTGCTCAGTAGGCTGGAATTAGAGCACAGCGTGTTATGCAATTATAACTTTATAAATAGACGCATTGTGTGTGTGTAAGTGTGTGTGTGTATAAGTGTGAATATGTGTGTGTATGGGGGTGGGGGGGGTGGGGTGGGGGGGGCTCTGGCTAAGTTACTCTGTTCAATCCCCTCAAAAAGCTGGTTTTATTGCGTGTTTGTATTTTTTTGTGTAAACTTGAATTCTAATCACCATGTTGTGGTTCGTTGGTGTGTTGGTGTGTGTGTGTGTGTGTGTGTGTGTGTGTGTGTTCATTGGTGTGTGTGTGTGTGTTTGTTGGTGTGTGTGTGTGTTTTCATTGGTGTGTGTGTTCCTCCCTCAACTTTTTTTCTTTTTTTTGTAGAGAAATGCAGAAAACATCTGTCTCGGCCTTTGATGAGTGTGTGTTTGGAGTTTATTACAGTCTGTTGCAGTTTTCCAACCTTCCTTTGTTTGAGGGAATAACACTCAGTGTGTGTGTGTGTGTGTGTGTGTGTGTGTGCAGGTCACTCAGCAGCAGAGCGTGCACGGTCCGGCCGGTTAAGGCCGTGCACATTAGACAGGCTTAAAGTTAATCTCTGTGCATCAGATTATCTGACACCGATGCTGCTGATACACCCTGATGCAGAAACACACTCTTTCATCCCCACGTTTCCTTTTTTCCCTGCATGGCAGCGCAGAGATTCCCATCTTTTCTCTCCTTTTTAACCTTAAACTTCCAGTTTGGTGCGATGGTGAGTCGGCCGCTTTGGTCAGTTAACGAGGACGAATACTGAGAACAAGAGGAGAAGCTTTTATTGTGCTTTTATTCACCCTTTAGTCTTTTGTTTTGTTGTTAAAATCACAAATTATTAATAACCCGAGGGATTTATTGACATTTATTCATGTAGTAAAGAGCATAAGAGATAATGCAGGTTTGAAATCACCTCCCAGATTAGATCAGATTATGAAACCTCTTGCTTTCTTCTTTTTTTAATTGTGGCTCATCATTAAAATCAGAGGCTTTATGGATCTGTTGTGGTGCTTTTTAGTTGTTTTCCTGCAAGTTCCATCAAGATTTCTGTTCATCATGACTGGTTTTAGGTGTGTGATCGGGGGGTTAACGAACCTTTCTTCTGTCCTAATTGGGATGGAAGTGAAGCGGGATATAAGCAGCAGTCAGAAGCTGAAATAAAACAAAGGATTTCTCGCTCTTTTAAAGCTTTCGTGGCTCTTTGTTCGCAGCTCGAACTGAAACAGCAGCAACAGGTTTTTCAGCCGGTATGGAAACAAAAACCCGTCCAGGGCCAAAGGGGGCAGAATTATTTGGGCCGGCCATCGGTTGGATGGCAGTGAATCAGCAGAAATGATGTGTTTCAGAGCTGCTTGATGGAAGAAGTCGTGTGTTTGTAATTTTATCGTATTTTATCTGTATTTATGTATATTTATGAGCCCCCTCATCTGGCCGTTTGAATTTCATTTCCAACATTTTACTTCTTCTCCTTCTTTAGGATTCTGTGTGTTGTTGGGTTGTTGGAAGGCTTGAAAAAGTGCAGAAAAGGACGATTGAATTGTGAATGGCAGGGATTTGGATGACTCAGATTTTTATCGTGGTGGCAGCCATGTGCACCAGCTCTTTTTTCACAGCTCTTATGAGGACCGGGCTCCCCCAGCCTGAAAAATCTGAACCATTTCTGTCAGGTGTGAAAGCCATCTGATGCTTTACGGATCTGAAGTCTTGAGAAGCATCAATTAGCCACAGAAAACGCTGCACATGACAGAATATTCTACCGTCCTGAAATGCTTTGCGGTTTATCTCAAACTTCTTAATATTCGCTGTTCAGAGACGCGTCGAGCCTTCAGTTAGATGCATTTTACTGGGAGGATGCAGGCTTTGTAAGGGAGACTCTTCCCAGTTCTTCTCCTACTGTTTTTATAAGCCCTTGACTTCAGTGTGCAAGGTCGCAGCTGCCAAAATACTGTGGGTGCATGTCCACACACACCCTCAAACAGTGTGTGTGTGTGTGTGTGTGTGTGTGTGTGTGTGTGTGAGAGAGCTTGTCCCATATGGGAAGGTGGTCTGTTGCAGAGCAGAATCTGTCGGCATTCTTCGGATAGCTGGGAATTTCCACTCTGACCCGTCCACGGGAAGAGAAGCTCTTTGTCTCAGAGTCGCAGGTTTGATTCCCGCTGTCTGTCTTTAGCGCCTGCCAGCAGCATCAAACCTGCGAGCATCAAGGTGGTCGGCCGGCAGATGGGCCGGCAGCACTGGGTCCACACAGGCGGGCCTCCGGGATGCAGAGGCTGCCCTCTGGCAGCCATGTTGGCAGCAGCGACTGATGAGGATCTTTTTATTTTTGCTGATGATTATCACCAGAGATTTATTTGAAGATCTCCTCAGCTCACATTGTTAGAAACACCCCCCCCCAGAGGCTCAGGTTCTCCTGCAGCCCACTTCAGGCTGTCACAGGGAGGAGGTTCAGATTTGATCCAGTTTGTTGGATTCAGCCTTCAAACTGATATGAATCAGCTCTGAGTTTTGGACTGAATTAGGATCAGTTCTGCAGCTGCGGTGCTTTTGTTCCTGATTAAAGCCACTAAGCGTGTGGAATATTCCTCTGAAGCAACACAGGTGAAACTCCCCAAAGAGCTGGTACCAAACAGCTTCCTTTAGCTTCCTCTTCCATGTTATCTCCACACATTACGACTATTTATTTTATTAGATGAACCCCGTGGATCTGGGCTGGTTTTAAATAACCAAACAAGTGTGGATGCGGGTGAATTTCTGACCCTAATCTTATTATTGTCCTGGTTCTAGGCTCTATTTGCTGATGAAATTCAGCAGATTTGTTCAGAATCTGTACTTAAATGTCAGGGATTCGCAGCAGTTTATGATTCACCAAAAATCTACTTTTTTTACATTTTACTGCACTTTACAAACAATTTGCAAATTAAACATTAAAGGTTGTTTATGACAAATTTGCAATTCTGTAACCAACAAAATATGGAAAAGATGCTGGAAGATTAGCTCGATCATTACGGTCATTTATGGGGTTTTTTTCTGTGGAAAATGCAGTTTGATTCATTGATTCATTCGTTTATTTGTAAGTGGACTCTGGCTTATTTACTCAGCTTTTTACTGAGATTTCACTGAATTATCATCAGATTAAGTCACCGGTTGCACTCCTGTAATGTAATTGATTCACTTTGTAATAGAATTAAGACAGCAGGCTGCAGCCGGGCTACAAATGCTAAGTCGCTAATGCAGGAGTAATTATCTGATAATAAAACAGTGGTGAATGTAACACTTTCTGTGGCAATAATCCTTTTTCTGCTCTGAAGCTGCAGTTAGCAGGTAGCTTCGTTAGCTTTGAGTAAAGTCATTTCTGGAGTCAGAGGAACCCCTGAGAAACGCTGTGATTTATTCTGTGCTTTGGTTCGGTTTAACCTGCGCAGATTCAGTTTGTGCCGCCGCGGCGGCGAGTGTTTGCGCTCTCTGCTGTCGCTCAGACCGTCACTCATCTCGCTGTTAGCGAGGAACACCGGTGATTTCCAACGGCTGAGTGTGTGTGTTAAAGACTGTCCTCATGTGTACTAAACACAAGCTTCACAGCAGTAATGCAAGCTTAAGTAAGTTAGCATTTTTGGCCAGAGAATAAAGCAAAGCTGTGTGTGTGAGTGTGTGTGAGTGTGTGTGTGTGTGTGTGTGTGTGTGTGTGTGTGTGTGTGTGTTAGTATAAGGCCTTTCTAAACCAGGACTGACACACTTGTTCACAGAGTAGAGCTCCTCCACACACACACACACACACACATAAAACCCACCCAGTATTCATTATCAAAGTGGAAAATGGGGCTGTTGTCGTTTTGTTAAGCGTGTGTGTGTGTGTGTGTGTGTGTTTGTGTTTTAGTGGGTCAGTCATGCTGTGGTGAGCTGTTATGGAGGCTGCATGGACTCGCTGATAAACACCAGACAGCTGTCACACTTTAAACAACAAGAGAACCAAACTGCAGCCCGGCGCTGTGGAAAAGAGGCTAACGGCGCGGTTAAGCTAACGTGTGGGCCGAGCGCTATACGTTGCTATGGCGATCACACAATCAGAGAGGGGGGCAACTCGTTTAGTGTCTCCGGCAGCCCTTAAACGGTGCCTTCAGGTGGCTGTCGGAGCATTCGTGTCCTGAGTGGGGATTTCCTGATGCAGCCCAGCGTTGTCCAGCATTAGAACACAAATTGAGTTTTTTTTTAATGTGATTTTCTTTGTTACTTTTTCCTCAAACTGAATCACAGCAAATGCAAAAATGTGCGTGAAAAACCACTCGGACCGCCCACTAATCTTAGCTAACTTTATGCTTTCTCCGAGCTGCTGAAGTGGGGGGGGGGGGGCACTGCAGTGTCTTTCTGTGACGCCTCACTGCCGCTGCTGCATGGCCACGAGTTGCTCCTCCGACACAAACCGAGGCGTTCTGCTCTTATTTTTACGTGTTGAAGTGGGCTAATATCTGTGGAGAGCATGCTGTTTAATGGCCCATTTCACGCACACACGCACGTGCACACACGTGCACACACGTGCACGCTCTGGGGCTTTGCAGGGATCGTGAAGCCAGAGATTCTGGCACCACCAGACTGGATGCATTTAGGTCAAACACACACACAAATGTTGGGAGAGTCAGAAAATAAAGATCAGGTTTTCTAGAATAACCGAGAACAAAAGGCTTTTAATTTATTGAACAAACAGCTGCATCTTGAGTCGGCCATATATGGTGATAGATGCTCTCCAGCTTCCATATGGTCCACGTTAGAGCTGTACCTGATCGAAGAAAGGAGGAGAGAAAGAAAAGCAACAAGAAGGAATGAGTCAAAGACAACAAAGAGAAATAAAGGGCGACATAAAGAAAGAACAAACAGAAAAGAATCCTGCAGCTCTGCAGTGCTGAAGTAATCAGCTCTTTGATCTGACTCCTTTATTATTCCAGTGTGGGCCAAATAATGCAGTCCTGATTGTATGGCTGGCAACCAGCGAGCTTCCATATGTTGGCTATTAGAGCTTCTTACCGGCTTCATCTGCACTCTGCTGCTGAAAACGTTGTGTTTTCGCTTTTGTTTCCCCTTTCTGTGGAGATTTTCTGTGCAACATTCAGTTTTAAGTCTTGTGATGTGTGTCACACCTGGGCTCAGACCCACTGGTGGACTCCCTCTGCACCTCGGCCCAGATCAAACTCCCCGGCTCTCTCTCCAGGGGAAAACATGTGTCTTTAGGTCCATGTTCCTGTCGTGGAAACACACAACACACTTTTAACTGTTTACACGTCAGCTCTTTGATGGCATCTACAGAGTTTAAGATTCATTTCATGTAAACTGCTTTGAACATCTGCCAAATTAGGGCAATTTTCTGTGGTTTTCGGAGCTTGTTGCTCTGAAGCCTGCGGATAAAGTCCAGCTTTACCTCTTTCCAGTTGTCACAAATTCCCCTCGGCTGCGCCTCGAGTGTCGAAATCAACGATCAGAGGATAAACTTCCCCTCCACTGCTGATACGAGGATATCTAAATCATGTTTTCTCCAACCAGTTTCCATTAGTTCATTCTTATTGTCATGATTTCTCCAGATGGACGAATGAGTAAGATGACTCTGAGCAGGCAGGCAGGTTAAAGGCCCCGTGGAACCAGGGCCAGACTGCAGAGAGTCATTCCACACAGGAGGCCAGTACTCTAATCCTTATTAACGTTTTTATGGATCACCAGGCCGAGCGGGATCAGAATCAGATGTTCAGAAGACTCTGTTTGAAGCGCTGAAGGTGCGCTTGATTTAGGCTGTCAGGCTGCTGGAACGGCCTCTGAAGCCCGAGGAGGAACAACCAGCATCCTCTGGCTTCTATTTACCCAGTTAGTGTTGAGCTTTTCTCCCAAATATTTTGCACATCAGCTTGAATTTCCTTCATTCCGAGCTTGAGCTGGGATCAGAGGGAAGAGAAGTGGTTGAAACTGCGATAACGCTTTGCTGAAAAGGATGTACAAATTCAGATCAGATGATATAAACACGTTTTTCCATGCCATCTGTGGGACACCGAGGCCCCTTTGTGCGAGTCTAACTGCATTTCATGTGTTTAATCATTTCTGTGTCATGTTTTTAGCTCCCTTTATTAGATTTTAAAGAGTGTATTTGCAGGTTATTGCTGTGATTTCCATCCACAAAGACGAGGCTTTTCCTCACAGTTAATATCTGCTTTCGGACTCACCTGAGGAGTCACAGAGCGACTTCCAGTCATTTTAACTTCATATTTTCCCACTTAGTCATCCTCACGAGACGTTATCTCAGCTGCTTAAGCTTTAGGCTCCATCAGCACCATCAAACCCAGCAGAAATACCTTCAGAAGCATTCATGAGGCGGCGTGAAGAGAGCCGGAGACGGGACTCGGCGGCCGGCTGGTGTAATGGCTGCTTGGCCCATCTCAGCACAAATAGGTCAAGAGTTAAAGCTCCAGATGAAGGATTAAATGTGTTAATGTATGTCAGCGGGTTTAGTGCCGTCTCACACTGACTGCTGTGTGTTTACTGCAGGTTTGTAATGAAGGGAGGCAAAAAGCACCAGCAGGGCAGGTGTAGAGCTCCAACTCAGCCGAACGCCTTTCCGTCTGAGCCGTGGAAAAGGAAAATGGCTCCTGTTGTGTCGGCTGAATGTAAATGAGGTGAACAAAACAAAGCCGGACTGTTAGCGGCCATCTTTTCTGTTTGGTTTGTCTGATTAGTTTGGTTTGGAATAAACTGCAGCTGTTGGACCCGATAAATGCAGTTTAACTTCATCCGTAGAACTTTTGCCGTTTGCTTTTGCAGGAATGAGTTTAACTTGGAGACTAAACGGTCCGTCTTCTTTCATGTCTCTCACTTCCTGCGTCAGCCATCTTAGCGTTTTGTCTCCGGTCGGAAAACACGTGCCACGATGCCCCGGTTACCATTTCACACTCGGATGAGACCTGTCTGTCGCCGACTTGCATCGCCACGGCAACGGGATCACCCTGACCCAGCATCCCACCGGCAGCCGTGCTCTCTGCTCCCAACCCTCCGTCTGCACCCTCCTTAATAATTAACATGCCACGGCAGCCATCTTAGCTTTTGGCTCGGTTTAGGTGCCTGCTGGCGCGTTGCCTCAGCAACCGAGTCCCTGCGACATACAGCGGCGCCCCGGTGACGTCGACTCGTGCTGTAACGCTCCCAACTTTCTGAATTGGAAAGCGAATCTGATTAAAGCGCCGTGGCAGCCATCTTAGAGGAGGTGAGGGAGACGAATCAGAATCAGAAACACACACACATCGGATCCATCCAAAGTTTACCTTCAAACGTCTCTGTGATCGTTTCAGAGGGAAAGCTTTCTGTTTCTGGCTGTCTGTCACTATTTTAAAACAGAGTTTGTTTATTGCCGGATGTCTCGTGTGTATCCAAGGTGATGCACATGTGTTCAGCTCATGGCCCTCATGACTGCATGTGTAATTGCTTTAATTTATTTACACAATGCTTATTTATTTATGAGGCTTTATTTGGCCGTGGATTCGTGCCAGATTCTAAAAACAACAGGAAAAGCAGAACTCCACGGCACATAAATGGAATTTATCGTGGAAAAGAAAGAGAGTGATGGCCATCGAACGTCTTTAAAGGTTTTAAACGGCAAAGGAGCGACAGCACGGCACGAAACGTGTGTGTGCGCCCGACACACTCCTTCTCACCCTGACAGCTTGGCTGCTGCAGAGAGCAGAGGTCTCATTGGCCACCTGCCCTCCAAGGGGGATTTTGATTGGCTGTCGGGCTGGGTGCCACGGTGCCAGCTGAGAGGACATGTTTGCATGTGTGTGTGTTTGTCATGATGGCAGCAACCAACCCATGTAAGCATTGTCTCTTTGTGCTTCTTCTTTTCACCTCAGCTTTCTGCTTTTTTCTTCTTCTGCATCTTTTTTTTCCACGGTGATGAGGAGCAGGTGATCAGGGTTCCTTGAAGCTATCGTCCTGCTCTGGTCGACCAAAAACAGAAATATGAGCGGTTAAAAACCTAATAAATAGGTTAAGGCCCAGAAAATTGTGATGTAGTTACTTTCTTTCTTCTTTTTTTATCTGCCTTCACCTCTTAGAGCGTGCATGTTACCGGGGGGCTCACAACCCGCCGCTTCTTCTTCTTCTGCCGCCGGAAGCGGCCAGAGAAGCAGGAAGTGGCCAAAGGGGCGGGGCTTATATGTATAGCAACTAGCATATATATATATATATATAATAATCCATCCATACATCGGTTCCCTCTTTCACCATGGATCGTACTCTTGGCAGCCTTCTTTGTGTTTGCGCTCTGCCGTTTTCCGCGTTTTTTCCACCTTTTTTTCGCCTTTTTTCCGCCTTTTTTCCGCCTTCGGAATCCAGATCGGCCCTAATTGGCTGTCGTTGCGTAGCGTCGCTGCTCATTTGCATAAAGTTGAGCCTTTCTCAACTCTTGAAGCTCATGAAGCTCACATCGACGCCAGCTAACATTGAAAATGAACGGCAGCCGGCCGCTCACGACGCTTTTGGTGTGAGCCCCGGTCAGGCCTGCCTTTCCTTTGCAGTGGTTCATGTGAAATAGACTAAAAGAAAGTAGAAAATGTCATTCTGTACAATGAATGAGTTAATTTGGATGGAACCACATCTGGAACTGATGATCAGTTGAACAGTTTTTTTTATTATGGCAAAGCTGCTCTGACAGGTGAGTGAAACTCTGGTTTACGGCAGTTTACGTACTGCACCTTTAGTTGAGTTTGCTGGGTTAGTGGACACTGACTGGTTTGTAAATCTGTACAGAAGAAGATCTCACTTGTCTAAGCTCAGGTAATGAGGTCAGCCAGGGCTCAGGAGGTGGAGAAGTCGTCCATTAATTGCAAAGAGGCAGTTTATTAAGTGCTTTTCTGTTAGAATCCTTTAATTTCTGCTCTGGTTCCACACCAAGATGTAGCCGACAGTCTGGGAGTGGAACCGGAAACCTTCCTCGAACACAGTGGCAGCTGAGCAGCTCTTTTTTTGTGCTTGTGTAAATGTGTCTGAAACTTAGAGATTGCTGTTAATTACTTCATCAATTGATTATTTATAAAACAACTTAATGAGCTGTCAGACAGCCAAATGGCTCAATACCAATATCTTGTCATCTCTCTTTCTTTTGTCTAACTTCCTGTTAGCTCATGCGTTGAAGGAGATTCTTCCTTCTTTCTTTCTTTCTTTCTTTCTTTCTTTCTTTCTTTCTTTCTTTCTTTCTTTCTTTCTTTCTTTCTTTCTTTCTTTCTTTCTTTCTTTCTTTCTTTCTTTCTTTCTTTCTTTCCTTATTTCTTTCTTTCCTTATTTCTTTCTTTCCTTATTTCTTTCTTTCCTTATTTCTTTCTTTCTGTCCTTCTTTCTTTCTTTCTTTCCTTCTTTCTTTCTTTCCTTCTTTCTTTCTTTCCTTCTTTCTTTGTTTCTTTCCTTCCTTCTTTCTTTCCTTTTTCTTTCTTTCTTTCTTTCTTTCCTTCTTTCTTTCCTTCTTTCTTTCTTTCCTTTTTCTTTCTTTCTTTCTTTCTTTCCTTATTTCTTTCTTTGCTTCTTTCCTTCTTTCTTTCCTTCTTTCTTTCTTTCTTTCTTTCTTTCTTTCTTTCCTTCTTTCTTTCTTTCTTTCCTTATTTCTTTATTTTTCTTTCTTTCTTTCCTTATTTCTTTCTTTCCTTCTTTCTTTCTTTCTTTTTCTTTCTTTCTTTCCTTCTTTCTTTTCTTTCTTTCTTTCCTTCTTTCTTTATTTCTTTCTTTCCTTATTTCTTTCTTTCTTTCTTTCTTTCTTTCTGTTTCACCCCATCTTTGCTTCCGTTGTGCCCGTAAACAACACAAAATGACAGAAGATTTTCTTTAAATTCAAAAAAGGACAGCTAGAGTCCTCAGATGTATAGCAACCTCGAGCTGTTTGTGCACGTGTGTTTTCAGTGCACGTGTGTTTTCTGTGCACGTGTGTTTTCTGTGCATTTCCCATTCAGCCTGTCAAGACTCTGCGTTGGTCGAGGCGGTCTCTCGCTAACGATCGCTGGCAGTCGGCAGCATGTGGCAGTAATTAAATCAAAGGAAATTGGTGAAAAAAGACGTTGAGGGGGACGTCTGTGTGGTGACTTTGCCAGAAAAAAAAAGGGGGGGGGGATCCTGGCGGTTGAAAGGAAAACGGGCGGCTAATAAAACGAGTGTGGAAGAGACTCATAAAGAGCCGTCACCTGTGGAGAAATGTTTTTGTTCTCTGACTGGAAAACCGACACACAGAAACCTGCTCTGATGTACTCTGTCAGGCCGGGATGAATTTAATTAGATGGTCCAGTTCGGGACCAGTGGTGACCAAGTGTCTGAGGGTCACTGCACTTTCAGTCGGATCATTTCTACAAGATGTATCCAGAAGTGTTTGCAAGACTGAATTATATTCCAACCAGAGTCCTGCAAACAGCTGACGCACATGCAACTCAGGATCAGGTAGCTCAAGCTATCTGGTGGTTCTATCGGTGGTTTCCCTGAAGAATTAGCATTTAAGAAGGGGATCGTGGATGGAGAGTGTAGATTAATGAGCGTTTTATAGCCCAACGCTGTGAATGAATGTCTTCAGGTTGGAGTTCTTCATACAAACACTGAAACCTGTGCTTATACCCTGCATAATGTGGGTTTGTTAGTCCAGTGTTTTGAAAAGTTCTGCTTACCGTAGATTCCGGACTATAAAGCGCACCTGAATATAAGCCGCATGCACCCTCTAATTTTAAAAAGAAAATCCATTTTGTACTTGTATAGGCCGCACTGCGGGCGTCCACATTGTAATATGATATATTTACACAGAAAGATGTTACACGTGAGGACTTTTAAACTTTTAATTAAATGCATATGGTAACATAAACAAATACAAGATGCAAATGCTTTTTTTCCGAACAGTGCCTGTAACACCGATGGTTTTAACTTAAATACCTATCGCCAACGAACAAATACGTGGCGTAAATGCTTTTTTTCCGAACAGTGCCTGTAACACCGATGGTTTTAACTTAAATACCTATCGCTAACGAACAAATACGTAGCATAAATGCTTTTTTTCTAAATGTGCCTGTAACACCGATGGTTTTAACTTAAATACCTATCGCTAACTAACAAATACGTGGCGTAAATGCTTTTTTTTCTAACAGTTCCTGTAGCATCGAAGGTTTTAACTTAAATACCTATCGCCAACGAACAAATACGTGGCGTAAATGCTTTTTTTTTTTAACAGTTCCTGTAGCATAGATGGTTTTAACTTAAATACCTATCGCTAACGAACAAATACGTAGCATAAATGCTTTTTTTCTAAATGTGCCTGTAACACCGATGGTTTTAACTTAAATACCTATCGCTAACTAACAAATACGTGGCGTAAATGCTTTTTTTTCTAACAGTTCCTGTAGCATCGAAGGTTTTAACTTAAATACCTATCGCTAACGAACAAATACGTGGCGTAAATGCTTTTTTCCCCCGAACAGTGCCTGTAACACCGACGGTTTTAACTTAAATACCTGTCGCTAACGAACAAATACGTGGCGTAAATGCTTTTTTTTCTAACAGTTCCTGTAGCATAGATGGTTTTAACTTAAATACCCATCGCTAACGAACAAATACGTGGCATAAATGCTTTTTCCCCGAACAGTGCCTGTAACACCGATGGTTTTAACTTAAATACCTATCGCTAACGAACAAATACGTGGCATAAATGCTTTTTTTCCCTGAACAGTGCCTATAACACTGATGGTTTTAACTTAAATAAAACCAACAATACATTTTCGAATAGTGCCTGTTAAACGGTTGGTAAAAAAAAAAGACAGCAGCCTACCAGGAAAAGTCATTGATCGCCTTCTTCATCTTCCTCCTGCGCACTAAAACCATCAAAGTCTTCTTCAGTGTCCGAATTGAACAGCCTCAGAACTTCACTCACTTCAGTCTCATCTCAGGTTGATCGCCTTTAATTTAAAAGCTGCATCATTTCTTCGTTTGTTTTCCATGTTGAGGGTGAGCACAAATTGATTTGTCTTTGATTTATCGTACAATTTCATTGGACCGCTGTGAACTATTAGTCCATTTTATTGGTCTAATGTTTTTACAGCATGAAAAAAACACATATTAGCCGCACCGGATTATAAGCCGCGGTGCTCAAAGCCTGGAAAAAGGTAGCGGTTTATAGTTATTTACGGTGGTTATATTCCAGTCTGACATGTTACATCGATTGAAAGAGTCACTTTGTTTGTTGGACTCCCACATGAACGAGCGTGAGCGTGCACGGTTCGTGAGCGTGCACGGTTCGTGAGCGTGCACGGTTCTCTGTGATGGACCCCGTCACAGCGGGGATGGGCTCCAGCCTCCCCGCCCCGCACAGGAAGAGGCGGGTGCAGAGAAAGGATGGATGGGACGGTTTCATTGGATCTATGGTGATGGCTGCCGGATGCGTGCACGCGCCTGAATGCGTGTGCACGGCGATGGGGCCCTTTGTGCTCTGAAAAGCCGCAGTGCGATTCGTTATTTCCTCCCTCTGATGGGTTTTTCTCTTCTCAGACACACACACTCAGTCCCAGACCTCTGGCTATTTCCTGTGTCAGGGGGGACATTATAAAGCCACATTATGTCCACTGTGAGCCTCCATATTCCCCCATCACTGTGTGTGTAAATGTGTGAGTGTTGTGGGAAGAGGCCACTCAATTTCCTGGGACAAAAGACATGTGAAAGGTTGCGGTTTCATTCGGAGAGGATTGGCGGGATGTGTCCCAGAGACTCAGATCAGTGTGGATGAAGGCTCTGAAACCAGAACCTTGGACTCTCGCATCATCTTCACCGTTCTTAGAGGCTTTGGAGCGCCTCTGAGGTCCAGATTTGATGTTTGGGGCTTGAACTGTCGCTCGTTGAAGATGCGACTCGGAGCCCTGGAAAATGGACGGGAGGAAAACACACATTTGTGAAAGTTATTTGCCATCTGTGGAAATCATAGTTTTAAATGTGACACGTTGTGTATCGCCGTGGTTACACACTCGGCTCTGTTTTAGGTAGACAACATGGCTAAAACACACACTCCAACACACGCAGTCTCGAGCTAATTTAGTGCAATTAGTGGTCAATTAAAGCGCTGTGACTTCACTGGCTGTCTGACTCTTTGATGTTGTGGCTTCTGGCAGGACCAGACGCCATCTTGAATTGATTAACAGGCCGCAGTGTAAACACGCCAGACAACCGGACCCTTTACTTCTTCTCCTGTTTTTAAGCTTTTTCCTTTCTTTGCTTCTGGAGCGATTTGTTTGTTGTTCTTGCTTTGCTCCGTCTTTCTTTTTATTTGTGCAGATGCATCTTCTGGAGCAGCATCCTTCTTTAATTTGCTCTGGTTTTGCTTTTCATTTTTCATCTCTTTCTTCTTCTCCCCTGCCGTGGCTGTTTGTTTTTCTTGTCCTCCGCTGCCTTTCTTTTGTTCTCAGCCTTGTTTCTCATTCACAACTTGCTCAAGTCATCCAGCGTCCAAGAAGCCATCGTGACTGGAAGTGACTAACATCCTTTCTGCTGAGGCTGATTCAGCTGTTTGAATCACCCGCTGAGAGTCTCAGACTGAGGTCAGCAAAAAAAAAGAGAAGAAGAAGAGCTCGGAAATCAATTAAACGTGTCGTGGAGCTTCATTCAAGCTCTTGTGAGTGAATCTGAGGAGCTGCTAAGTGGGTTACTGCTGATAGTAAATAATAAATAGACAGTCTGCTGCCTGTAAGAGGAGAGATTTTCTTCCTTAAAATCAATGGAAACCTCAGCTGATCCGTGAGGAAGCCATGAATGAACATTTCCCTCCTCAGGCCAATTTATCCTTTTCATGTTTCCACTTCTTCTTCTTCTTCTTCTTCTGGGCTCTGTTTTCTTCTTCTTTTAACGCAGAGAAAGTCGCAGCCTCTCACTCTCACTCTTTGTCCGGCCCCCCAGTGTTTTCTGTCTGAGTTACTCGACCCCCCCCCTTCAGTCACAGGTGCACCCCGCTCGAACAGACGTGCACGCTCACGTGCACGCTGGGTCCACTTGTCTTCGCGTTGGGGGCTCTAATCAAGCCACAGGAAGCCCGAGCTCCACGGGGAGCGCGTGAGATGGAGTGTGTGCGTTTTGCAAAGTAAGTTGAGGAATGTGTCGGCCATGAAGCTCGTGCACGGAGGAGGCCGTGCATGTTTTCAATTACACCCGAGTGTTTTTGCAGATGTGTGTGTTTGCGCTCTCTTTTCTCTCCGTATGTGTCTCTGCTGATTTAATAGCTTTTGTTTTTCCTTCTGTTTATCCCTTTTTTCCACCCTTTTCCACGCAGCGTAATGATCTCATGATCTGCCTTTTTTTGTTTCTAATTTAGCCGAATCTTTTTTCCATCCTGTTTCTTCTCTCACTCTCTCCTTCGGTCCTTCCTTTCCTTTCTCTCCGTCCCTCCACGCTGCATCACATGGACTCGGTTAGGCAGCCGTGCTCACATGCATGTGAGTGTGTGCGTACATCTGGTTCGCATTAGTGCAATTGCAGGTTGGTAGAATAAAGAGCTGAGCTCGGAGGTGGTGGGTGGGATTTCCTTCCGCTTTCACACACACACACACACCTCCATGTGTTTTGAATCAGGAACATAATTAACCTTCAGAGGATTCAGAGGCCGCGGCTCAGATCTCCGCTATAAAAATACATCTAAAAACCAGAACGCCCCCCCCCCTCCATTCCCCAACACCACCACCAAACCCGAAAAGTTTGATCTGTCTGCGGTGCGTTTGATTCGCTTTCCCACGTCTGCCTCCGGACGGCTCAGCGGGCGGGGACTGATGGATCGATACAGGTCCTTCCAGAAGAGTTTTACATGCTAGATGTGACTAAAGACGTGAGAAAAAGACGAGAGGACGGTGTAGAAAAGGAAAGGCACAGGTGCAGCAGACTGTGAGAGAGGAAGAATGTGTGTGCATCTCAGAGAGAGAGTGGGAGTGTTCATGAGAGGTTTCGTGACTGCTCCTCTGAGTGTTCACATTCCAGCACATCTGCTTTGGATGAAGCAGTAAACTCTGTGAGAGACAGAGGGATGGATGTGGAAGACAGAGAGTGAAAGAAAGAAAGAAAGACAGGAGTTTGGGAAGTCATTCATTGACATTTATGGAGCGAAATGCTAACTCTTCCTATCATAATTAAGGCAGCGTCAGCCCTGCTCTGCACGGTCGTCTCTGGCCTTTACTGCCACTGTGAGAGCTGTCATTGGTCTGAGCGTCTTGACAGAAAAAGACAAAAGCCTAACAGGCAGATGCAGGTGTATCCTGTATGCAAGTCCTCCGCTAATGCTGCAGCTCAGCCATTACGAGGCATTTTCTCATGTCCAACTCTGTGATTTAGACACCTAAAGGTTCTCACCGGATGCCAAACGCTGCTTTCTGCTCAGCTTCTGTCTCATTTATATCTATATATGCCAGCATTTTTTAACCCTAACCCATTTTTTAAATCACATTTTTTAACCTTAACCCATTTTTTAATCACATTTTTTAACCCTAACCCATTTTTTAATCACATTTTTTAACCTTAACCCATTTTTTAACCACATTTTTAACCTTAACCCATTTTTTAATCACATTTTTTAACCTTAACCCATTTTTTAACCACATTTTTTAACCTTAACCCATTTTTTAATCACATTTTTTAACCCTAACCCATTTTTTAATCACATTGTTTGACCCTAACCCATTTTTCATCACATTTTTTAACCCTAACCCATTTTTTAAATCACATTTTTTAACCCTAACCCATTTTTTAATCACATTTTTTAACCCTAACCCATTTTTTAATCACATTTTTTAACCCTAACCCATTTTTTAATCACATTGTTTGACCCTAACCCATTTTTCATCACATTTTTTAACCCTAACCCATTTTTTAAATCACATTTTTTAACCCTAACCCATTTTTTAATCACATTTTTTAACCCTAACCCATTTTTAATCACATTTTTTAACCCTAACCCATTTTTAATCACATTTTTTAACCCTAACCCATTTTTTAATCAAATTTTTTAACCCTAACCCATTTTTTAATCATATTTTTTTAACCCTAACCCATTTTTTAATCACATTTTTTAACCCTAACCCATTTTTTAATCACATTTTTTAACCCTAACCCATTTTTTAATCACATTTTTTTAACCCTAACCCATTTTTTAATCACATTTTTTAACCCTAACCCATTTTTTAATCACATTTTTTAACCCTAACCCATTTTTTAATCACATTTTTTAACCCTAACCCATTTTTTAATCACATTTTTTAACCCTAACCCATTTAAAGAAACTGAAAAAGTTCAAAGAAAAAGAGAAATTGATGTTAAAAATGATCAAATGGCCCATTACTGAACTTTTCTGTCGTTTTCTTTACTTTTGATACCTTAATGCATCGTATCACACCGCCTTCCAGTGAGCACAAACCTGTCAAAAATCCTTTATTATAACCTTCTGCACAAAGAGATCAACCATTCCCAATTCAACCAAGTTTCAGGCCGTGCATCATGACCAGGACCCACAGTGATGTCATCCCATCTGCAGGCCGATGTGACCGTGCATCCCGTGCACGATGCAAGACCTAACCCCGGCTTTTAGTTTGGTTTTCTTTTTCTAGTTTTGGTTTGTTTTTACTCTGGTGGACGATTATTGTCCTGAGCAGGTAGCAACAGGTGGATTTTTGGTATAACAGCATCTTGGCTGTGGCTTTTTATCTCAGTGTTGATTGACAGGTGCCTCGTCCAATCACCTGCTAGTATTTTTCTGAAGCACCTGGAAGGACGTCCCCGCTTGGTTCAGTGCTGTTAACCAACTCGGAGGCCAGGTGAGCAGAATTAGACTGATGACGACTTGCATGCATCCATACAAGCCGTGTTTTTAAGTGTCGAGGACTGTGGTCACGTGACAGGAAACCGGATGGAAGGATGATGCAAACTGGCGCCTCCCTCGTCTCAGAAATCGAAGTTTGGCCGGTCAGCAAACATCTTCTTCAGCCACACGATCGGCTTGTTGGACCGTAAGTGTCCAAAGTGTCATGGAAGAGGAGGAAGAGCAGCTTCTTCCTGTTTCTCTTCTCCTTATTTGCAGCCATGGCTCCTTTTCTTCACTCGGAGCAGAGGTGGAGGCAGCCGGCTGAACAGATGCTCCCCACATTTAGAGACAATAACTGGGAGAAGACCCTGCACAAAGACTAAAAGCCCTCTTTTCTTCCTCTGCATTCTCCCCTCTTTTGTTTCTGTTTGCTGTCTTTTTATCTGCATTTCACTCGGCTGTGTTTTATTGTTTCTAACTAAACCCTTGAGGCTTTTAAGTAAAAAGTGAAACACAGAAGTTTGCTTCTCCTTACCTTCCTGCCTTGCTTTTGTCTTTCACGTATCACTTACAGTTGATCCGACTTTTTTACTGTTTCATTCTTTCTGCGGCAGATTAAATCGGAGCTGCAGAGATCCTTTAAAAGATGATTTCATGGGTCTGTTGTGAGGATCTGGTGCCTTTTCCTCTCCTGGTTTTTTGACTGCTGATTAGAACAAATAAGCAATCTGAAGTCATCACTTCTGGTGCTTGTTAGCACATTTCAGACTGAGAGACTCGGCTCTCATCACTGCCTTCGTGTCTAAAGGTTTAAAGGTGCTAGATTTCTGAGGAGTTAACCCTGCCTGTCTCTTAGATTGAGTTACGTTTTGGATACAGTGAGCGAACTGTGTCTCTGAACCTTTGGGTCGGGTCATCGTTGGACAGCTGGTTGCTCTGCAGCACTCGTGCACGTGTGTGTGCACGTGTGTGTCTTTTGAGCTCCATGAGGAACCAGTTTTGAATGGAATGTGGCTTCATTTTTGTGCCGAGGGCGAAGTCGAACGAGGCTTTGATGAGCTCCACCATGTTTCATGTTCTGTGAAGATTCTCCGAATCCGTCCAGCGTTACACAACCACTTCAGCTGAAATCCATCAGGGGCTCTGCTGCGCTGTAGATCACGGCTTTGCACAACCTGCCACACGGCTTTTCCTCACTGTTCTGTCACAGAACGCGCAGCTTCATCTGGCTTTTGTTAACTTTGAAGCTGCATTTGTTGTGCTGATTTCTGCTGTGGTCCCACGGTGAGAAGGTGCTCGCCTCCAACATCAGCTGCTGCCTTTTGGTCGGCCGTGTGCACGTGTGTCTGTGGCCGTGCGCTTTTCCTGGACTGGTGAAGCGTCTGTGGTGCACGGCCAGAGGGATGCCGGTTTGAATCCCAGCTGAGGCCTTTCTATGTGGAGAAAACTGACCCGAGGAGTGCATGATGTGCTGCCTTCACATCCACAGATGTTCCCCTTTTTCTTCTTCTGTGGCTTCCACTGGTTCACGTTAACCTCCGTGCACGCCTCTCACTGCGTGCACAACTGTTTCATCTGTTTTGGTTTCACTTTGCTGAAGAGTAGAAACTCTTTTTTTTTTCTGTCGTGGTACAGCAGGGAGTAAGTTTCTATTGCGGTTTAATTGTGCTAAAACAGCTGTTTTATTGGGGTCAGATCAGCACACGAGCTGAAATAAGTGGTTCCTAAAGGGCTCGTGGATCTTTTAGAGTATAAGTCTGCACCAGCTATCAGAATCAGCCCATTTGCAGCTGGAAAATAAGGTCCTTTTTTTATTTTCCTTTTATTAGGAGTCAGTAAATGCATCATTCAATGAGAAATCCGATTGGTCAGTGAATGCACCTCGCACACAGCCTCAGAAACTGTCCTGAAGTGGTGATGCTGCTGTTTGGGTCTCTGATTCCACTGAACCCACATGCTGACAGCAACCTGAAGGTAGCTTGTTGCCAGGACTGCTCCGGTTCAAGTTCAATTTGCACTTAAGAGTCGGTCCTCATTGAATCACGAGGCCCGACAAACTGAGCTGCCGCGCTTGTAGCATCTCTCTGGTTTTATCAAGCCTTCACAGCACTTCTTCGGCACTTTTATATTTGGAAATGAGAAAAAAAGACCTAAAATCTCTTCTTTTGGACATAGAACAAATACCTCTGTCCAGGACTTCTGGTCACGGAGGGAAAAGGCACAATTCATGGTCACCGCTGACTGAAAATGACAAGACAAAAGCTAGATAAGTAGAAATAAACAGGTTGGAATGGACCAGGAAGACATCGATCCAGCTTCCTTTTGTGTCTCAGCTGGAATCCAAAGGCAGGGTTTCTGTTTCTGCTCGTCTGGGTGGTTTCATCTTAATGACAGGGCTCGCTTTTTATTGTCAAAAGTCATGTAGAAATACACTATTCTTCAGATAATAACAGTACATTTGTTTTGACATGTTCCTTTAAACCACAGGTTTTTCTGTTAGAATCCAGCTGAGTTATGGAAAAGAGCCTTTTGAGAAAGTTACTGAACGGACATATAGTCCAGTGGTCGGCGTTATTTCTGTGGCTTGTGGTCCATCTGTTAAAATTCAAATTACAACCCAGTTGAGACTTTCTCTGATTGGCTGTGAGCTGACTGTGGGAAATGCTCATGCTTCCACGTCTGTGTGTGTGCGACTGCAGGAAATAAGGTTGTTATTGTGCCTCTCGGCATTCTTCAGACTTGAACACACTCTGCACCTGTCCCTGTCTGTCTGCAACACACGTGCACGAGCACGAGCAAATCCCAGCCTTTCGTCAGCAACACATTCAGTGGGAAAATATGCCTGAAATGCATGAGACATAACAGGGTCAACACGAGCACAGGTGCGTGTTTCAGTGTGTTTCTGCATGCTTGTGCAGGCTTTGGGTCAATAAATGTGGTTTTATGATCAGAGCAGAGATCCAGCTCTCAAAGGGGAGCAGGAGGAGGAAGTTAGAGGGGCTTTTGGTCCAGTCCTGATGACTTCTGCAGACTCTGCAGTGTGTTTGTGTGAAACGGAGGGATTTGGATGTGTTCACATGTGCCAGGTGCATTGTGGGACGGCAGCAGCCTCTCCGAGCAGCTTACATCTGTGAACTCAAGGTTGTGTGCGTGCACGTTGTGCGCGTGCACGTTGTGGGGTGTGTCCTGATGGCAGCAGCTGACTCCCACAGTTCCCAGTGTTCCTCAGATGTTCTGATGGCCGTCTCTCGGCGCCTCGCTGTTCTCAGGAAGTAAGCCGAGCCGATAACTATTTGGTTACTTTTACTCACAAAGTGCGGCGCTATATGTGCTTTATTTAGTTTAGTTTAGTAGGCGTTGTGCTGACATCAACAATTCAATTCAACTTTATTTATAAAGCGCCAGATTACAACAATTGTCATCTCAAGGCACTTAAATAATAAAGTCCAATTCAAGCCAATTGGAATTCAATTCATTGTAATCATAATCCAATTAATTCATATGGAGCCAATTCAAAAATAATATCCGAGCTAAGGAAACCAACAGATTGGACCGAAACTTGTCTTCAGTCCAATCTCCCGTCCTGAGCCTGAGGGACTGTGGAAAGGAACGACTCCCTTTAACAGGAAGAAACCTCTGGCAGAACCAGGACCAGGAAGAAACCTCTGACAGAACCAGGAAGAAACCTCTGGCAGAACCAGACTCAGGAAGAAACCTCTGGCAGAACCAGAACCAGGAAGAAACCTCTGACAGAACCAGGAAGAAACCTCTGGCAGAACCAGACTCAGGAAGAAAGCTCTGGCAGAACCAGAACCAGGAAGGGTGGCCATCCGCCTGGACCAGCTGGGGTTTGAGAAGACAGAAAAGAGGGAAAAGAGGAGGAAAAACACCATAACACCATTCAAAGGATACCTGCTGGAACAGGGAAACACAAGTTAATAACCACAATAATGTCACATGGACATAAAATCATTTAGAAATTAAACAGGAGGAAAAGAGAGCAAAGTGAGGAAAGGTGGGACAGATACACAGAACAGTCAACAGCCCCCCCCAACCAGTGGTCAGGGCCCACCTCCAACATGTGAACAACAACAGAGTCTGGACCAAATTGTTTGCTGGTGTTAGTGTGTCAAAGTGGCTCAAAGTAACCGGATTCAATGAGTGTGAGGAGCTGAAAGTGGCAGCAAAGGCTCTTATTCTCAGTGGGAATAACTGCCAAAGACAAAGGTTAGCGTTAAATAAAGGTTTGAGTCCGCCTCAGCCTGATGTCATTGGTCATAAATCACAAGTTATCTGGAAAAGCCGCATTCTGGGCTGAAAATGACGTAAAAATGACGTGTTTGTTAGTTTTCAGTTCACATAACGGCGCGGGACAGTTAAAGGAAATCAGACATAAAAGCAGAAAGCATGAGGTTTTCGTTTGACTGAAACCTTTTTAAGCTGTTTTCTGTTTTTAATGATTTCTCTGGAGGAGTGTGGGAAGTGAGATGATACTTTTTATAATGCCCCCCAGTGTTTTTTCCCATCTCCGTCTTTTATTCCTTCTGCATTTCATCACCAGGTTTGTTTTGAACACATCTGGGCAGCATCCATATGCAAATGCTTTGCAGTTAACAGGGCAACCCGTGTCTTTAGTCTGAGGGATGGAGGCGGATTAGGTGAAGCCGCAGAGTGTTTTCTTTATTTCGCTGTGAATCAGTGTGGGACGCGGAGTGAGAAGAGCGCTTTGAACAGCTGTTCCAGGGTCTGCGTCATGCAGCGCCAGCTAGCGTCATGGCTGAGTGTTTCGCACGCTATGCACATGCACGCTATGCACATGCACGCACAGAGGCGTGCACGGAGGCATGCTGCGGGGACGCCCAGTCGCAGGCATGACCAGACTCAGACTCAGGCTCAGTGTTGGCTTTCAGCCGCTGTGTTGCTGAGGAGAAGCCTCACCTGGTCTCTGGTGTTGCTACATGTTTGCTGCATGTTTGCTACATATTTGCTACATGTTTGCTACATGTTTGCTGCATGTTTGCTACATGTTTGCTACATGTTTGCTACATGTTTGCTGCATGTTTGCTACATGTTTGCTGCTTGTTTGCTGCATGTTTGCTACATGTTTTCTACATGTTTGCTGCATGTTTGCTGCATGTTTGCTACATGTTTGCTACATATTTGCTACATGTTTGCTACATGTTTGCTACATGTTTGCTACATGTTTGCTGCATGTTTGCTACATGTTTGCTGCTTGTTTGCTGCATGTTTGCTGCATGTTTGCTACATGTTTGCTGCATGTTTGCTACATGTTTGCTACATGTTTACTGCATGTTTGCTACATGTTTTCTACATGTTTGCTACATGTTTTCTACATGTTTGCTGCATGTTTGCTGCATGTTTGCTACATGTTTGCTACATATTTGCTACATGTTTGCTACATGTTTGCTGCATGTTTGCTACATGTTTGCTACATATTTGCTACATGTTTACTGCATGTTTGCTACATGTTTATTGCATGTTTGCTGCATGTTTGCTACATGTTTATTGCATGTTTGCTACATGTTTATTGCATGTTTGCTACATGTTTGCTACATGTTTGCTGCATGTTTGCTACATGTTTGCTACATGTTTATTGCATGTTTGCTACATGTTTGCTACATGTTTGCTACATGTTTGCTGCATGTTTGCTACATGTTTGCTACATGTTTACTGCATGTTTGCTACATGTTTTCTACATGTTTGCTACATGTTTTCTACATGTTTGCTACATGTTTGCTACATGTTTGCTACATGTTTGCTGCATGTTTGCTGCATGTTTGCTACATGTTTACTGCATGTTTGTTGCATGTTTGCTACATGTTTGCTGCATGTTTGCTACATGTTTGCTACATGTTTGCTACATGTTTGCTGCATGTTTGCTACATGTTTGCTACATGTTTGCTGCATGTTTGCTGCATGTTTGCTACATGTTTGCTACATGTTTGCTGCATGTTTGCTACATGTTTGCTTCATGTTTGCTGCATGTTTGCTACATGTTTGCTACATGTTTGCTACATGTTTGCTACATGTTTGCTGCATGTTTGCTACATGTTTGCTGCATGTTTGCTACATGTTTTCTACATGTTTGCTGCATGTTTGCTACATGTTTGCTGCATGTTTGCTACATGTTTGCTACATGTTTGCTGCATGTTTGCTACATGTTTGCTACATGTTTGCTGCATGTTTGCTACATGTTTGCTACATATTTGCTGCATGTTTGCTACATATTTGCTACATGTTTATTGCATGTTTGCTACATGTTTGCTACATGTTTGCTACATGTTTGCTGCATGTTTGCTACATGTTTGCTGCAGAGTTTCAACCAGAGCTTTGTGCTGTTAGTCATCAAACTGGTCTGACTGGTAGGGGAACACTGGGAACTGTGGGAGTCGTAGTGGAGAGGCTGGAGGTGCTGTGGTCACCAGTAAAAGCTTTGCTCTCACATCATTTGACCAAACTGACCTCTGAAAGGTGCTCCAGCTGCAGCTCTCCACCAGGGTCCATGAAAATCTGCTCTGTGACTCATGCAGAATCTGGTTAGCAGTAGATCAGGCACAGTGCCCCCCCCCAGCTTGGTGTTGGGGGTAAATGATTGGAAAAAATCTGAAAAAGCTTTCTTTTCATTTAAAAAATACAATGTGTAAAACACATCTATTTTCAGCTGCATTTGAATAAGCTTGATTTTCAAAACATATTTTAACTCCTGATTTTATCTATTGTTCTTATTTCTTTCTTCTGTTTAAATTTTAAATCCTGCTTTTTATTTCTTCTGTTTTAATGTCTCTGTAAAGCACTTTGAATCCCCTTGTTGTTGAATTGTTGCCTTGCCAACTTGCCTTATTTTTCATAAAGTGATGGATTTAAACTGTTGCCATGCTCGACTTGGGAATATGTTGTCATTGAGTTGTAGCTTTAACTCTTTTTATCAACACTTTTAAATCTAAATACTGTTTTTCTGCCTGAATAAGGGTCAGACTTGGGAATATGTTTTCATTGAGTTGTAGTTTTAACTCTTTTTATGAACACTTTTAAACCTAAATACTGTTTTTCTGCCTGAATAAGGGTCAGACTTGGGAATATGTTGTCATTGAGTTGTAGCTTTAACACCTTTTATGAACACTTTTAAACCTAAATACTGTTTTTCTGCCTGAATAAGGGTCAGACTTGGGAATATGTTGTCATTGAGTTGTAGCTTTAACTCTTTTTATGAACACTTTTAAACCTAAATACTGTTTTTCTGCCTGAATAAGGGTCAGACTTGGGAATATGTTGTCATTGAGTTGTAGCTTTAACTCTTTTTATCAACACTTTTAAACCTAAATACTGTTTTTCTGCCTGAATAAGGGTCAGACTTGGGAATATGTTGTCATTGAGTTGTAGCTTTAACACCTTTTATGAACACTTTTAAACCTAAATACTGTTTTTCTGCCTGAATAAGGGTCAGACTTGGGAATATGTTGTCATTGAGTTGTAGCTTTAACTCTTTTTATGAACACTTTTAAACCTAAATACTGTTTTTCTGCCTGAATAAGGGTCAGACTTGGGAATATGTTGTCATTGAGTTGTAGCTTTAACTCTTTTTATGAACACTTTTAAACCTAAATACTGTTTTTCTGCCTGAATAAGGGTCAGACTTGGGAATATGTTGTCATTGAGTTGTAGCTTTAACTCTTTTTATCAACACTTTTAAACCTAAATACTGTTTTTCTGCCTGAATAAGGGTCAGACTTGGGAATATGTTGTCATTGAGTTGTAGCTTTAACACCTTTTATGAACACTTTTAAACCTAAATACTGTTTTTCTGCCTGAATAAGGGTCAGACTTGGGAATATGTTGTCATTGAGTTGTAGCTTTAACTCTTTTTATGAACACTTTTAAACCTAAATACTGTTTTTCTGCCTGAATAAGGGTCAGACTTGGGAATATGTTTTCATTGAGTTGTAGTTTTAACTCTTTTTAGGAACACTTTTAAACCTAAATACTGTTTTTCTGCCTGAATAAGGGTCAGACTTGGGAATATGTTGTCATTGAGTTGTAGCTTTAACTCTTTTTATGAACACTTTTAAACCTAAATACTGTTTTTCTGCCTGAATAAGGGTCAGACTTGGGAATATGTTGTCATTGAGTTGTAGCTTTAACTCTTTTTATGAACACTTTTAAACCTAAATACTGTTTTTCTGCCTGAATAAGGGTCAGACTTGGGAATATGTTGTCATTGAGTTGTAGCTTTAACTCTTTTTATGAACACTTTTAAACCTAAATACTGTTTTTCTGCCTGAATAAGGGTCAGACTTGGGAATATGTTGTCATTGAGTTGTAGCTTTAACTCTTTTTATCAACACTTTTAAACCTAAATACTGTTTTTCTGCCTGAATAAGGGTCAGACTTGGGAATATGTTGTCATTGAGTTGTAGCTTTAACACCTTTTATGAACACTTTTAAACCTAAATACTGTTTTTCTGCCTGAATAAGGGTCAGACTTGGGAATATGTTGTCATTGAGTTGTAGCTTTAACTCTTTTTATGAACACTTTTAAACCTAAATACTGTTTTTCTGCCTGAATAAGGGTCAGACTTGGGAATATGTTGTCATTGAGTTGTAGCTTTAACTCTTTTTATGAACACTTTTAAACCTAAATACTGTTTTTCTGCCTGAATAAGGGTCAGACTTGGGAATATGTTGTCATTGAGTTGTAGCTTTAACTCTTTTTATCAACACTTTTAAACCTAAATACTGTTTTTCTGCCTGAATAAGGGTCAGACTTGGGAATATGCTGTCATTGAGTTGTAGCTTTAACTCTTTTTATGAACACTTTTAAACCTAAATACTGTTTTTCTGCCTGAATAAGGGTCAGACTTGGGAATATGTTGTCATTGAGTTGTAGCTTTAACTCTTTTTATCAACACTTTTAAACCTAAATACTGTTTTTCTGCCTGAATAAGGGTCAGACTTGGGAATATGTTGTCATTGAGTTGTAGTTTTAACACCTTTTATGAACACTTTTAAACCTAAATACTGTTTTTCTGCCTGAATAAGGGTCAGACTTGGGAATATGTTGTCATTGAGTTGTAGCTTTAACACCTTTTATGAACACTTTTAAATCTAAATACTGTTTTTCTGCCTGAATAAGGGTCAGACTTGGGAATATGTTGTCATTGAGTTGTAGCTTTAACTCTTTTTATCAACACTTTTAAACCTAAATACTGTTTTTCTGCCTGAATAAAGGTCAGACTTGGGAATATGTTGTCATTGAGTTGTAGCTTTAACTCTTTTTATGAACACTTTTAAACCTAAATACTGTTTTTCTGCCTGAATAAGGGTCAGACTTGGGAATATGCTGTCATTGAGTTGTAGCTTTAACTCTTTTTATGAACACTTTTAAACCTAAATACTGTTTTTCTGCCTGAATAAAGGTCAGACTTGGGAATATGTTGTCATTGAGTTGTAGTTTTAACACCTTTTATGAACACTTTTAAACCTAAATACTGTTTTTCTGCCTGAATAAGGGTCAGACTTGGGAATATGTTGTCATTGAGTTGTAGCTTTAACACTTTTTATGAACACTTTTAAACCTAAATACTGTTTTTCTGCCTGAATAAGGGTCAGACTTGGGAATATGTTGTCATTGAGTTGTAGCTTTAACTCTTTTTATGAACACTTTTAAACCTAAATACTGTTTTTCTGCCTGAATAAGGGTCAGACTTGGGAATATGTTGTCATTGAGTTGTAGCTTTAACACTTTTTATGAACACTTTTAAACCTAAATACTGTTTTTCTGCCTGAATAAGGGTCAGACTTGGGAATATGTTGTCATTGAGTTGTAGCTTTAACACCTTTTATGAACACTTTTAAACCTAAATACTGTTTTTCTGCCTGAATAAGGGTCAGACTTGGGAATATGTTGTCATTGAGTTGTAGCTTTAACTCTTTTTATGAACACTTTTAAACCTAAATACTGTTTTTCTGCCTGAATAAGGGTCAGACTTGGGAATATGTTGTCATTGAGTTGTAGCTTTAACTCTTTTTATGAACACTTTTAAACCTAAATACTGTTTTTCTGCCTGAATAAGGGTCAGACTTGGGAATATGTTGTCATTGAGTTGTAGTTTTAACACCTTTTATGAACACTTTTAAACCTAAATACTGTTTTTCTGCCTGAATAAGGGTCAGACTTGGGAATATGTTGTCATTGAGTTGTAGCTTTAACACCTTTTATGAACACTTTTAAATCTAAATACTGTTTTTCTGCCTGAATAAGGGTCAGACTTGGGAATATGTTGTCATTGAGTTGTAGCTTTAACACCTTTTATGAACACTTTTAAATCTAAATACTGTTTTTCTGCCTGAATAAGGGTCAGACTTGGGAATATGTTGTCATTGAGTTGTAGTTTTAACACCTTTTATGAACACTTTTAAACCTAAATACTGTTTTTCTGCCTGAATAAGGGTCAGACTTGGGAATATGTTGTCATTGAGTTGTAGTTTTAACACCTTTTATGAACACTTTTAAACCTAAATACTGTTTTTCTGCCTGAATAAGGGTCAGACTTGGGAATATGTTGTCATTGAGTTGTAGCTTTAACACTTTTTATGAACACTTTTAAACCTAAATACTGTTTTTCTGCCTGAATAAGGGTCAGACTTGGGAATATGTTGTCATTGAGTTGTAGTTTTAACACCTTTTATGAACACTTTTAAACCTAAATACTGTTTTTCTGCCTGAATAAGGGTCAGACTTGGGAATATGTTGTCATTGAGTTGTAGCTTTAACACCTTTTATGAACACTTTTAAATCTAAATACTGTTTTTCTGCCTGAATAAGGGTCAGACTTGGGAATATGTTGTCATTGAGTTGTAGTTTTAACTCTTTTTATGAACACTTTTAAACCTAAATACTGTTTTTCTGCCTGAATAAGGGTCAGACTTGGGAATATGTTGTCATTGAGTTGTAGCTTTAACACTTTTTATGAACACTTTTAAACCTAAATACTGTTTTTCTGCCTGAATAAGGGTCAGACTTGGGAATATGTTGTCATTGAGTTGTAGCTTTAACTCTTTTTATGAACACTTTTAAATCTAAATACTGTTTTTCTGCCTGAATAAGGGTCAGACTTGGGAATATGTTGTCATTGAGTTGTAGCTTTAACTCTTTTTATGAACACTTTTAAATCTAAATACTGTTTTTCTGCCTGAATAAGGGTCAGACTTGGGAATATGTTGTCATTGAGTTGTAGTTTTAACTCTTTTTATGAACACTTTTAAACCTAAATACTGTTTTTATGCCTGAATAAGGGTCAAACGAATAAAAAAAGTAAACAAACATGTAGATAAATACGTAGAGTTTGGTTTAATCTGGACTAAGTGGGGAGAAGAAATGGTGATGATCAGCTGTCTGAAGTGGAAACTGACTCAATGGAAAGTGTGATTTCTGCGTGACGCTCTGTTTCTGTGTTGCAGGTGTACGCTCCGTCTGCCAGTACAGCCGACTACAACAGGGACTCACCGGGTTATCCCTCCTCCAAACCTCCCAGTGCTGGATTCCCAAGTTCCTTCTTCATGCCAGGTACTCGCACTCAAGTTCTGTCTTTCATCAAGCCTCCCACCACAGATTCCTGAGCACTGTGATGTTACCGGATAGCTGAGCAACACCAATTCCCCGAGGCTGGAAGTTGCTCCTTTACCAAAAGAAAACAGCGTTGCTGCTCTGAAACACTTCAAATTCAGGAGATCCGCGTCCTTTCTCTCTCGCCTCGGCCTAAAGCAGCGGGGTCCCCGTGCACGCTCCCCCCAAAGAGGATGTAAAGATTAGATTTGCACAGGATCAGTTGCTGCTAATACACACTGAGCTACGCTGGCTGTCAGGTCCCCGTTTCTGAGAGCATTCATGAACGAGTTCGCCTATAACTGCCTTTTAAATCAGAACCTCACAGACACATCAGCTTTCTACAGCAGGGGGGTCAAACTCAAATACACAGGGGGCCGAAATTTTAAACTGAACAAAGCCGCGGGCCGAGGTTGAACAAATGAACCTTTTAATATGGAGCCCAACAAGTTTTGATGTAACAATGAATACTGAACAAGCAAGGCTTAACTTTAAAGTCCAGGGGTGTGAAATTGAGTTGCTAATAATAATAATAAAAACATATCAATAGCATATTAAATTAGATTAAAATAAAAATGTAATGCCTCCTTTCTGTTTGCAGCCTTCTGATTTATGTCAAAATTAGCTTCTTACACAGGCTAATAAATGTGAAAATAAAATAACATAAACCTCTTTTCATCTCCTTTCTGGCTCCTTTGAGCTGTGTCCAGGTCCTTATATTTGTCCTGGTGTTTCGTTTCATAGTGTCGTCTAATATTATATCCTTAGTTACTCCTTAGTTACTCCTTAGTTACTCCTTAGTCACTCCTTAGTTACTCCTTAGTTACTCCTTAGTTACTCCTTAGTTACTCCTTAGTTACTGACGCTTTGGCTCCACAAACAAGCCAAACTGGTCTGTCTTTTACATAAACAGATATTCTGTCTCCCACCTGTCCAGAAAAGTTCTATTTTCTGCCTTTCTTTTGGCCATTTTTTGGTAGGTAACAGTGACAGCTGTGGTTTGAGGTCAAAGTGTGGTCTGGGGGAGAGGCGGGGGGCACAAGAAGACCGCTAGCATAGATGCTACTGACACAGAGGAGGGGGCATGTCTGCCTCTGTCCTAATTGACGCGCCAAAACTACAGCAGAGCATTATGGCCTTTGTAGTATAAGCGGTGTTACAGCGCTGCCGCCGTATAATACTGGCGGCCAGCTCTAATATTAATTTGAAATTGCCTCGCGGGCCAAATATAATTACACTGCGGGCCAAATTTGGCCCGCGGGCCAGAGTTTGACACCTATGTTCTGCAGCGTGCCCATCGAGCTGAAGCAGAGGATCTGAGGAGCTCAACCATGCATTGGAAAGCATGGCAGAAAACATGAGATGACAGTTTAGCCGTACGGAAATGACCTTCCACCTTTGCTAATGCACGAGCATTAGCCCTAAAATCATCAACAGCTGTTCAGCCGCCTGAACTGAACCTGAACTAACCAGCAGCTTCATATGCAATCAGGACTGATGTTCAGGTGCTTAAACGAGTGCGGAATACGAGGCATCCCAAAGGGTCAGTGTGGCCCGGGACTTCATGGCGTTTGTCTGGTGATTCGACCACCGGATGCACAACGGCGTAAATGCTTCACTGAGGCCAGCATAGAGCAGGGATGTCAAACTCCGGTCCCTGAGGGCCGCTGTCCGGCAGGTTTTAGACGTTTCCCTGCTTCAACGCACCTGAATCAGATCGATGCATCATTAGCAGAACTTAACAATCTTTCAAAGAGATCCATTTGATCTGAATCAGGTGTGTTGAAGCAGGGAAACGTCTAAAACCTGCAGGACAGCGGCCCTCCAGGACCGGACTTTGACATATGTGGCATAGAGAGTCTCTGTGTAAGACTCCTCTGCAGCTTAGCTTTGAGGAACTTTATGTCTTTTACTTCTGTGTGTTCAGACCAGATGAAGGTAAAAAAACAAAATTTTACTGTTTAAAAGCTCATATTTACCCCCCCCCCACGCACCTCTCAGTGTCTTTCACCTACATTCATCATGTTAAATACACTGAATAATCTCAGAATAGTCGCAGGAATCGTGTTTGTCCGGCAGACGTCTGCGTTATCCGAGTTCTTCTTTATTTCTTAAGCTGAAGAAGGGAACCAGGTGTCCCATTTCCATGGGTGCTCTCTGAAATCAGGTTACTGCACAAAGTGGGTCACATTACTGAACTGTAAGTGTGCACTGAGTCACAGGAAGGTCTGACAGCAGAGAGAAAACTTCACCTTGTTACTGATTCACAGCACATATTCTCCTCCTACAGCTGGAGCTCGTATTTATATGTAGAGGAAGAATAAATGACGTTTTCTGCCTTTGTAGGAAAATGCAGGTTAATTTTCTTGTCAAACGCTCTTGAATAATGGCAGGAGTCGCTCGTGGTGATGAAATGAGATGGAAGGAAGTTGTAGTAGTCATATTACTTCAGTGGTATGGATGTGGGCCAACTTCCAACAGATGTGACACAGCTTCACACCACATCGGCCTGAACGGATGACCCTGAACGCAACACTTTTTCATTCATTTTCTCAGCCACACATCACTCTGAAACACTCAAAGTAGACTTGAAATGCACACTTACACAGGTATTCAAGCACCATCCCATAAATGAAAGAGACTGGAGCCTGTTATGGATGATATAGAAGTTATTTTTGAATAACGATGTGTCTCTCAGCCGTGGTTTTTTCTGTGTGCGCCCGTCAGATGGTCACCACAGCGGTGATCCCTGGAGCAGCAGCAGTAGCAGCATGAGCCAGCAGGGTTACCACGGCAGCATGCTGGGGGGCGGGAACTCGGCCCACGGCCCCTCCCAGAGCTCCTCCTACTGCGGGATTCACCCTCACGACAGACTGGTGAGCCGAGGTGTCACTCACAATGTATCCAAGCACTGGGGTCTGTTTCGGGACCCAAAAAGTTTTGTTTTGTGTTATTCCTGCAACTTTATGTCCAAACCATCGGTTGCATCTGTCAGTTTTCACTGATTTATTGAAGGCATTTAACATGCTGCGTCGTTCCACTTCCTCTCAGTTGGCTGAATGTGCTTAATTGTGTGTACGCTCACACATGGTTGTGCACGTTTCCACATCTGGACACAAGACACACATTTCTAAATTCCGCTCGTATGCAGAGCTGTAAATCTGTCATTGGATGATAACTCTCCAAAAATACCCTGAATAACTGTCCAGTTACCAGTCTCCATGTCTCTCTCCTGTTCATTTCTAACTTCCATCTCCCATCTCTCTGCAGAGCTACCCTTCACACTCGTCTGCAGATATCAACTCCAGCCTTCCCCCCATGTCCAGTTTCCACAGAGGGGGGGGCAGTGGGGGCGGAGCCAATCACTACAGCACCGCCTCCTGTACGGCCCCCACCAACGGCACAGACACCGCCATGGGTGAGATGCGTATAGAAAGCAAAGATCACTGTTCCAGTCTGCTGTTTTAGCTCCTATTCCTCCGCCATGCAATGCAGTTGCTACCTAGCAACCATTTCGACACTTTTAGTAAAATGTGTTATTTTACCTCTGCTTCATAATCACTTTAAAGAAGCTACAGCTTTTCATCTCACCGTGAATTTCTTTATCGGTTAATACTTTAGGATTAGCTTAAAATCACCTTTGTGTTTGGTGCTCTTAGCGTCTTAGCTAAGATCGCTAAACAGTCGTAGCTAGGATGCTAACAGTGTTAGCACTGGATTACAGTCCATGCATGTTCACACTGTCATCGTGAGCATGTTAGCGCCCTGATGATAGCATTTAACTCAGTCCGAAGCTGCTCTTGTTGGGTTATTTTTTTCTTCTGTTAACTGATCTCAGAGCTGTAGACTTCAGACTTCAGACTTCAGACTTCAGACTGGACCTGGAACTTACTTTGACTTGACCACCCGACTTGACGTCACCCTTTAAGGTGAAAACATTCAGCCTCAGACCTCTGACTTCCTGATTCAGGTGACCTTAAAGACTCGCAGCTTAACTTCACAGTTTGAGTGAAACTAAAGGACTTTTGGCCCAACAGGCATTTATTTAAAAACATTTAAAAGCTCTGCTGTATGTAAAACTTAAATTGTGATTCCTTTATTTCTGTTACATGTTGATTGGTGATGATTTGGACACACTTGCTGCTGTGCTTTGGTTTTGAAGCTGAAAGAATTCACAGATGCAGTTTAACTTTTCCACTACTGTTAATCAGATATTAGGACTTGGCTTGTTGAGATGAACAGGTTGGACAGATGAGTCGCCAGACAGTGTCACTAAATCCTGGCAGAAGAAGAGACCACCACCAGAAGCCATCATTTTACGGAGCTCCAGTCGATCAGAGGGCTAAGATCTCCTCATCCTCCCTGATAAATCTGATGTTTTTCATATTTGAGCTGAAGCTTTGGTGGGAATCCACCACCTTCTGTTAGATTGCCAGGTATAGCAGGCGGCTGCTCAGAGAAGGTAAACGCTAGGTTTTCACCTTATTATCAGTCCACATGGTTTGAATAATCCATGTTTCTGGACTGTTTGTGTCCAGAAATGAGCAGCGGTATCATTTCCTGCCAAAAGAAGAAAGGAAATTATGTTCCACTTTCTCACTCTCATTATTTTTGACATTTAATTGGAACAGTTAGCTTGTTTGGTTAGCATTTTTATTTAGGGCCATCGGAGATCAAACTCAGATGGTTTAAAGCTCTTAGAAACAGAACGTCTTTGTCCTGGACAGGCAAAAACACAATCTGAGCAAACTCAGAGGAACACTTGACTCAACCTTAACATCACTTACACACAACCTCTCACACACACACACAGCAGGCCATGTGGACCGCTTGCTTTGAGTCCCATAGAGCAAATAGTAGAGCAATAAGAAACACATTGAAAGTTTGTTTTCTTGGGAAATCATCTCCAACATTCCACAATATGTCTCACACACACACACACACACAATCCAGAGCAGATGAGTGTAAACACAAGATGAAGCTAATAAAAAACATGGTGCTGTTGTTTAAATGAAAGCATGTGACACACATGAACACTTAAACACGGACGGAAAGTGTTTACAGTTTGTTCTTTTCTGCCACACTCGGGTTTAGATGCGGATTCGTGTCGGGTACAGCTGATGCCAGCGAGGGATGTACACTATGGCGTAACCACGCATTCTTTGGGGGGGTCGTGTCCCCCCCCAATATTGAGAAAATACCAACCTGTCCCCCCCAATATACAGAAGAAAATATGTAAAATGCATGTTCTCCTTTTATGAACCCTGTCAAGGGATCGGTCTCTTGTTATGTCTTATTTATTTTCAATTTATTTCCGTGTGTTACCGTGGTAACGGCTGCGCCGCGGTCGCCGTTGTTGATGCTAACACTCCAGTCAATGACAGTGACCCACCGGGCGCGCATGCGTGTGTTACCATGGGAACGTAACGGCTGCGCCGCCGTCTCAGCAGCGGCTCTCCTTATCTTTACGTTGGACTTCTACTTTTGACAGAGCAGATTGTTCCAGAACAGGAAATCCAACACAGAATCAACAAAATAAACTTCCGCCCCCTTTCAAAATAAAACAACTTAAAACAAAAATAACATTAGACTATTAGACTTTTCATTGTTAATGCACATTTTGAGACATTGACACAATAGAAATGAACCTGGACTTAAAAGTCCTCGGCACATTTTTTGTTAAAGGAAAAGTCTGTAATTTGTTACATCATTAGTTGTCCTTATTAAAATATTTCCATAAACATGCTTTGGGTATTTGGTCGTTTTCCATTGGAAGCTGTCCTATTTGCTACAGAACTACTGGAAGAGCATAATTGTAATTGGTAGGTGTGTTTAAGGTCAGTAAACAGTAAGCAGCTAACCAAAACAAAGTGGGGGGGCAGTCACTGTCTCGGAGAAATTACACTATTCCTTTAGATGTGAACTTACATGGTCAATGTAGTCCTCTAAACTATGTTCTAAATGTCCAATTTTTCATATATAAATAAAGAATTGTAGATAATGCACTCAACAATTTTGTTTTTCTTGGACCCCCCCAATGTCTAAACCATGGGTCGGGAACCTTTTTGACTAAGAGAGCCATGAAAGCAAAAAATTTGGAAATTTATTTCAATGAGAGCCATATGATATATTTTAAAAGTGAATTCAACTAAATGTCAGTATAATAAGCCTCTGAATTTATTAGCATATTATATTAGCATATTATTTATTAGCATACTCGCCATCTGTGAATGGTTTTCCGTTCCTCACTATTGCTAAAGATCCAGCTAAGCTAGCAGAATTATAGCCACCTCGCCGGGTTGCTGCTGGCTGCTTGTACCCTGCTCTGTAGCTCTAGCTTGTACCCTGCTCAGTAGCTCTAGCTTGTACCCTGCTCAGTAGCTCTAGCTTGTACCCTGCTCAGTAGCTCTAGCTTGTACCCTGCTCAGTAGCTCTAGCTTGTACCCTGCTCAGTAGCTCTAGCTTGTACCCTGCTCAGTAGCTCTAGCTTGTACCCTGCTCAGTAGCTCTAGCTTGTACCCTGCTCAGTAGCTCTAGCTTGTACCCTGCTCAGTAGCTCTAGCTTGTACCCTGCTCAGTAGCTCTAGCTTGTACCCTGTTCAGTAGCTCTAGCTTGTACCCTGCTCAGTAGCTCTAGCTTGTACCCTGCTCAGTAGCTCTTGGCACGCTTTCTTTCTGCTGTCTCCTGCCGGGTTTTTTGATGCAAAGGTAGCATGGCGCGTGTCGAAGTGCCGCTTTACATTCGACCGTTTCATCGATGTAATTTTGTCTTTGCAAATTAGACACACCGCAGAATTTGCTATCTCCACAAAGGCGAATTCTTCAGTCCATTCGGGGGCCTGAAATGTACGATACTCCTCATCTTTTTTTCTTCGTCGAAGGGTTAGCTTTGAGCTAATGAGCGAGCAGACTGATTCAAAAGGGGGTGTTTACCTGTTTTACGCTGCCAACGTAGTCCAGTATCATCCAGTTAAAATAATGGACAATTGCTCCTGCAGCCCTGAACAGGACATGAAAAATCGATGGATGGATTAAAACCAGTGAGAATATTTACTTTTATCTGCGAACCAGATGCAGTCATCAAAAGAGCCACACCTGGCTGGCGAGCCATAGGTTCCCGACCCCTGCTCTAAACCACGGTTACGCCCTTGGCTGTACAGAACATGTCGGCGTCAGGTAGCGCTCCTTTAAATCCATTAAGGGATCTGTGATGGCTGATCTTAGAAATCTAGTGATCAGATTCATCCCAGTCCGCACAGATGTTTCCAGCTGTAAAACAGATGCTCATCCACCGAGAAACTGGAAAAACCAACAAAATACTGATTTCATAATGATTTGATCAGTTCAAATGGGATTTATTTCTCAGAAGCAGCGATTGATGCACACAAAAAGACAAACAAAAAATCAGTTTTATCCTCTGAGTGCTCTCCTCTGTTGTGGCTGTAAGCTCCAGTTTATCAAAAAGATTTTCTCCTGCACATGTTCTCAATTATGCACCGAGCGAGGATCCCAGTTTGTGTGTTTGCGTGGAGCAGTAATCCCTGGGATGGTTTACTAGGCCAGTGGTGTGGCATGAGTGAGACGCGAGGCTTTAACCCCAAAGCATATGCTGCTTCCTGTCTGTCTCTCCACCTGTCTGTCTCTCGTCTCTCTAACAGCTTAAAGGAGTCCGGTCCTGCCAATCTCCGTAATGGATTCATTTGCCGTGAAAGGATGTGTTTTTGCGTGTGTGTGTGCGAGCATAAACTTTCCATCTGGGATTCGCTATCAGGAGAGATGAGCTGGGAGCATGTCAGACTGTGCATGTGTGTGTGTGTGGGCGCTCATCTGTTCTTGTGAGGTCACTTCCTTCCTCTTTGGCCTCAGTGCTCGTCAAGTGTGTGAAACACATTTAGTTGTATCCATGCTGTCACACGGTTAAAAACCTGAATGGATTTTCATCAAAGTCCGTTCCTTGTTCCTTGTTCTTGTCACATTTTTCGAATAAAGCACCATTTAAAGGAGTGAATCACTTTGGAGAACAGAGTTATAAGTGAATTCAGCCTCGCTGAGCTCTGATTGGATAATTTGCTCCACTTGGAAACTACCTTAACATTGTTGTGCTTTGAAGTAACACAGCTGAGGAGGAAGCTGTTATATCAGCTTTGTCACGTTATCCAGTTCGAAGCAGTAAATACGAACAGTTCTTTGGAAAAGTCATCAGACTTGAGACTTTGGCACCAACAGAATTAAGTTAGCTGTAGAAAGTGCATTAAAAAAAGCAAGAAACCCTCGTTTTTTACAAGTCAAGTGAGTAAACAAGTCAAAATGATCACGAATTCATTCACAATTCCAGGGAGTTGAACTTCCAGGTGGACGACAACAGCCGATTCTGCCGCTGTTTCCAGACCGAGGCTGTAATTCCCAGTTTTAATGAACATGTTTTGCCGGTTTAGGTGTGGAACGGATGGGCTGAATAATTAAACATGTAGTTAACAACATCCTTATTTACAAGAATACATCCCTCTTTTCCCCTGTGTGTGTCACAGCTAACCGAGCACAGAGCGCAGCAGCCAGCAGCTCTCAAACAGGAGACGCCTTAGGGAAAGCACTTGCATCGGTAACTACGGCACACTCACATGCACACACACATGCACACTCACATGCACACTCACATGCACTCATTCTCTGATCCACTCATTTCTACTCAAGTCTTTTTCAGTGTTGACTTTAATTTGCCACTCTTGACTGTCCTTTTTTTTCCCCCAGATCTACTCTCCAGATCACACGAACAACAGCTTCTCGTCCAATCCCTCGACCCCGGTCGGCTCGCCGCCCTCCCTCACAGGTGAGCAGGTGACACGCACGGCGCCGTGAGCGCACGCCATCGCAGAGCTGATGCTCACAGAAGGAGGAAGCAGAGCCGACTGACTGAACTGAGACCTGTGGGCCCGGTCTTGTTTCAACTGGCCCGAGACTTGACTCAGACTTTCCTAAAGTGACTCTTGACTTGACGGTTTGACTTGAGACATGAGATTTGACTCAAACTCTCTCCGGTGACCTGAGGTGAACGGGCTCGCTCTCGCTTGAAATGACCGCATTTCTTAGACCTGAAAGTTGTAAGTTGAAACTCGAAATCGTTTAATTTTCACCCTCAGACTCAAGAATCACAGAATTAGCTTTAGCTTAACCGGGGGCTCACACCAAAAGCCGCTCACGACGCTCACAACCCGCCGCTTGTACTTCTTCTGCCGCCGGAAGCGGCCAAAAGGGGCGGGGCTTATATGTATAGCAACTAGCAGATATATATAATAATCCATCCATACATCGGTTCCCTCTTTCACCATGGATCGTACTCTGGGCCTTCTTTGTGTTTCTTTGTGTTTGCGCTCTGCCGTTTTCTGCTTTTTTCCACCTTTTTTTCGCCTTTTTTCCCGCCTTCGGAATCCAGATCGGCTCTGATTGGCTGTCGTAGCGTCACTGCTCATTTGCATAAAGTTGAGCCTTTCTCAACTCTTGAAGCTCACAACGCCTTTGGTGTGAGCCCCCGGTTAGCCGTGTGCGCTGCCCTTTGGGTTAAACTGCACTAAGAAGTCCAACTTCTTGCAGCATTTGTTGGAAATCGGAACTTTCAGGTTCCATTTGCATGATTAACACCAATAAGCTGCTGCATCTGTGGATTTTAGGTGATAATCCATGTTCGTGATTTGAACTTGTCACGATGTCTTTAGTCTTCACACCGAGTCATTGGCTGCTGCCTACACACCCTCTGCCCGAGGGTTTCTGCCCACAGATACACAGCTTAACGTAGGACATGAGCTAAATACCAGCAGAGCCCTTCAGTGCAAAAAGACTTCTTTTCTTTATACTTTAGAAAATAGGAATTAGGTGCAGTGAGTCGTCAACATGAATGGAAATTAGGGCTGGGCAATATTAAATTCTTTAATCGCGTTAATCGCACGACTTTCTGTGATTAATCACGATTAATCGCATGATTTTCTGTATTAATCACGATTAATCGCATGATTTTCTGTGATTAATCACGATTAATCGCACGACTTTCTGTGATTAATCACGATTAATCGCATGATTTTCTGTGATTAATCACGATTAATCGCACGACTTTCTGTGATTAATCACGATTAATCGCATGATTTTCTGTGATTAATCACAATTAATCGCATGACTTTTTTTGATTAATCACGATTAATCGCATTGTTATACGCAGAATCCAATAATTAATTCAAAAGTAGCATATAACGCACTTTTATTTATGAGACAATTCAACGTTGCAGTGCTAACAAATAGCTCTGTCGACTGCACCGTCTGGAAGAAATTAAATGAAAGAGGCCAACTAAGAGTTACGTAACCTTCTGTTTTGTTTAGCCCATTTGTTTAGCCCGTTTGTTTAGCCCGCATCATCCGCCATTCTTTTCTTTTCTGGCTGTTTCCTGTGAGCGCCGCAGCAGGAAGCAACATACTAGGCTCGTTCACGATGGACCCTTTCAAAATAAAAGCTGGTGAATAACAGACGTTTACAATAAAATGAATAAATAATAAAAACAGTTTTTATTATTTATCATTAACTAATTAATTCATTAGTTAATGCAAAAATAACGCGTTAATGTGCCCAGCCTTAATGGAAATACAGTTTATAATAATTTTCAAACATTTAAAAGGAGGTTTTTTTGACATGAGACTGGACATGATGACCTGACTTTGACTTTTTTTTAGTTGACAAATGCAGCTCTGGGAAGAAGAAGAAGAAAATAACTAAAGAGATGGAATATAACGGGCTTTTAAACCTGGTCTTTGAAGATTAAAAAGGATTTTTATCATTATTTCTTTTTATCTCTTCGTATAGAAAGACATTAAGAGAATAACGGTCCTCTCCACTCCCCTCTTCCTCTTATTTCCACCACCTACTCGTCCTCTCTGCGGATGCTGTAAGCTGTAGCCGCTCCTTAAAGTGAAAAATGACTTTTCTTAATAATAGTTGTGTTGAATTTGTCTCTAATTGTCGCTGCTACACACACCGTTTGATATTTCTGCGCCGCGCCTCGTGACTGATAGCTTTAATTACGAGCACCACTTCAACAAATCGTTCACAAACCTACCGGCTCTGCAAACACAAGCCCTCTCCCCTCTTCCTCCTCCTCATCATCATTATAGCTGCCTCGGATATTGCCTGCTAAACCTTAATTGGTGTTTATCATTGTGTCAGAGTTACTCCACTTTTTACAAATTAGAAATGAAGCCTATTAGAGCAAACTACATGCAAATTGATATCCAAGGCTAATTCTGTGAGGGTGTTTTACAGCGTTGGACTCGGAATAATTTACGCTGCTGTTTAATACTTATATTTGTATTTGCACATGAATGTACCCAGGTGATTATTCATTAATTAGCATATGGAAATCAGCATGTAATATGAATAAAGGAGAGGGGAGAGAAAGGACTTTGAGACAAAAAGGAAAGACAATAAAAAAAGGAAACGCGCTAATGAGATGAGATCAGAGTTAGAAGGAAGAGATCAGCGATGAGGGCAGCGAGAGGAAAGAGGAGGAGATCTAAGGTGGAATGAAAACAGAGGAAGTAAGAGGAGAGGTGGATAATGAACCTGGAGATTGGAGGGCTTTTCCTGTCTGTACAGCTTCCAGAATAATGCAAAAACATCCGAATATCCACCCAACATAACCTCTGGAATTTGGGAGACTTAAAAAGCTTTTTGCCAGCTGTTAGATTAAACTACAGTAGCTTCCTGCTGTAGTTTCCTTCCCTAACGTAGAGGACAAACCACTTTAAAACTCCTTTCACGCTGATCACATGACGCACTCTGGCCTTAGAAGGAAATTCCAGATACAGTTGCAGAAAAAGCGTCCATCCAAACAACTTGAGGGTCTTCTTTTATCACACTTGTGTGTATTGAGCAAACAGGAAGTCGGCAGACCCAGCTGGCAGGAGTTTCATCCACGCTCCCTGCTTTCTGGACTGCAGACGCTAAGCAGCTGTCATTTAAATGAAAAAAGGTGCCAATCTCATGCTGCAGCCTCCAGTTCAATGCAACAGGGCCCAAAATGGAGGAAGCTAGCTTAGCTCACTAACTGAAGATGTCAGCCCGCTTTGCTCGGTGTTAGCATGAAGTCATCCAGAAAACTTTGGTCCACTCTAACATGGAGATGGCGGCTATGTCAGCTTTATTTTTATAGCACATTTAAAGGCCAAATTGCTTTACAGGATAAATATCTTTCGGTTTTGCTGCTTCTGAAGTTTCTTCCAAAGGAGAATCAGCTGAAAATGTTTTTCTCTCATATTTTTTAACATTAATGGGGACTTTATCGCCATCTACTGGCCCTAATTATTTCCACATTTGTGGGAAATTCTGTGTTTGCATGGAGACATTTAGTCAAACAGGAGAAATAAATCAGTTAAAAAGCATTTGGTGTGGCGCAGTCAAGGCCTGCAAAACATTCGGAGCTTATTGCTGGAAAATAAATCAATGCTAGCTCACAGCTAACAAGCTAACAAGCTCGAGGAGAGTTTCTCTTAAAAACTGACTTAAGTTTATCTTAAAATTGATGTTCAATACATTCATGAGAACACAATGTCAGGGGCACGAGATTAGAAGAAAACTGCAGTGACAGCTACTGTGGTTCGCTAGGACTGCCGCTAGTGCTACCTAGCAAACATTTCAGCTGTTAGCTTGCTAACTGCCACCCTTCCTATCTTATTGCTCATCTTCAGTCTATTGTAAGGGCTTCACACACCAGCCTGTCATCTCACAGCCTCAAATTAATGTAAATTCACACAAGTCGCTGCCTACCTGCTAATGAGACCTGTCAATTCAGACGTAACCCTTCAGAGTGATGAGCAGCACAAAAGCAGCGGCTAACAGACAAAAAGCTTGTTTACTCTGCAGAGGGCCCATGCTAATCAACCACTTGTACCTTTTCCAAGACAAAAGCTTGATATTAGCATTTCTGCGATGAGATATGGCTGCGCTTGTTCTTCATCTCTCCGTCTATTATGTCCGAGTGGATCCGGGAGTGTCCTCGTGTGTAAAGACGTTTTGTCTGCCGGTTGCACCGAGCGGCCTCTTTTTTCAGCATAACAAACAAATGAGACTTGGCTCCAATGCACACAGATATCTCACCATTTTCCACAGGGTCACGAGGGGCTCGATGCGGGAGGTTTCTATCCCAGCATGCACTGCATCTATCAAAGAGCCTGTGCAGATGGAGGAAGTCAGTTTGAGCTAAACGAAAGCAGAAAAAGCCTTTAATACACTTGGACCTTCCCTGCATTTCTTTGTGCTGTCCTCACTTTAATCTGCTCTTGACCTCCTGTCCTGATAATGTCTTCTTCTCTGCTCTCTCCAAGCTGCCAGTTCAGCCGTCTGGTCGAGGAATGGCGGACAGGGAGCATCGTCGCCAAACTACGAGGCTCCACTGCACTCTCTGGTACGCTAAGCTAATGCTAAACTACATACAAGACGTTTTATATATTATATATTACTTTTCTTTGCCAAGATTTTAGGATCTACATTGTAGCTCTAATCATTATACAAACACCTTTTTTTTCTATTCACTGGCAGAAGTTTCACAAATAAAAACCCTTTAAACAATGACGTGAAACTAGCAGCTCTTGGCTTGCGTTTGGGTGAACTGACACTTTAGATGTCTGAAATTTAGAGAAGAAAGCAGATAAATGCAGTGTTTTTCTGCAAAGTTCTGCAGGTTGTGTTGCTTTGCTCGGAGTTGAGTGTCTGTGCTTCTGTGGTAGAGGTTGGGAGAAGATGATCCATCCTTGAGGTAGCTAAGCAACCCCAAACAAAAATGTTTCCACCGCTGAGGTTCTTCTCCTGAAAGTTTTGGCCAAACATGTCTACTGTTAGTGTGTTCGACTCTGTTTTGAAAGGCCTGCTCAAAGTCTAAATGCACTGCAGTGTCGCTCCAGGCCTTTTAAAGACCAAAAGCTCGATGCTGGTACTCCTCCTGTGCAGGTCAAACGTCCACGAAAACAGAACTGTTTTTATCCGTACTTTTTCACTGCCAGACTCTGTAGTTTTAGCTTTAGACGGTGTCTGCTGGGGCCCAAATAAAACCTCAGTAAGATGTCCAGTATCAGGCTTTGGAGAAGGAATACACCAACTGTTTGATAATTAGGCAAAAACCCGTCCAATAAGTTCATATTCTGCGTGATCCCGATGCGTTTTCACCCAAAACCTGCAGCAGGCTTCTCATTTCTGTCTGTTGCTCTGCAGCAAAGTCGCATTGAGGACCGTCTGGAGCGCCTGGACGATGCCATCCACGTGCTGCGGAGCCACGCAGTGGGACCATCGACGGGTATGACCAGCGGCCACAGCGACATGCACAACCTCATCGGGGCTGCGCACACGCACAACGGCGCCATGGGTGCTCTGAGCAGCGGGTACGGGGCGGGCCTGCTGTCGGCCAACAGACACTCTCTCATGGTAGGACCTCAGCGATGATGTGAAAAACATGTTTCCCTGTCCTGAAAAACTAGAGTGACTCGTGGAAACCTGTTCCTGTTTCTAAGCAACGCAGCTGAAAAAACCGATGAGGAGGATAGAGAAGGTCCAAACTGAAGCCATGAAGCCTCGTATTCCATATGCCTTCCATATCCACGACGAAAGGCTTTTTTTTATCAACCTGAAACAATAAACACTGGGAACCAAACAGCTGTGTGACATAAGGAGATGTGGGGAGGTTAGAGAGAAAAAAGCGTGGAATACAGCACAGTATAAACACGTCCAGATGCCTCAACATGTTCTGTCAGACATGCGCTGTTTACATCTGACCTGTGGCTCAAATGAGCTGCTTTCTACCTGTTTCCAGCCCGTCTCTAAAGTTTAGTGCTGATCATCTCTTTCCTTGTGTTTGCTTCCGGTTCTTGATGCTCGTAGAGGGTAAAAACTGAGATTTTCCTCAGCAGTTTAACCTCTGAGAGGCTGACAGGAAGCACGGCGTGTGAGTGGGTGGTGTTGGTATGAAACACGGGTCGCTGGCCAAGTTGTGCACGTTGCAACTCCTCACACTGAAAGCATTGAGCCGCTGGGGAACTTTATTAGTGCTTTACTGATTTTGTGGAATTTCTGTTGAAACTTCAGCTGGATTTGAAGTGAAAAAGTTAAGACGGTAACGCTGGCATAAAGGCGTCAGACGGGCTATCGAGCTGTTTTTATCCTTTTTCACTGCCAGACTCTGTAGTTTTAACTCATTTGTAGCATCGCAGTGTCTGCTGCGGCCCAAATAAAACCTCAGTAAGATGTCCAGTATCAGGCTTTGGAGAAGGAATACACCAACTGTTTGATAATTAGGCAAAACCCGTCCAATAAGTTCATATTCTGCGTGATCCCGATGCGTTTTCAACTGATTTTGTGGAATTTGTGTTGAAACTTCAGCTGGATTTGAAGTGAAAAAGTTAAGACGGTAACGCTGGCATGAAGGCGTCAGACGGGCTAACGAGCTAACTGAGCTAACTCCTCAGAGCATTTCAGTGTGAAGGCAGCCTCGGTAACCCACCCGCTACCCGCTCAGCACCAGACTGCAGGAGGACGCACGGGGCAGCGAGCTGGTGGACACGGTGCAGCCAGATGTTCCTCACAGAAATACATTCCTGTGGTTCCTCCGTCTGGGTTAGATATTATAGCCACTTCAGTGTTTTACGTGATGATTAGAACGATGATTGGGATGAACATCACCCCCACAAACTGAGTATGTGACTGTTTCTAAGACACGAAGTTATTCGTTAGTTTCAATCTCGTCCAGATTAGTTGAGGAGGCTAAATTTTAACATCCTGTGTCCAAAAAAAAGTGATTATTTGATGTTTTTCTTGCATTTGACTTTAAGTTGTACATAACATTCTTGGAAAGTTGCCTTGAAAGGAGCTAAAGGAAGAGAACAGCATGTTTAGATTTGCGGTGTAATTCCGAGTTCAGATTGGAGGGAAATACTCACAGACTGCCGTTCATCTGGAGATCGTTTGAAGCATTTTTCGGCTCTTTAAATGTCCCAAATTTGGCAAGAAGCTTTATTAAGTGATGTGGAAATTTAGCCCAGGAAAACATTGCAAGTTTGCCTGGTGTTAAGGATAATATTTTTACAATTTACTTTACTCTGTTTCATCTGGAAAGGCGTCCAAATCCTTCCTCGTGTATCTAACTGGCAGAAAAGGAGAATAAAGTGAAGTGAAGGATGAGTGCTGAAAAACAGGCTTTAAAACGCACACACAGGAGCATAAATGGCCCCTTGTGTTGTCATTAGGACTGGTGTGTGTGTTTATTCAGCCTCTGGATTATTGGCTGATATAATAACACACTGGTTGCTGTGAGGCTGAACGCACAGCAGCTCCGTAACGACACACTCAGTCACTCTGACGTGGAAACGTTCAGGACGATGGCCAGAGGCTGCTTAGCATCACATCGAGGGGCCCGCACCTACAAACTCTGGGGAAGTGAAGCCAGCTATTTGTCTTTGCCATTTTAAGCTTAAATAGTTAACAATCTGAGGCCTGCTCTGACCTCTGACCCCGACGAGTTCTCCAGCCTAAACTAACAGGTTCGGGGTTTTTAGTAATCGCTAATGTTAGCTAAAGATTCACCAAAGCCACGGTTAAACTTGCTGTTTTGGCAGGATGTGATGTCAGAACAGATGTTTATGATGACGCCGCAGGATTTAGGAAACAGGAAGCGTTACTACGAGCTTTCAGCCTCTGCGCTTTACTCTGAAGCCGTAATATTTGCCGTGTTCTGGTCTTCTCGGGTCTCGGTGGGTCGGACTGATTGTTGCAGACCTGTTCGCACGCTCGACCCCAGCAGCTGATGTGCATAAACTGTATAGTGTAGTGGTATTATTCCCACCTTTCCAGGGAGACCTGGGTTCAAAACCCCTACATGGAAGGTACTACCTCCAGTAGGCAAGACCCCCCCTTACCCTATCTGCCTACCTGTAAGTCGCTAAATGCATAAAAACATAACAACATAAGATAAACTCTGCACGACACTGTGGAATGAAACTGTTTCTGTTTCTGACGCTTTTATCCAAAGCAACTTACAAATGAAGATATAAAAAGCTAACAACTGCCATGCTCTCCTAACTGCTCTCCTAACTGGTCTCCTAAATGGTCTCCTAACTGCTCTCCTAACTGGTTTCCTAACTGCTCTCCTAACTGGTTTACTAACTGGTTTCCTAACTGGTTTCCTAACTGGTCTCCTAACTGGTCTCCTAACTGGTTTCCTAACTGGTTTCCTAACTGCTCTCCTAACTGGTTTCCTAACTGCTCTCCTAACTGGTTTACTAACTGGTTTCCTAACTGGTCTCCTAACTGGTTTCCTAACTGGTCTCCTAACTGGTTTCCTAACTGGTCTCCTAACTGGTCTCCAGCCTGTGAAACCTCTGCAGATGGTCCAGAACGCGGCGGTGCGTCTGGTCTTGGATCAGCCTAAAAGAACACGTCCCCCCTCTGTTCATTGAGCTCCTCTGGCTGCATCAGATTCAAGTCCCTGATGTTAGCTACAAAGAGCTTAATGGAACGGCTCCATCTACTTGGATGCTCTTGCAAAGGCTTCTGTCCCAACTGGGTCCCTCCGTTGGTCCCAGGATTGTCGTCTAGCAGCTCCTACACCACGCCTAAGACAATCCAAACTCTGTTCATGTGTCGTCCCACGATGCTGGAATGACCTACCGAGCGCTACCAGAACAGGGGCGTCCCTGTCTATCTTCAAGAAGCTCCTGAAAACCCAGCTCTTCAGAGAGCATCTCCTATCCCAGCACTTACCTTGTACTTCCCTACCCCCTCTATCTCTGCCCTTTATCTTTCTGCTCTTCCTTCTATGCCTGCACCCTATCTCTACTCTGTCCCCTCTGACAGAGTCGGACTCCTGGGTTCCTTCTATGTAGCTTATTGTTAGCTTTTTATAAAGCTGTTATATCTTCATCTGTAAGTCGCTTTGGATAAAAGCGTCTGATAAATACAGAAACAGAAACAATAAACTACATAGATCCATAGAAATAAAACGAAACCTTTTGATTCCGGATGTATCAGAAGGAGGTGGTACAGCTGGGTCATGTGACCGGGAAAAACGTCCTCAGCGTCTCAACGATATTCCAGAAACAGTCTTTCTCCATGTGGGAAACGTACTTTAGAAGAAGTGTGGATGTTAGACGGAGTCGCGGTGCACCTTCAGACTCAGTCATTGGTCAAACTGTTGGAAACACGCCTGATTGGATGCTGAGAATGGATAATACCACCATCTGTTGACCAAATTTCCAAAGAAAAGTTGCCCCTTGTATGCTTCAAGAAAACAAGAAATGCAGAAAGGAAATTGAAAAACAGATTTTAAACCTCTTCCACGTAACCCTCCGCAGCCATTTTAGAAGCTTTCCGTTCAGGGACCAGTACTGAACAAGCTAAATTGATCTGTTGGAACAGCTTTAGGCGTAAATTAAAGCCTTTTTGCTGAGACAAGGAGACTTTTTATACTCTGTTGGTTTTGGCCCGACGGTTCTGGAGCTGTTACTGACATAATTCATGGATGTTTTTTCAGCTGGAAGTTTAAATAAATAAATAGTGTAGGACTTAAAAGGTTAAGTGGAGTGACAGCTATCGCAGGGCCGGGACAGCACCGGGTGACAGACCCAGCTGTTCGCTGCAGTTACACTGGGGCGGTGGACAGGTTTGGGATTGAATTGATGTGAAAGATACTGCGTTGCGTGTACTTTGCTGTTAGCACACACACACGGATGGACAATAAACAGGAAGTTTGAGAGGAAGAATGATGTCATGTCCAACATGATCCTTGTTTGTTCGGAGACGGTTTTTCAGCTTGTTTACAGTCACATTTTCTCCCTTTTCTTTCTTTCTTTTTTCTTTGACTGCACTCTTTCCGTCCCTCTTTCTTCTCGACCTTGTTTCCATTTGCTCCGTTGCATCTCTCTCACATCAGTCCCATTTTACTACATATTTACCAGATTACATATTCGCTGTCGTTCCTGTTTTAATCTTCCTGTCTCGGTGTACTTCGCCGTCTCTCCTTCTCCACATACACACAGCTGTCTGAAGTTTGGCAGTGAGGCAGAGACGCTTGCAGGCTGAGGTCATAGCTCTGAGAAAACAGGTGGTAGACCGATGTTGGAGAGACGCATGCACTCACAGGAGAGTATGTAAACACAGAAGTAGATGCATATGTCGCTAACGCTAACCTTGTGCTGCATGTTCGGATGTTTGGTGCCATTTTGGGCCGGTGTCAGGAGAAGCTTCACTGCAGCAGATTCTGTGATGTGTGCAAATTGAGACTCTGTTTGAGTGGGTTTTCTGCTCTCTGGTGATGCGTTAAAGTCACACTCGTTAAGGGGTGAAAGGTTAAGTCGCTCCATTAGGCAGCGTTACAGTACGTGGGATGAGTCACAGTATGCACCACTTTGCTGTTGAACTCCATGATGCCTTTTAATGCCTTCAATACACTAAGTTCACTACAATTTAACAGTGGCTCCCATGAAAAGCGTTCAGCGACAGTCCACTCCCAACAAATCCCGGCTGCCTGAAGTCGTATGGAAGGCCTTCAGAGTGGGACAGCAGCACATTTACGCTCGTGGTGTTGGGATAACGGCACACTGTGACTCTTATGGGGAATTGTCCGCATACTTGTGGCTTCATAGTCTCATAACGAGTGGAAATGTTTGTCACACCAGTCTGAGAGGTGGTAGGTTTTATCCTTTTATCACGACCATTCTTTCAGTGGTGACCACCTTCACTCGGTTAGCCTGTAAACGTGTGGCCTTCCTGTTCAGTCTGTATTCAAACTGTGCGGCGAGGTTTGAATATTTATGAAGAAAAGAGGTTGATTTTTACACTTTTTTTGCAAAGCATCTTGTTTATGAAGGTAAAGCCGAACAATCATGATAACTGGATGATGTCACGTGGCTCTGAGTCTCAGGTTGGACGGTAAAAACACATCGTTTTTAGGTAAAACAAAGAATATGGAACGGTTTAAATGATACATGCAGCAAATTTAAGTCGACAGTGGGAGAATTGAGAATAATAACATATTTGTTGGGAAAGGAAAGGACGAAATCTGAGTGGATTTAACAAATCAGACATGTTGGAATCATGAATAGGGCTGCAACTATTTTGATAGTCGACTAGTCATCGATTACTGAAACAATTAATCGACTAATTAGATAATAAATCACATAATTAATGCCACCAGCTTTTAAATTTAGCTTGACATTATTTAAGGTATATGTTAACTAACAATAAAGGCAAATAAACTTCAAAAATATGTCTTTTAATACACTGCTGGTTAGGTTACTAAAGATGAATGATAATAAAAAAGAATGAAAATGTTTGAAAACTTTCCCTTGTGGCGACACTCATGAATTAGAACGCGCACACAAGTAACGTTCTATTTCTGGTCTCCGTGACAACGGTTTTGTTGTCATGAAAACGAAATGTATGTTCTGTCAGTTGATGTCAGTTATTGTCAGTTGAATAGTTTTCTTTTAAGTGGAGTAAGGAGATGAATAAATAATAGAGACTCACCGAAACGTCGTCAATTTCTCTTCAAACTCCACACCCTTAACAAAAAGAAAATAAAAGTGCATTTGCCACAGAATTCTGTCATCCCGCGTCTATTCAAGTGGGAAATAATACAGTTTTAATGTTAAAATCCAAGACAACTCCGCTTATTTATAGCTAGCAGGCTACGCTAACAAGCTAAACATCTTAGCATGGTGAGTCCGCGTCTCCCAGAGCTCCAACCTGCTTCCTCTTCAAATGTTCATGCAGGACAGACGTGCTCCCGTGATAAGTGAGGTCGGCTTTACAAAACTTGCAGCTAATCTCTTATTTTTTTATGTTTATACAGGTCATCTCCCGCTATTATGTAGCATAACGCGCATGCATCATTAAGCAGAGATAGGTAGGAAGTGAGATGACTCACTCCGTACGAAAAATGATGTTCAGCTCGTGTGACGTAACAGACAATTATCGACAATTAATACGTCGAAGACTAGTTACATTATCGATTTTGTATCATGAATAGAAGTAAAACCGGCTGCTGGAGGGTTTTTTCTGGAGGTTTGCTGTGGGTGAGAGGCTGTCCCAGCCTACACTGGACACACTCCTGTTCACACCCCAGGCTCAGACAAGGAGAGACAGCAGCTAAAAGCCTGAAACTCTCCTTCTGTGAGGCGCCAGACCCCCAACCGCTGCGCCGCCAAGCCAAGAAGTTTCCAAATACTGAAACTGTTGGTGCAAATGTGCAGTTTTGTTGCTCTTCGTACTAACAGATCATTTAGATGAATGTGTCTCAGAGAAAAAGTGATAAATGTTTACTTTCTAAGAGCATTTTTCCGCGTCCCTTCGTCTTCCCGTTTTATTTCAGATTCCTACTAAACGTTACACGACACCGAGTCTGCCACCTGTCACTCTGTTTATCGTACAGAAAGTGAAGAAATGCATGCACGAATGTCACGGCACTGGAAAATGTTGCTGTACTTTTCCAACCTCAACACTAAGCTCTGTGTGTGTGTGAGTGTGTGTGTTGACGTTGCTACAGCAGGTGCTTTCTGTCAAGTGTTCAGTTTGCACAGAGAGAGACTGTCCAGTTTGGAGAATGTTCCACTGTGTGTTTTGGCTGTTTGTGAGGCTGCAGTTAAGTTTATTTACAGTTTAAATCTGAAACGTGTATCTCGGCCCAAGAAATGCGCTTCATTAGAACAGAGTGGGCTTTTGTTTTTGGGATTTATTCACAATCTGACGAGAAAACCTTTTATTTCTCATTCATTCATGAGAAAAAGCTTAAAGACCAGACATTCATGTCCGTATATCCACAGTTTTAGATAAAAAAGGCCCTTTTTAGTCTTGCCTCTAACACATTCTGCATTTAACCAGTTTAACAACGTTAGCCAAAGCCCGACCCCAACAAGAGTCGTTTGTTCCTCTCCTTTCTTTATGCTGACACGAGTTTCCAGTTAATTCCACTCCTCAGCAGAGCGTCACCTGGCTTCATTGTCTGGAAATGAAGTTTTTTAAGGGCCAAACTTTAGTGTTAAGCTGCAGAGTTTGGGACTTTCGGTTCCTGCTCCGTTATCCCCTTCCATCGTCTTTTTGCCGAGGTGCGTTTCTTCTGTTCTGCGACAATTTGAGATGTCAGAAATCCACCTAATGCGGGCTGAAATATTGCAGTCTGTAAATCTCCCCTCAGACATGCTGCTGCAGAGGCAGACCTGTCCCTGTTGTTTATAACTGCATGACAAACGTCTGCCTGTCAGCTCTTGACCCAGAAATTCCCTTCTTTCTCCCCGTGTAATCATTGCTTTCGTCCTCTCACACAGAGTTTTAAGCGGCACACATCCTGATTAACAGCGTTGCAGCTCCTCCTCTAATCTCTTATTATTTAACTTAGCTTTAAAGCAGCGTCCTTTCATTGGGATGCAGGACCGGACGAATAATCTTTTCTTTAGGTTTGAATGGGATTCTGTTGGGTTCTGTTAATTCAATTCAATTAAATTCAATTCAACTTTATTTATATAGCGCCAGATTACAACAATTGTCATCTCAAGGCACTTAAGTAAATACTAAATAATTAAATACTTAAATACTATAGTCCAATTCAAGCCAATTGGAATTCAATTCATTGTAATCATAATGCAATTAATTCATATGGAGCCAATTCAAAAATAATATCCGAGCTAAGGAAACCAACAGATTGGACCGAAACTTGTCTTCAGTCCAATCTCCCGTCCTGAGCCTGAGGGACTGTGGAAAGGAACGACTCCCTTTAACAGGAAGAAACCTCTGGCAGAACCAGAACCAGGAAGAAACCTCTGGCAGAACCAGAACCAGGAAGAAACCTCTGGCAGAACCAGGAAGAAACCTCTGGCAGAACCAGAACCAGGAAGAAACCTCTGGCAGAACCAGGAAGAAACCTCTGGAAGAACCAGAACCAGGAAGGAACCTCTGGCAGAACCAGGAAGAAACCTCTGGCAGAACCAGGAAGAAACCTCTGGCAGAACCAGAACCAGGAAGAAACCTCTGGCAGAACCAGGAAGAAACCTCTGGCAGAACCAGGAAGAAACCTCTGGCAGAACCAGAACCAGGAAGAAACCTCTGGCAGAACCAGAACCAGGAAGAAACCTCTGGCAGAACCAGAACCAGGAAGAAACCTCTGGCAGAACCAGGAAGAAACCTCTGGCAGAACCAGAACCAGGAAGAAACCTCTGGCAGAACCAGGAAGAAACCTCTGGCAGAACCAGGAAGAAACCTCTGGCAGAACCAGAACCAGGAAGAAACCTCTGGCAGAACCAGAACCAGGAAGAAACCTCTGGCAGAACCAGAACCAGGAAGAAACCTCTGGCAGAACCAGGAAGAAACCTCTGGCAGAACCAGAACCAGGAAGGGTGGCCATCCGCCTCGACCAGCTGGGGTTTGAGAAGACAGAAAAGAGGGAAAAGAGGAGGAAAAACACCATAACACCATTCAAAGGATACCTGCTGGAACAGGGAAACACAAGTTAATAACCACAATAATGTGAATGTTTGGAAATAGTTTTAAATGTGGAAACATTTAAACGTAATTTGGGCTGAACCGACTCAGCTCCTGTCACCAGAAGCAGCATCTGGTGGTGGAGGGCTGACTTCACCTTTTCTTCTCTTTCTCTGACCGAGTCACAGAAGAGTCTCGGTGCTGAAAAGCAGAGTGAACGACTTCGATAAAACCGCAATAAAACCCAAATGTTTCTGTTTCTCCATGAGCTGCGCAGTAAGTTTAAGCCTAAAATCTGAGGTGGGAAAGTGGGTGTGCCGAGCAGATCAGTTTATGTGTAATTTATTTATATTTTTCTCCTCCATCTGTCTCCTCATTGAACTAAATTAAGCAAGAGAGAAGGAAGGCTTGTTAAAATATAAAAGCCCGCCATTAAAAATGTACGCCACCCTGTCTGTCTCCCTCTCTGCTGCCATTTTACATTTGGGAATCCAGCCGGTGATGAAAGGCAGAGCGCGGAAAAGAAAAGGCAGAAGGAGAGACAAGAGGCGAATAATGAATAAAGGAGCAAAGAGACGTGTGGACAAATAGGTTGCTTGGTTGGAAACACGCGCACGAGGCGACACGTGCGCACGCCCGTCGACATTTTGGGATATTTGCAAGACCTGGCTGTCAGCCGGCAGGATTAACAGAGGCATTTCACTTCAAAACAACTTTATTTGCACTGCGGTCGCCACACAAGTCCAGAAACAGTAAAGGAGTGGCTGACGTGGAAATATTAAATATGTCACCTTTAATCCTGCTGAAGGTTTCTTCTGGAATGAGCTCGATTACATTAGAGCAGGGGTCGGGAACCTATGGCTCAAGCCAGGTGTGGCTCTTTTGATGACTGCCTCTGGCTCACAGATAAAACTAAATATTCTCACTGGTTTTAATCCATCCATCGATTTTTCATGTCCTGTTCAGGGCTGCAGGAGCAACTGTCCATTATTTTAACTGGATGATACTGGACTACGTTGCAGCGTAAAACAGGTAAACGCCCCCTTTTGAATCAGTCTGCTCGGTCATTAGCTCAAAGCTAACCCTTCGACGAAGAAGATGGCGAAAAGAAAAAAAGATGACGAGTATCGTACATTTCAGGCCCCCGAATGGACTGAAGAATTCGCCTTTGTGGAGAGAGCAAATTCTGCGGTGTGTCTAATTTGCAAAGACAAAATTACATCGATGAAACGGTCGACTGTAAAGCGGCACTTCGACACGCGCCATGCTACCTTTGCATCAAAATACCCGGCAGGAGACAGCAGAAAGAAAGCGTGCCAAGAGCTACTGAGCAGGGTACAAGCTAGAGCTACTGAGCAGGGTACAAGCTAGAGCTACTGAGCAGGGTACAAGCTAGAGCTACTGAGCAGGGTACAAGCTAGAGCTACTGAGCAGGGTACAAGCTAGAGCTACTGAGCAGGGTACAAGCTAGAGCTACTGAGCAGGGTACAAGCTAGAGCTACTGAGCAGGGTACAAGCCAGAGCTACTGAGCAGGGTACAAGCTAGAGCTACCGAGCAGGGTACAAGCTAGAGCTACCGAGCAGGGTACAAGCTAGAGCTACTGAGCAGGGTACAAGCTAGAGCTACTGAGCAGGGTACAAGCTAGAGCTACTGAGCAGGGTACAAGCAGCCAGCAGCAACCCGGCAAGGTGGCTATAATTCTGCTAGCTTTGCTGGATCTTTAGCAATAGTGAGGAACGGAAAACCATTCACAGATGGCGAGTATGCTAATAAATAATATGCTAATATAATATGCTAATAAATTCAGAGGCTTATTATACTGACATTTAGTTGAATTCACTTTTAAAATATATTATATGGCTCTCATTGAAATAAATTTCCAATTTTTTTGCTTTCATGGCTCTCTTAGTCAAAAAGGTTCCCGACCCCTGCATTAGAGCAACGCCAGAAGTGGTGGCGTCCTTTCGGATTTCGGCCTCAGCGCTTGAACGCAGCAGACCGACTAAAGCAGTGGGATCGGTCTGTGGCTGAAAGCATGTGTGCAGCAGCCATGAACTCCATTGGACTGACTTTTATCAAAGCTGAGACGTCAGCTGAGGGCTTCGTTACACGTTGGTCTGTTCTTCTGCTCTCTATTACCCACAAAGAGCTGCAGGAAGTGGGGATAAAGCTGCTCAGAGGCCACTTTTTGTCACATTTAGCGCCTTAAAGTTTGAGGATTTGATAAATCCGACCTGCAAATATCCAAATGTTTGAAAAGAGAAACTTTTCAGAAGTTAAGAGCTGATCTTATGTTTGAGGATTCGTTTTAGGAGGCGTTATATTCCACCTGTAAACAGGTTTGAACATGTATCTGTTGTAGTTAAGTTGAATAAATGCAGATGTGCACCAGCAGAGGTCAAAGATAGATTCACTGTTTCTTGCTGTGTGGGTGTTTCTAATATTTCTGCTTCGTCATCACTTCTATCAGCTTTCTTTTTCTTTCGTTTAGCAGTATTAAACTTTCAAACTGGGGCAAACCTGGGCCACTTCAACAGCTTTTTCTGCTAAAACCTGAGCTTTGCTGGTGGAAAAAAGGCTTTTGTTGCCCCAAATCCAGCCGACACACATCGTGAAGATGTTGATCTTTTGTGGGCTCTTTGTTGTTTCGTTCCTCTTCCATGACGTAGATGCGTTGTCCTGCCGTTACGCACCAGTACAGCCGCCTTCAGCGTTGGTTTTCCCTCTCGTAAGCGACTTGCTGAAGGCTGGAGAGCAGCCCCTACCCTGGTTTGTTTCTCCCAGGCTTTCCTGCCCCGGGGCTCCTAACATGCCTGCTTTTGGACGGTGGGAGGAGGCCGGAGAACCCGGGCAGAACCCACAGAAAGAACCCTGTCGCTGTGCTAAACACCTCCTCTGCTGACTGGACTGCCGGAGACCAGCTCCTACATCAGCTGAATAACTCATAAATGGTTCATTCATCCTTTCTTTAAGCAGGGCGGCCCGGTTAGAGAAGGTTCAGTTTCCTTTGGAAAAAACCCATCTGCACACAGAGCCGTGGAACTGAGTTTATAAAGAAGAAACACACCGAGAAACGTTAAAACTATCAAACTGCAGATAAGCTGGTAGCAAAGATCATAAAGTAATGTTTGAACAAAGGGTAAATGGATGTTTGCTGGGACTCTGCTGCACACATTTGAAACAGAGAAAGAAAAGTAAAGAAATCTTTACTTTAATCAGCCTGAATTTATTTTAGAAACAGTTTCAACTGGAAATGACATCAGCCGGGAGAACGCTGGCTGCTGATTGGCTGAAAGCGAGTGTGAGCCTGATGTCAGGCTGAATGGATGAAGTGAAAATGGTAATTCAGCCTGATTATCACACTGAGAAAGACTCCCCTCACTGTGTCCACGCTGCCTTCCAGCTGCCATTCAGCTGTGATTAGTGTTCAAAGTCTTCAGAAGCTTTTAGCTGAATTCAGATCTATCATGGTTCATATCTGTCCACTGCCCTGCTGATGTGTTCAAATTAAAATAAAGCTGAGGAAAGGGAGCGTTCTGAACCACAGGATGCCTCCAAAAAGCTGACTTCACAAACACACACACACACAAAAACAGGGAGCCCATCTCGTGCCAAAACAGTGAGTCCCTGCTGGAAGCTGCTCGGAGCTTTGGGAATTAGAAATCCCACAATTAAACATATGGGCATTAAGATAATTGTCAGTTGTTGTGCTGTCGTGTGTGTGTGGTGGACAGATGGAAAGGATTCAGCAAAGTACGCACACACACATGTACTCAAACCGTATTTCCCTGAGAAAAATAAAGAGTTCCAAAACAAAAGGAAGAAGAAGAAACTGTAAATTCACGTGTCGGACATGCAGAAACGAACCTGGAGTCTCTCACACGATGCTGATAAGCAGTGAAACTGAAAGATATTCAGAAAGCTGAGAAGAAGGAGAGGTTTGTGAGAGGATGAAACGCTGATGGAGGCCGTGAGCGTCTTGGAAAGGAAGAGGATGCCCTCCGCAGGGCAAAGAGAGAACTGCAGCATCTGGGGAGGAAACGCGCCGTTATTCTCCTCTGGGTTTATTTGATGCTTTATAGGGAGTCAGTTTTATTCCTCTGCTTTCCTCACACACAACAACTTATTAACACGAGTAAAAAGTGAAATAATACGGTGACATCACACGGGAATCTGTGCTTTACAGTCAATGAAAAGCCATTTACGAGCCTGTCTATTATCAGCCAGTTTTATTAGTGCTGCAGGACATTTATTTCTTCATTTGCAGTGTTTCCCACGTGCCAAATAGAAATATAAGAGGGTTAATGCATTCATTTCCTGAATAAACGCGATAGAACAAGCGCGATAGCATGAGATCATGTGATCAGTTAGCGCTATAAATGCTAAAACATCTGAAATAAATCCACCACAATGAATCGTTCTGCGGGTTCAGACTTGACACGAGGAGTTAGATGTTGATGGACTGAGTGTTTGCCTTGAAATCTCTCAAATGTTTCCTCTCTTTCCTCCAGGTGGGCTCTCACAGAGAAGATGGCAGCAGCTTGCGTGGAGGACATTCGATGGCTGGTCAGGTGTCGGTTCCTCAGCTGCCAGTTCAGTCGGCCACCTCGCCGGACCTCAGCCAGCCTGACCCTTACCGTGGTGAGACCCTGCACACGCCATCAAACATTAAACCGTGTCCTCAGATCGCAGTTTAAAGCCTGCCGCCCCCCCCCCAACATGAGCAGGATCTGGAAGAAGATCCCTTTAAGTCAAACACATGCAGAAGAAAGAAAAAGCACCAACATGCGAACGTTTTCCCCCGTGAGTCTTTCCATGTTGGGCCGACATGCTGCTGGTTTCCCATCATGCACCTGTGCCACTCGTGCAAACCCATGATGTGACCACAGGTCATGAGAAACGAACCGGACGAACTGAGGAAGACGAGGAAGTAACAGAGAGACAAATATCTGAAATATGAAAAAGGAAAAACAAGATAAGAGCAAGAAAATGCAGATGAAACAAATAAAAAATGAGATAAATGAGGGAACTGTTTGAGAATCAGGCTCAGAAACACTTCACCACCTGAGCTGCAGAAAGCCTAATGAAGGGGATGAACAAATATACGACACGGTCCGTACGAATACGGAGAGCCGGAGTGGATATGAGCTCAGTGCGCAGCAAATTAGCCAAGAGCTTGTTTTTAAAAGCTGAAAATGACTCTTCTGGCAGCAAAGTTCAGCCAGCGGCGACCACAGCCAAGTGTGTAATGAGGTGAGAGGAAAAGAAACACACACACTCTGGCCAAAGAAGGAGAAGCTGTTCCTTCTCCCGCCGCCGTTCGTCTCTCAAACGCACTCAAACGCACACGTTCAGGCTGTGCAGAGGCTGTAAATTAAATATATTAGAAGGTTCTTGGCAGCAAAGGCAGAATTATAAGTGCAGAGTGCGGTTTCCTGCTCTCAGTTTAGAAGAAAATAGATCTTTTAACATCGATCGGCTGTATACTTTGTTCATGATTCACGTCACATTTATTTTGTCGTCTTTAAAGAAGAAGAAGAAGCTTTTATCTCCTCAGCAGACTGGTGCATAAATATGTAATTTAAAGGTGGCTGGACACATGTTCTCATGTTATAGCCTCTGTGATGGTCACAGGTCACTTTTACAATGACTTCAGTCACTAAAACTCTGAGTTTGGAACCATAAGCCGAGCATTAAGAGATTAAACTTAGTTTTAAAAGAATCCCCTCATTGTTAATGCTTTAATAAGTTTTCCATTGCATCCTTGCATTGATGGTTATGTTGTATATAAATAAAGGAAAGAGTTAGCGGACTTCTGGGGGAATTCATTTGAATTCAATTAGATTTTAGCGCCAAATCACAACAAATGTCATACAGCCCAATTCAAGCCGATAATAATCCAGTTTGTTGTAATATAATCATAATTAATTAATTAAAAATCTAAATTAATCCAGTTCAAACGGTTCCAATTCAAGAAAAAGTTGCTAAAGAAACCAGCAGATTGCATCAAAACTTCGTGGATTCAGTGAAGAAAAGTGAAATAATAAGAAATAATCATCTACTTACTTATTATTAAACACATTTCTATGATTTTTACTTTTGTTTGGCAGAATATGAGCAGATATTATCTACTTTTAGGTTTATTGAGTTCCTGAAACCACAACCATGCACATTAAATCCAGCCTCCAAATGTTTAAGATACATTTTATATTAAAACTGCATATTATTGATTTTCTGGTTGAATTCAACACTAAAAAACAGTATGAATTCAACTTTATCTGCTTTATCAGAACCATCTGGGTGTGCTTTGAGTAACTAAAGAAGTAAATAGATGGATAACTGAACAGGTCAAGATGCAAAACGACTACGAAGAGACAAAAAACAACCACAAAGACGCACAAAACGGCTCCAAACCGACGCAAAACCACGACAGATGCAAACCACCATAAACAGGCAAAGCAAAGAGACAAAAAAACGGCGACGAGGCAAGTTTCAGATGACAAAACAAGCAGGCTGCAGGTCAGATGTTGCTCTGCTCTGATTGGTGGACTACTGCAGGTGAATGTGATGTCATCTGTTTCCAGTGCAGCTCTGCTCATTTAACAGCTTTTTGAGCACAAATAACTCAAAGAATGCATTAAAGGGGACGATAACAGCAGTAACAGCCGTCAGAAAGACGGAAATAGATGCAAACTAGAGACAAATGTTTGAAAAAAGAAGAAAAACTGTGTCTTTGGGCTCTTCTAAAACAACGATAAAGCGACACAGTAAATATAAATGTGTGTTTTCAGCCTCAGTCGTTGTATTGCTGGACTAATGGAGCTCACTGATGAATAAATGTACTTTTGTACTTAATTTAGCCTCAGATTTGGACTTTGTTTTGAGTTCTTGGCATTTGATGCTGGCTCAGAGCTGCGGAGTCAGAATAAGAATAAGAATAAGAATAAGTCAGAATAAGAATAAGAATAAGTCAGAATAAGAATAAGAATAAGTCAGAATAAGAATAAGTCAGAATAAGAAAGCTCAGGACCTGAATGAATTTTTTTTTTTTAACAGCACTTTATTTACACTTTGTATCAAAACATTTCACACAATTTACTTGATAATAAAAGGATCAGTCAATTAGTTTAGAAAAGGTGCAAATTGCAGTTCTTTGCCAGCCACCTGGCATAAAATCCCCTCATGAGCCCAGTGATGTGCAAATTCAGTCATGTTTCCGGTGCCTCTGTGGAAGCAAAACTCCAGCCTCAGTCTGGCTTTAAGGTTTTTTTACCTCCACAGAGTCACAGCATCCAGGGTCCATCCTCCCTGCAGTTTGTCTCTGCGGCTCAGAGAAATGGACAGTTTAGCCTCTCCTACAAGAAAATTTAAGCCTTTTTGTATCTGACACCACAGATAAAACCAGGGACAGTAAAAGTAGCACCAAATAGGTTAAAAACACGAGTTAAAACAATAAAAAAAAACTCTGCGGTTTTCGGCCAAACCACAGAAAGGGCACTCGTTTAAAACACTGTGAGTAAAAACAGATAAATAGGCATTTGTAGCAATGGCACCATGTAAAATCCTCCACTGGAGATCTCCAGTTCTCTTTTTTAACGGAGCTTTATTGTTGGGAAGAAGAAGAAGAAAAAGAAAAAAGCCTTCTTTGAGATGATGGAGAGTCCCAAAATGTAGCGTTTTTATTAGTCAGACGTTGGGAAGAACAAAGTTTCTTTTCACGGTTAGCATCTATTTCACTGCAGCTATCTGCCACAAACACACAGCCGCTTGTATGCAAAGAGACACACAAACACACACAAACACACAAACTAAACACGGCTGTCACTCAAAGCTGCACACAGAATGCTTCCAGTCAGGCAGACGGAGATTCAAAATGGCTGACAGTTGGCTGTATATACGGCTGTGTGTGTGTGTGTGTGTGAGGACAGAGTGCTGGAGTGTTTTGTGTGGACTGAGATGCTGGCAGAGCACCAGTGACGGATCCATACAGATGTCACATAAAGGCCGCTCTGTTCAGCGGGGGAGAGATAGTCAAAGGGTGGAGAGGCTTTACGCCGGCACCACAACTCTCCCGTGCCGCCATCTTGGAGGTTGACTGGATAATAAGCTGCTCAGCCGGGCCCGATGCTGCATTCACAACATGTCGGCAGAGCGATAAGAGCGGGGGGGGGGGCTTAGCATATTCTGACATTGGTGTATCCAAGCATGCCCTCGGGATCGCCGCCTGAATAGATACTTTTTGTTGAAGCTCAATTAGCTCAATTAGCTCAATTAGCGGATGCTTTAAATGTGGGGTTGAGTGTTTTTGACCGAAGAAGCTCGGGATCCAACCAGCTGCTGCTCTAGATCACGATGACCGCTGACACGAGTTCCTTCTACCTTCAGCTTCACTGTTTTACCCCCCCCCAGCTGCTGTAATAAAGCTCTATGAGATGTGAATGCAGGACAGGTCTGACTGGGTGTGGAACCAGGCTGCTGGAGCCGTTATGAACCGATTCAGAAATATGTTTCCCCCAAACTTCCTGCTCAATGATTCCTGTTCGTCCTTCATCTGCCGGTCCATCAGAGGATAGACTTTAAAGTTCTGATGCTGGTCCATCAGAGGATAGACTTTAAAGTTCTGATGCTGGTCTATAAAGCTCTGAATGGTCCAAAATGCATCAGTGACCTCCTGACCCACTATGAACCTCCCAGACCCCTCAGGTCATCTGGATCCGGTTCTTTATCAGTTCCCAGAGTCAGAACCAGACCTGGAGAAGCTGCATTCAGCTTCTATGCTCCACATGTCTGGAACAAACTCCCAGAAAGCCTCAGATCAGCTGAAACTCTCAGTATTTAAGTCCAGGTTGAAGAAACATCTGTTTTCAGCTGCATTTGAATAAGCTTGAGTTTCAAAACGGAATCATATTTTAACTATTGATCTTATCCTTCATATATATATAATTTTTTCTGATTTTATCTATTGTTTATTTATCTTTTGAGGTTTTAGATGAAATTTGGTCCTCTAGACTAGCTCTGAGGTCTTTACTCTGGCTGCCGGTCCATCAGAGGATAGACTTTAAAGTTCTGATGCTGCTCTATAAAGCTCTGAATGGTCCAAAATGCATCAGTGACCTCCTGACCCACTATGAACCTTCCAGACCCCTCAGGTCATCTGGATCCGGTTCTTTATCAGTTCCCAGAGTCAGAACCAGACCTGGAGAAGCTGCATTCAGCTTCTATGCTCCACATGTCTGCAACAAACTCCCAGAAAGCCTCAGATCAGCTGAAACTCTCAGGATTTAAGTCCAGGTTTTCAGCTGCATTTGAATAAGCTTGAGTTTCAAAACGGAATCATTTTTATCTTTCATTTTATTCTGATTTTATCCATTGTTCTTATTTCCTTCCTTTGTTTAAATCTTAAATGGTGCTTTTTATTCCTTCAGCACCTTGTTGAATTGTGCCACACAAACAGCTCACCTGTTGTTCAGCTCATTTTCTACGTGCACCTTTGAACCCTTCCTCCCCCCCCCCCCCTGCAGCTCTGTCCGGAGGCCTTCAGGGCCAGAGCACCTCCTCGGTCAGCTCGGAGATCAAATCCGAGGACGAGGGAGACGAGAACCTCCTGCAGGACGCAAAGAACCTGGACGGCAAGAAGGACGACCTGGACAGCAAGGATCTTAAATCTGTTGAGAGGTCAAGATCTAGGTAACCCCGCCTGTCAGACGTTCGCTTTCATCAAACCCCTCAGCTGGGCTGCGGTAGAAGTTTTCCCAAAACACCTCCATGCTCAGAGTCCGTCTTATGGGTGACTGAAAGAGTGACACGATGAGTCAGGATTGTTTTATTTTATTAACCTTTATTTATACAGGTAAAATCTCACTGAGACCCAGGGTCTCATTTGCAAGAGAGACCTGTTTTAGGAAGGCAGCAAAACACAAAGTTACAGATTAACTGAACGTACAAGAGACAAAAAACAGGAACATATGATGATTAATAAGAATAGAATTAAAGAAAAGAGGAACTAGTTAAGTACAGAACATGTGCAGACCCCCACTGACTGTCTCACCAGCCTTCCTACAAGTAATTTGGAGTCCTCTAGGATTATCATAGCGTAGAATATATAATAATGAAGAATTCCTTTAATCTGGAACTGTCTTATCTTTACTCGTGATTTATCTGCACACAAAAATGCCACAACACAGGGAAGATAGGTCATTTCTGCTTAGAAATAACACAGTAAAGGACTAAGAGCTGGCGGGGTTTTGGGAACCAGCCTCTGGACTTTGATGAAGTGATCGAGTGTGATGAGAAGCAGCTAAATTCCTCCTGTGCACACCTGGCGTCTCCCTTTCTCGACACAGCTGCCGGTGTTGAGCTGAGGCAGCAGTGTTAAAAGAGAAATGGAGGTTCCTGGTGGACACGCAGCTCCTGCTTGAGCCCATCAGTCTCTCCATGGCCTTGAGCCAGGTTTTAACTGCTTCTCACACAACAGAGTAGAGCCCACAGTCAATATTCCCAACGAAGCGCCGTCTCTCTGCCTCGGGGCCGGGAAATCAACACCAACAGAGACAAGTTTCTGGCAAGATATCCTCCAAAAAGGGTTTTAAACCCACTCATCGCGAGATTTAAATCCAGCAAGTTCAGTTTGAAACGATTGGATAATCAGAGGTGTTGGTTTCCCCACTTTGGATGCAGCTAAACAGCCTTCTGTCCTCCGAGGATAAACCAGCTCCTTTACCTGGAGGACGACTGAAATCTGAAACATTTGGATCCCAAACCCAGAATCTGTACATGATGGTGGCGGCCATGATGATGATGATGGTTTTAAAAGTGTCGATAAGGATCTTAAATAGAAACTGTTGCCGTGTCACAGGGTTTGGGAAAGTAATGCCATACGATAAAAGTCATTCACTCTCGCTTTGCTGAGGGGAAAAAAACTACTTTTGTGGCTCCTTGAATCCCCAAAATGTCCTGGATCAGAAGTCCTTAAGTTTGTGGGTGTAAAGTTCTTCACTTTTCCAATATTTGGCAGCATGATTAATGCTGGATGAATAATAATCTGACGAGTTCCCATGTCTGATAGAGAAGTAAGATGGAGAATGATGGAGGCTGAGATAATGAGACAAAAAGCCTCAGAAAGATTTCAGTGTTTTTGATTTGTTATGTTTATGTTTCTGTTTATGTATTCAGCAGACGCTTTTATCCAAAGCGACTTACAGGTAGGGTAAGGGTAAGTCTTACAGGTAGGGTAAGGGTAAGTCTTACAGGTAGGGTAAGTAAATCAAGATATAACAAGCTATACAAAAAGCTAACAATTAACTACAAAGGGACTGGATAGTGTAGTGGTATGATTGCCACCTTCCATGTGGGAGACCTGAGTTCAAATCTCTTGCATGAAAGGTATTACCTCCAGTAGGGGTCCTTAGGCAAGACCCCCTTACCCTATCTGCCTATCATAAATGCATAAACTCCATAGAAGGAACCCAGGAGTCCGACTCTGTCAGAGGGGACAGAGTAGAGATAGGGTGCAGGCATAGAAGGAAGTGCAGAAAGATAAAGTGCAGAGATAGAGGGGGGAGGGAAGTACAAGGTAAGTGCTGGGATAGGAGATGCTCTCTGAAGAGCTGGGTTTTCAGGAGCTTCCTGAAGATAGACAGGGACGCCCCTGTTCTGGTAGCGCTCGGTAGCTCATTCCACCATCGTGGGACGACACATGAACAGAGTTTGGATTGTCTTAGGCGTGGTGTAGGAGCTGCTAGACGACAATCCTGGGACCAACCGAGGGACCCAGTTGGGACAGAAGCATTCATTAAGTTCCATTAAGCTCTTTGTAGCTAACATCAGGGACAACGGCAGAGAAACCGTCACAGTTACGCTACGGCGCCTATCTTCCCAAACCCTGTTGTTGTTTTCTCACTTTAACGCCTCAGCCTGCAGAAGCCTTCATCCTCCAATCCTCCCCCTCCTCCTGCTCTGCCCCCCCCACCCCTCCATCGCCCTTCCTGATTTGTCTCTGCAGCAACAACGATGACGAGGACTTGTCTCCGGAGCAGAAGATGGAGCGAGAGAGGGAGCGGAGGATGGCCAACAACGCACGGGAGCGCCTGCGCGTGCGCGACATCAACGAGGCGTTCAAGGAGCTGGGCAGGATGGTCCAGCTGCACCTGAAGAGCGACAAGCCCCAGACCAAGTTGCTGATCCTGCACCAGGCCGTGGCCGTCATCCTCAGTCTGGAGCAACAAGTCCGAGGTCGGTTCCAACGGGAGACTTTTGTTTTGGGTTTCTATGGCGACGACAGGATGAATGAACAGCACCTGCAGTGTTCGAGGAGCTCCAGGAGAGGGCGGCAGGAGCACCTGTTGCTTGTTTTCCATCCAGCAGTGAAGGTTAAACATCGCCCTCTTCTTTCTCTGTCTCCATCCAGAGCGAAACCTGAACCCCAAGGCAGCCTGCCTGAAGCGCCGCGAGGAGGAGAAGGTCACCGTGACGTCAGACGGGACCCCCCTCTCACTGGCCGCCGCGCACCACGCTGCCGCTGCCATGGGTGACGGACCGAACCCTTTGGGACAAATGTAAAACGCAGCAACATCTCCTCCCCCTGAATGGTCAGAAGATTTCACTTATACACTAATCTGCTGTTGTACCTTCAACTCAAACCAAAGAATCAGTTTCACAAAAGACAGGCCAGAAAACTTCAGGACACTTCCGGTAAATAAACCGTTACAGGAAGTTTCTGTTTTCAGGGTGAAAACATGTTAAAACGATAAAACCAACAGGGGATCATTTGTCCATCGGCTGTCTCATATATTCTCATATGTCCTGTCTCTGTACTTTTTAACCATTTGAAATGACAGTTTAACTGACTCATCTGAAATCTCACACCATTCCTCAGAGTTCATGTTAAAACCGGCGCATCCTTCTCAGTTTATCAGGAGCAGAAACACTTTGAATGCAGATTATTTACCCTCAACACGTCTAATCTTTAGATTATCTACATCTCTTTTTTTGGCTGATTATGACTAAACCAAACAAGAAGAATCTCAAATAAATGTAACATTCAAACGTCCAGAAACCACAGCTGAGTCAGCTGAAACATACAGGGACCGTCATACGTGACCAAATGGTTAAAACGTCCACAGACAGCATGTGCATATGTGACACAGGTGAAATTGTCCTCTTTGACGCACATCCGTCGGCTCCCGGCCGATAAAAGCCGGCCGAGCTGATGATGTTTAACTGGCTGAAAACAGAAGCCAACATGAGCTAGTTTCTGTCTGGCCTGGGTACATTTTAACAACAGATTGGCAGTAAGTGTGATTTTAATGTGTGACTGTGAGTGTTTGTCCTCAACGTGTCGTCTCCTGTTCTTCTCTGCAATCAGGCTGCATTTGTGTTTGCATGTTGGACCGTGGCGCTGGTGCTTTACCTCCTTCCTTGTTCTGTGTTCCCTGTCCCTGCAGCTCTCTCATCGGTGTTTCAGATCGTGGCTTTCAGCCAACAATAGCAGTTAAAATAAAGAAATAAAGCTTGGAATTGCATGTTTTTTTCAGTTAAAGTCAGAGATGATGTAAAACTCTCACCATGTGGGCTGTCGTCTATGTGTTTGTTTCCACGCTGAAGCCCACTGAAGCCCCGCCCTCTTTGAGCCCGCCGCCACCCGAAGGCTTTCGGGACTTTTCCTCTTCTTCTTCTTCTTCTTTTCCGTGTTTGTGTTGTGCGTAACCTTCCCTCCTTCCGACACTGTTTCTATTTCCTCTCCAGGTCCAAGGTACCAGAGTTCATCAAGATGATGAGTGACCACTTCCTCTGACGGCGTTTCCACGACAACCTGGCAATCGAACACACCCGTTGTCGCTTCAGCCTGACCAATCAGTTTCTCTGGAATTTCGGCCTGACCAATCAGATCAGCCTCCGTCTCTCCTCTCATCCGTCGCCTCCGACCCTCCTCTTCGCCATCGTCCTCTTCGTCTGTCGAGAACTCGAACTGCAGGGCGGCGGCGGCTCCTGTCGCCGCTCTGCTCCTCCGGCTGAAGTGAACCGGATGCTTCTTTGTGGAGACGTTTAAACGGCTGCTTCGAAGCGGCAGCTTTTGATACAAAGTGACAGAAACGGACAAAAGTGTTTGGAATCACTTCATCCAAGAAACTCTCCTTCTTGTACTACATGTTTTATCAGCATTCCCAGTTTTAAAGAACAAAAAGGTTCTATATAAATATATATAGTACAAATATATATATATATATATGAAAAAAGGAAAAAAAATGACTTGTTTAAAAAGTGCAACTTGACGCGGGCAGTGAGGAAGGTCAGGGTTGGGGAGGGATGTTCGGAATGGAACAAAACATATCACAAAGTGTTTAAAGAGATTTTTTTTAACGCATCGTTGCGCAGCTGCAGCCTCAGCGCGTCGCTGACTGAATGGCAATCTAACGCCACACTGTGGATGAAGCCGTGCCTGATCTCCTCTTGGATGCAAAGTCAGAGAGATGCACACGAAAAAGCTAGAAAAACGTTTCCGGAAACACTCACACACCTTTTTACACACAGTACGAAACTGCTTTGAAGAAGAGATTAGGAAGCAAAACTCTGCCCAGCCCCACTGCTTCTCTGACACGCCTGAACTGCAGTGATGTGAATACAAACGTCACAGATGCTTGACTATCATAGGTGTCGAGAAAGGAGCAGGGTTCCACAAGAGGAGGGTGACTTGCTCTCCTTTTCTAGCACATTCCCTGCCGGAGTGCAAACCTTTAGCTTGTCGGTGTAAAACGAAGCGGTGAGGTTTACGTCTGTTCTTTGTACTTCATGCTGTTAGCCACGTTGACTTTCTTCACTCTGCAAACCTGTACAAACTCATGTCTTTGTAGTGTGAATACAAGAACTAAAAAGCTTGGACACCAGTACCCAAACGGCCTGAGAGGAAGATCAATCATTGAGTCAATAAGCAGTCAATCAGCGGGGGACTCCAGAGGGACAATGGAGTTTGAAACAACTGAAACGATAGAAAGGCAGGAAGGAAAACTGTGTCCATGCAGCAGAAAGGAGAGGCTGGGACAGAGTTTGAGACAGTGAATCACTTCCCAGGTTTAGCACATTCCCTGAGTCGCGCTACTTGAACGCCGGTGACGTCATGGAAGGGTAGAGCGGGATTGAAGGGGGTGGAGGAGGAAAACCAGAGAGTCCAGAGGTCTAACTGATGATGACGCTGCAGGGGAACAATCATGGGGGTGGGGGGAGGGCGGGGAGCAGAGGTCAAAGCACTCCTGTGTTGGATCGTTTCCCTGATTTAGTGTCTGGCAGATTAGAACCGTAAGCCTCCAACTCAGACCCTGCCAACGCGCCATCATCGTTGATGGGGGGGGCTTTCGGTTGACACTGGAGGTGTTTGTCCTTTGCCTTTGGATTCCTTTCCTGATTGTGTCGCAGTGATAACTGGCGCTTTAGGCTCTCAGGTCCGATCAGGAGTGTTATTCCCATCTGGCTCGGGTGGACTGAAGAAAGCTCACAGGAGTGGTGACCAGCAGCTGAGAACAGCATTACCAGAGTTATCTCAAGCCTCCATGGTTGTAGCATAAGAGCAGCACAGCTGACGATCCTGCACCAGCAGGCCAGATGTGAACAGCCCCTGGTTTGTAACCGCTTTCATTCATTGTTGACCCCAAAATCAGCCCAATGAGTCCAGAAGCAGGACAAGCCAGACCTGGACGGCCATGGGGCCCGGTCTCCATGTAAATCCATCAAAGTCAAACCGGATCAGCTCTTTTATCTGAGAAAAGTCCAGTTGAGGAGCCCAACCAGTGGCATCCTTAGTCATTGCGATACATTATCAGGTTTATGCGGGGGGTGTTTTTAGGTGAAAAAGCTGGAACAAATAGGTCAAAAAGAAAAGTCAATGCAACAACCTCTACCCTCCAGCATCAATCAAGACTGTTTGGGCTGACTGCAAGAACATTTACAGTTGTCTGGTGTCAATCTGGAAGCCCCCTTTCACCTCGCTTTGAACCCCTCTCAACCCATACTTATGTTTGACCCCCCCCCCCATCCCAGTTCTCTACTGACACTAGCCTTATGAGCCCTGAAGCCGAGCCCTAGGCCCTCTCCCAAACCTCTTGCCCCACCTAAGCACTCCCACAGATGCAATTTGAACATTCACACTACTACCAATGTGCCTTTTTAGAGTTCATATCATTCGAGTTGCCAGAGGAGGACATTTACCTGGTCTTTTAATAGGATGCAAGCTTAGGGAAACCTGTTCTTAGTCGTTAGGTTCTATGCAGTCAGGTTTTTTCCAGGCCTGGGAATTTAAAAAAAGCTAAAAAGGAAAAAAAAAAAGTATTTTTTGGATTAAAAAAAAAAGTAAACTGTATTTAATCTACTGTACACTTATATGTAAGTAGACAGCGTGTTCTGGCTGCGAGCCAATGGGACGGACGCTTGACTTAGCCCCATCCAGGTCCTCCCCATCCCTCTAAGTCCTCCATACCCCAACCCCACTTTCCTATTCCAAGCCCCAACCCTGTTTCCATGGTGAACAATGCGTCTCTTCTTGTATTATAGCTTATCAGCCTTTTATCAATATTTGATCGGCTTGTCTATAAGCCAATGTAGTCTTCAGTACTAAGTGTGTGGTCGTATGTTGTAAAACAGTTTTTTTCCTCTCTTCTTGCTCTCTTTTTTTAAAGAAGAATCTTTTCTCTTATTACTTTTTTGTCTGTTCTGGTTTACATGTCAAATACAGAAAATGTCAGAAAAAACAACAAAAAAAAAGAAGAAATAAAAGAAAAAACACAAAAGAAGTTAAAAAAACAAAAAAAAGAAAAGAAATCAACACAATTTGCTACCCGGCGGCGCTGTTCTCTGTCGGTGTTCATTTCCATGCGTTTAAGATCCCAAACATTCAGCAGGACGGCACGGAAACTGGAAAAGAATCTATTTGAATAAATCAATCTATATATAAATGTACAAAAATATATACAATATATAACGAGGGTGCCGTTTCTGTTATTTTTTTTATTGTTATTATCAGTTGGGGGAGGAGTGATTTTGTCAAAGACTGAACTGATGAAAGCTGGCGAGGCCCCTCAGTGTTTTAAATTTTCAGCTGACTTCCTTGTGTTGTTCTCTGTTGTTGCCATGACGACACCTTCTGACCAGTTCGGCACCCTGCGCAGGACTTATAAAAAAAAAAACGGACCGGACACGCCATCGGCTCCGTTCACTGCTATCGATCCGAGGCAACAACACACAGACGTTTGTAAATTGTATGCAACAAAATGGCAAACTTTACCATTATTTTAAAATTGTGTATGTAAAAGTTATATTTTTACATGTAGACTGTTGTTATTTTGTGTTTTAGAAATATGTTGTATCCTTTGTTTTTGTTTTTTTTTCGTTCGTTTTTTTTTGTTAAAAGATGAAAAAGTAAAATTCAGTGTGTGTTGAAAAAATGTGTCACATTGAAAATGTAGTGAGGTCAAAAGTTCAAAAGCTTTTTTGTTTTTATTTTTCATTTTTATCTGTCAGGGACATTTCTGAGGGTTCGACTGAGGAATCAGACTTCGTAAAAGTTCGTTGAATTCTCCACGACTCATAACATTACCAGTTTTAGTTGTACTTTTTGCAGAGATACGTGTAAATAGTCATCAGCCATTTTCCGTGGGGTGAAGATTTGCCACTGAGACACAATGAACGTGTTTTGATTTTTTTAGTGAGGTTGTATTTGTCTGGTCGCAGTAGCCAGGTGCCGACTTTTAGTTTTGATCGGTGGTGCTCGGTCGTGTTCGTGGTTTCGGTTGCCAACCATCCGAGGCGTAAGTCAAACTGTTGTCTTAGCTTGCACAACGCATCACATGTATCAGAGCCGGCGGGAGCCATTATCTGCGTCATGTGGACGATTTATTTAAATTAAGATAAAAAAACAAATGAATTGAAAGGAGAAAAAAGGTTTTTGTTTTGTTTTTTTAAGGATCGCGTCAGTTATTACAAATTTTTTTGCAATAATAAAATCTGTTTGTGGTAACAACTTCTGTTTTAGTGCATCGAAATTTAGACAAATTACGACAAATTCTTCGCTGCGGTATCCAAAGAGTGTGACTAACCTTGGCGCCCCCTGGTGGCTGTGGGTCGGCTCTGACTCCTGCGCTTTTACTTTCATCGGGGTGGAGTGTAAATGTTGATCGGAGGAAAAACTCTCGGCATCTGATTCAAAATTAATATATGAACATTTTAGAAAAGATTGGAGTGCTGCTCGTAGAAAGGAGCAGGTCGTCCGCAAACAATCTCTTCAGCTATTTCCCCAAAAAAAGAAATCGGACCGCGTGCTTGGCGCTTTCGGTCAAGTTTTTAGTGTTTGCCATTAAAATTGAGCTTTTTGTGAAAAGGAAAAGCTGCTCTGACTCGGACCTAGGTTAAACACTAGGGTTGGATCTGTCAGTGTAAGTGCTAATTGTATTTTTTAAGTAATGTTATTTTTGCAATGTTTCATTTCATGTTTTCTCTTTGTTGTATAATCAAGTCATCTCCCAAATTACAGTATCCTCATTTTTATGTTACCCCTGGTGTTTCTATTAGCCAAATTGTTAACTGCTTTTCTTTTTCCTCCTTGTTGTACATACACACCTCATTTCTCTTTTTCAGTGACTGTGCCATGAGCTTTGTAATCTGTTACTCTGTACCAGTTTAACTGCAATAATGAGTTGAATTCAAAATGGCCGCTGCTGTCCTTTTTCTTTTTTTTCTTTTTTTCGTTTTAACTATAAATTCGTCTTTTTTTACAGCTTCAAACATGAATAAAAGTTCGGGTGCATTCGTGATCAGAGCTGACCGACGTCATCAGCACCACAGAACACTTTTTCACTTTAAAGGGGTTGTTCAAGTCTACTTCCACACCCACCGTCAGAGTTTTTCTACATAACACACATTGTTTTCATGTTGTTTTCATGCTGTCAACATTTAGAAAAAGAAAAAAATTGAACATTGTACACATTAATCAATACTGATCTAGCAAAAACTTAAAAAATAGCCATTTTGTGAGACGTTAACAGTGTCTCACATCATTGTTGGAGACGCTGACTTGGACTGGACCAGTTCAACATCTTGATTTTTGTTTTCTCTCCAGCTGTGTCCTTGTCAGCTCAGTGGCTGCAGAATGTCGGGTCCTTTCTCAGCAAAACAAGCCCAAATCCTCAGGCCTCCACCACCGTGCTTGACGTTTAGTATGAGGTGTTTGTGCTAGCATGTTGCGTCTGGCTATCATCAAGGGCTGCACGCTGGTGTGTGTGTTGGGCAGCGCTGTCACCTCGCAGGAAAAGGTTCCTGGGTCAGATTAAATTAGGTTAATTGGTGATTTAAAATTGACTGCAAATGTGAGTTGAAAGTTTCTGTTTTATTCCTGTGATGGACTGGAAATCTGTCCAGGATGTACCCTGCCCCTCGCCTCACAGTAAGTGGGATAGGCTCCAGGCCCCCCCGTGACCATTAATGGGGGAAAATGAATGTTTACTATGAAACAGGGCACTTTGCTTTATGACAGACGTCCTCATTTTGGTCCTTTCTGTCCAAAGAACATTGTTCCAGAAGTCTTGTGGTTTGTTCAGATTTGTTCTTTTTAGAGATGAGACTCAATCCTGACAACCACACCTGAACACTCCAGACCAACAAACTGCCAAAACCTCTGAATTTATGGAGGTGCTCACAGTTCCTGATGATCAATTACTCAAATGCATTTGATCAGCAGCACCTGGCTGCTGCTCACCCTCTTATTTCCTCAGAAGGCAAGCTCAGTATTTCTCATAAGACGGTGACATATTAACTGTCGGACTCAAACCACTTTCACTTAACCTGCAGTGTTTGTAGACTAAATCACAGCAGGTTTATTTTCAAGCTGTCAGGACTGAAGCATTGAATTGAGTTTTATGGGTTTATGAACGTGAAATAACCAGATGTTCATGATAAGAATTACAATGAAAATTAAGAGCCAAAAGATCTGATTATTTCTGAGACAAAGATCTACATATATATGTATGTATATATATATATTTTTTTGGGGCTGGAGTTTTTAAGTACAAAAGGCTCTCAGGAAAAACTAATAATTCTGGATTTGCAGCATCTGGCAACAAAATGAAAGCAGGGGAATCTTTTAGCCCTTCTTCATCAAAAGTGAAAAAACAACACGAACAATTTCGAAGCTCATTGTCGGCTCTCACAGATCTATCCAGGAGTCGGCTGGGGTTCAGTCGCAGTGGAGGTGGGACCAAACGCTGATCTGGATCCGAAACTGCCCAGTTTTACATTTCTGCTCTACAGATAAGATAGAACCTGCAGCTGATGTAGATAATTAACCACAGAAACAAAGTTTCTTTTGAATTTGAGCTTCAGAGGAGAAATATCTGTGTGGATGAACATCGAGATTTCACCAGCTCTAAGACTGGGTGAATGCTGCATGAAAGCTGTTATTTAAGTAAGAGTGAGTGTTCTCTGGCAAGAACAAGAAGACTGAAAATACTCTTGACTGATTCAGGTCTTTCCTCTTATCTACTAGTTAAGATCATTTGGACCCAAAACCAGGTACAGTTTCTGTGCTAAGGGTTAATTTTCCTCGTACTCACCCAGGAGTTAGATATTCATACACTTCCTGTTGGTTTTTCATCTTAAAGTGGTCTAAGAGGAAAAAAAAGCCAAAACTTCACAGTTCCTGCCTGATATTGTGTAGGTCGCCCCCTAAAGCCATCGAAGTGCTCTGCAGCAGGACTTTGGCAGCAGATCTTTCGATGTTCTGGTGCACGTCTTGACGAGTTGATTGGATCATATTCAAAGGAGCTTTCAGATTTGATAAACTCCCTGAGATCTTTCTTGTGTTCTGTCAGAGAGCAGCGTTCATGGTGTGAAGGAGTGCCAGTGCCATGGGGGCAGAGTGTGTGGGTTGTGTTAGTAACAGCCACATATTTCAGTCAAGTATTTGTAACATTGACCACTGTTTGTGCTAAGGGAAGGCCCTTAAAGGGGAACTGCGGTATTTTTTAACCTAGACCTTATTTCTAGCATGAAATATCTTTATCTACTCACCGAGAACAGTTTGGTGAATGTCGGCATCCTTCTGAAGATATTTAGATAACTGGAGATCCATATAACGGAGTGAACAGGGCTTAGACGATGCAGCGTCTAAATAAGGCATTATCTGTTAAATTATCTACTCCGGTAAGAACGTCCATCTTACTCAAAGTTGTCGTTCACATTGTCAAAATCTGATAAATATCCTGCCATGTTGCACAAAACTATCAGCAGCAAACTCTGTGTGAAGTTAGCCGACTGTCACAGAGCACGGAGTGAATAAACTGTGCTGCAGGGGGGCGTGTGGATGAAGTGGTCCCAGTAGAGTGCCTGTGTAGAAATCCCTCCGTTAGCTCTCCTATAGCTGCAAGTAGCCACATAACAGCAGCTATGAGCTAACAGAGCTATAGCACACGTTCATTCATTCATTCTTCTTAAAGTATTGGTGAAATAAAGACAGATAATGCCTTATTTAGAGGCTGCATCATCTAAGCCCCGTTCACTCGAGGATCTCGAGGAATCTAAATATCTTCCGAAGGACGCCGACTTTCACCAAACTGTGAGTAGATGAACGTATTTCATGCCAGAAATAAGGTCCAGGTTTAAAAATACCGGAGTTCCCATTTAAGGGGAGGATGAGGAGGACTTCAGTTGCTTGAGTTCATGTTGGAAACAGTGAAATCCACCCACACAGCCAGAAAACCTACATCTGCCCAAAAGGCTAAAGTCAGAGAACAAAAGTATCTGCACAGATCACGACATGACAGGCTGCAGTTGTGCAGTATGGACATGTCTCTCCTGGCTACCGCTGGCAGAGAATTTAAAGTTATACAATAGATCCTCTGACTCAGAGATGGGTAAAGATAATTTCCTTATTTATTACTTACAATTATATTAATTACAAGTTCACTTTTCTTACAACTTCAAACTTAAATGAGCATTTAGGTGCATTTGTGATCAGAGCTGACCAACGTCATCAGCACCACACATCTGAAAGTTTAAGCTTTAGGGTTAAATGAAAATGAATATGTTGATATGGAAAGTCTACTTGCACTCTGATGTATTTATTTATTTAATTATTGATTTCCATAATTACCTATAAAGGACATTAATTTAAGAAAAGGTCGATACCAGGTTGGTAAATACACCAACATCTCATTATTGCTCTAATAAAACTAAGTCAAAATGCAGAAGCAGTTTGTGAAAAACTAAGTACATCCAATGATTTGAGATCCTAAAGAACCCTCTTTAGCAGCAAGGACTTGAAGTAACCATTTTGTGTGACGTTATTAGTCTCTCGCATCATTGTTGAGGAATTTATTTATGAACAGCTCAATTCAAGTCCTACAACAACATTTTAATCACATTACGCATACCCACAACTTGATGTCCGACACCATATTTAGTGTGTTACACCCTGTCATTTCTCAAAAGCAACTTGTCAAAACAGGTATTTTAAATGTTGGTACATCCTCTAACGCAAGGCCATTAAAAACTTTCTCATTACCAGAGGACGCACTGCTCTGAGGGCTACGATGACTACAGAACTGGAGTTATGCCCAGGAACTGCCACTGTCTTCCAGAGAACAAGCTGCAACTAAATGGCTTAGGCCAAGGGAGGGTATTACACTTCATCCACTGAACAGTGGCAGTCAACCTGCAGCTATGTTTCAGAATCTGCTCTGTAAAGAAAAAGTGAGCTGGGCCCACACTTGCAGCCCAGAGCGCAGCACCCTGATTGGAAATTAGCATGTGCACCTGAGTGTTGGGTTACCATCAATACCATGTTTATGTTTATGTATTTAGCAGACGCTTTTATCCAAAGAGACTTACAAATGAAGATATAACAGCTATATAAAAAGCTAACAATAAGCTACATAGAAGGAACCCAGGAGTCCGACTCTGTCAGAGGGGACAGAGTAGAGATAGGGTGCAGGCATAGAAGGAAGTGCAGAAAGATAAAGTGCAGAGATAGAGGGGGGAGGGAAGTACAAGGTAAGTGCTGGGATAGGAGATGCTCTCTGAAGAGCTGGGTTTTCAGGAGCTTCTTGAAGATAGACAGGGACGCCCCTGTTCTGGTAGCGCTCGGTAGGTCATTCCACCATCGTGGGACGACACATGAACAGAGTTTGGATTGTCTTAGGCGTGGTGTAGGAGCTGCTAGACGACAATCCTGGGACCAACGGAGGGACCCAGTTGGGACAGAAGCCTTTGCAAGAGCATTCAAGTAGATGGAGCCGTTCCATTAAGCTCTTTGTAGCTAACATCAGGGACTTGAATCTGATGCGGGCGGCTAAGGGCAGCCAGAGGAGTTCAATGAACAGAGGGGGGACGTGTTCTTTTAGGCTGATCCAAGACCAGACGCACCGCCGCGTTCCAGTTGGAAATGAGCCAATTAATAGCAGCAACTTCTCCAGAGTCAGCTGAAATGCTGATTGAAGACCCATTGCACCTAAAAGTGAGATGTTAGTGGATTTGTTGACAACCGTAATATGGGCAGTCCTTGCTGCCTTAGTTGTTCCGGTGCTTAGAACCAGATTTGGAAAACACCGCTATATGCTAGGCCAAGTTAATGTGTATATACTGTTCTCAATAGACTGAATATTTAAACTATTTAGACTATTTAGACTTCTTTCAGAGCCTAAAGGGTCTATTTCCCCTCCCTGTATATACGGTTTCTATAGTTACCCCAGTGCCCTTGCAGTCCAACTGTTAAAACAGTGCAATATCAGGCGTAATTCACCCTCTGCATCTTGGGCCAGCTACATTACGATATTGGGTTGGGTAATTTCTGCTGTTAAATCTCTTTTTTTGGCAGACGGTTATTAGCTGGCGTTGTCTGAAATCTGTGCAACTTTACCAGTGGCTCTGGTGATTTCTGTTTAATTCACAGAGTTTATGTTGTTTTCATTTGACATCAGTCCTTTGTGTTTCCAGACTTAATGTTACCAGCCTGCTGTAATATGCCTAATTCACATTATGAGTTTAATGGAGCTACTTACTCAGCTGAAGGGACTGCCTCCTGAGCTGACGGTGCCTGGGCAGTAAACTGTCTTTTCAGCGCAGGAGGGTGATTTGTTTTGACTCACTGATGTGGTGTAATCTGTTTATAACCACAAGCGATTTGTTCTGACGTCAGTTTACCTGATGTTGAAGGGAAAGTAGTTTACATAGTTTCAATGTTCTCAGAAATTATGACTTATCAAAGTAAAGTCTTGTGAAATAAGAGAAAGAAATAAAATAATTCAAATTGAATTAAAAACAAGAAACAGTCTTGTAATAAAGAAGAACATCAGGATCATTTTCATAAAAGATATTAGTGGAACAGTAATTAATTTGGCACGTAAATCCACTAGTGTTTTTTCTGAGAGTTGCAGTGTAGTTACAAAGGTTTTTTTTCTTTCTTAGCATCTCGACTAACTCTCTTTCAGGAACTTTTCAGGGGAAAAGATTCCATTAAAACACTGAGTTTTGCATTTTCACAGAGAGCCCTGAAACCACAAGAAGCTCAAGTTAATCAGCTCACTTAAGGTGGATTTTGACCAACAGTACCTGAAACTCAACCACTCAGACTGTTTTTTCAGAAGCCAGAAGATTATTTAAATCCAGGGTTTATTACCTTCATTCATTTGATTTTTCACTGAGGTCGAAGGGTCAGGGTAGATTAGGAAAATCAAGTCACCTTAAGAGTGTGTCGCTCACCCTGAGCCTACAGTTAAACCAGGAAGTCCACTTCAAAATATGTCCATGTTACACATTTCTGTGCGATTTGGGGTGTTCTAATTTGGTTCTTACACCATAACTGCTGTGAAAATATCACATATTAGCATTTTATTGTGCCGATTTAATTGCTTTGTTACAATCCGAGCTCTCTCTTTTCATTATTTCTGGATCTCCCTGAATGCTGTGCTTACAAACAGAAACAACTAGTTAAAGTTAACAGATTTTATGAGCAACTGTGGACATCAAACTTCACATGACTGAGTAAAAATGGAAATAAAACACTAGGAAAGTGCAGAACCACGAGTCTTCATACCTCCACATCAGGGCCCAGTATGGGGCTGAAATTTTGAAATGCTGGTTCTGTTAAGAAGGTCATCACAACATTATATTACAGAGGCTTGAACATGTTATTGGGATTAAAGAAACCACATTTGGCTGGTTAAGTTGTATTTATCTGCTAGATTACAGTTTGCACATGTGAACAACGAGTTTTCTTCACACCAGAGTAAGTAATGGAGTTCCTCAGGGTTCTGTGCTTGGACCAATTCTGTTTACTTTACTTCCATAAAGTAATATCATTAAACAGCATGAGAAAAAATTTCCATTGGAACACAGATGATACTCAGCTATATTCTATCAAGCCAGATGAAAGCAATGAGTTGGTTAGACTACAAGCATCTCTTACAGACATAAAGACTTGGATTACTCTGAATTTTTGGCTTCTAAATTCAGACAAAACTTGAAGTTGTTATCTTTGGACATGAGCACTTTACTATCTAAGTCAGCTATACAGTTATTCTTGCTGGGATTACCTTGGCAGACACCCTCCAGACCTTTAAGATAAAGTTTAAACTTCCCGTTTTCATAAAACTTACAGTTAGGGATGGCTAAAGTAACCCTGAACCACCCTTTAGTTATGCTGCTATAGGCCTAGACTGCTGGAGGACCTCCCATGGTGCACTGGGCACCACTTCTCTGCTCTCTTCACTCTTCAAGTACTTATTAACTAGTGTTTTCCTCTCTCAGCGGGTATCCCTGGCCTGGTATTATGCTGCTTGGTGACCCCTCTTTCCTGTCTTCTCAGATGATTGCCCTGCCTGAGTCTGCTTCTGTTAGAAGTTTCTTCCTGTTAAAAGGCAGTTTTTCCTCCACACTGTTACATTGTGCATGCTCAGAACAGGGGATTAAATCCAGTAGTTTCTTAGGCCGACCGCTTTTTATGAATTGGATTTGAATTGATTTGATTTATTTGTATTATAATGAAACACATTGAAGTGGACTGTATTTAAAGTCCACTTTTGTTGTGAACTGGCAATATATATGTAATGTAGATCAATTAAACGGTGAACTATGAAACCCGGCTTTTTACTCTTATTGTAAAGTCTAGTTAGAATTCTAAGCTTATTTTATATTAAGAGGTAGAAATAAAGAAATTCATCAGAAAATCTACAAAAGCACTAAAATGTTTTTGGTACAATTGGTCACCATTTTATTCCATTTTACCACATAATACAGTACAACATAGAACTCAACACTTCATTTTACAGGTTAGAACAGTTGGAACGTCTCAAACCTGCTCACATACAACAGAGATGATTTGTTGGGATGATCGAGGGGAGAACTGGTGCGTGTTTTCCAGCATGTCCACAGGTGTCATCATCAATCATCTTTCTACTTGTTTGTTTCATCGTGTTTGGGCTGAACTGATTCTATCTGCTACATATAATATTCATCACATTAAATGTGACAGTAGCCTTTCACAAAAGGTTGTCAGTGGAGGACTGTTCAAAGATCTTGAGATCACCTCTTCAAAAAATATATATTCAACCCAATAATAGATGTTCCTCCTCAAGTATGATAAATATTACACTAGAGCTAATGACCAAAAACAAAAAGCTCATCGATCAGTTCACTCTAGAACAACCTGCATGATCCTATCTCACAAGAAAAACAGAACAGTACTTTTTGGAGTTGAAAAGGTCACTTATGCAATTAAATAGGCCAGTAGTGACCTTGTTGCCTATTTCAGTTACTTAGGTCAAAGAAATGTAACTCACAATACAAAATTGATGTACTTTCTAATCAACGAAGAGTAACCATCTTCAGTTGTTTCCTCAGTTTTGACATCCAGCATCTCTATGTTTGAGCACTTTTCTTATATCAATGACAAAACGTTGTTAAATAATGTCAGCGCTGGGAGTCAGGGTCCACAAAAGGAGACACTCCTGCTCATATGGTCACCATAAATATGCTAGCTTTATCAATGTAAACATTTTAGCATTCTTATTATGATTATATCAGTATTATCAATGTAAACAGGATAGCATTAGCAATGTAAACATGTTAGCGGTGTCACCATAAATATGTTAGCTTTATCAATGTAAACATTTTAGCATTCTTATGATTATGTCAGCATTGTCAATGTAAACAGGATAGCATTAGCAATGTAAACATGTTAGCGGTGTCACCATAAATATGCTAGCTTTATCAATGTAAACATTTTAGCATTCTTATGATTATATCAGTATTTTCAATGTAAACAGGATAGCATTAGCAATGTAAACATGTTAGCGGTGTCACCATAAATATGCTAGCTTTATCAATGTAAACATTTTAGCATTCTTATGATTATATCAGTATTTTCAATGTAAACAGGATAGCATTAGCAATGTAAACATGTTAGCGGTGTCACCATAAATATGCTAGCTTTATCAATGTAAACATTTTAGCATTCTTATGATTATATCAGTATTTTCAATGTAAACAGGATAGCATTAGCAATGTAAACATGTTAGCGGTGTCACCATAAATATGCTAGCTTTATCAATGTAAACATTTTAGCATTCTTATGATTATATCAGTATTATCAATGTAAACAGGTCAGCATGGCCAATTTAAACATTTAATCATTGTAAACTAACATGGAGTTATCATCATTTTCTGCAAATTTGCAGCATCAAAGTAAACACGTTAGCATTGTCATTCTATGCATGTTAGCACTGTGAGTGTAAACACATCAGCATTATCATTTTAAACATCTTTGCATGCCCATACATACATTACTTTAATGTAGAAATACAAGCAGCTATACTTATTTCAGATCCTACAATATGCGACCCTACCATGTAAAACTGTCTCTGTAGATTAAATGGAGACAGATCGAAGAAGATAGCATGAAATATGATGATATGATGAATACAAAAGTATATTGTGCTAAGAAAAAGACAAAAATGTAAATGTATAAAAATGATGACAGATACTTTTGACAGCACTGAAGATTAGCTGCATAACTGAAGAGGTACGTCATCCCTGATGTCTTATGTAAGTTTCTGCAGCAATGCGAGCTGAAGTGTGAGTCAAGGTTTTGTCACTGGGACGCTCCCTTTTGCGTCACTTTTTCTTTTTTAACAGTCACACCTTTAACAATAAATTGACACACAGTTTACTTTGCCAAGCAGGGGAAAGATGTATCAGATCATGAAGAAATGAATCAGGACCTTCTGTTTGCCCACTATTTCCCCTGAACTTTAGGTTGCTTTAAGGTTAAAAAATGCCATGTCGAGGTGTTTAAACCTAAAAAAAAGACTTGATTAGTAACAATCTTTTGGTTTATTGATGATCTCTTGGCATCACACTGAAAGGTACCTTTTTGGCGTATGATTTAAGTATAGTGAAAAGGTATATATCCAGCCCCGCTTTAAGCTTTTTCTAACCTTTACCGAGCAGTTTTGGTGCAAATACCAAACCAAACACACTGAAAAAAGAAGGTGTTACACAGGATCTTCACACAAAAAACCCACAAACAGAACAAAGAGCATAAGCTGCTTGTCACAATGTGTGGGCTGAAGATAACCCAAACAGTGGATACATTCAATGTAACCCTCCGAGTCCTCTATATAGTGAACACTATATAAAGGGTTGAGCAAGTGGACAATCTGAAAAGCTCATGGGCCTGTACTATGAAGCAGGATTGGTGGCTTAGGGAGGGAACTGCAGGTTCAACTGCAGGTTTTCAGTGTCATGAAGCTGGTTCACTTCTAACTTGAGCATATCACCATGTGAAAATATGCCGGAAACCCAACCTACCCTGGGGTTTTGAGCTAAGAGACCAATAACTCGTGAAAGCACCACCACCTCCCGGCAAATCAATTCTCCAAGAAACTTTAAGGGAATAAAAAGATGCTGGTGCATGGACAGAGAGAGTGTCCCACCAACACAATAAGAAGCATCTTCGTTAGGAGAAGGGAATGCATCACTGAGCTATAAAAGATTAGCTTTGTTTGCTGTGGATCAGACTCAATAAGTTGCATCAAGCGATGTCTGTAGATTCATATTTAGAGGACAACTAAAACCGTCTTTATGAAACAATTTAGAACACAGATGACAGAAACTGAACTAAGACTTCTACAATAAGACCAGTAATGGACTGGTAGTGGAGCAAAGACCAGCTAAAGCAGCGTTGCGTCTGACAGAATAAGACTTTCTCAGATTCCTCAAGAATACACCTAAACCAAAGGGCTTTCATAAAGTACATAATCCTCAATAATCAGATCTGCTTGTGCTTTATTGACAAGGTAGCGATAGAAATTAGATGGTAAACTTACACATTCACATAGTCAAAAGTCTCTTCTTTTTCATTGTGATTGTAATTGTGACCCCATTTAACATGAATGTGCACATATCCAAAGTCAGAAAACTTGAACTGACTTCCTGAGTTGGCAACCACTGTTTTTTATTTTTTTATTAACCTTTATTTATACAGGTAAAATCTCATTGAGACCCAGGGTCTCATTTGCAGGAGAAACCTGTTTTAGGGAGGCAGCAAAACACAAAGTTACAGATTAACTGAACGTACAAGAGACAAAAAACAGGAACATATGATCATTAATAATTATAAAATTAAAGAAAAGAGGAACTAGTTAAGTACAGTACATGTGCAGACCCCCACTGACTGTCTCACCAGCCTTCCTACAAGTAATTTGAAGTCCTCTGGTGAAATAAAACTGGACAGCTTCAGTTCCATGTTACAGGAGAACGCCTTTTTGCCAAGTTCAATACGGACTGAGGGGCAAATGTGATGAAATCCAAGGACTGGAGGCTATGATCAGACTGTTTCCGTGTCAAGTATGTGGACAAATAGGAGGGGAGTAGTCCAATGCTTAGTGTGACCGGCCTTGGTACAGGTGGTCAAGGTAGATCATCTAAAGCACATATGTCAAAGTCCGGTCCTGGAGGGCCGCTGTCCTGCAGGTTTTAGATGTTTCCCTGCTTCAACACACCTGATTCAGATTGAATGGATCTCTTCGAAAGATTGTTAAGTTCTGCACAAGTCTGCTAATGATGCATTGATCTGATTCAGGTGCGTTGAAGCAGTGAAACATCAAAAACCTGCAGGACAGCGGCCCTCGAGGACCGGACTTTGACATCCCTGATCTAAAGGACCTTAGGACCCACCGCCCTGCATGTTTTCAGTGTATCCCTCCTCCACCACACCTGATTCAAATGAATGGCTCCTTATCAGGCCACTGCCCAGCTTGATGACGAGCTGAGCATGCTAACAAGTTTAAAAATGACGTCTTTCAGAGCCTAAAGGGTCTATTTCCCCTCCCTGTATATACGGTTTCTATAGTTACCCCCAGTGCCCTTGCAGTCCAACAACAAGCAACTGTTAAAGTTGAAACTGTTAACAAGCTAACAGATGCAGAACATCAATAATCCAAAAGTGAAAATCTAAAGGTGCAGGTCCAGAGAACACCTTGTGCTTATCTTGGAGACAGAAGCACTCGGTGCCCTGGGAAAGAGAGAGGGTTGTCCAAGATGATACACTTCTTTCTTCTCGTGAAAATAAGATGAGTCAAGATGAGATAAGACTTAATTAATCCCCACAGGGGAATGCATAGGCCTCATAAAAAGATTGTGAAGTTCCCACAAAGCAGCAGATGCCAGCATACAGATACCTGAAAACATAATATTCTCTTGTTGGTAAAAGGCAGGAACTTCAATGATCAATGTTTTCTTCTTAAGACTCTCTTACATATTCAGACTCTTTTAATATCGTTCTGCTCTGCCCTGAATTGAATTTCTCAAATGATTTTATGTCCCTGTGACATTATTGTGGTTATTAACTTGTGTTTCCCTGTTCCAGCAGGTATCCTTTGAATGGTGTTATGGTGTTTTTCCTCCTCTTTTCCCTCTTTTCTGTCTTCTCAAACCCCAGCTGGTCCAGGCGGATGGACACCCTTCCTGGTTCTGGTTCTGCCAGAGGTTTCTTCCTGAGTCTGGTTCTGTCGGAGGTTTCTTCCTGGTTCTGGTTCTGCCGGAGGTTTCTTTCTGAGTCTGGTTCTGTCGGAGGTTTCTTCCTGGTTCTGCCAGAGGTTTCTTCCTGAGTCTGGTTCTGTCGGAGGTTTCTTCCTGGTTCTGCCAGAGGTTTCTTCCTGGTTCTGCCAGAGGTTTCTTCCTGAGTCTGGTTCTGTCGGAGGTTTCTTCCTGGTTCTGGTTCTGCCAGAGGTTTCTTCCTGGTTCTGGTTCTGCCAGAGGTTTCTTCCTGGTTCTGCCAGAGGTTTCTTCCTGGTTCTGGTTCTGCCAGAGGTTTCTTCCTGGTTCTGCCAGAGGTTTCTTCCTGGTTCTGGTTCTGCCAGAGGTTTCTTCCTGAGTCTGGTTCTGCCAGAGGTTTCTTCCTGGTTCTGGTTCTGCCAGAGGTTTCTTCCTGAGTCTGGTTCTGTCGGAGGTTTCTTCCTGAGTCTGGTTCTGTCGGAGGTTTCTTCCTGAGCTTGGTTCTGCCGGAGGTTTCTTCCTCAGTCTGGTTCTGTCAGAGGTTTCTTCCTGGTTCTGTCAGAGGTTTCTTCCTGAGTCTGGTTCTGTCGGAGGTTTCTTCCTGAGTCTGGTTCTGTCGGAGGTTTCTTCCTGGTTCTGGTTCTGCCAGAGGTTTCTTCCTGGTTCTGGTTCTGCCAGAGGTTTCTTCCTGGTTCTGCCAGAGGTTTTTTCCTGGTTCTGGTTCTGCCAGAGGTTTCTTCCTGGTTCTGCCAGAGGTTTCTTCCTGGTTCTGGTTCTGCCAGAGGTTTCTTCCTGTTAAAGGGAGTCGTTCCTTTCCACAGTCCCTCAGGCTCAGGACGGGAGATTGGACTGAAGACAAGTTTCGGTCCAATCTGTTGGTTTCCTTAGCTCGGATATTATTTTTGAATTGGCTCCATATGAATTAATTGGATTATGATTACAATGAATTGAATTCCAATTGGCTTGAATTGGACTATATTACTTAAGTGCCTTGAGATGATGATTGTTGTAATCTGGCGCTATTTAAATAAAATTGAATTGAATTGAATGGAAAAAAAGAGATTTCCAGCGAGTACCAGCTAGAAACATAGGAAAATACAGGATATGAACTTATAATGTCTCAGAACAAAGCCAATTATAACAAGGCCAAAGACGTATCTTTGCTTCTCACAGATGATTAAGATCAGATATGTTTCCAAAAATAAATGTGCAATATATTTCAGGACTTTGCAGAGTGGTGACCTTGGACCCAAAGACTCCAAGAAGTGCTCAGATACAGATGTTTTGGTGCTGCTGCAGGTTTTAGACGTTTCACTGCTCCAACGCACCTGATTCAGATCAATGCATCATTAGCAGAACTTAACAATCTTTCGAAGGGATCCATTCAATCTGAATCAGGTGTGTTGAAGCAGGGAAACATCTAAAACCTGCAGGACAGCGGCCCTCCAGGACCGGACTTTGACATATGTGTTCTAAGGTCTTGGACCATTTAAAGTGAGCAGAGTGGAAAAGTACCAGCTGGGAACATTATTTAGGAAAATACAGAATATGAATACATAATGTCTAAGAACAAAGCCAATTATAACACCACAAAGCAGCTGATTCAACCAGCTGTTGATCAGACACAGTAACTTTAGCGAAGCGTCGGCCTCATATTGTTGCAAACATCATACTGAGACTTTTAAATGAACCTCCACACTGACTGTTAAACCCCCTCAGACAACGTTGAGTGATTGGTTCGGTGGCTCCTGGTCGTGATTTACGAGTTCAGATAATATTATCCTGATCCTTTTTGCCACCAAGCCTACTTTCCAAACACAGTCTGTGGAGAGACACTGAAAGGTGGTCACCGAGCTGAGAGACGTTGCCTAGTTACGTCATGTGTCGACCGGCGTTTCTGTGGAGATTAAGCAATAAATTCTTCAGTGAGAACGTAGAGCATCAGTTTTGTTAACTTTTTAAATGCTCCTTCATCCTGTGACTTATACTATATCACAAACATGCTACTTTGAATGACTTTGTGTTCATAAATAATGGTAAAATAATGGAGAAAGTCCTTTGTAAGTCTTTGCTGTGAGAACAAAGCTGGAACACTGGAGAATATTTGGAGTTTTTGCTTAAAAATGGGCTAAAAGGCTTCAGAACTAAAGCTTTTCATGCACTGGTTTCTACATTAGTACTTTATTTATCTGTCCAGACTAAACAAAGATCTCCTAAAACATTCCTCAGGCGAGTCTGATCAGCTGATGACTGAATTCCTACAAAGACTTAGATGTGAATAGATATGAATGCAGTTTTACTCAATGCCATTTGAACCTCTGTGTGCATGTAGGTGTGTGAGTCCATCATAAAACCTGCTGATGGGTGTGTTTTAAGCTCCAGATCAGAGGAATGTAAGGCGTGGTTGTCCAACACACGGCAGTTCAGTTTGACACCTATAGCAACCAGTCACTGTTTAACCAACAGTCAGCATCTCCTCACACAGGTGACCCTACGTTTATGTGCAGGTGTGCCCCTTTGCTGCAGTTTTCATCACATGTTCTCATGAGAAGACTTTCTTCAGGGTTCATAGGTTGTGAACTGCATTTTTCTCCTGCTCTCCTGCTCTTTGCATGTTTTTAAAAAGCTTGCCATGTAGCCTTTTCTCTCTAAATTAACAGTTATTTTCTTTATTACTCTTCTTTCTTTGCTCATATGTATTTGCTGCATCGCTGTCAATGGTAACTGGACTGAGCGTTTCCTTATGTATTTGTGTGATGGTGTATATATCTGTATGTTTATATACTTTGTTCCCACATCCTCACAGCTTATTTATATAGGGATATGGGGTTTTTTTTGTATTGTACTGTGTATAACACACAAGTAGTCAGATATTTGTTTTTGTGGCCATGTTGTTTTGCTGTTTGTTGTCTGTATAAAAATATTATATAAAAAAAAAAAAAAAGCTTGCCATGGATTATGTGTTGTCCTGTGGTTTCAGGTCATTTATATCCACAGTTGTGTTGTATGTGATCGCCTCTACTTGTGCTTGTTTTTGTCTGTTTTTTCTCTGCTTTCAGGAGCTCCTGGAGGCTCGAAGGCTGGATTCCCCTCAGAGGCCGTGGATTGTCGTCTGTTTGGTTTTTACAGGTTTTAGCAGCTGGTTGTCTGGCTTTTCTTTCTATTATTGTTCTGTTTCTTCTTCTTTGCTCTTCCTCTATCCTTCCCCCCCCCCTGGTCCGGTTCGGCTCTATTACATTGATAATAATCTATTACAAAAATAAATAAATGGGCAGTTTATGGGCATCAAAGGGAGCTTTTATAAAGCTTCTCTTGGCAAAGCGAATCTGTTTGGCATAAACAGTATTCAGATTACAATTCTGCTGCCGTAATGCTGGACGGGACAAGGGGAATACATTTTTTTAAAAAGCTTGCCATGGAAACCCCCCCGCCCCCCTGGCTGTAATAGGAAATACCCGAATGGCAAGTTTTGATGAAGCTTTGGAGTGTTTACGAAGGCGATCTGAACAAGATTTGCTGTCTAAAACGATCTGTTTTCTGCTCACCAACATCACTGCAGCCTGACTTTAGTACCCCCCCAAGATTATTTGGATTTATTTAAATAAATGGAAACAAACCAACACCCCCCCCCTTTAAGGCTGTGTACCTGGACTATTCTCCTGTGGAAACAGGACTAGCTTTGTGATACTAGCCAAAAGCTAACCGAACAAACTCGATATATTGCTGTTGGGGTTAGAAGATGTTAACTAACAGCACAGGAATCGACGTCATTGGCCAATTTCCCATTGCATAGACTGGATATGCCCCCCCCTCCTCTTTTTCCACTGATGCTTCACTAATGCACGTCTCCATGTTACAGTGTTTTGTTGCCAACTGGGAGCAGAATATCTCGTGAATATCTGGAACACTTTGAGCTGCTCTCGGCTGTGTTGACACTGTTCTTGTGCGGTTGTTGGTCCTTTAGCTTTGCCCTGCTGTGGAAAAGGCTGCCCCCCCCCCCCCCCCCCCCCCCCCCCCGCCTGAAAAACTCCTTTAACCTTTACCCCACAGAGGCATTAAATACATGGATGGATGTTTTGGATATAAAATATAAGTTTTAACACTTCTTTTTCACCCTCAATCCTTTTTTTTCCTAAATACCCTGCAAGATGGCAACATTTTTTACTTACTTTATTTTGGTAGCTTTGATTTTTTTTCTCTTCTGTGAGAAATACAACCATTTGTTTTGGTTTTGCCAGTCGATAGACAGCTAGACAGACTCCCAATGAAGATCACACAGGCAACTAAACCCAAAATGCCTGCAGGGCAGCGAGCATTCCTGAAATGCTTGCATGATGGAGAGACTGGTCTCCATCTCCAAAAATGGTGTGTTATGGAGATAAAGACACAAACACACAGAGGAAGTTCACATGCCTATTATAACTTTCTCAATGGAATTCATACAAAGAATGCAACTTTTAACCGGGTTTCACAACGCTCTCCTCCTCCTCCTCCCTCCTCTGGCGCAGTCACAGCCTCCTCTTTTGCGTCAGTTGCGTCGTGGGCGCGATCATTGAGCAGGGCTCCGGTGCGCAGCAGGTGTGTTGGACCCACCCACTAAACAAACTCCTGTCAGCCAGGAGCGCAAACTGTCAGTCTACAGCAGCGCGCGCAGAGAGGGGCAGAGAGCAGGTAAGAGGCTGATTACTTACCTGGAGCTCATGTTGGAGTTTAACCTGCCGGCAGCGGCGTTATCGCTGCTGGTTTCTTGCCTGGAAACTTGCGCTTTTTCAGCTTGACCATAGAAAGGTCACCACAGGTTTCCTGGCGCAGGAGTGGAGGAAAGTGACTGAACTGTTGGCTAAATATGTGTAGAAGGTAGCTGGCGGCCCAGCTGCTGAAGGACAACAGGCAAAACTAAAGAAACTGCTTCCAAACCGTCAGAAATGCGAACAGGTTGGATGATACAACCGCTTTATAATCGATTCTAACGCGAGTTACCTTCAGTGAGCTGAACCTTAGAATTGTTTTTATCTATTAATCTTTACAAAGAGTATGCAAAACTTTTAGGCTACCGGCAGATGGTTTCATAAAAGCTGATAGAAATCTATGAGGCAATTAAAAATGAATAAAGTTCAATAAAGTTAGTAACACATTAGCTACTGCAGCTTCCTTCAGTACAGCAACTTTTGGCAGTACTAAAGCGATTAAAAGCTGATCGATTTATTATTACTTACATGAATAAATAATTTTACATGGATCTGCTCATTTCTGGTGCCAATAAGGACAAAGTGGAACAGGCCCAATAGAGCAGATAATCCAGTCTTTGTGTATATTAAAGTAATCATAGCCTTTAATGAAGTTAGTTCACAGATAAAAACGTCCTCATTCCTTAAAATGAAATGTTTTATGCAGCTGTTCCCTTTTATTAGAAACTTATGAACCATCATGGGGGAAAAAAAACTTATCCACTAAATCAAAACGATGTGGTAGAATCTGAAAAGTCTGAGCCACTCATTTGGATGACAGTTGCCTTCATGTGGTCCACTTCCAGCTCATGTCAGCACCATCACTGAGATGAAATGTAAAGTCTTCCTTTCTGTCAGGATCTAACACAAGTTAGTTTATGCCGCTCATTTTTAAATCCTAATTCATACAGTGTGGGTCTAATACTGTAAATATATTATGGTGTGTGGTGATGTAGAGAAATCCCACTGGTGAAAGGGAAAAGAAAGTGGATAGTTTCTGTATAAATGCCCTGAGAAGGGAATGCTGGAGCAGTTCAGTACAACTGTTACACTGTCTCGTCATCGTCTGAGTACACTTTGTTTCAGCTTTAAGCTACGTCTGATTAAAACGGAGAAATCTCTGCAAGACCGAACTTGTTACTGACAATAAAAACTTTCATTTTTCACGTTTAGACTCTCCGGTGTTCTGGGTTTTTTTCCTCGTGTTGCACTCAGTCAAAGGGCGAGTGTGACTGTACTCTGCACTCCGATAACAGCACAGCAGAGAAACAAGGCGTTATCTTTATTTCAGCAGGGTGGAGCACCCCTTATATGCCCTCCACCCACAGCCGAAGCATCACCCAGGCAATAAGAGCGCCTGACCCAGCCATGGTGTCTGCACACCGGGGTTCCAGCTCTGCTCAGCTGTCAGGCTGGAAGTTGGACGTTTCTTTGGGGACATCTAGTGAATTTTAAATCCTCCGAAGCGATAATACTGTTTTTTTGTTGGAATTAGAAAAAAAAAGAATGGTGGCAAATTCCAATCAGCTCCAACTCTTAATCAAGCGAACTAGCTTAATTCAAATCAGTGTTGGTAATTAGACCAATGAATAGAAGGACTAAAGCAGGGATGTCAAACTCCGGTCCTGGAGGGCCGCTGTCCGGCAGGTTTTAGATGTCTCCAACACACCTGATTCAGACCGATGCCTCATTAACAGGCTGCTGCAGAACTTAATCTTTTGAAGGGATCCATTTAATCTGAATCAGGTGCATTGAAGCAGGGAAACGTCTAAAACCTGCAGCACAGCGGCCCTGCAGGACCGGACTTTGACATATGTGGACTAAAGGATTTTATTTAGCCGTCCTGTCTGTGTTTCTGCCTGATGTGAGGCTCACAAACTCCGTGGGTTAAAACTTAGATACTAATATGTTTTTAAATGTAGTCACGATTAGTATTTCTTACCACCTCTTTGCCTAATTTGATCCTTAACAGTAAAGACTGCTTTAGATGGTCGTAGAGCAGGTAAGACAAACCATGTGAAGCGTCCAGCCTGCAGAGATGAGCTTCTCGGGGTGTTGGGACAGTGTTGGCAGCTCGAAGTAACCCCAGCCCAAGCTAGCTTATTGCTTAAGTTGCTATATTTGCAAGCTTCATGGCAACGGGAGTCATGTTACCATTAATACTATGGGATGTGTTGAATGACTTCAAGCAGATGCATCTAAAGCAGTCAGGCATGCGATTATCAGGGCTATCAGCCAGGAACGCGATATTATCGCACAGATGAATATCGTCAGTACGTTATGTTTGTGCTGGCTGATATTCAGCTTGTTGACTGCAGGGTAGGTTATTTATCTGGTGTGTCTGCCCTGAAAGTGACAGGATTTCCTCAGGTTTCTAAAGAAAACATCGGGCCGTTTAAGTACTGAAAAGCCTGAAAAGCCATTGAGCTCGTAATGGTTAAAAAGTACTTTGAAACAGTCATTTTTTTTCATATCAATCAACATTCATTTATGCAGCAGCTTACAACAACCAGAGATTGACCAAAGTGCTTCACTTTCCAAAAGCAGGTCACATATAAGACAAGACAACAACAGAAAGGTGAGCCACACCGTCTGGGAAAAGCCAATAAATCTGTTTTTATCTGGCTTTGAACTGAGATTTCAGACCTGCCACAGCCACATAGAAATTATATTCTTATGTGAAAGGTCATAATAAGGTATATTTGATATATTTGTTTCTATTCCTTGCACTTAAAAGTCAATTTTCTTGTATAAAGAACTACAAATCACCAATTCAACACATTTTTCTTATCATTTTTATTTATCATTCAGCAGCAGCTCAGATCTCCATTGGGTCTGTAGGTCTGTCTCTGAGCGTGCACACGCCCTATGTCTCTTTAATGCATTTTAATGGGACTGCATTCTTTCCCTTGACTCCAGCTCAGGAAGTTAACCAACCAGACCAACGAGAAAACAGTTTAGCGCTGCACACACCCTCCTCCCTTTCTCTCTGCTCACCTCCACAGAAGTTAAAGTAGAGACATGTTGAAAACCCACCAGTGTTTCTTGTCCTACTGACCTTTTATAGCATAATAATGATGCAGGACAATGGTTTCCACACTGTTTTTCCTAGTTTTAATCAATTACTGAACATCTTTTGAATGACTGAAGCCAACAAGCTAGCAGCTAACACTAATGAGATCTGAATTTTTCACACAGATAAGCCCACAAAGCTGTCTGATATCAACATGTTATTTCGTTTTATTCACTCATGACCTATTGAAGGGTAGCGACTAGCTTTGTAAGCTAACCAGGATGTTACAGATATCAGTCTAGGCCTTCAGGTATCAAGTTTCACAGGTTTTACATGCATAAAGTCCGGTTTTTGTCTTTGTGTGGACCAGTTCAGTTTGAGGATTCTTTAGTCTTTATATGTTCGGGGATTAGCTGAAACAGCTCTGGGTTCATCTTGGTTTCTTGGATCTGGATTAGCCTTTTTAGACAGACTGCATTAGCTGCTTGTTTCATCAGTGAGAAGAAGTGGAGTATGATTCCAAGAGAAAAGCCTGGGTTTGGATGTGAGAATGTGAACCAGATGATGTGGATTTTCCAAAACAAATGCTTCCTCCCGGTCTTTGAAGGTTTTAAGCTACACATGATATTGTTTGAAATGTCCTCTTCGTATGTCATCTGCGTCTTCTCTAAAGGACGTTACTACATGCTGATGTGCCCTGAATCTGAACCAGTAAGACCTGGGTTTTAGGTGCTTTAATTGATCTAAATGTGGATCTAAATGTTTTAGGTATCCCGCTCACTTCCTGTAGTTTTCACATCATGCATTGAAGTCACTTTTTAGAACCAAGCAACTTTGTGTTTAGATGAACTGATATTTCTTATCTTTTATCTTTATCTTTATGCATTTAGCAGACGCTTTTATCCAAAGCGACTTACAGATAGGGTAAGGGGGTCTTGCATAAGGACCCCTACTGGAGGTAATACCTTTCAAGCAGGGGATTTGAACCCAGATCTCCCACATGAAAGGTGGCAATCATACCACTACAAGACCGGTTAAGACCGGTTATTCTCTTTAACTCATATGTTTGTGTCGGCTTTGTGTGCTTTTGTGGATTAGATATGAACTTCCTCGATCTCTCGTTATGGTAAAAAAGACTAGCCGAAATTACACCAAACTTAGTGTGTGTGTTTTAATCAGATGATGTCATTGTTTTCATAAAACTTGCGCCTCTCCCTGCAGATATTTACCAGGTGTGTGTGTGCACCAAAAGCTCCATTACCATAACTTCTGGCTCTGTCGTGTAGCTGAAAAGATGATCTCAGTGCACAAATTCTCACTTGATGTCAACAGATTTCGACACATCGTCAATGAGGGGATTGAAAATTAAACTGAGAGCTTTAAACAGATACCTGAAAACGTATTATTCTGTTGTTGGTAAAAGGCAGGATTTCCAACTAGATGTTCCCACACAACATGAAGTCATGTTGCAGTGTAATCCCGAGGCTGTGCTCTGCCTTTTTGTTCAGGGTGTTGTCTGTTTGTCTGTCAGCTGTCAGCAGAAAGACGTGTCTGTGTCTGTGTTTGCTGTCATTCAGCATCAAGCTTGTTCTTTGGAAATGATTCCTAAGAAAACCATTAGATCTTATTTTATGTACAAGCAGTTTTTCTTGCTAATATTGACAAAGTGATGTGTTGAGCTTGTGTTTAAAGGGACTTTCCCATCATATTCCACCAAGACAAAATGAAAATAGTGCACATTTGATCAGTTATTTGCATGTTATGGTACCCACCAACACCACCAATGTACTCCAACAAAGTACCAAACTCTATAACACTATAAAAGTTGAAATATTCAGTGCCAAGTCTAAGTCTTTCTCACCTTTTGGTGGCTGGATGTGGCTTCAGGTGGGCAGGGCATTCTGATTGATTACTTCCACCAGTGTTTTTAGGGCTGGGTTGGATGATTTGAGTAGGAATGCGCTCTAAAGCAGCCAAAGTATTTAGGCTGTTTTGTCCGTAGCTTTAAAAAATCCTTCTATTGTGTTCTGTGTTCATTTTCTATTGTTATCAAATGTTGTCTGGTATGAGAAACACCCCAAAGTGGCATCTGCTGCTTTTCATTAATTAACAAGGTGGAATTGTACAGGGGGAGAAGCTTCCCTTAGACCCCTAAGAAAACCTTTTTATAATCTGTTTCAGCCACTGGACTCACACAATTTAAAGGTTATAGGTCACCATTCGTTGCTGGCTCCTGCTTTTTAATGTTACGGTTAATTATTGAAGTATCAGCTAAGATCCAGAGTTACGAGCTACCAGCCTGAATACCACACTCACTCATCACAGCAGACGAAGTGATGTCAGGGTAGGTGGATCTGTTGTGGCTTGCATTTTACATTTCGATTGTTGCCATTGGGGAGCGTCACAAAGTGCCCCTCAACAGTGAGTCATGGGAAAGTGGGGAAAGGATGGCAGGTCTGATGACAGTTATTTTAGGAATGAGGGTGTGTTCTACAGTATAAAGCATAGACACACGCACTCTAACCTGTTTAAAATCGTGAGTGAGAGCTTCCTGTGGACCTATGGAGCGTTTAGATATCCATATCAGTGGGGCGTAGTGAAATTTAAGTTGAAATTTAAGGTGAAATAGAGATTCTGACACGTTATCTCGCGTGATATGAAAAACATTCACGGCACGAGGAACTCAGTAGTATTGCTCATGCATGAATTCACATTGTTTTGTTGTCTGTTGACTCTGGAAAATGAGTTATTGCCTTTTCAGACCACATGTAACCGATGTAATCAGGAATAAAATTAGGTCTGAGCTTCCTTTGTTAGCACCATGACTCAGTAACAGATACTCAGCATCTCAGCTGAGTCTGAGTGAAAGTCCACCCCCAGGTCTTTCCTCATCATGCAGCCAATGTTAACAACAAAAAGAGGAGACTGGATGAAACAAATTACTATTTTAATAGTCGACTAGTCACCAACTATTGAAACGATTCGTCGACTAATCGGATAATTTTTTCTATAAATTTAGCATGAAGTTGCTTTAATTATGTGGCAAATGATAATAAACATATGAAAGATGGGTACTTCAATGAAAAATTCATCTTTTATTGAACTTTGCTGCTGATTCATACAAAAAGTAAATAAAAGTGTCCCATCTAAAACCAATTATTACACTGACTCAGGGGGGGCAGTCGCCTGTTGTGCTTTTTTTGCAGAAAGGGGTCCATGGTGGCTCTCTTCTTCGGACTGCATGCATTTAATTTAAAAATATTTGTCAGGCGCAACGTTAAAGCTCTCTTTTAAAGCGAAAAACGCTTGTAAAATGCACAATGTACATCAAAATCATTGCATTGGCTTTAATGTTACTTGAATGTTACCGAGGAGTCAGACTCCCTTTCGTTCAACTGCTTTCTCTTTAAATGTTCGTGCATCACAGAGGTGCTGCCGTGAGGTCAGCTTTACAAACCTTGCAAGTTATCATTTTATTCACCGTATCGAAGTTTACCCGCCGCTTCTTCTTCTTCTGCCGCCGGAAGCGGCCAGAGAAGCCGGAAGGGGCGGGGCTTATATGTATAGCAACTAGCATATATATATATATATATAATAATCCATCCATACATCGGTTCCCTCTTTCACCATGGATCGTACTCTTGTTTCTTTGTGTTTGCGCTCTGCCGTTTTCCGCTTTTTTCCACCTTTTTTCGCCTTTTTTCCGCCTTCGGAATCCAGATCGGCCCTAATTGGCTGTCGTCGCCGTCGCGTCACTGCTCATTTGCATAAAGGTTACGCTATTGACGCTACTGTTCATGTGCGACTCTCGGCAGAGATTGTAATTAAATGCGATGCCTCACTCTGCTGGAAAAACACATTGTGACAACGTCGACGAATCGTTTCAGCCCTACAGTAGGCGTGAAAGCACCAAATGAGCTCAGCAAAAAAAATAAATCAGCAAAATATGATAGTTATGACTGTTTATTATAGCGCTCGAGGAGCTGCAGTTTCCCTCCCAAACAGTAGGTGTCGCCACTGGAAAAAAAGGAAGAAAGAGTACGTCATTCATGCACAAACATGACTAGTTTCTGCTTGTGTTTAAGTGGGTGTTTTTGTTGTGTTTTGCTGTGTGGGCCGGTGTTCACGAGGTTCAGAATAACCACCATAAACTTTAATCGTTCGTTCCATGTTGGGTTTCAGGAGGTTTGAAGTGGAAGGAAGAGTCGTACCACACTGAAGAAATATGTCAACGAAGGAATCCAAGCCATAAAATCACACCTGTCCTGCATACACTCACATTTTATAATGTGGTTTTGGTCCATTAAGAACCTGAAGCATCACATTCTGACATTTAATTCCATTTCATCACCCTTTCCCAACCCCCCCACCGTCTCTGGCACGATGCTCAGACGTAGGTTGTAAGGTCAAGCGTGTGTTTTGGAGCCCAATTTCTACTTGTTGTAATTTCTCCTGCTAATGGACTCCTGAGTGTCTAATTATTCATCTGCATCATTTACAGCTTCTCCTGGAATGGTTAATTTTTTGCATTTTGTAGCTCCAAGATAGTTTCTTTTTTTTTTATTCCTTTAAGTTTTAATGAGTGTTTTGCATCATGCAGTACCTCCGGGCTTCAATTTGGCATCTGGGAAAGTTGGCTTGACTCCAAGATTGTGGTCACTCATTGCTTATTACTCATTAAGCGTCGTCAGAGGGCCGGGTGGGTGCGAGCTGAGTGGGTGGGAGCTGTAGTGCTTGGAGAGCTAATGTTGTTTTTGTTGATGTTCTACTTTTGAAACAGCAGAGACGAGTAAAACACCTCACTTCTGTTCGGTTGTGGAGTTATTTTCTGTCCTCTCAACCCCAGCTGGTGGAGGCGGATGGCCGCCCTTCCTGGTTCAGGTTCTGGTTCTGATGGAGGTTTCTTCCTGTTAAAAGGGAGTTTTTTTCTCTCTACAGTCTCCTCGTGTACAGGATTGGACCAAAGAGAAGTTCCAGTGCAATCTGTTGGTTTCCTTAGCTTGGAAATTGTTTTTGAATTGGCTCCGTATGTATGAATTGGACTAATTTTGAATTAATTGAATTGGATTATGATTAAAATGAATTGGACTAATTTTGGATTAATTTAATTGGATTATGATTAAAATGAATTGGACTAATTTTGAATTAATTGAATTGGATTATGATTGAAATGAATTGGACTAATTTTGAATGAATTGAATTGGATTATGATTAAAATGAATTGGACTAATTTTGAATTAATTGAATTGGATTATGATTAAAATGAATTGGACTAATTTTGAATTAATTGAATTGGATTATGATTAAAATGAATTGGACTAATTTTGAATTAATCGAATTGGATTATGATTAAAATGAATTGGACTAATTTTGGATTAATTGAATTGGATTATGATTAAAATTAATTGGACTAATTTTGAATTAATTGAATTGGATTATGATTAAAATGAATTAGACTAATTTTGGATTAATTGAATTGGATTATGATTAAAATGAATTGGACTAATTTTGAATTAATTGAATTGGATTATGATTAAAATGAATTTGACTCATTTTGAATGAATTGAATTGGATTATGATTAAATTGAATTGGACTGATTTTGGATTAATTGAATTGGATTATGATTCAAATGAATTGGACTCTAATTGGCTTGAATTGGACTGTGTTATTGAAGTGCCTTGAGATGACATTTGTGGTAATTTGGTGCTATATGAATAAAACCGAATTGAATTGAAGTTTTTCTCCATTTAATTATTAGTTTTCAGAGTTATTGTGGTTCATAAAATACAGTGAACACATGTTTGTCCACTACAGTTTGGAAGAATGTGTTCCAGTTTAATATTTTCCTTTAATATCCAAACATAACAACTGCCCTCATGGTTCATTTATACGTGTCTGGACTCTAAAATACACCTGGTTTCCGCTAAAATCTGACTTCAGTTAGCTCTTGATCTGTATTTGTTTGGCTTTCAGCCCACTTCTGTAACACTGCATCATGCTGCAATGCCTGACCTTTTCCACATGGTTTGAATGGAGGAATTTCTAGACTTAGGCACCTTTTACAACGTGAGGCTTAATTGTAAGGCTTAATGATTTCAGATCATGTATAATTTGACTGAGAAGGCCCAGAAGGCAGCAGCTGAGTGTTTGGGGTTAATCATTGACTGTGGTTTGGTCCTGGAGCTTATTCTGGGCTATTCTTCAATGGCTGTGGCTATGAACCATGAAAACATACAGACAAATGTCATGAGAATGCCAAACTGAGTCTTACTCTTCTCTGAAGCATTGGATCCCTCACAGACAAGCCACCATTACCCAGTTCTTTGCCATCCCCTGATCACTGAGCACCTATCCATCACAGGAGTTAGTGCTACCCTCTGCTTGTTGTTCAGGGTAATAACTGGGGACTGGATACTATAGTGGTAAGATTGCCACCTTTCATGTGGGTGACCTGGGTTCAAATACCCTGCATGAAAGGTATTACCTCCAGTAGGGGTCCTTAGGCAAGGCCCCCTTACCCTACCTCTAAGTTGCTTTGGATAAAAGCGTCTGTTAAATGCATAAACATAAACTGAAAGTAGCTGCAGAAGTTTTGCACTCCCTAATATTTGAGGGCTTTTGTGGTGCCGCGGCAGGATATTGAAGTTCTTTTGCTGCTTTTATTTGAGGAAAGTCATTATTCGAAGGCCACTCAACAGCAACAACAACAAAAAAATGTGGACAGGCTGTAATTTTCATTTTTAAATATCGAGTCAACGACCAGCGTTGTTCCTTTCCTGATGAGGGAGTACGGCGTTCAAACTCTCGTGCACCTACTCTCCCGTGCACGCTGGCTGTCAACAGGTCTGCCTGCCTTGTCTTTGTGCCATTCTGCCTGTCTCCAAGCTCCAAGACATTTTAATCATTTCTTTTAGGCGCGTCTTTGGGAGGAGCTCATTGTCAGACCAGGCCCTGCACACCTGTTTGTCGGCTGGTGATTGTCTCAGTTTCTGCTACAGTTCAGAATAGGTAAAGAAACAAAGAGGCCGCTTGTTTTGTTCTGGGTGACACGGCTATTGATGTGTGGCTAGACATCTGATCGTGAACTCGGAATGATTAAATACAGACGAACTGGTCGGATCGAGTTAAATGGGGAGGAGCAGAGAGAGAGAAAGCAAACACAGGAGAGGTGGTAGGAGGCTTTTCACCCCATCATTAGGTGCAGACAAACTGGTTCTACTCTTTTGTGATGTTGGTGTTTATAGGGGGGGGGGGGGAGTGTCTGTACAATGAAGGAATACAACTTGGGTTAATTAGTCCCTGAAGACAGCACAGACTGGTTGTACTTTTAAATGAAACTATAATGGAGTTATAAATATCTTCCAAAAGGACGTTTTTACTGTTTAAGGCTGCTTTTTGTGCATTAGGCCCCTTTCGATGCAGAGCGGTGGAAAAGCAACATTGTTTGATTTGTTTTTGAGGAAGACACATTCCTGTGTTGACATGGACAAAGAGCTGCTTAAAGCCAGGCTCAGAATGAACTTATTTTTTAAGTTTAAGGTTTGGAATTACTGAGAAATAAAGCCTTTTATCCTTAGTTGTCAGCACTGAGGACACAGCCATCTTGTTTCAGTGAACTTTATTTGGAATTGTAAGCAGACAAACAAACAATCCCTTTACAACAATCCATTTCGGTACCAAAGTGCTTTACGGCAGATAATAAATAAAGAAAAGAATAAGTACAAAGCAATAAAATACAGCAAAATTGAATAAGATAATATAAAAGTGTCTCCATACTACTGGGTATTAAAAGCCATCTGAAATAAGTATGTTTTTAGCCCTGATTTAAAGAGGCCCAGGTCAGAAATAAGATGCATCTCGGGGGGTGAGCTTATTCCAGAGCCTGGGGGCAGCAGCAGAAAAGGCTCGGTCACCCCAGGGCTTGTATTTTAACCTGAACACTTCCAGAAAAAGTTGATTTGTTGACCTCAGAGCTCTGCCAGGGTTACAGACAGTTAAAATCTCAGATAAATACGATGGGGTGAGGCCGTTAAGAGCTTTAAAACCAAACTTTAAAAGTTTAAAATCAGTTCTATAAAGGACAGGAAGCCAATGAAGGGAGTTAAGAACAGGAGTGATGTGCACAGGTCTGTTAGTTTTGGTTAAAGACGGGCAGCAGCAGCATTTTGCACCAGTTGAAGGCGACTGAGAGAAGTCTGGGAGACGCCGACATAAAGTCCATTGCAGTAGTCTAACCTTGAACTTATTAGGGCAGGGAGGCTTTCTCAAGGTCGTGACGGCTTAAAAACATTTTAACTTTGGCCAGGAGATGCAGCTGGAAAAAACTAGTCCTGACAACATTGTTAATTTGCTTGTCAAACTTCAGATGAGTGTCAAAGGTCAAAGGTCACTCCCAGATTTCTGACGGTTGAACTGAGCTTTGAAGACAAGGTGCTAAAGTCAGCCGTCACAGTTTCCCCAAACACAATATATTCAGTTTCATCATCATTTAAATGTAGAAAATTTGGGAAACAAAGAAAGGACACAAATAAACCTTTTAACAGTCAAGTTTCCATCAATGTTTTCGATGCACATTTTGAAGTTTCACTTAAGATAAAGTAAAAGAGTTGTGTGGGGTAAAGGAAGATGGAACCACGAACACCCCCAGCTGAAAATAAATCCTGAAGACCTTTTGTGTTTCACAGTCGATGTCGGGGATACTTCCTGATGCCTGTAGAGCCACTTTCACAGGACTCCTCGTGGTATTTCAAGGTTTTATTCCAAGAAAATCCGTCCCAAACAGAACATTTCATGCCAAACAGTCTGGGATGCAAACATGTGACGATAAAAGAGATGGTTACTCAATATCCTGTGGAAGAACTCGACATGACCTCAACCCCTGCCAACCCCTTTGGGGTGAACTCGAGTGCCATATGTGTGCCAGACCTTATCCACCAACCAGAAGGGAATGCTGGTTGGGAAGCTGGTTTCACAATCCTGCAGAAATGTCTAAACAAGAGGAGGGGAGAGGATGTAGGGGTGGATTTATAGCCATCACAGAAAAGCACAAAACAAAAAGTTCTTCTGGGATTTCTCTTTGTTTCGTTATGTTAAGGGACACAGGAACACGGCTCGTAGTTAAAGGTGAAATGCACCTTTAATTCATGCTCTTTGTAACAGTTGTAGTAAAGTTAGACAAGTAGATTCAAAGTTGACATTCCTTTATTATGTAACACTGGTCGTTAATAGACGTCTCCTGCTGTTTACTCCCACTTTAAAGCTTCTACGAGTTCAAAGTGCAACTCTGGCTGACATAGCAAAGCTGTGAGGGAGATGTCCTGGAGTCCTGATCTGTTTGCTGAGTCATGACATGTGTTGTTACTGTCAGATTTAGCCCCACAGTCGGAGGAAATTTTAATGTAGTCTCAGGCTGAAAAAACAGGACCAAAATGTTACAGAATAAGAGGGACGAAAAGCCCCCCGCTGGAGCCTACCGTTGTGCATTTCCTGCAAAAACAAAAGCCGTTACCATGGATACACAGTGTAAAGACAGGCAGAGTGTTTTTTTTTTGGTGAGTCATAACTTCCTGCATTTCTGTTTGCTCAAACGTAGAGAGTCTGCAGTGTCTCACCTGAAGAGAATGAAACACTCCTCAAGAGAGGGAAAGTGACTCTTCTTATCTGTGGAATTTTACTTTCACTGATATTTAAAGTTTCTTTCATTATTTCGGATGTGCTGGCATTTTTCTTTTTCACTGGGCCATCTGAGAGGAACTCTGATGTAAGTTTGCTGCAGTTTTTCAGGGTACTTTGGTTGTCTTACTTAATGGTTAAGTAGTGGGTTAGTGTGATGGTGCAGGGTCGTCCGTCTCTATGTAATATTACTGTGGTGAATAACTCACCCATCCCCTAATGTGAGCTGGGATCGACTCAAGCCCTTAGCAACCCTGAACAGGCAGGTAAAGAAAATAGATGGATGGATGAACTCTCACCTTATATATGACGAAAACAAAACCATGGAAGGAAGTCAAAGGACTGTATTATATGAAATGCAACGTCACACTCATTGGAAAGTCTTCAGCTGTGTTGTGCAACTTTCTATTCTTTTTATAGTTTTGGCTTTATAGCAGGATTACAGTCAAGGTTACGACCAGTTGTACAACAGGGCAGTGGACAGATATTTTGAAGGGCTGGGGTGGAAAAAAAAGGCACATATAGCGCATCCTCACCACTGTAGAGGGCAGTTTAGCACGCATTTTGGCTCCCAAGGGGTCACTTTAGCACATATTTTGGCTCCCGCAAGAGTACTTTAGTACGCATTTTGGCTCCCAAGGGGGGACTTTAGGGAGTTTAGTACACGTTTTGGCTCCCAAGGGGTACTTTAGCACGTATTTTGGCTCCCGCGAGAGCACTTTAGTATGCATTTTGGCTCCCAAGGAGGAACTTTAGCACGCATTTTGGCTCCCAAGGGGTCACTTTAGCACATATTTTGGCTCCCGCAAGAGTACTTTAGTACGCATTTTGGCTCCCAAGGGGGGACTTTAGGGAGTTTAGTACACGTTTTGGCTCCCAAGGGGTACTTTAGCACGTATTTTGGCTCCCGCGAGAGCACTTTAGTATGCATTTTGGCTCCCAAGGAGGAACTTTAGCACGCATTTTGGCTCCCAAGGGGGCACTTTAGGGAGTTTAGTACATGTTTTGGCTCCCAAGGGGGCACTTTAGTACGCATTTTGACTCGCAAGGGGGCACTTTAGCACGCATTTTGGCTCCCAAGGGGGCACTTTAGGCAGTTTAGTACACGTTTTGGCTCCCAAGGAGGCACTTTAGCACGCATTTTGACTCCCAAGGGGGCACTTTAGGCAGTTTAGTACACGTTTTGGCTCCCAAGGAGGCACTTTAGCACGCATTTTGGCTCCCAAGGGGGCACTTTAGTACGCATTTTGGCTCCCAAGGAGGCACTTTAGCACGCATTTTGGCTCCCAAGGAGGCACTTTAGCATGCATTTTGACTCCCAAGGAGGCACTTAAGCACACATTTTGGCTCCCAAGGAGGCCCTTTAGCTCGCATTTTAGCTCCTAAGGGGGAACTTTAGGGAGTTTAGTACACGTTTTGGCTCCCAAGGAGGCACTTTAGCATGTATTTTGGCTCCCGTGAGGGTATTTTAGTACGCATTTTGACTCCCAAGGGGGCACTTTAGGGCAGTTTAGTACACGTTTTGGCTCCAAAGAGTCAGTCTGCCCAAAATCATCTCATTAATGACCAAATTCTCATAAAGCTCTTTCCTTGAGCTCCATTGAGCCAGTTATTCATGAAATTGTAACAAGCCCATGGCCCTGATGTTAGCTGATCTCGTTCCTAAACCCCAGAAGATGAAAGTTTTAGATATTAACTCTAACCTCACGATAAACTCTGGACAAACTGCTGGTTTTTCTGTTTTGATGTAACAGTTTTACTACTTTGACGTGCAGTGAATAAAACAGCATCTGGCAGAATTTTAAACCTTTAATCTGGTTTCATAACATCTCACCTGGTAAAAAGACAAGTAACCAGGAAGGTAGAGAGAATTTCAGACGTGCATGTAGGCTCCGCCCTTATTTAATCTGCATGCTTATCAAGGAGTGTCTGATTTGGAGACCTGCCAAGGTCATCAGGCACCACCCAGACACTCCCAACGGTGGGAATTAGAGCTCCTTCAACATGTCATGAGTGTAGGAATTCAACCAAACCAACGTAGGTTTAATATCTGTTTATTTAGTCGTAGCAGTGCTGATATGTCATCATTTTATTGATCCGGACTGAAATAAGCAGCCCAGCTAAATGTTTTGCATACCACCTGGTTTGGTGTGATTCAGTTCAGAGGAATTTATGCAGCTAAGGAAACTCCTTCTTTCATCACACCTTGTGTTCAGACGTGCAAACACACCAGTTAGAGGTTGAGTGAGCTGATCAATCAGGCTCACAATCTGTGACAGATTGCACTGTTTGGATATTAACCGGCCAGATCACATTCTCTCTTCCTGCTTGCAGAGGTTGTAGTTAGGGTCATCTCCATGTACACAGCAGTGCAGCCCACCCGTTAGCACACATGCAAACCCAGAAAACCCCCCGTGGTCTGAGCTCAGGCAGGAAATTAGCTTTGAGTCTGTCATCATGGACGCTTCTCAGTCTCCAGGTCCTGCAGTGAGTATTTGTAGAAATACTTTACGGATATAGTTTGTATTTCAAAGCTGCCGTAAAACACTGAGTTTGTTTAAAAGTATCTGAAGAGTTAACGTGTGGTTTATTGATTTTCAAAGTCTTAAGATTGAAGAAATTTGCTTTATTTAAGCACCTGCATGACTTTCTTGTATCTATTGCTAAATAGCTGCTTACACCTTTACATATTCTATCGTTATAATCCTTTGTATATATTATGGCTCTCTCTATTGATTCCTATCTTCCTGCGGTAACAATGTAAACTTCCCCGCTGTTGGACTCATAAAGTATGGAAGCGAATCTTGACCATAATTCAAATTAAAATGCATTTGCAGAAATTCTTTTTCATTTTAAGAATGTGGCTGCATTATTGGACTCATAAATTAAATTAGTAATCAATCATTCTATTTGAATTTTAATTTTCTTCTTCAATCTTTCACTTAATTAAAATGAAAAAGAAATTTGAGACATTTGAGATTTAATTTTCAAAATATGCCCCAGCAAATAGATACCAAAATTCAATTTGAAATGTCAAATTTGAAAATTAAAATGCATTTGCAGAAATGCTTTTTCATTTTAAGAATGTGGCTCATTATTGGACTCATAAATAAAATTAGCCACATTCTTAAAATGAAAAAGCATTTCTGCAAATGCATTTTAATTTGAATTATGATCAAGATTTACTTCCATAATAAAGCTTTATCTTATCTTATCCCACCTTTTTTCTTCCATCTACAAAATTTAGCCAACATATATGAAGCGGATGTCCTATCTCTTACATTTGCCGTTTGAAGAGTTACTTATGTTTATGTTTATGTATTTAGCAGACGCTTTTATCCAAAGCGACTTACAAATGAAGATATAAATTGTAATATTATATTATATTATATTATATTATATTATATTATATTATATTATATTATATTATATTATATTATATTATATTATATTATATTATATTATATTATATTATATTATAAATATTAATTGTGGTTGATGGCAAAACAAAATAGGCAATATTCTAATTTCAAAGCTTTGCTTGACTAGCCTAAAAAACAATTACCTTAGATTAGCTAACAACATTTCCTTATGATCTGAGTTTGGGGTATTTTTAGTGTTAAATAAAACAACATCTTGCCTTATTGAGGGAGAAACAGGCAGTAGAGCCCTATGTTGGGCAGTTTTCTTCATCCTCCTGCTGCTCTCATTGGATTTCTGACAGACATTGTTACCTACAAGCTGTTCGTCAACTGCCACAAGAAAAAAGACGTAGAATGCATGTAACACATTAGTTAAACTTTTTTCTGATGGACTCGTCTGGCTTTGTATTTATTCTTTAACATCCTGCTTCAATCTACCTCAAACCATCATTTGTTAATTCCATCCAGAAATCCATAAAGCATGTTAACATGAATGCATTATTCTGAATAGGGCTGAACGATTTTATCGATACCGCGATATATATCGATTTATATCGAAATATCGATATTTTGTTTCCCGATAAAGTATAGATTTTTTTCAGGTTTTTTCAGGTTTTTTTTATGCAAACTTTATTGAAAAGTCAGACGTTACAATTAGTGAAAACACAGAACATTAACATAATACAAAACAATGCTGGGGGGGTCACATTATACAAAACAGTGATAAATTATTTAATAAAAATGTTATATAAAGTACATAGCTCAATGGTTTTGATGGCTTTTCTGTTTATTGAATGTAGGATTGTTGTAATTTATTGTTTGAGCTCCTTCTCAAAAATGAAAAATGATGGTTTGTGATTTGAGAATTTGGATTTGTGTTTATGGTATTTAGCAAGTAAAACGAGCAGGTTGATGATGTAATATTCAACATAAACATGAGTCTGCGTACGCTGAAGACACTTTTGTGACATGGTTGTTTGTTTCCGTTTGTCTGGCGGTGTTTTCCTTCCGGTTCAAAGGTCAGACCACCGTCCAATCAGTGACGATTAATGTCAAATCACACTGTCCCTTTAAAATCTTTCAGAAAATTATGTGTATTAAATCGAATCGAATCTTATAAAATCGGATCGAGTTGTTGGCTGAATCTTATCGTATCGTATCGGGAGATTAGTGAATCGCTACAGCCCTAATTCTGAAGTACTTTTACTACTACTTACCCTCTACTTTTAAGTGTACATTAATACAACCAAATTGCAAAGAAAGCTGCTATCATTCACATATTTTTTCTCTCTTTTGTCGAACAGCTAAATGCGTCGGAAATTGTGACGGAAAATTAGCCATTTAACATCTTTGGCTCTGCTTACCTGCACAATGATCTGCCACAGGGCCTTGAATGTTCACTCATACAGTCACCAGCATTGGGGCATTAGACATACCACAGTCAATCACTCAATTCCGCTCCAGTTTATGTAAACAGAGGGAAAGTGATGCCGTTTCATGGCACAGTCATGCTGTACCGACAGTTCGACTCAGCTGTGCATGTAACCCTGCTGACTTTCACCGTGGGACGTACAGATAGCCACAATTAGCCTTTTGATACCCGAGTAGTGAGTTTTGATGACTTACTACGTTCTTCCACTAAATCCTAGTTATTTTGTTTGACATATTTGAATTTTTCCTTTATAGGTTATTATTTAGTATGAGCTGCAGTCGGTGCTTGTGAAGGTGAATAAAGGACAAATGTACAGATGTGCACAGACAGTCATCATAGAGCCCTATTTGGTGTAATTTAGGCTGCAAAACATTTTGTTTCTGCACTGTGGCTTATTCCCATTTAGAAAAGAAGACACAGTCAGCTTTTGCATTGCTATATATTTTTATTTAAAATCATAGACAATGTGAGATTTTGTTATTTTGACAGGAGAGTCTCTTGGAAAAATTACATTTCTGTCGCACTAATTTGTTTAATCAATTTTGTTTTGCTGGGAAACATAATTGGGAGACAAATTACCGTCATATAAACACGATTTCTCAGAGACAGGCTTGTGCAGCAAGGATAAGAGAGCTGTAGCATCCCACATTCATCTGTCGTTTTACTTCATAATTACCTTTTATGCAAAGAAGAAGACTTTGTTGGATCTTTTGAATGTTGCATGTCAGTTAGATGAAACTTTTTCATTTTGTCTTATTTCTGTCATCCAATGCAAATTCTTTTTTGACTCCCTCCAGCTTCTGTTGGCGCATGTAATCTCTCACAGGGGATTAAAACACAATGGACTTTTTGATTGCATTTAATCAGAAATCACAGTCTTGCTGTGTAGTGAACACCCAGCCCACTCATGTTATGAATGCATCAACTCATAAGTTCAGGGAAAAAGTGAATTGCCCACTGTCCATCTGTAGTTTTTATATATGAATGAAAACTGATTCTCTCCCTTAAGAAAAAAATGGGTCATCCAAGTTGCTTAGGTTCAGTCTGACAATGGTGATGGGCTCCAAGCAGTGGTGGGTGGGAGGCCTCCACCAGTTAAGTTTGCTCAGTAGACACACATTAAATGTTATTCTAAGGAGCACTTTGACATAAAATCAATGCTTACACCAACTTCTACCTTTTCTGGTGCAGTTATTGGGCTCTCTATCTTTTTTTTTAAATTTTATTTTTAAAGCCAGCCTTTTCACTTTAGAAATGGGTCATCCAAGTTGCTTAGGTTCAGTCTGACAATGGCTCTCTGTGATGGGCTCCAAGCAGCTAAGTTTGCAGTATATTTACAGTATATTATTCTTCAGGAGGGTTTGGAACACATTAAATGTTATTCTAAGGAGCACTTTGACATAAAATCAGTGCTTACACCAACTTCTACCTTTTCTGCTGCAGTTATTGGGCTCTCTATCTTTTTATCTTTGTGTTTCTAAGTGGTTTGTTGCCAGGTTTTATACTGCAGTTGTAAACTCTCAGAGAAAGGTAAAACTCTCTCTGAGGATCCTGCACCTGGTGTGTTGACATGTTGACGAATGGAAGTCTAATAGATTGTTGGTCATCAAATTTCTGTCCTACTTTGTTATTTTGGGCAGTTAACAATCAAGGTGTTTTGCTCTCTGTACGTTAATTTTATTAGAAGAAATACAAGGTATAATTAGGCATAAATATAGTGAACAAAAGTAACACCTTTTATCGTCCAAAGATGCTAAAATGCTGTTTATGATACACTTTAAAGCACTGCACTTACAGTCAAAGATTTCAGTTTTTCCCTTTCCCATCAGTCCTGTCTGTCTCTCTGCAGAACAAACAGATTAAAAAATGTGCAGAAATACATCAGAAGCATGTTCAACGAACTGTGAGCTTCTCTAATCCCAGCCGACTGCAGCATGTTAGCATTCAGGCTAACCAATTTACAGAATTTGCATCAGAGGATCAATTCTCTACAGCCACAATGCACATTTGGAGAGACCGAGTATAAGCAGTATTTGGGCACATCTATTCATTTAAAATGAAACTTTTGCCTGGATCTGTTTTCTCTATGACATCAGCCATTAGGAGTCAGACTCTTAGTGGGATTTGGTTGTTGCAAAAGCTGCTGGTTGTGAAACAGCAGATTTATTGTGTGATGATTGCGATGATGACAGCTGATAAAATACTCTGTCTCCCTCTCTTTCTGAAGTCTCCAGATTTCCAGAGAAACCAAGAGGAACTCCCCGCTTCGTTGGACAATCTACGGCAGCTGATAGAAGAAAAAGTTGACCTCCTTCGATTTCCCCTTGCTGAGGACCAGCAGGTAAATTACTGTAAAATGTAGATAACTAGTCTAATTAGAGTTTATCTGCAACTATTACAAATGATATGCAACATGGACTATGAACTGTATTCAAACAGAAATGTTTTACTGTAATCTAAGACATGATGCCTCCACTTAAAAACACCAGACATAAAACGGTGTAATTTTACCTTTGCTGAATTGTAAGTAAGCATTAATGCTTTTCTGTCTTTGCTCGAGGCTACGAGGCTAATTGCTTGATCCCGCCTTACCTGCATTCTGCCTACCGGTCTGTACAGGGCTTTTTCTTTTCCTTTGTTTTCTGTTAGTGAATCGTGCCTGTTTTTCTTCTCTCCCTCCCTTTCATCCCCTGTTTGTTGAGCTCACTTGAGGCCATGCTCAGACAGGTAGCTCAGCTCCAGTTTATTCCACACTCTGACGTCTTAACTGCAGAGAGTCAAATGATGAAAAAAAAAGGTTTTAATGTCAGTTTGGGAAGTTTTGAAGCTTTTTTTCCTGTCGACATGTCAGAATTAATTCCTGAATGATGATGAGGAAAAACCTTGTCGCTTGTAAGTTTGAATGTTGCCAGTAAAGTCTGGAAAACAAAGCAGAATCAGTGTGAATGCAGTTCCAGTTAGTCTCACAGACTGAGTCACATGGAAACAGACAGACAGATGAAGGGGTGGATTAGGGCGAGCTTCATGTTCTGCCAGAATGACTCAGGCGGTCTGTTGTCTTTCAGCCTACAGCATCTTACTGAAGGACTCTTGTCACAGCAGCAAGTTCAGACTCAACCAGAATAGATCCTACCTCCTTCGACTTTGTCTTTATTAGTTATGTGCTCAATCTGCCTGTCTACTCAGCACTTTAATTCAACAGTCTTCAGAAGATTTCTCACTCTTTTGTGTTCAGATCATCATGTTTCTATTGAGAAGCCGATATGTTTCTGAGCAAAATGTTCATCAAATGTTCTCCAAGCTGTCAGTGATGACTTACAGGATCTTTATGAGGTCTGTAGCACAGTGTTTACCACTAGTGGTAATTAATTAAAGTAATTATGGTAAGAAAAACTGTTCCAAGCTCAGTGTGTTATGTCATCTGTCCTTTCTATGCTGTTATTAAGTTCAATAAGAGTGAAAGGCAGCGAATAAGTGGTAGTGTGTTATCCAGAGGTTTCAACTCAAAGTGTCTTTCACGGCTTCTCCGTCTCAGGATTTGGTGTGTGAGGAAAACAGAGGCAGAGAAGGACTCCTGAGGTTTGCTGCTCTGAGTCAAGAGCTGACCTTTCACCTCCAGCAGCTGCAGGGACAGACCGAGCAGGAGCTCAGCAACATACAAACACAGTGAGTTAATAGCATCTCGTGTGTTCGCTACATGAAAGTATGTGCAGTATGAGAGTGTTTACACAGTTCTGTTCCATCCTTCTTCTTCTTTTTTTAATCAGCATTTTGCTCCAGGACACACACTCAAGGGTGAAAGTGGAATTTCTTGTATATTAGGTTTTTATCACTATCTCTTCTTCTTCTTCTTCTTCAAAAAAGAAAACTGGCTTCTTTGTCTTCTAATGGAGATACTGATCGTAATCGTATACATGGTATATAAGCCTCTTTAGGGTGTGTGTGTTGAGACTACAAGAAAGGATTGTTCCTTGTTCGTCTGACTAAAGGTTGACCTCAGTTGTTACTGTACACTGCCTCCTCTCCAGCATCTATATGAGGATAGTAAACACTGAAACACTTGGCCTTAAGAGGACAGTGTCCTTTCAAAAACAGGATCTGATATTGTGAATATTGTTTGTCCCGTCCTTAGCGATACACTAATCTCACGATTCGATACGATTCGATACGATTCGATACGATTCGATACGATTCGATACGATTCGATACGATTCGATACGATTCTATACGATTCGATACGATTCGATTCGATACACGGTATTCAGCCAACAATTTGATACGCTTTTATACGATTCAATTCCTTACAATTTAATACACATCATTTTCTGAAAGATTTTAAAGGGACAGTGTGATTTGACATGAATCCTCGCTGATTGGACGGTGGTCTGACCTTTGAACCGGAAGGACAACACAGCCAGATAAAAGGAAACAACCATGTCACAAACGTGTCTTCAGCGTACGCAGATTCATGTTTATGTTGTGAATATGACATCATCAACCTGCTTGTTTTACTTGCTAAATACCATAAACACAAATCCAAATTCTCTAATCTCAAACCATCCTTTTAAATTTTTGAGAAGGAGCTCAAACAATACATTGTTAGTCTCATCCTTATGTGCAATCCCCAGTTTCCAAAGTCAAATATCCAGAAATATCATCCTCGTCTTATATTTGCACTTTACTTATTCGAGAATCCTGTTCTCGAACCTTCCTCTAAAGCCAGATCTGTTGGTTCTTTATAAAACCTGACTCTCCTCTTTGTGAAAGAGGCGTTTGACCATATTAGCGCCTCCGTGTCGGTTTGTGGGATTTTGTCACAGAGCTGAAACATGACTGAAGAAGTTTCACTGTATCTCACAACAGCAGCAGGTTCTGCCTCTCCTGAGAAAACAAGATCCTGCTTGCCTGCTTGAGTGTGTCTGAAAGAATGAGGGATGGGAAAAGAGTAAAACTGAGGGTCCATTTGTTGTGCTGAGCATATGTTCCAGGTAATCTCTCTTTCTCTGCTGATCGATCCTTTATTTAGTTACATCATTTCTAAGATTGTCTACATCGTTTTCCATTTCATTGCTTGGCTCCTTGGAAATTGGAAACGGGGAAATTCAGGCATTTTACCTTCTTCTCTCTACACCACATGTGTGTGAAGCAGCCTGCTAAACCCTGTAGATATCTGCAGTGTTTTTCATTCTACTGGCGAAAGTTTCAATTAAATTCAATTCAACTTTATTTGTATAGCGCCAGATTACAACAATTGTCATCTCAAGGCACTTAAGTAATATAGTCCAATTCAAGCCAATTGGAATTCAATTCATTGTAATCATAATCCAATTAATTCATATAGAGCCAATTCAAAAATTAATATCCTAGCTAAGGATAACAATCAGGATATTAGGAGATAAGGAGGAGAAGTTTAACGCTGTGATGCCGATCTTTGTTCTCTGAGGTGCAAATTGTCCTTTTCAGGATGATCAGAGTGGCCTCCCTGACAAAAATGTTTAAAAGTAGTGCATCTCTGATAATGTTTGCCAACTTTAAAGCAAGTTATCAGCATTTATTTGTCTTTTATGTATCTGTAGGCTGGTAAAACAACATGAAAATAAGGTCAGACAGATGGAAAGATGACTTTATGTGAGAGTAAATCCTCAGATTGTTGTAGGTGCTGCTGCCTCGCCCTCTTTGAACCCATCAACTGGTCTCACTTTTTGTAGGCGAGCTAAGACACATCTCAGGTGTGGCAGCAAACACACACGAATGGGATCATATTCCAGGAAATCTCTCATTTCTCAACCATGCTGGATCCCAGCTCCAATGCCCTCATCAGTGTTCAGATCAAAGGCTTTATGAGATGAGATGATTAGCTGCTCGAAAAACCCCCCATTAATTGTCTCCATGATGTTTTCCCTGCCCAACTGGAATATCCACCTCTCATATCCACTTGACTTACTGGAAGAGGACGACGTCAGCCTGCTTTCATTGGACTGGGGTCTTCTGCGGCTTTAAAGCAGGCTTCACAGTATGTGGTGACATCAGCACCGACGCTGGGTTGGGCTTTTGGGAAGGAAAGATGAGCATAAAGGCAACATGGGAAGTTCTTTTTCAGTTCAGCTTCCTCGTTAAAGCAGCAGTGTGTAACAATTAATGATATCTAGTGGCCAGGTTTTGCACCCTATCTCTGCTCTGTCCCCTCTGACAGAGTCGGACTCCTGGGTTCCTTCTATGTAGCTTATTGTTAGCTTTTTATAAAGCTGTTATATCTTCATTTGTAACTCGCTTTGGATAAAAGCGTCTGATAAATACAGAAACATAAACATATTTGCATGTTCTGCACAGGTACCGAAGTGGGATGCAGTTCTCATTAAAACACCATAATTAATGATATCTAGTGGCCAGGTTTACATAGCTTACAGCTCTAATTGGGTCCAGTGAAACATATTTCATCTTCATCACCAGACTGGTTTAACAGTCAATGTGAAATAAAGTAAATTTGGGGTCCAGTGTTTGTTATTTTTAGCTTTTTCCGCCTGGTTTCCATTTATTTACCCCCTTGTGTTTCTGCTTTTTTAACAAAGTCAGTTAACACACTGCTGTCCATCCTCCTATTATACGATAAATCATAATAAGACCCTCCATATGACAAAATAGCATCCTGACACTTCTTACCAAGCAGTAGCTACAACTACAACTTTCTATTATACTTGGTGACGTTGAATTGAAATGATCATTCAGTCAAAAGTTATTTGCACAGGTACCGAAGTGGGATGCAGTTTTCATCAAAACACCTGACATGCTGAAGTGTTTGTTCTTCAACTAACAATTTGCACATATATTTGGAGCAATTTTACACTGGTATTAAAAAGCTTGATGGCTTCAAAGTTATGCGTCATCTGAATGGGAAATGATATAGTCTGGGAGTCGTCCTGTTTCATATTTACCACCAAGATCTAAACCATAGACATAACTAAGATATCCCTAGATAGCCCTACTTCCATAGATCCAAACCAAGCAGAAACACTCCCCCCCCCCCACACAGAGAGAGTGAAGAGGCTGGTTTTAAGTATAATCATCCCAAAGAGTAGGCTACTTTCATGCAAATCACAGCAGAAATAAGCTTTTTCAGTCCTATATATCCAGTTACCTAAAATCACAACAAAAAAAGAGTCCACGATGATTATTTTGTCATTAAATTGGATCGTTTGTCGAGGAGTCATTCGATTTATTGGTTTGTGATTGGGCCGATTTACCAGAGTGGTCCCTCTATTTGTCAGGGATTGATTTCTACTCCGTAGTAATTGCTTTATAACCCAAAGAGTACCAAATAAATATCCCTCTTTTAGGTGACAGTTATATGTGCTTCTGGCTGCCTCCCAGTAAGTTCGGACACTGTTCACTTGTGTCATTTAGAGGAGGCTGAAATGAACGTCTTGGCAGTGGTTCACCGCAGTGAATTATTATCTCCACTTCCTGCTCTGTGTTACTGTAAATAAAGATTAAGACTTTATGGTCATGTAGACACACGAAATTACTCCTCCGTATTTGACCCATTCAGGTTGGCACCTGTTGAACACACACGTGCACGTGCACGTGCACATGCACAGGATCACACACTCATGACTCATGAGACAGATGCCACAGACACTGGAGCGGTGGGCGGCCAATCGCAGCGCCCTGTGCCTTGCTCAAGGGCAGTTTCACCAATCCCACCAAGTGAGAGTGGGAATCGAACCGCCAACCTCTGGGTTACTGGACGACCCGCTTTCACCACAGAGCCTCCCTTGATTATGACTCACATTCCTTCCACTTTTATCCTTATTTTCCAAGAACTCTATCATATAAACACATATTTCTTGAGGGTTGCCAGGTTGTTGCCATGGTAGCTGAAATTCCTGTTAATATGACCATAATCTCAGAGTAAATAAAGAGCCCTCGCCAGTTACTCCTGGAAGTACTTTACCAGCTCAGCGGAGATTACAAGCGAGACGAAGCCGCATGAAAACACTTCACACCGCTGATAATCCGCAGACAATCTTCACACACCAGCAAACTTCTTTGTTATCTGAAGAATGAAAGAAGCGGTTTGCAAATCCATGAATTCAGTTTACAAATGGCTGGACACGCCATTCGTAAACTGAATAAAAAATGCATTGATGTAGCTTCATAGAGCAGTAAATTGTTCTAAAGTCTTGCAGTTTTTGTGTAAACAGAAGAGTTCTTTAACATCTTTCAGTGTATGAAATCTGTGCAGAATTACGTGAAATTACACATCTTATATAAGTTTATTTTTCCTTTTTATTTATGTATTTAACTTGCTTTTATCTCACCTCCATCGCATTGGGGTGAAGACGGAAATCCAAGTCTGATACCTCGAGTCTTTGTGGATACAGATCTCTGGACCTTTAGGAGTGAACTCATAGTAATGAAGACATGCAGCGCTGATATTATCTCTTAGAGAGTCAGCGAGGTGTGTCAAAATAAACCTCAACATCGGATCTGCTGCATTTAAAGGCAACTATTTCACCTGCGCAATGCATTGTGGGTCAAAAGCTCACATGAACGACTTAAGTACAGACTAAGAAATCTTGTCTTTAGTTGTATTTTCCCATAAATGGAGGGATACAGAGTCCTTAGTCTGGTTACGCAACCAGAGTTTAGCTTGTTGCCAAGACCAACAGGCAGCCTGGCAGTTTGGAAACCACCCAGCTGAGCTTCATGTTCTTTTGTTCGTTCTTCTTCATGTGCGTATAAACCGGCGAGTTGATCAGTAGGATGGGAACACACAGAGGCCAAGCTGTTGGATCTTATTCGGCTGAATCCAACTGAAAAACTAACTGTCCTTCGGTAAAACTGCAGATCATGAATTGCTGCTTGGAGAGACTTTGGATATGTGTGACGGGTTTATCTCACTGTGGGAAAGTCCACAAAAAGCTGCTTGTCAGGGGCTCTGAGGTCACATTTAAAGCAGTATTAGTCATCTGCACATGAACAGAACTGTTTGCTCCGTTATGACTTAAAAAACTAGAATTAGGAAAAGAAAAGCAGCTGCAGGACGTGCAGTTTTGGTTTTTTATTAGGAAGGATCATTCCTTTTATCTATCTTTGATCTATCCTCCACGTTTCTTTACAAGACTACACATGATTCTCCCATCCTCCATCTGGGAATGAACCCTTTTCTTTTCACTGTTTGTGCCTTTCTGCTCACTGACTTTTCTAAATATCTGTAAGATAAATACTTTTTTCTCTTTGTGTTCGAACCCGCTGGTCATTGGGGGTACTTTTGCATTTCTACATGCAGCTTGTCTTCTTTCTCAAACGCATGCATGTCAGGATGATTGGTAATTAGCTTTAGTGTGACCTTAAATGCTTGCTTGCCTCTGTGTGATGGTCCGGCGACTCATCCAGGGCGCATGTGAGCTGGATTACGCTTCAGCTCCCTGCTTCCTCAGCAGGATAAAGTGGAAATGCATCACTTATCAGAACTGTTGCCGTCTAATTACCTGTAAATCCAGTGAAACCACTTCAGTGTGTCTGCTTACACCTGCAAACAGTTTTATTTGTGCTTGTAAATGTCAGAATTCTGACACCATTTGAATCAGACTGCAGATGAGATAACATTAATATTCATGATCATTTACATGCAGTTTTACAGCATCACCTTTGTGCACGACAGAAACACTTTGTGGAGTAGATTTTATTCTCTTTCTGTTATAAATACACACAGCAGCAGTGTAGAGATCCAGCGTAAAGCCGACACAGTGTGAATTGCATGTGACAGGCGGCACATCATGAGATACATTAATGTAAGAAAAAATAAATAACACCCACACATTTTTCACCTGCAATTATGGAGTGAAATGTGTTTGTCACATAATTATGGAGCCCTGTTCACGCTTTTCTGTACGTAAGCACCTAATCAGAACACGCCGACAGCTGGCAGGCCGCACGTGTGTGTGTGGCGGTGTGTGTCAGAGGCACATTGTTGCCATGTGGGTTAGTATATCCTGGTTTCACACGTGTGCAATGTATGTGACTCACACACATACTCAGATTTTCACTGGTAATTACTCTCTTTTCACTGCGGTGGATGATAATCCTTTCCTTTACACACAGTTCTTATTAATGGAGTGATCTGATTGGTTGGGATCAGCCATGATTGACAGGTGACAGAACTGATCAAACACTGATGCAGTAGCATAGCATGTCCACATAGCATCACTGGCTTCTCCTCCAACATCACTTTCCGATGCACAGAGCTTATCTGTAGCTGCATCTTACGAGGGAAGGATCTGCATTTGGAAGCAAGCACAGCCTTTAACTACAACAAACTAATCCGTGTTTGACTCATTGAGAACAAAAAACATACCATAAGTTACCGTTTCCTGTCCACTTTTCTGGCATTCCTCTCTTTTTTCAGAAAACATTAGCTTGTTTAATATTCTTGCTATTTGCAAGTGAACATGTTCAAGTGTTACTGGACCCAACAGCAGGGGTGTCAGCTACCATGGCCACTGGATAGTAGTCGTTCAATTATTCATCTCAAACAAGGACTTGTTTTATTCTGCAAAAAGTATCTATATATTAAGTTATCAGTTTAGAAAACTTCCCTTGCATGCATCATCACCTCATATTGGTTCAATTGTAAAATCCTATAAGTGGTCTGTGAGGAGAAAAAAAAGGTTAAATGTAGTAACATGTAGTTTCACACGTGTGCAATGTATGTGACTCACACACATACTCAGATTTTCACTGGTAATTACTCTCTTTTCACTGCGATGGATGATAATCCTTTCCTTTACACACAGTTCTTATTAATGAAGTGATCTGATTGGTTGGGATCAGCCATGATTGACAGGTGACAGAACTGATCAAACACTGATGCAGAAGCATAGCATGTCCACATAGCATCACTGGCTTCTCCTCCAACATCACTTTCCGATGCACAGAGCTTATCTGTAGCTGCATCTTACGAGGGAAGGATCTGCATTTGGAAGCAAGCACAGCCTTTAACTACAACAAACTAATCCGTGTTTGACTCATTGAGAACAAAAAACGGGTAGAAGAGCTCGAAAATTTCCCAGAATCCAGTGACTCAGACTCAAAAGGGTCAGCTTAAAGTTTCCCGTCCTCAATATAAATGATATACATAAAAACAGCTAAAAAAACAAGAAAAAAACCTCAAACTGAGATGGAGCAGCTGGACAGATACGAACAACAAAGGTAACTCTGTTTCTTCCCACTCTACAGAGTGAATGAGCATCAAACATTAACTTGTAGCCTCGTATCATCTCAGATTTCCCTCCTTCAAAGAATGGCCCTCAATGCTCACTTGATAACCTCATTAACAGAATATTGATATATTTCTCTGGGGGCCTTTGTGTTTTGCGCAGCTCTATTGTTTGTGCTGCTTGTTCTCATTTGGCTCTCCCTACATGTTGGAAATCTCTTATTTCATCAAAGGCTTCTCAGATGAGCCTCTTCTTCGTCCTCACAAACAAAACACTTGTTTATCTCTTATCTTCTGCTCTTCTGACTCTGTCTTACAGAGGTTTAGGGCCTCCCAGTGGACAGATGGGGAATTACAGCCTCTCCCTGTAAAACTAGTTTAACAACTGCTAATATTAAGGTTGCTTTTGCTGCTTTAATGCTAATGCTAATTTCACCTCTACTCTCCCTGCATCTACTACTATGACAACCAGATCTAGTATTACTAAGCCACTGCTTTAGCAGCAGTAATGGTGACCACAGAAACTTCTGTACTAATACACTGATGCTGCTGGTAGCATTAAAGTTTGAACCCAAGTTGGAACTAACAACATGGAGTCAACAGAGCTGAATGTGTTGGTTGCAGCAGCTAAGTGTTGTTTTAGATATTTGGCTACTGTTGACTTAAAGAGTGCAGTAACCACTGAACTGTTAAGCTCAGTTTGTACAAATGTTTCATGTCAAATAGGAGCCCACGGCCCAGTTTGCTTTAAAAAAAGACCTGACTGTCAGGATCTTTAATGAGGTTCTTGGACAGATCAGGAAGGCACGGTGGTTTAAAGTATCAAAGCTCATTCAGCCATTCAGTAAAGTTCCAGTGAAGCCTTCTCAGCTGCTATAAAACAAACAAAGAATTAAAAGGTTTGTTCTGCCTCATCCCTCAAACTCAAACTACAACCTCCGGCTCGGATAAAACAGCAGCATTCAGTTTGAACTGATATTTTAAAAAAATGCCGGAAATAAACTGAAATATTATGTGGATTAGATCGATCTGTAAAAGTGAATTCTTCTTAAAAAGCTCTCTTGGGAGGTGACACACTAAATAAATGTCCATTTGCTGTGTTGTCAGACTCTCTCAGATCGAAGGCCGCCAGCAGCAGCTGACCACTGAGCTGTCTGATCTTCAAGAGAGGAAGAAACGGACAGAACACGAGCTGAAGAGAAGCTCCTACCTTCAAACATCCACCGTAAGTGAGAGCGATGTCATGCACTGAGCTCAGGGACAAAAAAAACAATATTATGTGAAATAAAAACTGTAACATGATGCTGCATTAGCAGGACCAATATTAAACGTTTATTTTGTGGCTAAGAAGCGAGCACTTCTGCAAATAAGAGTATTATCTTTATTTATTTAACTCTTTGTTTAGCACATTCCACACCTGTTCCCACGGTGTGAGAAAGTTGTTTAAGGGCAAATTACACAATGCAACAGATCAGCTGAGGTGTCACTTCTGTGTTTGTTTGTGCTTTTGTCAGCTATTCGTTGCAGTCGTGCCTTTTCTTTTGCATGAAAAACGTATAAAAAACTGTGTAAAACGTATATAAAAACATTATTCTATGATTTACAAAGTTGATAAACCAAAAATGTGTTCACGATAACACATGAAAGTGACACATTTAACTGTTTGGTAAAAAATATTCGATCATCTTGAGTTTGATGGCAACAACGTATGAAAAGGGGCTCGAGAAGAAACAACTGGAGGAACATGTTGGTGCTAATTAGGTATAAAAAGAGCACCTTAGATAAACTGTTCTGTGATCAGGTGTATTAAAAAAACAAATTTTTTTAAACCATGAGATGCAAAACACGACAAAAAAGACCCTGGATGGTTGAGAATCTTATATCAGACAATAATGGGACAATATTTCTCTCCCAAAGGTCCAATAACCGTCAATCGGTTCCCAGATGTTGATGGACTTTTATTATAAGGAAATGAAGTAATGTGAATAAAATACATTCTGTGACAGATGAAGGAAGCTGAAAGATGTCATGAGTCTTTTTTAGCCTGTTCGTGACAATGTTTTCTATCATCTTCCATCTTAGTTTAAACTGTGTGCTTGGCGGGAGCTCCAGGCCTTTATCACAGAGCGTTTGGTCCAATCTGAGAAGCTGGTGTTCCAGGAGCAAGCACTGAGCGCGCTCCGTAACCTGCTGACCCAAGACCTGCAGAAATACCAGGAGGAGACTCAGAAACTTCATTGTTTCACCCAGAAAATACTCAGAACATCCCAAAGGTACCCAAACCCACTTTCTGGTTGCAAATACCTGAGTGGAAATGATGTTTAGTGTAGTTTTTGGTTTAATGAGCAGTACTTGTTGAGGTAGTTCAGTGGTTTCTGTCCCGCCTCGATGAATTTGAACATCAAATTATTATTTTTCTTACAGGTCAAACTCAGAGGAAACCTTCACCGGCACACAGAGCGACAACAGCATGCAGGGAAAGAACGAGACAGAACAGGAAAACAACATGGTACAGTTAAACCAAATATCTGGACTCATTCCTCAGCAGCCAGCTCATGTCATTACTTGTAGTTGACCTTTTGGGGCGTGTCAGCGGTCCGTAATCCAACAACACAGCCTTTGGTTTTCTTATGTTAGACAGAAAGTGACTTTCTTTAGTTTTCGCCCATCATCAACGCCTCGCTGTGTCTCCACTGACCTTAAATGTAATCAGGTGCTGGACTATGTTCTGGGCAATTTGTCTTTTTTAAAGAATGAAGCGTAGCAGGAACAAACAGCATGGTTGGGCCTGGAGATGCTTGGGGTGGATGGAGGTCTCAGAAATCCAGACTTTGTGGTTAGGTTTCGACATCGAATACTCTTGGTGTTTTAATCATGTGGTATTTTACAAACCAAGGATCCAAAGTGATCCACAGTTATCAATGAAATAATGAATTGTGTAAATAAAGAAGCACCAAATCAGGTTAAATTAGTCTTGAGAAGAGATTTAAAACACTGGAGAGATTTTACTGCTATGGTCCAAAGAGGCAAGATGTGCTATAGGCTAAAGGCTAAAGTATGAACAGGGCACCACCAGGGACCCTTGTTCAGATCATCCAAGTGGCCTGAGGATCTGCAGCTTACTTATATGACGGAGCCCAACTGTGTGGTGATTTAAAGCAATTAAAAGTACTTTAAAATCAATCATCAGGGAGCCACTTTCCCAGTCCTAATTCCTCCCCTTAGCCCTACCTGTCTGTTATACAGAGGTAAAGTGTCTCTCTTCTTTTAGGGATTAGGGAGATATAGCCCCTAAAACCGGAGTATTCCGAGTCATTTTGAGGGCGAGATGGTTGGGCCAATTGGAAGGTCTGAGAGGAGGAATTTGGATTGGAAAGAGCACAAATTGCAAAGAACTGGGAAGGTTTAAATGTTGTTTTTGGTTACAGTTTACAGGATATTACTTTGGACATGTATCAGGCAAACTACAGTCTTTACTTTGTTTTAAAGTACTGTGAGTTCTTTAGCATGACCTTAGAACCAAAAACGTTCTGTAGTCTAAGTCCCTAATTTAACTGAACCTCCACATGTACAGATATTGAACAGGTAGCGTATTATAGAATGACAAAGCGTCATGAGAAGCAGCAGAGAAAATGGAAAGTGGCAGAATGATGATTGTGAATAGGAGCAGGAAGCCCCAAACACACTGACACTGGTCAGCACTGTAAAGTAGTTGTTTAATACTTTTGGCATTTCAGCAACTAGTAATATTAGTAAAAATATGGGTATAGTTGTATCCTATAGTCTATTTAAGATGTTGAACCTTGCTATTATTCTATCTTCTTTCAGTTGGAGCTTAACACCACCATTAGGATATCTGACAGGGGGAAATTGGCAAACGATTAGCATTAGAAGCTAATGTTGTTTGAGCAAAAATAAGCAACAAAGTTAAACATGTGAAGACAAACAGCTCAGTGCAGGTAGACAAGCATCACTGTGCCACGGATGGTTTCATTGAAGTGTTTTGTCAATCTTTTCACAAGTAGGGGGAACTTTTAAGGAGGAAATTAGCAAACGATTAGCATTAGAAGCTAATGTTGCTGCTGTTTGAGCAAAAATAAGCAACAAAGTTAAACATGGGAAGACAAACAGCTCAGTGCAGGTAGACAAGCATCACTGTGCCACGGATGGTTTCATTGAAGTGTTTTGTCAATATTTTCACAAGTAGGGGGAACTTTTAAGGGGGAAATTAGCAAACGATTAGCATTAGACGCTAATGTTGCTGCTGTTTGAGCAAAAATAAGCAACAAAGTTAAACATGTGAAGACAAACAGCTCAGTGCAGGTAGACAAGCATCACTGTGCCACGGATGGTTTCATTGAAGTGTTTTGTCAATATTTTCACAAGTAGGGGGAACTTTTAAGGGGGAAATTAGCAAACGATTAGCATTACAAGCTAATGTTGCTTCTGTTTGAGCAAAAATAAGCAACAAAGTTAAACATGTGAAGACAAACAGCTCAGTGCAGGTAGACAAGCATCACTGTGCCACGGATGGTTTCATTGAAGTGTTTTGTCAATCGTTTCACAAGTAGGGGGAACTTTTAAGGGGGAAATTAGCAAACGATTAGCATTAGAAGCTAATGTTGCTGCTGTTTGAGCAAAAATAAGCAACAAAGTTAAACATGTGAAGACAAACAGCTCAGTGCAGGTAGACAAGCATCACTGTGCCACGGATGGTTTCATTGAAGTGTTTTGTCAATCTTTTCACAAGTAGGGGGAACTTTTAAGGAGGAAATTAGCAAACGATTAGCATTAGAAGCTAATGTTGCTGCTGTTTGAGCAAAAATAAGCAACAAAGTTAAACATGTGAAGACAAACAGCTCAGTGCAGGTAGACAAGCATCACTGTGCCACGGATGGTTTCATTGAAGTGTTTTGTCAATCTTTTCACAAGTAGGGGGAACTTTTAAGGGGGAAATTAGCAAACGATTAGCATTAGAAGCTAATGTTGCTGCTGTTTGAGCAAAAATAAGCAACAAAGTTAAACATGTGAAGACAAACAGCTCAGTGCAGGTTGACAAGCATCACTGTGCCTTTGTCTACCTCTGTGTGTGTGTGTGTGCGTGCACGTGTGCACGTGTGTGTGTGTGTTTGTCTGGCATTGGTCCAGCTGTTGTCAGTCTTCCTCATACAGTCAGAGAAGATACAGAAAAAACATCTGCCTGCTCATCTGGCTCTGTCTGTCACACACACAGATGCAGACCTACACTCACACACACACAAACATGCGCTTCTCCCTAAAAGCAGCCCATAATAAACTGACAGAGTTGTGGTGACAGGAAACGATGAGCAAAGAAACCTGGTTTGGAGTCTTATTATAACAGGAAACCTGTCAAAGTGTCACCACAGTTTAACTCGTGAAGCTTAAACAACAACAACAGGCAGGCTGGCTGCCAACATGCTGCTGCTTCTCAACGAAATACAATAAGAATCCTGCTCACTCTTTGCATTCCTTCCGAATTTTCCTCACAAAATATGCTATTTTGCTTTAAACCGCCTTGAGTGCTTGACATAATCTTAATAACTGGCACTTGGACAAATTTGTCCATTATCAGCACGATTCACTCAAAATGGGGGAAGTAAATCATTAGTAGATATTCTGTGTGTTTTACAAACCCGATTATTTAATAAAACTGTTCCTAAAAGATAAAACATCATCTTGGCCTGATGTTTAAGCACCATGAGTTAATTTGTTGGATCTTGAATAACAAAATGTGTACTAATCACCAGTGACGATTTATTGATTTGTCTCACAGCCCAGTTTATAGAATAATGAATGTTTTTATGTATTTAGTCAAAGGAATAGGGCTTGGTTGGCTGTAATCCAGAAGCTTTGACCTTTTCCTGACCTAACCATCTCGTTTTCAATTAATAAAACATAACCAGGTAGTTTATAATGTGCAAAAGAGCAATGAAACAGTGACTGAGTCCAAAAGCTACTGTAAAACGTCCATGAACAGAATTATTTCACATTTATTATTTCTTGAGAGCTGATCGTGGGGCTGTTTGAGAATGGCCCATAAAAGATTTCTCTATTTTAGTCTGAGCTTTTCACTTAATCATTTACCTTTTTCAGACCTGCTAAATGGGGCTTTATTCTTTTATCATTCTTAAGCATAGTCTGAGTGCTTTTATTTAGTTGTAACATGACACAGCTTGCCCCAAAAACTGGAAACTGAACCAATATGTTGTCACACAAGAGAACAATGTGATTTTTAAGCTAGCTTTTAAGCTTTTATGACCACACTCTTATCATAAAAACATATATATATCCTTCCTTCTGTTTGTTTCACTGCTAAATACTGGATTATTAACACAACGTTGCTAATTGCCATCTGTCCTGATTCCAGGAGGACATATTTATGTGCGGTCCCATGTAGTTACACGTTATTTTTAAAGCTGCCTGGTTTTAAACTTTAGTCATTGCTGCATCTGAGCCTTGCACAGAAAATTAGGATTGTTGCTGATTTAGTTTTTGACATTAGTCGTGATTTGTGGCAAGAGTTCCCCAAAAATATCCTCTTGTCAGGGAGTGACTGCTCTGATGAAGTCAAGTAAAGTCACTTTAATGTGGAATTAAAGGAAAATAGGTCAGCTCGTATCAAAACGGGATTTTTAGCACTGACAGATGTTACAGAATTTGGCTTGTAGGATTTTTTCTTTTTTTTTTTTAGAACCTTATGCCCAAAATAATTTAGTCATAAAACACGAGGTAAACAACCTCACGCAGTCCCAGTTTTGTGCTTTTGGTCCCAGTGGATGTGGAGGATGGAGGGAGTTGAAAACCTCGACATCTTTAGCCTGTTCTCACGCTTTCCTCTGCTAATCTCTCACCTATCTGCCCCCAGAGAGCCTCAGCGAATTTTTAGCAGATTATACAATGGATTTGTATAATCACGCATAATTTTGATTAGATATTAATCTAATAGTTTTAGATTGGATTAAATAACATCCAGTGGTCCTTTTAGATTTATTTTGTGCAGTCTGAACAACGCTCAGTCAGTGTGCTGAAATGAGATTAAGGCAAGGCAGCACAATTCAAAGTGTTTTACAGCTGCGTAAAATCACAAGAAGGCAAATAAAATCATTAAAACATAAAAATAAGCATTAAATAATTCAATTAAAAGGCGAAGAATGCAGATAAAATACCTTCAGTTGTCATAAGCACAGCGAAATAAACAGTTTTCAGCCTCAGAGCTGTTTTAAAGTCTATTTTCTGAGCGACAGGAAGCCAGTGCAGAGACCTGAGAACTGGACTATTTCCTGGTTCGAGTCAGATTAAAACCTATAAAAACATTAGTTGCATTTTAAACTTTAAGCGTGCGGCTCTAAAGGATGTTTTCACTGAAAAAGCAATTATTGACTGCATAATGGTTTTTAATCTATGAACAGGTGCACAAAATGTTGTTTTAGGGTAATCGTTGCTCAGTTTTTCCTGAATCCACCTCAGGAGGAACACGCTGCGTCTGTTTTCACTATCAGCTGCTTGACCTACTTCCTGCTTCTCTCTGCTGTCGGCGTGCAGTTTTTGGTGCCTGTTTTTGGTTGTTGGTACCTGTAGAAAAGGCGCCGTTTCTGCACCACATCTCTGTGCGTTCATCGTTCGTTTGAAGCCAGCTGACCTCCTGCAGCCACTTTTCCGAGAACACGCGCTTCTTTTGCGGCTCACACTCAGTCTGACATTTCTTTGGAGGTGGAGGAACACCGAAGTAATCTTTTAACGGAGCTTCTTCTTCCACCTTTTGACGACGTTCAGAAACAGCGGCTCACAGGCCTCTCCTGTCCTCTCTGTCCCCAAATTTTACGCACGCAAGCTAGAAATGCGCCTTGGCTATAAATGACGTTGTAGGTCCAGTTGGACCAAGCAGGTTGGTTTTTTTAGAGGAGCTACACTGTCTTCCTCCCGTTAGCTCCCTGCAACAGACGTACAATCACTGTCAGCTGGAGGGGCTGCAGAGTTAAAAGGATCAAACTTCCACAACTCCTTATGTGTTTTTGTAAAGAAAACTCTGATTTTGTTTAATTGAATTTGAGTTAGAATGAAATCAGCTGATGCAAGTTTCTAAGAGTTTTAGTGAGATAAATGAATAAGGTCGTCTCCAAAATATTTAAAGGTTAATATAAAAGATAAATAATACTTAGATGATCACCAAATGCAGCGCAGCAACTGACTGATGATTTAAATGAAATAAACAAACAGGAACAAAAGCTCATTATTAACAAAATGGCCTCTTGTTCCCATCTTTATTCCAGTGAAGCTGAAGAAACCTTTGCTGTTTAACTGCTGGAGAGGCCGTGCTGCGTTTTCATTAAATTGAATTTGTTTTTCTGAAAATCTTATTTAAGTTTTGTTAAAAGATTAAATGTATTGTACAAGAAGGACCGACTGGCAGTTTGAGTTACTACACAGTAAATGTAGTTGATTTGATCATTTTATTGAATTAAAATTCAAATTTCATTGAAATAATCTTACTTATCAGATAGTTAATTGAATTAATTGCGTAGCTTTATGTTTACACAAAGATATGAAGATGATTTTAAACTCTGAAATCAGAATATAGTTATTTTTCTTCAAACTAAAGCATCATTATTCATGGTTGCTTTGTGCTTTCCAGGCCGATGATCCTTCATAAGCTGCTTTGAATTGATTATTTTTAACATATCGCTAAAAAAAGATGTGCCGGGGATCACATGGAGATATCCGGGATTAGTTTGGACAGATTTTGACTTGATTAGTAACAAATATTCCTGTTAAAAGGAATAACTGTCTCAATGTTTGGCTTTTTTTGTGTGTTACGCTTTTATTCTCACTCTGAGAAACAAATCAGAAACAAAATAATCTGATATTCTGTCTTCAGATCCACACACCAAGTATGAAAAAGTACAATGCAGCTCAGAGAAACTATAAAACACGGCCCAAACTAATGAAAAGGGAAACTTATAGAGCAGAGAAAGCAATCTAAAAAGACAGAACACAGCCCAAAGTAGCATGGACACAACCAATTGAAACTAAAATATGAGCTGGAACAGCTGGAAAACAGCCTTACAGAATAAGAAAACCACCTACTGAAGCTAGAAAAAAACAATTAAGTGGCTGTAAAGTAGCACAAATGAACATGAAAACAGCCTTGATGCTAAATAGCAACAAGACACCTGAAAATAACTGGAACAGGCGACTCAGAGGGAAGAAGAAAACAATCCTACGAAGCTACAAAAGCAAAGAAAGCTCTTTGTGTTTCACTCCAAAAGACTGATTTTGGCATCTCATCTAGGTGAGATTCGCCTTCTTTTTTTTGTCCTTGAGGCTGTCAGGCAGCAATAAACAAAAGTAATGAAATGTTAGAAATTCTTTTAGCTTAAAGGATGAAGCAGGTTGGTTTTTACAGTTGATCAAATTTATTGTTTCCAACCAGGATAGCTGTTGTGTGTTTTCTAGTCTGGTGTGCAGATGGCTGGAAGCTTAATCTCTGTGTGATCTCTGCATAAACCAGAGACCCACTTCCCAAATATTTCTTACACCAAATGAGATTCTTTTCTCTGTATGATGCCTCCAGTTAAAGGGACATTATCTTAATTTATTAATGTCAGAAAGATTGCTTTCTGTATAATCAGTCTAATAATAAACCGATAATAATCTCAAAGTGTTATATAAAAGATATTTTAGCAGTAAGCTTTCTTAAAAAGGTGAGTTTTTAGGTCACATTTAAAAGTCTGGCCCTGACTCTAGTTGTTTCCAGCGGTCAGGTTGTGGTCATATGTCTTAAAACTGCTTGATTTGGAGGTGAAAGCTCTGGATGATTTCTCACAAATCACCCATTTTGTATCAATAATACAGTTCAATTTCAATTAAATTCAATTCAATTTTATTTATATAGCGCCAGATTACAACAATTATCATCTCAAGGCACTTAAGTAATATAATCCAATTCATTGTAATTATAATCCATTTAATTCATATAAAGCCAAAGTCTTTGGGATCTTTCAGTGTTTCAGGAACATTGTGGCCTCATGGCTGCTAAAAGCCTCCAATGTCTTTATTATCTATTCTGCAGAGAAACCCCGAACACTTGTGCACATCACAGTATTTCCCAGGGTGCAGTTCTGTCGTACATTTGGGTCAGATGGTGCTCAGCTCGTTGCCATATGTCTGTACTGTAGTTAGACCACAGGGAACCAAAATGAGGACTTTACTGAGAACGAGGCTCCATCGTTACGCCTTTTTCTTTGTTTCTCAATCTACAAACAAGGCCATGAGTCAAGTTGTGTTGCTTTTGCATAATTAGGTGTCCGGTTATGAGGAGGAAGACATTTCTACTGTTATTTTCATGGTTCTCACACCATAATTTGCTGTATAAACAGGAATTCTGCCTCATATTTAAGCAAGAATCATCTCTCCGGTTTGTCTTCATATATTTTTTCCTGGATGAAATCGGATTAGAAGTCAGTAGTTAATTTAATCATATTAAAATCTACTCACTGAATATGTCACAAATCTCCTGTAGTCGCTACATGAGGCCAGAGACGCAGAAATAACTACTCAGTTCCTGTCAGGGAGCTCAGACTGAGTTTCCATAACTCTATAGAGCAGAAATGATGAATTAAAAATCAGCTAGAAGCTTATCCCACCACGGCCTGTAAACATTTTAATATCATAATGATTAGCAATGATCCTAAACCCCAGATAGCCACACTGTCGGCGCTCTCAGGGCTGGGATCCTCTTCCACCCCAGCCTCAGCTCACCATCCCCTGGGGAGGCGTGGCCAAGCGAGTCCCTGGATTAAGGCCACTCGGTGCTTTGGACCCCCGAGCCTTGAAAGTTAAACCCCTGGATGTTCGCCACTTCATTTCTCTAAGTGGCTCTGTTGTGATTGTTAATTAAAGTTGGATTTATTCAAGAGGCTTTTTGGCAAAAGCTGAAATACGCTGACATTCATTTTCTGTTCTTTCTCTCTTGTTTTTGAGTGGATTTTTTTAGGCTTCGTGGTTCTTGTTTATCTACCTTTTTATTTCTGTGTGAGAAAAGTGGGATGGTGTGTTTCCGGGGAGGATGGGGACTTTGTCACGTGAGCGAGCAGATGCTGCAGTTTCTCGAGAGGGATTTATGTCACAATAGGGTGATTCTCACGAAACTGTCCTAACCTTTGCAAAAACAAATTTAGGTCAATTGTGCTATTTTTTTCTCTTATTAGTATTAAGCAGGGTCTCAATTAACTGGCTCAATTAAAATTAGTGATCAATACACGTTCTTTAATACATTTTCGGAATGTTTTATTGAGTCGTTGATCAAATAAATTCATTACCGTAACACATTTTCAATTGATGATAACTGAATATGTATGAAAGGTAGACCTTTTATTTTTTTTCATGCATGTTCTATTAATAGTTCAGAATAGTCACATAGTGTAAACATTCAGAAATGTTTTTATTCATACAATAATTTTAGTTATTATGTTCATTACCGTAACAAAATTGCATTTTTTTTTTACACTAAATCTTTCCTGTAGTGTAAATTTCACAAATAATTAAAAAATGTAAATTCAGTAATCTGAAAAGACTTGACAAATAGTTCCTGTACAAAAAGAAAATTTGAAGGTATCACTCACGAACGCATGCACAGGGTCATTATGAATGCATTTAGTCAGTAAACAACGTCCACACACTGTAAAAATGGTAGCAAGAGCAGGAAAAACCCCTCTAATAGTCCTAATCGAAAGTTCAAATTAAAGCAATGAGTGGCCTTTGAATTTGAGCTGTTCTTTGGTATCTACCAAGTGTTTAAACGCCCTGTTCTCGTGTCTGAAGAAGGACTTTGAGTCTGAATCTTACTCTTTATCAAGCAGAGCTGTACGTTAGATCGTTAGCTAATGATGGCCGATGTTAGAAAAGTGGCATCAAAGGTTTAAAACAAACAAAAAAAGCATTTCGGCTCAGAAAATTCTTTTTTTTTAGCTCAATTTGAGCTTGATTTGAGCTCAGAAGACTTCGACCAAGGTCCCGTATTTTAAGCAAACTAGCTTGTTCCGCTAATGCTCTATAGCTCAATTCACCGTCGTTATAATTCATAAAATGCAATCGTGGGTCAGTTTTAAAGCTTTAAAATAAGTTTGACTGTCACTCTAAGCAGCTGTCCAGCACTCTGAAAATTAGAGTCACTGATGCCCACAAAGCAGAAGGCCAGAAGATGAAAGCAAAGCATTTTCTGTTCGTAGACTCCACAGATGGTCCTGTAATTAGCCCATTAGGTTGCATCAGAGACTGCACATAATAGTAAATTGTACACCAAAGTTTAGATTTGCAGCTTATTAGCAGAGTTGGCTACTCTCTACTTGTGCTGCTTTTTTTCCAAGTCAACAAACACTCGCTAACATCTGATTCTGAGTGCAGTGGGAAGGTGTTTTATAGGCTTTCAGGTCCGTGTTGAATGACTCTGCAGTTGTCAGGAGCATTTTTTGGCTCCAGCTCCAAACAGCATTGATGGAAACACAACACCTGGGTGCTGTGAGCTGGCACAGCTCATTTTTATTGATTTTTTAACAGAAATACATATTTTTATCAACCCTCAGCGTCTCACACGGAGGCTCTGGAGATAACAAGAAGAACTTGTGGGCAAAAGAGTCGAGATTGTCTGACTTTGCCTGACTGTAAGACAGCTGGCTGCTCATTCTGAAGCCGTTTTCACACACGAACACTGGAGATTTTCAGAGAAGGTGTGGACAAGTCGGTCCACACATTTTCTGCTGTTATTGTTCCGACTCGTTGTGTCACAGTGAGAGGTTTATTAGGCCTAAAAAAAGTATTCACCCCCCCTTGGATGTCTCATCGTGGTCAATATAATTTGGCTTTTTTGTCAAGAATTTGCAAGAAAAAAAAGAAATATCAAAGTGAAAAGAGATTTTTACAAAATGATGTGAATTAATTCATATATATAAAGGTAAAATAAATAAGTTAAAGGTAAAATAAATAAAGTAAATGATAGATATTCACCCCCTTCAGGTCAGTATTTAATAGACGCACGTTGTAGTCTCACTTTAATAGCAAAGTAGCTGAAACTTTGTTGGAACTGGGTGTGAACAACTAGACTTGGCCACTCCAGAACATTCACCTTTTTGTCTTTTAAGCGTTTGTTTGTAGCTTTTCATTGATAAATCTTCTCCATAGTTGTGTCTCTTATCCACACAGACAGTAGCAGCAGATTTTTATACTGTTGTTTTAATATTTTCCTGATCTTTCTCCAAGTACATTTCGATCCTAAGCCTCACCAGGATTGCCTAAACTTAACCAAACAGCGAGCGAAACTGAAACTATCAAATGAAAAGAGGACATGAAAAGGTGTTTTCGAACTGAAATGTGATGTTTGCAGGTACATTTCCTCCACAACTTGCTGCTTGTTCATGCTGTAGATCAACACTTTACAATAACTTTCATTAAAGCTGCCAGCAGGATGTCAGATACTGTACCGATACTGAGAAACACCTCGTCTTTGACAACCTTGGACTGGTTTGTCCGTCCTTGGATAGCTCTCAGTAGATACTGCCGGCTGCTCTCATCAAAGTCAAAGCATCTTCTTTGGCTTTGACAGTCAGACATTCGCTAATATTACCCATATAATCTGCTTTACCTGTGAATGGCTTCAGTGTTGGTTCATCAGCATGTGTTTTTATAATCATGCCTCCTTATTGAAGGTTTAACCAGAACTGTGGTAAATGTATATGTCAGATAATATTCATCTTGGATACCTTCAGCTCAGACTTGGTTAACGGTTATTCTAGAGATTTGTGACTGTGTTGACCTCTTTCAGCATGCGCTCGATTCCTCTTCATCCAAATCACGAAGTAGTCTTCACCTAAACACCTGCAAGGAAGCAGAGCAGGCCGGGACTGTAGACCCACACCACGCTTTGAACCTACAGCAGCCCAGCAGGATCAAAAACTTAATCAGTAAATTCGCTGGTCCAGATTATGTCTCATATTCAAGTTCGCCACAGAGCCCTTTGTTTGGAGTTGGCCGAGTTCGAAGGTATGCTTACAACGAGGCTCTCAACACCCCAAAGTCTAGGGAAAACCCATTGAGAGCTAGCACTGATGGACAGGATCGGAGCCCTGTTTCGAGCTCCACTGTGAATCCTTTTGGGGAAAACGATCCGAATGGGCTTCAGGCGGCTGAAAGAGATCCCAAAGCAAGTAAGATAACTGTGAGAGTTGATCGCCCAGAAGAAGGCAGCATGCAGAAGACCGATTCAGAACCAAGGAGCAAAGCCCAAACTACAGACTCTGCTAGAGACTCAGTGGATGACTCTGGTATGGGATCGGTAAGAAACAAAAAAAAAGAACCGCTCTGATCAACTTCCACGAATCAAAACCAGCAGATTTCTTGCATGAATCAATGCTTCACGGCTCCATCCACACAACAACTTTAAGGCATGAAACCACGGCTATTTTAACCACTATTTTAAACCACTATTTTAAAGCTCAAACCCATCTTCTCTTTGATTCTTTCCGTGAAAATGAGTGCGATTCACCATCAGAAAGCTTTCCAGTGTGAAGAGACACTGAAACAGATGAAACTGTTACATGTTTTTGCCTTGATTGAGTTTCTGTTTGCGCTTCTGCTACATTTGAAATGAAGTCATGTTTGGTTCAGATGGATAAATAAGTTAATGAGTAATAGAAAATAAAAAGGTGTTTCTGCACATTTGTGGACAATTTTCCCTTCTGCTAGTGGAGGTTTTTAGTCAGGTTTTTACTTCCTTAAAGGAACTTAATTCCATAACAGGTGTTCAGGCCTAAAGTCTCAATTAATTCACAAGTCGTTGCTATTCATTTTGTTTGATTGAAGTCTACAAAGACAAAGACACATTGTGCACTTGGTCTCCTGTCCCCAAATGTAGGAGGCGAAAGAAAGCAAGTGTTCTTTTTGTCAATGGAGGCCAAGTCAAAGCTAAAAAGAGGAATGAAATTTGAATTTGAATCAAGCGGTTAATGCCAGAACAACTAAGATCATTGTTTATTATCAGTGGGTCTTTGTGGGTTAATCTTTTGTGCTTTGACCTGCTCTGACCTGTCTTTCAGGTCACCTGATAATAAATGCTGTGTATTCATTCACTCTGCTGACAACAACGACACACATTCAGCTCTTCCTTCGATTGTGCTCCATAGCTCTGCTCTGTTTAGTTAGAATTTATTTCCCTCCAGCTTTATCTCATCCCTCCCTTTGCTCTCTCTGCCCCAACCTCCAGGAGTCAGAATTGGATTCAAACAAGCAACCCGACAGCCCGTCAGAGGAGGACCTCATCACACCCAGACCCATATCGACCAGGGAGAACCCCAAATATCAGCTGTTCTTGAACAACGAGCTGAAAACCAATGGCTTAAGTGGCAGGGATTCGGATGGCCTCGGCGGTGTTGGGTCATCCGGAGAGAAGAGCCCCATGCTGTCCAGATGGGAGACCAGCCGGCTGGGGGTGAACAACTACCGAGGGTCCCTGGAGTCCCTGACCTCACGGGACTGGGACACAGGTTCTGACAGGGTGGGTGAGGCAGACTTCACTCAGGGACGTGTGTGTGATTTAGCTCCGGGAGATTAGAGCCCGTCTTTATGCTAATCAGGTCCTGCTGGACGAGTGTTATTCCTGATGGTGAAACAGTGCCATCTCCTGGAGAAAACACAGATTTATTGGTTTACTGACGTCTCCATCTTGTCAAAACCTAAAGGTCTTACTTCCAGAATAAGGAGATAAAGTCTTGTGGTGTATTTGGAATTTGAAGTGACATTTCCATCATTATTTTCAAGCTTTTGCTTCTGGAAAATACTCACAGGTTGGCTCCTCTTGAGTTGGAGCCTTTAATATAACCCAAGTTACTCAGAGACTTAAGGTTTCAGTTTAAATTAATCTGTTTAAGGACTAAATCTAATTCAACAAAAAGAAGTTGAATCCACATTTTGCAGTCCTGTCTCAGTATAATTACTGTACAGTAATAGAGTACAAATCTTTATTTATGTGTCTACTTCCACCTTAAATATGAGTTAAACTGAGTTAGTTCAATGATTAAAACACAATTTTTTCAACACAACTTTCAGGCTCTGAAGTCAGCTTTTATTTGATAGGGGATTAATATAAATAAATTTTTCCTTTCCAGTTTCTGAGCAGCGCCACCTTCAGGAAAAAACACCGATTTAAGGTTTCTCATTGGCCGTCGTGGTCACCTGACTGCTCTCACGAAATTGAATCAAAGCAGAGTTTCTCAGCTTCAACACGACTTTAATCCTGCATCAATCAAATCTGATCAAATGTTTTAAAACGAGATGCTTCTCCTGCTGTAAAAGATGCAGATCCCAGAGCTCATAAGCACAGTAATGCTTCTAACTCACAGCTGATGACACTGGCATCCTGTTAAAGTAATAAATGTTTGATTTATAATGTAGGATTGGTCCGCTTTTGTGGCCTAATGGCAGATAGCGTCACTGACATTCTTCCTCATCCTGTTTTCACACGTGATTGATTGAAATATGTCAACATTTGGATTCAGTTCAGCTATAATTTCACAGCAGTTTAGAAATCTTCATTCATCAGCTTTAATTTATTACATTAACAGGAGCATTGATGAAATTCAGCTGCATATTCTAATGCTACCTTTGTCCTATTTTAAAGTAAGAACAAATTTTATTTAAGCAAAATGATCACCATGGTTGCATGGTCTGTGGCTGGAGGTTTAATACTTGCATGGTGTTGTGTGTGTTTACAGCTGGCTGCTATCGACAGCCCCCCCCGGGTATTTAACAGTCCATACATCACAACCACCTCGATGGAATTCAACCCCTCGTACCGACTGTCAGAGTTTAAGGTGAATCCAAAGCTGTTTCCTGTTTCTGATCATATGCATACGTACGGTTTTGCTTGAAAAGTCTCGAGTCAACCTTCATTTACTTTATTTTGTCTGGAAAACAGAAAATAGGTTCTGCCATTTACTGAAAAATACTTAAACTTGGATAAAAATACAATAAACATGACAAGAACAGTTTGTTCAGTTCTCAGCAGCTTTAAAGTGAATATCTGGTCTGAGCTCCTTTATTCTCCAACACAGCCTGAACCCTCTGAGACAAGCTTTCTGTCATTTCTTTAAGGAGTCTTCAGGAATAGTTCTCCAGGCTTCTTGAAGGACATCCCAAAGCTCTTCTTTGGATGTGGGCTGCCTTTTGTTCCGTTCTCTGTCAGATGATCCCACACTGCTTCAATAATGTTGAGGTCCGGGCTCTGGGGAGGATTCATCCCTCCATAAGACCTGTTGCCACTGATTTTCAGTCCACTTCTTGTGTCATTTGGCACAGCTCAGCCTTTTCTCCCTGTTTCCCTTCCTTAAGAACGGCTTCTTGACAGCCACCCTTCCATGGAGACCATTTCTGATGAGGCTTGGGCCAACAGTAGATGGATCAGCTGAAGGTCCAGATGCATCTCTCAGGTCCTGTCAGGTCACAGCTGGATTTTTTCCTCTTTCTTAAGGACATCACTTTCAGATCCTGTTCATCTGCTGGAGATAGTTTTTTAGGCCTGACACTTCTTCTTTTGTCCTCCACTTGTCCAGTTTCCTCAAATGTTTTAAGGACACACTGCACACCATGCTGAGATATGCCAAGTTTTCAGCTAATAGCTCTTTGGGAATCACCTTGTTGCTGCAGAAATCCTATTTTCTGTCTGTCAAACTATGTTTTCTTTGCTGTTTTTCATAGTTTTTTAGGCCTGACACTTCTTCTTTTGTCCTCCACTTGTCCAGATTCCTCAGTTTTATTGTGACTCACTGAAAACTGTGCAGAGATACGACAAACTTGTGGTTATTACTTTAGTGCCTAAAGGTGCAATTTAAACCAGATATCTGTTTCAGACACAAATGATCCATCAAGCATTGAATAATTGACTTAACAAAGAAAAAAAACACATTCCACTTAAAATGTTCAGGACTGCAACATGAGTGAAAAAACAGCCAATGTCCGAATAAAAACTTTAAAAAACCCTCAGGAGGCCTGGAGATCCACTTTAAAGTCTGGCTACTGAGAATGAAGAAATTAAATGTGTTTGTTTGATATCTCCAGGGTCAGGGAGGACTGTCTCCTGCCACCTCAGAGATGAACTTGCACCCCTTCAACAGTCGCAGCACCAGCCCAATACCCACACCCACCCTTAACCCGTCCCGCCCACGATTTTCCGCCTACGACACGCTTATGAGGAGGAGGGCGGATGTCAACAACAGCGTACGTTTACTCCCAGATACCCGACTCGCCTCCACAGCATGTCCCGTGTTGATGTTCCACATATTCTGTGTGCAGGTGGCATCTGTTCATTACAGCGTACGCTCCTCTACTCTGGGGGCACCCAATAAAAAAGACTACATCGAGGAACTGACCAAAGAGCTGGATGCCTGCCAAAAGGTAGGCTTCGTCTGGGTTCCCTGTAGTTCCCCCGTGGGTTCATGGTTTAACAGCGAATCAGACTCCATGTTGTGTTTAGTTGGTCCCTTTCATCATTTTGGTGTCGCTTGATTGTATCGAGCAGTTCCCATGATGTCAGCCCAGGAATCGACTGTTGTTCAACTGATGCTGGATGCATCTAAAGATGGATGCATCTAAAGCTGGATGCATCTAAAGATGGATGCATCTAAAGCTGGATGCATCTAAGGCTGGATGCATCTAAAGCTGGATGCATCTAAAGCTGGATGCATCTAAAGCTGGATGCATCTAAAGCTGGATGCATCTAAAGCCGGATGCATCTAAAGATGGATGCATCTAAAGCTGGATGCATCTAAAGCTGGATGCATCTAAAGATGGGTGCATCTAAAGCTGGATGCATCTAAAGCTGGATGCATCTAAAGCTGGATGCATCTAAAGCTGGATGCATCTAAAGCTGGATGCATCTAAAGCCGGATGCATCTAAAGATGGATGCATCTAAAGCTGGATGCATCTAAAGATGGATGCATCTAAAGATGGATGCATCTAAAGATGGATGCATCCGGCTTTAGATGCATCCATCTTTAGATGCATCTAAAGTTGGATGCATCTAAAGCTGGATGCATCTAAAGATGGATGCATCTAAAGCTGGATGCATCTAAAGCTGGATGCATCTAAAGCTGGATGCATCTAAAGCTGGATGCATCTAAAGCTGGATGCATCTAAAGCTGGATGCATCTAAAGATGGATGCATCTAAAGATGGATGCATCTAAAGCTGGATGCATCTAAAGATGGATGCATCTAAAGCAGGATGCATCTAAAGCTGGATGCATCTAAAGCTGGATGCATCTAAAGCTGGATGCATCTAAAGATGGATGCATCTAAAGATGGATGCATCTAAAGCAGGATGCATCTAAAGATGGATGCATTACTGCATGAAGAGCTATGTGAGGGACAATGCCCTCCAAGGTGTCCATTATCAGAAATGAATGGACACCTTGGAGGGCATTATCCCACTTGGTCACTTACGAAGGAAATAAATATTCAATCAATCATTAATACTTTAATGTGTGATATATGCGTGTCTTTGTCAGCCAGGAAGTTTCTTAGTGTTTTAACTTGCTATGTCGTGGTTTTTCTTTGTGTTTATCTCGTCTTTTGTTCAATTCCTCCGGTGTCACGTCCTCGTGTCGCTTCTCCTTCTCCTTCTGCTGCATCCCAGTCTTCAAAGTTATCAAATTCACCAAATAAGTAAAAAAAAATGATAAAATCACTGTTTGAAATAACGTTGAGTGTTCGTTGCCATGGTTACCGGCTTGCGTCGCTTCTCCTTCTGCTCAAATTCACCAAATAAGTTAAAAGAAATTATAAAATCACTCGTTGAAATAACGTTGAGTCTCCGTTGCCATGGTTACCAGCTAGCGTCGCTTCTGCTTCTGCTGCATCCCAGTCTTCAAAGTTATCAAATTCACAAAATAAGTTTAAAGAAATGATAAAATCACTGGTTGAAATAACGTTGAGTCTCCGTTGCCATGGTTACCAACTAGCGTCGCTTCTTCTTCTCCTTCTGCTGCATTCCGGTCTTCAAAGTTATCAAATTCACCAAATAAGTTTAAAGAAATGATAAAATCACTGGTTGAAATAACGTTGACTCTCCGTTGTCACGGTTACCAGCTAGCGTCGCTTCTCCTTCTGCTGCATCCCAGTCTTCAAAGTTATGAAATTCACCAAAGAAGTTAAGATAAATTATAAATTCACTCTCCGTCTCCGTTGCTACGGTTACCAACTAGCGTTTGAGCCGGACGCAATAATTAGAGCTGTCGTCGGGCAATTTGACCGGAATGTCTTTCCTGGGTGTCCTTTATCACCTTTTAACCTACACCCTCCAGCCCCTCAGAATCGAGTATTAACCCAGGCCGTGGTATAAAAAAAGATATTTGACTTTGAATCGTGTGTTTGCTGCAGCGCAACCAGTTCCTCGAGGCAGAGAGCGTGGTGATGGATAAGGAGAGGAACCAGATCAGGTCAGACATTTTTTTTATTCTGCTGATATTGTTTATTCTGCTGGTCAGAAGCTACTGAGCCCCTTCTGGCTTTAAAGTTAGTGTTTGAATATGTTGCACCTTTGGGTTGTATTGGTTTAGATATGTTCTAAATGTCTAAATTCTAAGAGCCAGGACTTCTTCTTCTCTTCTGAAGTGGTCCGGAGCAACACCCTCGTGTGACGTCAGCATGTTTTCAAGTTTCTTTCTTATAATCTGATGAGGTTTAAAACACCCGATCGCTTCTCCTCTGTGAAGGTTTGAGATGCGAGCGCTGCTGGTGAACAACGAGGACCTGCTGAGGAGCAACGCTCAGCTGAACAATGAGCTGAAGAAGACCAGGGAGCAGATGATAGAGATGGAGAAAGAGAGCCAGGCCATGGGGGAGAGATTCCGACAGATGGAGGTGGGACAGGCAGACTGACGGAGACAGAAGTATTTCAAAGATTTCCTGTGATTAACTCTCATCTTGTGCTGCGCAGATTGAGGTGAAGCAAGCTCGGGAAGTGATGGTGGAGGCAAACACTCAGGAGTACGCCTTCAACTTCCTGGAGCAGTCGCTCAAAAACAAGCTCCAGGATGCTGAGGTACGTCCAGCCACACAGGAGCAGATTCAGAGCATAATGAAACACAGAATAGCTTCACTTTCTGTGCAGAGGGTCGGACGTTTGTACATTTATTTTTTCATGCACATGTAAGCAGATAAGAGTCATTGAAGCCTCACCTACTGATCTAACAGGTCGCTGTCACCAGTAAGCAGCTGTTATTCCAGAAAATGAAGGCATGCGGCTGGAAACCTGCGGTTAACCTTATATTTCTCTGCTTTTGGGCACAATGCCGGCGAAAATGTAGATGATGACGTCCCAGCTTCAAATGTTTCTGGAGCAGGTTTTACATTGTGCACTTCCACTTAGAGAGTTCAGGCTATCCTGGAGTTCCTCCAGTCTATTCAGAACATATTAAGAACGACTTGGACTCTGCTTACATCTTCTTCTGGCATTTTAAGTAAATTTACACGAATGGATCTTTTGTTTTTTGGGGGTTTTTTTTGCACTACATGTGTTCCTCCTCCACGCTCCCCTTTGGTCAGGATAGCATCGTGTTAGCATCTTGTTAGCATCTTGTTAGCATCATGTTTGCATCTTGTTAGCATCGTGTTAGCATCATGTTTGCATCTTGTTAGCATCGTGTTAGCATGTTGTTAGCGTCGTGTTAGCATCTTATTAGCATCGTGTTAGCATCTTGTTAGCATCATGTTTGCATCGTGTTAGCATCTTGTTAGCATCATGTTTGCATCGTGTTAGCATCTTGTTAGCATCTTGTTAGCATCGTGTTTACTGGTACTGTGAAATAGGGTGACATGTAGCTGTGTATGATGAAGCCGAACTCTGAACTGTTTGTTTCCTCTTCAGGAGAACCTGGAGAAGCAGACGCAGCATGCTCAGAATCTGGCGGAGAAGTTGTGGCAGGTGGAGCGACAGCTGGAGGAGCTGGAGATCGACAATGGAACCAAGGGCAAGAGGTCGATCGAACTCAACAGCACCATCCACAGACTGGAGACCGAGGTACTCACAGACAAATACAGACAGATCTTCTAACCTTTTCTGATTCCAGGCTTCTACCATCTCTTAAAAAAACTATTATTTCTGGTCACAAGTGATATTTTAACAAATTGTGCCAACTTGTTTTAAAAAGGCATCATATGTCTTCTTTAGAAAGAACAAAACAAACAAAAACGCTTGATACAGTAAGCTGATACAAGCATTTAAGGTTATTTTTCCCCTTTCACATTGTGACATACCTACAGATGTGCACAATTCAGTACATTTCTTTGTGTTTCCAGCTGAGTGAAGCCATGCAGGCATCTACACAGGCTGAGGCTGAGCTGCACCTGCAGCAGAAACTGCGCGAGGACGCCCAGCTGAGGGTGGTGGACCTGGAGGAAGTACTGCTGGAGAAAGAGCAGGAGCTGCAGAATCTGCAGTCCCTCGTCAGCAAACTGCAGGGAGAGGTATTTCCACCGCTTTAGCCTCAGCTAACGTGATGTCAGCCTTCAAACAACATCTCAGAACACCTTTTTTCTTTGTCTTTTTTGCGTCTGCGTGCAGGTATCTGGTAAGCTGATTGATAAGGAGCGGACGCTGGAGGAGGAGATCCAGCTGCGGGAGAGGCTGCAGCTGCAGTGCAAGCAGGCTGAGAGGGCAGTGGATGATCTCACCATGGAGCTGCAGACCACAAATCAGACCAAAGAAGACCTGGCCAAACAACTCAAACAGGCTCAGGTACCACTTTATCTGATTTAAACGGCCTGAGTTTCACTTGTGAGTGAAAAATAGGGACTATAAAATCCAAGAAAAACAAAACTTAATGACTTTCCTGCTGAGTAGCCCTTCTTATCTGATACACAGGGGTGTATCTTCAGCTTCATTCTGCTGCAGCTTGTTAAACAGCCATCAGACACAATAATAATACACAATAATTCCACTGCATGTTGCTGAGGGAGCATGTCACTCGGCTATAAGTGTGTTCAGGGTTTAGATGTGCACATTAAGTAGGTTGTGGACTTTTTTTGGTGTTTGTTTTCAATAAATCAAAAGTATCAGTCAAGCGCATTAAATGTCAGTATTAATATTAGCAAAGAAACCCAATTTATTGAAGCGTACTCCCATTTCCAAGCCTCCATAAGGCAGCTTCCACTGAGGTTCTGTGCACATGACCCAGTGATTCAAACAGAGATGTCCGCTTTAATTACTCAGTCATGCAAACTATCAGAGTTTGGGGTTAATGAGGTCTTAATTATGCAAATCCTGTTTAGGAATCAGCATGTTAATCCCAAATACATCATGTTGCCCTTTCTGAGGATACCTAATCTGTCCCATTTCTAAATAACCTGAGTGACAAACAGTGAAGTGAGCTGGGAGACAGCTCAGAGCTGTCTGAGAAGTTCGTGTGTGGATCAGGACATGCTTTTTGTGGTGTTCAGGAGAAGATGATTGATCTGGAGAGCGATCTTGAGGAGCTGCATGACAGCGAACAGAGATGGGCCAACAAGCACAAGAGGGCCATCGAACAGGTAAATGCACCAGGAACCGGAAAAGCTCTTCATATCCACTTGATTTTCTTGCTTATTGAAACATAATCATATTTGCTTTCAGACTGAGCAGCTGCAGCTCAAGTTGATTCAGGGGATAGATCAGATGGACCAGCTGGAGATGGAGAAGGACGCCATGGAGAGACAGGTAATCTGCTGCTGTTTGTGTCCACTTGTGGGGTCCAGCATGTTTTACGGGGATTTTTTTGTTTTTTACGGTCACATTTTGCTTAATCTTTAGTTATATTTAGAGTAAAGGTTAGGTTTAGGCATTCAGCTGTGATGGTTGGAGTAAATGCATTATTTCAATGGTAAACCACCACAAAGATGCAAAAAGAAGGGCGTGTGTGTATTATTGTATCTGTACTTTTAGTCTCCATTTTGAGATTTAAAGACATTTATTCAGATTCAGTTGCTGATATTGTGGGGTCCAGCATGTTTTACGGGGATTTTTTTGTTTTTTACGGTCACATTTTGCTTAATCTTTAGTTATATTTAGAGTAAAGGTTAGGTTTAGGCATTCAGCTGTGATGGTTGGAGTAAATGCATTGTGTCAATGGTAAACCACCACAAAGATGCAAAAAGAAGGGCGTGTGTGTATTATTGTATCTGTACTTTTAGTCTTCATTTAAACTGAGATTTAAAGACATTTATTCAGATTCAGTTGCTGATATTGTGGGGTCCAGCATGTTTTACGGGGATTTTTTTGTTTTTTACGGTCACATTTTGCTTAATCTTTAGTTATATTTAGAGTAAAGGTTAGGTTTAGGCATTCAGCTGTGATGGTTGGAGTAAATGCATTATTTCAATGGTAAACCACCACAAAGATGCAAAAAGAAGGGCGTGTGTGTATTCTTGTATCTGTACTTTTAGTCTCCATTTTGAGATTTAAAGTGATTTATTCAGATTCAGTTGCTGATATTGTGGGGTCCAGCATGTTTTACGGGGATTTTTTGTTTTTTACGGTCTCATTTTGCTTAATCTTTAGTTATAATTAGAGTAAAGGTTAGGTTTAGGTATTCAGCTGTGATGGTTGGAGTAAATGCATTATTTCAATGGTAAACCACCACTAAGATGCAAAAAGAAGGGTGTGTGTGTATTATTGTATCTGTACTTTTAGTCTCCATTTTGAGATTTAAAGAGATTTATTCAGATTCAGTTGCTGATATTGTGGGGTCCAGCACGTTTTACGGGGATTTTTTTGTTTTTTACGGTCACATTTTGCTTAATCTTTAGTTATAATTAGAGTAAAGGTTAGGTTTAGGCATTCAGCTGTGATGGTTGGAGTAAATGCATTGTGTCAATGGTAAACCACCACTAAGATGCAAAAAGAAGGGCGTGTGTGTATTCTTGTATCTGTACTTTTAGTCTTCATTTAAACTGAGATTTAAAGAGATTTATTCAGATTCAGTTGCTGATATTGTGGGGTCCAGCACGTTTTACGGGGATTTTTTTGTTTTTTACGGTCACATTTTGCTTAATCTTTAGTTATATTTAGAGTAAAGGTTAGGTTTAGGCTGTGCATCTCTCTAAACTACATCAGAGCTAAAAGTATATACATATATATATATATTAGGACTCATTGTTGCCATGTTGCAACACTAGCAAGACAAACTCTGGCTCTGGAGCTCCCCCCAGATGTTTTTATGTGAGATGGGGGTTGCATTGAGCAAATTTCACTGCTAGGTGTCTTCCAACGGAGTTACAATCTGTTTCCAAGTATAACTACAGCTAAAGCTGCGGAAACAACATAAAATGAGTTAATTACTTTGAATCTCTAATACATTTATCCGTGTGTGTGTAGCTGCGGGAGCTGCGTATGCAGGTGGAGGAGCTTGAGAGCTCCAGAGTGCAGGAAGACGTGATTTCAAGGGCCGAGTGCAGAGTCAAGGAGCTGGAGAATGCTTTGAGGGTGGAGGAGAGGTGAGTGCAAAACAAAGGCTACGTGGAATACATCTAACTGTGTTATTTCATCAGTTCATGGATATGAAAAGTATTAGCTCATGTTGAATTTGATGGCAGCAACAGAAACAGGGTTGCGTAGCATCCCCTCTTCTTTTAACCGAGATGCTAACAGACGATGTTCTTATTCGCTCGAGGACTCCAGCTGTTCAACAGGTCTTCTCTGTAATATTCTGTGTTTCATCACTAATGCTCCCCACACACCAGAAGACTTTGAAAAGACTCTGAAAGACGATCAGCTCACATCTAAAGACGAGTGTTTAGAGTTTTTAGTCCCAGACTAGCCTCAGACTAAAGATTTTACAAACACTGAATCTTGTAGGGTCACTATTTACAAGACTACAAGTAGATTTTTTAGATTTTTTCCCATCATGCTCAGCAGAAGTTTTACAAAAATGGAGGAGAAGCAGCTTTTAGCTGCAGCTGCTCTGGTCTGTGCAGTGGTTTGTAGGGAAAAACCCAACAAAAAGAAGAACTCCAAAAACTGCAGTTAGACTCCTAAAGACTGCAGTTAGACTCCTAAAGACTCCAGTTAGACTCCTAAAGACTCCAGTTAGACTCCTAAAGACTGCAGTTAGACTCCTAAAGCCTCCAGTTAGACCCCTAAAGACTCCAGTTAGACTCCTAAAGACTCCAGTTAGACTCCTAAAGACTCCAGTTAGACTCCTAAAGACTCCAGTTAGACTCCTAAAGACTGCAGTTAGACTCCTAAAGACTGCAGTTAGACTCCTAAAGCCTCCAGTTAGACCCCTAAAGACTCCAGTTAGACTCCTAAAGACTCCAGTTAGACTCCTAAAGACTCCAGTTAGACTCCTAAAGACTCCAGTTAGACTCCTAAAGACTCCAGTTAGACTCCTAAAGACTCCAGTTAGACTCCTAAAGACTCCAGTTAGGCTCCTAAAGACTCCAGTGAGACTCATAAAGACTCCAGTTAGACTCCTAAAGACTGAAGTTAGACTCCTAAAGACTCCAGTTAGACTCCTAAAGACTCCAGTTAGACTCCAGTTAGACTCCTAAAGACTCCAGTGAGACTCCTAAAGACTCCAGTTAGACTCCTAAAGGCTCCAGTTAGACTCCTAAAGACTCCAGTTAGACTCATAAAGACTCCAGTTAGACTCCTAAAGACTGAAGTTAGACTCCTAAAGACTCCAGTTAGACTCCTAAAGACTCCAGTTAGACTCCAGTTAGACTCCTAAAGACTCCAGTTAGACTCCTAAAGACTCCAGTTAGACTCCTAAAGACTCCAGTGAGACTCATAAAGACTCCAGTTAGACTCCTAAAGACTCCAGTTAGGCTCCTAAAGACTCCAGTGAGACTCCTAAAGACTCCAGTTAGACTCCTAAAGACTCCAGTTAGACTCATAAAGACTCCAGTTAGACTCCTAAAGACTGAAGTTAGACTCCTAAAGACTGAAGTTAGACTCCTAAAGACTCCAGTTAGACTCCTAAAGACTCCAGTTAGACTCCAGTTAGACTCCTAAAGACTCCAGTTAGACTCCTAAAGACTGAAGTTAGACTCCTAAAGACCCCAGTTAGACTCCAGTTAGACTCCTAAAGACTCCAGTTAGACTCCTAAAGACTCCAGTTAGACTCCTAAAGACTCCAGTTAGACTCCTAAAGACTCCAGTTAGACTCCTAAAGACTGAAGTTAGACTCCTAAAGACTCCAGTTAGACTCCAGTTAGACTCCTAAAGACTCCAGTGAGACTCATAAAGACTCCAGTGAGACTCCTAAAGACTCCAGTTAGACTCCTAAAGACTCCAGTGAGACTCATAAAGACTCCAGTTAGACTCCTAAAGACTCCAGTTAGGCTCCTAAAGACTCCAGTGAGACTCCTAAAGACTCCAGTTAGACTCCTAAAGACTCCAGTTAGACTCATAAAGACTCCAGTTAGACTCCTAAAGACTGAAGTTAGACTCCTAAAGACTCCAGTTAGACTCCTAAAGACTCCAGTTAGGCTCCTAAAGACTCCAGTGAGACTCCTAAAGACTCCAGTTAGACTCCTAAAGACTCCAGTTAGACTCCTAAAGACTCCAGTTAGACTCCTAAAGACTGCAGTTAGGCTCCTAAAGACTCCAGTGAGACTCCTAAAGACTCCAGTTAGACTCATAAAGACTCCAGTTAGACTCCTAAAGACTGAAGTTAGACTCCTAAAGACTCCAGTTAGACTCCTAAAGACTCCAGTTAGACTCCTAAAGACTCCAGTTAGACTCCTAAAGACTCCAGTTAGACTCATAAAGACTCCAGTTAGACTCCTAAAGACTGAAGTTAGACTCCTAAAGACTCCAGTTAGGCTCCTAAAGACTCCAGTGAGACTCCTAAAGACTCCAGTTAGACTCCTAAAGACTCCAGTTAGACTCATAAAGACTCCAGTGAGACTCCTAAAGACTCCAGTTAGACTCCTAAAGACTCCAGTTAGACTCCTAAAGACTCCAGTTAGACTCCTAAAGACTCCAGTTAGGCTCCTAAAGACTCCAGTGAGACTCCTAAAGACTCCAGTTAGACTCATAAAGACTCCAGTTAGACTCCTAAAGACTGAAGTTAGACTCCTAAAGACTCCAGTTAGACTCCTAAAGACTCCAGTTAGGCTCCTAAAGACTCCAGTGAGACTCCTAAAGACTCCAGTTAGACTCCTAAAGACTCCGGTTAGACTCCTAAAGACTCCAGTTAGGCTCCTAAAGACTCCAGTGAGACTCCTAAAGACTCCAGTTAGACTCATAAAGACTCCAGTTAGACTCCTAAAGACTGAAGTTAGACTCCTAAAGACTCCAGTTAGACTCCTAAAGACTCCAGTTAGGCTCCTAAAGACTCCAGTTAGACTCCTAAAGACTCCGGTTAGACTCCTAAAGACTGAAGTTAGACTCCTAAAGACTCCAGTTAGACTCCTAAAGACTCCAGTTAGACTCCTAAAGACTGAAGTTAGACTCCTAAAGACTCCAGTTAGACTCCAGTTAGACTCCTAAAGACTCCAGTTAGACTCCTAAAGACTCGTCTCAATCTTCAAAGACTGTGTGCTGATCCCTTTCAGGTTAATTCTCTTCCAAAACAGTTTCCTTTTCATTCTGTCTGAACGGGTCTGAACGCTAGGCTAACGTGGCTAACGTGCATATTTTTATGTACAGGAACAAAGCAACTCTGGCCAACGCCGTCAGTAAACTGGAAAGAAGGATCAACGAGCTGAGTGACCAGATAGAGGAGGAGCAACGGATAGCTGCTGAGCAGAGAGATCTGGTAAACTGCACGCACACTAATGTGAACGAACACGTGTGCATACTCCCTCCACAAGGGGGCAGTAGAGCAGACCGGAGAGTGTAGGCAGGAGAGTCCTGGCTTCACAGGACTTTATGCAGAGTCACACTGACTGCTCTAAATGAATATCAGAGCCAAACTTCATCTTCTTATGCTTATTTTCCTCAGATGACCCAGAGGATCCGCTCCCTGAAGCGTCAGCTGAACGAGGCGGAGGAGGAAGCGAGCAGGAAGGAGGCGCAGTACCGCCACACCCAGCGAGAGCTGAGCGATGAGCGGGAAAGCAACAGCCGCCTGCAGCGGCAGCTGCTCGACCAGCACCTGCAAAACAAGTGCGGACTGTGCACACACACTTTAACACACAAGCTTTAAAGTAGGAAACTCTAAAGCAGCGTCTCTGTCTCACAGGCGTAAGGAGAACCTGACAATCCGCCAGACTCTGGACAACCTGAGGTTGGATCTGAGCGTGGACGATGAAGACGACGACGAGCAGCAGCCCGAAACGAACCCACCAACCAACACCGTCACCACAGTTTAGACCCGACACTCAGCCGAATGGCATAAAAAGAGAAAAGGAAAGGAAATAACAGTCGGTTTGTTGCAGAAAATCTCACTTGTTGGTTCTTTTGGGCTCTTTGGGGTCACAGAAAAGACTCTATGACAATATATTGTGTCCATCACGGAACTTTTCCAGGTGAATCTTGCATTTAAGGAGACATAACAGCTGAACTCTGACCTTTCATCCATTACGAGCAGTTAAATCAGTAAGTTGCAGAGCTGACTTACTCCTTCTTCTTCTTTGGTAATCAGGAGGAACATCATCTGTAAAGAGCTGAAGAAACAAGCGATGGACTCCCTGCTCTCTTTCAAATATTCACATGATTTGCTTTTTCTTTGCAGCAGAGTAAGAAAACGTGCAGGAATTTGGCTCAAAGCTGTGCCGAAACACTGAGGGCCGTCCCAGAAGTGATGGCAATGAGCTCGAATTTTAAGATTTAACGTTGGACGACTGCACACAAGCCCACTGAAAACGGACGGACTGCGACTCCTGTAGATTTAAGACTTCTCCACCTTGTTTCTTTTTTATAAAAAAGGTACTTTCTGTGTTGGCTCAGCTGCAGTATTTGGTTGTGGACATATTCCAGGGTAAAGGAACACAACAACGTGTAAATGTGGGCTAACTTAGGGGCTTTTCAGAGCTGATTGTGTCTTTTATTTTTGATTCAGAAGCAAACGGCATTAAAAAAATATATTTATATGAGACGCTTTTTACATGTTTGTCTTCGTTTTTATGATTTAGGGATCGCTGAGTCTTTCCAGCTGCTTGCGGGACACCTTTTTAAGAATGAAACGTTGGATTTATTTCAGTTGTGTGTGTTTTTCGGGGGTGTTTGTTGGTGTTAACTTGCTGTGCATCCTGTGTTTCTGTACATGAGATCCGAGGTTTGTTTCTACAGAGAACTTCTCATTTTACACCAGGCACCTTCAACACAAACAAACAAACGATTGTTTGCCCAGAGTTCTGGTTTTGAACGTGTAAAAGCTAAAGAAAAATCTGAAATTAACTGTTTATGATGAACCCGAGAGACTAAAAATGTGGCGTTATCTTCTGAAGACGTTATCTTCTGAGGACCATGACAAAGTCCCAACTTGCATGATAAAAACAAGAAAGGTTTCTGGCTTTTTGCCCTCATCTTTTCCTTGTCCACCTGGATTAGCTGCCAGGTGTTGGTGGCAGTTAAATTCCTTCTCAGGCAGTTCACGAACTGTCTCGGCTCCTTCAGTCTGGTCGGCGGCGCTCCGGCTCGTGATGCCCGGCGAAGCTAGCGAGCCACGATTACGTAATAGTTCCTTTTTTGTGAATGCGATGTGCTTCCACACACGGTTTTCTGTGGAATTTGTTGAATGATGTGCATGCTCTTTATTTTTTTTAAGGACAGTTGCTTTGTTTTGGTTTATGTTTTCGTTCTATTAAAGGAAACCTGAGGCAAAGGCAGAAAAAAAGAACTGTGTTTGAAATTCATTCTCAAATAGCAGTAAAACCCAAATTGGTGTTTTAATTTGAAGTTGAAGCCCTTCCTCCTTCAGTCTTCTGTACATCTGCTTGCAGTTTAAATTCAGTCATGTTTACACTTGCTGCTATATTTAGTTTATAAGTTTTTCTCTGGGAGAAAATTGTGGCTCTACTATAACTGCCTCACTTGCATTTATGGTCCATATTTGCTCTGAAAAATGACTTTCCATAGAAATAAAGTAGATTTTATGACTTATTTCTGCAGCAACATGCTTCCTGGCTCCTGTTCTGTATTTATTTTTCACACTTTCTCTTTTGGTCAGAAGTTTTTAATTAAAAAGTACAAAACAAAATAATTTTTCGCTCTGATTCTGAAATCTTTTTTTTTGTGTAGTTTTTCCTCATTGTTTTAAGTAAATAACAATATCAAATATTAAAACTGTGAAATGTCTTTTTTTGTCTCATTTTTCATGCAACATGTTTAAAACCGTTCTCACAGTGAATTATGTGAAAAAGAAAGGTGCAAGAATCTTAATTCAAGAGATTAATGAAACAAAAATAAAACGAAAACAGGCGACTTCAGACCCAGACCAAAGCAATGGATCAGACTAGATTAGTTTGTTACAGCGGGTTGTCCAATAACCGGAAGGTTGGCGGTTCGATTCCCACTCTCGCAGCTCAAGATGGCACAAAAAAAACACATTCTGTCCTTGAGCAAGGCACCGTGCCTCCAGGCGCTGTGATTGGCTGCCTACTGCTCCAGTGTTAAATGCAGAGGAGTAATTTCGTGTGACTGCAGCACTTCCTGCTGCCACTGAAAAGACTTTTTTGGGGGGTAAAAAAAGGAAAACACCAGGGTAAAACCAACAGAGATTTATTTGCAGCTCTGGCATCGGAAACACTGAACGCATCGCAGGTCATTCCATTCTCATTGTGTCAAACATGCTGACGGTGCAACAAACAGTACAAACTGCAGGCATCAGAGAGAACTCGCACAAAGTGGATTTCCAAAAATAAAAGCTCTTAGAGGTACTTTGATTAGTCATTGATATATCTGGCACAAAAACAACACCAGGACGTCTGCTCTCTTTTGCCTCTGCTTGGTAATTTAAGAACAATTATGCATTAAAATATCCAGCAGCTCACAAACTTCACAGAGGATCAGACAGAAGAAATTTAACAGGCACAACATGACTCTGCAAACGGCAAACTTTTAATGTGAAGTCAAAAGTTATGGTCGGACTCGACTGAAGACAGCAAAACAAATGTGCCTGAATTTAGGCAAAAAAGACGCAACCAAGGACAAACCAATTCGTTTCAGAAGATTGTCATAATTAAAAGGCATTGGTTTCAGGAAAATGCATCTATTTGATCCCTCTTGTAGTCTTTTTTCATTTAAATTAGTCAGTTTTTAATACATTTTCACCCAATTTAGTCAACTCGATCACAGGTCATTTATAGGCAGGTGTTATCCATAAAAAACCAAAGATTTTATCTTCTTTTAACCAAACAATGGAAATTTAGCAAGAGACAAATAATAATGCTGCTTAGAACTTTTTAGGCTGTTCATGCTTGTATTTATAGGTTTATAGTATCGACCTCAGTGCTCTCATCAACCTATCAGCAAACTATTTCAACAAACAGCAGGCAAATAAAGTTTGATCAGCTGGTGATGAACATGGAACAGCACCAGAACTGGGACATTAAACAATAAAACCTGACTCTATTGGAGAGTAAACAGCAAACACATGCAAAAAAAAAACCAAAAACCCAACTCAACCCCAGTGAGACGGTGTTGTTTTGGTTTATGTGCCGTGACAGTTCCCTGGGAAACACTGGTAACTGGGAGAGTTAGCAGCAACAGTGAACATCTGAGGATGGCAAGACTGAGATCAGCTGTTCGCAAATGCTCACGTTTGGCTTCAAACCAGAAATATTGGTTGTTTTTTTTAAAAGATAGAGTGATGGAGCCAGAATCAATTTGAAAAAAAAAAACATTTAGCCTTTACTTAGCCACACGTTAGCATTAGCAGTGAAAGCTGCTGCACAAGTCTAAGAACAGCACGAAGCAACCCTGCAGCAATACTTTCGGACAAGCTGAGACTGCAACGGAAACACGCTCAGCTGGTTCAGAGAGTGGAATAAAAAAGGATTCATCTACTGTCAGATGGAAGGCAAAGGACCATTTCCCTTGTTTCTGGTGCATCTGACCTTGGCTCAAAAACTTCTCAAGAAGTAAAGACAAAGTGTTGAGATGCTGGTAAAACAAGAAGTAATCTGTGACCCAAAGCAGATATGTTTGTGTCTTTATGTCAATTTCCATCTAACACCTGCCTAAAGGCGCTTTTTCAGGGAATGTTTTTAGTTGAAAAAGTACTAAGACCAACGTTTGCTTCCTTTATCGTGTCGGGATTAAACTTCACATCAGTAAAACTAGGACTCTTCCCACCACTTTACATCTAATAACCCACACTGACAAAGTAAAAACATGCTTTTAGACTTCCATCAATCTCAAAAACTGCTTATTTACAGAAGTATTCAGCAAAAGCACTGTTGTGGTAAAGTGCTTCCTGTTCGTGTGAATAATCCTTGAGATGTGATAAAAACTGCGTGATAAAACTGTAAAGAGGCATGCAACAGGGCTTTGAATCTTCCCAGGAGCTATTCTTTCTGTGGAATTCCTTTGGGTTAAACAAAAAAACAACAAAACATCGAGGTCTGTCTGTGAAAGGGTGGAAATACAACCTACAGTGAAGCACGGTAGTGGTAGCATTATGCCTATGGAACATGGAGACTCGTAAAAACTGTTATTAAACCAAAGATCAGACCTCACAGATGTGGAAAGACCTGAAGATGGCAACTGACTAAGCTTTGCAAAGCTAACACAGCCTCAACCAAGAATAATTTAAGCTAATAATGTTCTGTCTGAAGCAAGGGTCTGAATACTCTCAGATTTCACTTTTTAATAAGTTTAAGAATACCAAAATACATATTTTCACTTTGTTGATGCTGATTTTTGAGGGGAGACCTAAGGAGGGCAAAGCCAGTCTGATCCATTTTAAACAGTAGAAGTTGGGTTCAAAGCAAAGACACAGCTTTAAAAAGTCATAGTAAAGCATTTTCTTCCAGTTAGAGTCACAAATATCAAAGCTGTTTCTTTACAGATGATTTCCATTATGATTGAAATAAAGAAAATAAAATGGGAGAGTAAGATGTAAAGAGTAGAGCATGAACATATGAAAAAAACACATTCTTTTTATATAAATAATAGCTCAGTGTATATTCTAACATTGGTCATGTACAGTATAGGACCTCGAAGCCTTAAGTCACTTAGATTATGCTGAAAGGTGAGAATAAAATCAGCCGCACCAAAAATCAGACATTTGGCATTTTCAATATTTTAATGATAGAAAACATTCAGGTGATTTATTCAAAGTACTCTTAAGATCACAGCACTTGTCGAATTTAATTTAAAGGAAGTTCATTTTTAAGCTATGAAGTGGTCTACGTAGCCTAAGTAGCCTTGTTTTTCCAGAAGTTAGAAAAGTATGGCGACAACACACCACCAGAGCAATACTGAAGCTGTCTATTCCACCAGAATGGAACAATGCTTTAGATGTCAAAGCAGTGGATGAGTTGGAAATACTACATCCGTCCTGGTGAGAACACTCACGATCCATCAAATAAAATGTATGCGGCTCAAGCCCTCCGTTTTTGTTGTGATGTCATGGTAACATGGCTGCGCATTAGCAAAATGCTAACTGACAGCTAACTGACGCAGTTATGTGTCTTAAGCACATCAGGGCTGGGAAATAGATGCAATATAATACTTACAGAATGCACAGTAATGTTATAAAATGTATGTATTATTAAAGTTTATAATGTTGCCAAACAACGCCAATTCTAATAAAAGACAAGGCAGTTCTCTACGAATGAAAACAAAAAAGCAGCCGACTGGGTTATGTTAGCTTGACTTATAACATGCTACGACCGTGGAATAAAGAAGCCTGACAGTCAGACAGTTGAGCACTAAACCTAAAAGACTTCTTTCAGTTCAGAAGTTACAGGTACGCTGCAAACTGTCTTTATATAAAATGATGACCCTGTTGTTTTAATTTAGCATCAAGCTGGCAGTCAAAATAAAACTTCTGAGCATTGTTGCTAATTTAGCTAGTTAGCGTTAGCTAGTCCAACTGCTGACCTCACTCCTCAGGCCCCTCATGGGATTTATTTCCTCAGGTCATTGCACTGTGAGCCATTCAGATTTGGGCATAACTAGATTTATTTTACCTGTTTCAACTTAACAGCAATGTAGCTGCAATTTAAATTTCTGCCTGCCTTTCAACAGATGCTCAAATGCACATCTGGGTATTGTTATGTTGCTCTTTTCAAAGAACTGTACTAAACTATAAAGGGATTTTTATTATTAAAGGGATATTTCCAAATCTTATAGTTTAACAATGTGTTTATAAATGTCAGAAATATGAAGAAACAAAAAGATTTGCTGTTTAATATTATAACAGTATATTATTGATGCATTCATATGAGAGTGATTTACGTTACTATGAAAGCTTGACAGGTTTGTTTTGAAGGTTTTTAAAGTAAATGTAGTTCAATAAAAGAAAAAAAGGCCAAAATAAAAATAAATTGCTTATTTCTTCCCTCAAATATGTTTAGAAACTGTTTTTAGTGGACAGCAAAATAAGTAAAAGTCTGATTGTTTAGTGGAATTGATAAACTCACGCTCAAATCTGATTGGCTTGGAGCACAGGGGCCTGACCAGTGATGTCACTTGAGGGGTGAGATTGACAGTTGGACCCTACTTGTTTAGAGACTTTACCTGCCACAACATGAATTAATGAATGAATGAATGTAAGCTGAGTTTTTATCATCTTCAACAGCAGTTTGTGGGCGTTTTATTTTCTGACCACTGCATGGCTCAACAGTAGTTTCAGATCTATGTTCAGAAAATGTTCTTGATCAATAGCAACTGAGCAGAAATCTCTTTCGATTACGGACAGAGGCTGTCTGGCTGTCCTTTGCATCTTGGACAGTCTGCTTTGTGTATTTTGATCCAGTAATGACAGAAATTTGAATGCTGACGCTATCTATGCAACTCTGGCTCAAGCTGAGTTAGCAAGTTAGCAAGAGAAGCTAACAAGCAGACATCGGCAATACAAAAGTCGCTCACTGATCATTCTGACTCAGAAACAGATATCACAGACAGGTTTTAAGTTCAGAAACACTACTGCAGCTACTTGCTTGGGTGTCAAAAGACCTCCAACGTGACACCAAAGCCAATTATACAAAACACAATTTGGCACATGTTTAGCAAACTTCTAAACAAAACTTCTCCGAGCACATGTGGCTAAGACGGGTCCAGCATAGAAAACAGAGAGAAACCGAGGAAAAACAAACAGGTCGCGCAGTTCCTCACCGGAACAGCTTCAGGAGAATAAGACCTAATTTACGCAGACACACAGCCTGATATTAGACTCTTCATGGCCCAGATTAAACATAAAGTTGAACCTTTTCCCTATTATTAAGTAATGAATAGTTAAAGAGTTCAAATTAAAGTTGTAAACATCTTGTTCTGAGTGTTTAGGTCCATTATAATCATTCAAAGCACTTACCAACAGAGAAATAGAGAGCGTGCAGAGCTTAATTCCCAGGCTGCGTGTTTTAAACGAGGCACATTATGTGTCTGACAGTGATGAAACTGTCCCCTACTGTTTTAATTTCCTTCACAAGGCCTACAGGCTGTGGCTGCATTACCTTGAATGTCCATTAGAGGGAGATGGAGTTGTTTAATTGTCAGTGGCAGGACAGTTGGGGAGGAAAAGGAGGAACATAAAAGGAGGAAAAGAGCCGAAGGAGAAAATGGCTCATGTTTGTTTTTATAAATAAGAGAATAAAGAGGAGATGAAGAAACATGCTATCATAACTGACAGGGAAGAAACAGTGAAAGAAGGAAGGAATGTGACAAGAAGAAAGGACGGACACCAGAGGAGCGTTGACTGGTTGTTGTCTTGCATCCCCGACTGATTTAACATGCGCATTTCTTCTCATTGGGCTGTGGTTCAGCGAGCTTTGTGGCTCCGTTCCCATTGGCTGGTTCGGCAGGCGGTTTGTCCACACACTGCTCCATCCTCTTCATGACCAGGTCCAACAGCGTTATCACCGCCTTGTCCACATCTGCTCCTGTTGCTGCGCTGGTCTCAAAGTACGGGATCCTGCAAGGAACATGCATTTAAGAAAAGTTCATAGAGCACATGAGCCTCTTACATTATTTCTAAGACCAGTTTTAACCATAAACTGTATATATATGGACAAACCTGGCATGACATGATTCACTGGATTGAAAGTTTGTCATTTGGTTGTTTCAATGTTGGTTTTTCGGGAAAGATCACATGTGAACGATAAGATGAAGCTTGTTTTAAGAAGAAGTGGAGTCTATGTCAGAATCAGATCAGATCCTGCTTACTTGGGTTCTGGTTTGCTAGATTTTCTCCACTCTAATTCCAAAAATCCAAATATTAAAGACTCAAACGAGTTCTCAAACAAAGCTGTCTGTAGGACAACAGTGTGTTCTCTCAGATTTCAGATTCAGGAGCTAAAACTACCGGTAGGAGCTAAAACAGGCCTAAAAACAACTGGCTTGGTCAACCACAGTTTATGTAGATATTTACTTTTATATTTAAGTAAAAATACCATCAACCTTTCCAGCTTCCTTCATAGACAACACAAAAAAACAGCTGGATCCAATAGATCCAGAAGTCAAAAAACATCCATCTTTTCCAACAAGTCGTTAAGATGTTTTCAGACAGATTTGCTCCTTTTGATCAGCATATTGGTTGTCCTTCTAAAAATAAGTCCATAGCTTAAATAGACCCTCAAATAAATGTATTTCTGTCCAAGCTTCTAAGAGTCTTTCTCAAGCTCCACCCACTTGTCCAAATATGGTCAATCGCACTCGGTTTGGTTCATTTTAGATCATTTACAGATTATTGAGGACGTTTCTTTAAAAAAGAAGAAGTATTTTTCAGTTGTCGGACGTCTTGTGAAACGTTTCCCTTGAAAAAGCATCTTTACAAGACAACACGTGATTTTCCCTTTGTAGGTAATAATGTGAACTGGTCAGTGCACCTTCTTTAAATTTAGCCTCACAGCTTGTCTAACGTCCAGCCTGCTCTGTGGTTTGTGTATATGAGACACTTGTTGTAAGTGAAATATATTTTATTTTGTAAAAAGAATCCCGAGTAAACGCTGAGTTGTTAAAAGTTAAAATAACAGTTTTTTATGTAAACATCGACATGGAATTAAAGCACAACAACTGAAACAGTAAAAGGTCTGTAAGTCTCATATGAGGTAATGAGAGCCATCTATCTGTCTATCTGTCTATCCATCCATCCATCCATGTCTATCCATCCATCCATCCATCCATCCATCCATGTCTATCCATCCATCCATCCATCCATAAGTCTATCCATCCATCCATGTCTATCCATCATCCATCTATCCATCCATCTATCCATCCATCCATGTCTATCCATCCATGTCTATCCATCCATAAGTCTATCCATCCATCCATGTCTATCCATCATCCATCCATCCATCCATCTATCCATCCATCCATGTCTATCCATCCATCCGTCTATCCATCCATCCATCCATCATCCATCTATCCATCCATCCATCATCCATCCATCCATCTATCCATCCATGTCTATCCATCCATCTGTCTATCCATTCATCACCCATCCATCTATCCATCAATCCGTCTATCCATCCATTATCTGCAGCTTCTCCGGGGGTCTTGGGGGCAGCAGCTTGAGCAGAGAAGCCCAGAGGTCCCTGTCCCCGGCCACTTCCTCCAGCTTCTCCAGGGGACCCCGAGGCGTTCCCAGGCCAGCCGAGAGACATAGTCTCTCCAACGTGTCCTGGGTCTTCCCCGGGTCTCCTCCCAGTGGGACGGGCCCTGAACACCTCACCAGGGAGGCGTCCAGGAGGCATCCTAACCAGATGCCACCTCATCTGGCTCCTCTCAATGCGGAGGAGCAGCGGTTCTACTCCGAGCCCCTCCCGGATGACTGAGCTTCTCACCCTATCTCTAAGGGAGGCCCAGACACCCTGCAGAGGAAACCCATTTCGGCCGCTTGTATCCACAATCTCCTTCTTTCGGTCCCTACCCGGTAATGAGCTCATGGCTCTTCAACTCTCAGTTCTTTCATGCAAAACTCTACACACACCAAATAGTGGACATGAAAAATAAACATACCCATATTTATCGGCAAGCTCCTTGGCCTGCTTCTCTTGAACCTCCCGCTGGTCAGCCAGGTCTGCCTTGTTTCCTACTAAAACGATATCTGGGTTCTCACAGTAGGCGTTGGCCTGTAGTTGACCTGTAAACGAGCCAATGATATGTTCAAATGTAACACGAAAAGTCTGAACATTAACAGAAATATATAAAAGATGCCTCAGATTAACTTTGTTTGAACTCATTCCATTTAAACTTTATCTATATATGTAAATAAAACTGAGGCTGGCAAACGTACTCATCCAGTTTCTGACGTTGAGAAAGCTCTGCTGGCTGGTGAGATCGAACATCAGCAGGAACCCCATGGCGTCCCTGAAGAAGGCTGTCGTCAGGCTGCGGAACCTGTGACACAGAAGAAGAAATTCATTATATCACACTACTGCTCTACGTGTTTCAAGTGTTTTCTTAAAAGCATCTGGTTAAACTACACCATCACACTACTGTAAGAAAGTCAGTGGACTTCGAACACAACCGACCTCGAAGCTAAAACCTTAAAGGGGACATTGTCATGGAATAAAATCACTTATTTTCTCTGAAGTTTGAAGTCACAACTAATTCAAAAAGTCAGAAAAAAACAAAACCTTTTCTTCATAACGTTTTGGCCAGAAGTTACACAAAAGCAAAGAACTTAACTCGAAATAAACACTTCTGTTCTGCCCTGAATATGAATATTAAAGAGAATCCAAGTTGACTGTTAAAATGAGTTTTATACACAAATAATTGTTAGGCTTTTATTTTGACACTGTGGAGAAGAAACAGGAAATAGGAAGTAGAAAGCTCTGTAAACCGAACACAAGCATGGTTTCATCTGAAGGTTGTCACATCTAATCCAAGCCAATTCATGACGTTTATCCTTCAGAAAGCAATGGCTGTGAGTTTTATGCAGTCTTTACATGTTTGATATTTATGATTATTGTGGACATTTTTTAAGTTTGTGTGAATATATTAGTGTGATGTGTTACTGCTTATAAGATAGAAATACCATCATACAGCTACATGCTACTCACCTGGTTGTTTGTTCTATTATTGTCCTCAAAGTCATTCATACTTACCTGTTGGTGATATAGTAGTTTATTAAGACTATTTCTTGTATTTTCTTTTTTAGTTTCACTCCGATTCAATGTTGTCGTCTGAGAAGTGAATAAAGGAGCAAGCACGCTCACTTTCCTGGCTCACGAAAAGGAGTTTGGCTGGCTGTTTATCTATATTAACGCTTTGGAAGTACAACATATAGAGAGAACAGTACAACTTCTTACAACTCTGACTCCCAGAAAGCAGCGCTTTGCAGATCTTATACGTTTACCACCGCGTAGCATCCCTTCTTCTTCAGTCTGTAAGCGTCTGGGACCTGATGAGACCAGTTGTTGAACCTCTGCAGGAAGTCTGACATAAGATTCTAGCTGCTCAATCTTCTCTGTTGCATTTTGTGCTGCACGATGTTGCTAAATGTTTTTAATTGGTTAAAATTGCTCTTGCAAAGGCTTCTGTCCCAACTGGGTCCCTCCGTTGGTCCCAGGATTGTCGTCTAGCAGCTCCTACACCACGCCTAAGACAATCCAAACTCTGTTCATGTGTCGTCCCACGATGGTGGAATGACCTACCGAGCGCTACCAGAACAGGGGCGTCCCTGTCTATCTTCAAGAAGCTCCTGAAAACCCAGCTCTTCAGAGAGCATCTCCTATCCCAGCACTTACCTTGTACTTCCCTACCCCCTCTATCTCTGCACTTTATCTTTCTGCACTTCCTTCTATGCCTGCACCCTATCTCTACTCTGTCCCCTCTGACAGAGTCGGACTCCTGGGTTCCTTCTATGGAGTTTATTGTTAGCTTTTTATAAAGCTGTTATATCTTCATTTGTAAGTCGCTTTGGATAAAAGCGTCTGATAAATACAGAAACATAAATTTCTGGACTGCAGGCAGGTCAGTATATCGAGCCACGCTGTTGTAATAGGTGCAGTATGTGGTTTAGCCGCGTCTTGCTGAAATATGCAAGGTATTCCCTGAAAAAGACCATGTCCAGATGGGAGAATATGTCTCTCTAAGGCCTGTAAATAACTTTCAGCACTGATGCCAGTCCCATAGGCGTTAATGAGCCCCGTACCATCACAGATGTGTTTTTTGCAACCGAGCATTGACAGCATGCCAGATGGTCCCTCTCCTCTTTAGTTCAGAGGATAAGTCATGCGTGATTTCCAGAAAGATTTCTCAGATTTCCTTTTGTCTGACCACAGATCAGTTTTCAGATAATTTTAAATGAGAGAAAGCGCTGAAATTTCTAGATGATGCTAACAATTGCTTCTTCTTTGCAATAAAAAACTGTGTTCACAGACTAGGATTACTGGAAATGACCCTGAGCCTTTGGATGTTATTATGTAATGTAGATGATGGAATATACTAATATCAGATGCAGTTTTTGCACCCTCTAAGGTGCTCTTTTTATACCCCACAGAGTATACCAACACAGAGTTCCAACTTTTATAGAAAGGAAGTTGTAGAAGTAAAGACTTAACATGCGCCAACCAGGATGAAGTGGCAGACATCGGGTGAATTGACCTGACAGGTGCAATATAATGTCTTTTAATGTCTGATCACCGTATGAAAACAGGAATCTGTTGTGTTAGTTCGAGCTGAGTTAATGCATTTAAAATTATGTAACCAACACTGACTCATCCAGCTGTGAGTCATCAGAAGTTCATACACAAAATGAACAAATCAAGGTCAGATTAAATTACAGACCACACACACATACAGACACTTCCCTGATTGACACATACAATCACAAATACTGGGTATAATAATAATACAGTACGATTAAATTTCAGCAAAGTGCTTTATAATTACACAGTTTTTACCATTTCTTACATTTTGTCTTGCCTCACCAGGGACGTTATGAAGATGTTACAATGAAAATCCAGATATAAAGTGTCTGAGAAACAATCTGAAGCTGTTTGATTACTCTATCCTGACACTGGCGACCCGTCCAGACGCCCCAATGACAGCTGGGATAGTCTCCAGCCCCCCCCCACAACCCTGAGTTGGATTAAGCAGGTACAGAAAACGGATGGATGGGTTTTTTCAGCTGCCAGAAGTAGAGGAATTGCTAACAAGAGCAGGAAAGAGAGGTTGAACGACATGCCTGCTCAAACTCATGGTGTCTTCAGGGTCATTTTTATCATTAGTTAGGTGGCAAAACCCAGTTGTTTCTTGGTTGGATTTGTTTAAATGATGCCGATCCGTGTACTCTGGTATTCTTATGGGATACTGCAATGCCTCCAAATAAATAATTTAACTTCTGTCACAGTTTAACATCTTTTCTGATCTTTGCGTACGACACAAAGGCTCAGAATCAGATTTAATGCCATCACAGTCATAAACAGACCACACACAAGGCAGATGGAGAAGAAGTGGCTTCTCCTTCTAGCTTGTGCTAACTTGTTAGCTTCTTATTTCAAAGCAAAAATCTGCCGCCGCAGCACTGATGGCTGATTTTGCCAATGACACAAAACATCTTATGTAAATAATTACAATATTAAACACTTTATTTTAAGTGGATGGAGGACTTTAATAGACAAATATGGCATTATAGAAGATTTTATCTCCTCAAATCCATAAAATAACTACCATAGCTACGAGTATTTTTAGTTTAGCTAAGTTAATGGATAGCATCGCAGGAAGTTGAGGTCCCTTTTCAAACTTAAATGGGTTTAAATTGTCTTTCTGTCACTGGGGAACCACCATTAACTGGCGTTAACACCAGATTAATTTAGATCTTTGAGTATAATAAACATGCAGTCGTGATGTGTGAAACTTTGTGCCTATTAGTGGAACTGCAGCTGAATGCATTTGGAAGATTATCTAAAAAATTCTGCTGCTCTGGCTGTTGCAGAAAAAGAAAAGGTGAAATAAACTGATATGTAAACGGACTGACAACAGATTAACCTGCTACATCTCTTCAGGTCTTAATGGAACAAGCAGCCCACCTCTCCTGTCCAGCTGTGTCCCACAGCTGCAGGTGAACCTTGAAGGTTTTCCCTGCGGTCGTCCCATTGGGGTTAGACGCTGTGTAGGCCTGTGGAGAACAAAAGAAAGAGGTTTTGTGACAGATCGAGTGACTGGCTGGGTACACTTACTGTACAAATAAACTCAGGACATGTTAAACAGTTATCGGTAAACAAACCGATGGGAATTAAACTGCACTTCAAGACAAAGCTATTAAACATCCCTAAACATGACCGCCTCCACAACGACCTGAAAGCTACAGCTAAAATAAAGGCTGTACATATCGTAGGGTTGCTGTATTAGACTGTTAGTTTTAGCTAAATGCATGAATTGGTGCCATGCAAATAAAACTAAATCAAACTGAATCGAATTGGCAAATAAATACGTGCAACCAATGCAGCTCCTTCATTTCTTCACCGTCTCTGCTGCTTCGGTGCTGAGAGTGTCTCAGCTGGTGTGATGAACAGTGATTGTTACTGTGGCGATGAACTCCCTGTGTGCTGCAGCTGGTTGTGTTTGTGCCTCTCCAGGAAGCCTCGGGCAACATTCACACCTCCGTACGAGACTGGACTGAGACTCTTTACACGGATCATCCTCAGAATAATCAGACCACACTCCAGAACTCTTATTTTATACCCGGACCATCAACAGATACTTTAAGTTTGGGTGGTTGCAGGAATTCTGACAGCAAAACTTTACTGAAAGCTGCCAAACTTTAAAGCCCTGTGTGTTGAGAGGTGAATGCAACAGAATGTATCAAACAGCAGAAATATAGTGTTGACTGTAAACATTTAACCTGTTTCAAGCACTCAAGTTGGTTTGAACATCAGTATATTTGGTCCTTAAAGGGGAACTCTGGTATTTTTAAACCTAAACCTTATTTCTGGTGTGAAATACGTTTATCTACTCACAGAGAACAGTTTGGTGAAAGTCGGCGTCCTTCGGAAGATATTTAGATAACTGGAGATCCATATAACGGAGTGAACGGGGCTTAGAGGATGCAGCCTCTAAATAAGGCATTATCTGTCTTTATTTCACCAATACTTTAAGAAGAATGAATGAATGAACGTGTGCTATAGCTCTGTTAGCTCATAGCTGCTGTGTTGTTGTTATTGGCGGCTATCGGGGGGCTTATAGAGGGCTTTCTACACACTCGTCTACTGGGACCACTTCATCCACAGCATGGCTGCAGCACAGTTTATTCACTCCGGTAAGAACGTCCATCTTACTCAAAGTCGTCGTTCATGTTGTCAAAATCTGATAAATATCCTGCCATGTTGCACAAAACTATCAGCAGCAAACTCTGTGTGAAGTTAGCCGACTGTCACAGAGCACGGAGTGAATAAACTGTGCTGCAGGGGGGCGTGTGGATGAAGTGGGCCCAGTAGAGTGCCTGTGTAGAAATCCCTCCGTTAGCTCTCCTATAGCTGCAAGTAGCCACATAACAGCAGCTATGAGCTAACAGAGCTATAGCACACGTTCATTCATTCATTCTTCTTAAAGTATTGGTGAAATAAAGACAGATAATGCCTTATTTAGAGGCTGCATCCTCTAAGCCCCGTTCACTCCGTTATATGGATCTCCAGTTATCTAAATATCTTCTGAAGGACGCCGACTTTCACCAAACTGTTCTCTGTGAGTAGATGAACGTATTTCATGCCAGAAATAAGGTTTAAAAATATCGGAGTTCCCCTTAAAAGCATAATATAGTGAAACCTTAAAAAAGCCTGAAAAGAGGCAAGATCAAGGCTGAGCAGTTACTTTTGTGGCTTTATCCTTGAAACTACACTCTAATAAAATGCTTCACTGAATGACCTTCATGTGGCTTTCATCTGAAAACTGGTCCAGTGTCTCAGCTCAGAATTCCAGCTGCTTTTACCCGATTCCAGACAGAAGAGTTTGAAAAAACATAAAAAACACACACAAAGAGAGGGAGTTGAGAGATAATCGATCCTATGAGTCATCTGCAGTGGTGGGACTAAAGCAGCACTCTCTAATTCAGACACCAAGACAACAGAGTGCCCAGCTGAACCAAGTCTGACACAGTCTGATAATTATGACAATGACACAAAACATCTTATGCAAATGATTACAATATTAAAAACTTTATTTTCAGTGGATGGAGGACTTTAATAGACAAATATGGCATTATAGAAGATTTCATCTCCTCAAATCCATAAAATAACTACCATAGCTACAAGTATTTTAGTTTAGCTGAGTTAATGGATAGCATTGCAGGAAGTTTAGGTCCCTTTTCAAACTTAAATGGGTTTAAATTGTCTTTCTATCACTGGGGAACCACCATTAACTGGCGTTAACACCAGATTAATTTAGATTTTTGAGTATAATAAACTGCTCAAAGCCAGAAACAGAAAGGTGAAGACGAGGTGCTGCCTTTGGCCTTTATGAAGCCCTGCAGGGACCTGGCTTCATGACGACCTGTTGACCGTAATGTTTCTGACACAGCGCTGGACTCCACTGAGATCTCCGAGGGCTCAATGTTTGCATCAGTGATGCTCGAACGCTGTCAGCGTAGCCATTATTTTTCATGCAGAAATGGCAACCGTGTTGTCTTTGCCACAGAATCCACCAGATTGTGTTTGCTGCTTAGATTCCTCTGGATTATCAGCAGAAACGTGAACCAAACTCACCTCAGAACTGTTGTGCCGACTGTCACCAGCAAAGTAACAACCTAGACACCTACAGCATCTTCATTTTGGTCTGTCGGACCACATTTCCTGCATGTAAACCCATCCCGGGGACGACCGTGGCTCAGTGGTTAATGGAGGTCGTCCAATAACCAGAGGGTTCGATGCCCATTCTCGCCACCCTAAAGATTGGTGAACTGACAGCTTGATTCAGGTTGATTCACCAAACATTAAAGCTTAAGGGGACTGGATAGTGTAGTGGTGTGATTGCCACATTTCATGTGGGTGACCTGGGTTAAAATCTCCTGCATGAAAGGTATTACCTCCAGTAGGGGTCCTTAGGCAAGACCCCCTTATCCTATCTGCCTACTTGTAAGTCGCTTTGGATAAAAGCGTCTGCTAAATGCATAAACATAAACAACCTAGACACCTACAACATCTTCATTTTGGGCTGTCGGACCACATTTCCTGCATGTAAACCCATCTTACTGTCAGCCGATGAAAGCTACATGTTTTTGTTCTTCATTTATTTGTCTCAGTTACTTCAGGGACTCTCCGATGTCCTTTTACGACCTGGTACTGTGTTCTGAAAGATAGTTACACAGAATCTTTCACCTTGGTCTACACTGACAAATGAAGGGACACAACTATAAAACCACAGGGATTTAATTTCATTCTAAAAATGAACAATTTAAGCTTATGTTTATGCATTTAGCAGATGCTTTTATCCAAAGCGACTTACAGATAGGCAGGTAGGGTAAGGGGGGTCTTGCCTAGGGACCCCTACTGGAGGTAATACCTTTCATGCAGGGGATTTTAACTCAGGACTCCCACATGGAATCATACCACTACACTATCCAGCCCCCTTAAGCTTTAATGTTTGGTGAATCAACCTGAATCAAGCTGTCAGTTCACCAATCTTTAGGGTGGCGAGAATGGGCATCGAACCCTCTGGTTATTGGACGACCTCCATTAACCACTGAGCCACGGTCGTCCCCAGGACTTAGCTACGGGGAGAACTCAGCACAAGCTATGTGGAGACAAGGAGCAAGAGTTCCCAGAGCTAACAGTTTGTTGTCAGATTCTATCTTACATAATAAATTACAGCATAATTCAAAATGTGCCCATTTTTTTTTACCTGCACCTTTAAAGATCCAATAACATACGGCCAAAATCATAAGGCACACGAAGGAAGAAGGAGTCCTGCATCCCGTCAATCACCTGTCAGCCGAAAACGATTTTAATGAGACTGTCTGTCAACTTGTCAGGATGTGTCACTGTCACATTCCCCAACATCCACGAGTGTTAACCCTCCAGAAAACCAGCCATTTTCATCACTTCTTCCGTCTGTTTGGCACATACAGTATTTGTGGTGCTTCTGACTTGCCTAAAACTAACCAAGTGGTGTTTGTGCCTAAACTCGGTCTAAACCTTACGTTATCTTAGGTTCTGACTCATTATGACAACGATTGAAATCTCAATTTTGACTTCAAAGGGAAAGCAGGAGGATTACAAAGTAAATGTACTGTACATTTCATGGAAATCCATCCAATAGATTCTGAAAAGTTAGAGTCTGGATCAAAGTGGTGGCTGCTTAATCAAGCCCTGAGCAGATCATCATCAGCATCAAAGTACAAGCCTGAGCCTTCTAGAAATGTTTGTCCTGCATCCAACATGTTCGATCCAAGAACCAAAAACTTACTGACCCTAGTTAACCCGTCTTCTGATGAGAAAACAGATCCGTCTGGGTCGTTTAGTCTGAGTTTAATCTGACCCAAGTTGGTTTTCCATGAGAAAGTAAAAACATTTGAGGGAGGAAAGCATCAGATAATCTTGACCTGACCCACCATTTAGTCCCAGACTAGCCTCAGACAAATGCCACAGTAACTATGGTAACCACCTGTACGACAGGTATATCAGGAGACAATGAAGCAGAGGATGAGTGAATCTACGAGTGTGTCATGTGTGCATGTTTTCCCTTTGAGGACTCACCACTCTCTTTTCCCTGAAGTCAATGCCGACTGTGGTAATGAACTTGGGGTTGAACTTGTTGTCTGTGTATCGGTACAGGAATGTAGTTTTCCCCACGCCGGAGTCCCCCAGGGCAAGGAGCTTTATAAGGTAGTCATAATCCCCATCAGTCATAGTGATGACTGCAATAAACCTGTAGAAACAGACCGAGAAGTGATGTCACGAACAGGCAAACAACTGGTCTCCGAGTCCCTGTGAGAAACGGGGATAATAAAACAGAGGAAAACGTCATTGATGCACCACCCACTGACATGCTGAGTTATGGTAGTGGGGATCACAGGGTCGACCTGACCAGAACGTGACTTACTGGGAAAAGGGTGACTTTGTGTGAGAGCATGATCATGGGAGGGGGTGGGTGTGCTTGTCAGAGTGCAAACTTCAGCCATTCATAATAACCACAAAGTATGTCTGAACTCTTCCACTAATGAAATACTTTGAATAACAAATACATGAACAATGTTGAGTAATTCAATAAGCACTTTGCACCCTTCCAAACCTTTGTAAGACTTTTTAATGTGTTAAAGTGTTCCTGAGCAACAGTTCTCTAGGGTTTCTGAAAGCTTTTCTTTGGACATTTTCTGCTTTTTGCCACATTTCAAGTCCAGTCCTTGTACCCGACCATTTTCAGAAGCCACTTAACCCAGTGTTATTCGTCCTTAAAAGGCTCCTAACTCAAGGATTGAACCAGTTAGCTTAGAGAACCATCGTTTACCCGCAGCCCGTTATAAAAACACATCATTTGTTCCAATTCCTTTAGTTGCATCTATAAAAAAATGCCAAAGATGACACAATTTGACAGACATTAAATAGTTTTATTACATCAACAAGGTCATCACCATAGAGCTTTTAGACGAAAACTTGGCATATCTCAGCGTGGTGTGCAGTGTGTCCTTAAAACATTTGAGGAAACTGGACAAGTGGAGGACAAAAGAAGAAGTGTCAGGCCTAAAAAACTATCTACAGCAGATGAACAGGATCTGAAAGTGATGTCCTTAAGAAAGAGGAAAAAATCCAGCTGTGACCTGACAGGACCTGAGAGATGCATCTGGACCTTCAGCTGATCCATCTACTGTTGGCCCAAGCCTCATCAGAAATGGTCTCCATGGCCATTCTTAAAGGGGAACTCCGCTATTTTTAAAACCTAAACCTTATTTCTGGCATGAAATACGAAATACTTCGGAAGATATTTAGATAACTGGAGATCCATATAACGGAGTGAACGGGGCTTAGAGGATGCAGCCTCTAAATAAGGCATTATCTGTCTTTATTTCACCAATACTTTAAGAAGAATGAATGAATGAACGTGTGCTATAGCTCTGTTAGCTCATAGCTGTTGTTATGTGGCTAAAGGAGAGCTAACGGAGGGATTTCTACACAGATATCACACATATCCTCTGTGCTCGTTCTACGGCGGCTAAACAAAAAAATGCTGTCTGGAAGTATTGTTTTCAATCGCTATAATTCGAGTGTGATCGTTGATATCATAAGTTGTTTTCTGGATGCTCTTTGCTTTAGGTGGTAAACTAAGAGAGCGGATCATGAGACTTTAGAATTTAGTCAGCTGAGTGAAAGCATGTACAACATTGTGCTTCATTACAGTAAGTACAGTGTTTCTGCAGGAGATGTGGCCTGCTCACAGTAATCTCTCTGCATCTCAGTGCAGGCGGAATCATAAGTAATGCCATTTACGAGTCAGAGTGAAATAAAGATAGTAATCTGACATTTATTCAGTCAGCACTCTTTTTTCCCCTCATTCTAATCACAGTGAAGGTTGTATTCCATCATCTAGAGCTGGAAGAGCAGCTGTGGCTGCTGGTGTGGTCCACACAAGGACAAACCTGACAGCTGGAGGGGTGGCAGTCCACCTCCTTACCACGGCCGAGGTGCCCCCCCCATACCCCAATGCTGTGAACTGGAGCCCACCGCTCTAGTGTATGGCTTCTGTCTTCCATGAGTGTGTGAATATATGCATTAAAAGAAAGGTTCAGCAACGATAATGACGATGAAACTGAATCTGCACCTGACTTAAACTGAGTTTCAGCCACTTGCCTGGAAAATACACAGTTTAACATCACTCCTGTGGCTTTTTAAGGCTCATTATCAGATGTTGCCTCCACAGAAGAAGCTCTACTGCAGACTGCTTGCTGAGAAACAAACTGCAAGAAGACCACGTGAAGGACTAACTAGAGAGAGCAGGGAGGCTAAAGAAATGTTAGGTTAGTGCGCCAATGAAATGATCAAAAAGCAACTATTTCTTAGCAACTTAAAAGCAGAGATGTGTATAAAATCTTTTCCACTGCCCAAAAGGGACAAATAATCCCATAATTTGCACTTTTAAGGGTCATTTAAATTGATGTTTTGGGCATTTGTTAGTGCTTTTATCCATTATTTTCGGCTTTTTAATGCCTTTTGCTTTGCCAGTTTATTAGAAACTAACACACCAGACCACAGCCCTGCGGTAAAAGCTACCTTACGTCACATTTGTTATTGCAGAGATAAAAGAGGCGTAGATTCAAAACTGTGGTAATCTTAGAGGATGCATCTCTGTACCTCATTGCTTTTTAGTGAGAGGAATGAGATTTAGTGAAGGGCTGTTCAGTTAGACCAGTCGGTCCTGCAGGTTTTAGATGTTTCTCTGCTTCAAAACACCTGCTTCAGATGAAATGGAGCTCTTCAAACGATTGTTAAGTTCTGCACAAGCCTGCTAATGATGCATCGATCTGAATCAGGTGTGTTGAAGCAGGGAAGCATCTAAAACCTGCCGGACCGGCTGTGGACACCCCTGAGTTAGACGATTAAATGAAACCGTGATAATATAAAGACTGTATATACACTAAAAGAAAAAATATTGGTTGTTATATTCAGGTAAGGAAGAAAATTCTCAATAAGAAGCAAGAAGCAGACTTTATAAGGGTCACACGGAACAGGAGGGGGAAACAGAGTCATGAGAAGTCAGTCTTTCTGCACAGAGATGAGGACACTTCATCAGTGTCATGATCACAGCGCTGATCAGGAAGTTGTTTAGCTCTTCCTCTTCCTTTATCCTTCATATCAGCAAGATAAGAACAGGCAGCCTGCAGCCTCCAACTTGCTGTTGTAGATTTATGTAATAAAACATTTCAAACCTTTTTTGTATAGTTCTGTGACCACACAGAGACACTGGACTGTTCTTTTTATTCAATTTTATTGAAATTTTCAAGCAATTAAAAGCAGTTTTTTTTAAAAACCGTTGCCAAACTAATGTTTTTGCTCATATCGAATCTGCAGCTCTGACATCTGATAAAACAGCCTATTGCCTCATATCTTGATCTTTGTGACGCCAGTGACCCATCTCAGGGCTTCAGAATGACTGAGAGTCAAGCAGAAGTGACTTCCTGTTCTAGAAAAAAAAAAAGCTTGTCTAGCAATCTCATAAAAACATGACGATGAGAGTAAACTCACTGACTTTTTGCCTCCACTCTAGATGTGCCAGCAACGCAGTGTTAGAGCTAAATGCTAAAATATTTTAGCATTAGCAACTTTAGCAGTATTCACATTCACCCTCTGAGTTTACTGTTAGCATACAAACACCGACTAATGCTCCCCACACACCAGAAGACTTTGAAAAGACTCTGAAAGACGATCAGCTCACATCTAAAGACGAGTGTTTAGGGTTTTTAGTCCCAGACTAGCCTCAGACTAAAGATTTTACAAAGACTGTGAATCTTGTCACTATTTACAAGACTACAACTAGATTTTTTGATTTTTTTTCCCATCATGCTCAGCAGAAGTTTTACAAACATGGAGGAGAAGCAGCTTTTAGGTGCAGCTGCTCTGGTCTGTGCAGTGGTTTGTAGTGAAAAACCCAACAAAAAGAAGAGAAAACTCCACAGAATATGGGCACAGACAGTCCATTTTCACCTGCTGGTCGCTCGTTCTTCTACGTCCGCCGACATGTTTGTTATTGACTGTCTGCTTTCCTGTTTCTGATGCTGTCAGAGCTCAGCTATTGGCTGTTGATTGTGTTACGTCACTGCGCCCTGCGATGATATTAAACACGTTTGATATGAGCCCAAGACGAGGGAGAGACTGGAATGAAACGCAGACTGCAGATTAACACCTTAAACCTAACGATCGAGATGACGGGAGCGCACCGAGACTCCTAAAGACTCCAGTTAGACTCCTAAAGACTCCAGTTAGACCCCTAAAGACTCCAGTGAGACTCCTAAAGACTCCAGTGAGACCCCTAAAGACTCCAGTGAGACTCCTAAAGACTCCAGTGAGACTCCTAAAGACTCCAGTGAGACTCCTAAAGACTCCAGTGAGACTCCTAAAGACTCCAGTTAGACTCCAGTGAGACCCCTAAAGACTCCAGTGAGACCCCTAAAGACTCCAGTGAGACTCCTAAAGACTCCAGTGAGACTCCTAAAGACTCCAGTGAGACTCCTAAAGACTCCAGTTAGACTCCTAAAGACTCCAGTGAGACTCCTAAAGACTCCAGTGAGACTCCTAAAGACTCCAGTGAGACTCCTAAAGACTCCAGTGAGACTCCTAAAGACTCCAGTGAGACTCCTAAAGACTCCAGTGAGACTCCTAAAGACTCCAGTGAGACTCCTAAAGACTCCAGTGAGACTCCTAAAGACTCCAGTGAGACTCCTAAAGACTCCAGTGAGACTCCTAAAGACTCCAGTGAGACCCCTAAAGACTCCAGTGAGACCCCTAAAGACTCCAGTGAGACCCCTAAAGACTCCAGTGAGACTCCTAAAGACTCCAGTGAGACTCCTAAAGACTCCAGTGAGACTCCTAAAGACTCCAGTGAGACTCCTAAAGACTCCAGTGAGACTCCTAAAGACTCCAGTTAGACTCCAGTTAGACCCCTAAAGACTCCAGTGAGACTCCTAAAGACTCCAGTGAGACTCCTAAAGACTCCAGTGAGACTCCTAAAGACTCCAGTGAGACTCCTAAAGACTCCAGTGAGACTCCAGTTAGACTCCAGTTAGACTCCAGTTAGACTCCAGTTAGACTCCAGTTAGACTCCAGTTAGACTCCAGTGAGACTCCAGTGAGACCCCTAAAGACTCCAGTGAGACTCCTAAAGACTCCAGTGAGACTCCTAAAGGCTCCAGTGAGACTCCTAAAGGCTCCAGTGAGACTCATAAAGGCTCCAGTGAGACTCCTAAAGGCTCCAGTGAGACTCCTAAAGGCTCCAGTGAGACTCCTAAAGGCTCCAGTGAGACTCCTAAAGGCTCCAGTGAGACTCCTAAAGGCTCCAGTGAGACTCCTAAAGGCTCCAGTGAGACTCCTAAAGGCTCCAGTGAGACTCCTAAAGGCTCCAGTTAGACTCCTAAAGGCTCCAGTGAGACTCCTAAAGGCTCCAGTTAGACTCCTAAAGACTCCAGTTAGACTCCTAAAGACTCCAGTGAGACTCCTAAAGGCTCCAGTTAGACTCCTAAAGACTCCAGTTAGACTCCTAAAGACTCCAGTGAGACCCCTAAAGACTCCAGTGAGACCCCTAAAGACTCCAGTGAGACTCCTAAAGACTCCAGTGAGACTCCTAAAGACTCCAGTGAGACTCCTAAAGACTCCAGTTAGACTCCAGTTAGACTCCAGTTAGACTCCAGTGAGACCCCTAAAGGCTCCAGTGAGACTCCTAAAGGCTCCAGTGAGACTCCAAAAGGCTCCAGTGAGACTCCTAAAGGCTACAGTGAGACTCCTAAAGGCTCCAGTGAGACTCCTAAAGGCTCCAGTGAGACTCCTAAAGGCTCCAGTGAGACTCCTAAAGGCTCCAGTTAGACTCCTAAAGACTCCAGTTAGACTCCTAAAGACTCCAGTGAGACTCCTAAAGGCTCCAGTTAGACTCCTAAAGACTCCAGTTAGACTCCTAAAGACTCCAGTGAGACCCCTAAAGACTCCAGTGAGACCCCTAAAGACTCCAGTGAGACTCCTAAAGACTCCAGTGAGACTCCTAAAGACTCCAGTGAGACTCCTAAAGACTCCAGTGAGACTCCTAAAGACTCCAGTTAGACTCCAGTTAGACTCCAGTTAGACTCCAGTGAGACCCCTAAAGACTCCAGTGAGACTCCAGTGAGACTCCTAAAGGCTCCAGTGAGACTCCTAAAGGCTCCAGTGAGACTCCTAAAGGCTCCAGTTAGACTCCTAAAGACTCCAGTTAGACTCCTAAAGACTCCAGTGAGACTCCTAAAGGCTCCAGTTAGACTCCTAAAGACTCCAGTTAGACTCCTAAAGACTCCAGTGAGACTCCTAAAGGCTCCAGTTAGACTCCTAAAGACTCCAGTTAGACTCCTAAAGACTCCAGTGAGACCCCTAAAGACTCCAGTGAGACCCCTAAAGACTCCAGTGAGACCCCTAAAGACTCCAGTGAGACTCCTAAAGACTCCAGTGAGACTCCTAAAGGCTCCAGTGAGACTCCTAAAGGCTCCAGTGAGACTCCTAAAGGCTCCAGTGAGACTCCTAAAGGCTCCAGTGAGACTCCTAAAGGCTCCAGTGAGACTCCTAAAGGCTCCAGTGAGACTCCTAAAGGCTCCAGTGAGACTCCTAAAGGCTCCAGTGAGACTCCTAAAGGCTCCAGTTAGACTCCTAAAGGCTCCAGTGAGACTCCTAAAGGCTCCAGTGAGACTCCTAAAGGCTCCAGTTAGACTCCTAAAGACTCCAGTGAGACTCCTAAAGGCTCCAGTTAGACTCCTAAAGACTCCAGTTAGACTCCTAAAGACTCCAGTTAGACTCCTAAAGACTCCTAAAGACTCCAGTTAGACTCCTAAAGGCTCCAGTTAGACTCCTAAAGGCTCCAGTTAGACTCCTAAAGACTCCAGTTAGACCCCTAAAGACTCCAGTTAGACTCCTAAAGACTCCAGTTAGACTCCTAAAGACTCCAGTTAGACTCCTAAAGGCTCCAGTTAGACTCCTAAAGACTCCAGTTAGACTCCTAAAGACTCCAGTTAGACTCCTAAAGACTCCAGTTAGACTCCTAAAGACTCCAGTTAGACTCCTAAAGACTCCAGTTAGACTCCTAAAGACTCCAGTTAGACTCCTAAAGACTCCAGTTAGACTCCTAAAGGCTCCAGTTAGACTCCTAAAGACTCCAGTTAGACTCCTAAAGACTCCAGTTAGACTCCTAAAGACTCCAGTTAGACTCCTAAAGACTCCAGTTAGACTCCTAAAGACTCAGTTTATAGTCTGGGACTGTGGAAATCGTTTGGCGTGAGCCCAGCATTAGCAGTAATGAACAGGGCACAGCTGAGCCTGATGGGACAGTCAACAGTTTTGCGAGTTGTCAGGTTATCCAAGTGTAAACCAAAACGAGGAAACAGCTTAACTGACCAACAGCCGTCATCAACAGATTTCCACTGCCACTGTAGAATAAAAGTAATCTTTATGAACAGACAGGGGGTGGCAGTGCCATGCGTTTCCTCCATGTCAGGTTAAACGGTGATTCCAAACTGACCGTAGCTGTGAATTTGTGCATTTGGTTGTGTTGCTGTTTTCATGCTTGAACAATGGCCGAATGTGCTGACAGTGTTGGTCTGGACTTTATCTTCAGCTGCTGCTCATGAACTTCATCGCTGACGGTTCTACGCTGCAGAGTGAGTGGGGTGGGGGGGCTTTCTTGAGCCTAAAGAAGGCTGGACCTGATGCAAAAAGCATGGTAACATACACAAATGGATAAAAGCATAAAACAATAAAAGCTCCTCTGAAGTAACAGTCATTACATGTATAACTAAACACGTTGGCTCTCTATCACAGAGCTTAATTGTGTAATGGATGCACAACCTGCCCTGATAACGCACAGTATATCTTTTTAGTGCTCGAGTGTTGGTTTTATGATCAACAGGCTGTAATTGTTCAATAAAAAAAGTATAAATTAGTTCTACCATCAGAGGAATCTGCGCTTCCAGAGTAAAGCATAAACTCTCCTGACAAACCCAGAGAGTAATTTCCACTTTTCAGCGCCGTGCAGCTCTAACAACACACCTAGTTACTGTACTGTGTTCATTAAATCTAAAGAACATAATGAGACAAAGGGGAAGGTCCAAAAAAATAATATGAATATGGAATCACCACTAATGGGGCTGAACTGTAAGAAACCAACTGAAGGTTCATGGGATTTCAATTCATAAAAGCCAAATTTAAACCATCACTAACGCCTAAACAGAGGAAAACAAGGTAACAGCGGGCTAAAGAGAAGCAGCCGAGCACTGTGGATGATTGGATTAGAGTGATTTTCAGTGATAAATCACCAATCTGCAAAAAAATAAATTAAAAAAAAAATCAGGAGAAGACCAGGGGAGATGAACATTTTTACGTCTGCTGCAAATGCTCAGGTAGACATTGAATTCCATGAGTTGAACGGAGGTTTGGTGACACCGAGCTCATTTTCCAGGATGATAATACATCTTTCCAGAGGAAAGCCACATCAACTCAATCACATGCCAGCAAACAGTCCAAGTCTCAATCCCACATTACATAGCTTAAAGTGGTTGTGAGTTGCAGGGAACTAAACCAAAATAACACATCATAATGTAGCTTGAGTTATCAAACCCATTAAACCCAAGGAATGATATTCTCAATACTCACCAAGTCACATTTAAAGTCTAACAATGTGTAAAAGGACAATGCTTTGAACACACAATGCACAATTGGACAAAAAATGCTAACATCTTGCAGTATTAATAGGCAAAATACACCAATTTTTAATGTGTTATGCTAACTTACATAGACCTTAGATTTCTTTTCTGCTGAGTTAAAGACTGATTTATTTCCCCCCCGACAAGGAGGAAATGGCAATGATCTGTTGCTTCATTAAGACGATATTCTTTTATCCAGTGCTGGAGATTGATAGTAAAAAGGAGAGAGACAGACAACGGACAATACTTTGCGTCGCTCCCTGTTCCTCATTATCTGCTGATGAAAAGAAAGTATTTTATCTCTGAGGTTCATTAGATCTTTATACATAATGCAACCTTTATCCTTTAATTAAATCAATAAATAATTAAATTCAGTCTAATACATTTTCATCTAAATCTCAGTTAGGGTTTTAAATTAGAAGCTTTCTCATCCCATCCGAAGGCCTAAAGTAAAACATCCACTTTTGTGCTAGTACTCACTGTCAAAAATACTTTAAAATCTTTGCTAAATTACATTTTGTGGTTACTTTGAAACATATAATTGAAAAGCAGGTTAAAAATGTTCTTTCTTCATTTAAAGCCTCTACAGTTTGTACAGAGAAACATCCCAGGGAAAACTATGGGTGTTCTCTAAGATTGCCTCTGGTACCCTGAAAGCAGGAGGGCACCATTGGGAGCATTTTGTTTTTGTGTTAATTATTCATCAACATCCACAGGATTAATCCGTCTCACATGAGACGGATTAGATGGTCACTCTGATTTGATACTCAGTGCAAACAGCAAACAGAAGATCTCTTTCACAACAATGTTATAAAAGCTCATCAAAGCAGCAGAATTAGATCTGCGTACAAGATTAAAGTAATTCATAAATGTCTTGCATAGAGTCCAACACAGTGGTACATTCAACCAAATGCAAGCAAACAGTGCTGACCTTTGACGGAAATGACAGGGAAATAAATGTAGAATATATTGTACCCTGTAGACGGGTTTCTTGATTACAAATATTACCTGATATGTGCACATTCAGGGAATAAAACTGCATTATTTCATAGTTCATGTCTGACCTAACCTGTTTTTTTAAAACTGGCTGTGTGTTTCTGCTCTCCATATTTCACAATATCAGCCGCATAAGGTTTTCCTGGGCTACATTAAAAAGTATATAGTTATAATATACAATTTGACACATTTAACAGAAGCTACACCTACTGTAAACATATGGTACAAGACAGGAACGACAGCTAGCTTAATTAGCCTGGAACAGTAGCTGCAAGTGATTATAGTGTTAGCTTCAACCACACCAATTACTAAAACATAAAATTAATAGTTTCAAGACAATAACAGTACATAACAACAGGCCATTATAGTAAAAGACAATTTGGAGAGACAAACTCAAAGGATCAAGTTACTGTCCAATAAGTGACTGGGCTAAGCTAACGGGCTAACTGGTTTGCAAATGTTCAGTTAGCCAAAATGGTTTCATTTTGGAATTAAGAAATTAAGTCTTAATATGGTAATAACAAACAGTACATAAGATGATATTTTAAATAATACAGCATCAATAACTAGATGGACACACAGTGATAGAAGCTAAGACACTCAACAGACAAAAAGATAGTAACACACAAGCTAGTTTCTTAGTGTTTGGTCATTATTGTGAAGCAGCATAAGAGAGCAAAACCCCCTATAAACACTTAAAAAGGACTGTTAGTTAAGGATTAGTAAGATAAATAAATCAATTAATAAAAAAAAATAGACAAGATATGAGAAATCAATCTCTGTTGTTGGCATGAGTTCCTTAAATGATGCTTTACAATACCGACGATATCAGGTAAAACAAAATAGAATCTCCCAGTTAAGAGTGAGTAGTCCAGCTGATAAGTTCGGTGTTATCTAGTCAGCCCTCTGTTGACTAGCTTGCTACAACATGTGCAGGTTGATTTTGCTACGAGCAAGAAGATAAAAAACAAAGGTAGTTTGACTTTAGAAATTTAGATTCAATAATATAAATTCCAAATTCACTTCAGCGAAGTTTCCTTCTCCAGAGCCAAGAGCAAAAACTAAATGTTTCTGTTACTGAAGAAATTTTAAAAAACACACGACTTTACTTTTAAAAAACCCTGATGAATTATTGATGAGTAAGAAATTACATAGATTGGTATTAGTATTTCTGGTTTAGGGTTATATAGAATGATTTTAATTTAAAAACATTTAAAATTCCAATCCTACAGATTTTTGTCATGCATGTTTGACAACAGCAGTGGCTTCAAATAATAATGGAATACACATTATAGGCTCCTCAACCCCCCCCCCATATCAATTGATGAGCTAATATTACATCAATGATTCGGTAGCATTCGGAGCATTGTTTCCCACGATTCCTCCCTAAAGGTCGTGAATGCGTATAGTATGAAAAATTATATCTGCCTACAATGGAGACACTAAAAAATTGTTTTCCTAAATAAAATACTGTCATAAAAGTGTCAGTGATACGCATTTTGGTTAATATAAAAAAAAAAGCAACACAGCTGGATATCCACATGTGGCGTGTATTCCAGAGATATCCTCTTAAATTGTAGTTTTAAAACATTTGTTTCCCAGTAATGTATTACATCCAAAAGGTCAGCAGACAATCAACAGAGACATTTACATTTGACTGCGGTGGCCTGTGAGTCATCTTAAACAGATCAGACCACTAATTTGTTTTCCATCTGTTCTGTGGAAGCCCTTTGCTGTCGTTTCCAATCTGTTCCCCTGGGGTCAGCGATCAATAGCTGCAAACATGGATAAGGGCTGTCCTTTGATTATTCGATTTTGCCCGGATATCCACATGGTTTACCCCTGATTTCCCAGAACCTTTCAGCATTTACGACCCACAAGTGAGGCACAAAGAGTAAGACAGCAGAAATATCAGAGCAGTGACTCCTCGTGCCACCTTCTTGCCAGATGGATCCAAATATCTTCACGAAATTGCATCTTCACAAAATTCAACATTCACGAAATTCCACATTCACAAAATGCCATCTTCACAAAATGCCATCTTCACGAAATTCCACATTTACAAAATGCCATCTTCACGAAACGCCATCTTCACGAAATTCCACATTTACAAAATGCCATCTTCACGAAATTCCATCTTCACGAAATTCCACATTTACAAAATGCCATCTTCACGAAATTCCACATTTACAAAATGCCATCTTCACGAAATTCCACATTTACAAAATGCCATCTTCACGAAATTCCATCTTCACGAAATTCCACATTTACAAAATTCCACATTTACGAAATTCCACCTTCACGAAATTCCACCTTCACGAAATTCCACCTTCACGAAATTCCACCTTCACTAAATTCCACCTTCACGAAATTCCACCTTCACGAAATTCCACCTTCACTTACTGCTGTTTGCAGAGCTACACAAGCCTTCCTCTCTATGTAAATCTCATCAAAACATTTGGCAACCGTTTACAGGGCAGGTGCACGACAACTCTGAAATGCCCCGGTAGTTAAAAAGTCCAATGCTTCTGGACTCAGAACAACAGGTGTACTGTATCTATTACACAAGAGTTTAGTCAATGCCTCCTTAATCTGACAGCAGGAGGTCAGCAAACATCTGTACAGCCAGCTTGCACAGCTGGATCTGAAAGGTCAGTGCTGGCAGGTAGGGGAGGAGGAGCAGCACTGACACTCCATGATAGTAAAAAGAAAACTATTCTGCAACCATCGTCCACATTGTTTTGTAAATGTTTCTGATCCTCTGAGGATGAATATGAAAGACTCAAATAATTTAAAAAACCATGGAGGCAGGACAAAGATCTTTTGTCTCCTAAAGCCTTGCCAGCTCTCTGAGGCTACACCTGGGCACAGTTGCATGCAAATATGAAGCAGTTATGTCTAAAATGGTTTGTACAGCCGAATCGGATGTTTTTTTAGTATTAACTTAGGGCACAGACTTCAATTAATCCAACAACTGCTATCAACAACTGTGCCACAAAACTAAAATGCAGAAGATACTCATATAGAAAAAAGATAAAGGAAGGGTTTAAGCTTAAAAGTCACATTTGAATGAGATCATTAGAGAATCCAATAATATGGTTTATCTCTAGTGTGAGCGTGAGCAAATAAGGACAAGTGGCAGAACAGACTGTGTTTACAGTGCTGCAGTAAAAACCTGTGACATTTCCATCTAAATCAATATGTTCTGCTGTTGGCTGCGAGTAGTTGCTTTAACACAGCAGTGATACCGCTCACACTATAATCAGTCCATACAAGATTTTCCATTTGCTAACTGTCTGGTGGTACTTTGCAAAAAAAAACAACAACCCCAGAGCGAAAACAGCAACAATGAAGGCTGAAAACACAAGTGAGGCTCCCAGGGGTCATTCTTAAGAGTGCCTATGAAGCCAGAGACAGCCATCGAAGTCCAAAACTGTTCCAGTCGTGCCGTGATGGAAATAAATTAAACCTCTCAAGAGCAAGAGCTTAATTCCATTACATCCAGCCACATGAAACCTGATCAAATACAACTCAAGTCAGAACACTGGAATCCAAGCTGATGTGGAGAGACTCAATTGAGGATTGTGCCTCATCCTGCCCTCATGACTTTAATCGCTGTGGTGCTTTTACTTTAACATGGTTACATCATTTATCAGCACACTGTTGGGATTGTTGTTGTGCAGACTGTAGTTGCCCAGGCAGCTGTAGCTCAGCTGGTGCAGTGGTTGTCTACCAACAGGAAGATTGCCAAAAGATTGGTGGTTTGATCCCCGGTACAACCACTTGTCGAAAAGTCCCCCGGGGAAGACACTGAACCCCACGATGCCCCTGAAGCAAGATCAGATTGTTTGAAAAGACTATTGGTCTGAGCACACGGTTAAAAAAAAACCCCGTGTCCATTACATGCAATGGTACAACTCCTAAAGTTCACTCCTAAACTCCTAAAGTACACGAATGACAGCATGTATGAGACAATTTCCAAAGGAAAAGTGTTGGAAATCTCCCGAATCAATATTTCGATCGCAAAAAAACAGAAGTTCGTGAAAAATATCAGCTCATCCTGAATTTAACGGCAGCAACGCATCTCAAAAAAGTTGTGAGGAGGCAACAAAATGGTGCAAGTGAAGAGTAAGTGGTACTGAAAAGACACATCTGGTGGGAAAAGCTGCAACAACAACCTGGGTAAAAATAACAGATCACGTACACGATTGGGCATGAAAAGAGCACCTGAGAGAGGCAGAGTCCCTCGGAGTAAACATGGGCAAAGTGTCCACAAGTTGTTGGGCAATTTCAGAAATTAAAGCTGCATTGCAATTAGCCACCACTTCCTCTGGAAAAGCCTGTCTTTGTGGTATTTTATTTATTTATTCATCATAGTTTGATTTTAGATAGATTTAGATAGATTTTCTATTAAAATAAAGTCAATAAAGACATTTTTGTGTTCTCTTTTTATCTGGAAAAGTATAGAAAAGTATCGAAATGCATGTTGGTACGGTACTGATACCAAAATGTTAGTTTCGTGACAACACGAGTTCACCGTACCATCCACAAATGGAGGTTAAAGCTGTATCACATCAAGAAGAAACTGCATGTGAACAAGAGGCAGAAACACCATCTTCTCTGGGCTAAAGCTCATTTAAATAGAAGACTGTGGTCTGATGAATGAAGATTCAGGGGCCACGACTTTTTCACTAGTGGTTAATAAAACCTTAATTATATGTGCTATATTCTGCTTTACTTATCCTCCAATCAATCAATCAATCAATCAATCAATCAATCAATCAATCAAAGACCACTAAGCTAATTTCTCCTCTGCCTTTGTGCTGCAGTCTATTGAGACTTCTCCATTTTGCTCGAAACTACTCTTTTTTTATATCGCTTATTGAGTTATAGGTCATGTGATCAGTCAGCTGACTGGATCTGTGGTCCGGCTATGAGCTCGAGGACAGGAGAAACACACAGCATCACTATCAGCAGGAGTGTTTGACCTCAAGGCTACATATGTCATAAAAGTATTTACTGTTGTGTGCAAAATCTAATCCCTTTATTAACCATTTCTGCTCTAATTTAGATTCACAACTCAGTCAAAGTCAAGAAAAAAAATGTAGATTTTCTACCAGCATTATGGTATATGCTTTTACTGTTGGTGGGATTGTGCTAAAACAAAAGAAAATAGATGAAATATTATACATTTCCGAGGTGCGTTAAGCAATCTGCTTTATCCCTAATTATATTAGTCATGCAAATAAACAGAAAATCTATTATAAAGCTGTCCTGATTCAGCGTCTAATTAAAAGAAACTGATCTGATTGCTGAAACAGAAGCAACAGTCGCTCTAAAGACAAATTAATCTCGATTAAATTGGTTCTGTCCTTAAACACGTCCACAGATATATCTCCAAAACGACATCTTCATACTCTCGACCCTTAAATTTCCTCTTGTCAGTATCAGGAGCCTCGCTTTTAGTTCCCAAGCCACTGACACTGATGTGTCATTGTTCATCAAATATGGTGGCGTGATCAGTTTAACTCTGAAGTCATCGTCGATATTTTCCTGCGGAAATAATCCAATTAAAAGGAGAATTGGAAATCTTTTAACCTCTCAACCCGTGTCACAACATCTGCTTTGTCTTCTTGCTAATTTGGCGGAGACAACAACCCTGTTGGGTTCACCAGGGCTGAAGGAAGAGAGAATAAGCGAATGGCTGCAGTGGAAGAGAAAGTAGGATTCTGGCAGTATTACCGCCTTATTCTTTGAAAACTTTTAACTTAAAACTGAACCCTCGAGAAGTAAAAATGAACAAAAATCAAAGGAAAAACATTCAAAGTTAATTGAAATAAGTTGTTACCGAGGTATAAGTTGTCCAGATGTGAAAATGTCCCACTGACTGCATCAGTAACACAAAAAGGATGTTCACCCCTCATGTTTGAGGTTTTCCTCCCTGAACACGGTAAACATCTGTAAAACACTGCACATATAAACATCTGTTTGCCTTTAAAAGCTTCAGAGAAGTCCAGGATTTATTGGTCATAACAATCCAAGGTGTGCATGAAAGTAAAGAAAAGGTCAATAACTGCATGTAGTCCTTCAGAAGGAGTTTTTCTTTATTTAAATAGCTTCATTTAGATAAAAGTCACCTCTAGGCCTTTTAAAGATACAGTCCAATTCAATCCAATTGGCTGTAATCCAAATATAATCCAATTACAATCAAAAAAATCAATCAAGATCCAAACCTAACTAACCCTAACCCTATATATATATATATAAATAAAATGTAAAGGGTGTATGGTAACTTTTAGCATTATATATCTAAACCTGAGCCTAATTATAAAACCTATAATAATAATAATAATGTAGACAAGTCAGACTCAAATGTTTACCTTAAGAATATTCTGTTCTCAATCCAAAAGGGGAAATGTTTCTGCTGTATGAGCAGGAAGGGGCAGCATTTATCACCACTGTCACACTTTTGCTGTTAGAAATGGTTTTTTGAGGAAGCTGTTAGATCCTTGACTTAAGCAGAGGTGGCAAAGCTCTAGTGTAAATATCGATAAACTCTCACATGTAATGGTCTTAGTACGAACTACTTTGTCCCAAGCTATTTTGTGTAGAGCTATAAGTGTAACTTGGTGGTTGGCGGCCGGGCTCAGGTGGTAAATCGGTTGTCTTCCAGTCGGATGTTGACCCCCTGCATTACCCCGATATGCTCATAGATGCATGATTGTACAGAAACATTGTAAACTGCTTTGTAGAACCTTAATAAGGTTAAAAGCGGCCATATAAGTGTGTAATATGGTTAATAACATAAGATCCACTACAGCACAAGTAGTCTAAGTCAAGATACTGGATTTAATTTAATTAAATCTGTAATATTCTACCACAGCCCAATGAGCTGCAATGTCAAAGCTAATAGTCATTTAACAATGTTTATTGCTTAGTTGCTATTAGAGCCAAATTCCTGCGAGTTATCAAGAGATTTGTTTTAAATCACATTTGTGCCCTAATTTCATCCCAAAAAGCCCCTTTTAAAGCAGGGGTGGCGGCTTTTAAACTTACAACTTATATGTTTACGGCAGTGAAAGGAAGCAGCAGAGGGAAAATGTACCTTTTGCATCATGACACATACTCTTGGTTTCTTATCTTAACTTTCTCAACATCTCTTCTCATTTCAGCTCGTGTTTAACTCAACAGGTTTTCCAGAAATCTGTAAAATGTAAGAAGTGCCGTGTTTAGGCGGTAGAAGGCTAAGCTAATCACCGTGAGCCCTTAATAAAACAGCTGTGGTGAGCCTGATACTTTCCTCTGGAACATCACTGCTATCATGAGACTGAGACTGTGAGAAAATTTACGACTGCTCTGAGGCCAGATAAAGATCTGCCTGAATGATGCAGCTGAGAGCAAAAAGACAATAAGAGTTATGAACTTTGCATCACATTCCACACATGCAAAGATCTGATTTCCTCGTTATTTCTTTTCCTTTCAGATTCCTCTTTCTCATCAGCACAACAAAAATGTTTCCTTGTGTCCCTCAATTCACCCTGAAGTCTGTCACATGCCAGCAAATCACAAAATCCTGCTGAGATTCTCAGCTTCTTACCTCTCAGTGGTTCCTCAGCTGATTCAACGGAGTGAGATCTTAAGGGAAACACAAGGCGTCCAGAATAGCTGACCAGCAGCTCTGCGTTTACATCCACCAACGGACTGACTGGCCGGGTGGGCAGGAGGTGGGATCACTGGATGACTGGGTGAATGACTACCATTCAGCTGGAGGCAGCAGGGCACAAAGCCACTCCCTTTACTGAGCAGCTGACTCCTGCCTGGCTGGAGGGATAGATGGGTGACTGGTTTAAGTCTGACTGTTATTGTGCTTAACTTGCTGACTGCATTTACGCCTAAATGACCGACAGCCCAACTTGCTAACCAGCTCACAGGAAGAATGACTGATTAACAAACAAATGACTGATTAACCAACTAGAATCAACAGGTTGACTAAACTCCAGACTAACAGAATACAAAAATATATCTAACCTGAGAAACTGATGAGCTGACTGTTACATAACTAACTCATTTACAGATGATCCAAACTCATTAAGGTTTGACAAACTCAATTATTAGCATGAGCCTGATCAGTTAACCTGCAGATGAGCTTACAAAATGACTTAACCAATAGCTACCTTACAGACTAGCTAACTACACAAACCCCTTAACAACTAACTAGTCAACTAGTATACCAAGTGACTTATAAAATATGAGGACTTAAAGAAGTGACAAACTTGTTGACTAGCACTAGCTAACCTGACTAGCATAATATCTCAGTTTTACTGATGTTGTGTAGTTTTTGAACCGACTTTACAACTTATTGACTGGATAATAAATATAGATTAACTAACTATAACCAAAAAACTGGTTGACTAATTGAATACCCATGTAGATAACTCACAAACTAACCAACTAACTAACTGACTGACAGGCCAACTAACTCATAGACTAACAACCAATTGCCTAAATCAGTTAATGTAACAACCCGACCAACTAACTTACAGAATTTACTTCCCTTGTTATGTAGTTTGTGACTGGGAAGGTAAATAACCAACTGACTAAAATACTGATTAGTTGACAAATAAATTAAAAACAAATATAAGAAAGATACTGACTAAACCAAAGACTAAACAAATACCTATTTATATCACTGAAAAACTAATCAACTAACAGACCCACTTACCCATAGACCGACAACAAGTGTGTCAACTATCAATTAACTAGTTGAATAAACAATCGAAACTGCCCAACAACCAATTAACATGCTGAAAGAATCCTTGACAAGTAGACCAGGTAACTAACAAATTAACTACGGTACAATTGGTCAACTTGTAGCAGTGAGCCTGATAAACTTTACAACTGACCAGGTGACTAAATAACCCATTGGCTGGAAAAATTACCACCAAACTGAACATTTACCTTACTGAGTAGCCTAATAAACTAACTCTAGAACCTTCACTAACTAACCAGGTGACTAAATAACCCATCGGCTGGATAAATTACCACCAAACTGAACATTCACCGTACTGAGTAGCCTAATAAACTAACTCTAGAACCTTCACTAACTAACCAGGTGACTAAATAACCCATTGGCTGGATAAATTACCACCAAACTGAACATTCACCGTACTGAGTAGCCTAATAAACTAACTCTAGAACCTTCACTAACTAACCAGGTGACTAAATAACCCATCGGCTGGATAAATTACCACCAAACTGAACATTCACCCTACTGAGTAGCCTAATAAACTAACTCTAGAACCTTCACTAACTAACCAGGTGACTAAATAACCCATCGGCTGAATAAATTACCACCAAACTGAACATTTACCCTACTGAGTAGTCTAATAAACTAACTCTAGAACCTTCACTAACTAACCAGATGACTACCCAATGATCACAACTCATTCATTTACACAGCTTAGCCTGCTAAAGACTGGCAGATAAACCAGTCTAGTTACTTCTTAAACTCTCTGAATCAAAGTTGAGTGTTTGTCTGACCGACTTAGTGGCTTCTTACCCACTGCAGTTTTGATGTTTTCCTCTTTCTTCTCCGCTACTTTCTCTGTCTCTGTCTGTTTCTATGTGTGATGAGAGGGTGGGGCTGCGCCACAGTAAGCTAGCTCTGAACACACACACACCCTTATCAGTCACCAAGAGCAGAGTCGCCCTCGGTCATGTCGGTAGAGGAAACTCTAATGTGCGCGAGTCTAAGTGTGTGCACAAGTAGAACGAAAGAGTTAAACAGGAAAAGAGGAAGAAACTATGCAGGATCACAGCAGGTAACTTGTGGAATGGAGGAAGTGACTTTGTATCTCATGCAGGACATGAATAAAACAAAGACAGCAAGTTCGAAAGCAGCTGAGGCTACTTTCACGTTTAATAAGAGACTTAATCAATGGCGACATCCGCAGCTCAGAGCGAGTAAAGCAAGAACTTAGACCAACAGAGCGGCTTCGCATCGCTTCAATAAAGCTATCACACAGGTGATCATTGGCTGGCGATCTACAGCCAATGAGACGCACACGTGTTACTATTTGTGTGGCAGTTCTGCTAAGAAGACTAATCTGACACGTCTGTCAGCTTTCTGCTAAGAGCCACACTGCAGCAGCAGCGTCTGCAGCTGGCGGCAACCGTCGAACCTTCATCCGAACCTTCAGTCCTCTAAGGTGATGAAAACAGGAGGCGGCACCCGGAAGCAGATGGAGGGGGAATAAAGAACATCTGATACATTTTTTCTGAAGTGTTTATTAAAATATATAAGTAGCATTAAGAAAGAAAAGTCACAAAAAGACGGTAAATTTCAGGTCCCCTCAGGTAAAAAAAAAGAGTCAGGGTCAGTCGAAAGCTGCACCCAAGCCACACGATGCTAATTAATTCAACAGTTGATATATTTTTCTTAAATTCACAGTTAACAACAGGTCAAAAAGGGAAATGCTCTGATGCTCCACCTAAAAAAAAGGAAAGTTGTCATTCAGAGGAAGGATTACGCTGGTGTGAGGACAGATACATGTTTATGTTTATGCATTTAGCAGATGCTTTTATCCAAAGTGACTTACAGGTAGGCAGATAGGGTAAAGGGGTCTTGCCTAAGGACCCCTACTGGAGGTAATACCTTTCATGCAGGAGATTTTAACACTGGTCTCCCACATGGAAGATGGAAATCATACCACTACACTATCCAGCTGTCAGTGGTGTGGTTTAGCTGGATCACACAACCGAAAGACAAGAACTTTACCAAATTCTGCACGACAAAAGCTACGTTTATCTGTGTCACTGTAAAACGAGGCGGTGCTTCACTCAGCCGCTCTTTAAAATGACCACGACCCGAGTTTTAATAACATATACGTCACTTCAGTCGTAGCTTTAAAGGGAAAATGCTGTCAGCCGTGTGTCCTTAAACGCTGCATTTTTAAACAGAGTGATATAAAAGCAACGTTAGACATGCCTGAGAGGAGAGATGTGGCTGGAAATGCTGAGGAAACAGCTCCTCTGCCCTCTAAGCTGATGCTGAGCGTCCGTGTGTTCAGACAGTGAGGAATCATGCAGCTCATTGGTGACATTTAGGTAACGTTAAGGCCACCTAACCACAACACTGACCGATACCAGGACAAAGCAGGATGCATCACTGGCTGCAAGGAAACACAGACAGCAGGGGACATTATTAAGATGCATCAGATCTTTGCCATCTGTCTGTTTGTTTAACACGATTTCAGGGGAGATGATGCCCTTTGTTGTTGAAAATCATTTCCACGGCTGTCAAAGGCTGCGTCCTGCTCAGTTCTGAGTTTCTGCTGCAACCTTGTTTCCAAATAGTTAAGACATTGTTTTATAGATAGTAAAACTGAATGCAATTCGCTAAAAACAATTTATGCTTTGTATTTGTGTATAAATGTCATGCCTGTTTTTTAGTGCTGTCTGTGAGCTTAAAGGTGACCCGTTTGTATGCATTAGGAGCATTCCCTAGATTCTCCGAATCCTCGGATATCATGTGGAAGTGTGTAGCCATCTTGGCTATTCGGTGCGATCACAGCACACATTCTCTCTTTAGTCAAAGTGGACACCGGTTTGGTCAGATGACACTGTTCTTAAAAAGAAAAGGTGAGTGAACATGTAGCCTACACGGCTAGCTTAACTTAGCTATATTAGCATACAGATGTGAGTACAGAGAGCAGGAGGGAATCAAACACACGTAAACAGCTGGCACAAAGCTGAATGCAAATTATGCTAATTGAAATTTGATCACAAATATGTGACGTTTGATATTATCCAGCAACCATGAGCTACTTTTTAGCAGACTTTAGCTAAATTCCATTTCCAAGTTGTGGTGTTCTTTGGTGCCATTTTCATGTGTGGCTAATAGCCTTGTGATAGCTTTTCTAACCTACTATATTTAATTTTGAGACACCATAATAGGGCTGCAACTAACGACTATTTTGATAGTTGACCAGTCATCGATTATTGAAACGATTAATCGAGTAGACTAATCGGTTAATTACTAATTAAAATAATCCAAAACTGAAAAAGGATACATTCAAGCCATATTTCATCTTGACTTTTAACATTAACTGAAAATGCTAAGAAGAGTGCGGCTGTAATGCACCAACAGTCAAATAAATACCAAAAAGTGAAAAATAATACAGCCTTTTGGTGCCTTTGGACTGTGAAATTGAATGATACAATTCTAATGTTGCACTTTAATGTTAAAATCAAAGACAACTCCGCTTATTTATAGCTAGCAGGCTACGCTAACAAGCTAAACATCTTACCATGGTGTCTCCCAGAGCTCCAACCTGCTTCCTCTTCAAATGCTCGTGCATGACAGACGTGCTCCCGTGATTGAGGTCGGCTTTACAAAACTTTGAGGTAATCTATTTTTTCTGGGTGTTGAGGGTGAAATTCTCCCAGAACCTGGACACTTTTGGACAAGAGGACGATAATTCAGCCGCAGCCATTTCACTGTTTATACAGGTCATCTCCCGCTATTATTTACCGTAACGCGCATGCGTCTCTTAAGCAGAGATAAGAGGGAAGTGGGATGACTCACTCCGTACGAAAAATTATGTTCAGCTCGACAGCGTGAAAAAGACGTGATGACGTAACCGACCATTAAATATTTCAGCGACTAATTAATTAGGTTATCGATTTTTGCCGACAACGTCCACTAATCGTTGCATCCTTACACCATAACTGTAGTTTAATCAATGTTTTAAAAAGTTAACAGGTTTTTATGCTCATTAGCTAAAAGTTTCACAACTTTTGTACTATTTCAAAGTATAGGATTTAAACCATTTGCGTTTTGATTGAATCCTTTACACAGTAACACTAACTTCCTCCCATCACTGAGGAGCTGGAGCAACATTTATTTTTGGCACATTTGGAATCTAATCTGTTCTCTCTGAAAATTCTATTTCTGTAAAAGATAATCAATGTAATCAATCTGCAGTTGCCATGAAATTCTCTTCTCCTGTCACGTGGAAAACTAAACTCTTGTCTCATAACTAAGAAAATGCATTCACACAGGAAGGACCGGCAGACATTCATTATAAAGAAATCATCATCACAGCAGAGGATGTTGCTCTGATAGACGGATAAACATCAAGAAAAGCAGATTTTGCACATTTTATCCTGACATGAGGAAGAAGACTGTCAGATTGAAAAGGCGCTCGTATAGTCTGCTGGAAGCCAAGATGGCAGAATCAGGGGAACACCGACATCCCTCCATGTCACGTACAGTTCAGTCGTCCATTCTGCTCCACATGACTTGTTTAATCAGAACCTACACGGAGGATGGCTGCTGAAAGGCCACTGGACCAAACAGTGGAGACAACACAAGCTTTCACATCACTGAGATCTATGCACACTTTGTTTTTTTCAATCCTCCTCAACTCAGTATTTAAAGACACTTGATGCAGTATATTTGAATGTCCATGTGTTGGCCTGGAAAAGAAAGTTAAAAGTGGCACCAAATTTTGAAATTCTGCCAGCACGCACTCTGGGATAATTGTAAAAAGGGCAACAAGGGCAAAACCAATCAGCTAAGACTTTGACATGAAACATAAACACGCTCCAATCGGATGACAGCAATTCCCGCAATTACCGGTGAACCAGAGAGAAGCTCCTAAAAATTAATTGGTAATGTGTTGGATCGGTCTCAGTGGTAAATAACAAAGACACACAGCTATCATAGAGATGGAAATGAGAGTATATTAACAAATTGCATAAAGCAGCGGCACCACAAACACACACAAACAGTTTAACAGGGTCCACAGCAGTAATTACTGCCATCAGCTCTGACAGCACAATGTGAACGAATGCTTTTCTGTGTGAATGTGTGTGGAATCATACTCCATAAAAGCCTGTGTCCCACCCCCAAAATGCTCCACCCTGCAGCAGAGACGATCTACGAGATTCAACCATCAGACCCATTTCACAAAGAAGCAGATGTTCTCTTTCAGGAAACAGGCGTTTCTCCTCCTCTCTCTGGCGTAAGGAAACAGTCTAACCAGATGTGGACCGAGCTTATGAAAGCAGCACAGATGAGCTGAAGCCTGTGGGTGGAGGTTTCCCTGCTCAGCAGCTGACAGAAAACTAAGAGATGCTGTTGCTAGGAGACGCAATGTCAACGACGTACGCTACAAACACTACCTCCATCCTTGTTTACATTTAGTGGCTCATGTGGATGTGTGCTGCAAATATCCGTAAAACGTACATCTTAGATATCCAGACTCATCTTTGGACAAATCAGCTCATTTTGCCTTACAATGAACGTTTCAGACACACTTTTACGTGCATTTCTGCATTTAACTGCTGTAAAAACATGTATTTAGTCGACTTTGTCAAATCATTTTCCTCAATAATAAGCCGACAGAGGTCCAGTGATAAATGCTCCAGCCTCACTAACTGAGGATATCTTCAGCAACAGGTGAAAGAATCCCTCAACAACAACATCCTACGTAGTGCATGACACAGGTGAGGAAAGAGTCCGTGAAAGTGCACATTAAGGCCAAAACAAAAGCTTTCTGCAGTGCAAAGTCTGTCAGATTCAGCTGGAAAACCACTCTTTTTTTAATTTACTCTTTTATATTCGTCTTCTTTGTGCCGTGGGAACGATGCTCTGCAGCTCTACTCGTCTATAACTGGACACTTTTGTAATTGTACAAAAGTAATTGCATGGTTCTCAGCCGGAAAAGAGTGGGATGTTCTCTCTGGGTTGGGAATGAGATCCTTCCCCAATGCTGCTGGAATAATTTCTGCTGGTGATTCTGGGTTTTCACGTGGTTAGCTTAGTTAGCTGCATCTGGAAGCAGCTAACTAAGCATTTCAAAGAACAAGTAATTCTGAAACAAGGCCCCCAATCCAGATGAGTTGGAGAGGAGACGTCTAGGATGCAGAGCAGGAACAAAACTGAGAGAAAGGAGGAGGAAATCTGAACAGTTTTTTTTTTTTACCTATTTTGTTTCATTCTAACCTGTATTTTATGTGGTTTTAACTCTTACTTTATGTGATGGATTTACACAGTTGGTGAAATTAAATGAGAGAAAAAAATATATATAAAAAAGAACAAATGAAAGATATAAAAACCCCTGAAAATCCAGGCTGTGTTGGAGAATAAAGGAGCTCAGACCAGATATTCACTTTAAAGCTGCTGAGAACTGAACAAACTCCATATTTGGCTTATTTAACGTATTTCCATTTGCACCTAAATAAGTTTATGCAGTTTGGTTACGAGGAAGATTTTAAGGACATACTCCAAGCAAAGAGGGTAATACAAAGGTGTCGAAAAATAAGGAAGATGGGACAAAATGAACAGGTTATAGCAGCTGTTACATCACTCTGACAGGTTCAAGAAAAACTCTGATGACTCTTAGGCCCCTGAGTGCTTTGAAATAACTTTGGTGTCAAAAAAATGAAGCAGAACAGAAGTAATCAATGCAAAAGTTTTAGTATCTCTAAGTACATATATCAGCGGTGGAAATGCAGGTGCAGCTAATGGTGGTGTGAGAGAGAAAAAGGGATAATAAATGTCCCAACTGGCCTGGAGTCAAACCCTGAGCATTGCAGCTACAGCAGACAGCATCTTGCAGTGCATTTCATCTCATTTGGACACTAAATGTGCCTTTGGTGCAGTTTTCTATGCTGAGGAAAGCTATGCAGCCTCCCAAATTCATGTATATTTGGGCAAATGTATGTATCTTCTTTAAAGTTGGACGACACATCCATAAAACGTCATATTTCACAAGAAAAAAAAAAGGATTATGACCAAAACAATACTCGGAAATGAACAAATGGTTGATACAGGCACACAGGATCAGAACTTCAAGATTGACTTTAAGCTTTAAGGTCTTTTCAAATCGAAAAGAAATCCTCAGCTGAGGCCACCAGTATGGTCTGAGCTGAGCTGAAGGAGGAAAACAATCGGTCAGTCATGCAGTTTCTATTACAGCCCTGTTAAAAACACCGCAGGAATGTCCTCTCCTATTTAAAGCTGTTTACAGACGGACAGACACTCAACAACCAAGCCATTCTTATAGGAGGAGCAAACATGACGGCCTGAGGTCAAAGGCCTTTTGCTAAAACAGCTTAGCATGCTAATTAGCGCTATACACAAAAAAACGTGTCGTTATCTTGGAGATATTTGGTTAAAATAAGAAAAACTGAACCATGTGTTGCAGCCACAGAAAAGTACGAATACCTGTGCCAAGTTGTAAAGGAATCAATAGATTTATATCTGCCTCAATCTCACTTTAACGCTTAAAAACAACAATCTAGGCCTTTTAAAGCTGGAAAAGATTTGGAGATCCCCTCCTAATTCTCACAGTGGTTCAGTCCGACCGACTTCCCTCACGAGTCATTTTCAATATTAAAAACACTTCCAGGTTGTTGCTTTGTTGCTTTGCTAATAACAACATGCCAGTCAGGAGTTATAAGACAATGTTTTAGATAAAGAAACTGAACATTTTACATGTCAGTAAAGAAAATACACAAATCTTACCCGAGTTACCGACTACAAAACAGGACTCCGAGTCATAGTTAGCTACCGTGCAACCATTTAATGCTATTCAGCAACCATCTTTGCACAAATAAACAACATTTATACCCTTGATACTGAGTCCGTAATCTGGAGACAGCTGGTATAAGATGTTGGTCTCGTACTCCTACTTCAAAGCTTAAGAGGCCGAGATATTCAAAGAAAGAAATGCTAACCTTTAGTTTCCCTGGAAAACACCAATTAAACACCAATAAAGCACCAATGCATAGAGAGCTGCACAAATTAGACTTTACTCTCTGTCCAACACCTGCAGACAGCGAATAATCTGTGCAAAAAGAATAAGAAAACATTAAATCTTACATCAGGGTCTGTAATGAGACATCTGCCATCAACTCTAAAAGCCTGACTGAGCACAACAGCTTCTCACAGACTGAGGAGAACAGCCATTACTTTAAATGTTCAGGCATGCTGTGGTAGCACATGTATCAGCCATTAACATTGTTTTTTGCTGCCAGCACAGCGCCGAGCATTGTCGCTTGGCAGCTGATCGCCGTGTCATGATGTCTCGCTCTTCTACGAGTCAGCAGAATGGCAGACGGTGACGTAATCAGCAAGTCCTGCTTTCCTTTTAGATTTAAACTGCCGTGAACAGCTGATCGATGGATGCAGGCAGCAGCAGATGATGCAAAGAACATCTGGAAGAGTCTAGAAGCTCCCAGGAGTGATCGAGTCGGCGTTTTATTGTGTGATGATGGCGATAGAATTCAGCTCCAGCTCCCAAAGCCTAAAATATCTCTCGTTCAGAAGTCAATTAACTCGCTTGACCTGTTGCACTTCAACTAATAAGAAGCATCTCGCATTCAATAACATTATGTGTCTACCCATAATTTTATCCTCAGTTCATGGTTTGTGGAAGAAACAGACTGAGGAAACGCTCCAGCTGTTTCTATTTCAGTCTGAAATGTCACATATCGTTAAAGGAATCAGGAAGATGGCAGTCATCCATCAGAATCATGTTTGCTGAGGAGGTTTCATCATCTAATGACTGGCCATCTAATCTTAGATCTGCTACTGAACAGACAACAGCAAAAGAAAGTGGGTTCTGTGCTCATCTTGGCAAGATTTGGGGCAAAAGTTACTAAAAACGAGCATAAAAGTCAAAGTAAAATTGATATAAAGGCACAAGATTAAAGGAATAAAATTAAAATCAACCTTGTAAACATGTTCATGGGATCATTTTTGCGCTACAAGACATTAAAAAGGGCTAAAATCAGCCATTTGAAGGCGGTATGTCTGCAGAGCGCTGCCTCAAAGCCTCAGAAAGGCGAGGAGGTCAGTTTCCCCACGTTCCTAAAAGCCTCCACCGAGAACTCTGAGCATCGGAGGAACCTTTGCTCTGTTGTGAAGATGGAAGAAGTCTTACTCTGTGAAGTTAAACCACAACTGAAGTGGGTGAAGTTAATCTTTTTAGGCATAGACACCGTCTTGCTTCTGATGCTGCTGTGAACGTTTATCCAGGAGACGCCACCGGTAACGGCGAGCGAGGCTCCAGTATCTGACCTGACCGCAGCGAATCACAGCGGAGATCTGGGCCAGAACAACAAGTTCATAGATGCCCATTCAGTGAAGGAGGACTCAGTGGAGGAGTCATACCCTCACTTTTTCCATGGAAACAACCTCAGACGGGGGAGACGGATGAGTTTTTATGGTGGGACTTTAAAGGTTGGTGCATTCAAATCTGTTCAGTTATTTGACTGAAACACCGGCGCCACCATTAGGTCAACATTTACAGCATAGAACTATTAGAAGTATTGGTTTGAAATTCACTGAAGTGATTATTCAGCCATCAGCTTGTCTTATTCTCCACAGTCTGCTGCCGAGCTCTGACGCTCCAACCGTGAACCTGAACGCACCGCAGGCTGTTTCTGTGGCATTTTCACAAACTATCGATGCCCTAATTTCTTCTCACATTCGTTTGCATCGACTCATCAATCCAAAGGAAAACGTGTGACCTTTAACTTAGGGAAAGACACGCTAAAGGACAACTTAAGAAGGTGAGGAGGGAGAGGAGAGGAAGAGCAGGCTGCCGACAGCAGTGCATTTTAAAAATGTATGAGCCTCCAGCTTCAAGCAGAGCGTTTCTAAGTGTGTGTGTGAGAGACCTGCTGGCATTTAACAGCATGAAGAGCAGATGAAGATGGAATAGTTTCAGATGAGAAACTTTAGTGATGCAAAGTAGCTTTGTTTTTATTGGTCTACTTTAGTTATCTTTATGTGTCAGTTAGTTATCTGCAAGCAGACTGCGTTTCACACACTTCCTGCTAACGGTATGTGAGAGAAAGAGGCGCCTGTGTTTGACTTATAATAAAATCCTGTCAGCTGAATCTCTGCGTATGAGTCACGAGTTTCCGAATGAAGAAGAGGAGGCGGAGGAAGAGGGGGAGGGAAAAGTTAAAGGAGGGGAAGGATGCAAAGGAAATTAGATTACAGACAAGAGTGTCAAGGAGTGTGAGGAGGTGATAGAACAGGTTGAGATGAATTAATATGCCACATATTGAAAGGAGGGAAGAGCACAGGGAGGTGAAAGAGGGGAGAGGAGAAGAAGAATGAATGAAAGAAGAAGAGGAGAAAATGTTTCCCTCAGCAGATAAAGAGCGAGCCTCGTGTTTTATCACATAAAACAAGCTATGCTGCAGGTATAAAAGGGACAAAGCAGCAGCAATAAGGCAGTAACCGATGGTTTAATATGAGAAGAAAAGCCATTTTTCTTGCTTGGGAGCTCATGTTTGGGTTTCTGATGTCACGCTGTCTGTGGCCACCTCGGGTTGGAAATGGGTCGTTCGGTGGGTGTCAGACTTTCAGTGGAGCTCAGAGTAGATTTATGCAGCCTGCTCACGTTCATCTGGACCCAACTTCCAGTTCGCTTCGTCTCAGACGTGTGGAAAGCTTTTTGTTTTGCTTTTAAAAAACTTCTGAAGCAGTTTTGTAGTTCATTTGCAGGGAAAAATACGTAAAATCGCTCTACCATCAGTTTATCTCATGCTTTAGGAATTCAGACTAAGATTTTCTAACCGAAAATCTCACTGCAGTCACAGCACCAACAGGCGGCATTTTAAAAAAACTTGACAATTAGTCCATATACGCAACAACTCCTAGGATTTGCTGCCAAAAACTCAAAAAATAAACATTTTAAAGAAAAAAAAAATAACAAAAAGCACACTGGGCGAGCACGAAGCTCAGGAATTACATGTGATGGAGAAAGCTGTCCGTTACGGTACTGCGGCGCTGTTTTTTATCACCTCAACACGATCGTGTCCTAATGGCTCCTAAACACTGAACCAGTCCCACTGTAGGAACCTTATGCAGTTCCTAGAACCTTTTCAGGAATAGGGACACTTTTTCGTGCAATAGGACACTTCTTCTTCTTCTTCTGTTGGCTCCAGGGCATACTGGAGCACTACGATGGCTCACTTTCCATCTAGCAATACAAAGTGGTATTACAGAATAATCCAGTTTGTCCCCAAAGTACTTAGGCTGTAGAGGTGCATTCCCACTGTAGGAACCTTTTGCAGTTCCTAGAACCTTTTCAGGAATAGGGCCGTTTTTTTCGTGCATTCGGACATACAGGAACTCGGGACCGCGGCCCTCAGTTCCTGGAACCATTTCAGCTCCTTCAGGGTCTTTTCTGGGCTCCACAGGAACATGACGTAGGTGTTTGGGGGCTGTAGCTCCGCCCCTCGTCTGAAATGTTTCCTCATACGACACGGACCCAACCGGCGCCTGTTTAATAAGTTAAACTTCGTCTCCTTTGTCTGCGGCGCTCTGCTCTCCTTCTTTCCTCCATGAAAGGAAGAAGTATCGCCCGCTGCTGGATTCTCCGTCTCCTGACTCTCGCTGTGCGCTCTTCCAGCCTCCATCTTAGACGCCTGATGTGATCGTCCATGATTAATATCACCGCCATGCAGCCCGTGAACACGGTGGCCTCCTCGCTCTCCATGTTAGCTTCTTGGTGCTGTTGTTTTCTTCTCTCCTTACTTTTCCCGGGTTCTGTTTTGTTGCTGAGTGGCGCTAAAGTAACACGTCTGTCGCAGACGGCTGCATCACATCAGTCCCTGTCGAGGCCCCCGACTCATGTGGGAATGCAAAATGAAACAGTTCCTCTGGGGAAGGACAGGTCTTAGAACTAAATCTAACAAAGCAAACAGCTTGAAAACCGGCTGAAAACTGACCGAGTTGTCGTGATTCCTGCTGAGTAAACCTGCCATGAGGGACAAGCACGACTCAACCGAACAAATCGCTGTGAGAAATCTGAAGTTCAGTCCTTTAAAACCCAGAAGAAGGCTCTCACACATAAATGGAAACTCAAACCGCCCCAACGCCACAGGACTGGACAGATATCATAACAGATATACGCAAAATGGAACAAATAACCTCAGGACTCCACTTAAAAATAGACATATTTAACAGACAATGGTCAAAATGGGACAATTATCTATAGTAATTCTTCTTTGTGTATGAGTGTATATATATTTTTAATATATATAAAAACATATATATGGATATATGGCTGTTTATATATGGATATGTATACCAATATAAGTTATTTTTCTTTTTTTTTCTCTGATGTCACTCCCCTATTCTCAGCTTTTGCTCCTAAAACTTCAACTTAAGTGTTTTTTTATTAGTCTTTTGTTTTTCTTCCCCCGTTTCATTTGTTTTGCCTTTGCTCTTATATTACCTCCTCTTCTGGTGTAAGAATTTTGTTGTTGAGTTTGTGTTTGTTCTATGTTCTGATGAAAAATAAAATAGTAAAAAAGCTTTTTTTTCTTCTACAATCACAGATGTTATGTTTACACACCTGCTCAGCCACATCTGTACAGCCACATCTGTACAGCCAGAATGTGATCAAGCTGTTGGTCAGAACCGTTTCATCACTGACCGTATCTCACTTTTCTCCCCGTACGGTTGCCACGGCAGCTGATGCTACCGTGGCAAAAGGTCAAGAGGTGTGAAGACTGACACCATGACACAGTCCATGTAAGTCCATTGTAGCCGTTTCATTAGAGACTGGGACAGATAGGAAAAGGTTTATCATATAATCCACTTATTCTTTAACTTTTGGTCCATATTCCTGTTTCCTTTTCCCTCGTTCCTTCCTGTTTAACTATAAGGCCAAGATCTGCCTCAGAGGAGGCCAATGAGGATCTCCTTGACCACAAACAACAAAGTGTTTCTTTGAACAGTCAGGGGACTTCTAAGAATCCTCCAGATCTGGAACCAAAAATAGAAATGCCCCAGTTTCACGAGGGAGCTGCCGAGAGGAGCACCAGTGAATCATTTAAGAAACAAATTAAGTATTTTGGACATGAAGGACCAAAGTAAGGAAACATCGTGAGATGTTTTTGTTAATTTCAGGGCACAAATGGCCAATTTTTCTGTATTTATTTTGAAAACAACACATTATTAGCTAAAAACTCAGTGACTTTAGAATCAGTTATAGTTTCAACATGTTTACTTTGAGGTAAACGTCACTATTTAATGAGAAAGTGACGAAGGGAGGAGGAAGAGTAGACAATCGTAATGTGGAAAGAGGAAGTGTTAATAAAACAGGATGAGGGTGGGAAAGAGATGATTACAGTGGTTAAAATATGGAATCTACATCCATTTCCCTTTGCATTTCTTTTCCTCCCTGGCTGTAAAACAAGATACTGTGGCGCAGGATTTGTAACTATGAGAAGAGAAGCTCACCTCTCTTCAGAGACAGTCAGACCCTGTGGACAGCCTGTATCCATAGCCAGCTATTTTTGAGCCTATTCTGCTGCCCAAGGCGCAAGTAAATCTGTCAAGATGTGTTGATTCCAAGAAATTCCTCCGTCAATATTCCGCTTTCTTGTGATAACCGTGCATGTGCCGAGTGAGAAGATGGTGGCCCAACGTTGCAGCTCCACAGGCTAACATCCACAGTCCTAATTTGTCATTTGAAGGTGGTTTGAGCAGGAGCAATCTTGCAATATACCATCCACACACTAATACAACAATCACTTTTCAATTCAGTTCATCTCGGTTTATCTGTAGTTCACCACCCAAGTTATCTCAAGGCACTTTGAAGAAGCAAACAAGCTAATCAAACAATTAGCAAACCTTTTGCGAGCACCGCAGGAGATGAAGAACATAAAACCGAAAGATAAGAAAGACAAACAGATGAATTATAATCGCCAACAACAAGGAACTTAAAGGGGAACTCCGGTATTTTTAAACCTCGACCTCCGTTAGCTCTCCTATAGCTGCAAGTAGCCACATAACAGCAGCTATAGGAGAGCTAACGGAGGGATTTCTACACAGGCACTCTACTGGGACCACTTCATCCACACGCCCCCCTGCAGCATTAAAGGATTATTTCTTATTTCTTAAAGGGGAACTCTGGTATTTTTAAACCTGGACCTTATTCCTGGCATGAAATACGTTCATCTGCTCACTGAGAACAGTTTGGTGAAAGTCGGCATCCTTCAGAAGATATTTAGATAACTGGAGATCCATATAACGGAGTGAACGGGGCTTAGAGGATGCAGCCTCTAAATAAGGCATTATCTGTCTTTATTTCACCAATACTTTAAGAAGAATGAATGAATGAACGTGTGCTATAGCTCTGTTAGCTCATAGCTGCTGTTATGTTGTTATTGCCGGCTATCTGGGGGCTTATAGAGGGATTTCTACACACTCATCTGCTGGGATGATGTCATCAACGCCCGCCTCTGCAGCACAGCTCATTCACTCCGGTAAGAACGTCCATCTTACTCAAAGTCGTCGTTCACATTGTCAAAATCTGATAAATATCCTGCCATGTTGCACAAAACTATCAGCAGCAAACTCTGTGTGAAGTTAGCCGACTGTCACAGAGCACGGAGTGAATAAACTGTGCTGCAGGGGGGCGTGTGGATGAAGTGGTCCCAGTAGAGTGCCTGTGTAGAAATCCCTCCGTTAGCTCTCCTATAGCTGCAAGTAGCCACATAACAGCAGCTATGAGCTAACAGAGCTATGAGCTAACAGAGCTATAGTACATGTTCGTTCATTCATTCTTCTTGGATGACATCATCCCAGTAGACGAGTGTGCAGAAAGCCTCTATAAGCCCCAAAATACCGGAGTTCCCCTTTAACTGCCACAAACGAGATCATTTCTTTTACTGTGCTAAACTGAAGATAACTGAGAAGCTGGTGCAGGATATATACCTGCTGTAGGTAGCTACTGATCTGGCCAAAGTAAAGTCGCTCTTGGTAACCAACAGGCAGGTGGTGGGAAACGAGAGGGCAGTTAGAAATGTGTCTGCAATCCACTGAAACTACCTCTGCTGGTCACACTGTGAGCAAACCAAAGCTAGCAGCTGCATCGTTTTATTCGCGGCTAGAAGCAGCCAAACGTGAAAACTGTTATTCTGACTGCTACTTCAAAGCCGTGGGACCAAATATAGAAAGAAAAGTAATTTAATAAACTGAAATTTCCCATGGTAGAGAAAACTTTAGCTTGAAATGTGTCTATTTATGACTGTAGCCAAGGCCAATGGTTCTGGGTAGATGTTTGAGGAGCTTTCCAAAAGCCATGCCATGAACCAAGCATTAGTCAAGGTCAAAGGGTCCAAAACACAAGGCTGTTTCTCTGAATTCACACCAGTTTCGTACAGCTTTGATATAAATTAAAGAAAAGGCGTTCGAAGCGGTATGTTTGATTTGGGTTTATCCAACTCGTGTCAGTTCGGTCCAACTAAAAAGGGATTTTGTTTCACTGAGATGAAGAGCAGGAACTACAGAATGGACGGTCATTACATGGAGAGACAACAAGAAAAATTGCTCTGTCACCTGAAATAAAAAGGAGAAGTGAACAATTTCTCAAAGTTACCGACAAACGGCATTTATTTAGAAGTGCTTCTTCTCCATTACTGACCTCAACTTAGCCAGGAGCAACATTACTGTGCATCTGCCCTTTCAAGAGAACTGGCCTGTGGGAATCCACCATTCAAGGGTACATTAATAGTTTCTGTGACTTTACAGGCCTCTGCACAACTATAAAAGTCCTATTGGTCCTGTTTTTGTGCTAAAGAAGGAAACCAAATATAGAAACCTAAATGCTTAACTGTGTAAAGAACTACAAAGCAGTTTTTTTTTAATGCCCCATTGCCCCACAGCCAAAAAAGGAATAAAAAAACAACCAAGAAAAGCACCCCGTTGCTTCCTCTGCTGTTTTTCTGTCTTAGACAACTTGAATAATGCTGATTTATTTATCCCAATAAAGGTTGATCTTAACAGTCTGTTAATGAGCAAAAAAACTGAGCTTTAATGAGGATTTGTAAGCATTTTTAACACAAATTGACCCATTTAATGACCAATTGTCTGTCGCATTTAAACCATGAATATACAGATCTTCTAATAGAAACTGGTTTTTGGGGTGGAGGACATCAGATGTTGGATATCTTAGTTGGGAAATAAAGCATTAAACAATGTACAAGTCAACTTATAGGACTGCTAATGAGAAGCTGAAGAAGAGTAAAAGAGTTTCACCTTCCCAGTGAATGGAGCATGATTTAAACATGAAGTGTGGTGGAATTAAAAGCTGTGGAGGCTGTCAATTTTTACTCTGAGCTCAGAGGATAAGTGGGCCAGAAAATAGTACCAGGCGTGTTTTTTCAGAATTTCTGAGATGGAAAAAGTGATTTTTTTTCCAGAATGTGACCCCTTTAAGCTAATCTATGAGCTGCTGTTGGAAACATGTTCATGAGACCAAACCAATGAACTGTCCTCGAAGAAAATGAAATGCTCAGAAGAGCTTGAGAGTCAAAATCAGACTGTGTGCAGTCATCTGCTTTAATTCAACAACTACAAACTGGTGGAGCCAGAAGATCAAATGAAATGGTGGCTTGAAACGTCGCTTTCTTTGATGTGATGTGCATCTTGTAGTGTTTGTTCACTCTCACAGGACACGACGTCCTGATGTTTCCATTCAATAAAGTTAGACGTCCAAATCTGATCTCATCTCTGTAAAGACCAAGCTGAAAAGACACTGATTAAAGAAATTTAAAACCAATAAATCATTCAAGAAGACACAGCAACGGCTCGTCCCCCGAGCCGGTCCGGGTGTAGTAGGAGGGACGGCAGCTGTAGCATCGTGACCAGCAACTCTTTGCTTATGGAAAACAACTCTGCACCTCTCCTCCTCCTCCTTTCTTCACCTTCAATCTTCTTTCTCTCTCCTCCTGCCTCTGTCACCAGGCAACAAGCCTTTCCTCCCTCCCTCAGCTCTTTCTTTTTCATCTCTCCTCCTCCCCCCTGCATTATAGTGTGTATGTGTACATATACTTATATATATATATATATATATATATATACACATGGATAATATATTATACATATAAATATATTGGGGCAAAACCATAGTAATCAATTAAAAACCAGCGATAGTTCATTTCTAACTGTTGGTAAAAATGGTTTTGAGCGAGTAAAAAAAAAAAAAAAAAAAGCCAACTGATCTATCGATAATCTAACGCTTAACAAATCAATAAAGAAATACGTTCATCTACTCACCGAGAACAGTTTGGTGAAAGTCGACGTCCTTCTGAAGATATTTAGATAACTGGAGATCCATATAATGGAGTGAACGGGGCTTAGAGGATGCAGCCTCTAAATAAGGCATTATCTGTCTTTATTTCACCAATACTTTAAGAAGAATGAATGAATGAACGTGTGCTATAGCTCTGTTAGCTCATAGCTGCTGTGTTGTTGTTATTGGCGGCTATCGGGGGGCTTATAGAGGGATTTCTACACACTGGGATGATGTCATCGACGCTCGCCGCTGCAGCACAGCTCATTCACTCCGGTAAGAACGTCCATCTTACTCAAAGTCGTCGTTCACGTTGTCAAAATCTGATAAATATCCTGCCATGTTGCACAAAACTATCAGCAGCAAACTCTGTGTGAAGTTAGCCGACTGTCACAGAGCACGGAGTGAATAAACTGTGCTGCAGGGGGGCGTGTGGATGATGTCATCCCAATAGACGAGTGTGTAGAAAGCCCTCTATAAGCCACATTACAATTTAATAACAAATTGGTCTTCGTTATCTTATATTTCGATACGAATGATCTCATGTCAAGTAAGACTTTAACTGGTGTTAATACCTATACCCAACCAGGATTGGGTATAGGTATGGTGATGTAAAAATACACAAACACAACATGTATCACAAGCACAGTTATTGGTATCCATTCAATTCATCCAAAAATACTCCTTAACACAAAATACAAAGGAAAACATGACTCACTTGTACTTCATTTTTAGTTCTCACATGACCTGAATTAACCAAAAAAATTATGCTTCTTCAACATGACAAGGAGATAGTCGACACTCGTTTGAAAGGCTTGACTTAAAGTTTGTATTAAGAAGTGAATGAGGTTGTTCTTTCAGATTTTTTGGCTTGTTCTCAACCTCAAATGACAGTTAATTCTATCTCTCTTTCACTTTATCGCAGTTTCCCTCCTCCTGTGGCACCATTTCCCTGTTTTTCTCTCTTTTCTCTTTGAATCACCTTCATTCGAGGCTCCTCTGTCTCACTCTTTTAACTCTCTGGGTTCACACAGTCTTTCCTTGCCATCCCCACAGTGTGTTGTGCATTTACCGTTTTTTTGGAATTGGTTTGTTATATAATTCAAAGCTAGTGAACCGACTGTATTTCACCATGAAGCAAGCGCCTCATATATAGAGATCAGTCAGACTCACATCTGACTCTAGAATACTTTGGTATCCAGAGGGGTTCATGGTGGACTCAATGACTGCAAGGTGCCCAGGTCCTGTGGCTGCAGAACCAGCCCAGATCATCAGCCCTCCACCACCGTGCTTGACAGCTGGTATGAGGTGTTTGGTTCATAAATGGAGCTGTGCATTAAGACCAAACATCTGTGTCCAAAAAACATTGTTCCAGGTGCCTTGTGGTTTGTTCAGATGTAATTTTACAAACCTAAGCCCAAAAAAAGCCGTCTTCGTCTGAGATGTTGCTTTTGTTTTGTTTTTTTGACCTTGGGGTGAACTTGACGAGCTGCAACATCCTCCTCTGGGAAGATATGCAACTGTCATTTGCAAATAATCTTTCTCTCTGTAGAATAATGGACCTCAAATGGTTTGGAAATGACCTTATAACCCTTCTCACCCAGCAAAAACAGCTTCTCTAAGATAATAGCCGATGTCTTTCCTCCAGGGCATTACGTAAACACACACCTGAATGTTTTACTGTACATTTGAGGTTGTATTTACCTCATTTTAAGACCTGATGGTCTTATGTCCTGATATGTAAAAGTGTTGCCAGGTGGGAAATGTAGTTTTATCGTACCAGAGACGTAAAATTATCGTTTTTTGAGGGAAATTATCGTACACCTGTCGTAACCAAAATAACAACAAGTCTATTGATGCTATAGTCATTCTAGTGTTGAATAGCATCTAACAGACTCACGGCTTTGCATCAGCAGCCCCACAGTTATTAGCCCCCTAACAACTGAAAGAGGATATACTTCATTTCCCACAAGTGTGGAATAAAAATTAAAAAATTAAAGCAAACTGTGGCCCAGTCCAACATAAAGTGTATCCATATTATTTTCTACAAGGCCTCAAAAGCCTGTGTGAAGGACTGACAAAGCTACCAGATTAAAAGAGCAATATCAACTACTGGCACATAAAAAATTAATTTAGTGAAGAGCCTATTGGGACTGACTGAAAACAGAACATACAAAGATAAATAGTGATTACACATAAAAAAACATCTTTAACACTGCAGATTCATTTTCTTAAAATGATTGAATGTTAAATGGTGCCAAATGTTTAACAGCTAGCGATTTGTAAAGTAATGCAAACAACATTTGCCAGTTTGCAGTGTAATAAATTCAATCATAAAGTAAAGCAGCGGGGGGGCAAACAGAGACACTGACATGTGCTGACATCACCCAGTGCAGCACACTGCACAACAGGAATGCTACAGGCACCAGAAAGTCCAAATTATTGATAAAAACTAAATACCAGAAAAAGAAATGCTCTCTTTATCAATACATTCACGGTTTCCTTATTCAAATTAAATATATATACAGTTATCCCACTGGTATAAAATCTTTTCCTTTAAGAAAAGCTTATTGTTTGTAATCTACTGTCATCTGCAATGGGGATATATGAAATATTGCACAATATATAATTAAAAAACACATATAACAAGAGTTCAAAGCACTGCTCTGTGTTCCATTCACACGCCTTAACGATCAATATCTCCATCTGCCCTAAAAATCAAGCACTGCACACTGCATTACATTGTAAACAATAAATTCTTTACTACAGCACTTTCTTGGAATGCAAACTTGCACTTTGCACAGATACAACTACATTACAGACTGTTTTGGTTTGACACACACACACAAACACACTCACTGGAGTGACATTTCTGCGAATGCCTTACAGCCACAGCTGCTGGTTGCATTCATTATTGATTAGCTGCAATTAGTTTCGTATCTGCTGCTTCTTTTTACAGCACAGGCACAATTTCATTAGCAGACAAATGAACAATGTGTCCAATTCCACTGCAAATGGGACAGAATTTTGTTAGCAGAGTTTTCTGTAAGAGGACAATTAGGGTGGCGATGAAAAGCTCCAGAGGTACAACGTAAAATAGCCTAAAGCTAGCCTTAAATCTAATGTACGGCGCTTTTATTTCACATGTAAACTGTTGATTATCTAATAAAACTGTTAACTTTATCAAGGTGTACTTTTAGTGTCTATCATAACATCACATTTTAAATAGCAACTTTGGCAGCAAATGGGTCAAAATCGTCAAACTTTGGCCCACATTTTATGTAGATATTTAGTCCTGAGTCTTCGTAACATTTTAAATCAGGATTCGAATGTTATTTCATAGCCATGAACATTGTTTTACTAGTTAAACTGTGTTGTTTAAATATAAACATAAGCCCGAGAGTTAATGTGTGGTTACATTTCGGATTTAACACTGAACTAGAGAATCACAGCTAAAAATGACCATGACGACTCTTAAAAAGCTGTCTTCTTGGTTCTATTGAGCTTTCTGTGTCGTGCTCCGAGCCTAATTCTGGATTTAAGTTTTTTACCAACATTATTTTTAAATTTGGAAACATTTCTGGCTCATTTTTAAGGTCCGTTTCAGATGAAAATTCGTACATTTCTAACATCGTAATATAGCTTAGAAGAGGAAGAAATTGCATCTGTGGGAGCATAACATGCAGCATTAAATGAGACACTTAACCATCAAAAGTTTGTTGTGCTTATTGGTTAACAAAATATGCCATGGAGACCCAAAACAGAGTCTTTTCATATTAATCCCACAAACACTGACAGAGACCAACTGAATAACTACTTTGACTGTTTCTGCTTCACTTTTGGTGGTATCAGCTCGTCACACGTGAGGTTAGCTGAGCAATAACTTCCTGCTGAAAAACACACAGAAAGCCAGTGCATCTGCCCGGCCAACTTGCTTGTATTCTTCTACTTTGAAGACTGTCAAATGAATTATAAGAGCAATAAAATTCTGCCATGCCACACACATAGGCCTTGGCTGTGGCTGAGAAATGGACAGATTGAAAGATAGCAGCAGGAAATCTTGGCCCGACTGGAGGAGATGGATCTGAAAGCACTGACGGATCAATAACGAGGACTGTTGTTCTGGACGTTAAATCAGTTTAGCAGTAAATTCTCCCCACGCTGCTACCACTTTTATCCTTGCTCATAAATTCCAGGATTACAGCTTCTCATGATGGGCAACTCCTCGCACCGTCCCACTGTTTTAATGATGTAGGCTGATGTTGATTCATACACAGCGGAGGCATCCTCTTCTCTGAGGCCATATTTCTCCATCCTTCCTGCTGTGGCTTCCAGACAACAAATCCGTATGCCGAACACACAAGTGAGGATTCATTGATCATCATTAGCTGCAGCTGTAATTAAGTGAGAGGGCACCCTGTAAGCATGCCATACGGTAACATATGTGGCCTGCAAAGCACTTTATAACCAAAACTTAATTCACGCCGTCGCTCTGAGGTCCCTGAGACTGAGCTTCTGTTTGAGGTTGAACATTAGCTCGAGCTAATTAGTTCAATTCAATTCAATTTTATTTATATAGCGCCAGATTACAACAACTGTCATCTCAAGGCACTTAAATAATATAGTCCAATTCAAGACTATTGGAATTCAATTAATTGTAATTATAATCCAATTAATTCATATGGAGCCAATAAAAAAAAAATATCCTAGCTAAGGAAACAGTGGAAAGGCACGACTCCCTTTTTAATTATATTAGCAATATTAGCAATCTTTGTGAGTATAAACATTAAATTCTTGCTGGAAGATGAAAACCATCAAGGAAACCAGAGAACTGAGATGATTTTTAGATAAACCAGCTGAGATCTGCAAAGAGCTCTCTGTGGATCGCCATCTTCACTTGAATCACTTCATTTGCTCTTTGCTTCATTCTGCTCTCTCTGTGATGGACTTTGTTCATTTGCTGTTTGAAAATCTGGGGAAAAACGTGTCGTTCCGAATGAAACGGCTAATCTGTCCATGTGCATTTGATTCTGTCTTTTACTCGAGGGCTCTTTGGTCTTGAGTTTGCAAAATTGAGCTGACAAGTCCTCCATCTTTGTTCCTTTAGCACGCTTTGGCAGATAGGGATCTTTTTCCTTTTAAATACCTTTGTCACAAACAGACTTAATGACGTGATGTAGGCACCTTGAGGTGAAACCATTCTGACATTTAGACTTTTTTATAAAGCTCCCCGCTTCTCTCTCTCCACACTGAGCTGGGTGAGGACAGAAGGATTCTCTATTAAACTCTGGGCTGACATTTTATGATTTGATGCCTTCCTTGTTTTTTCTAATCTCCAACATCAGGGGAGGAAAGATGTCTGTTTTCAAGCCTCCGAGGACCGTTTCGGCAGAACTGGATTAATGTGTTTTTCTTTTTTCTTTTCTTCCCCCAAACAATTAAAATGAGCACAAAATGTGTAATAAAGTTTAATCTACAGCCCACTTATCTCTCTCTTTTAAGTGAAAAACCCAATCTTATGAGATAGAAATTCTGACACAATGAAAAAAAGGAGGATTAATGTGAAAAGGTGTCAAAAAGAAGTCACTTTAATGATCAAAAATCAAGCGTGAAGCATAAACTGAAAGGTCTGATCAGATTTTCCTGTTTTTTGGAGGAAAGTCGCAGCATCACTGATAACATGAGCACAAACAGGCACAAAACAGTCACTTTGTACAAAAAAAACCCTGCTTTTTTACAAATAAAAGCCTCTAAATTAACATGGCAGGTTTCTCCAGTGGATTCTTATGGCTTCGTCAAAGTAAAAGAAAGAAAAAGGTAGAAACCAGGTGGGTGGAGGTGAAGAGAGGAAAGATGTTGATGAGTTTTATGTTTTAAGTTAAGTGACAATCTTTGTCAGGGCTAGAAAAATCTATTCTGCAGAATAAGACACCAATGATGTCACTGTTTGTTAATGGAGCTTTTCAAAAGGAGTCTGAGACCCTGGCTTGATTGGAAGCATGAGAACTTATACTTTTGTCTCAAATCAATGCCAAAATTCAGTACTCTGGTTGAAAACTGTAGATCCTGGACAATAACTGCATTTAGAATGGTGCTAATAGGCTTGAGGCCCTAACATCGTCATGGTTGAACGCACAGTTTCTCAAATCAATGTCTCAACGCTGCCAAGTCTGTAAGTGCTTTCCTTCAGCGTCGGCTGCCAGCTAAATCACTGCCAACTCAGCAGGTACGTTTTACAACGAAGAGTCTTCAGTTCGAAATAGTTCGAAATAGTTCGAAACTTTGAGACCATGATAATAAAAGACAAAGATGCCTCTTTTTGTCTCCCTCATATAGGCTTTAGATAAATGTTTGTACTTAGAACGATACAATAGCTGTGAAAAGCTTTTCATACCTTAAAAAGGAGATGTTGGTATCAACTTAAATCCAGAATTAGGCTCGGAGCCCAACACAGAAAGCTCAATAGAACCAACAAGACAGCATTTTAAGAGTCGTCATTCTCATTTTTAGCTGTGATGCTCTAGTTCACGGAGTTAAATCCGAAATCTAACCACACATTAATTCTCAGATTCTTTGGTGTCATGAACATTTCACTTGTTTGCCGCTACTTCTCCCTGTTTTGCATTTGAAAGTTGACTTAAAGGTGCCATGGGTAGAAAAATAACAAAAAAGCAATGAAGTAACTACAGCTATCGATGGAGTTTGGAGAAAACACAGCAGCTCAGTGTTGCCAGGTGATAATTATTGACAATTATATTTGTGAATTACCAAAGAAGAGCAGCAGTGGGTTAATGTTTGCTCGTCTTATTGCTCGTCTTTGGTTGACCGTTTTCTTTTTATGATGAGGATTTTTTTCTGTTTAAATAAAAAGATCCAGTAGTTTCTTTTCTTCTCCTTTCTGTTCAGTAGAATAATTTCATTTTTTAACTTATAAACTTATAAAGAAATGGAATCGTACAACTTGATCGGTAAATCGCCCCCTTGTGGTGACATTTATGAAGTTCAAAGTTACAAAGCCACCTTTAAAAAGGTTTATTAGATCAGAGAGATGGCGCCAATTATGTGGTCAACCAGTTCAACCAGTTAGATTTAAGCGCTGAATGTTGTGTGAACTCCTTCCTGCTTTACTTTTGGGAAACAACATCTTTAATTGTGGCTCTAAGGGGAATCTTCCCATAGATCTGAGACATTTTAAACTAAATCCATAGCTCCATAGAAAACACGACAGATATGGACGTCATTTCATGACGAGTTTGGATTAGCCAAGCTGGAAACATTTCACTGTTTGTCATCATTAGTTTGTGAAACAGTTTCTCTCCCTCGGTCCCTTTCCTGTTTACCCAGCTGTAAATTACCCGGACTGACTGGCTGAGCTGAGCGAGACGCTTGATATCAAGTTGTTAACCTCAATGTGTCACAGCACCTTTATCCCGGAACCAAAAGACATCTACAAACAGCACAAAGAACTAAAAACAATACACAGTGCTGGATTAGTTTCTAGCACGCTTACCATTAATTTACATCATCGGCCAACTGGTCGGTATTTGTTCTCTTGTGAAATTTGGAGTGAAAACCGACCAGTTAATCAGCTTGTTACCATCTAAATCAGGGATGTCAAACTCCGGTCCTCGAGGGCCGCTGTCCTGCAGGTTTTAGACGTTTCCCTGCTTCAACACACCTGATTCAGATGAAATGGATCCCTTCAAAAGCTTGTTAAGTTCTGCACAAACCAGCTAATGAGGCATCAATCTGAATCAGGTGTGTTGGAGCAGGGAAACATCTAAAACCTGCAGGACAGCGGCCCTCCAGGACCGGAGTTTCACATCCCTGATCTAAACGGACCCGTGACTTCCCTGTAAAACCCCTTAATCTGTCCGTTGTCTGGTTTCTCCACAACAAATTTGTACTTTACAGTCACCTGAAAAAGAAAGTACACCCTTAAGATGGTAAGTAGCAGCCAGTTCAGCTAATCAAATGCACTTGAGATCATCAGCAAGTGTGAGCAGCTCTATAAAAGCAGAAGTTCTGTCAGTTTAACACGATGCCAAGGAGGAAAGACATCAGCAATGATCTTAGAGAAGCAGCTGTTGCTGCCCATCAATCTGGGAAGGGTTATAAGGCCATTTCCAAACTATTTAGAGTCCCCCATGAACAACCCACAAGACGTCTGGAGCAACGTCCTTTGGACTGTTGAGACCAAAATTGAGACGTTTGGCTTGACTCAAAACACCATGTTTGGTGAAAAGAAGAAACAACTCACACCATCTGTTATTAGAATGATTTGAGCTTGTTTTGCAGCCGTTGGACACTTTGGAGTCACTAAGCATGTTTACATGACACAAGAACAGAAAAACTAATTACGGCGTCAGTCCCACCAAAGCCAGACTGTTAGCATGAATCTAAACATGTTTGTCTCACTGAAATCCCACAAAATTGAGCTTCTCAGAATCGGACAAACAGACCTAAAGAAGAATCAATCCTGCATGTTTGCTCTGAACTGCGCTAAACTGGGCCGCTCTGCTTAAACTCTATCTTATCGTGTAAAGCGTGTACAAATACAGCCAAATTCCCAAGAAAGCTGTTCACGTTCACATCTTTTTGTGCGTTTTTGTGCCTTTTTGACAGCTAACCACAGAAATTATGTGTCAACTTGGGCTGTCACGATTATGTCGACGATTAAAATCGTTTTTCTCTCAAAACTGCTGCGTCGGCCTTCCTGTCTTTGACACATTTGCACAGTAGTGGTAACCGGGGTCAGCCGTGATGTCACAGGAAGTTAAACCAGACGGGCTCTGTTGTCATGGCAACCCGGCAACGCCCCAGCCCTGTTCTCTCCGTTATATGGATCTCGAGTTATCTAAATATCTTCCGAAGGACGCCAACTTTCGCCAAACTGTTCTCAGTGAGTAGATGAACGTATTCCATGCCAGAAATAAGGTTTAAAAACACCGGAGTTCCCCTTTAAACACTCCAAGCTGAAAGCTAATGATGGTTATATAAGAGCAGCTGCATCCTGCTATGTTTTACATTCAGTTTACGTACGATCCGATTGGTCGACTAATCGGAAAAAATAATCGGAGATTAGTCGACTATCAAAATGATCGTTTGTGGCAGCCTTAGAGTCAACTCATGGCTGCTTAAAGCATCTACTCTAAACGTCCTGTTTGCATTTCCTTAACATTAAACTATGTGAGGGGCATCTTGGTGTCTACATTTTGTCCTGATTTATATATATTTGTTTAAATTTTGGATTCTCCTGATGAGCAAATGTGATACTCCATTAAAACCAGACTGAACGCTGAACTGAAACTAGTTTCTCCCGGCTTCTTTTGGCCAGCTCGCTCAGTTAGATACGTGGGTTCTTTGGCTCCAGAGAGCCACTGAGCTTCCACATCACTTCTGCCAGGAAACTTCTGTATGACTAAAACTTAATTCTCCCGACAGTCTCCCCTCTCAGAAACCCACGAGTGACTTGGAGAGGAGCGTTAAAGCAGCCAGTCTCGCTCTATCAAGTGGAAATCTTAGCTATGCATTAATCATCTTATGGAGGCCGAATCCTGCTGTTTGTGGTCAATACGCTGCAGGTGGTTGGCAGGAGAAGGAGAGAGAGGCAGTGATGAGAGACGGAGAGCCAGAAGAAAAGGGCACACTGGTTAGGGAGGCCGTCCTCGAGCAAAAAGGTCATAAAGAATCATCACAGCAAAACACCTAATGTGAGTTCTGCAAGTCTCCCTGGATAAACCTCAAAGGTGTGCCACTGGTGGTTCTAACTTTACCATGGCAACCGCAGATCCACCTCGTGAAATGCCAGAGAGGGTCTGCCGGCCTGATCATGTGCAGACTTTGATTCCAGATTATTACCTCAGTCAGTCTGGTATCATTCAGGATATATGATATGACGATATTAAATCGTGAACGATTGCAACATGAAGACGATCCGTAACGATCTGTCAGACAGCAGAGATCGTGGGATCGTCTCGGGCACATTCTATAAATTGCAGTTCTATGCTGATGCACCAGACGTGTTACGTCATCAACCTGACCGACCAATCACAGCGAATTACAGGCAGTGACGCGCTTTCTTAACAGGACGAAGCCGTTCAATCACTTGAAGAGGAAGCATTTAAACAATATGCTGAGAGCCAAACAGCGAGGGGCCCGGCGGCACCGGCACCGCAGGCAGAGGCAGCAGCTAGCGTAAGCAGCAGCTAGCGGAGGCAGCAGCTAGCGGAGGCAGCAGCTAGCGTAAGCAGGAACTAGCGTAAGCAGGAGCTAGCGTAAGCAGCAGCTAGCGTGAGCAGCAGCTAGCGTGAGCAGCAGCTAGCGTAAGCAGCAGCTATCAGAGGCAGCAGCTAGCGTGAGCAGCAGCTAGCGTGAGCAGCAGCAAGCGTGAGCAGCAGCAAGCGTGAGCAGCAGCTAGCGTGAGCAGCAGCTAGCGTGAGCAGCAGCTAGCGTGAGCAGCAGCTAGCGTGAGCAGCAGCTAGCGTGAGCAGCAGCTAGCTAAGACCAAAACAGACGACATTAACACAGGCATTTGACAAAGACACTCCTATGACAAGTCAAGCAAGCGATGGAAAGAGGTAACAGAAGCAGTTAGCTTTTATCTTGCAAAGTATCGGTACCGTTCAAGACGGTAGAAAAGGAGGCGTTGGAACGCCTGCTTCAAGTAGTTGACCCGCGGTACGAGCTGCTCAGCCAAAAATGCTTCTGCAACACTGTCTGTTTTTCACTTTTCAATTCAAGATTGTGATAAAATCGAAATCGAGATTTTCTTTCTATTTATTTTTGCCATATCGCCCAGCCCTAATTCAGGAGTCTGTGGACAAATGACGATCAGGTGTCCTTAGGTGTGTGATGTAACCCGGGCCTCAGAAGGATTAGCTGATTTAATGAAATGGAAAAAGAAAACATGTGAAAGTAGTGAGAGTTAGCTTGTTTTGACCGTCATGATGAGGGTCAGGAAGCTTCTCCAGCTCTAACTGTAGTGAGTTTCAACACAAACAACCAACATTTGGACTTAATCGTTCTACTTCTGTTTGTGACCAACAGGTTATAAAAGTGGAGCAATTTTCAGCCGAATGACATAACTAACACTCTCTAAAGGGGGCCTGTGTTCACATGCTGTTTTTGGCTAAATAAAGGTTCTAAAAGTGCGCTCGGGAACACTTCCTGATAAGATATCTGGCGTGGAGCCACTTCTTTATGCTCCACCAGCCTTTGCTTTGCCTTATCTATTCGTCCCTCTACTATTTGTTTAATATATTTTTACCACAGCGAACACAGAACGGTGGACACTTGTGTTGCCATTGGAGCTTTTCCCAGCTCAGTCTGAGAGCCGAGCTGCAGGGAGACAGCAGCACAATGCAGGCGAGGTTCAGGCTCCAGGTTGGTTTCAGTCTGAACCTTTAAAGCAGAGCTCGGGGAGAAGATTACTTCTGTGGGTCATTTTCATTTCAATAGAACTGTTTCAACTTTATATCCGTCAATTATTCATCTCATTACCACCGACAGGTGGTGTCCGGCTGATCCGCAAAGAATGACGTTGTAATAAAATCTATATTGTGTTAAAAGGTAAGAGGTGTTCTGTAGAAGATGTTGGCCTCTGATGAGCAAGTTTGTCACTTCTGACACATTTTAAGACTCAGTCGTCATTATAATTCTACACATTAAGCTAAATTGCTCAGAAAGCTGCTCTTTATGAAGTTGTAAAACAGTCAGAAATGTTTCATGAGGTGAAGATGGAAGGAAGTAAAGGGGCAGGTTCATCATGTTTTGTTTCCTTTGCTTCCACCCCAACGTTTCCTCAGTATTTACAGAATTCTACCAGCTCTTATCATGGCTGCCACTTGGATAGATTCCTGGTCATTTTACTTATTTAGGACCCTTTGTTAAAAGGAAAAAACCCACACAGCTCAGCTGAAAGTCTGGAAAAGGAAAACATTTGCAACGGTCAGTCTTAGAACAACATTCAGCCGCATCACGAGCAGGTTTTTCTGGTTTGGAAACCACCTGAAAGGGAAAAATTCCCCAACTTTACCTGTTCTACACTTCTGTTTCCTCCTTTCTTATGAGTTCTGCTGTGTGAAGCGCTCTGGGCTGCATTTCTGTGGAAAGACGCCATCTGTGATAAGGTAAATGTGATAAATCCCACCAGGCGTAAAAACAGAGATGCTAGCAGCAGCTTCTTTAGCGAAGCTACAAAGGCTTTGTCCACTAATTAACTCTGCTGCCTTCAGCTCTGCTCACCAGCTCATTAATGAACGAGTAAATGCTCTGCGACGGGCAGAAGAAAAGTGCTAATTACTGTCACGGTGCCAAGGGAACCATCCCATTAAACGTCTCAAGAACTTGTCATGAAGGGAAACGGCGGGCAGTGACCACAACAGGTGGAACAGCAGCAGGTCTGATCCAGCATGAAGAAATTCTGCCTTTAAGGCAGAACATATGACCAGAAAGCAGACTGCAAACTGTGTCAGAGCCTGGGAGGAAAGACAGAAACATGGTCAGGGACAAGGTGCTCGCTTAGGCTTCGTTTGAGCGGATTTAGCGTTGATATCTGAAGAAATACAATAAATTTAACAGCGAGTTCCATCTGTTGCAGGAGGCTAAATCACCCGCCGGGGAGAAAACAGTTAACTGTGAAGGGTTTACTGAACCGGTTACTTTTATTGTAAATTGGAGCTTTATTCATAAACTGAACAGAATTGTATTCAAATCCCTTTTTTTTTTTTTTATTTCCAGAGGCTGCCTTCTTTCAAACTGGAAACACTAAACCAGGTTGGATGAAAGGCCACAACAAGCTTTCAACCGACGCTCGGCTAAACGTTTCCGTGTCCTGATTAGTCACATGCGACGTCCTCCTCTCCCCACATACAGCAGCGCCACCCTGGCATTATATACAGAAATCAAATTAAGCGAAACCCCCAAACGTGCTCCAACTCTGGCAGGAAGTTGCGTTTACTCGCTGGAAAACACAGTGGTGGTAAATGGGCTTTCAGGACCTTTAAACATCAGTTTCTTCACACCAAACTGTGACGACCTTTTGTTCAGGAGGGCAGACACTCACAGCTCGACTTGGCTGCTTAATAACACCCCCATTCCTTGTCTGGGTATAAGCCCCGATACTGTATGAGGAAACTGAGACCAGCTTTACTGCCTTCACAAAAAGACCCAAAGAGTCGGTGTCCCTCAGGCCGGTTTGAGTCCAACTGATCCCCACAATCTGGGCGTTTGTCCGATTTTAAGAAGCTCAACTTTGGTCAAGATACTTCACTGTGGCTGAGATGGTTCCTCAAGAAACTCCGTAAAAAAAAAATCCCCAATGCACATTATTTGCTGCATTTAATTCACATAAATGTGTTCTGCCCAGCATCGGTGGTCACATATTTGCTTCATCTGGCCACCGAAACAGCTTGTTAATCGATTAATCGATAGAGTAAACGATTCTCTAAACAATCGGTTGTTTACTTGTTTTTTTATTGTTGGTGCAGTGAAGTTAGAGGAAGACTTAAGACATGTGTGCGCGTGCATTTCCCTCTGCTGTACCTGTAGCTCCAGAAAAAAGTCCACAGAAAGTAAGATGGCTTTTTTTTCCTGGATTTGGGTCTTATTTCAAGGCTTCACGCATCCTTTGTGGATTTCAACCTTCCACACTAACCCACAGTCCGCACGTGCACGTGCATACACACCCACACAGACTCACAACTACAACCGCACGGCAGGCGTGACAGATGACGGTCCAAACACGCGCGTACACGCACGGCAGGCGGCGCTTTGGCCACAGGGCGCTGCGGCGCTGCGCTTTGCATGTGCAGCGGCTGATAAACGACTGAGAGTCTGGAGGCTGCAGACTTTCCTCCAGCAGCCCTGCGCCGGGGCTATGACTCATACCGCCTGCCTGCCACTGATGCTGGACACGACAAGTAACACGGAAGCGCGTCCACAACCAAACACCAGCCCGCGCCAGAGCCTCCGCCAGCCTTTAGTTTCTTTTCTCTGTGTTGCTCACCTCTCTTTAACGTTACGGAAACTAACTCAGATCCCGCTCTCAGGTGTCTGCTGCTGCTTGGCCAGTTCGTCTCCTCCTCCTCCTCCGAGACGTCGCATCGCTCCCACGGTCCTGGTCGACGGGAGAATCCGCGCAGAGCTCACCAAGCCCGGCCGGAGTTTGCTGGGACCGCGGACAGTCCGGTTCGGCAGCGGGCTGAGGACGGCAGGGGAGCACCTCTGAGAGCCCAACGAGTCTGATGGATGTGGCTCCGTTTCCTCAAGGGGTGGAGGGTTGACGCTCGAGCCGCTTTCAGGGACTCCACGGAGGGTCGGATATTTATAAGCCCACCTGTACGCAGAAGGGAAGGTGGGCACAAAGTTCTCCAAAACGGCACAAAAAGGAAATAAATAACTTACAGAGAGGAAAGAGCTCATTCTGGCGCGACATCCCTGTGTCCTGCAGTGTGTCACAGTTTGTACAATATGACTGAAACAGCTGTGAATGCTAAACATGAAGAAAGAGAATATAAATGTACAGGCTACTTTTCTTTTTTTTAAAGTACTTTAATCCCCAAAAGTAAATATTTCCGGTAAAATTAATGATTGATTATTACAAAGGAGCTGAAGAAGCCTCTGACTGAAGCGATCTACACATTGATCTATATAATGTGTATATTGTGCAGTGTATTTAGATACTTCTGCAGCTTTTAGTGTATTTTTTTGCTTATTTATTTATTGCTTTCTTTATCTATTAATGTATTAATTTAGCAGGATCAGCTCTCGAAGCTCCAGATCAGTCCCCAGCACAGAACCAGCGTTCTTTATCAGTCCCCTCGGCTTCTTTAAGTCTCCAGCTCTGGTGATGGTGCCCCAACAGATGGCTGCTATAATAACTGAGCTCTCCACCAGAGACTTAAGAGGTAAAATAAAATAAAATAAAAAATATGTTGAAGCTTCCTCAATAAGTAGAGTCTGCACAGCCTCAGTGTTCTGACATGTGTACAAAAATGATGAAGGAAATGTTGAGGCTGCCTCCATCTTTAGTATTAGGTGCAATACTTTCAGTAATTGACTTTGTCAATTCAAAACCAATCCTAAGGAATCAGATTTAATTTTCGTAACCCGGTGGATTGCATGATAATTGCAACACTTCCAACACAGTGTGTCCAAACCCTGGATGCTGACCAGTTTGCCTTAAAACGCCTTTTTATAGAGTTGTGTTTGTTAGTTTGTGTGGTTTCTATCAGGACTGTTTACTCCATGGAGGTTTCTTCCTTGTAAAAATCTCCACAGCTTTCATTTAAATATTTCCCAAACTACCCCAAAACCAGGAGCCCTTGGTAATTAGTTTGTGAACATGGTGGGGCACAGAGCTCTTTGCTTTAGGGCTGTTCTTTTCGTTAGGATGTCAGGAGGTTCCCACGGTGAGGTATTGCTTGTCCCGTAGATGTCAGTGCTCTGTGACATCTCTGTGTTGTACGAACTTGTCATTTTTATCCTGAAAATTCACATTTTTGCCAAAATGACATGAATCCTCACACGTGATTTGTAGATCCTGGGGATTCCGACTGCATTCGAAGGCACCACAACATGAGAACGGCAGATATACACTCAGCCAACCCTAAAAGACACGGATCATCTGGGTCCTAAAGCCTGAATATTCACTCTTCATTCACTTTACCGGCAGAATCAACAGGTGGAAGCAAAAACAATTATTAATCTGATGTTCTCCATGAATATTTTAATAAAAAGACAAAGAGCATAGTGTCAAAGAGTCAAACTGCATCAAGATGTTTGTGTCTTTATGTCCAACCTGGCAGTGAAGCAGCAGCACATTTTCACAGAAAACAGGATGCCTGTCAACTTCGCCTCTAAGAGAAACCCAGGTTACGTAAAAACAATGTATTGCAACAATAAAAGATCAAATAAAACAAGATAACATGAGCAACATGATCCAAATTAAATCTCTGAAGACCCCCAAGCCTGAAACAGGTTGCTAGGAAACATGTTCATTTCCTGTCACTGCTTGATGGTAATAAACACAATAATAAGAAATGTTTTTGGATCTGTTTTTAAGAGATAACATTTGGCAAAGCGGCCCAACTGGGGAGACCAAGAGTGTTTTGAAAGAATAAATAACATCTTAAATTCTTCTTCAGCTACAACAATTAGTTTCCACCTCAGAACTGACTCAGTGGCCTTTGTTTGAAGCAGCCGGAGGACTTTCTCCTTAATTCCTTCCCCCAACAAAATAGATAAAAAATAGGGTGATTACAAACAGCCAGGTGTTGCTAATCAAATGCACTTGATTGATTGATTATCAGTCAGTGTGAGCAGCTTTATAAAAGCAGAAGTTCTGTCAGTTTTCAGGTGTGTGTGACATGATGCCAAGGAGGAAAGACATCAGCAATGATCTTAGAGAACTATTTGGAGTCCAACATTAAAGAAATTAAACTGCAAAAACCCAAAGAGCTACATCTCAGACTCTACAGGCCTCAGTTAGCATGTTAAAGGTTAAAGGTCATGACAGCACAGTTGAAAGCCTCTTCTCTCTAAAAAGAACATGGCAGCACAGCTTAGGTTTGCAAAGCTGCATCTGAACAAAGCACAAGACTTCTGGAACAATGTCCTTTGGACAGACCAGAGCAAAGTGGAGATGTTTGGTCCTAATGCACAGCAGCACGTTTGGAGGAAACCAAACACAGCATATCAGCACAAACACCTCATACCAGCTGTCAAGCACGGTGGTGGAGGGCTGATGATCTGGGCTGGTTCTGCAGCCACAGGACCTGGGCACCTTGCAGTCATTGAGTCCACCATGAACTCCTCTGGATACCAAAGTATTCTAGAGTCAGATGTGAGGCCATCTGTCCCACAGCTAAAGCTGGGCTGAAACTGGCTCATCAACAGGACAAAGATCCCAAACACAGCAGCAGATCTACAGCAGAATGTGGGAAAAAGAAGAGAATCAAGGTGGAGTGAGACCTTAGGAGAGCTGTCCATAAATACCCAGAAACCTCAATGAACTGAGGCAAATAGTAAAGAGGAATGGGTAGAAATTCCTCTACAGACTGATTCAGACTATCTTTACCCTCCAACTAAATGTATTCTGCAAGCTACTGAATCAGAATCAGCTTAGTTCTTCACACACTGCTTCTGCATTTTCTCTCAGGTTTTATTTAATCAGCAATGACATGGCGTAATATGTCATGAGTTGTTGTTCAACCGAGGTGTTATTTACCTCATTTATCAGGGGGGAACAACTGTAAGAAAGGACAACACTGGTGTTAGTCTTCGTTGTTCCTTCAAGTCCACCATTTAGTGATGTTTGGCAACTGCTTTACTTGCTCATTTGGGAACTTATTTAGCCTTTTTTTTTAGACAAAACACTTATCATCAAATGATAAATGTTAGCGAACAGCTGAAAAATACTGGAACTGTTGATTTTTCAACTGCACTTACAGATGGAAAAAAAATGTATTTCTTCTTAATATTATTTATGAAAAGAGACAACATCTGATTCTGATAATATGTACTTTATTTATCACAACAGTCCAGTGCTGTGGCCAATAAGCTGCTCACTTTCACAACTAACACGGACCCGAACCTGAACGCACGCCTTCCTTCTGAACTCCAGCTGATGCTTCAGACAATTCTCATTGGTTCCTACGTCCGTCGCCATGGAAACCACACGCCTCGACAAAAACATGTGCGGCGCCGCGTCAGTTCGTGTGTGTGTGGTCACGCTGCGCGCGGGATCAAACTTTAAACCGCCGCACAGCGTTGCCACGGAGACGTAAAAGTGGATTCAGCATGTTTTCTCCTCTTAATTAGTCGGGAAATACGGAGACGGTTACATCAGGGCTCAGTGTTGCAGAAAATCTGTAGCTGAAAAGACCGCAGAGACGCGGCTTTACTTCATGCTTTACTTATTAATGTTATACTAATTTATTTGGACACAATTAAGCCTCTGCAGCCGTGGCAGGAGCTCTGCTCTGCTTTGTTTCTTTTACCCCTGGTTAACTTGCCTTATTGCTCCATATCTTACGTTATCTGTTAATTATACCAAACTCTGCATGTACTTGCCTCAGTTTGATTTGTTTCTTGACAGTTTGTCCTCACACTTCCTGGGTTGTTATTTTTGGCTGATTTTGTCATCTCATTGCTTCTGTAAAACATTTAGTTTCTGTTCTTGAAGTAAGTCGTTTGTCACATCAAATTCTGCAGATTTTTCTGTGCTTTTGCACCTATCGGCCACATGCAGACGTAACTGATCTTTGGTCAGTTTCCTGATCAAATTCTGTCTTCTGAGGAAATGTCAAATACTGCTTTTTAGATAGAGGACAAAAATAAATGAGGGGGTGAAAAACACTGATGGATGCTCGACTGAACTGACTCCAAACGTGGGGCCAAATATTTCCAGACAGAAAAGCCTAAATGAGTCAGAGTAACAGCCTTTACAGGTGAGTCTAAGGGGAAAGAATTCAATAAAAAGACCTGTAGAGTACCTGTCACTGTCACGGTTTATTTTCCGTTCCATGACTCGTCATTTCCTGTTTTATTTTGAAAATTCACTGATCTTGTCCTCTTGTTTCAGGTATCTTTGCCCTTCCTCCCGTGTCAAGAGTCTCATTGTCTTCCCTGATTCCCAAAGTGTTTCCACCTGTTCCCCTTTGGTCCCTCATGTGTTCAACTAGTCTGTGTTTCCCTTTTCTTGAGCCAGCATGTTGTCTCATTTAGAGCTACATTACCAGCCTCTTGTCTTGCCATGTTCCATGATTCCACGAGCCTGCAGTGAGCGACTCTCCTGTAGTGCTTCTTGCTTTGTAATTTATAGTTGTCCGTAGACTTAGTTTATTTATTGAACGGTAAGTTTCATAGCTTTGTTTTTCCTCCGTTTTCAAGGAGTGATTTTTCGTTGTTACCTGTCTTAGTCGCCTCCGTTAAAGGAGAGCTTTAAGTTAAAGTTAAATTTTCATAGATTTTTGTAAAGAGTGCGCCTTTGTTTTATTCCGCCTCATTTCGAGAGCGAGCTTTGTTAAGTCTTCATAGCATTTCTGTTTTCCTCCCAGTTTGGAGAGGTTTGTTAACTTTCACAGCCGCGCTCCTCCTCCACCACAGATACGGAGGAGCGCGCTTAGGGTTTTCACAGCTTTTCTTTTGCGCTGCCGGGAGAGCGCCCTGCAGTGCCGTAATCTGTCCTGTGTTTATTTAAATAAAACCTCTTTGGAACCACACGACCCTGCATCTGCGTCCTGAATCCCCTGGTATCCTGACAGTCACACAGCTAAACAACCCATGTTTCCCACTACAAAACAGCATTTTACTTGGTCTTTGCTCATCATTTATGAGGCATGAAATTACAAGATTGTTTCCAGGCAAGAACATGCAGAAGCATCGTCCAAACTGGTGATAACTGAGTCATAAACACAGAGGAATGGCTGAACATGCCCACTGAATGCTTCATTTAGACAGTTTTAAGATGCAGAAAGTTTCCCTCGTCGTTTTATTTCTTAACCACTTCCCCTCCCAGAAATGGATTATTATTTATTCACTGCACAGCAGTGGGAAAAGATGAAGAAAGCTTTGTTTTGGATGAGCTGATCTTCCCAAGAGCTTGAATAAGGACGAATGGACACAGAGATGTGATGTGGGGACTGGGAGAAAGCTGAAAGCTGCTGAGTTTGAGCCTTTTGGGAAAACCGAAGCTAATCAAAACATCTGCTCTCATCATGGTAAAGTGATGAAGATTTTCTGGACTGGATCTGTATCTAAGCCATGAAACGGATGAAATTAAAAGGCTGCGATACAGTCTCAGCTGTATGGAGGAAAACGGGGGGAAATCGTATCTGAGAGACCAAAGAAACCAGCAGAATATCCGAGGCTGAGAGAAAAACATGGCGGTGCTGCAGCGGCTATCAGCGACTCTGCTGATAAAGCTCTGATGAACACTGAGGAGATCTTCTCTCAGCTGCTTTGTCCTGTAGAGAAGTTAAGCTTCGACGTGAATCAGCAGGTTAAATCCTGGCAGAAAAGTGAGTCGGGACACGGATCTTCAAGAGAAGCTGCAGCTCAGGAGGAAAGATCAAACACAACCACCTCATTTTCTTTGTGAACATTCAGCATTTCCACGTCTCAGTCGATCTGTGGCCTCAGCCAGCATCAATATCCACATCCTGCTGTGTTTTGAAGCCGTGGAAGCGGCTTTCTGAGCTGTGTTTGGACCAAGATCTCACTGACAAAGGCCAAAGTGAGTGTGTCACTGTTACAAGATGAGTCTGAGACCAGAGAAAAAATCTGACAACATTCACAACAAATCTCACTGAATCCCAACTTTAAACTGGACTCATCTGAAGGGAACAAATAAGTAAGAACAAAGTGTAAAAAAACAGGCATATTCCAGCCATCAGGACAGATTCACTGACATGTTGCTGAGCAGAGAGAACCTGGGAGGACTGGGAGGACGAGATGGGCAAAAAGGAAGCTCATTACCAACAGGACAGGATAGAAAAGTGGATTTGCTTCAGAGTGTTTCAAACAAAATGATGAATTCAGACGTAAAAACATCAGATTTTCCATCTGAGGCCCTGAGAACTCCAAAGTAGGAGTGTACCTGGACCGCAGCGCAGGTATTCTGTCCTTCCACAGCATCTCTGCTCCATGACTCTGCTCCAGAGTCCAGATCACGTTCACTCAGCCGCTCTAACCTGTTTTCTTTTCACATGGTCCCAGATCTGCTGCTGGTAATCAGAACTAAAATCTGGGATTGTGCAGCGATTACCTACAAGAAATGAGAATTAACACAGACATTTTGGTTTGACTCATAAGGTGATTGATGGGAAGTCATCAGACTTCATTTGGAAATACAAACTGTAGAAAATATTCAATGAGTTTGTAAACCTGGCTGCTGTTGAGTTTTGTTACATTAAAGTAGAATAAAATACAGTTTAAGATTAATAATTTACCAAGGATTCATGTTGGGATTTGAGCCAAAACACCATTCAGGTACAGATTTCAATACTACTTACGCAGTATTTAGGGATGGCTTTCATATAATAGCCATATAAACCAAATTTTTTAACTTTTTTAAAACTGTTTCATTTTGACATTTGAAAAGACTCACAAGAGCATTTGTCTTTGTTTTTTAACAACTAACCTTATTTTGAATTTGTACTCATGTATTATGTTTGATTATCATTTAGCCGAAATAAATCATTTTACTTTATGTCATTACACACTAAACGTGGCAGAGTTGAACCCTAAAATTACCGATAACACTGGAAAGGTAAGCGGAACTATGGAGCCACTGCACCAACACGGACGTTTATTTGCGTAGCACCTCAGAATACGGAAGTGAAGCGCCATACCCGGCGCTGTTGATGTTTACGTCTTCGGCTTGAGAGGAAAATCAATTTAACACGGAATTATGGCTGTGAGCGCGGTTCACTTGGAGTCGGACGCCTTCCTGGTGTGCAAGAATCACGCGCTGAGCACGGAGAAGGAGGAGGTGATGGGTTTGTGTATCGGAGAGGTGGAAGTCAGCCGCATCGTCCACATCCACTCCGTCATCATCCTCCGCCGCTCGGACAAGCGGAAGGACCGGGTGGAGATCTCCCCGGAGCAGCTGTCGGCGGCTTCCACGGAGGCGGAGCGGCTGGCCGACATGACCGGGAAGCCGATGCGGGTGGTCGGCTGGTACCACTCCCACCCGCACATCACCGTGTGGCCCTCCCACGTCGACGTGCGGACTCAGGCCATGTACCAGATGCTGGACCAGTGTTTCGTCGGCCTCATCTTCTCCTGCTTCATCGAGGACAAGAACACCAAGACGGGCCGGGTGCTGTACACCTGCTTCCAGTCCGTCCAGGCCCAGAAGGGCTCCGAGTACGAGCGGGTGGAGATCCCGATCCACGTCGTGCCCCGCGAGGCCATCGGGAAGGTGTGCCTGGAGTCGGCCGTGGAGCTGCCGCGGATCCTGTGTCAGGAGGAGCAGGACACGTACCGCAAGATCCACAACCTGGCGCACCTGGACCCCGTCACCAAGATCCACAACGGCTCGGTGTTCACCAAGAACCTGTGCAGCCAGATGTCGGCGGTGAGCGGGCCGCTGCTGCAGTGGCTGGAGGACCGGCTGGAGCAGAACCAGCAGAGCATCGTGGAGCTGCAGCGGGAGAAGGAGAGGCTGCAGCGGGAGCTGGCCGCTCTGTGAGCCGGGGGTGGGGGTGCGGGGCTGGGTGTTGGACTGCAGCAAACCGGGTGGTAGCCTTAAATAAACTGAGGTTCTGGACGAAGTTCCACTTTATTACTTATTCTAATACAGATTTTTGTTTAATTTGAACTAAATCTTTGCTGCTTCATAGAGGCAAAGGTGTTGTTCAGATGAACATCTGTGAAGAATGATCTCTTTACTGGGTTGTTAATGAATCCGTGACAGGGCAGCAGGGAGTGAAAGAAGTCCCTTCCACAACCGAGAGAAGCTTTTCTTTTGTCCAAAAAGCGTTTTTAAACTAAAGTGAGCTGGATGCGGAACTTATGGGATGCTGTTTTCTGACTTTGTTACTTTGGTTGAACGGAATGAAAGTCCCGCCTCCACGGGTCAGGATCTGATGACGGATATTACTTTTCCTGTTGTTTTGTTCTCCTTCAGACATCTTTTTGTGACGTTTGAATAAAATTACTTTGAGAAGCTGAGTTAATTTCTTCTTCTTCTGTTATTATGTGTGAACGCGCAGCTGTTTTGGGGCCATCAGCAGCAGTTTTTTTTCTGTAAAACTAAAACCAGCTTTACCTGAAAAGGTTCCTGGAAGAGTGACAGAGAACCATAACTATTGGTGTGCTTGGTTCCCGCGGTTGGATCAGACCTTTTTAGGGAGGTAATGACAAAGCGGGGCTTGGTTATGTGCTATTAGATCAGTTTTTTTTATTTTATTTGCATCCCTGTGGAGAATAAACAGTTTGATTTGGACACAGCATCTGATTTAAACCTGCCTGACAAACAGAATTTATTGCCATCATTTGTAAGAAAACGGCGCAGTAAGTTTGTTTCTTTGGCCTCAGTAACTCATGGTTCCTCTGTTGCGTCATTCCTCGTGCCGTCAGGCTCCTTTTTGTTTGGTTATGACTCTGTCGCGTGCGTGTTTTCACGTGGCTTACTGTCAGTAATATGTTTGGGATCCAGAACTATTTTCGCTTTGTTGAGGAGTCGCTCCGGATGGCTTCACAGACCGAGACATTAACAGGAAATTACAGTTGTTAGAAGTTTTAACTGAAACGAACTCTGCTTTTATATGAGCTTTATTTTAAATCACCTCGATATGCAACCCTCACAAAAAAGATATACATTTATTGATCAGATTGGGGTTACACTGTATCTCTAAATTGCTTTGCTGAACATATTTACATTATTACAGCGTCTCTCTGATTGGCTGAGAGGGACATTCCCGTGTCTTGAAGGATAGTGTAGTCGTATGATTGCCACCTTTTGTGTGGGAGACCTGGGTTCAAATCCCCTACATAAAATGTACTAAAAAGTAGGGGTCCTTAGGCAAGAGCCCCTTACCCTAACTGCCTACATGTAAGTCGCTTTGGATAAATTTAAAATAAAAGCGTCTGCTAAATGCATAAATAAACATAAACATAGGAGTGCAGAAGTATTAGAGTATGATAATAATCTAAATGATGATTCAAAAAGTATGTAGTATACATGAGAAATGATACAGATAATCAAAATCACCTGTAGTACCTGTGTCTGGGCAGCAGGTGGCAGCTCAGCTCAGTGAGAACATGTAATCAACACAATCTAAAACTGCACGAACAAAAACAAATCTTCACGTCCCTGCCCGGTTGGGACGTTGAAGAACTCGCAACTTTTCACTTTATAGCTCACAAAACTCAGCTGTGGACCCAAAGAAGAAATGATATGCTCTAAAGCCAGCATAGAGCGGCTGAGTGAAGGTGGTCTGGACCCTGTGGAGCAGAGTCATGGCGTCAGAGACGATGCTGTAGAAGGACAGAATACCTGCCTTGTGGTCCAGGTACACTCCTATTCTGGAGGAATAAGGGCCTGAGATGGAAGTGCTTACACTGTTATGGATAAATATATATGAACTGCTTCCACAAAATAACGCCGAAGACAGGTCATTGTGTCCAAATTCACTCCCATCTGTTGCTCTGCTGATGTCTTTGTATGCGACTGCTATGTAAGCACCTGAGCCGCCCCACTCCACCTCCCAGTAATGCCGTCCAGTCAGTCTCTCTCTGCTCAGGACCTGAGACCTGTGCAGAAACCTCTCAGCGTGCTCGGGATACCTCTGCTTTCTATACATGTACGTTGCTTTCCTGTTTCCCTCAGATAACAGCAGGTGAACATTCACAGTGTTCGGATCCAGAGTGATGCGACACGAATGCTTTAAGAACCCGGCTCTGGACTCGGGCTCTGGCTGAGGCTCTGGCTGAGGCAGTAACACGTCCACTTCAGCCACTGCCCGTGAAATCTTTGGCCATTCTTCAAGGAGAACACTCCGTAGTTTCTCCTTCATTTCCCCCACGGCTGTTGTCACGTCCTCAAAGTGCCGCAGGGGCCGCTGCTTGGGGTAGAATGAATCTGCAGACTCACTGAAATCTGAGAGCAAAGAGAAAATGCGCAGAAACTGAGTGTGGTCCTCTGTTTGAGACAGCCGATCCAGTTCAGCATCTTTTGTTTTCAGCTCAGTGATCTCCTGGTCCAGCTTTCGCAGAAGCTCTTTGGCCCGATTGACCTCAGCTTCCTTCTGGTTCCTGATCTGCTGCTTAATATCAGAGCTCTTTTTCTGAAGGAGACCAATCAGCTCAGAGAAGATATTCTCACAATCGGTCACAGCCTTATCAGCAGAGCGACTGATAGCCTTCACCTCCTGTGGGAGCAGCTTCACGTCTTCCTCTCTTTTCTGAAATCTCTGCTGAATGTTTTGACGACTCGGCGTGAGCTGCTTCTGCCTCTCGGTCCTCTCTGCTGCAGCTGAGACCGTGTCGTGGCCCCGGTGTTCCTCCAAGGAGCACAGAGAACAGATACACTGCTGATCAGTGCGGCAGAAAATCCTCATCACCTCGCCGTGATGAGCGCAGATGTTCTCCTGAAGCTGCTTGGACGGGTCGACCAGCTTGTGTTTTTCAAAAGCAGTGGATTCAAAGTGAGGCTGGAGGTGCTTTTCACAAAAAGAGGCCAAACACTGCAGACAGGACTTGACGGCTTTCAGCTTTCTTGCCCTGCAGAAATCACAGGCCACATCCTCCGGTCCGGCATAGAAATGATCAGGTGGAGCGGTCTGGAGTCCTGTCTTCTTCTTCTCTTCCACCAATTCAGCAAACGCTGTGTTTTTCACCAATTTAGGCCTCGGTATGAAGGTCTCTCTGCACTGAGGGCAGCTGTGCATTCCCCTCTGATCCTCCACATCCCAGTGACTTCTGATACAGCTCATGCAGTAGCTGTGCCCACAGGGAATAGTCACTGGATCCTTGAGCAGGTCCAGACAGATCGAACAGCGGAGCATTTCACACTTAAATCCTTGCTGTGCCATTACAACTGCCAGAGAAAAGTGTCAAAAGTGGGAATTTTGTGTGGCACAATGGGAGGGAACAGGGGCTGTCCTTAAGGTATCTCAAAGAATTCCAGAAAGAGGAGTGGTTCAAATAAAGAAGCTACATTTTAGTTTCCAAAAGTCTCGATGAGTGGATTGGAAGCAGACACCAGTCTAACCGGTTTCATAGACCACATCTCAGTATGGAAGTGGCTCAGAAACATTGGCCCAACAGCCCCAAGTGGGTTCAAGTCAAGTTACATCTTTAAAGAAGCCAATCATCCAGAATCCACAGCTGTTAAACTTTGCCTCGACTCTCACATTTACATCTTCGTAGCAGATAAGCAGAAAGTGAAGAGGGCACGGTGATCCTGCTTCATACCAGAGAGAGTTACAGGAGTCGCAGTCAGGCTCGGTCTTGTCTCGTTGTTATCGTATCATTCTCGCTTTGCCACCCTCACAGACAGCTTGTAAAAATGTAACTGACATTGCCAGCCACTCCTCATTTCTACTGACATTGCGGCTCATGCCAGTTTCATTCATTTTGACCCGGTGGAGAGTTGCTACCATGTCCCATGAACACCTCTGGTGCCGAGAGGCACCCGGTCTACTGATGTCACGCTGAACACCTGCCATTCCACTTTATTCACTCACCTCAGGTAATACTTATCTTGGGGCATCTTTCCCTACAGAAGCATTTCCCAACCATTGACTATGCAGACCAGCACAGCATCTGCATCCAAACTGAATCTCTTGCTCCATCAAAGGTTGCTAGAAACTTGGGGGTCATGATTGATGACCAACTAACCTTCAAAGATCACGTTACCTCAGATGCTCGTTCACGTCGCTTTGCATTACTAAACATAAGAAAGATCAGACCATACCTGACCCAACATGCCCCCCAGCTCCTGCTGCAGGCCATGGTCATCTCCCGCCTTGACTCCTGCAACGCTCTCCTAACTGGTCTCCTAACTGGTCTCCTAACTGGTCTCCTAACTGGTTTCCTAACTGCTCTCCTAACTGCTCTCCTAACTGGTTTCCTAACTGCTCTCCTAACTGGTCTCCTAACTGGTCTCCTAACTGCTCTCCTAACTGGTTTCCTAACTGGTTTCCTAACTGGTTTCCTAACTGGTCTCCTAACTGGTTTCCTAACTGGTTTCCTAACTGCTCTCCTAACTGGTCTCCAGCCTGTGAAACCTCTGCAGATGGTCCAGAACGCGGCGGTGCGTCTGGTCTTGGATCAGCCTAAAAGAACACGCCCCCCCTCTGTTCATTGAACTCCTCTGGCTGCCCTTAGCCGCCCGCATCAGATCCAAGTCCCTGATGTTAGCTACAAAGAGCTTAATGGAACGGCTCCATCTACTTGAATGCTCTTGCAAAGGCTTCTGTCCCAACTGGGTCCCTCCGTTGGTCCCAGGATTGTCGTCTAGCAGCTCCTACACCACGCCTAAGACAATCCAAACTCTGTTCATGTGTCGTCCCACGATGGTGGAATGACCTACCGAGCGCTACCAGAACAGGGGCGTCCCTGTCTATCTTCAAGAAGCTCCTGAAAACCCAGCTCTTCAGAGAGCATCTCCTATCCCAGCACTTACCTTGTACTTCCCTGCCCCCTCTATCTCTGCACTTTATCTTTCTGCACTTCCTTCTATGCCTGCACCCTATCTCTACTCTGTCACCTCTGACAGAGTCGGACTCCTGGGTTCCTTCTATGTAGCTTATTGTTAGCTTTTTATAAAGCTGTTATATCTTCATTTGTAAGTCACTTTGGATAAAAGCGTCTGATAAATACAGAAACATAAACCATGGGCTGGACTCAAAGAGGCAAGTTCGAGGGTGGGGGTAATCATCTGGGAATTGTACCTCCTCCAGGGCCAGTTTGAACTTCATCTCAATCTCCCATCTGACAGTCTGACCAGAAAGAAGGCAGGTTCCCATTCACCTCATGCTCCTGAAACGAACTTTCTTGTCACTCCGCTGTGTCTATGAACCCTCCTGTGTTTCCTAAACTGGAGAAAGAGGGGCAGTTTCCTTCTGCCAAGACACTCGATGCCATCATCAACACTGAAGAAAGGCTAGTCCATTTCAGACCTCTAACCTAACCCTAACAATCTCACCCGTATCTTACCAGCTGGTACTTGTGTTTTCTGAATAAATGGTCGGAACAGCTGAATTTGCAAAAAGCTGCCAATTAAAGGACGACTTCAGACCTGCGTCCTCTCTGCGTATTTTAGATTCAATAATACAATTTCCCAAAAAATAAACGACATAAACTAAAATATGTCGCGATATCACGGCCACAGAGACCATGTTAGAGCTGCCATCTTCACAATAAGAGCAAAACACACCAAAAAGCTTCTCCACCTAGCTTGCGCTAACTTCTAATATAGCTTGCTAGTTGTTCATTTTAAACAAGCAAACGAGGTGTAAAGCCCCCCCCAGCAAGCAAGTAGCCATTGGTTCTAACTATGTTGAACACAAGGTCTGTTTGACCTCACTTTTCTGACACCAAAGCAGATATCTGCGGCCATAGCACCGATGGGTGGTTTTACTCGTATGTTTTAACATTTAAAATCACACTGATCTGACTGAATTAATGTGTGAAAACTACCTGCCAAATCAGTCCGTCTCGTGGCCGTGGGAACAGTTATATCCTTGAGCTAACAGGGTTTTCGTTGACAGTAATTCAGGGAATTAAAACACATTTATTTTGGGAGAAAAACAATAGATTTCTCATTTTGTTGATGTACACACCTTATTGAAGTCCACCGTTACATTGGCCCGACTGCACTGGCAGACCAACGTTTATCCCTTTTACACAGGGAACAGTGCAAGAATAGCACCACTGTGGGCAGTAGATAACATCTATCCAAGCATATTAAGTGTGTGTGATTATCATTATTTTCTTGCCTCTGACCAGAATCAATTAGCTTAGCCCCCCGTCTACGGGGTGAGTTTTGGTCCCTTGAATGGTCTTTGTTTCCCAGTGTGGATATTGCTCATTGGGCTTGGCAAAGGGGCAAGTGGGGCCAATCTGGTGTGGTCAGGGGGCAAGATGTGGCCTCCTTTGCAAGACAGGAGGTGGATCTCCCTCTGGAGGATCTCCACCTGCTGGGACTGTCTTTTCACCAGGTCCTGCAGCCTCTGAATGGCCTCCTGATCCACACGTCTCCTGTTGTCCTGGAACTGCTGTCTGCCCTACACACAGACGGATGAACATATGCACTAAGTACTGTATGGACAAACATGTATTCAGTACCTTTATGCTCGTCACTACAAATACAACTCGAGCTGAGACATGACACCTTGTGTTGAATTACGAATTCTGATCTGGACCTGTTTTCATAGACATTGGATGTAACGATTGGACCCTGCAGAGCAAACTAGAATACATCCCATTATTAACAGCTTATACAGACACATAAAGCTGTGTGACGAAGAAACGACTCCCTGTTTCAGCTCCAAGGTTTTAGGTATCAGGACATATAATCATCTTGGTCTTAACAGGTCTTAAAATAGAGTAAATTCAACCTCAGATGAACAACAACACCTGACATATTCCACTCATTATTAATCTAATAAAAACCAAGCCACAATACAAAAGCAGGGCGTGAAACACCAACTACACCCATGATTCAACAGCTGGTAACTCTTTGAAATGAATCCTTCCAAACAAGTTCTCAGTAAGCATGTTAAATGTAATGAACTTAAACATGTATCATGCTGACTGAGGCTTTGTGTGCTCCCCAAAATTGTACAAAAACGTTTTGCCCTAACAAAAGACATCATTGCCTTTAAATGACTCTGGCCTTTCTGCTCATTCAATGAAAGAAATATAGGGATATGCTAAACTGAGCTGCTCCGTGTCCCTCGACTCTGACCAGTTGTAATATTTGGGTCATTTTAGCAGGACATGTTTGAACCAAAGAGCAATTCTCAAGAAGAAGGTAAGATATTCTCTTTCTGTTGCTATAAAGGCGTTCTTTACAGGTCTTTTGGACCAGTAAGCAAAAAGCATTGTTCATGCTGTAGCTATAACTGTTCACAGCTGATTCTGCAATGCCCAACTTGCTGTGTGTAAACGCCTCTCGATGCGCTGCCGTTGTTTGGTTCGTGTGAACTACCAAAGAGGAACATGGTAGTGTAAAGGGGAAGTTCATTTTTTTAAACCTGGACCTTATTTCGGGTTTAAAATACGTTCATCTACTCACAGATAACAGTTTGGTGAAAGTCGGCGTCCTTCAGAAGATATTTAGATCACTCGAGATCCGCGTATATCCGTATAGCGGAAGAGAATATTTAAACATTGTTCATTGTAGAAGTTTAATGCTCAAAAAAACTAAATCTCCTGCATCATAAGTGCTGATACCACACTTTTTTATAAGTTTATATACTGGGATTAGCCTCCAAAATATTTGTCATGTAACAAATCCCACTTCCACGACTTAACATTAGTTTTTAAATGATCCCAGAGGAACTGGAAACTTAAGTCAAACCTGATGTGAGACTCTAAGGGCTGTGGTGAGATTTGACAGAAGGAAACAGTGATGGCAGCCTGGCTCCGTATGCACATCTGTTTTATTCAGACTGTTGATCTGTCTTAACTGAAGTTATTGCTCAGACGTTACCATTTTCCTCTGCCTGGCACTGAGTTTAAGCTCCAGCTCCTTCTTCTGGTCCAGGTAGCTGGTCATCATGCGGAGATGCTCCGTGTTACACCTGGTCACCTCCATCAGAGCCTCATTCGCCTCCTCTACCTTTGTCTGAATGCAACAAACAACCAGAGAAGGAACGATCAGTTCTAAAACAATGTTTTAAGTAGCTGATGAACACACAAATCCACACAGCTGACATACATCCCAGTGCTTGATCTCCTTGGCATGCGCAGCTTCTTTGAGCAGTTTCTCCCGCTTGAGCTCCTCCAGTCTCCTGTTTCCGGACAGCATCTGCAGAGACTCCAGATCCACCACCTTCCCAAACTTTGTCAGCATCAGCTCATTGCACTGCGTCTCCAGCTCTACTCGGACACACGTAAGAGCACCCGGAAAAACCCACAGATCAGTAAACATGCAGCTAAACGTGCAACTGGGTTTAAGAATGCTGAAAGTTGGAACATTTCTCACAGCAACTGTTCAAATGTGCGACATAAACCTCCATCTATTACTTTCTCCCCTTTAGGGTGCACATGTTACAGGTTCTACAGAAAAGTATCATGGAACCGGGCAGGAGACGGTGCTCCTTCAGGCCCAGGTGTTGGCCTATGTGGCTGTTACCCTGTATACTGGCTGCCATGTCCTTGAGTTCATGCTTCAACCTGACGTGCTGCAGGTGAGTTTGCCGGGACAGATCTTTCCGATCTAGCTTTTCCACCCCCAGCTGGTCGATTCGCTCCTGCAGCCTGTGCATCTCGGTCTTGTCCAGCACCAATGCCTCACTTAGGTCTGACGGCACCGAGCCGTTAGAGACAAACTCAATCTGTTGGACACATGGAAGAGATGGAAGAATAAAGGGAACTGCCAACATGTGGATTCAAACTGCGTGTCTCACCTATGGTTGCTGTGAAGCAGCACTGAACAGTCCTGACAAATTAAAACGTCTTTTTTCTGCTGTTGGGCTAATATGCCACCGCAAAAACAAATCTCGATCCGACCCCTGTACACACACAGCAATGCTAGAAGCTACCAAAAAATGTAAAGCGTGTTGCAGTGATAGTGTAACGTTACAGGACCTAATAAGAATAAGAATGCATAATTCAATATGCTGGGATATGTTCCTTGTATGGTGACTTCAGTCTTTTCTGCTACAATTTTCAGCTTTTTTAGCATGGTCAGCTATCCCCATTCAGCTCATCAGCATTCTCACAACTAGAGTTTGTCTTGTCCTGTTTGTCTTTATAATTGTGAGGATGCTGTTAAGCACAACCTAAATATTTCTGTATACATTCAGCTAGAGACACCATTCAAACTTTAAAATGTTCTCAAGACATTCAGCTATTACTGAATGATGCAGCTTTTTAAAATATTCTGCCAATTTTGAACCATCCCAGTAAAATTGTTGAATGATTCTGAGTTTACGATGCATTCCAATGAGACGGAAAGTGCACCTGTCACTGTTTCCGAAATCTTTAAGCCACGGAAATAACTGTAACATTAAAACGTAGGAAAAATTGTCCTCTTTCAGCCAATGTGACTTTCATAGCTTTCAGAACTTCACTTTTTGAATTAGAAGCCTCTAAATCACTGCAGTACCTTCCAACTGCCAATAATTTTTGCATTTTTCTTCTCTTTTCTGTAGCTTTCTCCCTTCATCCAGCTCCAGGTCCTTTAAAAAATACCTTTCAGGCCTTTTGAAACATCAGCAAATGAGTTTCTGCTAAATTTTCAGGATTTTTAGCTTTTTTTTAAGCATTATCAGCCTTAACCATTCAACTTCATCAGCATTCTCACTGCTGTTTCACAGAAACAGCTTTTTTTCTAGTTGTGAGAATGCTGATTAAGCATAGTGTCACTATAGTGCTCCTGTTTGTCTTTGTAATTGTGAGGATGCTGTTAAGCACAACCTAAATATTTCTGTATACATTCAGCTAGAGACACCATTCAAACTTTAAAATGTTCACAAGACATTCAGCTATTACTGAATGATGCAGCTTTTTAAAATATTCTGCCAATTTTGAACTATCCCAGTAAAATTGTTGAATGATTCTGAGTTTACGATGCATTCCAATGAGACGGAAAGTGCATGTGTAGAGTGGAATCTCTGAGGGTTTTAACCTGTCACTGTTTCCGAAATCTTTAAGCCACGGAAATAACTGTAACATTAAAACGTAGGAAAAATTGTCCTCTTTCAGCCAATGTGACTTTCATAGCTTTCAGAACTTCACTTTTTGAATTAGAAGCCTCTAAATCACTGCAGTACCTTCCAACTGCCAATAATTTTTGCATTTTTCTTCTCTTTTCTGTAGCTTTCTCCCTTCATCCAGCTCCAGGTCCTTTCAAAAATACCTTTCAGGCCTTTTGAAACATCAGCAAATGACTTTCTGCTAAATTTTCAGGATTTTTAGCTTCTTTTTTTAGCATTATCAGCTATCCCCATTCAACTTCATCAGCATTCTCACTGCTGTTTCTCAGGAACAGCCTTTTCTAATTATTGTGAAAATTACTTTTGAATTAAATACCTTTTTTCTTCAGCATTCTTTTTGCATTTTGAATTGTTTTACCCTATCAACATTATCATCATTACTGTCATTATTTTAAACCTGGCTCTTATAAAAGAGCTTTGCAGAGATACAGGGTTAGCATTGTTATGGGCAGTTAATTTTATCTGCGTTCAGTTCTCTTGAGGTCAGTTAACTTCCAGTTCTTGGCTGTTTACCTGGAGCAGTCTGAGAGGAACCACCACATCCAGTTCATTCATTTTCTGCTGCTTCTCCTTGTTTATTAACTCCAAATCATCTTCCACTGCCTGCCGATTGCTCTTCAACACTTTCCTCTGCAAAAATACATGCATACTCTGAATTGTGAGTGGAGAAAAAAAGGGTTGCAAACATGGCAGTGATAAAAACTGAGATGTGACCTTCTTCATGAGGGTGTCGCTCTCTTTCTTCAGAGCTTCAGCGCTCTTTCTCTCCTCCACCAGCAGTTCCTCCAGGTCAAGCCGACGTTCACGCAGCTGCAGGGTGTTCTCGAACAGCTCGGGCTCACAGCCTGGGAGATCAGACACACAGAATCTGACAAATGAGGACAAAAGCTAAAGTGTCCTGAAGGACAGAGACTGCAAAATGATGCAAATCTAAACCATGAGAGCAAAGTTTATGCACTCACCTGAGAACACGAGTCATATCTTGGATTTTACGTTACCTGCTTCCCTGGTCAGTCTAAATTAATCTTGCTAAACTGATAGCCAAGCTAGCACCAGAGCGCTCTTATTTGTTCTTTATTATCACATGAATTAGAATGACTGGCCTGAGCATTTTTTGGATGTTAGTTGTGGTCTTGACAGGAAAGAAATGAAGAAAGACGCAGCACAAAAAAGGCGCCCCAAACTGAGCTAAAGTCATGATTACAGTAATGTTTTTCTTTCTCTCTGCAGGGACTCATGTTAGAGATATTATTAGAGACCCAGTGCACCTCCAATGTTTCCCATACAGTATCACTGGTAATCTAAAAAGTCTCCATCTTATCGTGAAAAAGTGCAGTAAAGGATTGGAATATTTCTTGCACCGTTACACCGACCTGCTGGGCAAACGCTGTCATCCAGAGCAGCTCCTCCTTCCTCTGCGTCGCTGTCAAACTCATCATCCCAGTCGCTGTCGTCATCGGAGTCTTCATCACTGTCCTTCTCTTCTTCTACACACAAAATGGGGTCAAAATGGGGTCAAAAATAAAACAAGACATCATGGAAGACGCTGCTTTACTTTCCCTCACCTTCACTTCCTCCATGCTCTTTGTTCTTCACACGTTTGACCTTCTTCTTAAAGACTTTGGTGAGAAACTCTTCAAACTGATTGTTTTCTCCCAGAGAAGCCTGGAAGGCGGCAGTCAGAGCTTTGTCTCTCTCCTGCAGCTTGGCTATGTCTCTTTTCTTCAGTTCCAACTCTTCATTACACTCTTCCAGCTTTGACTGTGAGGAAACAGGGATGGAAGGATGTGTTTAAGTGTCTGAGCAGTGATCAGAGGCAGAAAATAACTCAGGTTAATACAAACTGAGACTTCACACACACACATACATATATATATATATATATATATATATATACTGCTTGTTAAGAAGTGATGAACAAAAACCACATTTAAATGAATAGCTATAGTTTAAAAAAAAGTATTTTTCAGAAGCTCCGATTGACCTGTGTGTTCATCTTTTAATCCACAAAATAACCTGTTCTGAGACAGATTAGATCGTTACCATGGCAACGTCAGAGGTGAACTACCATGGTGACTGAGTGAAACTGAAAATTAACGTCCTAAGAGCCAAATGTTGATCTGCAGAATGTGTGCCTGCTTAGAACAAATGAGTTTCATTACAGAGGATAAACATGCCTGAATGTCTCACGTATAAAAAGGCTTTTTAAGTGCCATCTTAAAGGGGACCTGTTGTAAAAATAACTTTTTCCGTGCTTGAGATCCCATATGTGGGTGTTTTAAGAACTTTAAAACCTGGCATGTTGTTTGAGTCTGGAAAAAATGTCATTTATGCCTCCAGATTTGCAGGGTAAAGTTAGGTCACAGCTCAGAGTAGGATTATCCAGCCTTCCCATCTGCATCTCCACCCAGCTCCGACTTCTGATCATGAGGCATAAAGTACGCCTCAGAAGTGGGAATGTAAATGTGATTTATTTATACAGCCCTTTACAACAATTCATTTTGGTACCAAAGTGCTTTACATCAGATAATAAATAAAGAAAAGAATTAGTACAAAACAATAAAATAACAGTAAACGCAATAAAATAAAATACAGCAAAATTGAATAAGATAATATAAAAGTGTCACCATACTACTGGGTATTAAAAGCCATCTGAAATAAGTAGGTTTTTAGCCCTGATTTAAAGAGATTTAAAGAGGCCCAGGTCAGAAATAAGACGCATCTCGGGGGGGGGGGGGCTTATTCCAGAGCCTGGGGGCAGCAGCAGAAAAGGCTCGGTCACCCCAGGGCTTGTATTTTGACCTGAACACTTCCAGCTAAAGTTGATTTGTTGACCTCAGAGCTCTACAAGAAGTAGTCAAATTGGGAAGTCCAAACTCTTTCGCTGTGGCTCAACATGTGACAGGCATCCAGGCTTTTCTTGGTGTGGTAACACTGTTGTTAACTCGGTAAACACTGATTATAACCTGCACTCCATCTGCAGACAGGATAAAAGCCACAATGTGAGGAACGTTTCTTTTCCCTCACCATGATGCTCTTCTCCTCCTGACAGCAGCCGCTGAGCTTCTCCTGCAGGACGCCCTCCCTCTTCTCAAACTGTTTGAGGAGCAGCATCTCCTGAGAGAGCGTCAGCAGGCGGAGGTCCGCCACTTTCAGCTGGCAGTCCAGACAAATCTTCCGGCGGCGCAGCAGCAGGAGCTCCGTGTCAAACTGACAAACTGCACTCTCCATCTAAAGATTTTTTAAAAAGATAACATAATCTTTGTTTTTACACAGTGCCTCCAACCTCTTGGCCTTTCATTTGAGTAAAGATCGATTATCTAGGGATGATGACCTGCTGCAGCAAACAGTTCTGCTCGTGCAGCAGTCTGATCTCCTCCTCCCTCTGCAGCTCCTCCTCCAGCTCGCTCAGCTCGGCTCCCTCCTCCACTGCTGTCTCTTCTTCTTCTTCTTCTCTGGTTGATGAAGCAGAAGGACCAGGAGTCCCCTCATCTCTTCTCTCTTCCACTTTTTGTTCAGTCTTCTCTTTCTCCAGCTGCTCTAATAAACCCACAGATCCTTCCTGCTTCTCCTGGTTCACATTCTTTTCCAACCTGTTTGAAAAGGAAAAATATGGAATCAGCAACTATGCATCAGATTTTTTCTTCTTTCCTTAAAAAAACAGAATTCTCAGAGTTTATTCACACCATATCTTTGGTAATATCATTTTTACACTAACAGCAGCCAGTGGCTACAGATCAGCTGGTCTCCTAAAGAATTATTTTCCAGTAAAAAGCCTTATTTGGGTCCTCTGTACCTCTGCTTCCTCAGTATTCGGTACCGCTCCAGCGTGGTTTGGCTGCACTGCAGTCTCTTCTCTGGGGTTTCTTCTGGTAAAATGGTGGGCAGGGAGGGTGGAGGACGGCGAAGATGGGCTGCCAGACGCTGCTGGACCTTCTCCAGCTGCTGAGCCTGAGCAGCCAACCAAGACACCAGGCGAAGCTTGGAGTCGCGTAACGCTACAATCCATCGATTCATCTCAGTCTGCTTTTCACGGACCTGGTGAGAGCGGCATGAAAGGAATTAGCTGTCTGCCACCTCAAATGTCTCGTTTTCACCCATAAAATAAGACATTTCAAGTTGTGTTTTGATGGTTTCCAGAAACACTCAGAATACAAAGATAAGTTTTACATTTTAGCTTTAGATCTGACTCAAATGTGATTGGGTGGGGGACCACCCTCCAACAAAGCCTTCTCAGAACAACAAAGAATGAACATTACACACATACATTCTGTAGTTTTCACCCTTCCGGCTAAATCTTTATCTTTTTTAATACAACAGGTTGTTTGCATTACAGAAAATAAGTGAAATGGGACATTTTCATTGTCTTTACAAGTCAGCTTCTGCCAGTTTAAACGTAATGTGGCCTTGAAACCTGATCACTGCTTTCACTGTGGCTCTGATATTTGGGATTTATGAGTCATAGAGATGACTTTTTCACAAGAAAAATGATTAAAAAAGCTGAGACTGAGTTTATCTTGAACTGAAAAGTAGCAGAATTAACAGACTGTGCATGTTTGTACTTTTTCCTCCAAAGCAATCAGTTCTTCGTTCTTGCTCTCAGCGTTCACCCTGAGGTTTTTCACTCTGATGAAGTCCCCGATGTTTTCTTTGGCTTTTTGGATGGCCTGAACATCCCGCGGATCCTCGTAGTCCTTGTCTGGTTTCTCTGCATAACTGAGACACAAACATTCAAGCTTTGCACCAGCATCCCGATAGTAACAGTTGATTTTAACTCCAGCAACCCGAGTATGTTACTTTGGAAATTCTAAATGCAGGTTGATTTTACAGTAGAGTAAAGCTCACATCTGGGCCCATTCCTGCTTCCTCGTCTCTATTTTGGCTCGAGCTTGCTCAGCTTTCTCTGCAGCCTTTCGGAGCCTCTCTTCCTGCCGATCTCCCAGCTTGACCTTTGCTGGACGAGCCACTGGGGGGAGCAGCACCTCATCCTCTGCAGAACACACAGAGGTGTCAGTGCAGGCCGACATGGAAGCTGAAGCAAGCACACAGATGCTCTCCTACCCATGATTTGGTGGCTGTCTTTTGCAGGCTCTGCTCTGGATTTCCTGCGCTCCACTGCAGCCTCTGTGTCTTGGTCAGGTTGGCTGGCTGTGCTCTGAGGTCTGATCTGGGTCAGGCGTTTGGCAACCGTGGGCAGGCGGTACGTGGAGACTCTGTGGTTGGTGCGGATGGCAACCACAGTGACAAGATTGGTCTGAAGTGAGTCCTTGAACCTGGAAACCATATTTGTGAGGCTTTGATTCTGATTGGAGACCATGTGAAAATCAAACTTAGAATGCCATTAACCAAAGAGGCCTAGTTTTAATGTGTCAGATCGTCTGGGTTTTAGCGTATAAGCGTGAAAGCTACTTCTCCAGCCTGTATGTATGTACCATTCCTGCAGTTTTTTAAGTGCAATGCTGCAGCGCTCCTGCTCCCAGGCCATCTGCCTTCTGACCTCCATCACCTTCTGGGCCTTCAGCTTCACTGCAAGTTCATAGAAACGACGATCCAACTGCATCTCCTAATAGAAACGCACACAAGCCACATGCACTGAGGACACTGCAATGACATGAATTACACATAAACTTATACAAGCCAATACCATCCCTTACCCATACCTTCCCATTTTTGCCCATACGTGCATGTACTGAGGGTACAGCTGAATATCTGTGTCTTCCTACTGATCATCTCAGGCTGTATGACTGAGTAAACAGGTTATGTGTTCATCTGGTTCAGATAAAGCAGTCCTCCATGCTGTTATTGTGTGAGCTGATGCACGTTTTGGCCTCACATTTCCTTTTTTTCCACCTCTTCAGGGTAACTTGCTCTGAACTTACAGAGTTGCTCGTCTCTGTTACTTTTTACCATTCAACAGTTATTGTTCTGTTTGTGAATCTGGAACCGAGGCACCAAATGAAACAGATTTACTTTTTTTGGAATGATTCATTAGAGAGTTGTCTGCATCTATCTGGAACTGAGGCACCAAATGAAACAGATTTACTTTTATTGGAATGATTCATTAGAGAGTTGTCTGCATCTATCTGGAACTGAGGCACCAAATGAAACAGATTTACTTTTATTGGAATGATTCATTAGAGAGTTGTCTGCATCTATCTGGAACTGAGGCACCAAATGAAACAGATTTACTTTTATTGGAATGATTCATTTGAGAGTTGTCTGCATCTATCTGGAACTGAGGCACCAAATGAAACAGATTTACTTTTATTGGAATGATTCATTAGAGAGTTGTCTGCATCTCTCTGGAACTGAGGCACCAAATGAAACAGATTTACTTTTATTGGAATGATTCATTAGAGAGTTGTCTGCATCTATCTGGAACTGAGGCACCAAATGAAACAGATTTACTTTTATTGGAATGATTCATTAGAGAGTTGTCTGCATCTATCTGGAACTGAGGCACCAAATGAAACAGATTTACTTTTATTGGAATGATCCATTAAAGAGTTGTCTGCATCTATCTGGAACTGAGGCACCAAATGAAACAGATTTACTTTTATTGGAATGATCCATTAAAGAGTTGTCTGCATCTATCTGGAACTGAGGCACCAAATGAAACAGATTTACTTTTATTGGAATGATCCATTAAAGAGTTGTCTGCATCTATCTGGAACTGTGGCACCAAATGAAACAGATTTACTTTTATTGGAATGATTCATTAGAGAGTTGTCTGCATCTATCTGGAACTGAGGCACCAAATGAAACAGATTTACTTTTATTGGAATGATCCATTAAAGAGTTGTCTGCATCTATCTGGAACTGTGGCACCAAATGAAACAGATTTACTTTTATTGGAATGATTCATTAGAGAGTTGTCTGCATCTATCTGGAACTGAGGCACCAAATGAAACAGATTTACTTTTATTGGAATGATTCATTAGAGAGTTGTCTGCATCTACTCATGGCTAGAATGGAAGAACATCAGGTTTGTGAATGGATGTTTAGTGTCAAGAAGATTCAAGAGGAGATTTCAGTTCTAGTCATGAAAGTGGACACTGGCCCTGGACTGCTGTGGGGTCCATACCTCAGGCTTCAGGCGAACATGCTCAGGCAGACTCTGGTTTTCGTTCAGCACTTGTTTAAACCTCTTCTGGAGCTCGGCCAGCTGCTTCTGCGTTTCTGCTACCTTCAGCTCAGCCTCCCGACGCAGCTGGTCTTTTTCCAGCTTTCGCTTAGCCGTCTCTAAGCTGGGGGGGAGTCGGGGTGAGCGTGAGAAAGTTAGAAAACTTGTTTCAAGTGTTCATCGACATATTTTTTTTTCTTTTTAAGACAAGTACAGAGTCAAGAAGTTATTTAAGACTCACCTGTAGGCTGTTGGGTCTTCAATGTCTAGAGCCAAAGCCTCATTCTGGAGGCCAACCTGAATGTGACGTTCATAGTTTGGGTAAGTCCAAAAACTACAAACCGGTAGCATGCTAGGCTCCAGCTTCGGCTGACAAACACATCACAAACACATGTGAAAAGAATGTGGACTGACCCTGGGGGAAGGAATCTTGGCCTTCTTGCTCTGAAGACTTTTCTGTAACTCCTCCGGAGGAGGCAGGCAGAAAGAGAAGATGTTTCCATCGTCCCCCGCCGTCAGCACAAAGAGGTCATCGTGGCTGCAGCGAATGTGTCGCAAGTGTCCGTAATGGTTGTCGTGAACGCTGAGAGCCCAGTAGGCCCGCATGGAGGTGAGGCCGTGATCTCCAGGCTGCAGAGGGTAAACCCTGATGGAGCCTGAGTGCATGCCGCAGAGTAGCAGCTGCCTGTTGGAGCTACGAAACACGAGGAAGAACACTTTAAATGTACTCTTAAACAGACGATTCTGCCTGAACACCAGCGTGTGTTTCTCAGCCATTCGTGCACATTCATGCAGGGGCTTCTCATTCTGCTTTTTTTTTTTTTTAATCAGACGTATGTGAAGCCACAGCTACCCTTTAGCTGTATACACACAGGCTATCATTCTGGTTTACTGTCACCATCTCTGATAAAATCATTTGGTTTTAAACTTTTCTTGACTTCCTCCATTTCCACTGCAGGAACCAGAGGTTCATTAAGGGAGATATTCCACCTCCAAAATGGACCTGGAAGAGAGGTAGTATTTTTGACAATAAATAGCCGCATTCGGACAGATTTTCTAAGTTTTAAGAAGAACTGTCCACCCAGAATGGCACTTTCATTGAGGATTTCAGTGCTCAACACTTCTGACTGGCCAAGTATTCCTCGCATCTTATCTCCACCTTTCTGTCTCATTAATCTCACACTTAAATGATAAATGCGTAATCCTGGTAGAGCTCTGAGGTCAACAAATCAACTTTTGTTGGAAGTGTTCAGGTCAAAATACAAGCCCTGGGGTGACCGAGCCTTTTCCGTTGCTGCCCCCAGGCTCTGGAATAAGCCCCCCCCCCAGATGAGTCTTATTTCTGACCTGGGCCTCTTTAAATCAAGGCTAAAAACATATTTATTTCAGATGGCTTTTAATACCCAGTAGTATGGTGACACTTTTATATTATCTTATTCAATTTTGCTGCATTTTATTGCGTTTACTGTTATTTTATTGTATTGTACTTATTCTTTTCTATATTTATTATCTGCTGTAAAGCACTTTGGTACCGAAATGGATTGTTGTAAAGGGCTGTAGAAATAAATTACATTTCCATTTACTTAATCTCCACCAAAGCTTGTAAATCTGACAACTTTAAAATGGACCATTTAGAGTAGTTGTTGCTGTTTGTGTGCACTTTATTCAAACTGACTGCGTGGCACGAGTAAAGGGAGAAAATAAAATGTTAATATCTGGTTGTTTCCCAGCAGTTAAGTTCTGAAAACACCTCAACACAACCCTGCAGGAAGGTGCCGCATTGCCTGATTTTGAAAGCAGCTGAAGTGCACTTGATCCCTTCAATTGCTGACATTTGACTTGAGACTTTGTTTTTACACTTCAATGGACCAAAAAAGTGCAAAAAATATATTAGTCAAACTTTAGTTTCCCAGTTAGCCAGAAGCTGAGAGCAGCTGCTCACTTCTGTAGAAAACTGGGTTCATAGATAGTGACTCAGGCAGTCAATATACTGTAAAACCAAACCTGCAATCTGAAAGCTATCAATATGAATCATACCTGAAAGTCATGGAACTAATGGGGTCGTCATCTGCGTCACTGACAGGCAGGAAGCCGAAAGGTTCATCCTGCCGCTGGTCTGGATCCTCATCCTGATTCTCAGAGAACTTACAGTGGTACAAGAAACCTGAGTCAAACCCTCCCTGCAGGACAGAGAAGACACAAATCCATCCAAAGATTTCCTTTAAGGATTATTTTTGCACGTTTTCAGCTTCCAGTGATGTTTGATCTTTAAGAATATCTTTTGAAAACCCAAAATAAAGAACATAAACTTTGTCTATCAAGCTGCAGAGCTTATTCTGTTTGTTTTTTTAGTGATTTTTGTGTTCCTCATGTTGAATGCTGGCGTAAACACACCAGCTTTCAGTTACTCTGCAGTTTTTGGTGTGTGTGTACCATGGAGAGCCAGAACTGTCCAGGCTGTGAGTAGAAGCCACAGCACAGAGGACTTGGAGGATCTGGGATGTAGATAGGTGGTAATTCTTCCTCCTCCTCCTCCTCCTCCTCTTCTTCTTCTTCCTGTTGCTCTAAACCCTGCCGCTTCAGTTCTTTTAAATGCTCCTCTTTCTCTTTCCTCTTCTTTTCCTTGATGGCTTCACGTCTCACAATTTCCTCCTCCCTCTGAAATGTAGAAACACACAGATTCAAACTGACATCCAGCCTTTTAATTGCCTGTATTCAGTCAAGCAAGAGCGAAGATGGAGCATGCTCAGACCCTGATTCGAGATTTGATGCTCCTGAACCTGAAGGATCTGCTGGGCAGCTCCGGCAGCTGGAAGGTTTTGGCTGATTTCTGAGCTTCTGGGTCAGGGCTCTGCACCTCGACTACATGGCCGCTCTGACACAAGATGAGCAGCCTGTTTTCACTCTGAGTGAAATGTAAAACAGACATAAAGAATGGTTAAAGTACAAACATTTGTGTGTAAGTGAGCTATGCTGCGGTTATGAGCTTTTCCATAACTTACGTGGGAATTAGGAGACCACTCCAGCGCCTGTATCGGCCCAGGAAGGCGGATAAAACCGATGGGGTTGTACTTTTCCCCGACCGTGAAGAAGAACACGGTGCAGTCTGCACTCTGAGCAACAAGGTGGTGACAAAAAGAAGGATGAGACACCAATGAGTGGCACCAATCACACCTCCACCACTGATATGTGTTACCATGTCCCTTCTGTGTTTAGAGAATTCCTTCCACCGTTAACAGCAGTGAAAGACAAACAAAGATCATTCATAGATGTCCACAATGTCTGTAGAGTAAATCTGATTTTCATCTACTGAAAATAGCAGCCTTAACCTCAGGTTAATTCTCCATGATAGTGCCACCTGGTGGCGGTTACTCCAATGAGATGGAGGAAAGTAAAATCTACTATGTTCACATTTACTTCTCCAGATCAGCTTTTTTTTTTACTGTGAAAGTTAACAGTAAAATTTCTTTGTAAATGCAGAATCTTTCCACATCTGTCACTGGAATGATGGAAGCTGAAAGTTGTTTAAGTACTGAATTTACCCAGAATTCCCTGCAGCTTAATCCTAAAGGAGTTAACAATAATGGTGACAATAGTAGCCTAATGTAACGCATACGCTACTAAAATAAACTAAAATAAACTGCAAAGCAACTTAAAAGGGATAGCAAGCTAATCCGAGCCCTTTGCTAACAGCAGCAGAACATTGTAGAGACCTCATAGGGTCAATTTAGAATCAATTTAGAACTAAAACGCATGTTTTCGGACGACAGAAGGAAGACAGAGTAACCGGAGAAAACAGAAGCATGAAACTGCACGACGTGGCAATTGTTGCGTTTGAGTGTATGTTAAAAGCTGTGTTGCAGAGTGACAGAAAACGTACACTAAATCAATTAATAGAATAAAGATGAATAAAACTTTTGTGCTTCAATGCAACCCAAACTGTGCTGGATGTTAGTTTCCGGCTGTTTAACTCTCCTTACAGCACATACAACCATGAAATAAGATCACATAGAACCAATTTCCCACAATCGAGCTCAGTCTATATGATGTAAAACGTGGCTGCAGAAAGTCACAGTCTCTTATGCTAAATGACAGACTTTGGCTATGAAATATACCTTTTTTTTAACAGAAATGTAACTAATCAGATTGATTATTGCTCTGTAGATAAACTGTGCAGAACGACATCAACATGCACTATCAGGTGTGATAAAGAGGATGATACAGCTGTGAATGAATATAATATGGCTATTCACTCCTATTTGGTTAATATATTTGTTTAACTCGTGACTTGTCTTAGTATTATACGGTTTACAGTAACTGGTCTTTGTTGTAGAGCAGATTATGTTCTGACAGACTTCTCTGTGGAGGGATAAAGTATAACTGACTGAAATAACTGGGGAGTCCAGGCTGACTGCAGCTGCTGGTGAAAACCATTTTAAATCTACGCTTTCCTAAGAAATGGACATTTCAGAGGACAGAGGAGATAGTTTCTCACAGAGTGAAAATGACAATCTTTTCATCAAACTGCTGCACTCTTTTAGCACTGATTCCCACAGAGATGAACCCAGTTTCCCTGGAAAACACCTCACCCCCGTGGCTAGGATTTCTCCATTCCGCTCAAATGCCAAAGCAGTTACGGGGGCATCATGCGGTTTGAAGGCCTTTTTGAGGTGCAGCTTGGCGTCTCCTTCCAGGCTGCGCCCGGTCTCCTCATGCAGCCTCTGAGGGTTATACAGCTCCAGTAAGCGGACCACCCCGTCCATGAAGCCTGTCACCAGTAAACTTCCGCTCTGGTTTACCTAAAGGCAAACATCACAGCTGCTGAGGTCGGTGCGTTGCCATAAAACTGTGTGGCAGACTGGTTTAATTTTGTGTTACACTTACCAAAGGTGGAGCCCAGCAGAGAGCGGTTCCACCCTGATTGAAGCGGCTGCAGGTTACTTCTCTTTTTGCCAAGAAGTCAAAAACTTTGACCGAGCCTGGACAGAGTGGACGCATGCAGGCAGAGCATCTGTCATAATGTGTGTGTGAAAACACTGTGCAGGTGGTGTGAGGAGTGTGGACTCACGGTCCATAGCGGTCGTGGCCATTAGGTGCGATTTCTTCGACACTTCCAGACCCTGGATTGCCCCAGCATGGAAGGAAAACAGGCGCTCTGGATCAGAAGCCTACACACACACATACACACACACAGGTAATTTATTAAGGGTCAGAATTTCTCAAACTCACACAAAAAACGTTAAAAAATGGAGGCTTTTCCCTTTTTCCCACAACAATCACGTGTTATGGTACATTTTTGCACTAAGGCATTAAATCTAATGCAGCAAACAAGCAAGATCAGTGCTAGATTAGTAACATGCGCCCTTGTTATTTACTCACTACATGAAAAAAATGCAAATTCGTTGGCTGTGAAAAGCTGAGAGTGACAATATTCATCAGATGCCAACTGATGCACCGCTGGACATTTAATCACACTTTCATTTAACGTCTTTAGCACTTCTGACAAAGTTTATCAAACACCAAGTTGCAATAATGGGCACCATGTGGCATTTTGGATGGTAGGTAAAGCAGGCAAATTTTGATTCCTTTGGCTTTCCGTATCATATGCACCTTATTACTAACTAAAGGGAAATATGTCTATTAAAACACTCAATAGGTGCGTTTCCATCAGCCTGTTTAGATGCGCATCGAGAAGTATCGCATCGGAAAATTATGATGGAAACGCCGTAATTCAAATTAAAATCCCCTAATTCGCACAAATGAAATCACTGGCGCCGGGTTTTGGTTGATTCGTAAGGGATGGAAACAGCTGTGTTCGCAACAAATCTGACGCAGCGCACTTTCACCGCCCGGTGTTTGCGGGTCACCCACAAGGCAACAAACATGGCGGACAGCGGCAGGTTTGTGTGGACGGAGGAAGAAGTTGTGGCGTTTTTAACTTTAATTAAGGAGAAACAAATACCCGCTATCATTGACAGTAAACAGCAGAGAAATGTCGGCATTTATCAGGAACTCCGGGTCGGGAAGCCGGTTAAACGTTTACAGGCTGGTTGTCATGCCAACCTGCGGAAAACTCGCGAGTTAGTCCGCACTTTTGATGGAGACTTTCTTTTAACGCGCATTTTCCAATGATTTGAATCACTTTTGGATGGAGACATGACAAAATGATATAATGTAGTTTTCCTTTAGGAACAGACAATGTTGCTGTTACACAATGTCAACATCCCATAAACACAGAGATTTACCGTCATGGAAAGAAATATATTGAACTAATATCTTTCTGTCGTAACAATGTCTGTCACTGTCAGTCTTTCCAGTAAAAGGTAGTGCAACTCTTAGATAAACAGAGTATAACACTCAGAGAATGTCGCTATAGAAACCAACGTGATGATGCAAGACGCTCACCGTGTTGGAAAATGAGAGATCCAGTTTCCAGATGCCTCCATTGGAATCCTACAGCAGAAAGACCAGGATTGTGGTGAGGCTGGATCATCTTTTACAAGTAAGTGAGGTGAGAGAGCTTTGCTGTTTTGCTGTCTGACCTGAGCAAACCAGATGAAGGAGTCAGGTGTGGGGCTCCTGACCACAGAGGAGAGGCAAACGTTGTGTCCCACCACCAACTCATTAAAGGGCTCCAACTCAAAATGGCTGCTGTCGCTGTCGGCTGTGTTGATCCTCTCAAAGTCCCAGCCCTGGAGGGAGGGTTAGACAGTCAGGTCAGATAGAAAAAGATGGTTTTATGTCCACGTATCTGAAAAAATGATGTTTTCATCTTACCCGGACCACTCCGTCAGAACCAAAGGTCATCAACTGTCCATCTTCAAGGGCAAATGGCTGCACCGTCCCGACATGGCACTTCTGGCTCTCTTTACGAGAAATCTCAAGCTTCACAGTATTTCCATCCCAAAGCAGTAAATTGCCCCACTCTGTGCCTGACATTACCTAAGAAAACAGATAAAGTGAAGGTAGAGTTGTAGGCAATCATTGGGAAGGTTGTGCCATCAGATTCAACATGTGCTTATATTGTCCATGAAATAGGAAAATGTCTGTTTTTCTGTGTTCTATTATGAATAAAAAATGGTGTTTGAGATCTGCAGATCATTGGAAATCATTGCATTCTGTTTTTATTTCCATGCTAAAGTGTCCCAAACCTTTTGGGATTGAGGTTGTAGTACTCTGACGCCTACATTTGTAACTTCACTCTCAACAGGGTGATTCTACCGAAATTGACGTGTCTGTAAGGATTTGATAGACTAAACTACTAAAACAATCAAACTTTTGTATTATATATAAAACTATGGTATGTACTAATTGTAGGACTACTGTTGTCATTGCATTTGATGGATTACTCTATATTTTATGACAACATTTCAACCTTTTATTTTTTATCTTAAATCCAAAATTATCACAATACATCCCCATAATTTAATATACATATAAATAGAAAAAATGGTTGGGGTTATACCCTGTTCAGCATCTCCTGTACTCTGTGATTAGTGCTAATTTCCTCCCCTCAGGAGACCATGTGCTTGGTACAGTTTGTCATTTGTTAGCAGGATTACTCTAAAATTAATAGATTGATCCATATGAACACTTTATCAGAGGTGGTGCATGTTATACCAATAAAATAAAAAGGATGGTGCTTCATTTTAGCGGGTTAGCATTGTCAGTCTGACCATGAGAAGATGCTAAGTGTAGCGCTAATGAGGCATAATCACTGCTGACGACTCTTTGTGTTGCTTCAAGTCAAAACTAAGAACAGTGAGGTGCAAACCTTTCCACCGGGAAGCTCCACGTAGCCCTCGATATCAGTTGCAACAGTATGCCCAAAATTACCCATGACCCCTTGCAGTTTGAGACCCGTGACGGTGGAGGACATTTTCCAGAACCTGACAGGAAGAAAGAGGAAGATGCTTTTCATCTCATGTAAAAACAAAAGACATCGACATCAAAAATGTTCCAAAGATAATGTGGAGATATGTCGGGGTGCAGTGCATGCTGGGACAGAAGCACCATCTTGTGGGGGTGCCATTATTTCCATTTATTACCAGTGTTGTGGAATTAGATTTTGTTTTGTTTGGATAAAAACAGTCAAATCAAGTGGAAAAAAAGAGGAAATGGAGAGAAAAGATGGATGCTCTGCCAAGTCTGACCCTCGTTTTTGGTCAAATCTATTTGAGTAAATAAATGATAACGATGTTCAGCAATGTGTTCATGTTTCGGATTTTATGAGTCACTGCTTTGATATTGAAACTAACTGAAATAGTCTTTGCTTTCAGTGGACAGATGTTTATGGAAATGGACTGAGATGTGAGTTAATGAGAAGTTAATCCAACAGTTTGAGCAGAAAAACACCGTCCTGAGGTTAGAATTCAAGGTCAGCAAATAAAATTCACCCTCAGAGCAAAAGGGAAAAAACAAACTGACGTGTGATATCAACTTCTCTTTCTCTACATCTATTCCAGGAAGCAAGGAAGAAACCTTTTCTTTTCTAATTGAAGTTTCCCTAATTCATCTCAAAGTGACAACAGGACAGACAGAGTTTCCACAAAAAGGAGGAACTGCCAGTCGTTTCTTTCAGTTCATACAGCTTCTCTGTGACGTACTTTCTTCCGTTTGTTAAGTTTCTTACTGAGCAAGATGTCTGAAGAGTCTGAAGCAGCACGTTTATTACCGACTTATATCACAAAAATGGGCCTGAAATAAAAACAGGATGATTCAGGGTTCTCTTTACCTGATGTGTCCAGATCCTGAGGACGTGAGCAGCCTCTGGTTATATGGGGAGAAGCTGACCTGGTAGACCTCCTGTGGAATGGCCTTACAGATCTGCACCACCTCCTCCTGCCTCCAGTCCCACAGGGTCAGCATGTAGTCGGGTGCACTGTCCACGCTGGCCAGCAGGCTCCCATCGCCGTTAAAGTCCACGGAGACGTAGCTCGACTCTGTGCCACCTACAGACATGAGGATTAGAACGAGAGCATCGCCCGATGTAAAGCAACCCAACTCCATGACACTTGGCCACATTCACCTCTGAGGATGCGGTACGGCCTCAGCGAAGGATATTCATAGACTATGATGCTGGGGTTGTTTCCCTTCTCTGCTACAGCAAAGTGCTCCTTGCTGGGGTGCACCTTTACAAACACACACACACAAACAAAGACGTGAGAATACCGTTTTCTTTGGCTACTGAATGGTATTTACTCCACATCCGTTTGGATATGCTGAAGTCTTCATTAAGACTTCTTTTTCTATTCATTGTTTGAATCTTTCAGTTTGCAGTCAGATCGTTCTGGAACATAATCATTTTACAGTCTATTTGGTGTCAGATAAATCCATGATATTGATCTGACATATTGTAGGGGAGACACTGTGGAAAAGATCCACACATCAACCGGGTCCTTAGCAGCTAAAATGGCATTTTACATTTAAGTAAAAGGAGGCTAATGAGTAATAGATTTCCACCTTTACCCAGGAATGAAAGTAAAAATAAAAATGTTGTAATAGTTTCCCATTAAATAGACTTTTAAACCCAGGAAAATATAACTAGGTTTGTAAATTATTTTCAGATACAAGCTATTGTTTCCTTGGTTCTGGGGAGCATTTCCGTTCTTTACAGCCACCTCACCGTGATGGCTCCAATTCCTCCTCCACTGCAGGAGCGCAAGAATCTCTGCTCCTTGGTGGAAATATCCAGCAGGAGGAGCAGGTTGCCTGCTATAAATATCAGAGTTCTGTCATCCAGCAGGTTCAGGTTTGCCCTGCGCTCACTGTCATAGCCAAAGGAGTGACTGAATTCGATGATGAAGGACACAAAAATCATATGAACTGACATTTTACTTGTGATTTCCTTTAGAATATTCAATTACATGAAAAAAGGCTCTTCGATAATCATACATTTAAATATAAGTCTTTGCTTATTTGGTTGGCAACAAGAGAGCAGATGTGGACTGGTGCAGGGGTTGATTTTTGATCCCAAACAAGGATACGAGAGGTGCAGGAGATTCTCTGGGATGTCAGAGTCAGGTGTGATGGAGGGTCTGGAGCGAAGCTCCTCATATTCGTAGTACATGTCTGCAGGGAGGCGCTTCTTTGAGTTTTCCACGGCCTCCTGTGAGCATTCGGCGATGCTTTCTGTGAGGAAGCATATGAACGCATTGAGTCATCAGTGACTTGACTTTTAAAAAGAAAGCCTGTGTGACATTTAAAGATTAGAGAAAACTCAGTTTTAGGCTGAAATATCCTTAGGACTTCCATGTTATGTGAATGTTTACTCATTTTACCACTTAACTGTTTTCATCAGCTTGATTCCATATAACATGTAAGGAATATAATACCATATACATGTGTTTACATATTTTTAGAATATTGTGTTTTATAAGTGTTTTTATTAAAATCATTAGTTCTAATGGTAATACTAGTAATAATATGCAACTTTATTATACATTATACTTAACTTATTATCTTAACTAGCTATCCTTCTCTCAAATGAACATTTTGCATTCAAAATGAACCATTAACATTTAAACTGTCACGTGTCAGCAGCAAACTGCCAGCTTTAATTAAGGCAGTTTCCGCATCGCAAATGAATATTTCAAATGTACATTTGAGTGAAAAACACAGCAACACCACGAAGGGCCAACGTCACCTTCAGTGTTTTCCTGTGAAGCTGGCTGTGCTCTCTCAGCTTCTTCACTAACAGAACTTCTATTTCCGTCCGACATTTCCGCTGTTAAATCACCGGCTGCGACGGCTTTTCTTCTGTAAAATAAAAAAAAGCGCATTTTCAACATGACCCAACTGTTGTTGAATTATGAAGTTCAACTAATGTGATAACAGAACAAAGTATAATGTCAACAAAGGTATTTTCTTTGAGTCTGCATTAAGAGAAAACTTACCAGAAACGAGTTCCAGTTCACATTAAGTGAGGTTTAAGGTACCCCACCATATACATTTGTTTTAGTAATTTCTCAATGTCTGTTTTGTATGTTGCCAAGCAACAAGGAACGGCCATTCGCTGCAAAGCATTGTGGTAAATGTCGTTTGTCTTGACCGTTTAATTGCTTCAAATTAAACAAAGTAGCTTTACCTTTTAAACTAACTCTATACGTATAAAAAGCTTATTAAATTTATCTTGAATTTTTGAAGACTCTTCAAAGGCTTTTTTCCTTTCTTTTAAAATTAATTTTAGTGAGTCTCGCTGTAACCACAGCAACGAAGACTGTCCCTTTAAATATCGCTTGTAAACAAAAATGGCAACTTCAGAGACCAACGGAAACAGGAGTGCAATGTACTAAAAACGACTTATCATATATTGTATTATATCTTCATTATCTACATACTTGAAAATATAAATATCATGATTTATAAACGTTGTAAATTGACATTGTACTGCTTTCGGTCAATTAAAAAGGCTGTCGCAAATACATACATTTTGCGGCAGTGAATGCTCAATTTGATTGGATGCTTTTTGCCGTAAACCGTGCTGGTATCAGAACGCATGGAGAGAGTTGGCGCAGCGTGTATTTGCTTCTGAAAGGTAAGTATTGTAAAAATGTCCCTTACGTCGTCATTGTGTTGTATTATATTTTCCATGTTTGTAAAAAAGCGTCCACTGTTTATGTGGTTAGCTAGTTAGCTTGGCAAAAAGAGTCCAAGCCCTGAAGCTAACGTGGCAACAACACTAAGAAATTTCCAATAAACGTGCTGCATTAGAATGGAAACATCAAACCGTTTCCACTAAAACTATTAAGCACCAATGGAAAGTGTTTCTGGAAAGTATTTTCTTAAGGTTTTTGGGGTCTGACGACCTCTCACATTGTGAGAACCGGTTGTGTGGTTTTATTTTGAATAACTTTACTGTGCAGATCGACGCACAAAAATAAATAAATAAAAGACAGGTACACTGAGTGGATGACAAAGAACGTTTTTGTCTTTATTGTTGATGTGCCCAAATGGATGTTCATACAGTACATTAATAGCTCACTATTGAACAACCCCTGGCTAAAATGATGGGATCACCACCAGCTTTTCTCTTAAAATAAGACGAAATGAGTCACAGATGTGACGCCGAACAATTTGATTTAATAGCTGAACATTCGGGTTTTGTAAAACATACCTGGCAGGTTTGCTTTTATAGGATTACTGCAGTTTATTTCAGATGAATGAGAGGAAAAGATGGAGGAATCACCTGGTAAATGGCTTTGCGAAAAATACGTGAAGAAGTGTGAAGATGAAAATAAGTGCAGTTAAAAGAGAGTCCTTGCAGGACTTGACAAGCTGTTGCACCATGCCGATTGAGTGGAAATGTGCCTCCAACAGGAGAGCTGTCATTGAAAACAGTGGAATGGATTTTAAACTCCTTTGAGACAACAACTTAAAGACTAAAGACGTTTCCCGGATGGTTCCCAGTCAGCTGTACAAACAAAATGAAAAGGTTGTAGAAGGCAAATACTGTATAGGTTGACCAAGGAAGACGTCAGACCGTCTGGATAGAAAACCCAAAGCAGTATGCATGAAATGGAGAAACTTCTCAAGATGATGATGCATCTTTTCACGGCGAAAAGAGCATTCAAACTTTCCTTCAGAACTCGATGAAATGCAAAGCGAACCGTCCAGATCTCAGCCCTCCTGAGAATTTATGGTGGGAAAAAAGGTCGATGACAAGGTTCCAGCTGATCTGTGGACAAATAAACGAAGTCATCAAAATAATTCAAGCTTTCTCAAAAGAAACAGATACCTTATAGTATTGGTAATAATAATATTTCTATCCCAAAATATTTTTCTCTCCTTCATCTTGAAGAGAATTTGCACGTTTGTGTTTTTTTTACGAAGCCAAATTAATCTCTTGAGTGAAACAGTTTTTTGCCCTCTTAGTGTATGTTAGAATGTGTTTTTGCTTTCCAACATCCATACTCACCTGATATCTGAAGTTCTTCATGTTCTGGTATTTAACTTAAAATGCTGACAGCATTAAAACTTGATGCCTGATTTCAAAATGTTCCGGTGACTCTCTGCTCGTCCACACATGATAAACCTGCAGTGATGCGATTGTTGCACGTAGAAATTCTTTGTAACCCTCGTTTCTTTACTTTTTGTCTTCCTGCTGCTGTTTTTGTCTCAGTATCTCTCAAGGTCTCGCATGAAAATGGAAGCTAAAGCTAAAAAGCCCTTCTCTCCTAAAGGTGGAAAGAAGCTGAACCACAAAGGAAAAGGTGAGACATGTGATGCTAAAACCACCATTTACTGTTGCGTTAAACCAGGTCCATCACTGGTGTTTCTCACTCCGTACAGATAATATAGGGACCAAATTTGGGGGCAAACCAGGCGGCAAACCAGGCGGCAAACCAGGCGGCAAACCAGGCGGCAAACCAGGCGGCAAACCAGGGGGCAAAAGGCCCTTCAAACCGTTTAACGCAGAGAAGAAGAGCTGGTCGGGGAAGGCCAAAGATGGCGGCAAAAAAGAACAAAATTCGTCTTTCAACAAAGCTGGAAAAGGGCCGCCGGGGAAAAGAAAGTTTCCTGCAGAGAAAAGGGACGGTGGAGGTGAGAACATGTCTTTGTATTCGAACATTTAAAACAACATTAACTTAACCTTTTACCGAGGCGGATGGATTCTGTGAGAGGAGAGCTCGATCATCTGTTCCAGTCGTCCACTCTGAAGCTTTGAATCTTTACGGTTGCATCCACACGTTGAGACTCCTTGTGTTTGCGTCTCTGCTCAGGTCCGGCGGCTAAGAAGCTGAAGAAAGGAGCGTTTAATGCGGAGAACAAGAAGAAGCTGACGGAGGAAGAGCTGAAGATGAACAGGCAGCAGAAGAAGAAGGAGCTGAAGAAGAGCAGACAGCAGGCGGACAGGAAGGACATGTTCGAGATCATCTGTCGGTCCAAACACGTGTGGGAAAGTCTCAGGAGGTACAAACACACGGGTTGGAGGTGAACTAAAGTGGCTGGTTCTGCGCGCTGATTGACAGGTGATACTTGTGTCAACAGGAAGAAATGTGATGATGAGCAGAAGAAGAAACTGATGAAGGAGCTTCATGATCTGATCCGTGGGAAGGTCAAACAGGTGCGTCTTACTCAAGCGTGTCCACTGTCCCTGAACTTCACTTTTATTTTAATAATCACGGGTTTGTTGGATCGGATCGATAACTGAGATCTGGAAAACACGAATAAACAGGCGTGGGATCTGTTCTGTGTGCATTTCATTAAACTGTCCGGCTAATGGTGCTCTGCTGCCTCCAGATGGCGTTTGCTCACGACGCCGTGCGCGTGCTGCAGTGCTTCATCCAGTTCGGCAGCCACAAGCAGAGACAGGAAGTGTTTGAGGACCTCAAAGGTGGGAGCCCCGTTTTTTTTAATCCCCACCCACAGTTGCTCCAAATCACCTGCAGTCTGGGGTATTTACGGTTGTTGTCTCCTGCAGACGAAATCCTCCCGTTGTGCAAGTCTCAGTACGGCCGACACGTGGTAAAAAAGTTCCTGATGTACGGGTGAGTCGGCTCAAAGCCGTTTCTGAACCAGCAGATTCCTCGCCTCTTCTGCTTATCTCTGCGTGTGAACGTGTGATGTCACCGTTTCCCTCCCCAGGAATAAGGAGCTGGTGGCGGCTGTGATCCAAGCGTTTAAGGGTAAAGTGCAGAAGATGCTTCGCCACGCCGACGCCTCGTCCATCATAGAGTACGCCTACAACGACAAGGCCATGCTGGCTCAGAGGCTCATGATGAGCGATGAGCTGTACGGGAACACCTACACCGTCTGCAAGGTGCACACCAAATGTTTCTCAGCTGAATCACTCCCTTTTGTTTGAACCCTTTGAACGGGTTTTTCTGCATGATTCGGAGCGTTTTTTGGCAGCATGAAGGCTGAGAGACTCCGACTGTAACAGTTTTGGAAAGATGCTCGTGTTGACTGTGTCTGAACTTTTCTCCTCCAGTCGTCAGAGCGCAACACCATAGAGAAAGTTCTGAAGGCAAACCCAGACAAGCTGGCCAGCATCATAGATGAGATGAAGACGAGTCTCACACCCATGGCCCAGAAGTAAGACCAGAAAACAACAAGCGCATCTCCTTCATAAAGAGCAGGCAGATTTATTCCACTTTTAGAAGTTAATTCAAACGACTCGAGTCATTGTCATTTGTCAGTGTTTCATTTAACCAATAATTCAGCAGCAGGATGAATGAATCCGGGGGTAAATACAGCCTCAGGTGGCACTCTGTGTCTTTACTCCTTAAAGATAAACCTGGGAAAGGTTGGAAGGGCTTTTCCAAACTGTTTGAAATTCACCATTTTTCAGTGAGAACGAACATTCAAAAGAGCTTCATCAGACTCTGCAGGCCTCAGTTAGCAACACTAAGGCAAGGCAGGTTTATTTGTAGAGCACCATTCAAAGTGCTTTACAGCTACATTAAATCGGAAGAAGGCAAATGAAATTATTAAAACATAAAAATAATCACTAATTAACTCAATTAAAAGCGAAGCGTGCAGATAAAATACTTTCAGTTGTCATTTGCACAGCTAAATAAACTGTTTTCAGCCTGGATTTAAACAGAGTTGAGGCCTTTCTCACATCTTCTGGAAGACTTTTCCAGACTTTAGGAGCATAAACCTGAAATGCAGCCTCAGCTTGTTCAGTCCTGACTCTGCCCCCAGACTCTGCCCCCCCCCCCCCCCCCCCCAACCTGCTGGAGACAAGCATATGGATTAGTCTTTCTAAGTCTGGTTTAGACACTATTCCTTTGATTCTGGCCATGTTTTTTAGACGGTAAAAAGCTGCTGATGTTTTTTATTTAATGTGGCTGTTAAAGTTCAGGTCTGAGTCCAATATTATTAACAGACTAATATATATATATATATATATATATATATATATAGATATATGGATTAGTCTGTTAAAGGTTAAAGGTCATGGCAGCACAGTTAGAAAAAGACTGAACAAGGATGGCTTGTTTGAAAGGGTTGCAGGAGAAAGCCTCTTCTCTCTAAAAAGAACACGGCAGCACAGCTTAGGTCAGGGAACGATGGCACCAAAGTGGAGCTGTTGGGTCGTAATTCTGTGTACCAAAGTATTCTGGAGTCAAAGAAGTCATTGATTGAAGTGGAACTTCTGCTGCTGCTGTGTTTCAGAGAGCAGGTCATCAAACACTCTCTGGTCCACAAAGTCTTCCTGGATTTCTTCCTGTTTGCACCCGACAAACAGAGATCCGTAAGCAGCTTTTGGCTTTTCTTGCAGAAGTGCTGAATGCGTGTTTTCATGCTTCTGTTCACCACTTCTGTGCTTCCTCCCTTTATTTCATGTCTGTGAGCAGGAGATGATCGAGTCCATCAGAGAGTCGGTCGTCTACATGGCGCACACGCACGATGGCGCCCGAGTGGCCATGCACTGTCTGTGGCACGGCACGGCTAAGGTGTGACCTCACAGCTCCATGAACCCACGCTTTACAGAGTGCTCGGCTCAGCTTTACCTGCTTCAGTTAAGCCGGTTTTTCTTTTCCGTGTTTCAGGACAGAAAAGTCATCATCAAAACCATGAAGACCTACATGGTGAAGTTTGCCACGGTGGGTTGGCGGCGCCGCTCCATTTAATCGGACGTTCTGTAGTAAGAGCAACGTGTTTGACTGGCTCTCTGTGAACTGTCCACAGGGGGAGTTTGGTCACCTGGTTCTGCTGGCCATATTTGACTGTGTGGACGACACCAGGCTGGTTAAACAAACCGTTCTCTCAGTAAGTTTTGGTTGGGAAAATGATTCCTTTAACTGGGCCTGTAGTTCTCCACTGCAGGGATGTCAAAGTCCGGTCCGGGGGGCCGCGGTCCGGCAGGTTTTAGACGTTTCCCTGCTTCAACGCACCTGAATCAGATCAATGCATCATTAGCAGACTTGAGCAGAACTTAATCTTTCAAAGAGATCCATTTAATCTGAATCAGGTGTGTTGAAGCAGGGAAACGTCTAAAACCTGCAGGACAGCGGCCCTCCAGGACCGGACTTTGACATCCCTGCTCTACAGGATCCAATATGATGCGATACAGGATTTAAAGTGAGTTTAGTCTGAGATCCGTTTGTTAAAATGTGTCCAGGAGATCCTGTCGTCTCTGAGCGAGGTCATCGGTAATAAGTACGGTAAGAAGGTTCTCCTCTACCTGCTGAGCCCCAGAGACCCGGCTCACCAGCTGCCGGAGATCATGAAGGTGTTGGCGCAAGGAGACGGAAACGCACACAGGTAACAGCCACCGATCAGCCTTCTACTTCCATCTTTTAAAGTTAAAATGTTTTTAAGCCGTCACGACCTTGAGAAGCCTCCCTGCCCTAATAAGTTCAAGGTTAGATTACTGGAATGGACTTTATGTCTGCGTCTCCCAGACTTCTCTCAGTCGCCTTCAACTGGTGCAAAACTCTGCTGCTTCCCGTCTTTAACCAACACTAACAGACCTGTGCACATCACTCCTGTTCTTAACTCCCTTCATTGGCTTCCTGTCCTTTATAGAACTGATTTTAAACTTTTAATGTTTGGTTTTAAAGCTCTTAGTGGCCTCACCCCATCGTATTTATCTGAGCTTTTAACTGTCCGTAACCCTGGTAGAGCTCTGAGGTCAAATCAACTTTAGCTGGAAGTGTTCAGGTCAAAATACAAGCCCTGGGGTGACCGAGCCTTTTCTGTTGCTGCCCCCAGGCTCTGGAATAAGCCCCGTTTCCTGTTATTTTATTGTTTTTTACTTATTCTTTTCTCTATTTATTATCTGCTGTAAAGCACTTTGGTACCGAAATGGATTGTTGTAAAGGGCTGTAGAAATAAAGTACATTTACATTACATTTGTACTGAAATATGATGCCAGTAGTTTAGTGGAATGATGCAACGTACCGCCTTCAGTTGACTGCAGCCGACACAGATCAGCGCCGCTGTTCCCTGTCATCGACGCTTTGGGAGTTATTTGAGGTTTTGAGCTGAAAGATTCTGTCTCTCCAGTAAAAAAGACGCCGCGACTCGAAGGAAGGAGCTGCTGGAAGTCGTCTCCCCCGCGCTGCTGGAGTATCTGCGGGACAACGCCGGTACCATGGTGACGGACAAGGCGACCAGCGTGGCCATCAGTGATATCTTGGCGTCGGCGTGCGGCGACCTGCGGCCTGCCATGACGGCGGTGGCTCAGCTGGCCAATCAGGAGTTGGTCCCAGGAGGGATCAAAGGCGAGGTGAGCGGCTTGATTGTTTTCAGGCCCTGAGAAGGGCTTCGTATGCCGGGGTCAGCGGGAAATGTGTCATAAGTAGATAAGCCGGAGCAGTTTTCACTGAAATGTTTGACTCCCACCGGCAGCTTCACATGGCAGAACATCCTGCAGGACACCTGGTGCTGAAGTGGCTCATAGAGCAGGACGCCGTGTTGGCAGCGGCTGGAAAGGAGGGTAAGAACACACACTCCTGGAAATGTTAGGATCTGTGGTCGTAGTGCAGCATTCGCTAACCTTTCATCTCCAATGAAGCGCCACATGTTGTGCAGCTGATCCTGTCAGGATCAGTGGTGCTCAGAGTAAGATGATTAGCACAGTGTTAGCATTAGGGCCGTCACAGTTAACGCGTTTATCGCAATGAGATCAATTAAAACAATCAATGCATTCATTTTTGTTGATTGCGGTTAATCGCCGCCCGGTTTATCCTCTACTGGACCGGAGTGTGGGACCTCCAGGTGGCGGCAAGGCACCTGGAAATGTTACCATTTCTGTTCTGCCTTAACAGTTAGCTTCATAAAAAGGAGAAAAGTCAGTTTTTAATTAATTTAACTGTCATTAAGCCCTGTTCTGTTTGTTGTCTGCTACCTCTTCAGTTTTAAGACCTCATTGTGGCATTTTATGTGCTGTTTTTTTAAATAGACATGTCTACAATGCACCTTTTTATTTGAAAGAAATAAAAGATTAGTTTATTTGATTCTAACTATTTTTAATATAGATTAATCGCAAGTTAACTATGGAAAAAATGTGATTAATCGCGAGTTAACTATGGAAAAAATGTGATTAATCGCGAGTTAACTATGGAAAAAATGTAATTAATCGCAATTAATATCAATTAATCGATTAATAATTAAAAAATTGTTTGACAGTCCTAATTAATATCCAATCAGCCCAGGCCGTGCTGCATTCAGTGTCTTTATGGAACAATTAGTGTTTGGTATTATATGCTCATTTCTTTCTTTATTCGTCCCGGACCGCTCGCGGCCCATTTAACGAGTGTAGTGCGGTCAGACGGCGACCCCTGGCCCGGTGGTAGGGAAACCCCTGCGATAGTTAGTCTTTCCTGTTGTCTGCATGTTGACGTGTTCATCTCTCACCCTCAGAGCGGTTCGGCAGGATTCTGGTGGACACCGTAGGGACGGAGAAGATGAAGACCTGGTTCAAAGCCAACAGAGGAGCCATGGTGCTCTGCAGGTCAGTGTGTGAATGCACTCCTACTCCATCCATTTATCTCTCCTGGTGTTGGAATTCTTCCTCCTTAAAAGCTTGCGTTTTGTTTGCAGCCTTCTGAACAGCTGTGACGAGTCTGTGGCCGCAGAGGTGAAGGCGGCGCTCCGGTCCATCGCGCCGCAGCTCAGCAGCATCAGCGACAACAAAGGAGTCGAAATCCTGCTGGAGAATCTGAACAAATAGACCCGTTTCCAAATGGTGCTGAAAGCATCCCCTCATTCAGAGACCCTCCCACAAAGCTGCAAAGGACAACGTTTTAAGAAGTGGACGCCACCTGAAAACGTTCCATTTGTTTCAGCTTTCTGTCTTCAGGGGGAACCGACTCTTTGAGAAGGTGTCGTTCACAGATGGGAGCTTTACAGGCTCCGTTTGTTCAGATCACCAAGTTTATTGGTTCTGTAGCTGCAGGTGTTCAGATATCCATCCAACTGGCCCGATGCTGAATGGAAAGAAGTTTATATATGTGTAAAATATCAGAACCTGGACCATTAACAGCCAAAATCCCTCAGGATCGGGGTAAGCTGGAGGAGTCCAGTCAGAACCCAGCCCGTTTTCCTCCGGTTCAGATAGTTTTTGTATGTTGTTGGTGATCAGTTTTTAATCAACTGAAAAAAGCTCTAAAACAAAATAAATCTCTCTGAACTGAGCAAACTGTTAATGTAACCATGACGACCTAAATCCAAATTCATTCATAATTCTCTGGACTTCGAAGCCATTAAAGTTGTATCTTGGCTTTGATTTGATTTATAAATAATTATAATCAGTATTTAAATGGTTTCCTTTGGGATAAAGAAAGTTTTTTTTTTTTTTTTAGTATTTCAGAAAATGGCTGAAATGTTTGCAATAATGCTTCAATTAAAATGTAGTTTCATGTTAGTTTTGACACAATGTTCAGTCTTTTTCTGAGCCTCCGTTTGACCAGTGAAAGGCTCGTTTAGCACGGTTTCTCTGGGACGTTCCATCCATCAGCTGTGAGGCTCGGACCGGGTCACTGGGACAGTCTGAGCAGAAAGAGTTCCCTCCTCCTCTTCCCTGGGTGACCCTGAGGTGGTTCCAAGAGGAAAACTGAAAAAATAAGCTCTCCGGCAGGTCTGAGGTGCGACCCGATGGGCCGTGTCCAAAACTCAACATGCATATCTATATATTCCACCTCTTATTTCGTGGGGACCCGTCGTTTTTGACAAGAATTAATACAGAAACAGAAGGAAATGTACATTCCTGCACAGTGATTTCACCCTAAATCAGCAGCACCAGTACAAAAATAATGCTGCTGTGGCAGTTTTTAGCGTGCCGACAAACCAAGCTGCCGTCCGGCTCTGGTTTTGTCGGGAGCGATTTTTGGTTTGCAATCAGAACGCTGACATTTTCCGCTCTAATTTGATTGTGTTCACGCTTTCAGAGCCGTTACAGCCTCTTCATCCTCCTTTTCACAGCTTCAGTGCAACTGATTGACTGCGAGAGGCCCGTTTCCTCGACATTCCAGAGAGATTAAACCGATTTCCCCTCCAAAGAGCCTGATTCCAAGTGATTTTTGTAGTGATTCAGGAAGATATGATGCAAAATTCTGTTGATCCAAAAGGAGGAGCCCAGCTGAAGCTTTAGCCAATTCCAAAAAGGAGGGAATGCTAAGAGCTAAGGAGCAGCCAAAGGCCCGGATGATGAATGATGAAGAAGGCATCCGGCTACAAAGAGCCGGCAGGTGGGACAGAACCTCAAACAGGTGGAAAGCCAGCATTTGATCTGAAGATGACTTAATCGTGTGAAAATCTAGAGACTTTTCGTGCTAAATCTTGAAAGTTTACAGCTTCTGTCCAGAGGAGACATCACAGACATGAAACTAAAGCTACGTTTCCCCCCCACAGGAAGCACAAATTAATCCCAAACAATTAAGATTAAATCCAGGATTAAAGCAAAGGTTGCTGAGCCAAAATTTACAAAAAGAATAAGCAACAGAAGGAAAAGTTGGCAACATGTTGCAGACTGTGTGAAAACCAACATCAGTGGATCGGACTGGTTAGAACTCCAGTAACAGTCATGTAAATGTAATTTATTTCTATAGCCCTTTACAACAATCCATTTCGGTACCAAAGTGCTTTACAGCAGATAATAAATAAAGAAAAGAATAAGTAAAAAACAATAAAATAACAGTAAAAGCAAGATAAAAGTGTCTCCATACTACTGGGTATTAAAAGCCATCTGAAATAAGTAGGTTTTTAGCCCTGATTTAAAGAGGCCCAGGTCAGAAATAAGACTCATCTCAGGGGGGGGGCTTATTCCAGAGCCTGGGGGCAGCAGCAGAAAAGGCTCGGTCACCCCAGGGCTTGTATTTTAACCTGAACACTTCCAACAAAAGTTGATTTGTTGACCTCAGAGCTCTACCAGGGTCACAGACAGTTAAAAGCTCAGATAAATACGATGGGATGAGGCCGTTAAGAGCTTTAAAAACAGACATTAAAAGTTTAAAATCAGTTCTATAAAGGACAGGAAGCCAGTGAAGGGAGTTAAGAACAGGAGTGATGTGCACACGTCTGTTAGTTTTGGTTAAAGACGGGCAGCAGCAGAGTTTTGCACCAGTTGAAGGCGACTGAGACGCCGACATAAAGTCCATTACAGTAGTTTAACCTTGAACTTATTAGGGCATCTGCTGGAGGTGAACCAGCTTCAGTCCAAAGAACAGATTCCAAGCTTTAATTTGCAAAGTTTGCTTGCAAATATGTAAAAGGTCACAAAGTTCAGGGATTCACGGCTTTAAATAAGTTCTTCTCCCTCATAAAGCCCATCAGGAAAAAGCAGAGTTCCACGTGGGGTCAGCAGTTGGTGCCTTTATGCGTCCGTCCCCTCAGAACCCAAACCCGGCTCCACCGAACAGGCCCCCGACCCAGTGCCACTCGGCTTTATGAAGGACAGATGAGGAGCTGCAGGTTTATTACCAGAGACACGTGTGGGCAGCTCCACAGTCCAGATGGCGGGTCTTAAACTTCTCATTTATTTCTGTCCTGTTGGCGTTCGCTCGTCTCTCCTGGATTACATGTGAGCTTTAGAGACCGATGGATGGCGTGTGAGTGGAGGAGAAGAGGAGGACGCACACAGCTTTAAAATGGATTCAGTTACGTGAATAAGATGCTCCACTTTCTCAGCACCGACTGAGCGTCTCTGGGTGAATGTTGAGCAGAACTAACAGATGGACGATGACGCACTCAACAGATAAGTTGAAGTGACTTCTGCCTCGAAATAATTACTGAGACTTTGCAGGATGGGGTCTTGTCATGGACCATCGATTTCCACCATTATTTTTCATTTGGAGAGATGTAGACTGTGTGGTGGCCATGTCAGTGAGTCCATTTCATCTTTACACGTTTCATCGGACCGGACGTTTGAAGGCGAGTTATCACTTTAACCCGAACATCCACAGACCAGGACAGCTTCTCTTTAAACCCCCGGTAACCCTTTAGGTGTAAATCCCATTTCCCTCAGCTGATTTCTCACATTTTGGTCACAGACTCCTGTTTCTTTTCACTTCCTTTTGCATTTCCTGCCTTAAAAGGGGAACTCCTGGATTTTTAAACCTTATTTCTGGCATGAAATACGTTCATCTGCTCACCGAGAACAGTTTGGTGAAAGTCGGCGTCCTTCGGAAGATATTTAGATAACTGGAGATCCATATAACGGAGTGAACGGGGCTTAGAGGATGCAGCCTCTAAATAAGGCATTATCTGTCTTTATTTCACCAATACTTTAAGAAGAATGAATGAATGAACGTGTACTATAGCGCTGTTAGCTCATAGCTGCTGTTATGTGGCTACTTGCAGCTATAGGAGAGCTAACGGAGGGATTTCTACACAGGCACTCTACTGGGACCACTTCATCCACACGCCCCCCTGCAGCACAGTTTATTCACTCCGTGCTCTGCTGATAGTTTTGTGCAACATGGCAGGATATTTATCAGATTTTGACGACGTGAACGACGACTTTGAGTAAGATGGACGTTCTTACCGGAGTGAATGAGCTGTGCTGCAGCAGCTGGCGTCGATGACATCATCCCAGTAGACGAGTGTGTAGAAAGCCCTCTATAAGCCCCCCGATAGCCGCCAATAACAACAACACAGCAGCTATGAGCTAACAGAGCTATAGCACACGTTCATTCATTCATTCTTCTTAAAGTATTGGTGAAATAAAGACAGATAATGCCTTATTTAGAGGCTGCATCCTCTAAGCCCCGTTCACTCCGTTATATGGATCTCCAGTTATCTAAATATCTTCTGAAGGACGCCGACTTTCACCAAACTGTTCTCGGTGAGCAGATGAACGTATTTCATGCCAGAAATAAGGTCCAGGTTTAAAAATACCAGAGGTCCCCTTTAAGTTTGCTTTGACGTTCTCCTCGGTCGACCTGTACGTTTCCCTCTGATAATATTCCCATTTTGTTTGTGCTTGCTCTAAATTTAAGACACAGCTGGCTGGGAATAACACATGTTTTGCATTACCTTCTTGAAGAAGCTTTCCACTGACAGCTCTCATGTTGGGACGTTTTCACCAATTCAGCCAACTGCTGCAGAATCATTTGCATATCAAGATTATATTTTATTTGAACAAAAAAGGCCAAATAGTACAGCTCTTTTTCCCAGTATGTTACAATATCACAGAGCCAGAATGACCAGCAGTTAAACTGAGTATTTCTGTGTCATATCGGTGATGAGTTCAGCTAAATGGGCCAAAAGTGGCGATTCCATAGCTTTTGGCAGGGAATCGCACACAGGGACAGCTTTATGTTGGCTTTGCCTGGTTTGGTGTTGTGCCATTTTCATTATCCCCGGGGAATGATGTTACTAATACTGTTTCTCCATCTGCTACTTAAATAACGCTCTCCTCTTGGTTCTTTTAGTAGAAAAAAAAAACTATTAGAGCCCACTTGCTGAGAAGTTACACTCAAAAGTCTTTACAGAGTCTCTACTTCTATTTTACTGCTTCCTTTTCTGTGTACCTCTGCTGTGTGGCCCCACTCCTCACCGAGCATCTGCATTGCTGGGATAAACTCTGTTTTTTACCCCACGTTACTGTGACCAGAGCCTGAAAAAAAGAAGAAAAACGCGCATACATGGAGCCGCTCAATGTGCTGAGATAGAGCGGCTTCAGAATTGCATTTTCAAAAGTACAGAGTTACAGAAACATGAGAAAGAGAGCAGCAAAACCACAGCAGAGTCTCTCTGACGCTGAAGTAAAACAGACATGAGGCTTTGGCTTAATAATGTTCACACATAGTTGATGGTTTGTTGCTATATTCTAATAATAGATTGAGTTTGTTCCCAGCCACTGGCTCTGATTAATTAGCCTCGTGATGGGATTTGTTACTTAAGTCGTTTGCATATTAAAACCTGATGGTTGACCTTGAGTTCATCTTTGAAACATTACAAGTCTGAGGAGGAAATAATCAGCCTGATCTTAACTAGTTTTCTAAGTCATGATATGTCTTAAAAACACAATTTTAAGCCTGCACGATGCCTAAAATCCCTCCGTTTCTGCTAACTTTTAAGAGAAAAAGTTTTCTCTGCTACAGCTCATACAACATTAAAGGAAGACAAAGGCTGAAAACAGCCAGACATCGTTCACCTACAGACATGGTGTCACTAAATTCCTTCCAATCAGAGTTCTTGTTCATCTCACTTGTTTAAATCATTGCGAGCAGAGTCAGCCCCGCTGTTGTAGTCCAGCTAAAATCAGAGGTAGAGTGAAAAGTCATTAATCAGATCCTTTATTTCCTCCACGCTGTTGGCAATCCGCAGCGTGAAGCAGTTCTGAACGTCAGATTGTGGGGTTTTCAAAAGGTATAAAGAACGTATTGTTGGATACACAGAATCGCACTATTATCCATGAAATATCCGTCAGGAATCAGTGATTTCAGAACCTTTCGTAGCCCTGGAATTCCACAAAGCGGCGGCCTTCCTGTGGCTTTGGCTGAACGACGTCGTCGCAGCACTCCGCAAACCTCTTGGCGGCCCTCTTCATGAAACGCACCTTCCCGCGGGCCTTGGTGACCGTGGCGTACTCGTGGGACTTGAGTTTGGTGTAGTAGTCGGAGAACTTGTTGTAGAGGACGGAGATGGGCATGCCGTTGAGGATGATGCCAAAGGAGATGCAGGCAAAGGCAAAGACGCGGCCCAGGTTGGTTTCTGGTAACATGTCGCCATAGCCCACTGTGGAAATACTCACCTGAGGAGACAGGAAAACACCAGATATAAAACCCAGCGGACCCCAACATACGAATCGAGTCCCTTGAAAGGGTCCCCAGAGAAATCTGAGTGGTTCCGAGGTAAGATAAGCTCTTTAACCGACGATGCCTTTTCTGTGAAATATAGAATTTTGGTCACCCCTTGTGGCAGAGTTGTTGAAAAACGCGTGCTAAAGTGCCCTCAAGTGCCTTCTTGGGAGTCAAAACTCGCTAAAATGTCCTATAGGGCGGCAAAAACGTGTGCTAAAGTGCCCTTAAGTGCCTTCTTGGGAGTCAAAACTCGCTAAAATGTCCTATAGGGAGGCAAAAACGTGTGCTAAAGTGCCCTCAAGGGAGCCAAAACTCGCTAAAATGTCCTATAGGGAGGCAAAAACGCATGCTAAGGTGCCTTCTTGGGAGTCAAAACTCGCTAAAATGTCCTATAGGGAGGCAAAAACGTGTGCTCAAGTGCCCTCAAGTGCCCTCAAGTGCCTTCTTGGGAGCCAAAACTCGCTAAAATGTCCTATAGGGAGGCAAAAACGCATGCTAAGGTGCCTTCTTGGGAGTCAAAACTCGCTAAAATGTCCTATAGGGAGGCAAAAACGTGTGCTCAAGTGCCCTCAAGTGCCCTCAAGTGCCTTCTTGGGAGCCAAAACTCGCTAAAATGTCCTGTAGGGAGGCAAAAACGCATGCTAAAGTGCCCTGAAGTGCCTTCTTGGGAGTCAAAACTCGCTAAAATGTCCTGTAGGGAGGCAAAAACGTGTGCTCAAGTGCCCTCAAGTGCCTTCTTGGGAGTCAAAACTCGCTAAGATGCTAAGACGCGGCCCAGGTTGGTTTCTGGTAACATGTCGCCATAGCCCACTGTGGAAATACTCACCTGAGGAGACAGGAAAACACCAGATATTAAGGCATAAACTCAACTAAGATGCTGAACCCATCAGCATGCCTCCCATTGAACAGCTCTGTGCTGATTATCATATTTTTGTGATCTTTTCTAACGAAAAGCATCAAGACTGACTTAGTTGAAGCTCTGATGGAGTTCTGTCTGGCTGCAGCAGCATTTTACCCCTTTGACGTGGTTTTCATGAATGTTTGTGTGCTTGTGCACTCACAGCAGCCCACCACCATGCCTGAGGCATGGAGGTGAAGTTGGTGTTGTAAACGTCGTACTCCACGCTGTACACCATGGCTGAAAACATGAAGATCCCCAGGCCGATGAAGAGCAGCAAACAGCCCACCTGCCGAGACATTTCCAAGCATTTTGTATGATTTCTTACAGACTTTCATCTCCAGATTTGCAAGCACCAAGGCAGGAAATGCAAGTACAACATTAGCATTTGGCTACCTGCTGGTAGCACTGTCTCAGTGTGAAGCCGAAGGCTCTGAGGCCGGTTGAGTGACGAGCCAGCTTCAAGATCCTGAAGATTCTCATCAGACGCATGATCCTCAGAACCTGACCCACCTACACAGAGTAAAAACCACAGAGAGAAAGCATGGGTTAGACCAGTGTACCTGAACTGGCATTCCAAGGTGTTCGATACCAGGAAAAATCACCCGGTGCTTCAAATGAGACAAATTCAGCATGAGGTGATTGTGAGGTCATTATTTATTCAACTAAAACAGACAAAATGCAGCAGCAGTGCGTGAAAAACTAAGTACACCCTTACTGCTGCCACAGGAAGGAGGAGGGAAAGTAGCAGCCAGGTACATCTCAGACTCCACAGGCCTCGGTCTAGAAAAAGACTGAAGGTGTGGCCAGTTTGGAAGGGTGAAAACAGGAGAAAACAACCCTTTCAAACCTTCTTCTTTATCTGAACAAACCACAAGACTTCTGGAACAATGTCCTTTGGACAGACCAGAGCAAAGTGGAGATGTTTGGTCCTAATGCACAGCAGCACGTTTGGAGGAAACCAAACACAGCATATCAGCACAAACACCTCATACCAGCTGTCAAGCACGGTGGTGGAGGGCTGATGATCTGGGCTGGTTCTGCAGCCACAGGACCTGGGCACCTTGCAGTCATTGAGTCCACCATGAACTCCTCTGGATACCAAAGTATTCTAGAGTCAAACGTGAGGCTAAAGCTGGGCTGAAACTGGCTCATCAACAGGACAATGATCCCAATCACAGCTATAAAATAACAGAGTGGCTGAAAAAGAAAAGAATCCATCTTTCCTTAATCTTGTGACATTTTCCGACAAAGTCTAAAGTTAGAAAAGTATAATAGGAGGCAAAGTTAGACCTTTTCCATTATGTAAAGCCTTGGAATTGAAAGAGGGTGTACTTTCTTTTTCTGTGCCCTACCTTTCCAACACTGGCTACAGTATCGATGTCCCCAGAGTGCAGGTGCATGCCGTCATCCTCAAAGTGCTCCAGGATCATCTGCAGGTAGTGCGGCAGGATGGCCATGAGGTCGACGGTGTTCAGCACGCTGCGTCCGAAACACCTGAGGTCAGGGGTGGAAACCAGGCGCAGCAGGTACTCCAGCGTGAAGAAGGTGATGCAGAACGCCTCGACGCTCTCACCGTAGAACCTTCCGCTGGGCTGGCCTGAGGCCGTCTACAACAGACGATACAGAACTAAAGCAGGACTTCTCTGCAACAGATTTTAGCCGTTTCAGCTCGAATAAGCATCTTTTAAAGTATACCAGCACCAGAATCCCATACAAAGCAGAAAACACACACCTTGTACTGCAACTCCTCTACGGTGTTGAGTGTCATGGCGACCAGCGACACCAGCACAAAGAAAGAGGACGCCACAGCCATCAGCTTGGCTGTGATCGAGGAGAACGGCTTCTCCATCAGGTTCCAGATTCTCCTACGGACCGGCCCGAAGGCCATGTGATCGTAAACCACCTCGTTCTCTTCCATCTCCAGCTGGAGAAAAGCATCACAGAGTACAAACAGGAGAAATTAGATTGGGTTTTTACCAAAAAGACACAACTGAACTCTCTGAGTAACACATGCAACCCAGAACTAAAACACAACCGGCACAACAAACTGATGGAATCAGAGCTGGAAGCAAATCTGTGCCAAGAAAAAGCTTATTTTCCTCTCCCCATCTGTCAAGAAGGCAGTGTGGTTTATGATGTAGGTCAGATAGACACAGGGTCAGCCAGCAGATTACCGAGGAAATCTCCGGGAGAAAAAAAACAGCGGAACAAATGAAGCTGTGGAAGGTCGTTCACTTGGCTGAAGTTAGGATAATAACTGGTAACAAATTCATTATACAGACATGTATTAATTGCATGTATTAATTGAATGAAACAGAAGGCAGAAACTTCCAGACCAAAACTACCTGCTTGGATGCTGGAGCTCATTAAAATGAAGAATATTCAGAGCAGCTGCACTGGTTTGGCTGAAGAATGCGTCTCTGTGTGGAAACAGCCTCTAAATGTTACAGCTAGTCAAAATGGCACAAGCTCGGGCTTCTTCAGACGGGTTGGAAAAAACCCAGCGGACCCCAACATACGAATCGAGTCCCTTGAAAGGGTCCCCAGAGAAATCTGAGTGGTTCCGAGGTAAGATAAGCTCTTTAACCGACGATGCCTTTTCTGTGAAATATAGAATTTTGGTCACCCCTTGTGGCAGAGTTATTGAAAAACGCGTGCTAAAGTGCTCTCAAGTGCCTTCTTGGGAGCCAAAACTCGCTAAAATGTCCTATAGGGAGGCAAAAACGTGTGCTAAAGTGCCCTCAAGTGCCCTCAAGTGCCTTCTTCTGAGTCAAAACTTGCTAAAATGTCCTATAGGGCGGCAAAAATGTGTGCTAAGGTGCCTTCTTGGGAGCCAAAACGTGTGCTAAAGTGCCTTCTTGGGAGCTAAAACTTGCTAAAATGTCCTATAGGGCGGCAAAAATGTGTGCTAAGATGCCTTCTTGGGAGCCAAAACGTGTGCTAAAGTGCCTTCTTGGGAGCTAAAACTCGCTAAAATGTCCTATAGGGAGGCAAAAAACGTGTGCTAAAGTGCCCTCAAGTGCCCTCAAGTGCCTTCTTCGGAGTCAAAACTTGCTAAAATGTCCTATAGGGCGGCAAAAATGTGTGCTAAGGTGCCTTCTTGGGAGCCAAAACGTGTGCTAAAGTGCCTTCTTGGGAGCTAAAACTTGCTAAAATGTCCTATAGGGAGGCAAAAATGTGTGCTAAGGTGCCTTCTTGGGAGCCAAAACGTGTGCTAAAGTGCCTTCTTGGGCGCCAAAACTCGCTAAAATGTCCTATAGGCAGGCAAAAACGCATGCTAAAGTGCCCTCAAGTGCCTTCTTGGGAGCCAAAACTCGCTAAAATGTCCTATAGGGAGGCAAAAACGCATGCTAAGGTGCCTTCTTGTGAGCCAAAACGTGTGCTTAAGTGTCTTCTTGGGAGCCAAAACTTGCTAAAATGTCCTATAGCAGTGTTTCTCAATTCCGGTCCTCATGACCCACTGCCCTGCATGTTTTCAATGTTTCCCTCCTCCACCACACCTGATTCAAATGATCAGCTCATCACCAAGCTCTGCAATGGCCTGATAAGGAGCCATTCATTTGAATCAGGTGTGGTGGAGGAGGGAAACATTGAAAACATGCAGGGCAGTGGGTCATGAGGACCGGAATTGAGAAACACTGTCCTATAGGGAGGCAAAAACGCATGCTAAGGTGCCTTCTTGGGAGCCAAAACTCACTAAAATGTCCTATAGGGAGGCAAAAACGCATGCTAAAGTGCCTTCTTGGGAGCCAAAACTCACTAAAATGTCCTATAGGGAGGCAAAAACGCATGCTAAAGTACCTTCTTGGGAGTCAAAACTTGATAAAATGTCCTATAGGGAGGCAAAAAGACATGCTAAAGTACCTTCTTGGGAGCCAAAACTTGCTAAAATGTCCTATAGGGAGGCAAAAACTCATGCTAAGGTGCCCTCTACAGTGGTGAGGATGCGCTATATGTGCCCTTTTTTTCCTTTCCGCCCCTGCCCTTCAAAAAGTCTGCGCACGCCGCTGTTATGAGGTCAGGATCACTGGATGTGTTTCAGGAGGAAACCGCAGCATTAAAGCAGCATTAAAGAGCAGCACCTAAGTACCCGAGTAAATGTACTTTAATGGACTGTAGGCACACTGAAATGTAGAAAACTCCCACCTCTGCAATCAGCTGCTTCTGTATCTTCAGCTGCTCGTTCAGCTCGTCCTGCCTCTCCTCGAAGGAGATGCGGCAGCAGCGCTGGCTGTATTTGATTCGGACGCCCCAGTAGTGAATCTCCTCCAGGAAGTGGTGGGGGCACAGCTCATCTTTAATGCACAGCACTCCGGTTCTGACGTAGAGAGGGGAAAACAGGATCAAGACTTGCTCCAGCAGCTTGTATCGATTGCTTTGGCAGATTTGGACCGCACCTGTAGAAGTTAAAGATATTGTGGAAGATTTTCGGGTCTCGGTCGAAGAAGAATTCGTTGGTATGAACGACGTAGTCGTCGCACAGGTCCAGCTTCCTGCTGTGGTCCCTGTAGGTGGCGAGCTGACCGATCCGAGTCTTTGGGTACCTGGCAGCTAACCTGTAGGGCAGGAGGTACACCTGGGGAAAACAACAGAAAGGTATTCATTAACCCAACCAGATCATCTGTTAATCTGTTGCAACTCATTTTAAAGGGTGCATTTCAAAGGGTGGCCTGCAGGGGGCGACATCCACACACCAGCACATTGGAGCTATGCAGCGGCGCGGAGGCCCTTAGCAGAGCACAGGGGCCCAATGTCTGGTCGTGCGAACTCACCGTTCCGCCGACATTGATGTTGAGAGTTAAATGTTTGGTTGGAGATCGCAGCACGCGTGAAGGCGACACCGGCAGCCGATCCTCCACCTCCTCCCGCTCATACTCCGCGTAAAGATCATAGATGTCTCTGCTCAGGTCCTTCACAAAGACACATGGCAGCATTTCCAGCTTGTACACAATGTGAATGAAACAGTAGGACACTGTGATGACAACACTTTAAATTAAATAGTGGTCAGAAATAAGACTTAATCTACTCCCAATGTTTAATTTGAAGGTTAAAGCTGATTATTAAGAGTGTTTTATAATGTGTCAGATCGTCTCTGCATCAGCGTCTGTTTACACCTGCTGATTTAAAGTCAGTCTCCTTATAAAACACATTAACTCACCCACTTTAAAAGGTCATTACTGGAACTATTTGCACTATTTTCTTCTGTTCAGCGCTCTTTCCCATTTTAACCTGTTCTGACCTTGTGCTTCTAATTCCTGATGCATCGTCCATCTGTCGCCATGTTTGCATCAAAAATGTTTTAAATTAAAGTACAATATTTAGTCCAGAACCAACTTATCGAGTTTAAGCAACAATTGTTTAAATGAGCTCCTTAAATATGTAAATTTGATGCTTTTCGCGTGTTTTTTTCTTTGACATGTTACACTGTTAATGAGGCCAAATAATCTGCCGACGTCAATTTATCGATGATAAAGTTCAATTTAGCAGAATTAACACGTGATGTTTGTCAAGTTTAAACAAAAGCACAACAAAAACTGCAGGAAAAAAAAGGAGAATTTGAGTAAATTCATGGTCTGACCTGCATAGAGTTCCATGGTTTGACCAAAGTGTTGCTCAGGTCCAGGCGGTCGGACGGTTCTTGGACCTCTCGAGGCTTGTAGCTGGAGAACAAACTCCTGCTGCGAGCTCTGAGGTGGGTCAACATGGTCGCTCACAGTGTTTAACTGCGCGGAGACGCATTCCCACAGCTCCTGCACACCCAGGCAGAAATCCCGCTCTCACACAGTGATGCTGCAGGCTGCGACTCATCACCCGCTCACAGAGATGATCTTCATGCGTAAAAGGTTTAAATACCACGATCCGTCTCCTCCCACCAGCTCATAACGTTACAAATCTCCTAATTTGGGATTACAACCCGGTCGTGTTAATGCGGATGTTTTCAAACAGCTTCTAAAGATGGTGATTTTTTTTTATTATAACAGGAGTTTAAACAAAAACTTGATTTATCAGAGACGCATTTCATCTTAATATGTGACAGACCTTCATCTAACATTTCTGCCTTAATCCAAGTGCGCGCGTGTGTGTGTGCGCGCGCGGCACTTCCTCCCCATGATAACTCAGATAAGTGTAGATTAATCCCAGCAGTAGTTAAACAGGGATGATGAACGGATGGAGCTTAACTCGGCCGTGCTCCCATGGTCCCGACCCGCTTCTTAACGCTTCGTTTATCAGCAGCATTTTCCAGATCAGTGGTCCGTAGACAGAGCATGATCCCTGTGGTCCGGACCGGCCAGCGCAGGCCTGAAACCTCTCCCGTTTACGCCTGGACTCATGTCCCTCTGATTGGCTGATTGGATCAACACCCCCAGTCCTCCGAGTCCACCTGAAGTTAAATTCCTGACTCGTTATGAAGCCTTCGGGTATCGAGTTGAACCGGTTTTCATTTAGCGCCCAAACACCTCAAATTTGATAACCGACAATCTTCCGATTACATCGTTTTCATTCGTTTAATTTCTTGCTTTTGTTTCATCTTCGTTCTTGGAACTTTTCGAATATTTCACACTGATAAAAAGAAGCAGTGCTCTCCAGAAAAAAACCCCCCAGAACTTCAAATCTTGAGAGCAGAGATGGCGACTTTGGGTGTAAAGTACACAAAAGAAAAGATTCTGGCCGCTCTTCCAGCTGTGCTGTGGTTGAACTACACAGACTACCGTCATATCGTCACTGGTGCTCCTTCCTTTAAAGGGGAACTCCGGTACTTTTAAACCTAGTATCAGGGGGCTTATAGAGGGCTTTCTACACACTCTTCTACTGGGATGACGTCATCCACACGCCCCCCTGCAGCACAGTTTATTCACTCCGTGCTCTGTGACAGTCGGCTAACTTCACACAGAGTTTGCTGCTGATAGTTTTGTGCAACATGGCAGGATATTTATCAGATTTTGACAATGTGAACGATGACTTTGAGTAAGATGGACGTTCTTACCTGAGTGAATGAGCTGTGCTGCAGCGGCGGGCGTCGATGACGTCATCCCAGTAGACGAGTGTGTAGAAAGCCTCTATAAGCCCCCCCGATAGCCGCCAATAACAACAACACAGCAGCTATGAGCTAACAGAGCTATAGCGCACGTTCATTCATTCATTCTTCTTAAAGTATTGGTGAAATAAAGACAGATAATGCCTTATTTAGAGGCTGCATCCTCTAAGCCCCGTTCACTCCGTTATATGGATCTCCAGTTATCTAAATATCTTCTGAAGGACGCCGACTTTCACCAAACTGTTCTCGGTGAGTAGATGAACGTATTTCATGCCAGAAATTCCCCTTTAACATTTGGAGAACTCGGCCGACCCAAAACGTGGGATAAACCGGACTGACAGAGAGCCAGGCCTTAGAAGTAGTCTTAGTCCTACGAGTTGGAGCTAGTTTAGACTGAAAGTGCTCCAGTTCATCCCACCTTTTGGGCTGTTTGAGTGCAGGAAGGTCACGTCTGCATCCACAAAACCCAACGAATGAAGGCTTCATTTCATCTGCTTGATCCAACCTCAGGGATCAAGGAGTAGCAGACGTCTGTATTTGTGCAGATGGACAAATGGACACCAGAATGCACATCTGGTTGCATTAGAATGAATTAAAGTGGTTTGCAAAGCAAAGGTCTTCACAGTTAGAGCTTTTAAACTTTAATAGTGTTTCCCCTTCATTGTACAAGGCTATAAAAAGTTCACAGCAACAGCACACAAACATACAAAATAGTTTTTACCAAATTCATCGTGGTTTTCTTCCTTTCTTCTTAAATACATCTGAACTCTGGTGAGATCCCCAGCCATAGCAAAAAAATTGATTTCAAGTCAATGTATACAATCTTATTTACACAGGAACGTTAATCAAAGTGCACTGAAGAGGGTCCTGATTGACAGTCATGTCTCTGAGGGATGAAGAATATTTACACTCTTTACAAATGCTGTAACCATGGCGATTTTTTATACAGTAATAATAATAATAATAAGAATAAGAATAAGAAGAAATGAGAAAATGGAGTAAGAATGCACACCAGGAGGCAGTGCAGGTAATAACAGATTAACAAAGAATAGAAAACTTGGATATATTAGCTGTCAAAACATGAGCATACAGAAATATTCACATCCGAGCCGGTTAGGAAGAAGAGTTTTGAGCAGATTCTCCCAGTTTACGGCCGACCTCCCACTGTCAAACACGTGGAGGTGCAGGGAACTCCAGGCAGGGCCAGAGGCCTTACGGTCCAGTCTGAACGCAGGAAGCCTGCGAGGGGCAACGCGTTCACTTCTGAACCACTGGGAAAAGATGGCGGCAGACTCCTCTAAGAGTGCTGGGCACAGAAATGACGGGAAGTACATCATGAACCCCCAAAAGGGCAGAAAACAAACCAACAAAACCCTAAAACTTTGGCTGCTGAATGAAAGAAGCCGACATAATTCACCGAAGTATTGGTGTAATAAATAACATTTCCTCTTCACCACAGATCATGACATAATGCACTTTAGAAGGCATGTGGTTGTACTGTAAGGGCTGCTGCTACGGACAACCGTTGGCATGGTAACGAGGAGGCGCCGCGCGACGCTACGGGCCGCCGCGGGGAGAAGAAAATAAAAGCAGACGGGATCAGGATAAATCATCGTCTGTGCTCACTATTGAGATCTGCAGACAGAAGGAGAGGAGAGACCTTTAAGGAAATGTTGAATTCATACCCGTGAAAATGCATCTCTCTGCAATTATGGAGGGTTAGTGCTACATCTGCTGCCAGAGCTTTGGGTGCATCCTGTGGCTCCTGGCAGGCTTAGGTTAATCTTTTTAATCACAGCTTCTGTACACTGAGGATTACTTCAGGCCGCAAGGTGAGGCAGAGAGTAGAGGTCATCAACATGGAGTCGGGCAAAGTTATCCGAGGCCAAAAGCCGCTCGGCTTCATTTCCAAAGAAGCAAATTATGATTTTTAAACTCACCGCAGGGTAGGTGTGTCCCACGCTGGCACCGTGCCGGGTAATATCAATGTTGAGGTCTTCTTCTGTGGTTTTCAGGTAGACGGGGTTGTCAAAGTTCATGCTCTTCTGGTTCTTCAGCTGCCAGTTTCTCCACATCAGGTAACCGCCTGCCCCCGCCATCGCCAGCAGCACTGCACAGACAGGGGAGTTCAGCAGAGGCAGGACGCTCAGAACAAACGCACGTGCACGTGTGTGTGTGCGTGCACACTCACAGACGGGCAGTATGGCCCAGGCAGCTGTCGACCCTCTGGCTGTGGAGTCCACCTGAATCGATGTGTTCACATTAGCATCTGAAAGACAGCGTGAACAGGTCAGCACATGCTGCCACGGACAACTTCACGCCATCCTTCGGTTTAAGACTCTTAAACATGCCGAGGTCCAGGAGGGGATAGTTCAAGGTTAGCGTGACATCCTTTAGAGCAGGGATGTCAAACTCCGGTCCTGGAGGGCCGCTGTCCTGCAGGTTTTAGACGTTTCCCTGCTCCAACACACCTGATTCAGATCGATGCCTCATTAGCAGGCTGCTGCAGAACTTAATCTTTTGAAGGGATCCATTTCATCTGAATCAGGTGAGTTGAAGCAGGGAAACGGCTAAAACCTGCAGGACAGCGGCCCTCCAGGACCGGAGTTTGACATCCCTGATTTAGATGAAGGATGCTTTGAGACAACAGCCTGTAAAATGCTTCCATGGAGCTGAAAGGTAACAGCTGGAACACCAAATATCCTCCCTTTCACTCTATTTAAACAAATTAAGTCTGTGTCAAAGGCTTCAAAGAAAGACTTTAAAACAGCTGCCAATCTGGGGTGTTTACTCTGAGAAGCCCACTCTGTCCTCCCTCACTGATCTCTAAGAAAATATCACAATTCTTCAGACAAGCTGCTGCGAATCTGAGGCTCGTTAAACGTTTGAGGAAACTTTTCTGGAGACCGGACGGCCTCGGAAACGAGCGCTTCCTCCACACTGCTGCGACCGGGTGTTGGTGGAGGCCAGAGCGGTTTGTGTCAGTGAGTGAGTGACGCGACTGACAAACAGCTCGGCTGAAAGCAGCTGCAGAACAGCACAAAGACGGAAACTTGGGTTTAGTTCACCCTGAGTTGTTGCCAGAGAGCCTGACCCTGAATTCTCTCACTTCTGAAAAACCCTGGACGGGTCTCCAGTCCGTCACAGGGCCCTGAACACAGAGGCTCACTCCCAGGGTCAATGCAGGCCCCAATGAACCCAACATGCATGTTTTTGGGTGGAGGCGTCTCCATCGAGCCGAGCGACACTTTGTATCATGTCAAAGTTAAAGCTGGAGCAGTACATCTCAGTTTCTAACTCTACCAGGACGAGTGGCAGGAAACTGATGAAGTAATGAAGTACGAGGACTTGATGGGCCTCAGCCAAGCCTGTCAATAAGTGCGACTCTTCCTCAAAGCTGAGAACGGTGCCAAACAAAAGGGCTGGTGGGTGTACCTTTGCTCTCCCTCAACTTCCTCCTGTGTGCAGCAGCACAATCGCATCTTAATGACACTTCCTCTGTCCTGCCACCAGGTGGTGCTCCTGAGGTGAACCTTCACACATCCCTTTAATGCTCATTATGGTTCAATAAACAGCTGAAACATTAACATCAGGGGGATTTCAGAAGGCTGTAAAAGACATCTGCTGGCAGGAACAACTCACTTCGACCTTTGATCATATTTTAAAGCCATAATATGGAAAGGTCACATGAACAAGTGCTGCCATTTAGTAGCAAACAGGAACTCGACAGCAGGCCTTGTGTTTCTGATTAGAACGCATTCAAGCACTTTATTCACAGCATTTTTCCAGGGTTTAAGACAAAGTTAATAAAGCACTTATTCCAGCAAATTAACTAACCACTCAGTGTTGAAAGAACGCTTTATCAGACACATCGAGCCCAAATGAGAAAGATTGTTGCACAGCCTAAAAGCAAGTTTAGACCCAAAAAGAGGAGGAATTAACACTGAAAGCGCTGCTACGTGCACAGCTGAGCAGAGCTTCAGCTCACCGTCCACGTCAGAGTCAACCTGCACAGGAGGGGTAAGAGTTACTGACTGAAGCACATTTCCACACTGGACTGTGAGAAAACGCATGAAGCTTTAGTATTTTCATAAAAAGGATACAAGTTTGGAGCATGTGTGGAGCACCTTGGCCCATTAAAGTCTGGTCAAGCGTGTAAAAGCAGGAGTGAGTCAAACCCCAGCAGCATCATCAGGTAACGTTAGTCCCACTGAAAGGGGTCAACATGTTCACATGCATTTTAAAAGCACGATAAGAGCTACAGCAGCCAAAGATTTTCTGTTAAAAGCAAAAAGACGATCCGAAATACTGATTAATGAATATTCAAGAGGGGGGAGGAATATGGAGATCTGGCCAGGTTTCCTTCCTCCTATTCAGCTTTAGGCCTTTTGACCACCTTTTTTTCTTCATGTTGGAACATTTTACAGCTGAAATATGCATGTAAAATGTGTCGCCAACGCCATTAAAAGCTTAACAGGTTAGTCACAACAGGGCGTCTTTATCCTGGAAGTCTGCACAGACTGAGGGCAGCAGGGAGGGAATCACCCCGTAGATACCTCAGGCTGCGCAACCATTTGTTACAAATTAACTTCCCCAAGTTGGTTATCTGCATTGCAGCGAGGCCTGAAAGACATCCGAAGGTGTCCTTTCCAAAGAACAGACGCAGGAACAGCGTATGAAGCCGAGCAGGAGAAAGTAGTTCATTCAGCACCATGGACACAAGAGGCCATCCTGCTTCTCATTGATGCAGTTAGATTTAATCTAAGCCATCATGATTAAGGCTGTAGCGATGCACTAAACTCATGATACGATACACAGCATTCAGCCAGCGATTTGATATCATTTTATACACATTTCTGAAACATTTTAAAGGGACAGACAGTGATTTTAGATGAATTGTTGCTGATTGGACTGATGGTCTGACCTTTGAACCGGAAGGACAACACAAACATGTCACAAACATGTCTTCAGCGTACGCAGACTCATGTTTATGTTGGGAATATTACATCATAAACCTGCTTGTTTTACTTGCTAAATACTATAAAACACAAATCCAAGAGAAGAAGCTAAAACAAAACATTACAACAATCCTACATTCTATAAACATAAAGTGCAGATCTCAGTGGTTTTGATGGCTTTTCTAACATTTTTATGAACCAATTTATTATCGTTTAGTATCATCTTTAAAAAAAAAAAACAACCTGATTTTAATCAGGAAACAAAATATCAATATATATCGCGGTATCGATAAAAATGGCTCAGCCCTAATCATGATGGTCCCGTGTAACAATTCAAATGGAAACTCCTGAGTCCACGCTGGAGAAGAAGAGTTAATTAGGAACAAAGCTCAACATGCTTCAGAGTGAAACTCCACAAACAGGGCAGGTGTTTTACCTTGGGGCAGCTGTATTAGAGCCTTCCTACCATCCTTTGGGGGACCTTTGGAAGAAGGGTCTGTCACAGAAACAGCCAAGAGTCACACTTTGAACAACTTAAGACATCAGAAGGCGTCCCATTTTCAAACTGCAAACATGCAAGCAGGTTTTCTCTGAATGTAGACCAGAGCTCAGGAGATCAAAGCAGTGAAATGCTCATTAGATACAAACAGGATCCTCTTCTGTTGAGCAAGAAGCCAAGCCGGGGGCACACGAACATGGAAGCGTCGACAGGCACGTTTTCATGAAGAAACCTTCTGCTTTTAACCAAAAACATGCTCAGCATTCAGGAACAGTGCAGAGAAAAGCCGCTAAAGCAAGACGACAGTCAGGCTGCGACGCTCCCGTTAGCATCAGTACCACCAGGAAGCAGAGCTGCAGCACCAGGAAAACACTTCCATCAGGCTGAAGGTGGGCCTGAGGAGCAGCGAGGCAGGAAGTGGGGAAAGCTCATATTTAAAGCCCAACAAACAAAGGAAAGCAGGGAGACAAAAGCAGTTCCTAAAGATTTTACCAGCTCAACAGTCGGTGTTTTATTGTAGCCTTAAACAAAGCTCAGTTTTGGGGTTTTTACCCAGAACCAGAGGTTTAATTCAGTGCTGCATTGTGGTGTTGAAGTGTTTATTTCTTTTATCGTCTCGTTTGTTTTATAAGAGCTGAACACTGGACTCAATAAACCCGGCATTGAACGGCAGGCGTGATGCGATCAATCTAATAAACACACGATATAACACTCCAGCAAAGACCCGGTTCTTTGGGACACTAAAGGAAGGAAACCGTTTACACCGAATGTAAGATGCTGACAATTAACTTCAGTTAACCTTCAGGAACGCTGCAGTAAATCCAGATATATTCAGTGCTGCACTGGGGAGGATTTAAAGTAGTCGCTCAGAGAAGCGAGCCTGGAAACTAAATGAGCAAACCGTCTTCATAAAAACAGTGGGACTGGTCATTAACGCCATGTTAGGAAACAAACCGAGTCCCAGCAGTCTGAAACATCTTCAGACTGAAGGAAAAGGCTCCACTTCGGGCCAAAGGCAGCTCCAGGGACCCCTCGTTGGCCGTTTGAAGTTCACCCCTGAAGTGAGGAGCACTGCCCATTACTTTCACTAACAAGATTATAGTGGGTCAAGGCTGCAGACAATGCTCCACAGAGCCCATTCAGTCCAGCTGGGACAGCTGTAAAATGGGATAAATATGCTGGCTGGTGGTGTAGCAAAGAGCAATGAAGCCTTTGGCAACTGCTCAACTTGTAGGGGGTGGAGGAACATTTGGTGAATGACGGCCATTCCTTTGACTCCTCCCTAACTATTCTCACTTTGAACGCAGCAGAGCAGAGGGGCGTTTATGTGAGTAAATACCAGCATGTGGAGAGGCTGGAGCAGTCATTCTGAACTGTATGCAAGAATGGATTAGTGTGGTAAGAACTGTAAGCAGACTGAGGGGCACAAGCTGCGGAAATGTGCCCAAAAAGAGGAAAAAGCACCGGCTCCAGATTCCCAAACAGCCTGCGAGGCGAGTGGAGCAGCAGCGACCGCCACTGCTGCCGAGGCCGGCTGAAAAATGTGCTGCGATGATGTCAGAGTTCAGCTGCGGTTTCACTCCGCTTTCCAACCATTTAAAACACCAGAAGAGTTCATGGTTGATTTGCTGAAGGATTTATTGACGTCAGAAGTGGGAGTGGGAGTGAATGTCTGCTGAAAGAAGCATGTGACCACTCAAGGATGGGTGAGAGGCGTTAAAGGATAATAAAGCCTTTTCTTCTGCCCCGGTCGGCCTCCAGCGTGCAAACGCAGTCGTTTTGCATGTGGGCAGAAGTTAAAGCCAGTTAACCTCGCTGCTGTTCAGGTTAAATTACGTTTATATTGGGTGCAGCAACCAGAAATATGAAGAACAGGAGCAAATGCCTGTAAAAAGCTTTGTTTCAACATTTTAAAACACAAAAAAAGGTTAATTTATGGGAAATGTTACGCAATCTGACGGATATTCACACAAAACAAAGATGATAAAACCTGTAACAACCCCCCCCCCCCAAAAAGAAAAGAGGCTGCAGAAACTGCCAAGACTCCAATAAAATCTTACTTTACAAGAGAAGAGTTGTAGAAGCAAAGTGAACAGACCAACTATGCGCTCCTTTACTCAGGAGGACGGTGCTGCAGGGAGCTGCTCCAGCACTTTGTGAATACCGGTGTCTCAAGTCGAAAGTTTGAGTCCAATTAGGAGGGTATGTGCCGTGGATTCAGCTGTCAGGTCCCCATCAGACACTGATGCGGTTTGAAAAGGCTAATCTGTGGGAGCAGAAAGGAGCCGGACTCCTCCAGACAAAAACAAAGGGAGTCGACGGCGTTTCCAAGCAACCTTTCTCCAGCAAAAGGGAAAGGATGAAAAACAAGGCCAGGGCTGCAGTTCAGTCTTTGTTTTACGAACGCCAATTAGCCTGTTAGAAGCTGAAGTCTAACATAGTAACGAGCAAAACAATACTTCTCACCTACGAGCTGAAGAAAGACGTTTGGCATCGAGTCGGCTGCATGCAGATTATACAGCGAAGCAGGTGTTCTGACTTCTTTTATCTTTATTAGCCGTTTGGCAGGGGGTGAGCTGGAGTTCGTGCTGCTCCAGAGGACTCCTCCAGTGTCTTCAATGGCCCAAATTATTGAGACAGACGATCCAAACTCTGTTCATGTGTCGTCCCACGATGGTGGAATGACCTACCGAGCGCTACCAGAACAGCGGCGTCCCTGTCTATCTTCAAGAAGCTCCTGAAAACCCAGCTCTTCAGAGAGCATCTCCTATCCCAGCACTTACCTTGTACTTCCCTACCCCCTCTATCTCTGCACTTTATCTTTCTGCACTTCCTTCTATGCCTGCACCCTATCTCTGCTCTGTCCCCTCTGACAGAGTCGGACTCCTGGGTTCCTTCTATGTAGCTTATTGTTAGCTTTTTATAGAACTGTTATATCTTTATTTGTAAGTCGCTTTGGATAAAAGCGTCTGATAAATACAGAAACAAGTTATTGGACCATAACAGAGTACACTGAACTGACCATGAGCTAAACTAGAGACGACAGGCTAAATTTCACCCCGTTAGGATAGAAAACGGCTGCTTTGGTGCCAAAGCGGCGCAATTAAACCGTCTGCGTTCACTTCTGATCTGTCGTCACACTGAACCTGAGGAGCAGGAATGGTGAAAAGATCTCAGACTTAAAGTGACGGTTACAGTCAGGAAGGATAACTCTGTCCAACTGGGCAGCTTCGTTACCCACAGGTCCCTAAAACATCTCATCTGTACCGAATAGTCCCATCATAGCAAACTGCTGAGACGTTTCCACATCCCGAGAAGCAGGAACCTCTGATCTTCCTCTGTTCCCACTGCAGCCAGAGTCCAGAAAGCCACAGATGCTCAGTTTAAGTAACACAGGCCCTAAAACAACACTTTAAATCTTCAGCAGGAGTCGGATCCACGTCGGAATAGTTTTCCAGCTCTGTGTGGGAACATCCGAGTGTGCACAGAACAAATAGCTGCCACCCTAAAGAGTGAAGGCTGAGAAAAAGGCCCATTCAGTTGTCACACCACCAACTGACACATCCCCCCCCCAAGAGTTCAGAGACTGGAAGACGGGCACCAAGAGGAAGCAGTGAGCCAGAGGTAAAAGCAGGATCAAACTCAGGAACTGACAACTCTGCTGTCAGGAGGAGACGGATCCTTCTACAGCGAGACTGAGCTGCAGCTGAGAATCAAGGCAGACTCTGTTCACACATGCCAAAGAGGCACTAAAGAACTGGATCACATCACAAACTGACTCCGCTGCTGTGAGGCTGTCAGACAGACAGCTGGGTTCGGGGCAGCCAGAGGAAAACAGAGGAGCAGGGCTTCACAAAGCCAGTTTAATCAGTTCAGATTTACTGACGTTTCTTCCAACAGATCCAGAGAATCACTGGATCACCTGTGAACAACCAAGCTCCCTTTGAATTTAGTTAATAAGGAGTTGTTTAAGAGGAACTTTGGGAACAAACGGCCCAGAAAAAGGGAAGAAATAACTGCCGTCAGAGTGCTTTAGTGCACAAAGCATCAAAAGAGGGTGAACCTGCTGCCTGAGGGCTGTACTGTAAAGATCCAACAATATGAAAACCCGTTTCCTGTTTGGAACGTTGCAGTCGGTGAGGAAAACAAAGGGAAGTCTTCTAATTCAACAAGTCAAACCAATTTCAGCCGTCTGAAAAACACCTGGCAGGTAAAACGCCCAGTCCCAGAAAGTCAGAACAGCAGAAACAGCCTGCAGGACACTGCACTGCCGCTCCTTCTCCTTTAGCTTCAGTCCCGTGTGATAAATACTGGATATAACTAGTGTGAGCAGTGCAGTCCTCAGAGGGCTGCAGGAGTTCAGGAACCTCAGGGTTGGTTCGTGACGTGGGAAAAGGGACCTGGACCCACGTTGGGTCCAGCTTCTGCAGTGAAGCAGAGTCCCAGGTGGTCTATGGTCATGACGTTTGGTTAATTACAGGCAAAACAAGACTGCTTTCTCAGAAATCTGGGACAGGCTGCTTCTCCACACTGAGGGGAGCCGCTGGAAGAGGGTCGGGCAACATAAGAACTCCTCCTGTGCACCTCCCATTAAGAAGGTTTACAGTCCTCTCCTGGGAGGAGCTGGAAGGTGCTGGAGACGTCTCCCTCTACTCCCCGTGGAGCTACTGCCACCCTGAAATTAACTATTTCTGTTTAAACATTTAGCTTTAATCCAAATCGACTTACACTGGTAGCAGTTAGGGTAAAGGGGTCTTGCCTAGGGAGGTAGGGCCTTTAATGCAGAGGATTTGAACCCAGGTAACGGACGGTTAAACTGATCCATTTCCTCTTTTTCTCTTACCGACAGGGTTCTCTCAGCCCAGCATAACTGAGCTTAATTCATGCAGACTTCCTGTCCCTCCTGCCTGCACAGCATCAGGTGTTAGGAGAGCTTTGATAACACAGAACGTCTACAAAGTGCAGCCCGCGGCTTCCACTTAGGCTAATATAAAACCCAAAACTGATATCTTTAAGCTGACCTACTTATAATTAGTAAGCCATGCTTGTAAAAATGCAGACAAATGATTGTGTCCCACTTTCAGCAGATTTCAGATGCATTCGTGTGCTGCGTGCATTTCCCAAGCTCGACCTCACCTGGTCTGCAGCGCAAGCCGTCGGCAGCCAGCTCCTGTCCCTCCGGACACACACAGCTGTATTTGGGCGAATGCTTGTTGATCTGCGGCGCTGCCAGACACATGTAGCTGCAGCCTCCATTTTCACCTTTCTCTGCGCACCAGTTAGTTCCTGCACACAGAAGCTCTGATGAGTAAAATATTCTTCTCTGCTCAACAATCCTCCCCAAACAGCTCGTACCGGACAGCTGAATCAGCTCGTGGTACACTATGATGTCCTGAGGGTCGTTCAGATTGCTGGCCAGCGTCACCACGTCTGATCCAGTGAACTTGTTGGCGCCGTAGATCGCTTCATTTTCACCGTCTGTCCAGAAGACTCGGTCCTTGGGAAAGGGCCAAAAAGCACAGAATAAATAAGCAGAAGTTTATTTGAAAGGCGAATGAATGAAGCGACAGAGGGCAGAGATGAGCGGTTCTCCTACGACTGCCTGTGGAAGTCATGATGAACCAACCTATCGGAGCAGATTCCTGCGTTAAAGAGTCTCAGCATGTCCGAATTTCCCGTGTGATGCTTCTATTAAAGGATTTATTTCATTCACACATCTCTACAGAGGTAATACGAGTGCAGAGTCAGCATGACCCCCACATCAGAGGCACTTTTTTCCCATCACACGGAGCAGTCTGACTCAACATTTTCCACGTCACGTGCGCATGATCAGCTGCTCATAACTGAAGCCACTTGGCACCAAACTTCCCGCTGCTCTGGCAGTCAGAGGTGAGAAATGTGTAAATCCTGCCAGCAGTTTAATGTACGTGAAAATAATCCATGCATCCGAGCAGTGACGGCTGGTGGTGGCATTGAATGGGTCGGCTAATGTATTATAAAAGCCAATTAGTTGTATTTCAACATAAAAGGTGTCCTGTTAGAATGTAAGTTTAAACTATCACAACAGCACGGGCCTTTTCAACAAACCACCACAACACTATTTAGAAGAATGCACTGATGGAAAATATACCATCTACCATCTCTCTGTAAATACAAATACTTTCACACCATAAAAGGTTTAAAAAAAAAAAAAAAAAAAAAAAGTCAACCCAGACTTGTGCTAAAAAAAGTGGTTTCAACTATAGCCGATTGCAATTTGCTTTGGAACACAATAATCCAAACATCAGCACAAAACTAAAATAGGAACTCCAGAAAGACGTTAAGAGAGCCTTAAAAGAAATACTCCACAAAATGTGCCATCTGTGTGACAGGAATGGGGATGGTTCACCTTATCTGAAGAGAAGCTTCAAGAGGCCGTTAGCCTTTCTAACGTTAGCCGTTAGCCTTTCTAACGTTAGCCGTTAGCCTTTCTCTCAAACCAAGTTACACAAAAGCTACGATTCTGGCGCTTTTCTTTCTGTATAATTTGGATATCCTTTGGATTGATGTTCCCCTACTTTTTTCACCCGAGGACATTGAAGAAAATGGATTTGAAAGTAAATAATCCACTTCGTTAACGCCGATGCCTGCCATTGTCAAAGTTTCGCCCAACACACGCAATCAAGTAGAGTCGTCTGTGATTGGCCCAAATCTGCTGGCTTTGGGCTGTACAGATTTAGCCCAAATAAGCCACAAATGGAGGGGGCGGGACTTGCAACCTGTCACTCAAATGTTGAAGAAAAGTCAAGTGTAACCGAGTTGCTTCGCTTGGGCTGTAGATAATTAGCCCGTTTTCACCGATTTCATGGGTTTCAGTTCAGATTTTGCTCCGCCTCTGATCAAAAATTTAAAAAACTATGTTTAAAGTTTTTATTTAATTATTTATATATTATATTCTCATTTTTATTGAATAATGTAGGGAGGGCTGAGCCCTGTTAGCCCAATTATACCAGCTGAGGTTTCTTCCAATTAATTTGTGTCGATATATTCTGAGCAATCAGCTCAGCAGCGTTTCTCTGAACCTCAGCTGGGGTCGTTTTAAAAAAAGTACGAGATTACTGTAACTCAAGTTTCACATGGGGAATAAACCAGTTTAAAAATATCCCTCCATTCCTTTTTAAACGTTGTTACTGATGGCATCTTAACAAGGTTTTTTGTTCCATCATGTGATGCCGGCAGTTATAAAACCCAAATGCAATTCAGTTCATCAATTCGGTCACTTAGAACAGAACGAAGGTGCAGCTGCAGCTGCAGTACCTCGAAAACTGTGAGAGCGAAGGGATGAGCCAGGTAGTGTGGAGACTGCAGCACCTTCTTCCTGTTGTCCCCGTTCAGGTCGACGCTACAGAGCATGTGCAGCTTGGAGTCGACCCAGTACAACCTGCCTTTGATCAGATCTGGAAGAGACATGGTGACGGACGAGGAGGGTGAAAGAAACGAGACGAACGAACAAGGGAGTAGAAAGCAGACAGGACAGAAATCAAGGGCTCAAATCAATACCTTTTGTTAAGCAGGACAATCAATTACTTTTTGATGCTGCGACTGATGCAAGCACAGGAAGACGAAGAGAACAGGGAGAACATTTGGTTTTATCATCCTTTAAGACGTGACCAGGCGTGTAAAAGTAGCATCAAGAAGCTAATGTGAGGAAAAGTGTCTTATTCTCATTTCTGCTAAACAAAAAAAATGTTGCATTTCAATAATTAAACTGTTGAAAAGTGTAAAATATTTCCAAAGTTTCTGGAATATGTGCTGTAGTTTGAACACTGAGTGGAAGAGTGTCACATGCAGTGTAGATGTGGGGAGCTGCTGGAGTTTATGCTGCTGGAAAACACCAGAAAAACCCACAGAAACGCACTTTAAAGTCAGTCCACGTCACTGTATTTCTGTGTTCCTACCCAGTGTGATTCCATTAGGCCACTGGATGTCCGTCGCCACCAGAACCTGTCTGTCCACTCCGTTCATGCCAGACTTTTCAATCTTGGCTGGTTCTCCCCAGTCAGACCAGTAAAGAAACCTACAGGACACAAACACACACCTATAACTGATCTGCAGAGCAAAGGCTTGGAGATATAAGCACAAGTCTTCCACCCACCCAGACAGTGGATCCACAGCAATGGAGGCGGGTTCTTTGAGGCCTCTGTTGAACAGAACTTTCTGCTTGGTTCCATTCAAATTGGCTACAGAGATGCTTTTGGTGCTGAGATCGGACCAGTACAGGTTCTTATAGATCCAGTCCACTGCGATCCCCACAGGAGTTTGGACGTTGTCTATCACTTTCTTGTGAGCTCCAACATCCACAAGTTTATCCAGGACAGTGCTGACATGACAAAAAGAACCGGGTCACATTAGTCTGCTCCACACAAATCATCATTTTCTGCAGCTGACGGCTACCAAGGTGCTGTTCAAACATTTATATGACAAATTATCAATTTACATATCATATTTTTGGACAATTCCTCAAGATTCATCTAAGAGTCTCGAAGTGAAACCGAGTTCTAACAATAACAGATGCCTCAGTTCAGCCAAAACTGAATGTTTTATGTAATTAAACAACTAATCCAACCAAATCAGTCTCCCTTTTACAGCAATAATGGTGCAGATGCATGCTCTGTAACACCCTACTGCTAGTTTAGACAAATAGTGAATGACCCGTCGAGTCATTTGGAGTTCTGTTATTGACCCGCTGGATCCAAACCGAACAAGCTCTGCAGCATCTACCTAAATATGGCCTTCTGGCCCAGGTCAGCCCAGAAAATCATCTGTTGGTTAAAGTCTGCATCCAGAGCCACCGTGTTCCTCTGCTGCTCCAGAATTTGAGTGTACTCCTTCCTCTCCAGACCCAGACGGCGAATGTCACGGCGGTTGGTGAACATCAGACAGGGCTCCTTACCTGAGGACAGAAAAGACTTTCTAAGGTGAGAAAACAGGGACTGAAGGTCCATCTGACAACATATTGTTTGTGATATAACTTGTAAGACAGAGTTTCTGTTGATGAGCCACACAATGGTGCCGTTTCACACCATGTGATCTGACAAAAGGCTGGAACAACCGTCTCCAGCTGATCTCACTGAACCACTGTTCCCATTAATCTTACCCTCCAGTTTACAAAGCCATGAATAAACAGTTCAGGTTAAACACTACTTTACTGTAAGAGTCGTAGTCAAACAGGCTGTCAAAAGGAGTTATGCCACACTGAAGCATTTAGTGTTCAGCCCGTTTATAGTCAGAGTTAAACTCCTGCACACAGACATGAGGCTAAACTGCACCGATGCAACACAATCGTTTCCAATAATTGATACAACAAGCAGAGTTTTATGCGTCAGCATTTTTCCTCCCTTATGCAGCAATTTATCCTCAGAAACTGCTTCTGTAGGTTGTTGGAAGGTGTTTCTTAAAGTGGAATTTAAAAGAGTAAAACATTTTGCAGGCTTTTGCTCCCTGTTTAAGTTGCACAACAGTTGAAAGCTAAAATCTGTCACATTACACAAAACAGCGATAAATTAGTTGATAAAAATGTTAAATAAAGTTTTGATGGCTTTTCTGTTTATAGAATGTAGGATTGTTGTAATTTATTGTTTTAGCTCCTCAAAAATAAAAAATAAAAGTTTGTGATTAGAGAATTTGGATTTGTGTTTATGGTATTTAGCAAGTAAAACAAGCAGGTTGATGATGTAATATTCACAACATAAACATGAGTCTGCATAGGCTGAAGACACGTTTGTTTGTTTCAGTTTTTTCTGGCATTGTCCTTCCGGGTCAAAGGTCGGACCATCAGTCCAATCAGCAACGATTCATGTCAAATCACACTGTCCCTTTGAAATCTTTCAGATAATGTGTATTAAATAGTATCAAATGCCGTGTATTGTATCGTGACATTAGTGCATCGATGCAGTCCTACCCCTCATGACAATCAGAATATTCCATTTCTGTTGGAAAACTAGCAGCTTGTCCACGTAAACAGGCTAAATAATGCAACAAGATGACGGTTCAGGGGGTGCTGCCTGCTGCCGACTCACCCACAGCCTTGCAGACTCCAGTAGTTGGATCCATCTGGTAACCATTGTGACATTCACACTTGTATCCTCCCTTCAGGTTGATGCAGATCTGACTGCAAATGCCAGGGTTCACGCATTCATTGATGTCTGCGTACAGAGGGAAAGGCGTCGTTAAGGCAGAATGAAGAGACAGGACAAGAAAAACAACCCTCACCTCACCACAGATTCCATTACACCTTGTAAATCATTGCTGCTAAAGCATACTGCACAAGACAGGAAACTCATGTGAGATGCACAAAAATCTAATTAAGAGCAGCAATTACCGTTTATCCAGCCGCCCTCATTAGAATCTAAATTAAATTCATGCATTTCCAACAGTTTACTGCTGATTGTACATCTGGGAGGAGATCGAGTGCCTCTGTGCAACCGGTGGGGCTCATTCCAGATGGGATTACACACTTTTAACAGTTTCCAAGCAGCGTTTGAGGCCAAGATGGGCTCAATAAAAGGGACTGTGTCGGATCAGTGCCTCCTCAAAGAAGCTGGAGGATTTCCGCTTTTAGGAAACCGGATTACAACACAGCCAATCACATTACACACCGAGCACTCGAGAGGCCCAAAGTCCACGATAAAAACGACACAGCCAACTGGATCTGAGATTGCAAGCAGACAGGAAGAGTAATGCATCTTCTTCAAAAGGAGAGAAATACACACAGCAAGCTGAACGCAGCTGAACGCAAACACGTTGAAAAGAAATAATCAACACTTCGCTCTAATGAGGGAAAGTCTTCCAAGGACATTCCCACTGCTTTCACTTCACTGCTGGAATGTTTGATCTTTTCCAACTCAAACATGCCACAAAGAAGAGTTTTTCCTGACTTCAGAGGTCCGATCCAACAGCCACTTTCTTTTATTAATGTCCCCTCACCTCTCATGCTTTTCATTGAGGTCAAAGGTCAAACCTCACACTTCCTGTTGCCTCCCTCAGATCACGTACCTCCACAGGTCTTGTGGTCGATGAGCTGGAGTCCAGGAGTGCAGTCGCACTCGAAGCCAATCACCATGTCTTTGCAGATGTGGGAGCAGCCGCCGTTGTTCAGAAGACACTCGTTCAGATCTGGAGCACATGAAGCGCGGCTTTGCTGTTACACAAGTCATCTCGCTGAGACATTTGAGCATTTTAAACTAGTCAAACACACCAGTGGAAACGGCCAACATGAATATTTAGAGCCCGTCTGGATTAAAATTGATGTAAAATACATGGATTTTCTGACGATATCATCAAAACGGTTCAATCTTGAGCAAAGACTGCGTTTTACATGTAAAATCTGAATTTATAGTGAATCAAAATGAGGAGTCTGCTGTCACAAGATGATTGAACTGCAGCAGACTACAAGTTATGAACTGCCCGATGAAATGAATAAAAAAGTTTAAATACTTCACAGAACCCTACTAAATCCAGATGCTGAACTCCAGATTTATAGGTAATTTCACTTTGTTTAGAGGTGGTTTTAAGTGGCGGCGAACCTGCCTGCATTACAATAAAATTACAATATTTTGCCACCTTAATGCAAGTTAATGAGGCTTTAAAATCTAGCACATGAACTGGGGAGTTGGCATGAAAACCATAAATCTGCTCCAGCAGCGCGACATGACAGCTGAAGCCCGTTTAAATCACTACATGTACAGATTAAACTGTTCTACATGACATTAATATGCTTGATGATATTAAAACTGCTTCATAGCTCCACTTTGAGGCAGCTTCAAACAGGATCCTGTTAGGAGGAGTTGGCAATAAGCTAATCAATTATTTAACTGCCAGCTGTGCAATGGTGCACTTAAATGTAGGAGAAAGTCCCGTTGAACTCTAATAGACCAGATTATATGCATCAAACCAGCTTTCTTGTTCAAACAGTGATGTCATGACCACTCAAAGCCACAGACCCTCCAAATAGTGCCACCTGCAACACATCTGGCCCAAAATAACCCACCAGCCGCTGCTGGAACTTTGAGAATTACTGGCAGCAACTTTTAAACCTTGTCTGAACTCTCATTTTTGGGAGCAGGCCAAAGAACTGAGGTAAGCCCTCAGGACAAACTGTGTAAAAAACAAATGGCAGAACATGTTCAGGAACCCTGAAGTTAGACACCTGCAGCTCATCCAGAACTCAGCTGCTCGAGTCCTCACTGAGACCAAAGAAGTGGAGCACATCAGTCCAGCTGTGAGGTCTTTCCACCGGCTGCCGGTCCATCAGAGGATAGACTTTAAAGTTCTGATGCTGATCTATAAAGCTCTGACCTCTGACCTCCTGACCCACTATGAACCTCCCAGACCCCTCAGGTCATCTGGATCCGGTTCTTTATCAGTTCCCAGAGTCAGAACCAGACCTGGAGAAGCTGCATTCAGCTTCTATGCTCCACATGTCTGCAACAAACTCCCAGAAAGCCTCAGATCAGCTGAAACTCTCAGTATTTAAGTCCAGGTTGAAGAAACATCTATTTTCAGCTGCATTTGAATAAGCTTGAGTTTCAAAACTGAATCATGTTTTAACTACTGACTTTATCTATTGTTCTTATTTCTTTCTTTTGTTTAAATTTTAAATCATGCTTCTCATTTCTTCTGTTTTAATGTCTCTGTAAAGCACTTTGAATCACCTTGTTGTTGAATTGTACAAATAAACTTGCCTTGCCTTTTCTAGCACTTTGGATTATGACCTGGGTCTTTTGAGAATTTACACCAAAATCTGGACATACATAGGTTTTAATTTGACTTTTTTTCCTAGAGTTCTGTCTATAGAAGATTTCAGAAGAAGAGCTTAATTTGAAAGCAAATTGACCCTTTTCTTCACTCTAGAAAGTCGGGCTGCTTTCTTTTCATCTATTTTCAGCTGCATTTAAATAAAGCTCCTAAATAAGCTTGAGTTTCAAAACAGAATCATATTTTAACTCCTGATTTTATCTTTCATATATATAATTTTTTTCTGATTTTATCTATTGTTCTTATTTCTTTCTTTTGTTTAAATTTTAAATCATGCTTTTTCTTCTTTATTTCTTCTGTTTTAATGTCTCTGTAAAGCACTTTGAATCACCTTGTTGTTGAATTGTTCTGTACAAATAAACTTGCCTTATCTGTGAGACAGAAAGGATTGTCCCACAGAGCCGATACAAAGCTGGCTTGGCTCCAAGATGCACCGTAGTTTAAAATGCATGCGAAGACATTTTAACGTCAAGGACTATAAAAATTAAATGTATTGTTAACAGCACAAAGATCCTGACAGCAAAGGACTCGAGTGCACCACAGCCCAGAGAGTCCCGCAGGACTAAACCTTCGATAGTAATCAACTTTGTGACCAATGCACTGATGCGACAGATTAAATGTCTATTAGCAGGTCAAAGTTACACGTCCAAATTAGATCTGAAACTCAACAACTCATTTATCCAGCCCCCCCCCTGCAGGGTTTCTCCTCGGTTCTTTTGTGTTTAATAGGTCTGTGTGAGGCAGTGAATCCTTTGTGGCGTTTGCATGCGAGTCACGCAGAGCTGACCTGCAGTTTGGTCCTCTCCATTCAGATTAAACACTTCTGTAAAGTCAATTCAAATGTGAATTATGCACCGCAAGCCTTCACAATTCCAGCTTCAAAATCCAATTCTTTGAGCCTCAGACACTCTTACCTCTAATGTCACCTCACTGAGGCATTTGAAGTTTGACGAATTAGATCAAGAGTAATGATATGCCCTTTTTTCCTCCGTCTGAACAGCAGAACAGTTCATGCTCTGACATTTAATATTCAGATTGTGGGACAAATAATCACTTCAGAGGAGTACGTTCATCCATAAAAGAGAATTATTTAAAAACTGAACAGAGAAAAACTGGACTCTAAAGGGGTGGGGTGGGGGGGATTCATGTCAAAACCCACATATCGGCATAAATCACTGTCCTACTGGAGAATGTCAAGTAGTTTCCATGTTCTCCAGATCAAACCAGCTGTTCCAGCCACAGAGCGAGACGTCAGAAGTTATTGAAGCAGCTCCTCTTCTGAACACTGAGCTGAACATGTTTAAGAGGCTAAAGTTTGGAGCTTCCAGCTTTACTTTGCTGAAAAGTGCGAATGTGAAGAGTCGGCATTGTGGAAAGAAACGATCTTTGTTAGCAACAATTAGCATCTTCGTCTCAGGAGGAGGGGGACCCTTTACAGTCCATGAAAAGTATGCAGAATTATGGATGTCAGTCATGCTTTCTGTTGGGTTCTGGCACTCTGCTGGAAGAATTCTCAAATACCAACAATCACACTTTAAACCTTATATCGATATATATATCGTGGTATCGATAAAAATCGCACACCGATTTTTATCGATACCACGATATATATCGATATTATGCAGCAATTTATACTCAGAAACTGCTTCTGTAGGTTGTTGGAAAGGTGTTTCTTAAAGTAGAATTTAAAAGAGTAAAACATTTTGCAGGCTTTTGCTCCCCGTTTAAGTTGCACAACAGTTGAAAGCTAAAATCTCTGCAGACTCAACTGTCCTGATATCTACAATAACTCACTTTATAGGAATAACTGGAGGGCTAGATTATAAATTCAGTTGCTGGTTTATTAGTTAACAGTAATCTACTACAACAGCCCTATGACCGATGCTACCCTCATTAGGGCCGAGCGATTTAATTGATACCGCGATATATATATCGATATTATGCAGCAATTTATACTCAGAAACTGCTTCTGTAGGTTGTTGGAAGGTGTTTCTTAAAGTAGAATTTAAAAGAGTAAAACATTTTGCAGGCTTTTGCTCCCTCTGTTTAAGTTGAACAGTTAAAAGCTAAAATCTGTCCTGATATCCACAATAACTCACTTTATAGGAATAACTGGAGGGATAAATTATAGACTCAGTTGCTGGTTTATTAGTCAACAGTAATCTACTACAACAGCCCTATGACCAATGCTACCCTCATTAGGGCTGAGCAATATATCGCGATGTATATCGATATTTTGAAACAAAATATCGATTTTTCAGCCACGGGAATCGAATTTTCTATTTTTTTTTTAAAAAAGCAAACTTTAATTGTAATGTCTGACCTTTCAATAGTGAAAACAGAGTCACATTATACCAAACAGTAATAAATTAGTTCATAAAAATGTTATAAAGTGCATATCTCAGTGGTTTTGATGGCTTTTCTGTTTATAGAATGAAGGATTGTTGTAATTTATTGTTTGAGCTCCTTCTCAAAAATGAAAAAAGATGGTTTGTGATTAGAGAATTTGGATTTGTGTTTATGGTATTTAGCAAGTAAATTAAGCAGGTTGATGATGTAATATTCACAACATAAACATGAGTCTGTGTACGCTTTAGACCAGTCCAATCAGCGACGATTCAAGTCAAAATCCTTCAGAAAATGGTGTATTAAATCGTATAAAATTGTATCAGATCGTTGGCTGAATGCTTTGTATCGTATCGTGAGATTAGCGCATCGCTACAGCCGTACTAAACCTGGAGTTCTTGAATACAATTCATCTTAGAAAACCGGCTTCAGATGAACAGTGGCTGAGATCCTTTAAAATGAAACTCACTGCATTCCTTGATGGGTTCGTCACTCCAGTCGGGACAGTCCCGGGCCTTGTTGCACACTTTGCTCATTTCAATGCATTCCCCGCTGCGACACTTGAACTTGTCTGGCCCGTTGCACTGAGTCACTGCAGACGGACACAAAGCTCACATGTAAAGAGTCATCACTGCTTACAGGCAACAGTCTCATTTACAAGTATAACGATATCTGACTCGGTCCAGCTCCATCTTTGAACTCGTTCCAGTATTATCACACAAGGGTAAACAAATAAGGTCATTTCAGAGAATGAAAGTCACCAACTTGTTCATTATTTGTCAGCTGTTTTTCACATTAAAAGGTGGATTTTGTAAATTAAATCAGACAGTTTCAGTTGCACCTTCATCCCCGTTCAGATTAATTCATTAAAGCATCTCTTTTATAAGATTCCAAACCAAAACATGGCTGCTTTCCAGTACACGAGCCAGCTATTCACACGTGAAAATGGCACATACCGTTTTTGCAGTTGACTTCATCTGATCCATCTGCACAGTCTCTGATGCCGTTGCACTGTCTGCTGCCCAGGATGCAGGTTCCATCGTCACATTTGAACTGATCCGGCCCACAGGTACGAGCAGCTGCAGGAGACACACCTTAGTTTTGCATTTCAGTCAAGCCGACATGCCGATAAAAACAAACTGCAGTTTAATGGTTTAAAGTGAGTTATCAGGAGGTTTGGACACATTCACCCGGTTGTTTTAAATAAGTTGGTGTAGCATTTTAGCACGATATCACCTGTTGAAATGTTCTGATGCGGTAAAGGTTCTGCAGCTGTGTGTACGTACGACAGTTTGCTTCGTCGCTGCCATCCTTGCAGTCGGGGTCTCCATCACACCTCCACTTTTTGTGAATGCACTCTCCTGAGCGGCACTGCATCTCACTGGGCGAGCACTTGGCCGGCGGCGTCGGGTGACGGCCACAGCGAGACGGAGACTCGTCCGACTGATCCTTCAGGAGAGAAAGGCGACATTTACAAAAGGAAGAAAAGCCTTTATTCAAGGCTTTTAGAGTTGCAGCTCCTCCTTTGCCTTTATTTATTTAGTCTTTATGTTCAGTTTAAATGTCAGTTTTGTGTTAATTTGTTAACTTCCAATTCTCAACTAGCAATCTCGTACAAGAGACCTTTACGAATCTTTTAAGAGAAAACAGAAGTACAAGAAACAAGCTGAAAACGGTGGTTCGACTCCCGGCTTCCCCAGGCTACATGTTGAGGCGTCAACAGCACTGTGCAGCCTGTGTAAACCAAGACTGTGAGTAGGGGTGGGCGATATGGCAAAAATATCATATCACGATTCTTTAAAAATAAGATCACGATCTGATTTTAATCACAATCTTAAATTGAAAAGTGAAAAACAGACAGTGTTGCAGAAGCATTTTTGGCTGAGCAGCTCGTACCGCGGGTCAACCACTTGAAGCAGTTGTTCGAACGCCTCTTTTTCTACGTCTTGAACAGTACCGATACTTTGCAAGATAAAAGGTAACTGCTTCTGTTACCTCTTTCCATCGCTTGCTTGACTTGTCAAATGCCTGTGTTAATGTTGTCTGTTTTGGTCTTAGCTAGCCGCTGCTTACGCTAGCCGCTGCTTACGCTAGCCGCTGCTTACGCTAGCCGCTGCTTACGCTAGCCGCTGCTTACGCTAGCCGCTGCTTACGCTAGCCGCTGCTTACGCTAGCCGCTGCTTACGCTAGCCGCTGCTTACGCTAGCCGCTGCTTACGCTAGCCGCTGCTTACGCTAGCCGCTGCTTACGCTAGCCGCTGCTTACGCTAGCCGCTGCTTACGCTAGCCGCTGCTTACGCTAGCCGCTGCTTACGCTAGCCGCTGCTTACGCTAGCCGCTGCTTACGCTAGCCGCTGCTTACGCTAGCCGCTGCTTACGCTAGCCGCTGCTTACGCTAGCCGCTGCTTACGCTAGCCGCTGCTTACGCTAGCCGCTGCTTACGCTAGCCGCTGCTTACGCTAGCCGCTGCTTACGCTAGCCGCTGCTTACGCTAGCCGCTGCTTACGCTAGCCGCTGCTTACGCTAGCCGTGCCGGTACCGCCGGGTCCCTCGCCATTTAGCTCTCAGCATACTGTTTGGATGCTTCCTCTTCAAGTGATTGAACGGGTTCGTCGTGCGCAAGCGCCTTATCAGTTGTGGACAATCCAAACCAATCCAAATTTTTTAGCGACCAGCTCCTCCGTTTGGCTTTCAGCCACAAATCTCCATGCGGCCACTGCTACACAAACAAGGAGGCGGGTAAGAAAGCGCGCCACTGCCCGTAATTCGCTGTGATTGGTCGGTCAGGTTGATGACGTAATACATCTGCTGCATCAGCATAGAACTGCAATTTATAGAATGTGCCCGAGACGATCCCTGCATTCTGACAGATCGTTACGGATCGTCTTCACGTTGCAATCGTTCACAATTTAATATCGTCATATCGCCCACCTCCAACTGTGAATGAATGTGTGCACGTGGCATTTAGTGTAAAAGTGCTCAGCTAGACTAGAAAAGCGCTTTAACAGTACAGCCCAATTACCATTTGTTAAGTTACTTTATACAACTCAAATTATACCACTTAAATTATAATTTTTCTGTACAAATTCGATCTTGCTTCCCAACCTTTGGCCTGTAGTGTGCAGGAGTGGACCTCATGCAGGCCTCCCCACACTCACACTTAATAAAATTCTGCCTTATGGAACGGAAAATGCACAGACAAGAGCAGGGTCAGTCATTTTCAGCTCATGTGTGACAAATACTCCTTTCTGGGGACAAACTTGGCACTTCCTGGATTCATGTGCTCGCTGCAAAGTTGCCGAGGAACCAGCAACTGACAGCTCAAAGTGAAGTAAAGTCTCTTGTTGCCATTTATCAGTTCTACAAATACTGTACGCTCACAACTGGTAAGCACAATGGATTTGTGCTTCAAAACTGAAGTTCAACACTTAAAAAGGTGGTTAACTGGAGTTAATCTTGAGGTAAATTGAAAGATGTGTTTCAGATGTTGGCTTTTAAGTTGAATGAAATGGGGTTTAGCCTTAAAATAAGTCATGGCAACAGAGATCTGGGTGTAAAGCTGCTGCACACGTTTAGCGCAGAACAGGATTAAGACGAGCAGCAGGAAGGAGTTTCTCACACTTTCATCATCTCAAAGTCACTGAGTCATGTGGGAGCAGATTAATCAAGTGTGAGAATGTGTGGACTGTTGCTCAGTAACACACGACTGGGTGAGAAAGCAGGAAAGGAAACAAGTATCTCCCCACTGAACTCAGTATTTTATGCAACTGTGGGTGTGAATGTTAACATCTATGAGGGATAAACAGCCAATTAACAGGCACACAAGTCTCTGATTCAGTGTGAAAACCTGTTCCTGTAAATGTTCCTCACTTATGGAACCTTTTAACCTCCGAGGATCTGATCATTCGGGGCGATGATGCTGGGTTCAGCGTCTTGTTAAGGACACTTGAACATGTAGAGGAGGTGGAAAACGGCTGTGGCCAAAGAGCACGAAGCTGAAACTTTAACACAACTTCAACAAAAGCAAACATTTCACAGGCTTCTCTCACCTGGCAGTCGACGTCATCGTCACAGACCCAGCTGGCTGGGATACACGAGGAGTTCCCACACTGAAACTCACTGGGCCCGCAGGAGGACGGCGCACAGTCCACCTCATCCGACGTGTCGCCGCAGTCGTCCTCGTTGTTGCACACGAAGTTCTGGGAGATGCAGCGGCCGCTGGCACACGTGAACTCGTTCAGGGCGCAGGTCACGTTGTCTGGTGGGAGCAAGGGCCGGGAGGAGATTAGAGAGGCTGACAAGAAGGGCAAAACACTCCCTTCACAACATTTTATTCATACTTGGAGCATGAATTGTAACTTCTGTGCACACTTTGAATTAAAGTAACTAAACTGCCTTCAAGTCTAAGCTCCAGTAAGAGTAACACTTAGTCCCATGATGAGTTTCTGTAGAGCAGCACAAAGGTCTAACCCCTCGTTTCCACTGGATACAGTTGCGATGCACTTCTGTTTGAACAAAACTGTCGCAGCTGGACACTTTAACAGGTCACCAACTGCTAATCTGATGATTAAATTAGCTTTGGAGGGGGATGCCAAGAATGCAGAGACCAACTCTATTGAATTATGGCTTGGAGTCATCTTTTGACGTTAAATCAATTGGAAATTTCAATGCTATTTGGACATGGATATTTTAGAGTTGCATGATAACTGCCCACCAACAAGGCGGCATTTACCGAGTCAACATGAGAGGCTTCGATCTACAAAACCAATTCTGTGATGGAAACGCCTCCTACGGCCCAAAGCTGTGACCTCAGCCATGTTTAAAGCATGTGGATGATCTTTAACACCAATTGCATCATTGGGTAACACGCTCACTAATGCTCATTTAGCTAAAAAAAGAACAAATCCCAGCAGCCAAAGTCCAAAAATCCAGTGTACAGCCTTTAAGGGGCCTCAGCGGCACTTTCAACACTACATCCGGCTCTCTATAAAAGCAGTAATCCAAAATGTACGCCTTCACCCGGTTGCTTTGAACGTGAAACCACCTGAGAGTTGAGCAGATTTGATCAAACTGACCAGCTGTTCATGATCTGTGTGGATTTTGCTTCTGCTTTTGCTAACAAATGAGTCACGCTACATGTCAGGAAGTCCTCTTTTCCCCCCCCATTACACCCAAGCAGCATTTGCCCTGAACTGAGATGCAGTTTTTCTGAGGAGCATTTCCCAAAGATGACCATTAAAGCCGGTCAGAACGACTGCGTCTGGTCCGTATAATGACTGAATGAGTGAAACCGTGCACAAAGAATCTGAATATTTCAAATCAAATGACTGATTCCTCAACATCCTCCTCACATTGGCCAACGGCACTGGAATAGGCTCCAGCTCCCCTGCAACCTTTCCCGAATAACAATCATATTTGAAGCAACAATGGAGAAGTTTGTGAACCTTAAAACTATGTGCTTTTGATTCATTTTGGTTTCTCAACAGTTCACTTCACAGTCCCCAACTTTGGTTTCCAGCCCTGCACCACACTTTTGTGCTTTACATCACTTTTAATGGCGTCTCTTTAACATGATAACAAATGAATGTGTATGGCTGTACTTTTACAATAATATAGAGAACCAAAGAGCACACAATTTCCCATATTTTCTACCGTTACTTTATGGATACTAAATAAAGGACATTTGGTGACATTTTCCCCTACGATTCTTCTCCTGGTCATACCCACACTGCATCTTAGTCATCATTAAAACAATATGTAAACATATATATGAGTGTATTCTTGTGAAGTACTGCCACGATGCTTTTTGGTGAAAAGTAATGGTAAATAGATGGAGGGAAGATGCTAAAGTTAAAGACACTTAATGCCATCCTTAACTGATAATTGGTTAAAACGTGGAGCGCAAACCATTTAAAAACGCCAATAAACAACTTTCAATAGGATTTAGTGGCGAGTTACCGGCTGCTAAGGCTCCCGTCAGATGAAGTCACAGCAGAGCAGCAGTTTCTGCTGTGCAACCAGTGACTGATGCATGAATACAGTCTATTAAACATATGTAATGTGCATTTTTGTAGTCTGTAGTCCTTTATGGCAGAAAGTGTAACAGGGAATCGATGCATCCAGCTCCCAGGAGCTAAAGCATTTCGCTTCAGAGTGAAAAACTTAAGAAAGTTGGACCATTTGAGCAAAAAAGGGGCTCAAATTCATTCCTCAGCAGTTTCTGGTGCTACCAGACTTCCATGAATGAGACTCAGGGTTCAACCACGAGTTTTACCCTGAAGAAAAGAGTGCAGCTTCCACCTACCACAGTTGCCCTCGTCCTCTCCGTTGTCGCAGTCCTTCTCTCCGTCACATTTCCAGAAGATGGGGATGCACTGGGTGGTGCCGACTCCGCAGCTGAACTCGTTCACGCGACACGTCCTCATGTCTGCATAAACCAACAGAAACGCGTGGTGACAAATGTGAAATAAGAGGCCATTTTGCTTAATTTAGGATCGCAAGATGGAAACTTGTTTGTTACTGGCTTTTTTTGGCTGTTGAAATGTAATTTTCTGTTAAATTTGACTCAGTCAAGCTGGAGCCATGAACAGTCGTCTTGTTTATGCTGGTTCAGTGATTCATTCTTGCTACATTAAACATAATTTCAGTGGAATGGTATAAACACCAGGGTTACAGCAAGTCAGCAGAGTTTAGACTTCAGTGTGACTTCAAATGACCACATTGTTGCATCTGTGGTCAGGAATCTGGGACTTTATCTCTAGTCTAGTTTTGAAATGTAGCAGAGGACAAAAATCTGATAAAAGCCTGCAAATCGCTTCAAGGAACACAATAAAAGAGCCTCCGAGAACCAAAAGGATTGCTTTAGCATGGAAACTGGAATGAAATCCTGACAGTATCCGTCACCAACATCTTGTTGCCTCAAACCTGACGAAAGAAAAGTGACAAACGCAAACCTCCTCATAGAAAAGTTAAAGGCAGCCGAGTGTTTAAAGTACAATCACAACCCCACACCCTGCTGCCGAGGCAAAGGTAACAGCTGCTCAAACAGCAGTGACATAACGGCTGGGGTAGCTGGGCTGACTGGCACATACTGGAGCTATGACGGGAACTTAACTCACGAGTTTGAGACCTTCAGATGACCGACACTTTGCAAAGTGCAAATGGAAACAGGAGCAACATTTAAACTGCACATGTGCAGCCTCATGTGGGACTGTTGCCACGTCTGAGGTGGAAATGAAGGGGCACAGCAGGACCGAGTCGAGTTTCTCTCATGCAGAAACTCAAAAATGGATTAGAGCTAAAGATTTTCTGCTCAAATGTGACAAAGCTGTTCATCTTAGTGTTACCACAGTAAAAACCTGGGGATTTATTAATGGCTGCCAGGTTAATGAGAGTCGAGTAGCTGAACAGCACTTATTTATATTCTGTTCTGGATCACAGCAGGAAGCCTTTATTCATCTTACATGAGCAACACACTGTTAGCAATCCGGTTCAGTGTGCTGCTCAGGGACATTTAAACTATTTGCATTCAATTATCCGAGCTGCAGCTTCCCCCAAACTTACTGTTAAAGTGACACAAAAGGCAGTTAAACATAATCGCAGCTCATTTCCAGCTGTAGGAACATCACAAGTTCCCAAAACCAGACCGTGTTACACTCATTCCAACCTTCAGACTCAAAATTATTGAGTCTGAAGGTCCTGAAAGACACTCCTCTGATGAGCCGAATGCAGCTTATTCAGAGCGACTGACTAAAAGGGAAACACGTGCACGTGTGGACTGAACGAGAGAAAGAATCATCCAAAAGCTGAAGAGTCCTGGGAGCATCTTCTGAGGACTCACAGCTCATGAGCAGCACATTTGCTCATGTTTTGCCGCAGTTGCTGCTCACACAAGCATGTCACAGGTGGAGGCTTTGTTTCAGATGGGCTCTCCGGGATGGAAATGCAGCGGGGGGGAGGGAGGGATACTGCTGTAAAGCTCGCAGGAAGCAGCACGTGACAGAAATCACTGCTTTTTCAGTGCATGTAGAGGACTGCAGACTAGGCTCCTCGCTGTGTTCATGTCAATGCTGTATGGATCTCAGCTCATCTACAACAGAGGAGCAAGTGGAAACCGGCAGATGTCAGCAGAAGAATGAACAGAGTACATCTTACCGAGTACAGGAGAAGCTCAGAAAGTTTGACGTGTTCCAGCCACTGAACTTCTGCATTTTACTACAGAGCTGAGCGGAAAAGCTCTGGAGCAACCTCATCCAAGAGCACAAGACAGACTTGTCTGGACCCGACATGCAGCGTTTTCTGCCAGGAGGTGCAGATTTTACTTGTGCACGGTTTAATGATCGTCTGCTGCGTCGACATCCAGCAGTAAACACCGAAGACTGCTTTGTTAGAGCTCAAAGAGCTGGAGCACAAGCCTGTCACGTACCCTCTGCTGCGCCGGCAAATAAAGCTTCAAACACTGAGAAATGAGGCGTGGGCAAGTCAACGTCTACTTTACAGTCTGAAGGATTCTGCTGCCTTTTCACCAGCTTTACCCGAAAGGCATGCAGCAACACTGCAAACACTTCAGTTCTGTCTGAGAAATACTTTCTAAAAGTCCTCTGATCATTTTATCAAGTGCTCATCGTTAAAGAATCGTCCCGTCCTGGTGGCAACACCAGAAAAATGCACATTTATTTAATACTACCACACCTGCAAGTTCTCCATCACTTCCAGGCAATCTGGTGATCTAAACACCACCATCTCTCTATCCTCTATCACCAATAGCTTATAAAAGGTGATGACTTCTGCATGAAAGTCTTGTTTTCATCATTAATCACCTTTAAATGATCCCACTCAGACCAATCAGCTCACATTTTACCCACAAAAGATCAGTGACGAGGCTGCAATTACCTACAGGATGGATAACTGTTTTAAGTTGCTTCATCTTTGTAATGAAGAACATTCATAAGCAAAAACACAGCAGTGCTGACAGGAATTAAGAGCCAACCACATTAGGAACACATGTATATAGCACAAGGCCCAACTTCATCCATTAATGTGCATTAGAATTGGTTAATGGTCTCCGTTTAATGTGCTTTGGTACGGAGCAAAAGTCTCAGTGAACCCATTTCTCCAGAGCAGGTTATAGAGACCAGCAGCAGCTGACCTGTGTACAACAGTGTTGCAGAAACAACTCATTTAAATGTCTCCCGAGTTGTTTGAGGAGGCGAGAAGAGACAAAATGACTAAAACTGAAGCTACTGAGAGCCAACCGTAAACCAGCCCCTCACCTTTCATGAGATATAAACTGGAGTTTAGCTGGATTCTACAAAGCTTCCCAATAACCTGGAACAACGTCCCAATTTGTTTGAATATTCAGCTTCTAGCCAAAGTCCAACCCATCTAAGAAGGGCTGCTCTTGAAAAGGTAACGCATGCTTTTATCTCTTCGCGTTTAGATTATTGCAACTTCCTGTATGTCGGCCAATCAGAACTAAGCAGTCTACAGCTGGAGCAGAACGCAGCAGCCGAAACATGGGCACATAACGCCGGTGCTTTCCTCTCTTTAATGGCTTCTGGTTCGGTACAGAATTGGTTTTAAGAATCTTTTATTTGCTTTTAAGTCTCTGTATGGACTGGTCCCAGAATACTTATCCATCCTTATAAATGTGCATCGACCCTCCAGAGTTCAGAGGTCATTCCTTCCTTCAAGTTTCAAGCTGCTACAAATTAACCGACGTGAGTCATAGAAAACAGTTTGGAAAAGTGAAGAAAATAAAAGACAAAGCTGTTCGAAATGCGTTTACCGACTCCATAGAGAGGAAAGTATACTCACGGCAGATTTCTAAGCTCTCGTCCGACCCGTCCTCGCAGTCTGGCTCCCCGTCGCAGTGCCACCGCTTCGGGACACACTGGCCATTGCGACACACAAAGTCCGCCTCTGCACAAGTCTTTCTAACTGGGTTGTGGGAGAGGAGAGAAGAGAAGGCCTCATTAAACAGTTTCCTTACTTTAAAGACAAATCCATGAGAAAACACCGACTTTAGAGCTTGTATCAGCTTGGAAACAGATTTGCAGTTGGCAGGAAAGGTGAACACACTCAAATCATATTCAAATTCTGACCATTTATGCATTCAACACCATCTTCTGGAGCTTTGACAGCTTCAAGGAACTTTTTATTATACAAATACAGACTGAAGATGGAAAGAAGCTTTTACACAATTACTTTGTTCACATTTATTCAGACAAACACTATTCAAAATGACTCAGAGTACCAGACGATATTTACTGAGAACTATTAAGCCCCTTTTCTTTTCTTTATACTCTTTTCCACAGTTTGAGCAGAATATAAATGTGGCTGAGGAGCAGCTGACAGCACATTGGAGAGCCTGGACAGCCGACTGAGTGCTGCAGAAAGCTGAATATTCAGGCGGACTTCAGGATGTGCGAGAGGCAGGAAAAGGCACGATGCAAAGTTCTCAGCAAGCAGAACTTTAAAGCACACTCAGATACAACGCAGGGAGGTTCCTTTCAGCGTTTTTAGAGTCGCTGAGGTCACAGCTCTCTGTGTGGTTCAGCAACTCCCCGTTAGGAGACTGATCCCAATCACCAAACCCATCCAAGGGTGCAGTTTCTGGCAATATGTGCAATTACAGCAGCCGGGAAAGTGCAGGAGACGGAGATGACCAGGTCACCAAAGACAGATGAAAGCACCGCCTGCAAGTCCATTCTCTGCTTCATGGAGTCCTCAGTAACTGATGCATTTGCTCTGTTTTTTTGCCAGTGTGGCTCGAGTCTATTTTTTCTTTCCAATCCCCCTTTGTGTGCATTCACAACTTGAAAATTACTCTTAAAACATGCACAAAACGTTCACCCCCACACACTTAAATCTGTATGTGGTGCCTCAGTTTGCATCAACCCCTTCAAGTCTTTAGAATAAACTGAAAGAAGGTATCAGGACTTCTCTCCAGGTCACCTCAGCACACATGCATGTTACATCTGCACCTCCTTCTCCACCTTCCTCACTTATTTCCCTTCACTTGTTCTTCCCCCCCCCCTCCTTCTCCTATCAAATGACCCAGATAGATGAAAGTATTGGACACACACCCACACAATTGCATCCATATTTAGCTCTGCTCTATGTGCCAACTTCCAATCACCAGGTCGTTATGTCCCAAAGGATTGTGGGAAACTCGCGGTGGGGCTAAGCCGACGTGGCGGATTCTCAATGTAATGCGACGTCTGCATTGGCCAAGAGCTGAGGATCCCGCAAGAAGCTGCTGAATTAAAGCAGTAATACATCTAAATTATTCCATCAGTCTGAATACGGCAAAGGTTTAATCATTTAGTGCACGAGTGCAGCTTACTTTCACTAATCTGGTATTAATTTGTGTCCATTGCTTTACAGGAATATTGGCTAAAGTCTAAAGAAACACTTGTTAACCAAAAGAAAGCATCACTAGCACAGCTGGTGGTTCAGGCTGATCCCAAACATGCGGTTATTCAGCCGCTGGGTGGGTATTTCATTTGGAATTTGATGTCAATAATCAAATATTCATTACGGGGCTAAGTGTGGTGAAGGAGTAAGAACGATACCATGAAAGTGCACGTGTAGCTCCTTCACATTCACTACTGAAACATCTTCCCTTTAACAAGTAATTCTATCCGTCTTGGATAAATCAATCTGAGGGTAGTGGGTCAGAGTCGACTTCAGGGTTCTGTGGGGATTCTCCAATCCTTGAGTCAACAGTTAGCTTGATGGCTAATCTTTGTTGATTCATCGATTACCGCCTTCCCACTTCCAAACGTCAAGAGCACTTAAGAGTCAATAAATCATTCACCCAACTCTCCACCTTCTCCAGGGGGAGATTCTGCACATTTCTGCTGTGATGTACAACATCTGCAAATCATTCAATGTTTGAGGTGTGTATTTGACATGGGTTGCCGTGGCTACAAGGCTCAGGTTTCACCACCTCCACCAGCTTATTTGAACCAATTATAACCACCTGCAGTCTCATTTCCAGGTAAGCACGCGTGTCATCTCGTACAAGAAAGAAAATGCGTGTTCTTGCTGTGGTGGAGTAAGAAGTTTTTGGAAATAAAAGAGCTCAACTGAAGAGTATGGCCCAAACGATCAAGGTTATGAGTTTTATAGAATCCACCGACTGTTTCCTTTAGTCCATTCATGATGTCTGAAGTGAAAAAGCTAGAGTTTCTATTCGGTTGGAGACACATTGAAACCCGGTTTAGCATAGAGACCAATTAGATTAAAGTAAAGCAAACTTTATCAAGCATTTACCTTCTGATTCAGTTGGTGGGGTTTCGTGGCACTGCAGAGAATCCAATTAATGGCTAAATTACAATAAGACTGAGTTACTAAGTTCATGTAGACACCTTAGTCCGATTAAAAATTGGACTGGATTCCTCGCAGTTGGATTAAGACCCTGAGATAACTCGGTTGATAGTCACACTAAACGTGCTTGTATACGGTGAATTAGACTTTCCGTTCTGTGCATTCTTGAGATTTGTTCTCTTTGGCGGCGTCTTTCCTCCATAATCATCCTCCAGCTCACCACAGATGGAGAGGGACGCAGCTTCATCTCGCTCTGCGTTCGCCATCTTTCTGAATGCCTGAGTTTGTTGTTGTTGGCGGTGAAGACGTCAACAGGAAGTGGCTCTATTAGCGATAGCTGAAATGGGGACAGCGCCACCTATCGTACCGGGGTATGACATGCTTTGTGCCAGTGATTCCATTAATTCACCGCCATATATCCAAGGATAATTACCCTCAGATAAGGAGCAGAACCCAACTGTAGCTGTAATCTAGTTAATCTCATCATTTAGACCCACTGACAGACAGAAAATGCTGCTCAAGTGTTTTCTTACCACATGAGTTCTCGTCACTGCCATCGGTGCAGTCCTCGTCTCCATCGCACTGCCACACGGACGGGATGCAGCGGCCGTTTCCACACTGAAACTGATTGGCTTCACATTCCGTCTTGGTACCTAAAGAGGAAGACAAAGACCGCCCGAGCATGAGGACATTATTCAGGACTCTCAAAGAGCCAGCTGCTTTTGGTTTGGTCCAGCTGGGCTCCCTGCAGCGCTGGAACTTCAGCTGGCATCTTTGGACAGAATACTTACAGGTGTCTCACAAACAGACTAAAGCTATACCTGCTATACCCAGGAAGGGCTGGTATAATTGGGCTAACAAACCTGCATTATTCAATAAAAATAAGAAAATAATATCAATAAATAATAACTATATAAAAATAACTTTAAACAAATGTTTTTTTAATTTTTGATCAGAGGCGGAGCAAAATCTGAACTGAAACCCATGAAATCGGTGAAAACGGGCCAATTATCTTCAGCCCAAACGAAGCAACTCGGTTACTCTTGACTTTTCTTCAACATTTGAGTGACAGGTTGCAAGTCCCGCCCCCTCCATTTGGGCTAAATCTGTACAGCCCTAAACCAGCAGATTTGGGCCAATCACAGACGACTCTACTTGATTGCGTGTGTCGGGCGAAACTTTGACAATGGCAGGCATCGGCGTTAACGAAGTGGATTATTTACTTTCGAATCCGTTTTCTTCAATGTCAGGTGAAAAAAGTAGGGGAACATCATCCAAAGGATATCCAAATTACACAAAGAAAAGCGCCAAAATCGTAGCTTTTGTGTAACTTGGTTTGAGAGAAAGGCTAACGGCTAACGTTAGAAAGGCTGACGGCTAACGTTAGAAATGCTAACGGCTAACGTTAGAAAGGCTAACGGCTAACGTTAGAAAGGCTAACGGCCTCTTGAAGCTTCTCTTCAGATAAGGTGAACCATCCCCATTCCTGTCACACAGATGGAACATTTTGTGGAGTATTTCTTTTAAGGCTCTCTTAACGTCTTTCTGGAGTGTTTTTCTGGAGTTACTATTTTAGTTTTGTGCTGATGTTTGGATCATTGTGTTCCAAAGCAAATTGCAATAAACTATAGTTGAAACCAATTTTTTCGCACAAGTCTGGGTTGACCTTTTTTAAACCTTTTATGGTGTGAAAGTATTTGTATTTACAGAGAGATGGTAGATGATATATTTTCCATCAGTGCATTCTTCTAAATAGTGTTTTGGTGGTTTGTTAAAGGCCCGTGCTGTTGTGATAGTTTAAACTTACATTCTAACAGGAGACCTTTTATGTTGAAATACAACTACTTGGCTTTTATAATACATTAGCCGACCCATTCAAAGTCACCACAAGCCGTCACTGGCTATACCTACAAGATTTAAATAAAAAAAAATACAATTTCAAAGCATGTAATCCATTAACAAAAACTAAAGTGACAGCTGCCAAACGGCTCAATTCATTTCACCTTCAACACAAGAAAACCTGGCTTTCCAAACTGTAGATGCTTTTGCTTTGAGATGAGAAGAACGGTTCTTAAAATAACAGTCCGACCTTGAGGCTCGCTTCAGACTGGACTGGTCCAGGTGGGTAAGTGGAGCAAACACTGATGACAGAAACCAAGAGCAGCTCGCGGCTAAACAACAGCATCCCTGGAAAGGTCAACTACTACAACTGAAATTCAAAATTTTTAAAGAATAAACATATTGACACTTTGTCAGGCTGGTAGAAGCCTCTAAAAAGGTTTCCTTCGTGTATTATATGGCCGAGTGCAGTTTTTAAAGTAGAGCAGGGGCTCCTTTAGAAAAAGGCCTGAACCTGAAGAGCTTTGGGCCTTTTACTAAAGCAGCAACACGACTTGGGCTCTGTGCAAATCAACCAATGAGCAAGTGTGACCATTTCCCCCCCATTTAACCGGCCAATCGGTTTAAAGAACATTCAAATGCAAGTAGTACTGTTTTTATTTTAGATACAGCCATCGATAAAGATGCTAAATAGGAGACTGGCAGAGTTTTAGCTACACCGGATATGAGTCGGCCAACTCCACAGCACAGCAGGCAGCCTTCAAGTCAACCAAGACTGTACCAATCATGTTCCAGAAAACATACATTACTGCTGCTGCCACCCCTAAGGAGTGCATCGAATGAGTCAGTGGGCTTTGATCAACTGCAAAGAGACACGATGCAAAGAAATAAATAGTTAAAAAGTTACTGGAAGCCTCCATCCAGACCTGCCGTGACTCATTTTAAACGGCTTTCCTAAACAACATTTCTCCCTCATTCAGAAACTGTGCAGTCTGGATTAAAAAGCTGAATGTTCAGTTCTTTACTCTGATGCAGTAACCAGACAAAGTTTACTGGTGGAGGACGATATGAGCATCGAGGCCTCATGGTTATGTTAGACTTCATTGACAATAATGAGATTCTGGCTGATAAACGGAGACAGACAGGGGGCATAAAGTAAATAGGATAACAAGATTAAACTATACACAAAATCAGCCAAAAGTACAGACTGACCACGAGACGCGTCCCGATTTACTGTAAGAGCCGTTTGATTTGAGGGGAAAGGAGGCGGGGCTTAATTACCAGGAAACTCAGAAGCTCATTTCAGTCTGTTCAAGATGCCTAAACTGTTCAGTTTAGGCATCTAAGGCTCTGATATCTGAAAACTGTCACCTGAAGTCTAAAAATTAAGTCCTGCAGGTTACTGGACTGAGAAGTTTGGACAAATAAAACGGAAAATTCAACGGAAAGGAATTAGCCTTCAGAATCATAAGAAAACTTTAAATTTAGCTGATTTTTATTTGTTAGCTTCATCAAACTGAGGAAAAGTGTTTCAAGCAAACGAGTAAGTTTGTCGTCTCAAACATTTGTTGCACAATAGCTCATTTTTTACCCGACTGATATGAAAGAAAAGGTTGAGCTGAATGTCAACAAGGGAAAAAAAGACCAGAAAGAAAAGGAAGTGCGTGGCTTTCTATGTCTGAACATGATGCATCGACTTGGCTGATCTCGGATCTGCCGGTCAGCAGTTATTGTTCATCAAGCTGAAAACAAATCCAGTCACCAGCCAAGCAAACTCTGCGTTAAATACTGCAGTTAGAGGAGGAAATAAAAGGGTAAAAGTTTAAGCCTTTGTAAAATAACAATTTAACCAGCCACACCCACAGTATCCGCTCTGCTTAAACCGATTCAGGGATGTTATTCTAAAAGATCCAGACGGGTCTCTTAGCCTGGATTTAATCCACATGGAAGATGATAAACCCTGTTATTCATCCGGTTGCACTGGTGGTGAAATTGTCCAGGTTTCCCAGGTGTGCGTACGGCCACATCTGTTTAGTTTAGCCACTGAGCTCAAGCAGGAAATGTTCTCACTGGATGTGAAACTGCAATATTTGGGGCCCTGTGAGGAGGACAAATACTCAGCATCTGAGTTATAACCTTAGTACTAAAGTTACAACAATGCTTTTCAAAAGAGAACCGCAGCACATGCAAACAAACTGCTGATAAGCTTTTATTCTGGGCTGCAGAAGCAAACACAGAAATGTAAACGGACTGTACTTGTACAGCACTTTTCGACCCCCACAGCGCTGCCTACTCTATTCACACCGGGTTCAATGTCTTGCCACGAGGACCTCCTGAAGGCGGCTGCTCTTCCTCCTGAGCTGCAGCTCCCCCCAAAAAAGAGAAGTACTCTCTGCATAAGACTGACCACGAGACGCGTCCTGATTTACTGTAAGAGCCGTTTGATTTGAGGGGAAAGGAGGCGGGGCTTAATTACCAGGAAGCTCATTTCAGTCGGATCAAGGGGGAAAAAATGGTGCTGAGATAAAAAGTTGCACCTCAAGAGCAACATTAGGCAGTCTGAGCAAAACTGGCGAGTTGGCACCAGAACCGATTCTCATCCATCCTTCTAAGGCTCTGATATCTGAAAACTGTCACCTGAAGTCTAAAAATGAAGTCCTGCAGGTTACTGGACTGAGAGGTTAGTTATTCTAAAGAGAAGTACTCTCTGCATAAGCCTGACCTTCTGCTTTCTGCTGACGTACAGTTTATGCTGACAGCGCTGCAGAGATCATACGAGGAGCCTCGGGCACAGCGACTGTTTCGTTGTGTTAATCTGAAACAAAGTCACCTTGTGAACCAGAGAAGCATCGCAGAGAGAAAATATCCTCGTTGAGCTCAATCCCTGGTTGTTCAATTTAAGTTTCTTTACGGGATCCAAATGCAAACCATTTCAAGTTTTCCATACAGTGTAGAAACAATGAACTCCAGTCGCAGGAAATGATTCCAATGTTCTGCTTCTGTGCAGAAGGCATCTCCTTGGGCTACAACTTCAGCGTCTGCACGGAAAACCCATCGACTTGCTGCACTTTGATCAAACCGGCACTACGACAGGATTCAGTGGCAGCCTCGAGTATACAAACCTGTGTGAGCCAATTCTCCTTTTCCCTGCAGTGTCACACTCAATTTCTGGCTGACACTTAAAGTCTGAACGCTCTAGTCCTCTGCCACAGGATGAGGGGTTTATCAACTCCACTTGGAAAAGTTAGCAGAAAGCCTGCTGCACATTTGTTTAATACTTTAGCTGCTTTTTTTTGGGTATAAATTGTAAAAATACTCAATTGTCTAGTTGATAATGACTAAATGACAAGGAGCTAGAGGCAGCATTTCTACTGTAGCTTCATACAGAAAATAGTTATTTTATGATTGTGCCGCCTATGAAAAGGCTCATCTCAAACTAAATGTCTATTCTCTAAAAGCCCCCCCATCATATCAACATTAGTATCAAGCATTCAAATGTTTTGATCAAAGTGTTAGCAGGACTTTAATTTATTCATATAGCGCTTATCACAGATAAATAATTAACAGATAAACAACCCCATAAAAACAGAGCTTAAAATCAGATAAAACAAGTAAAATATCTATAAAAAGGATAAGGTCACATTGGTTGGCTTAACCATAAGCAGTTTTAAACAAATGAGTCTTAAAATGAGACTTTAGTATGAGCTTGAAATGGCAGAATCTCGCAATAAGCCGCCACCTGGAAGCGGCAGTCCATTTAAAACCACCGATTCCACTGGCTGCAACGAAGCGTCTCCCACCCAAAAATAGTAGATCATTGTGTTCTATATAAAAATGCCGTCACACTGGAGGTCACGGTAATGCAATTTTCCCCAGTAACAAACGCTCGCAGTGCACTCCTCCACCACACCGCCCACTTCAAGAACCAAGCACCCCCCCCCCTCCACACACACAGAGCTCCCCCTCCCAGAGCTGAGGATATGGGTCTAGCATGGCATCACAGTTACCATGTAGGAGAAAGGAAGGAAAATCCATCCATTTTAATCAGGCCGGCGGGGCCGCTGCTGCGCTCGTTTCTGGCTCATTTCTGTGGATTTTTGTTCAGTCTCAAGCAGAGTGTTTGGACCAGAGAAGAGAAAAGAAAAGGCTGTGGCACATTACAAGCACTGCTTTTTATTCCCTGCTTCGCCCACAGGCCGGAGATGGAAGACACGAGCAGGACCGACCCGCTTCACAGTGGATCCTGAGAGAAAACTAGAGCCGAAGTTAGCGGAGGTTTTTACAAATCAACCTCCAGCTCAAATACACATGCATCTAAATGGGGTCAGAAATGCAACAACTAGCAATGACCCACATTTCCAACCAGCCAGGCCCGTACATTTCAGTCCAGAACCAGAACAAAGGTGGCAATCTGAGACATTTCTGTTAAAGAGGGCTTTTAATTTTGGCTCCAAGACAAAGTTTGACTGCTCTGGGTTAAACTCGATCGAAGCATTTGGGTTCAAATGGTGCATGTTCTGAAACAGTAAGGATGTGATGTTGAAAAGACAAAATATTTCCAGTTTATAACAAAAAAAATGTATTTTATAGGCTCAGAAACTTTTGAAAGTCTTAATTCAGCTGGAATTGCATATTTTTAGCCGATAAAATACAAGTTAACTGCTCTGAAAGCATCACAAGCTGCTAAGTATGACTTCAACCTGGCACCTCGGCTCATAATTAGGCCTTCATTTGGATCCCCTGTGCTCGGTAATTGGCCTTGGTCTCTCCTCTGTCGTCATTCTCTCAACTAGTGCGAAGTAATTCATTTTCTAAGTTTTAATCCACGGTTTAATCCGCCTCCCTCCCTCCCTGTCATGTCTCTCCCTCCGCCGGCTTTCACATCGGGAATAAATAAATAAATTAGCAGCCTTTGCTGGGGGTGGCGATGAGAGGAGAATCCCACAGTGGAAGTAAATGAGAAAGCAGAAAAAGGCATTGACGCAAACAATTGAACAAGCACAGATTTATACATTTTAAACCCCCCCCCATCTCCTTTTTCTTTAGGGTGTAATTAAATGACAGCAGGGTAAATTAGTAAAAAGAGCCGCAACTAGCAGTTGCTGCAACATTACGACAAGCAACTCAAACCAAAGGGGCCTCTCCAGCACCACCCCCTCCTCTCCATTTCAAGGAACAGACATTGCATTAAAAACCCGAAGCTAAACCAATTACAATTGTACCGCCGTGCGATGCAAGTATGGTGATTCCTTGCCCCCAAATAAAACATTAAAAACACAAAACTCGCACATATGGCGTTTTAAAACTCCCTTAAGGACGTAATTTCTGGCGAATCTCTGCTGAAAAACAGAAGCGCAAGGCAGACTAGCCCAAGGTGCGGACAAGCCCAAGGTGCAGCTAAACACGGTCATTCCTTCAAGGAGCAGCCAAGACAGGTGTACAGCCCGGTCAGCGTTAGCTAACCGCCCCCGTTACAGTCCGCGCGACACACGGACAAGGCAAACAAACGGGGGGAAAGGACACATTCACACATACACGGACCAGTTTCGACACTTACCGTGGACGTTAATGCAGTGCTGGAGACATATTAGCATCGGCAGCAGAAGGAGCCCCGGTGTGGACGTGACCATCTCGGGTAGCGTAACGTGCGGCTGCTAGCTGAGCGCTCGAGCTGCCTCACTGACTGCTTGCCTTCCTGGCTCTCACTGGCCTGTTTGGTCTTTGGTTTTGCCGGTTGGTTCACGCGCAAACCCCACATACATACAGCTCACTCAAGCGGTCTCTATATCACACACACAGCCGAGCAGAATATATATTTTTTTGCCGACGGCACAGACCAAAGTGGCGCGCGCCACCGAAGACTGCGTCCAGTGGAGAGCAGAGGAAATAATTGAAGGCTGACACCGCGCAGACCACGCGCCCTTTTGTCGCGTCCTACAACCACGCGCCGTGCTGTCCGTGCAGGTTCCCGTTCTGTCCTCTCGACCTACAATCCATTTCTCTAAAATAGACGGTAACAAGCTGTCACCGGTTAGTTAGTCGTGCCACACGGTGTCCGTCACAGCTGTGTCGAGTTTTTTTTCCTCCTTCAGTGCGTCTACAGCAAATCGTTAACCCTTCACTGCCCGAATCATAATGAAATACATATTTATTTATATTAAAATAGAACAAATCACAGAAAATGTCACTGAAAATTGACATTACAAATCAATTTAGTCTTTAAGTATTTCTAAGACGATAAACTGCGAACGTTTTTCACTATGTTCCAGTTTCTTTTAACTTATTAACAGTCCTTTGCATTTATTCAGGGGCCTACCAGGAACAGGTCTAGAGGCTAAAAGCCCAAGGGACCCCTCATACAAAGCCATGCTACGCAGTAATATTCCTTGGAAGATCACAGAGCTCAGTTAAAATGACAAAACAACCACAAAGGCACACAAAATATCCTAAAAAGCGTAAAAAAAAACAGTCCGGAAGGCTCACAAACTGACTGAAAACATGGCTTCACAGAGGCAAAACAACAAAAAAATCACAACCAAGTTGCATAAAATGACAGAAAAGACAGAGAGATCACACAGGGACAACAGAACTGCAGAACATCTACATAAAATCACCAGAAAGGCTCACAGTACAGCTACAATGCCACGACAAATGTCTTCTGTGACAAAGAATATTATTTGAAAGAGATGAGTCAAAACAAGACATGAAATTCCTCTAAATTAAAACAATATCACTGTTATCTTAACAAGACAAAGACACGAAACAGCCCAGCCGAATGTCTCTGCAGACACACGGAGTGTCCTACTGAAACACAAACTCACCTCCTTCTTTTTTCTCTTTTATTAAACATAAACTTTGTCTCTGAAACGAACTTGGCACCGTTTGAAGCTCAGCGGAGGACTTGCCCAAACTGGAATGTCAGCTCATGTTGCGCAACAGCGGCCACTCTGGCCACATTGTGTAATTACAGGATAATCACATCCAAAATGTCCTCATATTTCCATACATTTTCTTCCTTTAACTGACAGCAGCAGAGCACATCTTGGATTGTTTGGACATTGGAAGCTAGCCTTAACTTATAGTTGTTTGTGGCTTCTTAAATATGAACCGCATTCGAATAAGAAAAGCCTCATTTGAGATTTATTGTTTTGGCAAAGAAATATTTAAAGCAACAAACACATGTATTTTGGTTTTATTGGCAGATATTTTGTTCGAGAAGATGTCTCATTAGTCCAAATATTACAACCATTTCTTGGATTTAAACTCAGCTGATGCTTTTTCTTCCGTCTTCCATTATTTCTCTCCATTTTGATCACAAAGCCATGGGGATTTCCAGAGGGCTGAGGTTCCAGAAGTTTAATACACTGCCATACTTCTTATCGAAGGATTGAATCTCATCTTCACTTATGGCTGATGACTGTTGATACACCCAAGGGTCCATTCTGTCCCAGATTTTTAAACTCCTTGAAAACAAACAGAGACTCACCAGCCACTGTATGATTATAGAAAAGGAAGTGTCGGTGTATTTCATAGCAGTCTTCCTTCCTTTAGATTTCTGTGTGGGGAAGATCGATTTTGCAGGTTTAATCAACTCAAACTTATGAGGATTCCAGCATTGTAAATCCAGTAGCTATTTAATTCAGTGAGAAGCTGTTATCATAAATATCTCAGTACTGAATTCAGTGTCTCCTTAAAAAATGATGAAACTAGACAAATGGAGGACAGAGAAGAAATTTCTGGCCTAAAAAAAAAACCCAAAACACTATCTACAGCAGATGAACAGTATCTGAAAGTGATGTCCTTAAGAAAGAGGAAAAAATCCAGCTGTGACCTGACAGGACCTGAGAGATGCATCTGGACCTTCAGCTGATCCATCTACTGTTGGCCCAAGCCTCATCAGAAATGGTCTCCATGGAAGGGTGGCTGTCAAGAAGCCGTTCTTAAGGAAGGGAAACAGGGAGAAAAGGCTGAGCTGTGCCAAATGACACAAGAAGTGGACTGAAAATCAGTGGCAACAGGTCTTATGGAGGGATGAATCCTCCCCAGAGCCCGGACCTCAACATTATTGAAGCAGTGTGGGATCATCTGACAGAGAACGGAACAAAAGGCAGCCCACATCCAAAGAAGAGCTTTGGGATGTCCTTCAAGAAGCCTGGAGAACTATTCCTGAAGACTCCTTAAAGAAATGACAGAAAGCTCGTCTCAGAGGGTTCAGGCTGAGTTGGAGAATAAAGGAGCTCAGACCAAATATGGATTTTTAAGCCAGTTCTTTTAGTCTTTTAGACTGTGTCTCCATATATTGCACAAATTACAGTAAGTCCTTGTTTTCCTGCCAACATAGAAAGAAATTAGGTAATTAGCTTAGAAATTTAGCAAAGTATCGTAAATATATATAAAATTGAAATAAAAATTAATAATTGTTGGTCGAACTTGACTCACAAATGTTCGGAAAGTCTGTTTCTTCACCAATTAATGATTCTACCTGTACAATCGTGAGGTAAGTGGTGTTTCTCATTATTCATTTCATTCTTGCATGAAGAATAAAAAAGCTGTCAGTCAAAATGTTTTTGAAAGGTAGAGAATAAAAGAGATATTTGTTCCTCAGCATTTAGAGTGAGATTTTCTTCCTTTTTAACCTCAGAGGTTTGCTATTTTTAGGACTGTTTAATCCATCTCAAATGTCCCCATCACTTTCTAACAGTGCCGGGATGCTTTGTCTTTGTCCTGCACATACAGAGTGTCTCATAGCAAAGAGAAGTGTAGATAACAGTAAAATAGAAAAGTATAAATGTCCAGCAGCAAACTGACAGTGAAGGATTAGCAGTTCTGGAAAAAAAAAGGACTGCAAAAGATTCTTCATAAAACCAGCTCCCAGAAGGGGTTTGATTTTTAAAATCCATCGTGTGATATTCTGAACCCACACTAAGTGTTGATATCTAACACAGAGGAGACATTTATAAAGCGGGAGGTTTCACACAGCCTGGAGATATCAATACTCGCTCCGGCTAAACAGCTTTATCATCTCACCACCAGAAAGCTGTAGGAGCTCACCACAAGCTGCCTGCAGATACTTAATCATGCCCAGATCTGGGCCAAGTTTCTGAAGATGCTCATAGCCAAGAGGGGAGCTTCTTTATCTCTATCTGAGAAGAAAGCTGGGTAGGACACAACGTTCAGGGTTTTCATTTTCTCCTCTGAGCCTGTAGGAAAAGAAGCAGGGATGGGAGAAGAGATTCTACTCGCAACGACCTGTTTTCAAACTCGTTATCCTCCCCGTTGACCCAGACCAGTTAGGAATTGGGGCTGATTAGATCTGTAACACAAGAAAATGGGAGCATTTATCTCCCAGCAAATAAAAATAACAATCAATAATAAAAAGAGCAGCTGGAGAATGAAAGAAAAGCAAAACATGAAGCTTTATCAAAACATGGTTGAAGATTAATTTGCAGGTTGGTCAGTGGTAGGCTGTAGGCACCTTTCTAGCATCACTTTTTCACTGATATGAGACCGGAGCTGTCACAACAATAAGTAACGTCCGGTTCAAAATAAAAGCCAGAAGAAGAAACGTTTCTTATTTATTATCTATTATATAGGCCAACTTATGAAACTCTGGTAATATTCTAATTATCCGCAGACAACAGACTCTAAACTGAAAGTCTTACATGATGCAAACGTATTATAAATTAATATTCTGTATCAATGAATGCACATTTTATTCTTCAAAACGTGTGAGTCTATGAGCATAATCATGGTTAAACAAAGGTATTAGTGTAGTGGTATGATTGCCACCTTCCATGTGGGAGACCTGGGTTCAAATCCCCTGCATAAAAGCTATTACCTCCAGTAGGGGTCCTTAGGCAAGACCCCCTTACTCTGCCTACCTGTAAATTGGATAAAAGTGTCTGCTAAATGCATAAACATTACACGTTCAAAATAAAGCCACAAGAGAAACATTTTGTATTTTATTAGCAAGAGAACGTGTTGGTCAAGCGATACCTTTGGAAACCTGCTCACTGTGTTTTTATATTGGACCTGACATATAGTTCAGCACCACAGACAGCGACAGTCAATGCTGCTTACACCCATCTGGACAGAAAAGGAAGTCATACTTCTTACATTCATTCTATGTTACGGACACATACAAGACCCATAACCGGGGGACACTTTAACTCCTTTGGCCTCACATATGGTGTTCCTCCCAGTAGGAAATTGGACGGGGAAGGCTTTGGCTTCTAGTTTGGGAGTTGAAAAGAAGCCAACAGGTTTGTTTCCTTGGGCCGGTGCAATGCTGCCTTGACCATAGGACAAAATCTGGAAAAATACACGAGGAGAACATGCAGACTCCACACAGAAAGGCCCCAGGTGGGGATCGAACCTGGAACCCTCTTGCTGAAAAACCATTTTCCATAATTGGGATCCAATAGAATTAAATTAAATTCAAATAAATCAAATTCAAAATCTGTGTCCCTAAAAGTAGTAAATTTCTAAGTTTATTGTCATAAAAAAAGAGTTTTGAATCATAAAACTATGTGCTTCTGGCTGGTTTTGACAGTACACTAACCTTTGTTATGTACATATGCAGAAAGCCGGGCCTGAAACTGTTCTGAGATACTTCATAACTTTAATTTCCAGCCCAACACAACATCGCTTTGCTTTACTTTACCACGTCCCACACCAGCAACTAGATAAAAACCTGAATAAAGTCTTAGCTGAGATTCAAAGCGGGAACAGCGCTCACCACCACACTGCTGAGCAGCTCAAATAAGATTAAAAGGGAAAAAACTCCACGACAGATTAAGCACAGAGACTCAAGACAACAGTATGAGAGGAACTGAGGAACAAGATAAAAAGTGTACAAGCAAGACGAGCGACGAATTCTCCCCAAAGATGAAATAATAAATATTGGATTTTACTGCTGGAGAGAGAAGAAAGATGCAGAGTTGCTATTAGTAAATAATAATGTATCAGTTCTGTTGTTCTCTTGTGTTTGTTTTGCTTGGCTCTGTCAGTGAAGTTTCCTACAAGCAAGTTTATAATCATGAAAAATATATGATCATTTCTCCCTCCGCTGTACGCTGCCAATGAGAGAATACAGAAGCTGGGGTGTTAAAACTGATTAAGCATGTTTATATTCTCCAGACATTTACTCAAGTGATCCGTTTCATGTCAGACACCTTATGTTTTTCCTTAGAAATTGATTAGTTAGTTATATAATTATTGTCTGTTCCTTATATATTAAACCTTCAGTTTTGTTTCAGACTAATATGGAAGTTAGTTTTTCAGTTTTGCTAATTTCTGACCAAACTCTTGTAAATTTGCAGCCTTTAAAAATGTTCTCTGCTATCTTGAAATACATGGCACAATGCGTATTACATTCCCCAGTTTATGATTTGACACATACAACACTCTCAAATTATATCAAAGACAAACTAGAACATTTTTTTAGTCTTTTTGTTCACCACATATATCATAGTATGTGAAACTATGCAATCTTATTTTTGTTAGGTTCTTGACCTTGTCTCTTGACATCATTACTGTCTCTAGAGATGTGCATTGTAAAGCCAGTGTTGGTCATCTTACTTTAAAAGAGTAATTAGTTAGCTACAAATTACTTCTTCCAAAAAGTAGTTGAGTTAGTAACTCGGTTACCTCATTGTATGAGTAATTAGTTACTGAGTTCATGTTCTATAACATTTTTAACATCAAATATGTTTATATTGAAGAATAAAAACAGTATTTTAGAACATTTGGTGTTTATTTTAACTCAGTAGACTGCAGCCTGTCATGTGACATGCATAGAAATAAAATATTGAAAACAGAAATATTGAAAATAACATTCAAGTGCAAAATTAAGAAACACGTGTAAACTTGGGTAAAACTAAACAAAATCTGGCCATTAAGGAGTGCAAATCTCTGTAACTGTATTTCAGGCCTACTGCACAATAAACAGAAGATTATATTTATATATTTGGGCTCGGGGCTGGGTTAGCAGCAGCAGCAAGTGTCATGTCAGCATGTGTTGCTGCTTCATAAGATTCGAGTTGCTTGAGGCTGTTTAAAGTCTTATTTCCTGGTTGTAGCTGCATGTTACAGGAAACATTCTCGCCTTTAATTAAAATGGCAGAGAAGTAATTGCCGGTACTTCCAGTTTGAGGACGCTACCTTTGAGTTCCCCTGGCTCGTCGCCATTGTCGCTGCCTTGTTGTGTTTGGCAGTCAGAGCAGCGCGAGCAGCGCATGATCCGCCCACCCAGCCAATCATCATCATCGCTTTTGCAACGGCGTCATCATCCCCACCCCTGCTCTCTCCAGGCAGCTGATGTGTGGCCAAAACCTTGCGCTTCATTCAACCAAACTGTAGTAACGCACCACTTCACATTCTCAGTAACGGCAACAGCGTTGCAACGATGGGAAAAGTAGTTATTTAATTATTATTACCAACACTGTGTATAGCTGCGCATGCGCATGGTTCAGACGGAGGTTTGTTTTCACAGCAGTTACATGGCTCGGGGTACAACTCTTTACTTTTTTCCATGTGTTAGTCTGACTCATCTTGCCAACAGATGACGCTGCTCACCCTGTTTACTTTGACTCTGTGTACCAGTTAGAATCAGGAACATCAGTTTTTAACTTCTTTCTACAATAGCAGGAAAGCACTATTCACCAGCGAGCTTTCGCAGCTCCCCTGGCTCTCACAGCCCCCCCACCAGCGGAGCTTGCAGCTCCTCCAATTAGCAGCTCTACCAGATCTCTTGGCTGAGGCTCCTTGTTTTTACTGTTTTCTCCACCTAATGTGTGCTAACTTCTCCTGTAGATTGCGCTAGCTTCTGATTTAATTGGTTCCCCACATTACAAATTCCCAGCAGAAATCCCCAGCCTCAGCATTAATGGCATATTCAGCTTATCAGGCATATATCTTGCAACCCCTAAAAAACATCTTATGTACCTGACTGTCCTTCATTATAAAAAAATGTGTTGTTTCTAACCATCAGAGGATAGGTGCAATAAATAAAGACACCCACTGTGCACTGCAACATCTCTGCTTTCAATTTGGCGGCGAACTTTGCACCAGTGCATCATGCTCTGCGTCTTTTTGCATGACCACAAACATTTGCAAGTGCAAATCTCATGGTTTCATGAAAGAAAAGCTGGTAATTAGAAGTGCTCAGCTTAACTGTGAGTTCCTGTCAGTATCTTTAAAAGCAACACTTTAATAGTCCAATAAAATGATGACCTCAGTGACAGAGTCACCATGGATCTGTGTCACATTTCTTTACTCCAAAGTAAGCGTAGTTTCAGCAGATGCCCCAGAACAATGTGGGTCAATGTGCAACGTTGGCGCTCTTTAGGGGCTGTTGTGGTAAATCAGAATAAGGTGAAGAAGATGCCCTTGGACTAGCCAGCCAAGCTCAGATTTATTCTTTGTGTGTTCTGTTACCATATTTTAGTTTTTAAGACAAAAAGCCTGAGGAATGAGTTGTCACTGCTGTTGAAAGTTCCTGAATCCATACGACTGTCCATCTGTCATGTGCTCTTTACTATTTGAGATAGTCTACAATGTAACATAAACAATATGCACATTCTTTACTGTGCTATTATAACTGGAATTAATTATAAAATAGTGATACAGTATGCTTGAAAGTCTAGTAAAGCACCAAAATCTGACATGTTAACAGCAACCAGCTGGTTCGATATCAGCTGTCCATGTAGGAAATTATGCATCCATTTCACATCAATGTTTTCTGCTTGTTCTGTGTTTAGTCTACTGATAAAACAATTGAACAAGTAACCAATTAGCTGATAATCTATTATGATTAACAGAGAAATAAAAGGACACCTTCGATCAAACTCATTTTGACAGGTGACCTCTGACCTCTTATCGATCAATCAAATTAATATGACAGGTGACCTTTGTTTGACATCCGTTTGCTGACATCTGGGGATATGACTTTTGACCTCTTATCGATCGATCAAGCTATTTTGACGTGTGACCTTTGTTTGACATAGATTAGCCATCTGTTGAAGAGATCTAAGGAAGGAAGGGGGAGTTTATGGCTAGGGTTAAGAATGATTACAGCTAAAGTCAGGAGGTTGTGAGAAATATATTAGTTGAATGTTTAAATAAGAGAAAGGGTTAGGGTTAATAGAAAAGGTTAAGTTGTAGAAGCGGTCAGCATTTTAACAGCGTCAAAGACCGGTCCCTGTAAGGTAAAGATGGGAAAATAATTAGATGTGTGGGGTGGTTGTCTCTGGCTGCACCATACTGTGACACTGAACGGAGGATGGGTTGTTTATAGCAAATAGAGGTAGGTTTAAATTACATGAAAAAGGTTTCCCTCTTAGTTTGCATACATGTTGTATATGGTATCATGGGCTAATCTACAGAGAATTCACTAATAGAACAGGTTGCCCATAAAGTTTACATCTAGTTCTCGCTCTGACTGATCACCTCATACTATGAGAGTCAACTGCAGGGGGTCGCAAGAATGCATCATGCTGTGACACTGGGCTGTAGGGGGCAAATGGCCCGGGTCAATAAGAATGCAAAGTACAGTGTGGTAAACAGTATGTGTTGTTGTCTTAGTTTGCAAGTAAACAAATGAACATATATGATGTTCACTAGAATGCACCATGTTGTGTGGGAAAGAGACAACGTCTTACTTCACAAGTAAACAGAATCAATCTGTTACTAACCGTAGGGTGGATGTAAACTAAGTGTGAAGAGCAAATGGGTTGAAATTACAGAAAAGTCTACATTCTGAAGAGATACTTACCCACGAAGAATAGGCCTAGGCAAACGCAGCAGCTACAGCTTGCATATAGGTTGTAATAATGTTGAGGGACAAATGTTAGTTAAACTAATGAGTCAAGAGCCAGTGGGTCTGGTAGCTAAAGGATCCGCGTTCCATCCTCCTCTTGCAAACTATAGTCCTCAATCAGACAGAGCTGGCAGCACAGAGGGTGGTGCTACACAATAAAAAACAATTGTGTCATGTAATAGTTTGTATTTTACATCCTCGTAAGAACATAAACTGCAGATATTTAAGACGTTTATGGAGCTTTTGATTAATGCTTTTTGTTACTTTTTCAAAACACACAACCACCCTAGAAACTGAGTATAAAGTGTAAATGGATAATGCGGAAGGTCTGCTGCGTATAATTCAGGATGTGAAGAAGTGAAGCGTTTTCCATCTATTTTTAAGAGGGCAGGTTGGTATGTTGTAGAGAGATTTTGAATTAGTGTGGGAGCTCTTGGGATCCATCACATGACATACTCTGCTGGTTTTACAAGCTTCTTGCAGGGATGTCAGGCCACAAGTTAATCTCTTGGCGTGTATCGCTGCTGTCGGACAGAAGCCACATATCTGTAGAAAGGACCTTTTACAGGAAGGAAGCAAGGAATGCTTTTCCTACAGGTTTCATGGACCCAGAGGTCATGAAACTCACTCAACACATAACTGACTTTGTAAAACTTCAGCTTGAGTAAGAGGGTTTCCCTTTGTGACTGATATAGAGTTTGCTTTTTAGCTTGTTACTTGCTGTTCTGGATCAGGACATGTACACTCTCGGTATCTTACACAGACTCACCCTTCAAGGGAGAAACAGCAGGCATTTCGAGATCATTGATACACCAAGTTGTTGTACTTTCTGCATACACAATGTAAACTTTGTCATGTTAGGAGAAGCACTTCAACTTTGTTAGATTTAGACTTTCATTCAAGACACTACTAGTTTTCAGTAGCTGTATGTTTATGGGGTTTTTTTCATCCACTTATTCATGATGAACATAGGTTCCCTTGTGTGATGTGGCTGGCTTTCTATTTGTTAGAGACTAGAACTGGTGATACGGGTCTGAGCCCTCCAGGCAGTGAAGAAAAGGGACAGCCTGACCATATCTATGAGACTGATAAGATGAACATGCTTCTGTACAGTTCATATTTAGAAAAACACAATCAATGTCACGATGAACCTGGGAGGGGGACACATCTTATTGTGCTATTGCACATGGATGAAACATGTCTTCCTAGACTCTAATGCAGTTTCAAAGAATTGCATCTGTGATGTCCACAGCTGTTCTTATACAGTAGTCTATATCCCCACAGTGGACTGCAACTGAGATACTTACCAAAGTACTTACCAAAGACATGTACTTACATGCTGAGCTACAGCAACAAGTCTTGTTTACTTACATCCACACCTTAACAGGTGCAGCCAACTAGATTAATAACATGCTGAAGCCACTGCACCACTCTTCAACTGCGACTGCAAATCCAGAGAAGCTAAATAATCTAAAAATGCAGTCAGAGATAATTCATCTTCAGCTTAGACTACTCTTATCTCGCTGGTTTTTACATTTATCATAGAGGAAATAGTCCTTTTCTCGAATAGGTGTTGTTGACGTTACTTGCAGGGCTTGCTGGTGAGCTAAACTATCAGTCACAATTCCCCAATAATAACTTGGTTAAGACCTTAATACTACATCCTCAATCAGAATATTACATCCTACCAGAGTTTTCTTGTATCTTGTGATACCGCTTTACAACTCATGCTCTGGGCAACAGGTTTGCAAGTCCACTTGTTTTTAAAGAACAGCCTTGCTTGTTACGCCCAAGCACCACAGGTGGTACAAAGGTTAACTGGATTTTTGAGTTTGTTTTCAATAATTTGGGTTGTTTGTTTCTGTTACTTTACCTGGCAACAGTGGCTCAAGTGGAGTTCAGTGCTGAATGATAAAGCTGCAGTACTCTGTAATCTGCTCATTACTCCCCTTTGGCATATCTGTCTTGAGATTGGGCATTATCTATGGCACAATATGAAAGAAATATGTGATGTGAGCATACATATTACTTCTTAAAACTCTATTGCATGGTCGAAGTATGTAATGAATTAAAATTACGGGCTGGAACCATGGAAACTGACAAGCATATCGCCCATTGCTTTAAGCCTGATAAAAAGGTTATTTCACTTATTTCTGTTTAGCCTCAGATGACAGTGTGGGTTTATTAATCAAGAAAGTTTCCCAAGTATGATTAGGTTACTCAAACCACACATTTTCCTATTGTGGTAACAGAGGCTATCTAGTGCATAAATTCTAAAAATATATATATGTTACTTAAATCTGATGAAACAGTGATTGAAAGCAGTGTTAAAATTAAAATAAAAGGCTCTTTCAAGATGCATGCTGTAGTTAGCTTTTATGATTTGTGTACAATGTCTGAAGTATCTACAGTATCTCAACACTTGGGTTAGCTTTGGTTAGTAGCTAAAGCAGAAAGTTCTCCAAATGGCTAAAAACGGTTGCTGCCTGGATTTGCAGCTGTTTTGCCTTGTTCTCTGTCCTGTTGAAGTTATTTGAAACTTTAATATGTAAATTCACAATCAGATCTATAAGTCTTTCCATGAGATACATTTTCTTTTTTAGCTGATGTCAAACCACACCATGAAAATATGATCTATTACTCAGGGATAATAGTTACATTTCTCTGCACAGAAATTAAATATATCACTGTAATTAAAATGTGCACCTCAAAGATCTTAATGTTTCTGATATAAATGGATTAATTCAAATGAAACAGTGAAATTCTTTGAGAAACACAACATCAAGTATAATCATAAATGTCTCAAGTCTTTCAACATAAAATGTTGTAACATCATTGAAAAGCTAAAGTAGCAAAAATATAATTTTGGTCATTTTCTACAGAGATCAAAATAGGGGATCAGTACTGTTCAAATAAAAACAAAATCCGAGCCACTTAAGTTTCCTTTCTTAGTTTTAAGTGTTGCTGATTCTTCAACTCTGCAGCAGGAATAAAATGATTTAGCAATTATGTGATCCAGAATGTTTACGCTTTGAACCTAGAGAGACTGGAATAAGCTGCAAAATAAAACTCACAGAAAGACGTCGGCTCCTCTGAAGTCAAACTCTACTTTTAGTGTATTCTACCCACATTTTTTTGATTACTAAAGTAGTGTTTGATGTTCTCAACAGCTCGGTGTGTGTTGTTTTGTGCTGTGGTTCCTTACATCAGAGATGGTTTACGGGACAGAAGTGTGAAAGATGGAGGAAGTCACTGATGAGGAAAAAACAAATGTTGGAAAGACACAAACCGAAGACAAATGAGAAGGACATGGAAGGAAGAGAAAGAAAAGTAAGCAATAAGAAAGAGAGAGAAATAATGGGGAACAATTTTGTTTTATGAGAGGAAGGACAATATTGAATAATGGCAAAGAAAGATACCATGCGTGTCCTATGGATGTAGCTGACTTTTGTTTCAGTTGCTGCTTCAGGAATTGCCACCCAACAAACTGTTGTAGCGGAGCATCATCAGGAAGAAAGTTCTTCAACAGATCGATTTAATGTTCCGGGTCCGGTGTTTGTTAGACATTTTAAATCAGGTAATCTTACTGACATTAAGACTGATTTAGTGAAAAATACCAGTACTCAAAAAGGGTAATCCATCACTGAAGCCAATGTCTCCACCGATTGTCATGTTGGCGGTCAAACACGACTAAAAAAAAATACATCATAAACGTTTAAAAAAAAAAATAATTCTTGATTGTTTCTAGAATTTCAGTCTAACTTACTGAATACACCTGTAATTTCAGATTTTTTGCACAGAATCTATAAAATAAATGTAACAAATACTTGATGGCTGTCATTTACTTTGCTGTACACACTTGCTGTCTTTCCCAAAGATAAAAGCTGGATTTTCAACTCAAACTCACCTTTGACACATTTAAACTCTCTCAAACTAGTTGTTTGACATGTACTTGAACAGGTCTGAATAATTGTCGAAATAATCATAAAACTGTCTGACAGACAGCATTTGTGGCCGGCTGGAGTGTTGGAAGGTAACTTATTTCAATGAGAAGAGTGACGTTTGGCTCGTTGTGAAGTCGTACTGGTCTTTGCAATCTTGCAGGGACAATACACTGAACGTTTTTCTTTTCTGTAAAATGTTATTCATGTTGAAACACATTTTAGCTTGCAGGGACAATACACTGAACGTTACTTCAGATCTGAGGATCACGCTGCCCACATCGTTAAGAAAACTATAGCACAAGATAATTATTTTACTTGTTTCACATGGTGCTCACGGTAGAAGTTAATAATGTTATGCTTCTATTTCATTAATTTATTAATCTATTTGTACCAGTATTGTAAATTATGGTATCAACTTCTATGAAAGAAATATCAAAGGACAAAGATGATAGGGGTTAAATGAAAACCCAGACTGCCTGTTCAGCTTTATCTTAGCACAGAATCAAGAACAAAATCTAAACGATCAAACATTAATTTTCTGTTATATTGAGCAGAGCTATCAATAACACATTTTGTAAAAATGTAGAAACTGGTGGAGGCAGACCCGTGAATGTGAGGAAAAATACAGTTTTCCCTAACATTTCCTTAAGTGTGATTCAGCCAAACATGAGGAAATATTTTGAAACATTTCAACTTTACTACTTGAACCTCATCTGGATAAAGTGGGTAAAGTTACTAATTTCTTGGAAAAATATCAACCCTTTAAAAGAATTTTCTCGTGGGTGGTGAAGGATCCAAAGACTACTGATACAGGAATTAAACTCTTGAAAAAAAGGGCTGACAATTTTGTTGGGGTTGATGGATGGAGGGATAGAGTGGCTAAACCAGGCCGAGACAGGAAGTAAATGGAGAAAGTCAAAAGAGACGATGAAAGAAGATAAGAGACCATAAGCAAGTGGTTAAGAAAGAGTAAATGAAGGGAAATGGCGATCCAATTCAAGTAAAAAAAAAAATTTAAAAAAAAGATGGAGTAAGGAGTGAGAGAAGGAACAGAAGAGTAGGAGGTGTAAAAGAGACTGAGAGGCAAAAGTAACACGCTGAAAATATTGAGTGATATGAACAGAAGAAATTCATGAGAGAATAAAATGAAAAAAAGCAAGATATGGCTTGAGAGCCTGAAAGTATTTACCTAAATGAGTAAGGTAAACAAAAATGAAGAGAGTGTAACTAGTCCACCGTGCTCCTACATGAATACGCACTGAAGGATGTTGCCAAATTAAACACTGACAGCTCTGCCTTAGCACCACTACCCAATCTGCAGCTGATCTCTACTGCACAACCTAAAAGAACGGAAAAAAACCCAAAACAGTGACTTCAAAAGTCGTCAGACAGAACGCTGGGCATCAACTTGACAGGTGTTGGGTTGTTTTGACTCTTTGTCAGTAATTCTCGAGAGAAATACAGAAATGTAAGAATAAAACTGCTTTTGAGAAGTGATGGAGAGTCGGAAATTTGAACGTTTGCCTCTGTGAAAAGGTTCTTTCTGGTGGAATTCCACGAGGAAAACTCACAAAATATGTTTCACTTAGGGTGAAAAGTAAGATTTAGGCTGCACTAAATATTAACGTTCGGATAAAAGGAACAGATGTGAATCAAAAAAGATGGTTACATTGACAAAAGCTAGAGAAGCACCCAGGGAGAGCAGTGCCAACAAATGCCAATGTCCTCACACTGTTTGAGACAGTAAACTGGATCTGCAGCTAAATTCAATAAGTCTAGTCTAGTCTTTTCATGAATCACGGAGGAACGAAAAAGATAGCATCACCAAGAACTGCTTGTATCATATTCTAACATTAATGCTCATAAAGAAACTTGATGCATGTCAGCTGAATCTGCTTGATAAAGACCAGTCAGACAAGTTGGGGGTTAAGTCTGGTGAAAAATCTTGTAATGTGTGACCCCTTCTGCAGATCAGTCGCGTAATGTGAATCCACGAGAACCTCATAAATCCCGATCACAAGACAAGCATACTGTGTGGTGTGAACAATGCGACACGCCTACAAATCCTGCAGTATGAACTACGCAAACGGTGATATGCCACATTTAAGGGTTTCAATTTGCTCAACATTCTTAAAGAATCCAATAAAATTCCACATTAATACTGGTTTAAAACGTAATGTTTGATGCCAAAGCACTAACTGGCATTGCGAAAATTACAGGTGTATTCAGTAGGTTAGACTGAAATTCTAGAAACAATCAAGAATTTTTTTTTTTTTTAAACGTTTATGATGTATTTTTTTTTTAGTCGTGTTTGACCGCCAACATGACAATCGGTGGAGACATTGGCTTCAGTGATGGATTACCCTTTTTGAGTACTGGTATTTTTCACTAAATCAGTCTTAATGTCAGTAAGATTACCTGATTTAAAATGTCTAACAAACACCGGACCCGGAACATTAAATCGATCTGTTGAAGAACTTTCTTCCTGATGATGCTCCGCTACAACAGTTTGTTGGGTGGCAATTCCTGAAGCAGCAACTGAAACAAAAGTCAGCTACATCCATAGGACACGCATGGTATCTTTCTTTGCCATTATTCAATATTGTCCTTCCTCTCATAAAACAAAATTGTTCCCCATTATTTCTCTCTCTTTCTTATTGCTTACTTTTCTTTCTCTTCCTTCCATGTCCTTCTCATTTGTCTTCGGTTTGTGTCTTTCCAACATTTGTTTTTTCCTCATCAGTGACTTCCTCCATCTTTCACACTTCTGTCCCGTAAACCATCTCTGATGTAAGGAACCACAGCACAAAACAACACACACCGAGCTGTTGAGAACATCAAACACTACTTTAGTAATCAAAAAAATGTGGGTAGAATACACTAAAAGTAGAGTTTGACTTCAGAGGAGCCGACGTCTTTCTGTGAGTTTTATTTTGCAGCTTATTCCAGTCTCTCTAGGTTCAAAGCGTAAACATTCTGGATCACATAATTGCTAAATCATTTTATTCCTGCTGCAGAGTTGAAGAATCAGCAACACTTAAAACTAAGAAAGGAAACTTAAGTGGCTCGGATTTTGTTTTTATTTGAACAGTACTGATCCCCTATTTTGATCTCTGTAGAAAATGACCAAAATTATATTTTTGCTACTTTAGCTTTTCAATGATGTTACAACATTTTATGTTGAAAGACTTGAGACATTTATGATTATACTTGATGTTGTGTTTCTCAAAGAATTTCACTGTTTCATTTGAATTAATCCATTTATATCAGAAACATTAAGATCTTTGAGGTGCACATTTTAATTACAGTGATATATTTAATTTCTGTGCAGAGAAATGTAACTATTATCCCTGAGTAATAGATCATATTTTCATGGTGTGGTTTGACATCAGCTAAAAAAGAAAATGTATCTCATGGAAAGACTTATAGATCTGATTGTGAATTTACATATTAAAGTTTCAAATAACTTCAACAGGACAGAGAACAAGGCAAAACAGCTGCAAATCCAGGCAGCAACCGTTTTTAGCCATTTGGAGAACTTTCTGCTTTAGCTACTAACCAAAGCTAACCCAAGTGTTGAGATACTGTAGATACTTCAGACATTGTACACAAATCATAAAAGCTAACTACAGCATGCATCTTGAAAGAGCCTTTTATTTTAATTTTAACACTGCTTTCAATCACTGTTTCATCAGATTTAAGTAACATATATATATTTTTAGAATTTATGCACTAGATAGCCTCTGTTACCACAATAGGAAAATGTGTGGTTTGAGTAACCTAATCATACTTGGGAAACTTTCTTGATTAATAAACCCACACTGTCATCTGAGGCTAAACAGAAATAAGTGAAATAACCTTTTTATCAGGCTTAAAGCAATGGGCGATATGCTTGTCAGTTTCCATGGTTCCAGCCCGTAATTTTAATTCATTACATACTTCGACCATGCAATAGAGTTTTAAGAAGTAATATGTATGCTCACATCACATATTTCTTTCATATTGTGCCATAGATAATGCCCAATCTCAAGACAGATATGCCAAAGGGGAGTAATGAGCAGATTACAGAGTACTGCAGCTTTATCATTCAGCACTGAACTCCACTTGAGCCACTGTTGCCAGGTAAAGTAACAGAAACAAACAACCCAAATTATTGAAAACAAACTCAAAAATCCAGTTAACCTTTGTACCACCTGTGGTGCTTGGGCGTAACAAGCAAGGCTGTTCTTTAAAAACAAGTGGACTTGCAAACCTGTTGCCCAGAGCATGAGTTGTAAAGCGGTATCACAAGATACAAGAAAACTCTGGTAGGATGTAATATTCTGATTGAGGATGTAGTATTAAGGTCTTAACCAAGTTATTATTGGGGAATTGTGACTGATAGTTTAGCTCACCAGCAAGCCCTGCAAGTAACGTCAACAACACCTATTCGAGAAAAGGACTATTTCCTCTATGATAAATGTAAAAACCAGCGAGATAAGAGTAGTCTAAGCTGAAGATGAATTATCTCTGACTGCATTTTTAGATTATTTAGCTTCTCTGGATTTGCAGTCGCAGTTGAAGAGTGGTGCAGTGGCTTCAGCATGTTATTAATCTAGTTGGCTGCACCTGTTAAGGTGTGGATGTAAGTAAACAAGACTTGTTGCTGTAGCTCAGCATGTAAGTACATGTCTTTGGTAAGTACTTTGGTAAGTATCTCAGTTGCAGTCCACTGTGGGGATATAGACTACTGTATAAGAACAGCTGTGGACATCACAGATGCAATTCTTTGAAACTGCATTAGAGTCTAGGAAGACATGTTTCATCCATGTGCAATAGCACAATAAGATGTGTCCCCCTCCCAGGTTCATCGTGACATTGATTGTGTTTTTCTAAATATGAACTGTACAGAAGCATGTTCATCTTATCAGTCTCATAGATATGGTCAGGCTGTCCCTTTTCTTCACTGCCTGGAGGGCTCAGACCCGTATCACCAGTTCTAGTCTCTAACAAATAGAAAGCCAGCCACATCACACAAGGGAACCTATGTTCATCATGAATAAGTGGATGAAAAAAACCCCATAAACATACAGCTACTGAAAACTAGTAGTGTCTTGAATGAAAGTCTAAATCTAACAAAGTTGAAGTGCTTCTCCTAACATGACAAAGTTTACATTGTGTATGCAGAAAGTACAACAACTTGGTGTATCAATGATCTCGAAATGCCTGCTGTTTCTCCCTTGAAGGGTGAGTCTGTGTAAGATACCGAGAGTGTACATGTCCTGATCCAGAACAGCAAGTAACAAGCTAAAAAGCAAACTCTATATCAGTCACAAAGGGAAACCCTCTTACTCAAGCTGAAGTTTTACAAAGTCAGTTATGTGTTGAGTGAGTTTCATGACCTCTGGGTCCATGAAACCTGTAGGAAAAGCATTCCTTGCTTCCTTCCTGTAAAAGGTCCTTTCTACAGATATGTGGCTTCTGTCCGACAGCAGCGATACACGCCAAGAGATTAACTTGTGGCCTGACATCCCTGCAAGAAGCTTGTAAAACCAGCAGAGTATGTCATGTGATGGATCCCAAGAGCTCCCACACTAATTCAAAATCTCTCTACAACATACCAACCTGCCCTCTTAAAAATAGATGGAAAACGCTTCACTTCTTCACATCCTGAATTATACGCAGCAGACCTTCCGCATTATCCATTTACACTTTATACTCAGTTTCTAGGGTGGTTGTGTGTTTTGAAAAAGTAACAAAAAGCATTAATCAAAAGCTCCATAAACGTCTTAAATATCTGCAGTTTATGTTCTTACGAGGATGTAAAATACAAACTATTACATGACACAATTGTTTTTTATTGTGTAGCACCACCCTCTGTGCTGCCAGCTCTGTCTGATTGAGGACTATAGTTTGCAAGAGGAGGATGGAACGCGGATCCTTTAGCTACCAGACCCACTGGCTCTTGACTCATTAGTTTAACTAACATTTGTCCCTCAACATTATTACAACCTATATGCAAGCTGTAGCTGCTGCGTTTGCCTAGGCCTATTCTTCGTGGGTAAGTATCTCTTCAGAATGTAGACTTTTCTGTAATTTCAACCCATTTGCTCTTCACACTTAGTTTACATCCACCCTACGGTTAGTAACAGATTGATTCTGTTTACTTGTGAAGTAAGACGTTGTCTCTTTCCCACACAACATGGTGCATTCTAGTGAACATCATATATGTTCATTTGTTTACTTGCAAACTAAGACAACAACACATACTGTTTACCACACTGTACTTTGCATTCTTATTGACCCGGGCCATTTGCCCCCTACAGCCCAGTGTCACAGCATGATGCATTCTTGCGACCCCCTGCAGTTGACTCTCATAGTATGAGGTGATCAGTCAGAGCGAGAACTAGATGTAAACTTTATGGGCAACCTGTTCTATTAGTGAATTCTCTGTAGATTAGCCCATGATACCATATACAACATGTATGCAAACTAAGAGGGAAACCTTTTTCATGTAATTTAAACCTACCTCTATTTGCTATAAACAACCCATCCTCCGTTCAGTGTCACAGTATGGTGCAGCCAGAGACAACCACCCCACACATCTAATTATTTTCCCATCTTTACCTTACAGGGACCGGTCTTTGACGCTGTTAAAATGCTGACCGCTTCTACAACTTAACCTTTTCTATTAACCCTAACCCTTTCTCTTATTTAAACATTCAACTAATATATTTCTCACAACCTCCTGACTTTAGCTGTAATCATTCTTAACCCTAGCCATAAACTCCCCCTTCCTTCCTTAGATCTCTTCAACAGATGGCTAATCTATGTCAAACAAAGGTCACACGTCAAAATAGCTTGATCGATCGATAAGAGGTCAAAAGTCATATCCCCAGATGTCAGCAAACGGATGTCAAACAAAGGTCACCTGTCATATTAATTTGATTGATCGATAAGAGGTCAGAGGTCACCTGTCAAAATGAGTTTGATCGAAGGTGTCCTTTTATTTCTCTATTAACAATAAAATATAGCAAAGCTTCAATTCTTTGGTTCATCTGGTATCAGATATCAAAGAGAAGCATATAAAGCCTCAGATGGACAACTCTACAAGCCTCAGTGAGCATGTTAAATGTTACGGCCATGGAAAAGCACCCCCCAGTGAAGCATGGTGGTGGTAGTGTGATGCTACGAGGGTATGTCTCAGCAGCAGGTACAATAGTCAGACCTCAGGGAAGGATTATCTTTAGCAAAATGCAGAGAAGTCCTAAGTGATTTACCAGTACTTCAAATCACACAGACAAGCCAAAACTGGACAGGCTTAGGGACACATTTATGACTGCTCTTGAGTTTAATTCCACACAGAAGATCTACGGAGAGAACTAAAGCTGGTAGTTCTCATCCCATTACACAGAGCCTGAGAGATTGTGTCAGGCAGAATGGGAACCCTTGTTCAAAAAGACTGTAAGTTGCAATAAAACAGCTTTTCTCTTGTGTTGAAGTGTCTGCTAAAAGAGAAAGGGTCTAAATAACGACTGAAATCACTGGTTAAAAAAGTACAATTAGCTAATAGTTCAAATCAAATCGGATATTATCAATATGTCTTATAAAAACTGTCTTATACCATTTATATATATATATAAATATGAATATATACACCGTTCAGTTTGAACACAGATTAAATATGAGACAAAACACCAGGGGGCTCGATGTATTTCTTTATATAGTCTTAAGATATATTTCTGTAGAAAACCATATATTTACATTTTTTACAGTCATGCTTTTATACAGTACGTACAAAATTTACATATAAATATAGAAACATTTTACTGGATAAATTTCAGTGCTTTATAAATTGTATTTGCAGAACTTTGCAGCTGACAACAAAACACGCACACGCAAAAACAAGCGTTTTGTTCACGCTCAGTTCCATATTTACAGTATTTTTTTGCACCTTTTAAGGTCTCAGAACACTGTTGAATGAGTGTAACTGAAGCATTAATCCCAGTTACAGCTTCTGGACTTTGCACCTAAACAACAAAGCCTGTTAAATAGTGAGGTTCATGGTATCTCTATCTATTTAAGACGATACATTTAGGTGCAATTTGGCCTTTCAAGGGGCTGGATTGGAATCAACATGAAGCACATAATCAATAATCTGTTCCATAACCACCGACATATAAATACTTTTCTTGCACCTCCAGGTTGTATTTCAAATATTATGCTAAATAATTAACTTTTTATGCCAGAGCCATAACAGGTTCTATAAATCATGAGACCGTTACCATTAATAAATATCTGTGTGTTATGGTAAAATAATATGAAATATCTCTTTTATAGGTAAAATATATGATGCTATGTCTGTTTAAAACACAAATAAAGACGTGTATGGCTGTAAGGTTGGTCTGACAAGTGAGCTCCTGGACTGCGGAAATAGGATTTAAGCCATCCTTCAGCAGCACAGCGCCCCCCTGTGGACAAAATACGTTACACGCGTTATAATTAGGATTACACACTATGTGGAAATAGAAGTCCAGTTTGCCTCATAGCAACAAAACCAGTGGAAAGAACGCAGAGCTCCAAGGAGAATGCCCTGTTTTGGTGTCGGCTGCATTGAGTTAGCTGCTTGTTAATGAGCTCATGTGTTCAGTGCGTTTGTGTAGGGCTTCTGGAGGCAGAGCGAGCCGTGTTGAGGGAGAGGATGGCTGTAGTAGTGTTCGATCAGAGATGGCAGGTTTGGGAAGGTCACTTCACTTTCCAGAAATGTGCAGTCACCCTGGTGAAAACCCAACAGTGAACAGGTTGAATATGTGCAGAAATGGATTCGAACTCTTTAAATACACGGAGTTAAAACACAAGGTTTCTCACCTCCTCAAACAGTCTGTAGTTTCTGGCTTTGTTTATACTGATATCCCACACCACCAGCACCTGGATGATACAAAACAGTCCTTTTATTCAGATTTATTTAACTTGTTCTGGACTTATTATGGTTTAAATGTGCAAATCTGTTTATGTTGGTTTTGGATCTTTTTGAGAAGTGGAGAAAAATAAGGAAGATGAAAACAGAAGAGGCCTAAAAGTGAGAGAAAGTCAGGAGGATGTTGCATTGAATGACTGGGGAAAGCATGGGACTTTCCCCCAAGCCAAGCTGTTTGTATACACTATTTATTTCCATTACGTCTCATTTTTAGTAGCAGTTTGGTTACATTTACGCACCTAAACGTCAGCTGGGTGCTTGGTTGTTTTAACTGCTACACATATGTGTGTCACAGCATGCAGCCAAAGATATTTTGATATCTGGACTGTGCTAGATTATAGACACTGATGAAAAAAATCTGTGTAAGTTTAGGCTCTATTTAGGCAAACAAATGTGACTTTAGATGGCCAATGTGTTCACTTTGACACCTTGCTGATGTTTGTTGTGTTGAAAGTACTGTACTGTGCAGAAGTTTTGAGCCACACCTCATTTCTTTATACATTGCCAGGACATTCAGAGATTAATTTAAATGGAAATGCAGTATAAAAGGCTAAAATAGAGTTTGTACAATTAACACAAGCTTGTATCTGGTCTGAGCTCCTTTACTCTCCAACACAGCCTGAACCCTCTGAGACGAGCTTTCTGTCATTTCTTTAAGGAGTCTTCAGGAATAGTTCTCCAGGCTTCTTGAAGGACATCCCAAAGCTCTTCTTTGGATTCTGAGATATGCCAAGTTTTCAGCTAAAAGCTCCTTATTGGTCCAAAAATACTATTTCATGTCTGTCAAACTGTGTTATCTTCGGCCCAAAAGAAACGGGAACAAAGGATGAGTCTTTGCAACAGGTTGCTAGCAAGCCTGAAGCCTTTAGCGAGCCTAAAGATACAATTCAAAGTTGCCTGCTATGAATAGACACAACACAGATTCGTTTGAATGATTCATAGGTCAGACTTTAGCGGCCGGACGAAGGCAGCAGCACATTCTTTTTGAAAATGGTACAGGGACTGGACTTATGAGAGAAAATGCAGCCAATGTCTATGAAAAACTTGGAGAAACCTGGAGAACTCCTGCTCAAAAGCACTTTAAAAGATGACAAGAAAGTCTGCTTCCTTGGAAGTGACGTACGAGGGATGGGCCACGACTTTTCAACAGTCCTGGATATACTATGATATATGACTTAACTCATGATATTCTATATCCATACATGTATTTGGCAAAGTGTTTGAGAAACCAAGGTGTAACGGATAAACTTTGGAAGATTACTTTTTAAGTACCAAAATTCATTGTGATTTGCTCCGTAAAAGATTTCAGTCCAGAATGGCTTTGGCTCATGTTTACAGCATGTTTACAAGCAGATTTAGTTATAAGAAGAGTTATTCTACTGCTATGCATTGACCAAGCAGCATTGAACTTTTCTCACCTTCGATGTTTTGGTTCCTGAGTTTCTGATGCCGTACAGCCCGTCCTGTGGAGGAATGGGGCTCTCTTTGAATAACCTGTGAGAACAAACATCACCGTCGGTCACAGTTACTTTAATAAACACAATTTCTGGTGGTTGTAATGATGTAAGCCTGAACTAAAATAGAACTACATAAAACCCTGCAGGAGGAGAAGACATCTTTTTCCCACTAGAGGGAAGAAACGCTCCACAAAGCAGCTCTGCTGGTTTTGCTAAGGGAACATTTCAGCTCTCAGATCTATATTAAAAGTGAGCGTGTGTCGTACTTTTCTACAAAGCTTGTTTCAGTTGAGTCGATGAACACAGAGTCTGGCAGCTGCACCTGCAAAAAGAACAAGATGGATGAACATAATGCAAACAAATCGGGGTCGATTGAGACGTAATTCTGTCAGATTTTATAAAGCAAATCTGGTCAAAACGAATTCACGAAGAATAAAAGTTCAGTTTAGACTAAACACGTGGCTTTTGAGTTCTTATCATTCAGTCAAGATGAAAGCCGTTTTCCAGAGCAGCATCTATACATACATTCTCGTAGTCGTCATCAGAATCGTCTCCTCCGCTGTGTTTGTCCAAGACCCGTTTCCTCTTGTACTCGGTGGGGCTCTCGTCTCCCAGCGACCGGAAGCTCTGGCCATCTGGAGATGCTCTTCTGACAGAAAACATTACTTAGAGAGGCAGCTTCAGATGGATGGTTTCATGCTGTGGCGGTCAGTTTTTATTTCTACGTCAGTTGTGGATCGTATGAGAACTTTCAGAAAATGATTTTGAGTTAAACTTACTGAAGAGGTGTTCCTGGCTTGGACTTGACTGAAGGCAGTGGAGGTTTGGCTGTTGGTGGAGGCGGTCTGGGCATCCCCGGCTTACACTGTAGTCCACTTTTAAGTAGTGGAGAGATTGGAGGCTTGCAAGGCAAGGGCGTCTGGCTGAGGAGCGCAGAGGGCCCTTCGGTGTGTGCAGAATGAGGCGGCGGTATACTTGGCTTGCTGCGATGACAGCCGCTTCCCAGTGACTGGCTCGTTCCGACATTAAGGGCGCTGTGGACCGGACCGTTTAGAGCCAGCCTGGTCTCTAACTGATTACAGATGGGCAGAGTGGCGGGGGACTGGATCGACACCCCTGAATGAAGCTTCCAGACTTTCTTGTCATTCCCGGGCCCCCCACCGGTGGTTATCCTACTCTGAGGATATTTCTTCTGACTGGACGGAGGAGGGGGAGGAGGTGTGGAAGACCAGGGATTCTGCCGGTGGGGGGCAAAAGGTAGTGGAGGGGGTGGACCTTTGACATCCTTCTGAAACAAGGAAGTGGAAACAGAAGGCGAGGGCTTTTTGGGGAGTGGGCTGGTGGGGTTTCTGTGTTGTGGCGGGAGGGGCGGAGGAAGGCCTTTGGAGAACCCCAGCGTGGAGTCTTGATGGAGTGGGAACGCTGCCGGCACTGGTGGAGGAGGGTAGGAGGGGGGCGGTCCAGTGGGTCGATCTGCAGAGGTACAAAAATGAACTCAGAACGGCTTGTTGTTTTGAGGCTAATCCTCTTCACAGGTACAGCAAACGGTGCGTTATGAGTGTTCAGCATCACCTGTAGATGTTGGCGAGCAGTCGCTGTCTGGCTTCAGATAGTCTTCTTCATCTTCTTCGTCATCCTCAACGACGTAATCTTCACATAAAAAGAGGAAAGTGTTATAAAGACGTCTCACAGATCACCCACTCCTGTAAGTCATGTCAAAAGGTTATATATATATACCCCAGATTACCAAGGAAAGCTGACATGTTACAGTGTCATTATTTACTGCGAACTCGGCCAAAATGCAAAACATAAAATCTGTAAAATCTGAATTTTTGCTGGTCCGGAGCATTCAGGTGTGTGTTAACACAAGGAGGACAGACCTCAGCAATGATCTTAGAGCAGCAACTGTTGCTGCCCATCAATCTGGGTTACAAGAAAGATTATTTACAAGAGGAAAACATTTAAGACGGTTGCCTGGACAACTGCCAGGAGGTCACCCCAAGGTCAGACTGCAACGTTCAGAGGAACAGCAAAAAAACCAATGAGCTACATCTCAGACTCTACAGGCCTCAGTTAGCATGTTAAAGGTTAAAGGTCATGACAGCACAATTAGAAAAAGACTAAACTAGCATAGTTTGTTTGGAAGGTACGTGTTATGTCCCGATACATAAAACCCTGAGCTGTACGACAGCTTACATGACTGTAACTTACCATCTTCTGTGTTATCAACAGCATGTTTAATATCCATGGGCCTCTCAATCGTGCCATAGAAGCTGTCTGCATCTGAATCCGAGTCACTGTAGAGAAAGGTAGCATTAGTACAGTAGCCTGATATGCATATATCCTGAATTTTAGGTAGAATTTTCTTCATGGCTAATAAGCTAGTGCTAATAAGCAAGTGCTAATAAGCTAGCTAGCAAGCTATCTTGCTAGCTAGCTAAAAAGAGACAATAATTGAAAGTTTTTCCAATGTCTCTCGCTTTCTAGGCATAAACTAGCAGTTTTAATCAGGCCTTCTATCATATTTGACGTGAATGACACGATTAGTGACAAATAAAGCTAACTAACTTAGACTTTTCATTGTCATGTCATTACTGATTTACTATATCAGTCACACTGTTAGCCAGAAGCTAAAACCTGCCTCCAGAATCATGATTCATGTCATACTACAGGTAATATGTGAATGAAAATATGGCACCAGGCTGTTACAATCTATAAGATTGTTTGCTGTTTTCACACTCAACTGTTAAAGGTCAGTGACATCCCACAGGACACACTTAATTAGAGTTATACCACATTCCTTTTCAGTATGTGGTAAACAGTTCAGTTGTAATGTTTTATTCAGTTATAATGACTGAGCTGCAGTTTATTTTCCAAGGACCCTCAGCGTGAAACATCCCCTGATAAGCTATGATATGATTTCATGAGTTTACCTTGGAAGGTGGGACTCTTTTCTGTCATTATAGTGATCTATCTCCCTTCGCAGGTGCCGCATCCATTTCTGAAAGACAGCAATCAAAATATATAAGTGATTTTTCTTTAATAACCCTACTTTTTTTTTTACATGAATTAGCATTAAATAAATTACAGTGTGATATTTCAATTAAAAATGGTAAACTCACAATAAAAACTCAGGTCTAAATGGACTAAATGTAATTTTGTTGTATTTTTCTGAGTATAAAGCCTGAACACAGAGTGAGCAGTGCTATTCTCACCCTCCTCTCATCCTCGCTGGCTGCAGAAAATAACCACGTTCTGTGTTTCTTGCTGAAGTGGACGATCTTAAAGGGAAAAACATTACTGGATGTTGTCTCCTCTGCCGCTCTCATCACCCTGAGGAAATAGATAAATTCAGGAGTTATGCTCGGATGTTTTTCTATTCATTAGTATATAAAGACATTTACATTCTGTCAATGGATCGCTGGAAAATGTGCTTTACAAAGCATGTTATTCCATCTGGGAACCACACAATTGATTGGCTTTTAGCGAGCTCATGTATTCTGAACAGAGAACCAGTTTCACAAGTCAGCCAAGTAGATTATTTGGTTTTCGGGTTTAGCTTATTCCGACACTGTTGTCGTGATCCTTATTCTCATCTGACTGATACTTGGTTCATGGTGGGAACAATCTTTAGGTTCCAAGCAATTTTTTGATCAAAATATGTGAACCACAGTGGTTATTTACTGGTCTCAGAGACCTAAAAAGATACTGAACCCAGCTTTTACACCCAATAATTAGAGAGCACCCTCAAGATTGGGATTTTCTGGGTCCCATGGGACATGAAGCACATCTTGCATGAGTCAGAGGTCGACAAGAAAAAAAAAAACTCTGCATAACCACAACGATGGCAGTTGAGGCGGTAATTAAAAATCCACGATGGTGACATTAAGGCCATTCCAAGAACACCAGGGCTAGCTGGTCGCTTGAGGAGGTAATTAAAGCAGAACTATTTTAATACAAAAGCGAAGTGAGTCTCATGTCTGAGGAAATGACACATTTTTTGAGAATCGTTTCTTTTGTCAGAATGCAGGCAGAAATCGCTGGTGATCCAGTAGGGGCAGAATTAAGAAAAAAACAACCCTACAAAGGGCTCATCTCCAGAGCCCAATTAAATGCAAATGCACCCACAATCCTCGGCTTTGTCGGACATGAGCCTAAAGCTTCCAATTTCAAATGGACAAGAAGCAAGTTAAAAACTCTTCAGACTGAAGACTTTTGGCAGCTGATGCATTTATACTGACCTGTTATAGCCATTTAGAGAGAACGCCCCCTGCGGTGCAGGCGAGGTACTGCTCTTAAAGTAGTACACACAGCCTTTATGGATGATGGTGTACCTCAACGGCCCTGTAAGACATTGAAAGTTTTTTTAATGCTTGATGTAGAATCACTAAAAATACAGTTATATAACTAAATATGAGAATAATCATCTTCTTTGTGTCCATCCGTCAGCAATCTTTTTTTTTATATGATATTTTTATTACTTTTCTGACATGAACACAGACTACAAAACAACAAAACAACATGGCCACAAAAACAAATATCTGACTACTTGTGTGTTATACACAGTACAATACAAAAAAACCCATCTCCCTATATAAATAAGCTGTGAGTATGTGGGAACAAAGTATATAAACATACAGATATATACACCATCACACAAATACATAAGGAAACGCTCAGTCCAGTTACCATTGACAGCGATGCAGTAGATACATATGAGCAAAGAAAGAAGAGTAATAAAGAAAATAACTGTTAATTTAGAGAGAAAAGGCTATATATATTTTTTTAAATGAGAATGAATAGATTAAAAAGAAATGAGTTTCAGCAATCTTTTGACGATGTACTCACATTTCATGAGGCTGAACTGGCTTCCTCCCTTCTTGTGGAGGTATCCTGCTGTGGAAACTCCTCCTGGCATGGTGAGGAGGTTCTGAGCCCCGATGGCTCGCATCGGCACTGGCCAGCACACCTCTGGAGACGACATGGTTCTACAGGAGAAGAGCGGAGAGAAATAAAGGTGAAGATATGAAAATCATCGCAGAAGATCATGGAAATGAGGCATGAAGTACTGGGTAGAGGTTCATTTCGAGTAAAAATAAAACCAACAAGCTCTGAGTGTCCGAAATGTTTCCTCCTCGAAATTTAGATTTGGATCTGGGCCCCGGGCAGCAGTAATCACTCTAAAACGTTTTTAAACATGTCTGAAACTTGGTATTTGAAACACATCAGTCAGAGATAAAGCATTCATAATACACCCAACATACAAACGTCCCGGTTTTAATGGCAAAAAAAACACAGCTCAGTTTTCTTTTGGTGCTGGTGGACAAGGCTGACCCAGTGTCTGAGCCTTTTTCTGTTCCATGGATCGCTCCGTAACCCCTGACGATTTGGAAGATCACTAACAACAATGACAACCAATGACATGAGGGGGGAAACATGAGAACCAGTGCATTTCCCACCTTTTTCTTCTCTAAACCAGCCTGATTCAGGTGGGACCTGCTCAGGTGCTGCCTACCTCCTGTTGAGACTCTTGTTAATGCTCTGAACAGCAGGACTCTCCCTCAGCAGGCTGACTGTGGAGGAAAACACTGTCGAAGCTAAAGCCGGCAGGAGGTCCATGATAGAGACGAACAGGCTGGACTTTCTGTTCTTTCTGCCCTCTCTGGGTTTACTGCTGCGCCTCATCTGATCCAAACCGAGACGTAGGTGTGCTTCCTCTGATTAGACTCACTCTCCACATCACTCTTCAGCGCTCTTTACAGTGTCTTTTGAAGCCTCTCTCTCCCTCTCTTGGCTGCTTTGGTTGATTATCATCTCTCTCTCACTCTCCCCCACACATAAACACAGTCAAACTGAGATAATGGGCTACACGTACACATTGATTTATGCACAAACACACTTTTAGTTCAGACAGGAAATGCACAACATCCTGAGCCCTTTTGCAGGAGTTTTTTAGTCTTGAACTATATGTTTGTGTGTGTGTGCATGCGTGTGAGCGAGAGCAAAAGTAAACACCCCCTAATGAAGGTCTTCATCTTCTAATGTACTTTTATGCAACTTCCAGCTTATCAGCAACATCTGCTGACCTCAGACCAAGAGAGGGTGTGTGTAGATGGAGTCCAGGGCTGCAGTACTTTAAGCCAAAACCCACCTTTTCCCCAAAAAATAAAAATCTCTTATTCTTCATTGATTGATTTTTCAATCTGTCTCATGTTGAGGTTACATTCTCGGTATATTTCAGCGGAACAATGTCATCCTTTGGATGATTTGTGCATTTAACTGAGTTTTATGAAGTAAAACTTACAAAAAAACACATTTCTTCGTACGCACCACCCTTGATTTCACCATCAGAAAAAATGCAAGCACTTCAGGGTGGGAAAATAGTTGGATGATACCCTCTGACATCCGTGTGAGACGTTAAGCTAACCAGCCTTTCTGACCTGATTTCTTAGCCTTAAAAGACCTCCTCTGGTTTGAATGCGACGAGTCTGAGATGCAGCGAGAACACGCGAGCTCAAAGATGTTGTGTTTCAGAACTTGATCCATTAGCGGCATCATCAGGTCACGTTTAAATGGAATATTACAAGATAAAGTTCTGAAAACTTGTGCAAAACCTCTGTCGAGTCTGTTAAATGTCACAACAATCTTCTGTTCAACACGATAGTGGGAATTATAGGGGTAACGTGAAGGTCCCAAACCCGTCTTTCCTAAGATAATGTGGAGTTGTCCCACTCAGCTTTTACAATATGAATTTAAAGTATCTTTACTTCATACAGTACATGCTGAAGTAGAGCCTCCCAATCCTTTGGTGCTGCCATCTTTGACGGCCTCCACACAGCTTGCAGTAGTGACATCTCTCAGTGAGACAACTTAGCATGAGCTACTGTGTAAATGTCAACAATATTAAATTATTTACTCCTCTCACTGACGTATATAGTGTATTAACACAGCTAAAAGCCTAATTAAGCTGCTCTTATTCAAACACTTCAATTCAATTCAATTCAACTTTATTTATATAGCGCCAGATTACAACAATTGTCATCTCAAGGCACTTAAGTAATAAAGTCCAATTCAAGCCAATTGGAATTCAATTCATTGTAATCATAATCCAGTTAATTCATATGGAGCCAATTCAAAAATAATCTCCCGTCCTGAGCCTGAGGGACTGTGGAAAGGAACGACTCCCTTTAACAGGAAGAAACCTCTGGCAGAACCAGAACCAGGAAGAAACCTCTGGCAGAACCAGAACCAGGAAGGGTCCATCCGCCTCGACCAGCTGGGGTTTGAGAAGACAGAAAAGAGGGAAAAGAGGGGGAAAAACACCATAACACCATTCAAAGGATACCTGTTGGAACAGGGAAACTCAACTTGGCTGGTGACACTGCAGTCACTATTTTGAGCAAACTGAAACTGATGCTCGGCTCTGATAAAACGATGATGTAACGGCAGCTTTATCTATTAACAGCATCTGTGCAGTGAGCTCAACTATCTCACATGGAAGATGTAATTTCTGTTAAATGTGGTAGGTTTTAAAGTATAAATCTTTGTGAAACTAATGTTTCTACAGTGCTGCTGAAATGGACCAATAAGGAGAAGGGAAACACAACCAACATGCAGAAACCATGTAAATTCATTCAGGAATAGTGAAACCTTACATCATCCACAAGTTCATATGAAATCTCTGGACATTTTATTATTGAATTATTTCACTACTGAGGTAACAAGAACTTACAAATGATGAAAATGTGTGTTTTTTAAAGGAAGTCTGTTACAATACCGAGACTAATGACTGTGTTTTTTCCCTCTGGGTGCGCACACATCCAATAAAAAGTGTGCAGGCAAGAAACCTGTCGATATCACAAGGTTGTATCACATGTAGTCAACTCTTCTTATGCTGAGGGTGAGAAAATGTGTGATAAAAGTGTTGGAAAAGGGTGAATTGTCTGTGTTTTAAGCTTAGAAGCTCAGTGCATGAGATTTAAGAGCTCTTACCTAACAACTGATCAGGAGAAGCTGCAATAATGACATGTCTAAACAGTGCGATCATTATTTTAGGGTTTCATTTAATGGTGAATACTATCAGCTAATACAGTAAATCCTTCCAGTCATCTAAAGGCTATTACTGATCATTTTGGCCTGAGAGAAAGTACAGCTGACCAGCATCATAATCCACCCACAGCTTCTGATGGAATTCAACAAGATTAAAAAACTATGGTGGCAAAAAGGTCAAAATTATGTCACTCGGCAAGAATTTAACATGAAGATGGATAGAGGGAGCTTGAGGCATAGGAGTCTGGACACAGAGGGGGAGTGGGAACAGGCAGATGATAAATCACCAGGGTGGAGCTGTGCCCTGCTTGTGACCCGAGGGCTTCAAGAGGGAATCTATCATGAGGTTTATTCTCTCACTACTCCATGTGGTGATTACAGATATCCAGCTGATACAGACACAAATGCACAGGTAAATATGTGGGGCTCTGCAGTAACTGAGCCTAATCTCAGCCTGAGCGAGGTCACCGACCGCTTATCATCCACATGAGGATTTCCTGAAGTCTTCGTCCAAACGATAGCAGACCCAGAGCCAGCAAGCAGTACTGAAATAACACGATGCCGCTGTCACTGTGTACTCAGCACTGACATGTTTTTCATAGGAAGTGGGCCAAAGATGGGGATCGAGTGAGGCTGGGGAAGTTTTAGGAGCTTCTCTTTGACCTTTACTCCGACCAAAGACTTCACTGCACACTGAGGTGATTAAACTGATCCAACTGAAGATGATCGGCTGCTCTCAGCTTCAACAGACATTTCATTTTGTGATTTATCACACATTCAAACCGCTTTTTATCTCTCAGTCTCGCAGTGACAGTTGAACTGATTTCGGTTCTTAAAACATTAACTGCGACTACTCTGTGAACACAAACAGGCTTAAACTTCCACTTCAGAGGGCTCAGCTTTCCGTGTTATTTATAAGATTCTTGTTGTTACAACCTGCCACTTACAGGCTATTCTATGTGGGGTTTTTTGTGCATTTTACCTAATTATTCGTTTTTTAAAGGGGATTTGCATTGAAGTGCCTTAAAGTTCTTTTGTTTCTTTACCAGTCTGCCATATCTGCATTTGAACCCTCCATTATCAACTCATCAATAAAGCCAGTAGCATATTCCCATTAAGCTGGAACGTTCATGGTTAGCTAATAATTTAGCAGCAAGCTAGCTCCAGTTATGTATTCAACAAACGTTAGCTGTCACAACTTTAAATTCAAGGCTCAAACTTGGAAAGAAAAAGAAAAATCCCACTTTTCAGCTACTAATCGTTTCTACCTGCCTGTTACCAGCTCTGTTTTGTTGGATTGTTAGTTGTTGCATGTCTGTTTCACTCCAACAGATGTTTTCTTACTTTATGTGTTGCAGTTCTCAAGGTCACTGCTTAAATTTCACACAAAAACCTCTTTTAAGGAAAGTTAAAACTAAAAATTCAGTTGAAAAACTCTTTTGAATTCATATAAAACAGTCAAAATACTATTAAAAATGGGTTATTTATGGTGAAGCTATTGTTTCACAATAATCTCTAGCTTTAAGATACACACAATTACACATTCTTTCTTGGTAAGGAAGATTGCTGTTTTAGTTCAGCTCTTTCTTTACTCTATGAATAACACTAATTCACAGAAACGGGGGATGACATGACACAAGATATTTAGTCACAGAGCCCTGATCAGCCCTTTTTCAAAAAGTAGTCCAGCTTGCTAACTTTACTTGAAAGGAACACGTGTTTAAGCTTTGAATCCCTTCACCTCGCCTCTTGTTTTTCTCCTTTTTTAATCTCTCCATCCTGTACCCTGCTCATGTTTGTGAGACAGAGATGCTAATCAGAGAACTTCTGTTTGATAGGAAGGGAAGCACAGCAGCTGCACGCATACCACACTCATTCAAACATATTTCCTCACGGCTCACACTCACACAAAACACACACATGCAGTCTGAGCTCAACTGTGATTTCATATGAATTCGATTTTTGATCTGATTTAGTCAACAACTGCTCCAACTATGAGAATGGAGTTGATCAGTATCATCAGATAAGGGGGAACCTCATCAAGATGACTGATAGCTGATGGAGGGGGAATTCAATTAACTGGAGCATGAAGAGCTGCTAAAACCAGCATGGTTATCTAAATAAATGAATATATGAGGTGATTAATGTAGCTTTACTGAGGAATCTCTGAGACAACCTCTAAATTACCCTCCTTATAATTATAAAAAAACCATTACAAAACATTGAAAGATAAATAAATAAAGCTCTTATCTGCTAAAAGGAAAAAGGAAGAGCAGCAGACTGACCACCATTTGTGGATAAATAGAATTGAAACTAGTGTGGAAAACCCCTGATGAATCATGCCTCAGGACTGTATTTCTGTTAAATGACCTCATTACAGCATCACTGTTGCAAGTCTTGCATAGTCAAGTAGTTGAATGATGTGTTAAACTGTTTGGATTCTGTTTACGTGGGGCTGCAGCGCTCTGAAAAGGTAATAAATGCATGTTTCTGAGGTGCCTGGTTTGTGTGCTTTTGGAAATGAAGCTGCAGAGCATTAAAACAAAAATCTCTTTTAGATTCCCACATGTCTCTGAAGTCTTCAGTATCTGCAACATCACGGCACAGATTTCCCCAGCTGCCAGGTGTCGGCTTCTGAAAAGCAGAATGTGGCGAACCATATGAATAATACACATGTTTTAGGCTCAGGCTTCATCACGAAGCCCCCGCTGTTTCCTTCACATCTCTCACAAGTGCACAACGCAAAAGTCATAAGTAAACCGCAGACCCCGCTGCAGCAGATCGTCCCTGAAACAGACACAGTTTGCACCTGCAGCTCACTTCCTGTCCCCCATCCTCCAGCCACAATGGCCTGAATCCTTTTCCCTTTTTAGACCTTTTTAATTTTAAATCTTTTACTTCATCGTGCAGGTGCAGGCAGGTTAATCTTAAGCCATCAGGCTTCCTTTTCAACTTCAGCCCACTTGTCCAGATGAGAATCATGAATCTGATGTTGTGGTCGAAGCTCAGTTTCTCTGAGAATGACCCTGTTTTTACAGATGTCTTATTGCTCTTTACGATGTAGCAGCTCTGTATGACCTTCAGAAAATGGCCACAGTCTGAAATACATGTCCAGGCTGTCTTGCTCCGACTGGTTTTCACATCTGCTGCTTATCTTCAAAGTAAAACCTTAAGGGTTTTTACAAAACTACACCGTAACAGAAAGAAGTGTTTGCTGGTGTTTCATATGGAAAGGCACACAGAACTGGGCCCTTTCACGCTCAGTTGTCTGCTCTTGTTTTCTTTCTTTTCACATTCCTTCAGAAAAGAAAACCCAACCGGAGATAAATTGTGCGAGGAGATCATTTCAGAGCACAAATGGCCAGCGATGCATATGATTTATTCGAAATACAAAAGCAGAACAGAAACAGAAAGTTAACTTTTACGTTACACACCAGCAGCAGTGGACACACAGAAAGCTGAAACAATAAAACCGGGTCCACTTTCTCTACCTGTGTCTCCAACGCATCATCTCTTCCTGTGTCCAAATATGGCAGAAGCACTCAACAGGAACTGCACTGTCGTCACGCTCCCATAACGGCCGCAGGAAGGATTCCTCTCAGACTAAACGCACAAGTTTAAATCAAATTCCTGCTGCAGCTGCACATCCCATTTAAAGAAAAAATCTCAAAGATAAAAATCCTGATGCACTCGAAAGGTAAAGAGAGGTGCACCGAGACCGTGAGCCAGGAAGAGAAAGCTTTGAGTTTGTCTCTGACTACAGGCCCACCCCCGTTACTCCTCCCGAAACTGGGGTCGAACATGAGCACACGTTTCCTGTAAACGTCTTCTCCTCTTTGTCTCTAATGCAAACCCTGCAGAGGAATTACTGAGGCAACAGCAGCCAGCTGAGGCGACAGGACCGATTCATCGAAAAGCCACCAAGTCACTGGACATCCTCTAATACGTCTCATAAACAAGCCCTCTGTGTATCTTTCCCTCCCTTAGCTTGAATTTAAACTGTAGCCTGAATCTTTGTATGTACTTTACTTAGAGTAACTTCAGTTCTGAGTTTCTTGCACTTAGAGTTTAACCGTTGTGTGAAAAACAAGATATGAAAGAAATTATTTGACTTACAGCACTGTGTTCTTATCCCTTGGTGGCCTAGAGCAGCTTCACCTTTACCAGCTGTTTACCCATTAGTGCATCATCAACATAATGCAACATTAATTCCACTCACAGGAGACATTTACTGTGGAATGAATCCTTCTATTTGACAGTATGCACTTTACATTTAGCTGCTGTTACCCGCTACCTGAATGAAGGACTTGGGTGTGATTAATTGCAAAATGAGGCTTTACCTTGGGCCTCATATATCTGAATAACAAAGAGTGCTGTTAACTGAGCCATAAACGCTGAAAGAAGCTCAGATTAGGCTCTTTGGGTAGCCACTGGCAGAGATGTGAGTAATGTTAATAAAATCTAGGCGATGTGGTAAAGCGCAACAGAGGTAATAAATTTACAGCAGAGTTGGCTTGACTGACGAGGCAGGAGAATTTTGAATGGAGAGCTCTCCCTCATAGATCCAGAAGCCAAGGAATTGGTAAAGGTCCAGTGCTTAACAAATGTCCCAAATCACTGGAAGTTAAGTTGCAGGAGGTTGAGGTGTCCATGGATTTGTGCCACAGACTGTAATGTGTCATCTGTCCTTCATTACATGGAGAGATGTTCAGTTTATTCTGACATCATAGGTGGGTTGAAACCCATAAAGCCACAGATCCAGAGAGAGAATCCCAAGTTAGCCACTTGCTTTATGTTAGAAAGTAATAACTTGGCCAATTACGATATCCGATAGAGATGGTTTTTATCTTTTATTTTCTCATTAATGCCAGGGAAGCAATGAAATGTGTAACTTGTATCGGCAACATCTCACTGCTGACATCTCGATGAGATGAAACTCTATTTCACATGAGAAAATGAGCATGTTTATGTATTTCTGAGCTTCCGAACAGGGCTGATCTCTTCCCGGCTCGCAGGCTGACATATTTCACAACAGTCTATAACAATTCTAGGACATCAGCAACATTTCCATCGTGAATAAAGCCTCAAAGTAACCAGTTTAGAGATTTTTACCCCCAAAATAACCGGCTAACAGCCAACAGCTTCAGTGCATTTGTTGACGAACAGGGGAGGAAGCTTTACTAAAGCTAACACTAACCAATCCAAATGATGTAAACCGAGTGGTTGCACAGCACACCTGCCATTCAAGGCGACACCCAGGTTGACCAATAGAATCATTAAATTCCAAATATCCGGCACCAGATAAACCCAAAAGACAAACAAGGACATTTTCTTAGTCAGTCTTAGGACTGATCTGCAAACCAAGGCCTGTAGGAAGTCTTTTGGGAACTTATCCATAAAGGAAGTACAAGAAATACATGAAAAGCATAAAACCAGGAAGATGAAGTGAATGGCACAAGCTGCGCCAGGAGAGACAGAAACAGCATGAACTTACATGAATTCCCTTTGTTCCCGAATACACATCCTGTTGCTTAGCTTTGAACTTTGCGAAAAGGACTTTTTCTTCCTCATCGAAGGAGCGGACATGCCAGCGGACTTGACTGCAGCAGCACAGTGCAAAGTACCACCATAATTTTCAATCTCGAAGAGGTACAGCAAACAGGACTAGAGACGGAGATGCAGCTGTATGAGAAGATTAACGGAGGATTCAAATTAAAAGGCACATGTAACCATAAGGTGAACTGGTAGAAGTCTCAGCTGTGTCGTTTAGGAAGTCTGTTGGTGCTCTGAACCCCTGATACTCCAGCAGACATTTCCTGAAGGGGGTTCCTCCTCCAGGCCTGGCTTGTGATTGGCAGACTGTCTTTAGCGCGTTCCTTCCTGCTTCCTCAGAGACTGCACATGATTGGCTGAGAGATACAGCCCACACATACTTCACACACTCGGACACACAGTACCTGAGAAAGAGGTCGGGGGACTTTCCATCTAATCAGACTGGAACAATGTAGAGGCCAAGAACACGAACAGCATGCACACGCGCGCACGTGCACACGCACACACACTTCTCCAAACACAACCTGACGAAAAGCTTTGGCCCTGTGGGTTTTCCAGCTCCCTTACTAGTTTAAAGTATTTAAAGTGTGCAACTATGCTGCAACATCCGTCTGTACCTATTACTGCAAATTAAGAGAAAACCAAAATAAAGGCTTTTCTTTCCTGGAATGCATCTAACATGTGAAAATCTGATTGAATTTAACAGTAAAAAGTCACAAATTCAGCTGCCATTATGGAGAACAATGCAAAGTAACTCTAATGAGTGACAAAGTGAATGCATATATTATAAAGAAAGGAAATAATAAATAGTTTGATCAAATCAATTGATTTGTTTTGATTCAGGCATCTTTTAAGGTGCATTTTGAAACCTTTTTTGGTTACAAACAGTTCAAAATATTCCAGAATTAACTAAACTAGTCATAAACAGCCCATATATGGGATTTTATTTCACTTTTCCCTTCATGATACGGTACAGTTTTCTTCCAGTGTTGGTGTTACCAGGTCGCTGACACTTTTTAGGTGCAACCTCAGCTGAGATTTTAAGCGAGCTGAGTCAACACGGTGGTATACGGTGGTGTGAAAACGCTGCAGACCCTTGATTGTTCAAAGAGAATCATCACCTGTGGGTGTAAACAACTCTCATGGACACATTATTTACAATTCCATCCATCCATCCTTTGTCTATACCCGCTTAATCCAGTTCAGGGTCGTCAGCACTCACAACAACAAGGGTTCCAGGCTAAAATCTCAGCAGGGCTCCTTCTCTGGGTTCTCCCACAGTCCAAAAACATGCATTTTAGCTTAACTGGACGGTTTAAATGAATCTTAGTTGTGAGCATATGTGATTGTTTGCCACCACTTTACCTCTTTTCTAATGGCTCCAACCCCCCAGTATGGAATAAAACAAGTATGGGAAATGAATAGCTGAATAATAACTACACAAGTATGTCCATTAACCTGAGAATGGATTCACAGATTGTACTCAGCACAGTGAGGAGATACTGTATGCAATGGAAAACAAAGCATTGCAGGGTAGAATCTTTATTGTACCACCACATAATGGAAAAATGTTGTTGGAGTTATTTAGGTCCAATAACATGCAGGACAGCTTTTTGGCAAGTGAGCTTTAGAGAGCCGGATGGTTGAGAGTTAAGCCAAGATTGCAGTGGTGATCGGACACTGTGCAAGTTAATATTTGGATCATTTCCATGGTAGAGCAGATGTATTTAAAGGTGCAAATCTCACAATCTGGTGTAGCTAATGTTGTAGTGGAATGAATACTGATTATATTAATAATTTAAACCTATACCTAACCTATGTTACGTGAAGATTATGTCATTGTGCAACTCTGAACCTAGTTTCAGAATGACCAAAGGAGAGCTGAGGGAGAGGCGCTGCGGCTGCTGGTCTGTTTCTGCGCTGTCAGTGTTCGCATTTCATACCACAACAGTATCAGTGATGAAGCTGTCGCTCACATAGTGAGAAACATGCAGCACAACATTGCGTGAAAGAGGACGATTGTGTGAGTGTTGCAGATACAAAAGAGTTTGAGCGGCATTAGAACTTCACAAGTGTGTTTTCACCCCATCTGAACGCTGGTGGCTGCTATGTTGCCTCAGCCTCTTCATCTGTTTGCTTCTCTCCTACTGTCTGTACTTATTTACAGTCTATACCACATTTTTCTGACCACTTAAAATCCTTTAATTTTCTCAAAAATCTACTTAAAATGCGGTGCGCCTAATGTATGAATAAATTCTGGTTGTGCTTTCTGACCTAGAACTGATTTTATGTGGTACACGGTGCTCAAAAATCTGTCAAAATGCTTCAGCACGGCCTTGGTGAGCTACGAAGCTGCGCTGCTTGATGGATTGAGCATTCAGGCCACCGTAGTCAACAATAAGGTGTGTGCATTCATTCATTTTCTATACCCGCTGCCCCAAAAATGGCTCCTGGTCAGAGACATGCTGACGAAGCGGATTTCAAACTCAACCCAGTACAAGTTGAATAAAGTTTGACTTTTCTGAGTTTTGTTTAATTTAATGCACCTTATAGCCAGAAAAAAACGGTACTGTATGCTCATACAGCCAAACTCCTCCCAACTCCAAGTCCTGTGCCATGTTTAAACTGTGCCAGAATGTGTGGAACCCACATTTGCATCCAATATGCTCTGAACCTAAACCTAAATACGATGTTTTCTGTCGTTGTTGCTGACACAGCTGGCAGAGAAAAAGATATGAGCTGCTTAAGTGGCCATCACATGATATTGATTGCTTAAATATACAGTAGAATACTTTAGAATCCAAAACCTTTGTTTGCAAATCCATAACTTTCCGTACGTAACAGAAAACCTAGAATACATCTGTGCTTGTGCAATTTTACAACCTTCAGGAAGTCAGTAAGTAAACCAGTTTTATTTTTAGATTAAATGAAGTTGTTACGTAAGTCTAATGAGGCGTTGATTTTATTTTCACAGTGATTCGAAGCACATCCCCCCCTCCCACAACATCCAAAACATTTCCAAAAAAGTATCTTTAAAAGAGGGTTCCACTGATTTAACATGTTTTACTGCAGAAAAAACAAATAGGAATGTTAAACACAGCGTATAGTATGAGCTAAGGTTTGGAGCAGTACTGTCTATGGCAACAATGTGACATTTGATAGTCACAAAAGTGAGGACTGCTGGTTCCTGTAAGCTAGTCGCCCACTCCATCTAACCGCTGTATATTTCAAAGCAAGCGACACAGTCGGAGTGAGTCAAAGCAAAACTTTCTTTTCAACAAACTGACAAAGGAAACATCGGGCTGCTACTCATACTGTATCTGGTTATATTTACTGACTTATAACCTTTAACTGAAACCAGTGTGATATGGCTGTGATGTCAGCAGTGCTGCACGGAGGAAATCACAAAGCTTTAGTGATGTGCACAGCGCTGCTCATCGGGTTACTGCAACAATCCACAATCTGGCTGGTCACTTAGCTTTCTGTCACCTTATATGTAGATATGCTATGTTGTCAAAGGTTTTCACTCACCCATCCATATTAATAAATTCAGGTGTTCCAATCACTTCCATGGCCACAGGTGTATGAATTCAAGCACCTAGGCATGCGACTCGCTCCCAGGAGCTCAGTGAATTCCAGGATGCCACCTGTGCAACAAGTCCAGTCGTGAGATTTCCTCCTAAATATTCCACAGTCAGCTGCCAGTGGGATTATAACAAAGTGGAAGCGATTGGGAAAGACAGCAACTCAGCCACGAAGTGGTCGGCCACGTAAAATGACAGAATGGGGTCAGCGGATGCTGAGGTCGCCGGCTACAGACCTCCAAACTTCACGTGGCCTTCAGATTAGCTCAAGAACAGGTGTGGAAGAACCTGATCGGCCTGCACAGAGTCCTGACCTCAACCCGATAGAACACAGTTGGGATGAATTAGAGCGGAGACTGCGAGCCACAGGCCTTCTGTCAGTGTCTGACAGAATGAGCTTCTGGATGAATGGTAAAAACTCCCATAAACACCTTCCTAAACCTTGAGGAAAGCTTTCCCAGAAGAGTTGAAGCTGCTATAGCTGCAAAGGGTGGGCCGACATCATATTAAACCCTATGGATAAAGAATGGGATGTTACTTTAGCTCATATGCGTATAAAGGCAGATGAGCAATATATACCTCATATATATATATATATATACCATATTTGTGTGTGTGCTTTGTTTGTATTTCTCAGTGTGTTTTTTTTCAAAGAACATCATCAAGCAAAGAGGTGGAACAAAATTCTACATATTTGGAAGAACAGAGGCCAGATGAAGGCAAATTAAATCCTAAATATTAACCAGCTAAAGTGGTTTCGAATGTTTATAACAATAATGATAATTAAGACTAAATAGATTTACAGTTGTTTGTTGAGTCACAGATGCGTACATAAGCAGCAAGAGAAGCATCTAAGTTCCATCTCATGCAAAGTAGTATAGGGTGTATACTACAAAGCCAGGGAGGGCGCATGCAAAAGTCTTATCTGACCACCTGTGTCTCACATCAGGCAGCGACACACATCAGATGTAGCTCCAGTTCGCCAAGAAATTGCAAAAGAAGAAGACAATTTTGGATTATCTAGCCAAGACATTAGCATGGACTGCCTGCTGGGTTGTTATGCTTGTCTGGCTGCTATGGGTTGCTGGGTTAAATGCATGAGAAGTGAGCTTATCTTATCAGATCAGCAGCTAACTGTGGAAAGGATAGCATTTGTCAGTTTGTCATTAGTCTAAATTTTGGCTAATCTCCTGTATAAAACATATATATTTGCTTGTTCACTTGGAAAATGTTGTTTGAGTGTAAATAACTAGCAGCTAAGCAACAGTGGAATCATCTGGTAGACTACAGTAACGGCTATCAAATGATCAAACCACTGTCTGACTTCACATGGTTTCACATAAAGCAGAAGTTCAAACAGAGGCCCTCAAAATAAAGAAGAAAAACAGGCCAATTAACATGAAAAAAAAGTGAAAATGAGATCCACACACTGCTGTGACCCCGCAGTGATGCCACCATTAGCACAGGACTTCTAAAAGATACAGGCTTAATGTGAATGCATACATATTACACGAGCTAAGCAGCAAATATGCCTCTTGTGTGCACTCAAAATGCTATTCAGAATCCTTTCTGATGTCAAATACTGGAGATATGTGCAGAAATATAAATAAATTAAACTATAGCTAATTGCTAAAGAAGTTAGAAGAGGGATGGAGGCTGGTAAAGAGGGTAATACAGCAGCACAGCTGCAATATTAAACACACTGCCAGCCTTTCAAGTGCTCAAGCTCTAACGGAACGAGATCATTGTGGCTTTTAACCAGTCAGGTTTGACTTCAATTCATGCAGTAGTTCAGTCGGGTGAATTAAAACACAACGCAATACGGCAAATACGGGATAAAACTGGAAACAAATGCTTCAAGGGGAAAACGTTAGCTTGTTTTCCTGGAATACACATCTGAACAATGTAGTAGAGCTAAGAGGCTCTTCTAATCAACACTACTTCCTCTACTGCATCATTTTATAGGGGAAGACAACTGGTGTTTCCAACTGATAAAGCTTATTTCAATTAGCAACGTTTACCATCATCGCCTAAAACCGAGAAACTCCTTTGGTTTGAACGGTCCGTATGAATTTGGAGTGAAATGGCATTATCTTTGCAGTAAAGCATGTTCTGCAGTGGGAGGGATGGATTGCTCCTATGACTGTCCAATTCTACAGCAACTAAGTGAGTAGGTCTATGCAAACTTTGTGTTTTTCATTTATATTTTACAGAAAAGTAACGTGGAAAATGATGCGTCTTAATTCACATTCATCCCAATCATTTATCATGATGTCAAGACGGAATAAACACCCAGCTTTACACTCTGATACATACTTTATAATGTGTGTACGTGGCTCCATGAGTAAAGTGTCACATATGAAGAAATACATCAAAAGAACTGTAACAGCAAATAGACCAGAGGAAGCTTTCTGAATGACTTGCATATCTGCAGAGAGACAGTATGACACCGGCTCTCTCTTATAAAGAATTCAGCAGCGATGCATCCCTCATTTAAAAGCCTTTACAAGAGCAGAAAGTCCACAAAGCGCACAACTTTTGATGAAACTTACCCATGGATTGCTGTGTCAGCTGTCAAGGTCCTCTGCCTTTGTCTGTGTCATCAGTGGTTTGAGCCCCGCACAGCTCTACTTCAGCCCAGTTCACTTCCTGGGCCGGCTATTCAGAGCTGCTGCTTAGTGACACAACACCCTCCCTTTAACCACAAGAGAAACTGGCTGCAGCTCTCATTCAAACACAGACATGCAGACAAACATAGGCATAGTGTAAAAAAAGAAACATGGGTCTTTCTCACGTGCAAAGGCCTTTAAACAGCAATCTGTTGAAGTATCAACAGTTTTTTAAGACATAATATACTTCAGATATGTCATTAGCTTAACTTACACTGACTTGACTGTGGCACCAATACCAATATGTGTCATGTTTCAGTAGTTGTGTGACTGAAGCCAGTAATTCATGATAAACTTCCTCTTTATTGTGTAGCTGAGCCACTCCTTTTGATCAGGAAATATGTCGCATCTGTATATAACCTGAGATCTGTTGCTTTACATTCACACTAACACCCACTGTGATGGACCATGCACCCTGAATTTCCTCTTAAGCTAAATCTTTCCACTATTTTCTGGTTTCAGCTTCTAAAATGTGAGAGATCAAGAGTTGTCCATGACATGCAATGAGCATTTGATGGCTTTACATGAACAAAACAAATTATCTGAAAATGGACTGTCAACATTCAAGACTTTCATCAAACACAATAATGACAAGAATGACCGATGTTATGTTTCAAGAACATGCAACCTCCGGTGGATGTGGAGGCAACTGCATGTGAAGGGTGTCAATGTCTCTGATGCTGTGATTCTGGCTAATAGTTATCAAACCAGGATTTTATTAGAGCAGAGCGACAGTCTACAATAAGGTGACTCCTGGTTTCTTTGTGGAGTTTGCATATGCCTAGTTTACTGTAGCCTGATAATAAGAGGATTCCTGGTTTCTTTGTGGAGTTTGCATGTGCCTAGGTTCCTGTAGCCTGATAATAAGGTGACTCCTGGTTTCTTTGTGGAGTTTGCATGTGCCTAGGTTACTGTAGCCTGACAATAAGGTCGTTCCTGGTTTCAATGTGGAGTTTGCATGTGCCTAGGTTACTGTAGCCTGACAATAAGGTGATTCCTGGTTTCTTTGTGGAGTTTGCATGTGCTTAGGTTACTGTAGCCTGACAATAAGGTGATTCCTGGTTTCTTTGTGTAGTTTGCATGTGCCTAGGTTACTGTAGCCTGACAGTAAGGTGACTCCTGGTTTCTTTGTGGAGTTTGCATATGCCTAGTTTACTGTAGCCTGATAATAAGAGGATTCCTGGTTTCTTTGTGGAGTTTGCATGTGCCTAGGTTACTGTAGCCTGACAGTAAGGTGACTCCTGGTTTCTTTGTGGAGTTTGCATGTGCCTAGGTTCCTGTAGCCTGATAATAAGGTGACTCCTGGTTTCTTTGTGGAGTTTGCATGTGCCTAGGTTACTGTAGCCTGACAATAAGGTCGTTCCTGGTTTCAATGTGGAGTTTGCATGTGCCTAGGTTACTGTAGCCTGACAATAAGGTGATTCTGGTTTCTTTGTGGAGTTTGCATGTGCCTAGGTTACTGTAGCCTGACAATAAGGTGACTCCTGGTTTCTTTGTGGAGTTTGCATGTGCCTAGGTTACTGTAGCCTGACAATAAGGTCGTTCCTGGTTTCAATGTGGAGTTTGCATGTGCCTAGGTTACTGTAGCCTGACAATAAGGTGATTCCTGGTTTCTTTGTGGAGTTTGCATGTGCTTAGGTTACTGTAGCCTGACAATAAGGTGACTCCTGGTTTCTTTGTGGAGTTTGCATGTGCCTAGGTTACTGTAGCCTGACAGTAAAGTGATTCCTGGTTTGCATGTGCCTAGGTTACTGTAGCCTGACAATAAGGTGATTCTGGTTTCTTTGTGGAGTTTGCATGTGCCTAGGTTACTGTAGCCTGACAATAAGGTGATTCCTGGTTTCTTTGTGGAGTTTCCTTGTGCTTAGGTTACTGTAGCCTGACAATAAGGTGATTCTGGTTTCTTGGTGGAGTTTGCATGTGCCTAGGTTACTGTAGCCTGACAATAAGGTGACTCCTGGTTTCTTTGTGGAGTTTGCATGTGCCTAGGTTACTGTAGCCTGATAATAAAAGGATTCCTGGTTTCTTTGTGGAGTTTCCTTGTGCTTAGGTTACTGTAGCCTGACAATAAGGTGATTCCTGGTTTCTTTGTGGAGTTTCCTTGTGCTTAGGTTACTGTAGCCTGACAATAAGGTGATTCTGGTTTCTTGGTGGAGTTTGCATGTGCCTAGGTTACTGTAGCCTGACAATAAGGTGGTTCCTGGTTTCTTTGTGGAGTTTCCTTGTGCTTAGGTTACTGTAGCCTGACAATAAGGTGATTCTGGTTTCTTGGTGGAGTTTGCATGTGCCTAGGTTACTGTAGCCTGACAATAAGGTGACTCCTGGTTTCTTTGTGGAGTTTGCATGTGCCTAGGTTACTGTAGCCTGACAATAAGGTGACTCCTGGTTTCTTTGTGGAGTTTGCATGTGCCTAGGTTACTGTAGCCTGACAATAAGGTCGTTCCTGGTTTCAATGTGGAGTTTGCATGTGCCTAGGTTACTGTAGCCTGACAATAAGGTCGTTCCTGGTTTCTCTGTGGAGTTTGCATGTGCCTAGGTTACTGTAGCCTGACAATAAGGTGACTCTTGGTTTCTTTGTGTAGTTTGCATGTGCCTAGGTTACTGTAGCCTGATAATAAGAGGATTCCTGGTTTCTCTGTGGAGTTTGCATGTGCCTAGGTTACTGAAGCCTGACAATATGTTGATTCCTGGTTTCTTTGTGGAGTTTGCATGTGCCTAGGTTACTGAAGCCTGACAATAAGGTGATTCCTGGTTTCTTTGTGGAGTTTGCATGTGCCTAGGTTACTGTAGCCTGACAATAAGGTGACTCCTGGTTTCTTTGTGGAGTTTGCATGTGCCTAGGTTACTGTAGCCTGACAATAAGGTGACTCCTGGTTTCTTTGTGGAGTTTGCATGTGCCTAGGTTACTGTAGCCTGACAATAAGGTGATTCCTGGTTTCTTTGTGTCGTTTGCATGTGCCTAGGTTACTGTAGCCTGACAATAAGGTGACTCCTGGTTTCTTTGTGGAGTTTGCATGTGCCTAGGTTACTGTAGCCTGATAATAAGGTGATTCTGGTTTCTTGGTGGAGTTTGCATGTGCCTAGGTTACTGTAGCCTGACAATAAGGTGATTCCTGGTTTCTTTGTGGAGTTTGCATGTGCCTAGGTTACTGTAGCCTGACAATAAGGTGATTCTGGTTTCTTTGTGGAGTTTGCATGTGCCTAGGTTACTGTAGCCTGACAATAAGGTGATTCTGGTTTCTTTGTGGAGTTTGCATGTGCCTAGGTTACTGTAGCCTGACAATAAGGTGACTCCTGGTTTCTTTGTGGAGTTTGCATGTGCCTAGGTTACTGTAGCCTGACAATAAGGTGACTCCTGGTTTCTTTGTGGAGTTTGCATGTGCCTAGGTTACTGTAGCCTGACAATAAGGTGGTTCCTGGTTTCTTTGTGGAGTTTGCATGTGCCTAGGTTACTGTAGCCTGATAATAAGGTGGTTCCTGGTTTCTTTGTGGAGTTTTCATGTGCCTAGGTTACTGTAGCCTGACAATAAGGTGATTCTGGTTTCTTTGTGTAGTTTGCATGTGCCTAGGTTACTGTAGCCTGACAATAAGGTGATTCTGGTTTCTTTGTGTAGTTTGCATGTGCCTAGGTTACTGTAGCCTGACAATAAGGTGATTCTGGTTTCTTTGTGGAGTTTGCATGTGCCTAGGTTACTGTAGCCTGACAATAAGGTGATTCTGGTTTCTTTGTGTAGTTTGCATGTGCCTAGGTTACTGTAGCCTGACAATAAGGTGATTCTGGTTTCTTTGTGGAGTTTGCATGTGCCTAGGTTACTGTAGCCTGATAATAAGGTGATTCCTGGTTTCTTGGTGGAGTTGGCATGTGCCTAGGTTCCTGTAGCCTGACAATAAGGTGATTCCTGGTTTCTTTGTGGAGTTTGCATGTGCCTAGGTTACTGTAGCCTGACAATAAGGTGATTCCTGGTTTCTTTGTGGAGTTTGCATGTGCCTAGGTTACTGTAGCCTGATAATAAGGTGGTTCCTGGTTTCTTTGTGGAGTTTGCATGTGCCTAGGTTACTGTAGCCTGATAATAAGGTGGTTCCTGGTTTCTTTGTGGAGTTTTCATGTGCCTAGGTTCCTGTAGCCTGACAATAAGCTGATTCCTGGTTTCTTTGTGGAGTTTGCATGTGCCTAGGTTCCTGTAGCCTGACAATAAGGTGGTTCCTGGTTTCTTTGTGGAGTTTGCATGTGCCTAGGTTTCTCCAGGTACATTTCAGCTTCCTCCCACAGTCCCTAAACATATGTGACGTAAACGTGTGACTATAATTGAGAGTGTGTGCAGTCATTTGTCTCTGTGCTAAAATCCAAAGTTTTGGCTGAAACGTAATTTAGTTTAACCAATTCTTAAATGTCTGCTGTGTGCACCTGTGAAAGTGCACCTTGAATTATTATTCTACAAACCTCAGTTTGCTCTATTTTGGTTTTCATGAGTTATTTCAGAATGCTGCGGGTTTAAGTCTGCCTAAATTTAGCTCCTTCGTCTCAAAACAGTATCCTAGCAACCCAACTAAAGCAGAGTAGCTACAGCACATGGATTTCTAACCAGTCATTACAGATCCAACAACTCTTCATTTATATCAGCCTGCGTAAACCTCACCGGGTCAGAATGCCCACAAAACTCTGGGTTTTGGTTAGTTTCCCATCTCTGGAGCAAAGCTCTCGCTGCTTTAAGGAGTTAACAGAAAAATCTGAGCTTTTGTCCTCTTTGGAAAACATTTTCCTTTTATTCTCCATTGCTGTGTTGCCATCTTTAGACAAATATAAAATAAAACCCACTTCTTTTTCTTTTTCAAACTTACTTTTCAAACTTTTTTCAAACGGTGCTAAAAGTGTTCAGTTAAACAGATGATCATTTTGTAGTGGTAAGTAATATGTTTTTAGTTATTTTTTGCAAGAAACACTACGGAAGTAAGGATACGGGGTTTGTACATGCAGGAGACACAATATGGCGTCTGATGTCAGTTTCAAATGATCTACAGCCTATGTTTCTGTTTATATTTATGTATTTATCAGACGCTTTTATCCAAAGCGACTTACAAATGAAGATATAACAGCTTTATAAAAAGCTAACAATAAGCTCCATAGAAGGAACCCAGGAGTCCGACTCTGTCAGAGGGGACAGAGTAGAGATAGGGTGCAGGCATAGAAGGAAGAGCAGAAAGATAAAGTGCAGAGATAGAGGGGGTAGGGAAGTACAAGGTAAGTGCTAGGATAGGAGATGCTCTCTGAAGAGCTGGGTTTTCAAGAGCTAATCAAGCTAATCTACAGCCTAATCCTGTTTTGGATCCCCCAGAAAGATACTGTACAAATCTACTCTACTCACAACACAACTGCTCTCTATAAGAAAGGCCAGAGCAGACTCTATCTGCTCAGGAAACTGAGGTCTTCTGAAGACCTTCTATGACACTGTGGTGGCATCAGCCATCTTTTATGGAGTGGTCTGCTGGGGGAGCAACATCTCGACAGCTGACAGGAAGATACTTGATAAAGCGATCAAGAAGGCCAGCTCTGTCCTGAGATGCCCCCTCGACTCAGTGGAGGAAGTAGGAGAGAGGCGGGTGATTGCTAAGCTGTCGTCATGGAGAATGACTCCCACCCGATGCAGGAGACCGTAACAGCTCTGGAGAGCTCCTTCAGCGACAGACTGAAGTCAAACTTATTTGTACAAAACAATTCAAAGTGCTTTACATAAAATAGAAGCAGTGCAGCGGGGAGTGGAAAAAGCATTAAAAATATGTTAAAAAAAAGTGTGTGAAGGAGTGCTATCGCAGGTCCTTCCTTCCTGCAGCTGTAGACCCCACACTCACTGAGACTGAAACAGTTTAACTATGTGCAATATGTTCGTTATTACATGCATGTGCAATAATATACAAGCAGAAACATTTCCAGTGTGCAGTGGTGTAAATTAAAACTGTATATATATATGTATGCATATATGTTCTATATTGTCATTCAATTTCTTTTAGTATTTTGGTAGTTTTTATTCTATTTTTATCTCTTTCTACTGCTGCTGTAACGTTAAAATTTCCCCACTGTGGGACGAATAAAAGAATTTTTATTCTTACAATTCTTAGAAATAAAAGCCATGGACACAACTGACAGGACTTTTTATTTCTAAATGCAACAGAGCTGAGACATACATGCCACGTCTACTTCATGCAGCCTTCTTAAAATCTGCATGAAGGCTTATTGCTCCACAGGCTGCACTTGCATGTTAATGTAACCTCAACCCACTAGTCTCAATAAGAAATGCGGGTGGGCTTTTTGCTCCCCCTATGACCCAATTAAAGCTGATTGAAGTAAAATCCCTCATATAAAGGAGCTTTTTACCCTCTCACACGCAGCAATATTTCCCAGCACTTGCACACACGGCACAATCAAAACCGTGTGCACAAAGGCAGAACTGTGCACAAGCATCCTTTTCACCAGATTTTCCAAAAGTAGAGCTCCGTTTTCACTCGAGTCTTAATCGATGAATGGATGTGGACGGGGACCACAAATGAAATTTCCTCTGGAAAAAAGGCAGATTCATGAAAACTATCATGAAACAGGGCTGTCGGGCAGCTAGATTCCTGCAGACAGCAATGTGACTGCGTTTCTCTCTGAAAGGCCCAGCAACGTGTCTCCTGAGTTCCCAGAAGTCTATGGACTGTTGCTATCAGAAGAGAGGATGCTACGCTGTGGTAAATATGCTCCTGCTGTGACTTTTTGTGAAATGTGCTGTTGTCATCAAAGTCAAGATGAGCTAATATTGCTAATATGTCTCTTTTCTATGTCCTATTAGGAATAAAATATCGGTGAATGAGATCTATAAATCACTGCGTTCTGCTTTTAATTTACATTTCGCCCCAACTGTTTTGCAGTAAAGGTTGTAAAATGGCAACACATTTTCCTGGAAACTAAGCTGAAAAACAGCAGGCTTTGGAAAATTAAGTACACACCCACCCATTTGTTTGTGAATGCTATGCTATATTTATCAAGCCTTTGTTTCAGCTTCCTTATCACCTGTGTGTACACATGGTCTGAGGTGCTTGTGCACGCTCTCACTGCCCATTTTTTCCTTCATAAACACCAGTTTGTGTGTGAAAAAAGGCAAACACACGTTTTTTTCTGTTTTCACGTTGTCTCTAGTCCGTGGTGTAGTTGTGTTGGAATTTTGTGCTTCAACAGCTTATTTTAGTGCAATTTATACATCATAATCAGGTACACGTGAGATTTTTGGTCTTGTTCCCAGGGGAGAACCTAGGGTTGTTGCTTGGTCCTCACATTTTAAATGCATTTTTCATTTAGTTTGTCTTTCCATTTGTCGAGCGGACCTTTGGGTCTCTGGTCCTGACTACGTCTGTTTTCATTATCAGCTGCTTGAACTACTTTCTGGTGCTCTCTGCTGTCGGCATGCTTATCGAAAGCAGTTGTTGGTACCTGTATAAAAGGCACCGTTTCTGCACCACATCTCTGTGCGTTCATCGTTCTTTTGAAGCCAGCTGACCTCCTGCAGCCACTTTTCCGCGCTTCTTTTGCGGCTCAGATTCAGTCTTTTGACATTTCTTTGGAGGTGGAGGACTATCTAACTATCTAGCCTCAAATCTTAGGCACGCAAACCAGCGTTACAACGTTTAATCCAACGCAAATGGTCGCGCATGAGCACCTGCGCACCATTTATGTGCACCTCTGATCATAATCCCAAATCATCTTTTTTAAAATGTAACATCTCTCCTTGTCCACAAAACAAAACACAGTAAAAATGCATGACTTGCCTTGACCCTAGAATAGCTAAAACCAGACACTGTGTATAAAAGGACACGCGGGGCCTCGGTAACGTGACGTCACCCGTTCGTCTGTGAACAGCTATTTCAAATCAGCCAATCGTTTCACGTTGGCTTTATATTTCTGACCTGACAGATTCGGACATCTTTTGTCTAAATTCTGTAGCTGAGATTCTGTGCCAGGTCAAAATGTTTAGCTCAGTAATTCAACTTTTTACCATGCAGTTTATCATCAGAATATACGATCCCTTACGTGGAAATTTGGCAGAGAAAGTGAAGATCGTGCATTTCTCATGTTTGTATGAAGACCAGTTTAGTTTCCCACCCTAAATGTTCAAACTACGCCTGCCACAGCTCACACCACTTCCTTTCTGTGTATGAAATTATGGGGAAACCACTGATACAGCGTGCAAACGTCTTGTTATTTGAAATAATTCATTAAAGATTTCTGAGTGGGAGGGAACATGCAAAGTGCGATTTCTAAGTTGCAGTTTTCCTCTGAAAACGCGATTTGGGGAAGAAAGACACAAGAAAGGTGTAGGTGTATGCACAAACATGAGGTGAGAGTGTGGGTGGTGTGAAGATATACACGTAGGAGGGCAGATGTGTACAGAAACTGATTATTTTTCTAATGTTTGAGAAATTGTGGGCAGACAGACATTTGATACATGACACTTTTTGTTTAGAGACTCCCACTGAAATATGACGTCTGTCTATTTTAGTTTATTCATTCATGGAACAATTTACTGTTTAGGCAGTGAACCATTCAACCACTCGTTCTGTTGTGCTATAAACGTTCCTCTCTTCCCACTAAATGAAAAAGTCCTCCTGCCAGCAGATTTCAAACTACAAAATGCTTCAAAGCACAATGTAAAACGACAATAATGTAACAGAGCTTAAATGTTTAGTGGAGATGTGCAATTATCATAGTCTGTAAGAAAGGAAAACAACCATCAATTAACAAACACTATTCAACCTAACAAGCTTAGTTTTGGACAGTAGAAGGAAGCCGAAGAAACACCAGAAACCTTCCTGTTGTGAAGCAGCAGTTTTCATATTAACTTGATGAGCTTTACTTGAAGTTTTTTCAATCATCACATTCATAATTGATTTGTAACGCTCAAAAGTTTAATCCACACAGGCCATCAAACCGAAATATGTTCATCTCTTTATGAAACTATGACACACACCAGAGAAAACCCAGTTTCTTTTTTCCATGAACCTGAAAACATATATTTAGTATCTTCTAATCCTAAAAAAGTGAAGTGGAAGGACCGTGGAAGGTGGTCTCGTGTATTTAAGTTGTTGTAAAAGCAGAAAAAAAGACATTATTATATGTGTAGTCAACACGGAAGCTGCATATATACGCATTTAGAGGTGGCTTTTTGCTCTGTGGACCAACAGCTGTTATACATTCTGTTGTGATGATGAATTCAAGGACTGAATTTAATCATTTCATACACTCTAAGACTGAATGGAACGGCTACTTTCTATTTTCACTCATACATAAACTGTCCTCACAGCATCCTGGGAATTGTAAAGCTGTCAAACAGTTTTTCTACTTATTTGTGAAGATGTCAGTTTTAAAAACAAAATTGATTCTGTCTCTGCACCACATTGTGTCAGGATGCAGATTACCAACAGTCTGCAGCCATTCCTAGAAAGTCTATTCAAAGGACTTTTTCTCCTCGTACAAAAACAAACAGGAAGAGTTGTGTTTGAGATAATAAACCGAGAGATTTAGTGAGACATGATTTAATCATTTTTCATGTTTTGAGACTGCTTCTACATCCATTCTGAATGCCAAGAAGTGAAGAACTTTGCTTTTTTGTCTAGCGAGGCTTTGATCCGTGCTCCCGTTTATCTTGGCAGCTGCACAGTTTCTAAGAACAACACACTCAAGAATCTACAGAGAGAGATTCTGGTTCCTTTCTCTCAGCTGTCTTCTACTACACAGTGAATATCGGACCTGTTTAATTGAAAAAGAAACAACATGCAAAATTCACTAATGCGATTGTACTTTGCTCTGATCATGATGTGCTTATTTGGTGCAAAAGACCTTCTTCAGAGTCACTTCTACTCTATAGTGGCTGCTCGCATTGCACCTGTCCTTGTATCACTAGAAATTAATGCAAACTTCAGGTGAATCTGAAACTATTCATTTGACCCACAGCACTTCTTCACTATTCCTTGATTCTGTTAGATTCTGGGCCTTCGCTCACCAGGCTCTGAGCTCTTAGTGTAACACTCACTGTTTGCGCTGCTTCCTGCGTGTCAGTCTGATCACTCTGGTTTGAAATGGCTATTCATAGCATGGCACATGATGGTGTATGTCTCTAGAACCAGATGTGCAGTATTTGCAGGTTCGCATGATAAAACAGCCACATCGAAGTTCAGTATAAATAGATTACTCTTAACTAAGTCAGCGTTCACATCCCCCAGAAATAAACTAATTCATATTCATTGCTTTCATTCTTTTAAATTAGATCTGAGCTATTCTTCTCAGTCAAACCATCAATGCTACGAAAAAGAGTAAGAACAATACTTTAACAGGCGGTAAGGCCTAGAACTGCAAATCTCACCAACACTATGCTAAGTTTCACAAGCAGAATGGAATCAGACTTCATAATTATGAGGGACACAAATGAAAACCCTTGAGGAATTGTTTGCTGAGTAAAGTTTTCATGCCTTGATGTTTCAAGCTGACCGGGGACCTTAGGACAAGCCACAAAACACAAATGCTGGCAACTTAACTCAGAAGGTGGCCAACCCTAAAGCATAGCCTGAAATGTTCATGTGTTTAACCACAAGTTTCTATCTTAAAATCCTGCATAGCTGCCCTGCATGTGAAAAACGGGGCCTCAAGGCACTTCAAAGCTATCCAATTCAAGTTAGCCAGTTAGAATCCAATAATACGATCATAATCCAATCAAATCCAATTCATTAAATTCCAAATTAGTCCAATTTACACATACAAAGTCTGTTCAAAGAAAAGGAAACCAACAGATTGCGCTGAAACTTCCTGCGTGTGCATGAGGCGACTGTGGGGAGAAAAAACTCCCTTTTAACTGGAGGAAACCTCCATCAGAACCAGAACCAGAACCAGAACCAGGAAGGGCGGACATCCACTTTGACCAGCTGGGGTTTGAGAAGACAGAAAAGAGGGGAAAACAAACAGCATAGCACCAGCAAAGAAAGACCTGAGAAAGAGAAACACAAGTTAATGACAACATTAATGTTATATGTACATGGAGAAAAAAAGAGAACAGAGTGAGAAAAGGTGTATCATTGGGGGGGGGGGGGTTTATATCCGCTATCAGAGGCTAAGAGGAGATCATTAATAACTTTAACCAGTGCCGTTTCTGTGCTGTGATGCACTCTGAATCCTGACTGAAACTCTTCAAACAGGTTATTTCTTTGTAAATTATCACAAAGTTGAGCTGCAGCCATTTTCTCAAGAACTTTAGAGGGAGATTGGACAAGCATGCGCAGAACTATGGGCCATAATGCGGCTCTCAGCCTGGTTTGCTTGGCAGAGTCGAGCTCCTAAACAGTAATAACAAACTTCTCCGGGTTTGTTGCAGAGCAAAGTCTCTGCAGTGCTTAATGTGTCTGAAAATGCAAAACTCTTCCTGTGTCACAAGACCCATCTCTTAATACTACGTGGAGAACTTGAGTATAAGCATCCTGTGTATCATGCTATCTAATTACTCAGAAACATGACAGCTGGTTCAGTCTCTGATCACATAGTTAGCTTAGTCACATAGTTAGTTAGCTCACATAGTTAGCATAGTTAACCGTGCCTTTTAAATCCATAAATCTTCGAAATTTCATTATACTTTAGTGTAAAAGGAATCTTGAATTAAAGGAAGTCTTGCTGTGAAATTGAAATCTCAACATTATTTCAGATAATGGCAGGTTGCAAAGTGGACCTTGTCATGAATGTCAATAAATATGGAGCCCAGTGGAACTAGCTTTGCTGCAATGGTGCTGACCTGTTTGTCTTTAGAAATAATGCTGGTTTTAAGTACTTATTGGTTGACACTGGTTGGTTTGAGCTGTGTGGAAAGGTCCAGATTATACTAACTGGGCCACCAATCCCAGCAGAAGGTCCATCTTACCCTGTTTCAGTTTCTGACCCAATCTAGCATTCATGCTTTTGTACTGGCTTCACTTTTCAGGGACCCAGGGATTAAGCCTTCCCCCAGGGTCTCCTCCCAGTGGGACATGCCCAGAACACCTCACCAGGGAGGCGTCCAGGAGGCATCCTAACCAGATGTCACCTCATCTGGCTCCTCCCGATACTCTGCCCCTCCCAGATGACCGAGCTTCTCACCCTGTCTCTAAGGGAGAGCCCAGACCCCCTGCAGAGAAAGCCTATTCGGCCTCTTGTACCTCGTTCTTTCGGTCACTAACCAGAGCTCGTGACCATCGATGAGGCTTGGAACGTAGGTTGTATTTTGTGCACTGAACTGTATTCGTCTAATGAGCACTTATGCTGCACTTTTGTGGTTTTTCAGGACAAACTCAAACCTTGTCAAATATGTTTTGTGGCATTCGTATAAAACGGAGCAAAGTTTGGTCATTTGTGTGCAGCACCATAACATTTGCATGTGTGCAGAAGCTTCTGCACCTTCTTGTCCTCAGATTGAACCGTGTCAGGTGAAGGAAAAACTGACAGGATGTTGTTGGATCACCTTTGAAACCTTTTCATGCCACTTCGAGTGTGACGTTTGAAGTGGTTTAATGTGTGGTTTTCAAAATTATACATAATTGGGCACCAACTTATTTGAAGGTCATTTTCAAATCAGGTGGGTGGGGGGAGACAGGCTTTTACACAAATGCGTTTGTGGTTGTGTCTGTTTCCATTTATTTCCAATTGATGTGCTGCAGTGACAGCATCCTGTTTGTTTGAGGAAGTCGTGTAAAAATAACTGTTGTGATACATTCTCATTGAATAATTCATCCAATGTTAAGATTGGTATTCTGAATCTGGCATTAATGCTTCAGCTTATTTTGCAAGTGGGGGTTTATTTAAGTAAATGAAAGTAATATGCTGAATTACAGCTGCTCTGGTCTCATCTAAGCCAGTCATACCAGTTGTTTGGTACCAGCCATACCAGTCATTACTTACGTATCTGTTCAGTAATGAAAGAAATCTGGACTGATTTTTTTTAACGGCTATAAACCCCCACAAAAAACCCCCCAAAACATGAATCAGACTTGTTTATTCACTGGTTTGAACCAAATAGGGTGGTGGTGTAAGCTGTGGTGATAGTGGTTGTAATAGATCAATAGAATGTGTAGTTGTTCGAAAAAGAAAGAGGAAAGAAATGACTGCAGTGGACATCCACAAGATGGAAAAAGACAGAGCTCTTCTTTCTCTGGGATTATCTGGAAAATGATATCATTATCTGAGAAGATTTGGTCAGTCATGTTATTGCTCAGAATGGAAAGAGCTGATGAATCACCTGTAATCTTTACCCAGTCAGATGTTTAAATTCCCTCTAATGTGCATTAAGTCGTTCTCAAAATAGGCAAAAGAAAAGAAGCACCTTTTTTGTGCTTTGGTTGAAGTGTTTCCAGTTTTTACCGCCTCAGTTCACATCTTGTAAATGTGAATAAATGATGGCAATGGAAACCCAGCTAACAAGAACAACGCATCTGTTTGAATTACAGCAGAATTCTGAGATTTGGTTGGTAAAATACAGGTTAGTTTGCAGTTAATTGATACGGTTTATCAGCTGTCAGAGCTACACACAGGATGAATATTCTGTCTTTTAGTGGTGAAAGTCTTCTGACCTGCAGTGCACATTAAGTTCTAGTAGCTGTTTGTTCGTACTGTAGCAATATATCCTCTCTTTGATCATGACGTGCACATACGGTGTGTTAATACAGACGTAAAGACTCAACACTCAAGCTGCACAAAGAACTGCCAGGTGAGCAACACTAGCTAAGCTAGCTAGCTAGTTGGTGCACAAGAGGGGGGGCAACAACACACAAGTGCTGAGGCTCAAAAACTTAATCCTTTCATTCGCTTTTCCTGCTCTGACGACCTGTCCTACAACATAACTGAGAAGAGATGTAACAAGGTTTTATTTTTATAGAGAGCTGAAAGATTGGCTGCTCTAATCATCCCGGTTAAAGTTGTTCATTTGCTGTTTTGTGCAACTCTAAGACTGAAATGAGGAGTTGAAAGTCACCAAAACTAGTGATGTGTGATGCCACTCATTTTCATGCCGATCCGAGTAAAGACAGACAGAATTAGTCGATACTGATGTGCTAAAAGAAGGGAATCTTAAAAGTTGAGTGGTATCTTTCTTATTCTTTATTTATAGAACATTTTCAGTTGTAATACAGATGAGACGCGATGATAAGACAAATTAAAACTAAATTATGGCAACTGACCTGCAGAGGAAGCAAGTCAAACCAAGTCAAACGAAGAGCAAACCCTACGTCTCATGTAGCGTCATTATTTCAAGATGTAAAATACCTCCAAGCATGACTACGCTCAGCCTTTCTCATCCCATCAAACTAGCCGCCGTGCATCTGTATGTCTGAACAAGGGGCATTGATACAGCCGCAGTTCCCCTTCGTACTGAAAAAGTACAAAACTTGTGCAGATTTGTGAAATTATTGATCATTTTAAGTATCCATGACATGTTAAGGACCAATTGTTGAAAAACGCGTGCTAAAGTGCCCTCTTGGGAGCCAAAATGCGTGCTAAAGTGCCCTCTTGGGAGCCAAAACGCGTGCTAAAGTGCCCTCTTGGGAACCAAAACGCGTGCTAATGTGCCCTCTTGGGAGCCAAAATATGTGCTAAAGTGCCCTCTTGGGAGCCAAAATGCGTGCTAAAGTGCCCTCTTGGGAGCCAAAATGCGTGCTAAAGTGTCCTCTCGGGAGCCAAAACGCGTGCTAAAGTGTCCTCTTGGGAACCAAAACGCGTGCTAAAGTGCCCTCTTGGGAACCAAAACGCGTGCTAAAGTGCCCTCTTGGGAGCCAAAATGCGTGCTAAAGTGTCCTCTTGGGAACCAAAACGCGTGCTAAAGTGCCCTCTTGGGAGCCAAAACGCGTGCTAAAGTGCCCTCTTGGGAGCCAAAACACGTGCTAAAGTGTCCTCTTGGGAACCAAAACGCGTGCTAAAGTGTCCTCTCGGGAGCCAAAACGCGTGCTAAAGTGCCCTCTTGGGAGCCAAAACGCGTGCTAAAGTGCCCTCTTGGGAACCAAAACGCGTGCTAAAGTGCCCTCTTGGGAGCCAAAACGCGTGCTAAAGTGCCCTCTTGGGAGCCAAAACGCGTGCTAAAGTGCCCTCTTGGGAGCCAAAACGCGTGCTAAAGTGTCCTCTTGGGAGCCAAAACGCGTGCTAAAGTGTCCTCTTGGGAACCAAAACGCGTGCTAAAGTGCCCTCTTGGGAGCCAAAACGCGTGCTAAAGTGCCCTCTTGGGAGCCAAAACGCGTGCTAAAGTGCCCTCTTGGGAGCCAAAACGCGTGCTAAAGTGTCCTCTTGGGAGCCAAACCGCGTGCTAAAGTGCCCTCTTGGGAGCCAAAACGCGTGCTAAAGTGTCCTCTTGGGAACCAAAATGCGTGCTAAAGTGTCCTCTTGGGAACCAAAACGCGTGCTAAAGTGCCCTCTTGGGAGCCAAAACACGTGCTAAAGTGTCCTCTTGGGAACCAAAACGCGTGCTAAAGTGCCCTCTTGGGAGCCAAAACACGTGCTAAAGTGTCCTCTTGGGAACCAAAACGCGTGCTAAAGTGTCCTCTCGGGAACCAAAACGCGTGCTAAAGTGTCCTCTTAGGAACCAAAACGCGTGCTAAAGTGCCCTCTTCTTCTGTGGTGACCATTTTGCAGATGGCAAGCTTCTCCACAGAGGTGGGGCTTGTACTGAGTGCTCATAATATTTGTGGTTTTGATGTGAATGGGAGGGAAAAAGTTTATGACAATTCAATACAAACAGACAACACGGGATGATGGCATTCACTTCTGAGAATGAGGTGAATCAACACAGAGCCTGTAACTCTGAGTATCTTTATGTTAGTGCATGGAAGTTTAATAAAGAGGATGTTGCTGTTTCCCCAGTAGTGACAGTAACAAGTTGCCATCCCACGTGTCACATATCTCCGCTCCTCCCACGCTTCTCACAGAGAGGAACACACAGAGCTATTATTGTCCCTGACAGGAAGACTGTTGAACCACACCAGCGAACTGAGCTGATTGTCACCCAGTCGCTTTGTCTGTCTCTGACTCATCTCTTCCTTTCAGATGTTTGCTTGATGCTTTTCACTCAGATCTCTCCCTCTTTCCACCTCAGTAACTTTCAGTTTTCTGGACATTTTTTCTCCCCATTGGTCTCGGTGCCTCCTTCAGTGAAACCCATCTTTCTCTTTTTGCTTGCCTTGCAGCTTTTGACCTGTTGAGGAATCAGATCACCCAAATCCCCCTGAATTTCTTCCACAGTTGTGATATATTCCTATGCAGAAGTATGTGTTTCTGAAACTTCTAAGACTTCAGCACATTGGAGGTGACAGAATTTGTTCAAAAGCACAAAATAAGAAATCTTTTCAAAGGTTGTAAGAATGTTCCTATTAGAGATGGTTTTCTTCAGTGGTCAAAAGCACTGGGATTCCCTGGCACAGGCGGGAACTCAAAGTCCATTAAGGTTGGGTTGCTGCCTTAAACATTAAGAAATAAACAGAATGCAAGGATGTGCAAATCTCATAAACCAACATTTTGTTCACAACAGAAGATTGAAAGTGAGACATTTTACCATTTCCTGCAAAATGCAGCTTGATTTTGATGTTGGGCCATGTTGATGCCACTGTGTAGCATCCTTAACTGTCCGAACTGAGGAGACCAGCTGCTGGACCTTTCTTGTGTAATATACAGTTCCAGCTAACAGTCCTGGGTCATATTGTCTGTCTCATGACTCTCCTACTATGAACCTACGCTGGGAGCATGTTGGTCTAAAAACTGTATATACCTATCAGCATTGGTGGTGCCTTTCCAGATGTGCAAGTTGCTGGTTCCCAGTTCCATGCACCCCAACATGTTTATGCATTTGGCAGATGCTTTTATCCAAAGCGACTTGCAGGTAGGCAGATAGGGTAAGGGGGTCTTGCCTAAGGACCCCTCATGCAGGGGATTTGAACTCAGCTCTCCCACAAGGAAGGTGGCAATCATACCACTACAGCCATAACGCGTGCTAAAGTGCCCTCTTGGGAGCCAAAATGCGTGCTAAAGTACCCTCTTGGGAGCCAAAATGCGTGCTAAAGTGCCCTCTTGGGAGCCAAAATGCGTGCTAAACTGCCCTCTTGGGAGCCAAAATGCGTGCTAAAGTGCCCTGTTGGGAGCCAAAATGCGTGCTAAACTGCCCTCTTGGGAGCATGTTGGTCTAAAAACTGTATATACCTATCAGCATTGGTGGTGCCTTTCCAGATGTGCAAGTTGCTGGTTCCCAGTTCCATGCACCCCAATATGTTTATGCATTTAGCAGACGCTTTTATCCAAAGCAACTTACAGGTAGGCAGATAGGGTAAGGGGGTCTTGCCTAAGGACCCCTCATGCAGGGGATTTGAACTCAGCTCTCCCACAAGGAAGGTGGCAATCATACCACTACAGCCATAACGCGTGCTAAAGTGCCCTCTTGGGAGCCAAAACGCTTGCTAAAGTGCCCTCTTGGGAGCCAAAATGCGTGCTTAAGTGTCCTCTTGGGAGCCAAAATGCGTGCTAAAGTGCCCTCTTGGGAGCCAAAATGCGTGCTAAACTGCCCTCTTGGGAGCCAAAATGCGTGCTAAAGTGCCCTCTTGGGAGCCAAAACGCTTGCTAAAGTGCCCTCTTGGGAGCCAAAATGCGTGCTTAAGTGTCCTCTTGGGAGCCAAAATGCGTGCTAAAGTGTCCTCTTGGGAGCCAAAATGCGTGCTAAAGTGCCCTCTTGGGAGCCAAAATGCGTGCTAAACTGCCCTCTTGGGAGCATGTTGGTCTAAAAACTGTATATACCTATCAGCATTGGTGGTGCCTTTCCAGATGTGCAAGTTGCCATGCACCCCAATATGTTTATGTATTTGGCAGACGCTTTTATCCAAAGCAACTTACAGGTAGGCATGTAGGGTAAGGGGGTCTTGCCTAAGGACCCCTCAGCTCTCCCACATGGAAGGTGGCAATCATACCACTACTCTATTCATACCAACAGAGATGCAGGCTTTTGAATTGAATGTGTCACAAGGTCTGCCTTACGGCTCAAGCCTCTGAAAGGTAGTTTAAAAAGAATGTATTTACAAATTTTACAATGAATGTCTGAAAGATAGAGATGGTCGTCGAGGGTCCAGGTTTCCAGGTGAGCGGTTGCTATGCGAGAGGGCAGGTGGGGAAAACATTGACATATGGATCCCAGGACCCCGAGGGGCCAGGCGGTCATGGAGCCTTCCAGGAACCTGGGGAATCTGAGAGGGAATGGGTCAGGTGTGTAGTTCAGGAAACCTGTGGAAACCAGGGAGGACAGAGGAGTCGGTGTGAGAAGGTGTGATGGCATCGGGGGGGGGGTCGTCTCTCCAGCAGGACCAGCTGAGCAGCACACCTGTGGAAGAGGTGATGAGCAACAGCTGTGCAAACTGACTCTGAAACTGAGAAATTCAAAATTCTCTTTATATTTTTGTACTGTACACAATGGAATATTCAAAATGGTCCTAAATTTATACTGAGGAACGTAGCTCTGATGAACCTTTGTCTTCTTTATCTTTACTTTTGTGAGGCTCTTTAAGGTTTGTTTTTTGCACAATCATTGCCCTGCTACTGCACTACGAGTGTTTTGCCCTTGCACTGCTTTTTACCTGGAAGCTTTTTTGGGTTCCTGTGTTTTGGCATCACTGGTCGCAGAAAATGAAATCTGTTCCCTTTTGGTTACCAACCTGTTGGTGTCTGTTCTGGGCTGTAATTTCCCATGTTCTCACTTACTCAAGGTGCTTCCCCATCCAACTGTCTTCTGCACCAGACATACAACCAGAAATTACATCAGATCGACAAAAATCTTATGGGAGGAGGGGGGAGTGAAAACCACCTTTATAATAAATAAAACTTTCCAGTTCATGAAAAAGTCCCTTTGTACACTTTCAGACAGTAAACAAGACAAAAGTACTTTTTTTGTCTCCAATTTACGCAAGAAGCAATCATGTGTTTGAGAAAATTAATTTCAAATAGCATTCTTCACATCATATTTGACCAAGTTAGACTCCACAAGTACAACAACGGCCCCATCTAGTGGTGAACTACAGGTACTGCAAACAAGCGGTCCACAACTTCCGCACTGCTCCAGGAGACTTTACTGTTCATTTTATTCCTACATTTAACAAGAAATCAGTATGACACCAGACCCGAATACTTCAGAAGGCTTAGAGAGGCATGTGATGAATAGAAAACACCACAAATATATACTCTCCAAATGCTTCGCGTACATATTAGTAACAGCTCGATATGCTTATGATGATTAAATGGTTCTAAGCAAACATATTCATTTAAGTTAACAGACTTTCTTATTTCAGACCCAACTGAAAATGTCAGAAAATATTTATGGCAAATGTTGGATGAGGTCCATTGCCTTCACCCATCTGTCACAAATATGAGCACATCACCCCCATCCTCCACTTACTCTACTGTAAGGTTTCCCTCCTCACACACCAATGCCTGTATGGCGTGTGAGAATAAGCTACTTGCTGCATTAGTTTGGGTTAAAATATCCTGAAATCTGAATGCATAATATTAGTGAAGCTTCTCAGCATCTCATGTGTGTCAAATGTGTCTCAAATGTTCCATCCTCTACTTTTCTCCTTTCTAATCCCTTCCCCTGTATTTTTTATTTATTTTTACCTCCATTTGTTTTTTTTCTAATCAGGTTTTTACAAGGTTTGCCAAAACTTTTCAGGAAATGGAACAAAGCACAGCTAAAAAGCTTTAAGTGGTTAAAATAGCAGCGCTGTGGAGCCAGTATAGCATCAAATAAAATGGGGGAAAACCTATAAATCCACCAAGAAAAGACAGTGTTTCCTCTTATGAAACTTTAACATGCCGAGTTAATTTTGTAAACAACATAACAGCGTGACCAAATTAAACGTCTCTGTCTCGTGTTCAGGGGGCAATCTGAAATGCTTTAATATGAGACAGCAGGCAACATAAAACTTACTCTTAGAAATATATTGAAAAGAAATGATCTTAAACATTCAGTACAAGGATACCACATGCAGACACAGCAGATATGAGGCATCTATCCAAGCTCTGTATCCACAGGTCCAGACCTTAACTTGATATCAAAGCCATATTTATATAGTTTTTTTTATTTAAAGCAAAGTATCTTACCTGCAGGTCAACATGCTCTGACTTTGAAGAACCAGGGAGGAAGCTTACAAGCTAAGAAAGAAAACAGCTTCTCAGAACAGGACCACAGAAGAGCAAATTTTCACCAAACCAAAGTGAAGAACCAGCAGTTATGGAAGATTTATTATAATGGAACCAGAAAACAAAATAACACTGACAAAGGCGACTTCCAACAGCGGATCAGGATGTAATATCTGCACCTGTGGAAGAGGTCATAACTAAACACACACAGCTGCTGTCTTCTGAAGTATTACTGTTAGTGGGGCTTCAGTTTCATGCCCCTGTTACTGCGAAAACTGTTGCTTGTGCTGGAGATATGAACATGACAAATAGGAAGAGACTGCATTAAGTTAGCTAATAGCTTTCAGTCATCGCTGCCGTCTCCCCTTCTCATGGATTCACTCTCTGTGGTAATTCAGATGGTCCCCCCCCAGCCAGAGGGGGCCAGAAATGTCTGAAAAGAAAAGTGTGACACAAAGACACATAAAAAACATCGGTCACAGTGCTGATACTGTGTCACACAGATGTGCATGATGGCCAATTGTTGGCTGGGTGTATAAAGGCCCTAAATCAACTCAAATCTCAAACTATTCAAAGGATTTGGCACAAACACCATATTTTTGCACCATCTTGGTCACTAAAAATGTATGCGTTTTTAATACTTTACATCATAATCCATCCATCCATCCATCATCTACCGCTTATCAGGGGGTCGGGTTGCGGGGGCAGCAGCTTTAACAGAGAAACCCAGACGTCCCTGTCCCCGGCCACCTCCTCCAGCTCTTCCGGGGGGACCCCGAGGCGTTCCCAGGCCAGCCAAGAGACATAGTCTACCCAACGGACCCTGGGTCTTCCCCGGGGTCTCCTCCCAGTGGGCCCAGAACACCTCACCAGGGAGGCGTCCAGGGGGCATCCTAACCAGATTCCCATCATAATGTCATGCTTTTTACTAGTACTTCTTGCAGATTATGTGGTTCTGTTGGCCTCTTCAAGGCGTGACCTCAGTTTGCAGCCGAGCGTGAAGCGGAAAGTCGGCTCCTCCAAATCCGTTGCCATGGTTCTCAACCGGGGAAAAAAGGTGGAGTGCACCCCCTGGGTCGGGGATGAGACCCTGCATGGGGCCGAGGAGTTTAAGTATCTCAGGATCTTGTTCATTTTGTAAGTCGCTTTGGAGAAAAGCGTCTGATAAATACAGAAACATTACCAGGAATAACATTATTGGTGTTTTGTTTTATGTTTCTGCTTCAGTAATAATCAAAGAAAAATAATCAAATCACTACCTGCTTAATATAGTTCTTCTCAAACAACACTGTCAAGCATAGCCATCATCTGAAATGGACGGTGAATCAGGAATCTTATTCTTTGTTTACTTACTTATTAATTACATTTACTAGTAATTTTTTAGGTTAGAAGTTCATGAGTAAAAAAAACATTAAATAGTGGTAAGTATGCATCCTGATCCTCTTCTCATCCTCTGTGAAGTTGAGATAGACTCAAGGCAGTATGAGCAGATAAACAGGTTTTAGGACACATGAAGTGTCTGTACCTACCTGTAGTTCAAGGCAATCTTTGAAACAGTCACTCTACATCAAGTTGTGGCAGAGCGACAGACCGACTGCTCACTAACCGTATCATTCTGGTATTTACAGTAATTTTGTGCAGAGCCAGATGACTTGGCAGCTTTGCCCTCATCCTCCCACCTCAACTCCCTTCTTTTTATGCTCTACAAATAGCACATTCGGAGACCGTAATCCATAGAGTAACCTCAGCCTGTGAGTTAGGAGTCAGAGTGAGGTTATTGTAGGTCAGCACATCCAATCATCTCCAGGGGCAGGACTCAGGCTACAAACGAGTGCCCATGTAAGGTCACTTCCTTCCCCAGAAACAGGGCCTCTTTGCTTGGCTCGCTAACAGGGAGTGCCAGCCTCCTCTGCTTGGTAGTCTGTAATTACTGTAGGTGGGTTCAAGTAGGGCTGGAATTTCAAGAGACCCATGTTGGTGTTAGTTCATATGTAGAAGAACATCCTGCAGACGTGTTTCAAATTAGAGCTAAAACACACATTTCTTGACAAGTAAGTCACGTAACCAGGAGGCAACATTTAAACACAGTATGTTTGTATTTGTCCATACGTACGTTCTCTCTTTGCATCTTGAGAAATCAAACACATTAAGTTCCCCTTTTGTTTTTCTCGCCGTTGAGAACCACTTTCAAAAGTAATAGCAGCTTAAAACAGCATATGGAAAAACGTGATGACATCTTTCAGGGTTTGGGCGAGATGGTGGTTTGGTAGAATATTGAAATAATAAGAAAGATGTGATACAACTGCTGATACTCATGGAAGGAAGTGCTCTGAATGATCAGTTCAGCACAGTCGAAAGGGTCGGTGGTCAGTGATGAGGCATGTCGATGTGTTCCTCAGACTGTTTTGAATGTCACTGATGCGTTTACAATAGAAAATGTATAAACCTCCCAAACCATGGGAGAGTACAGAGACCAATGGGGTTAAGCTGAGTCAGTCTAACCGTATGTGTCGTCTGTCCAAGACAGACTGTCCATATTACCTTCAAACCAACAGGAAATATGAATTGAAAAGAAAGAGATTTGGATGGGAACACTTACTGTATCACTAATGTACAAACATGTGGATACATTATGCCCAAATAAGATAATACCAGCATGCCAAGTCATGTTGATTGTTCTTTCCCCATCTTATTTTTTTCATATGCATGCACATCATGTTCTGTGAAGGGAAGATAGTCTTTCCTGTATCTTAATTTGAATTATATCACTAGAGACCTGTGCTTAAAACAAGAGATATATTTTGCAGCAGCAGCATGACATAAAATATCAAAACAAATCCAATTAAATGTTGTAATAAAATAGAAAAAGCACCAAGGGTAGTGAATACATGTTAAAGGGCACCAATTGTTCACTTGCATCACTTTTTTTGGATGGCAACCATGCAGTCAATCACTTCCTAGTTGAAGATGTCATGTTGTGTTGGTTTCTGAGTCTTAGGATGGGCTGATCAGGTTCCCCGGAAAGCTTGGTTGGCTTCTGCTTTTGCACCTGTTTGACATTACACACTCATCAGGACTCCCTCTTAAAGGGGAACTCCGGTGTTTTTAAACCTTATTTCTGGCATGAAATGCGTTCATCCACTCACCGAGAACAGTTTGGCGAAAGTCGGCGTCCTTTGGAAGATATTTAGATAACTGGAGATCCATATAACGGAGAGAACGGGGCTTAGAGGATGCAGCCTCTAAATAAGGCATTATCTGTCTTTATTTCACCAATACTTTAAGAAGAATGAATGAATGAACGTGTGCTATAGCTCTGTTAGCTCATAGCTGCTGTTATGTGGCTACTTGCAGCTATAGGAGAGCTAACGGAGGGATTTCTACACAGGCACTCTACTGGGCCCACTTCATCCACACGCCCCCCTGCAGCACAGTTTATTCACTCCGTGCTCTGTGACAGTCGGCTAACTTCACACAGAGTTTGCTGCTGATAGTTTTGTGCAACATGGCAGGATATTTATCAGATTTTGACAACATGAACGACGACTTTGAGTAAGATGGACGTTCTTACCGGAGTGAATAAACTGTGCTGCAGCCATGCGTGTGGATGAAGTGGTCCCAGTAGAGTGCCTGTGTAGAAATCCCTCCATTAGCGCTCCTGCAGCTGCTCCCCTTTAAGGAGCAGCAGGACCAGCCAGCCTTCGCCAGATTGTCTCACTATCCTCTGTGTGTGCTGTTCGTTCGTCTGTGCTCTCTGGTTCCCTGTGGATTCCTCGCTGAAAAGACCCCTGTGGAAATAACTCTTCTCTGTTCAAACTTCCTCATGCTAACAACCTGCCTCCTCGCCCTCCACTCAGGATCACTGCACTGCAGCCAGTGACCCTCTTCTCCTTTGAGGAAAACCTCCTGGATCCTGTAAGACTCTCTCTCATTGATGCAAAGCAACTTTGGACAATAACCCCTCAGATATTAACCATGTTCAAACCTCTCCTCTCAGCAACCTCCATAGATCTGGACCATTCTCCGATCACACCACTAGAAAGCCTTAAAATAAACAATAAAATGTAACAATGTTACAATAAACATCTTTATGGTAGCCAAAATGGTATTCTGACACTGGTGAATGGAAATCCAACCAATGAATCAGGAAATCCTTTTTACTTACTGGCTCATTCAAGCCGTGACAGAAGACACATACGCAAAAACACATTTTATTATATGTAAAGATGTAAATATAGAAGCAGCAATACATGATTTATTCTGCAGGTAAAATATCTAATCTATCGAATACTAAATGAATATTCCAATAACTGAAGAGATCAGTACAAATGGGAACAAATCCCTTCAAAATGTGCAGTGGAATTGAGCTTATTAATTTCAAAGCTTCTTTAACCAAGCGCCAGACAGTGGTGCAATGCAGCAACCTTTCCTAGTAAACTGAGACTTTATTGCTTGTTCTCTGTGAACTTTCTTCGAAGCACCAGTCTGTCTGATTTCCTTTGAATTTAGTGGTTTGTATCAGCCTGTCTCCTCCTCAGAGGAGGAAGACCGCTGGAGTGACATGAGGTTTATCTAAGGTCATTTGCACGTCCAAAGGCTCCTTCACTTCCTGAATTATTTTAAGCATACATATCCAAGTTTGTAGGTCCCTCTATGGTCACAGCACACATTCTTGAGGTTTCACTGAGCTGCCCTGAACATACGATGTACTTCTTGTGTCTGCATGAAATGTCATGATTGTGGCGTCTATATTTCCTCTGTTTGACAGCACAAAAAAGTCGACTCTTATCCTGACCACCAAACCTTTATATATAAAAACTGTGGTTTATAGTTCTGACCAGAGGTAACTCTGCTTTGCCTGTTCACCAAAAATGCTCAATAATTCCAGTATTTCAGTCAAATTTGGGGAAAGTATTCATATCCTCTCAAAACTCCATGAATTGTTTTTGATTGAAAAGGAGAATCTAACTCTAAAAGTTTAGAAATGCCCTGGCTTTTCTTTCTTTTCTCTTTTCACAGGCGGGTTTTTAATGATAAAAAAATTAAAAACTGACTAAAACGAGAACATAACAGTATCTCCCTTTCCATTCTCCCTCACATGTGCTGTTTTATTCTTTTTATTCTTGAGGTTTTTTGTTTTATTTGGCATGTTGCACTACTATTCCCCCTCCTGATCCCCCCCCCCCCCTTGAAAGAAACTAAAAATGTCCTTTTCTGCTTTTTTTAGTGATGAGAAAACAAGGTGCTGATCTATAGCTTTGACCTGACCTTCAACTGTATATGAAGCGGTTATGTAAAATCTCGAGGTTTTAAAAACTCTAAATAAACACTGTTAGCATGTTACAGCAGGAGTGAATATTTGACTGTGGTCAGGAATCCTGACATCCATTTGTTTGCAATTAAGCCAAAAAGTTTATAGGCCATCTTTATGTGACTTCAGTTCAGTTCACTCAACTGTCCACATTTAAATTGTACAAAGATTTAATTAAAACACGTTTCTATATCTGTGTTTGTGTGGGTTTAATGGCAGCTACTGTAAATGAAGAGGCAGCTGACAGCAATAAGGTGGTTGGAAGCCTGTAAAAAGCTCTGACTCAGGACAGAGTTCAACTCCAAGGTCTGCATGTGTATCCCAAGGAGAATATTACACGCTTTTGCCTGTGTCCTAAACACATGGGAATTTGGAATTAAACTCACTGTGAGAGCCATACTGACTAAGTATTTTAGATGTAACTTTGTGTGATGCAACATTGGAAGATATGCACTTTGATAAACTCATTCTTAGCTGTTTCAGTAACTCTGACTCTTAGTTACTCAGCATGTTTTCACACTGTTTTTGAGCCTGAGCTAAAAAAAATGTATGTTTTATAAGTGTGAAAGTTGAACTATACTTGTTTGGGGGGGGTTGGAGTTAGCAGGAGAACCTGGATCAGAGTCGTCTTACAGCAAGAAGTTTCCTGGTCCAAATCTCTGAACTGGGGCCTTTCTGTGTGAAGTTCAGGTTCTCCCTGTCCCAGCAGCAGGGATCCTCTCCGGGGACTCCCAGATGTACAAAAACAGTCATGAAAGGTTAATCTGTGATTCTAAATTGCCGATTGGGGCAATTGTGATCAGAAGTTACAACGACCTGGCGTTGAGTGGATGTCAGCCTGGAGAATATAAGCAGCAGGGTTGAGGATCTAGATGAGCTTCATCAGATGCCGACATTTTCTCCGTTTACCTGACTCAGGCCTAAATTTGGACAAACACATTAAGGCAATAACAAAGTCAGCCGACTATCACCTTAAGAATATATCAAGGCTAAAAGATCTGATGTCTCAGCAGGACCTGGAAAAACTAGTCCATGCATTCATCTTTAGTCGGTTTGATTATTGTAAAAGCATCTTTAAAAAGTCAGTCAGACAACTGCAGCTCATCCAGAACTCAGCTGCTCGAGTCCTCACTAAGACCAAAAAAGTGGAGCACATCAGTCCAGCTGTGAGGTCTTTCCACCGGCTGCCTGTCCATCAGAGGATAGACTTTAAAGTTCTGATGCTGGTCCATAAAAGCTCTGAATGGTCCAAAATACATCAGTGACCTCCTGACCCACTATGAACCTCCCAGACCCCTCAGGTCATCTGGATCCGGTTCTTTATCAGTTCCCAGAGTCAGAACCAGACCTGGAGAAGCTGCATTCAGCTTCTATGCTCCACATGTCTGGAACAAACTCCCAGAAAGCCTCAGATCAGCTGAAACTCTCAGTATTTAAGTCCAGGTTGAAAACATCTATTTTCAGCTGCATTTGAATAAGCTTGAGTTTCAAAACGGAATCATATTTTAACTCCTGATTTTATCTTTCATATATATAATTTTTTCTGATTTTATCTATTGTTCTTATTTCCTTCTTTTGTTTAAATTTTAAATCATGCTTTTTATTTCTTCTGTTTTAATGTCTCTGTGAAGCACCTTGTTGTTGAATTGTTCTGTATAAATAAACTTGCCTTACCTTGTGAAAACAAATATAAACCTTAAGTACTGTGAAAAATAATTGTATTTATCCCCGTAGTAGATTATCAGTCTTCACAAAGTCCTTTTTTCCACTTTGTGGGATTAATAGCTGCCCAAAGACCTTACTGTCAATGCTCAGTCTAGCTGTCACTTCAGAACGTACTTTCCCACCTAATGCCTTGTTCGAGCAGCTAATATCTGGGGCGTCTGATAAAAGCCGTGCGCTAAAAGCTGCTGAAAGCATAAACTGAGTAAGTTTCAGATGCCCAGACAAAGACGGCACAGTGGTCGGGTGGCAGATCCTGGAGATGTTGAGGTTAATAAATGTGTCTCGAGATCAACATGTGTTGAATTATGTGTACAAGTAGGAATGAAAACAGTTTCACAGACACTTTGACGCCAGTGGAGATGGAAATCGTGACAAACGGGTTTGGTCAAGCAGGATGATTCTTTTAATATGTCTGAGAGTTCGTGTATGTATGGGTTTTATTTGTGTGTGTGCATGAACTTCATCCATTTTCACTCAACATGACACATGATTATTACCATTTTAATTCATGCAGTTGTTAATTAAACATTTTAACTACTTTCTTTATAATATCTACAATACCTGCAACAATCTCCGGACTACACTTTTATTTAATAATAAAATAACGGAATTACCATCATCCATTTCTCTGCTCATCTCAGACATCAGAAAACAAATATAAAAGCTGGCTCAGCCCTTTTCCCCTCCTCTTCTTCTAGGAACTGCCTGAAAGATGTAAACACACTCAGCCCACTCATTTTGGTTTCTGAGGGCTGGACTGCAGCTGTTTCTACATTTTCCACCTTTCTGTTTGTGTGCTGCTGCAGCCACTCGCTAACTGCTGAGACACGTTTGGTGACGACTGCTTTGATTTATCTGGGATATTATGAGGAAGTTCAACACCAAACCGTTGCTCACGAGGACCGTGTGAGACGGTTCAATCTTTAAGACAAAGTCAAAGCAAAAGAAAGAGGACTTGTTGTGAAACATGCTTCTAGTAGTGATGGAGCTCAGCCCTATGATGCGTAATAGCGTCAGCTCACTGTTTGTTTTCCAGCCCACAACTTTACTGTGTTGGTTTACTCTCATTTTTTTCCCTGTTATTTTTGGCCACAGCAGACAGTGGTTGTCAGTTAAAAAGTCCAATAAAAATGTTGTATAATAACAGTCTAATAGAAGAAGAAGAGCATTTAGTAGTTGTAAAGCAAGCTGTTTTTATTCAGGTAGCTGGTAGAAGAGCTGAAGTTTCTGGATCCTTAGGTACAACTCAGATGGATACGTGACTTTAGAAATCATTAGTTTAAAAGCAGCAATTAAACCATTAAATCAGCGACATTTCTTTTACATGTGGGCGCTTTGTATGCATCTAACTGTAACAAATTGCTATATCTCCTTTTAATAAACATATTTATATGCAACCAAATCTCCAAAATACTTTAAAATGTAAATAAAAACAGAATCCAAAGACTGGCAATTGGGAATAGGTCAGTAATATGATTCAGTATAAAAAGAGCACCTCGAAAAGGTTCTCAGCAATAAAGATGTGCACAAACTGTGAAGCAATTGCAGAATAATGTTCCTTAATGTATGAACTTGAGTTTTCTACCATGTACAATGCATAGAATCATTAAAAGATTCATAAAATCTATTGAACGTGGTCAAATATCAGCATTGGATGCCTGGGATCTTTGGCCCTCGCGAGGCACTGCTTTTAAAAACTGGCATGAGTCTGTAATCACTGCATGGGCTCAGGAGCACTTCCAGAAAGGACTGTGAACACTATCCACGGGCCATCGACAAATGCAGGTTAAAGCTCCATCAGCTAAAGAAGAAGCCATAAGTGAACATGATCCAGAAAGCCTGAACTGTTCCCTGAGGCAAAGCTCATTCAAAATGGACTGAGGAAAAATGGAAATACCGTTCTGTCGTCATACAAATTCATTCCATCCATCCATCCATCTTCCATCCATCCATCCATCCATCCATCTTCCATCCATTTTCCATCCATCCATCCATCCATCCATCTTCCATCCATCCATCCATCTTCCATCCATCCATCCATCCATCCATCTTCCATCCAGCCATCCATCCATCCATCCATCCATTTTCCATCCAGCCATTTTCCAGCCATCTTCCATCCATTTTCCATCCATCCATCCATCCATCCATCTTCCATCCATTTTCCATCCAGCCATCCATCTTCCATCCATCCATCTTCCATCCATTTTCCATCAATCCATCGATCTGTCCGTCCATCCATTTTCCATCCATCTTCCATCCATTTTCCATCCATCCATCCATCTTCCATCCATTTTCCATCCAGCCATCCATCTTCCATCCATCCATCTTCCATCCATTTTCCATCTATCTTCCATCCATTTTCCATCTATCCATCCATCCATCAATCCATCCATCTGTCCGTCCATCCATTTTCCATCCATCTTCCATCCATTTTCCATCCATCCATCCATCCATCCATCCATCCATCCATCCATCCATCTCCCATCCATTTTCCATCCATCCATCTTCCATCCATTTTCCATCCATCTCCCATCCATTTTCCATCCATCCATCCAGCCATCTTCCATCCATCCATCTTCCATCCATTTGCCATCCATCCATCTATACTCGCTCAATCTGACTGTCGGGTCCTCTGGACTAAAGAGGAGAGGGACGATGCATCTTAGTTAAAAAGCGTGCATATCTGACGTTATGGGGGTGCATTAGTGACTATGGATCTGGCAAGTTGCACATCGTTAGCCTAATAGCATAATTGCCTAGTAATTTTTTGGCCAAATTGTGATATCTGCCTAACTTTACTCTCCTACCACTGCTGCATCACCCTGCCTTACTGCCTATCAGAACACATTTTAGAGTCCAAAATCACCTTATCTGCCTTAGTCATCTTTTTGACTTGGGCATTTTTTGGTAAGTAACCCAAAAACATTCAAATATGACTTAAGCAATTATGCTGGGCATTTCCACCGGGAACGTAAGCGTAACGGCTGCGCCACGGTTTTGCTCCGTCCTCTGCCCGGCGTCAATCCCCGCGTGTAACGGCAGCGGAGCGCTGGCTCGCGAGCCAGCCGTATTCACGCGAGACCGTGAGATCCTGCGATAAACTGTGTGTATAAAGGAAACAACAACAAATAGCTTAATTTGCTTCTCCGACGTGGAAGAACCTGTTGATCTGACCATCTATCCGCTACTTTTCTGCTTCTTCATAAGTGTGCTGGTCAGTTTCTATATTTAATTAATTGTAGTTTTATTTTGAAAGGGGGCAGATGTTTATTTTGTTGATTCTGTGTCGGATTTCCTGTGCTGGTGCAATCTGCAGCCGTTACATCACCGGTGGAAATCCTGGGTTAGACTAACATGTGGAAAGGCACAATTTTAGAATTTGGATTGTAGATGTGAATTTTTTTTACAGACATTTATTTCAAATAATTACAGAAGAAAACTATTCTGTTAATACATTTAATTCTATTTAGGACCTGCTACACAACGCTGACAGCCACTAAAACTAAACTAAAATACAAAATTGAGTTTTAGAGAGCTGCTGGTCTCACAATGCAGAATGAGACTGTGATCTCACTGTATTAGCTGTGATGCTTTTGCCATTATAATCCTCAGCCCAGCACTTGCCACAGTAAAAATCCACATTTACTACCTCTGAGTGGTCAGTTTTTAGCAGAGATATTACAAATAAACCTGGTTTATTAGATATTAATGAATTAGTGGGGTCAGGGGCTGGTAGGAAACCCCCAGTAAATATTATGGAGGTTCATGGTCACATTAGAATGGAAAGTAAAGATGTGTAAAAGCTAAGTGTTAATGGGGAGTGAGTGCATGAGGAAAGAGTCTATACATAGCTTTTTAAATCCGCAAAAAAATAAAATCAAGTTTTTGAAGCAGTTTTTGTGGTTTGGTCGAGTCATTTATGGATGTGTGTCCACTTGATGATTATTTCCAGTGGAAAACGATTAACATTTTCATACAATTTCTCTAAGGCACTGAATAAAATAAATGACCACCATTTTTCCTAGTTCACATTTGTCATGTCTATCTGGAGCAGGGGGGTCTCTGTGCGTCTGTATGCAGGCGGCACATTTTGGCTTTAATCCAGCACTGTGCACTTTGGTAGCTGAGTCAATGTAAAGAAGGGGACACGGTATGACTGTGATATTGACTCCAAATTTGATTCGAACAGGATGATTTTTGTGAGCGTTTATCTCTCTCTTATTAGATGATTATAGATACATGTGAATATTCTGTTTAATGCCGCTCACACACAGGAGTTCTTTAGGTCTCCATCTGCTTTAAATCTACTTTTTCACCTTGTTAACATGTTCATGACCCTACTCAGGAAGGTTGGAGATCTTCTCCTAACTACAGACGGTTCCACCATCTCTCCATCCCCAGAGGTCTGAAACCTGGGAGTGGCTCCTCGACTCCTCCCTCTCTTTCCAGTCCCACATCAAATCCGTCACCAAATCTGCCTTCTTCCATCTGGAAAACATTCAGGCTCTGATTCAGGCTCCTTCATCACCTTCTGTTTGGACTACTGCATCACTGTCCTGTTCGGGGTTCCCAACAAAACCCTGGACAGGCTCCAGTATGTCCAGAACTCAGCCACCAGGGTCCTCACTCGCTCCAGGCCCTGGTAGCACATCTCCACACCCTCATTTACCTCCACCGTCCCTCCATGGCCCGGCCCCCCAGTACCTGTCCAACCTCCTCCATCTCCACACCACATCCCAGACTCTGCGCTCCACTGACTCCCTGCTCCCTGTTCCCTGCTCCCATCTCTGCACCTTTGGGGATCGGGCTTCAGTTTGCTTCTGGAAGTCTCTCCCCCCTGATATGCACAAAGCCCCCGTCTCTGGACACTTACAAAACCACTCTCATAATTCATCTGCTCAACATGGCTTTCAACCAGTAATCCCCTTCACCCTGTCTGTGTATCTTGTGTTCTGCTTGTTTGTTGGTCTTGTGATGGTAAATTTTATGCCTCAGGACCGACAGACTCTCCAATCCACATTAACCATTTGTATCACCCAGACACGCTAATTGTTTTAAACTATTTACTTCTTAATTAACACTCAGACAAGATAATCGTTTTAACCTCCAATTATCATTAAGACTGCATCCTGCCCCCCTCTGGAGATGTTGTTACACATCTAAAAGGTATAAATGCTCTGGATTCCTTTTGTCTGTATCTTTTCATACCATTGCCGCTGAATGGTGTGGACTGACTGATCTTTTTCCTTGCAACGAAGAATAAAAACTTAGCCGGCCGGCAGAAAAAGTAAGTTTCTCTATTTCATTGCACATCAGAGGTATTAGGAAGGAAGCGATTGAAAACTTCCATAACAGTCTGTGACAATGTTCTTTGTTTATGTTTTTGTAAAGCGAGCTTGGGTCCTTTGAAAGGCTCTATATAAATTAAAGTTATTAGCATTATATTGCATTATATTTAAGTGGTACCAGAAATATAAGTAAAAAACGATTTGGAGAAAGCAGCATCAACCAACACTGACTACTTGCTGGATGGAGCTGCAGCAAGTTATAGAAGCAAGTTGATGTGTTTTCCTCTGGTTGCTAAAATGGCAGAAGTGAGATGCTCTGCTTATGACTGAAATAGCATTAAATAAAATCCTGTAAGCCTTCATGTTTTATCCAAAGATGTTAAACTGAGGGAGAAGTGGGTTCAGTTTATTTGGTGACATCACAGTGTCCAAATAAAAAAAATACCAGAGAGGACCCTGATCTGCTGTCTTTATTTTTACTGAAAAATAATTGACAAAATTTGCCCATAAACAGCTTGATTTAGCAAATAAACTAATAATAAAGTGTGACACTGCTCCAACCATTTATCTGAGACATCTCGATTAGGAGCAGGTATGTCTGGTAACTCCATTTCTCTTCATGTATTTTCTCAGCGGGGCAGATATCCCTCCCCTGGCTGAGCTTTCCTGCTGCCCTCATTAGTCTGTTTGACCGAGGCAAAGCAACACCTACCTGCACGAGACCTTCCAGGGTAGGAGACTGCTCTCACGCAGGCATTACCTCCCCCCTCTTGAATTTAACCCAAAACAACAGCTGGATTTAGCAGGAAAATTACAACTATTTTTGGCACTTAATACCACAGGAATAACGTGCATTTAACAGTTCTTGTTTGACTGCGTTCTTTGTTTTGATATGCAACTCTGGCACAACTGGTAGAGCCTTTTTAGCTTATTTTTGGTTTATTCAGTTAAGTAAACTATAAAACTAATGACAAGATTTGATATTGTTAAAAGAGCAAAAGAGTTTCAACCTCCTGCTTCCATGGTACAGCACATGAAGCATCATCCGAAGTTAGACAGCTAGGCAGAGATAACAAGAAGAGGCTGACATATGTTTCCCCTGAAAATCTGAGCAGCTCGCTGATGTCTCATTTTCAGATATACGAGGCCCCAAACCAAAATGCCAGGGTTGGGTTTTTTCAAGCTGGTAGCGACTTCAGGCACCATGTGCTCTCAGCAACACAAAAAAAGGGATTTTTCCAGAGTATGTCCCCATTAAACCTGTCGGGAGATATGGCAGATGTGACATAAAGTAGACAGAAATCTGTAAATGGAGCATATCTATTACCTTCATCCATGTGACAGCAGTTAAGCTGTAACCTTAAGATACACACAACTCATTGTACTGTCAACTCACTGTTAGTCTATTATCCTTTTTCTCCAATTTACCATAACACACCAACCTGTTGAAACCACAAAGAAGGGGCTTTCCAACAGTAGCTACTACAGTTTACACGACAGGTTTGAAGAACAATAGATAGGAACCTGTGGCTAAAGTAGAGATTGCCACAATGATACTGTATCAAATGCCACAGAGAGGCTGTGTTTGTCGCGAGGCCGGCTTGTTAATTTAAGAGACTAAACTATGTCAGTTCGGTTCCTACCAAGACACAGGAAATTCAGCATGTTTACAAGATGAGGTTTTGCATTGTAGTTGTGACTTTACTGTAACCAAAATATTACTTTGGTCGAACTGAACCTGCAAATCAGTCATTTTTGCTTAGAGAGATGACAAAGTTGCAGTCTCCAAAATATACCAAAGTATAAACTACGAGCTCCTTTCTAGTCCCCTGCCTTGAAAGGAGCCAACTGAGGTGGATTCAGATGCCCTGTGAATGCATCCCAGGGTCTTCAGCCTGGTCTCACGAGAAGGCAGAGTTATTGCATACCATGTCTTTTGAGGAAATCACGCCCTGCACTTTTGCCCTAACCCTAAGCATTTCATGGTATTTACAGTCACGTTGATGATATGTGAGGAGGAGACCCTCCACCATACTGTATCCTAACTCTAACCCTTGCCATGTTGCTTGAACGGCGTAAAATGACAAGCCAAAGCTTCAAATGTGTATAAATGACACATGAAACGTGCAGAAAGCGGCCTGCTATTGATTCGCTTTGCCATGGAAACATGCTAACTCCTGAGAGATGTATCTCTTGGCTGGCTTGGGAACACCTCTGTGTCCTTCCAGAAGAGCTGGGAGGGGGACGTCCGGGGATTTCTGCTCAAATGTTTGCCCCCTTTCCCTGATAAGTAATAGAAAATGGAGTGATGGACCAATATTTAAAGTTCTTGCCGACAATCGGCCAAGGTGAATGCCTGGAATATCAGATTATGTTTGTCTCTCTCTTGTCTTTTTGGTGTGTAACACACCATTTGCATGTTGTTTTTTTCTCAGTCGATTCAGTGCTGGATCTGATTCTGAGTCTTCTGCTTTCCTTTGTTGTACACTATAAATAGACTCTTGACCTCCTCGGCACTGCAGAGTGTAGCATTAACAAGGCCTTTTATTAACAGTCTGTTTATTCCACTTATTGTTATTTCCTTTCTGACCTTTGGTCTTTAGTTGAAATATGTCAAGCAGTTATAAAGCAAGTTAGAATCCTCTTGTTTTTGCTTTTTCTCCTGAGGAGGGTGAGATGATGTGATGTCTTTGGGATGTCACTTCTAACAGAAAGAGAGGTCTCCCGTGCACAGTTGAAGTTTTCTTTATGTAGATTCTTATTTTCATTCATGTGGCATGCTGCTATAAGATGTTATCTTGTGTGGGTGCAGACGGTACGTCGTGGGTGGCTATTGGACGAGGTCTTTTCACTCCGTTTGAGGGCTGTTTTTTTAACCAGACACTGGTGACACAATAAGACCGAGCAGGGCACTTGATTTGGTGTAAAACAGCCTACTCCACCTACAGTATTTCAGTTTCTTATTTTGTTTAAATGTGCTCACCTCTCTGTTCTCCCCTTTCCACCTCATCGAGTAACTTTCTGGTCTGACGAGAGTCTGACCACAACATGACCACAGCAGGCCACCTTTACAGACAGAAATACCCCATGCAGCCACACCCTCAGGCAAATATAGCACAGAGCACAAAAACAACTGCAGGGAAGTAGGCTCCTTTTTACTCCAACTTACTGTGCCACCATATAAACCTAGATAGTCTGACATAACATGAATATTATGGGTATATTGTTTCTAACAAATAATACTGAAATCACAGAGTATGAATATGTATTGTATGAATATATCATAGGACTATGATATATTATCCACCCATCCATTTTCTATACCTGCTTAATCCAAGGATCTGGGGGCTGGAGCGTATCCCGGCTGTCTTTGGACGACAGGAGGCTACACCTTGGACAGGAAGCCAGTCTATCACATGGCCACATAGAGACAAACAACCGTGCACACTCACACTCACTCCTCGGGACAATTAAGAGTCACCAATTAACATAACGTGCATGTTTTTGTATGGTGGGAGGAAGGAAGGATAACCTGGAGAGAACCCACACAGATACACCAGAAGATTATGCAAACTCCACACAGAAATGAACCTGGAACCCCTTTGCAGTCAGGGGTTAACCACCACACCACCACGATATATCAACCAAATACATATTCAGTTTTTTTTAACTTCACAGCTTTTTCTCCTATTCTTGTTTGGCAAAAACATGCTAGAGCTTAATTTTACAGCTGGTTTTACTATATTGCTTGTTAAATATCATTGATGTGCGGAATACCCTAAAACACACACAAGCACTCTGCTTGACAGCAGCCAGGATAACATGAAAAAACTGGCCTGGGGCAGGGCGACGCATGTGATGAAAGTCATTCAGGTGTTTCTTTGAGGCACCTGGGCTCAGTGTGGTTTCTGGCATCACTGCCACCCACCTTAGTGGTCTCTACTGAGTTTTTAAGGAAACCCAAGATTTCCATCAAGCAGAAGTATATATATATTTTCCATAAAATATATGTTTTCCATAACAGTAGCAAGTTTTTATGGCATTTTCTGGAAATTTGGTTCCAATCCAGTTAATCCATTTCTGTCCAGTAGATACTAATATTATTCCTATAATGGCAGTACATATAAAGTAGCCAAGCTAGGGAAGTACGTAGCCTAACTAGGAAAGTACGTAGCCTAACTAGGAAAGTACGTAACCTAACTAGCAAAGTACGTAGCCTAACTAGGACAGTACGTAGCCTAACTAGGAAAGTACGTAGCCTAACTAGGAAAGTACAGAGCCTAACTAGGGAAGTACGTAGCCTAACTAGGGAAGTACGGAGCCTAACTAGGGAAGTACGTAGCCTAACTAGGGAAGTACGTAGCCTAACTAGGAAACTACGTAGCCTAACTAGGAAAGTACGTAGCCTAACTAGGGAAGTACGTAGCCTAACTAGGGAAGTACGTAGCCTAACTAGGGAAGTACGTAGCCTAACTAGGGAAGTACGTAGCCTAACTAGGAAACTACGTAGCCTAACTAGGAAAGTACGTAGCCTAACTAGGGAAGTACGTAGCCTAACTAGGGAAGTACGTAGCCTAACTAGGGAAGTACGGAGCCTAACTAGGGAAGTACGGAGCCTAACTAGGGAAGTACGTAGCCTAACTAGGGAAGTACGGAGCCTAACTAGGGAAGTACGGAGCCTAACTAGGGAAGTACGGAGCCTAACTAGGGAAGTACGTAGCCTAACTAGGGAAGTACGTAGCCTAACTAGGAAAGTACGTAGCCTAACTAGGGAAGTACGTAGCCTAACTAGGGAAGTACGTAGCCTAACTAGGGAAGTACGTAGTCTAACTAGGAAAGTACGTAGCCTAACTAGGGAAGTACGTAGTCTAACTAGGAAAGTACGTAGCCTAACTAGGAAAGTACGTAGCCTAACTAGGGAAGCCAACAGACTACATCAAAATCCTCAGTTCAACTCGGCCCCCTTCCTCAGGGTCTGAGGAGCAGTGGGGAGGAGAACTCCCTTTTAACAGGAAGAAGCAGACACAGTTACGGTGGCTATTTAACTCGTCTATGGAAAAGAAAGGAGAGAAATGTCTGTAGTACATTTATTCTACTACACCCTGGCTTATAACAACTTTGTTAAGATCCTTAATTCTTCCCAGTGCAACTTGTTGATTCATCAGACTACCAAACTATGGATGAACCACCGGTTCACCATTTTCCAAGCATCACGTCACCTCTCAATTACTTAGTTAAGCAAGAGTTGTAAATTCTGGTGTTCTGCGGAGCTTCATATGTATGTAATTTTCTCACTAAATATCCCTTTTCATAGTTTCACTTCAACATGTTCTGAAGAAGGCCTTGTGGTAGGTTTTCGGTCATTTAGAAGTGAAGCACCTTTCTGCTCTGGCTCCTAAACACTAAAAGCTGTAGTTTCTTTTCCAACTTTGATAAATTACACTCATCAAGGTGTCGGGTAATTCATTTCACATTAGATTCTAGGAGTGAATTGAGTCTAGGTCTGTTTTTCGGTCAAATTTAAAATTTGAGTTGTTGATATGGAACCAATTAAAAGCTAAGCTTATGAAATGCTTCGTCCCTCAGCACCTTGAGCAGCTCGACAGGACCTCTCATTAGCCTTTACACGAAAGGATCTGCATCTGTTTTCCAGCTGTGCTTGTTTTGATCATTAGCTCAACATAAGATTTGATCACCTGCTCATCTTTTTGCCAGATTTTGAACACGTCTGCTTATTTAAGTGCATCCTGGACGATGTTGCATAGTAATTCGTCAAAGACACCATTCTGAGTGTACAGTACATTAGGACCCATGCATGTAAAGTACCAACCTGAACCAAAGCCTCAGTCATAAAGTTACAGCTATCTTTAAAAAGTGCAAACTTTGCATTACTACTGCATAAACAATCTTTTGCACAATTTGCACTCAAGTATAATTTGTCCACACAAACACAGACCTCATAAGATTTTTAATATGACATAAACACACAAAGTCTGATGTGATATCATTGCTCTGGTTCTGTTTTCCCTCTGCAACCTAATTAAATGTGTTGGTTTTAACGATACCTCTGACTTAATATCTGTCGTCCTGCAAGCGTGCAGGAAATTTAACCACAAACTGTAAGGAACTAAAAAATAATGTCTGTGGTTCCCTCTAATGAATCAGGAACAAACGCTAAAATAAATGACTAATATGTATTAAAAATAATGTTAAGACTGCTTGCTAATTGATGACATAAGTCTAAAAGCCAGCAGCCACAGAAACCCCACCCTGGTCTTCATCCTCGCTAATGACTGAATGCATTTAAGAATGGAAAGAACTGTTTGTGATAAAGCTACAGTAGGCAGCTAGAGGGGCAAAGCATTCAGAAGAGCACTTTTAAAAGATATACAAGAACTTTTACGGCACTGCCCACAAGTCTTCAAGCAGCCAGACTTCCTTCTACTCTTTTAAAGTGGTCTTGAGCAACAGTTCTCCAGGCTCTCTGAAGTCATTTTTCAACATAAACATTTTGAATTCTATCTTTAGGCATTCTGTTAGATTGCAAATTTACATAGTTTGTTCCCATTTCTTTAACTGCATCTATGAAAAATGCCAAAAGAAAACAGATGACACAGTCTGAAAGATATAAAAAAGTATTCCACAAGATAATTACCAAAATGTTATTGGTTGAAAACTTGGCATAACAAGACAAAAGAAGAAGTAGAACTATCTAGAGTAGATAAACAGCGAATAGAGCCTAGGTTCTAGTTACAATTGATGGAATTATGAATTATTGATCCCCTTCCAATACAATCTGGAAAGCTTCCAATCAGCAACAGTTTCATTTTTCATAGTAACAATGGTCCCAAATACAGTAAGAGCATACCTGGATAGAAAAATACTCAATGGAACACTATCAGTCATGTATTACTTTCCCCAGAACCTCAACATTATTGAAGCAGTGTGGGATCATCTGACAGAGAACGGAACAAAAGGCAGCCCACATCCAAAGAAGAGCTTTGGGATGTCCTTCAAGAAGCCTGGAGAACTATTCCTGAAGACTCCTTAAAGAAATGACAGAAAGCAACGTATAAAACGACCAAATGACACAAGAAGTGGACTGAAAATCAGTGGCAACAGGTCTTATGGAGGGATAAATCCTCCCCAGAGCCCGGACCTCAACATTATTGAAGCAGTGTGGGATCATCTGACAGAGAACGGAACAAAAGGCAGCCCACATCCAAAGAAGAGCTTTGGGATGTCCTTCAAGAAGCCTGGAGAACTATTCCTGAAGACTCCTTAAAGAAATGACAGAAAGCTGGTCTCAGAGGGTTCAGGCTGAGTTGGAGAATGAAGGAGCTCAGACCAGATATTCACTTTCAAGCTCATTAGAACTGTACAACCTCTGCTTTAGTATTCCTGTCTGCACCAAGGTAAGGGGGCTATCGAAGCAGCAGAATTCTATCTCTACCTTATATGTGACTACATCATGTGGGTTGTGTGTGTTCTAATAATTCCAACACAAGAGTTTGATATGTTGTCTTTGTACCATTTAGGGTTTAAATTACAACTCCAGTTCCCAAAAAGTTTGGAATCTGTGTGAAATGTTAAAAAAAAACAACGTTTTATGCACAATAGAACATAGAATGCATATTAAATGTTGAAACAGGGACATTTTATTATTTCACGGAAAATAGAAGCTCATCTTGAATTTGATGATTGCAACAATGTCACAAAGAAATTGGCACAAAGGCAACAAATAGCTGAAAAAAACCTACTACTTAGGCTGCTTAGCAACAGGTCCCTTACCTGACTGGGTATAAGAAGAACACCTTAAAGGGGAAGTTAGTTTTTTGTGAACCTGGACCTTATTTCTGGCATAAAATACTTTCATCTACTCACAGAACAGTTTGGTGAAAGTCGGCATCTTAGGACACTATTTAGATCTGCTTATATCTATATAACGGGAGAGAACAGGACATAGACAATATAGCCTCTAAATAAGGCATTATCTGTCATTATTTCACCAATACTTTAACACAAATGAATGAATGAATGTGTATTATTGCACTGTTAGTTCAGAGCTGCCATGTTGTTGTTATTGAAGGCTTTCTACACGTGCGTCTAGTGGTATTATTTATCAGATTTTGACGACGACTTTGAGTACGATGGGTGTCCTTTCCGTTTATACGCGGATCTCGAGTGATCTAAATTGCATCCGAAGGACGACAACTTTCACCAAACTATTATCAGTGAGTAGATGAACGTATTTTATACCAGAAATAAGGTCCAGATTTAAAAAAAAAAATAAACAAACTTCCCCTTTAAGGAGGCAGAGTTTGTCGGGAGTAAAGATGGGCAGAGGTTTAGCAATCAGCAAAGAACTGAGTCTACAAATGCAGAGCTACTATAGATTAATTGTGAAATTTGAATATTCTTTCATTTACAGAGCATTTGTCATCAAAAGAAGAAGACATCTCCGTTGGCAAGGGATACAATGGGTGATCAAGGTTGGATGACTGATCTTTGGGTCCTCGGTGTCATGAAAATCACTGCATGGGCCAGAAATCAGCAAAGTTCAGCATGCTGTCCACAAGGTTAAAGCCCTGTCATGCAATGCTAACTGAAAAAAATCATGCAGAAAAACTGCCATCTTCTCAGGGTCAAAGCTCATCTAAGATGGACCGAGGCAACGTAGAAAACTGTTCTTCTGTTCTGGAAATTGTTTTTGGAAACCATGGACACCACATCCTCCAGACTAAAGAGGGGAGACTGATGGTATGGGCACGCATTAGTGCATGTGGAACTGGCACAGATGGAAAGGTGTCACCGAAGCTGAAAGGTACATATAGGTAAAATCTATCTATTTGTCTTGCTGAAAGATGCAAGAATTTCCCTGAAAAAGCGACAAAAAAATAGTAAAATGTCTTGCTGTCAACATTTGACATTTTTTCTACTTTCAGCCAAATTTTTTCTTTAGATTTGCCAACCATTGCATTATTGTTTTATTTACATTTTAAAGATTTTCTTTAAATTTTTAGTGTTTCGACTTTTTTGTCAAACGTGATTCAACATATCGCTGCCATGCTTAGCATGTAAAATGCCTAAATTGACCTTATTTTGTCGAATCAACAACATCTTGGGCAGAGTAGTGACCCACAGAGTTACAGTAACCCACAAAGAGTTGTTGAACAACATCTGCATCTATATCTGTGGGAAGTTGGAGCAAACCTAAATCCTGCTCCACCCTGGTAATATCCCGAATTCTAAAAATTACATCCTCAGACGACAGAGTCAACAAAATACATTATATCTCGTCTGAAATTCAAGCCAAACCAAACAGCTTATGGTGATGATTACCAACACAAGAGCGTAATGTGTCAGTCATCATGGGGAACATAGAGCTTCACATGTGGGCAATCCTAACTGTGTTTTACAATCCTCCAACCACCTCAGCCCCCATCCAACACACATATTCTACTCGGGCATAATTAGAGGAAGAAAGTCTGAGAAAGGCTGTTAAGGAACCACCCTGAGTTCGTCACACAGACGGGAAGCACAACACGCGGTACATTTCAGACGTGTAACTCTGACAGGGCTCTGTTCTGGGGCTCTGCATGACAGCGACACAGGTGCACCTCAAACTTAAACTTTCACGCACTTTATCTGATGCTTGCATGAGCCTGAAGCTCTCTCTAAGAAAATGAGAAACTATATAGTATGTTTCTGGAGTTACTTACCTGTAATGCCTTATTCCAATTCCACCCTTTTAAACATACTATTTGGTCCCTTCATTTTGCTGGATGAGGTGCTCCTTTTTAAAGGGTAACTCTTACCTCAGATAAGATTTATGGGACAGAAGTGGCACAGAATACAAGATAATATGAATATAATTAAAAAATACATATGTAGAATCATAGAAAGCAAATAGGAACAGAGCAGGACAGAATCAGATTGAAGATTTGCATCAGAATATAGAAAAAGAAGAAGAAAAGCGAAAAAACAAAACATTTTTTTCCATAATAAGCTAAATTAGAACAATGGTTTCCTGACATATCAATTTTTCCTCAAGCACATGATTATTGCAATTAAAAAAAGAAAAGAAAAACATAAAATATCATAAGTCAAGGCACTTTTACATATATATATAGCACATTTAAAAACAACTGAATTATAGATTATAGAAGATACGTTTTGCTGGTTTCTTTAGCTTTAGCTAAAACAATCCATACCTACAGTATAAATGTGCACAAAAGTGGCATCAACGAAGATAAGAAAAAGCACATCTTCAGGTCAAGTTAGCTCTATAACTTACTTTATAACCACCTGTAAACATGAACATGCTGTATGTCTGTATCTTACCTAAACATATCTACCCATACAGCACAGTGAGAAATGCTAATGCACACTTATGTGAATGTAAAAGGTATATATGCAAAGCTTTGGGTCAGGGTCAATTGGAAACCTGTTATATAATCCACAAGCACACACACGTGCAAATGAGGCCATGTCATTCAATGCAAATATGCTGCTTTTTCCAGGAAGTGAGACACTGCAGCCAAGCCAGATACAGGAAGTGAATGACCACCCAGTCACTGTGGAAACTGTGGGTGAAGGCTAAGAATACTGCAGACCTGTGTGTGTGTGTGCGTGTGTGTGTGCGTGTGTGTGTGCGTGTGTGTGTGCGTGTGTGTGTGTGTGTGTGTGTGTGTGTGTGTGTGTGTGTGTGTGTGTGTGTGTGTGTGTGATTTGTCAACCCATAGTTGGCATGAACAATTTTATTTTTCTGTCTTCAAAAACACGTTTTAATTCGAGCTGTTTGTTTCACTGTTCCTCTTATTGGTTTCATTGGTCATTTTATATTTTATTTGGAACATGAAAACAGTGTCTGCTTTATAATCAACAATAGTAGGTTTTTTTTTTTGTTTGTTTTGTACTTGTCCAGCTCCGTTTTGGAGCCAAGAGTCGAAGTCTTTTAGATGAAACTGTTTTTATTGAAGATCTTTCCACCAGATTAACTGTATTATTTTTACTGAGCTTTGTGTTTGTGTTGCAGAGAATCAAGAGTTGTTATAGGTGGTGCATAGGCAGCCGCAGCCACATAAAGCAAGAGCCTCGTCTGTTTCACAATGTATTTATTTCCCGGCCTCAACAAATGCGGCAGATCCAGACTTTGTTTATAGAAGATGCAAAATTCAGGCAGAAAAAACATCCAAACTGTGGCCAGTTTCATCATTTTTTTTAGCCCAGTCAGTAAAACAATAACGGATTAGGTTTATAGAAGTTTGTGTTGTGTCCCTTGATTATGTGACTGTAAAGTTCTGGCTTGAGTTTGACCCACAGACAACTTTAGGTCATGAGTTTATGCTTCTGTTGCTCAAATAAATCTTTTTTCTTCATCTTTCCGTTATCAAAATGAAAATGTGGGGAATATCCTTTTTACCTAAAAAGCAGAGTTGTTAACGTTTAAGCACGTGAAATAAGTAAGTGTATGTGAAGAAAAAGTGTATTTTTAAGCTTTTTCACGTCCTGATGTCAGATATAAACTTGAAGCCAAAGATTAGCAGTAATCTCTGGGTTTCTGGATCACTTTGGTCAGGTACAAATGTTGGATTTAACCATGACTTGTATGTGGGAATAAGTGGTTCCCCTAATTGCCTTTTCCAATTTAGCAATAGAGTTTAGAACTAGATGTATGGAGCAGCAGGCAGCCAGTTCCTGTTAGATTTGTTTGTGCTTTTCCAGGTTCATCTCCATTCATTTTTACCATCTCACAGTTGGTATTTTTGGGATTAGAAGAGCAGCATTTAGAGTCATAGCTGATAGGCAGCAGATACAGCGACCGTGTATGCAAGAAAACAGCAAATTATTGTGAACAACTGATGCAAAACTGGCATGGTGTACAATTCAATATAAAGTACATTTTTGCTCTCTGGCTCTCCTACAGTTGTGGGATGTAACACCACTGACAAAAAAATGTGCACGCAAGCCCTCCAGATGCACAGACATACACGTGGATTTCTTTTCATGTTGAAAAGGCCACAAAGATGAAAATCCCACAAAAAGCGACCATAAAGCAAAAATGTGTGGCGCAGAGCTGGAAACCAAAGTCATGAACAGCGGTTTCTCAGCCCCCAGGTCCAAGGCAGTTTCAGGCCAAAGAATGTGCGTAACAAAGGCTAGTGTACTTCAAAATGAGTCAGAAAGACATAGTTCTAGGGTTAACAAATGTCTCTAGTCCTGCTGTAAGTTGTTTTAGATTTTTTTGAAAATTCACTCTTCTGTGGCCACCTTCGTAAGATCTTAACTGCCCCACAAATTGGTCTCTGCTTCCTCAAACTGTGAGAGATCTGTTAGCAGTCTACTGCAAAACCTGTTCTAATGACCTCATAGAACCTCACTTTGAGAAGAAAAATGAAATAGTCCTTTAACTTATGTGTTGGCTGAATTCCTACATGCCCCTACTAAAGGTGCAACCATAAATCAGAGAATAGAATGATTAACCATCAGTCTGCGGTTTTATGCTGGTTGACTTGGTCACAACTTCAGAGGGGGGACAGAAGTGTTGATGGCATGGAAATGACAAAGAAAGATGGGTGTATTCTTTAATTCCTGGTTGTTGGGCTCTATAGCAGTTTGCTTGTTCATTAGGAAGTAATAAGGACGAGAATCTGCTTACCCACAGTTCTTCCACATATAACTACAAAGTCACCACCTGCCTTTGTGCTGGAAGAAGCCTGCTCTACTCACATGTGTGCATCTTGTGTTTATGTTTATGCAGATGCTTTTATCCTAAGTGACTTACAGATAGGCAGATAGGGTAAGGGGGTCTTGCCTAAGGACCTCTACTGGAGACAGTACCATTCATGCAGGGGATTTGAACCCAGGTCTTCCACACAAAAGGTGGCAATTATACCACTACACTATCCAGTCTCTAAAGGAATATAGAGGGAAATATAATATAAATATAAATTTGAGGATGTCGATATTGTCCAGACTTTGTGAAATTAACCAAGTGTACGTTGACAAAAGCCCATGAACTGCTCGTGTTTGAAGCACCCTGCAAAGTTGAATGATGAGAATAAATGGTGTCTGTGGTGCATGAAAAGGAGGTCTAGGAGTCTAGATAATCCTACCTTCCTAATCCCAATTAGCCCAGCATATGCCCTGCATGCTCTGTAGAAAAGACTCCAGAAATTGGCCAAAACATGTTGAGTGCAACTAACGTTTTTTCATTGGTACACTTCATATTTAACAGGTCTATTATTATCCCCTCACCTCCACCCTCCTTTCTTTTGCACGTCTATCTCTAACCTCTTTCAATGTCTTTTCATAGACTTTAAAGTTCTGATGCTGGTCTATAAAGCTCTGAATGGTCCAAAATACATCAGTGACCTCCTGACCCACTATGAACCTCCCAGACCCCTCAGGTCATCTGGATCCGGTTCTTTATCAGTTCCCAGAGTCAGAACCAGACCTGGAGAAGCTGCATTCAGCTTCTATGCTCCACATGTCTGGAACAAACTCCCAGAAAGCCTCAGATCAGCTGAAACTCTCAGGATTTAAGTCCAGGTTGAAGACATCTATTTTCAGCTGCATTTGAATAAGCTTGAGTTTCAAAACGGAATCATGTTTTAACTCCTGATTTTATCTTTCATATATATAATTTTATCTATTGTTCTTATTTCCTTCTTTTGTTTAAATTTTAAATCATGCTTTATTTCTTCTGTTTCAATGTCTCTGTGAAGCACTTTGAATCACCTTGTTGTTGAATTGTTCTGTACAAATAAACTTGCCTTGCCTTTCAAACTGGCCTTTCACTCGTGTGAAAGTATGAAGGCAGATGGAGGGGGACTGCAGTCAATCTGCTGCTGATACGCCTCTGAGCTGTCAAGGGCAGGAGGAACAGAGGCGAAATGATCTCGTCTCATGTGCGCATGCCGACGTGCAAGGACACACCCTGCCTGGCATGTATGAATTATGAACTGTGGTGGGATAACAAAGACATCTTTTCGCGCTGATAAGGCACAACCCATGTGTAAAAGAGGCTTCTGGATGTGTGCTTTTTCTCCGTAACTCTGGAGACTGGAGCAGATTTCTGTAAAAATGTATACTGCATATGTTGTCTTACACCAAATTGTGAATATAGTTAAGTAACAAAACAAGCAAACAACTAAAAGTGTTGCTTCAAAGCCATAACTTTGGCGGTCCCTGATCCTGAAAAATGGTATGTGCAATGAAAACACATGCCAGCCAGTCCAGATGAAAATCTCTTCTTCTATTGCTATACTGCTTCTTACACATGTCCCCACTTTCTGCTCTGAAATAATTAGCAGAGGGGTTTAGCTTGTGTAGGTTCAGCTTTAAACCATCCGTCTCCCATGTCTCTGATAAGATTTCAAAAAGTGTCACTGAAGGTAACAGATAAAGAGTCGAAGAACACTGAAAGTAAAGAGGCAGAAACGGATTCATTTAGAAAAGACTGTTCATGTTTAGTCCAGTTTCTGAGGCTTGGTAGGGTAAAATCACCCATTTGATGCATTGAATCTACAGCAAAGAATCATGACAGATAATATTCAAAATATAAATAAATATTCAAGCACGTAATCAAAGTAACAACAAAACAAAAGATGCTAATAAAATTGCAAAAAAACCTGCTAAATTTGGTCAAACATATCTGCTTTCTCTAAGAAAGCCTGATTCTTGAATCTTTCTAGGTTAGATAGCCACATTTTAGTGATTGGGACAATAATCCTGTTCCACTGTTAATATGTTTACTGCAGCTTTCAGTATAGATCTGGTAGTACGGCAAAACTATGTCAGATATGTCTGTTCTTAAATAAATGTCTGGATATAAACAGACGCACCACACACATACACACAGTCTGGGAAAGTCCTTATGATGGTGGGTTTCACACTCTTCTGCTTTATGTCTTCTTCCACTGTCTGCCAGCCAGTGTTCCAACACATTTACAGCTTGGAAAGTGTGCGAGTCTTTTTGTTCTCTGTGTGTGTTCGAGTTGCACGTGTTTTTAATTGTGTGTGAAAGTGCAAGTGAGAAATTCCACATTGAGTTATTGCATCTCCATCAGCATCCCAGCCATATCTCTCCCAGCATCCATGAACACTCTTGTTTATGCATATATTTCATGCTAACCAGACCTGATGGAATTGTGTTCTATTAAAAATTTAGCTTCAGTTTTTATGAACACACAAATATCCTGAGGTTGCAGTTAAAAAGAATATTTCCACACTGAGGCCCCTCACAAGCATTTTACAACAAGTAGAAAATGACAAATGACTTCAGCTTTGGAATACGTGTGTGCGTCCAGTTAAGCTCATTTTCTCCAGATGACAATAATACTGTTTAAAATCTACGAAACCCAAAAATCGTAGTTTGAATATTACCAGTTTTAAATTAAATACCATTTATCGTGACCTAGACAAACAGAATTGTGAGTATTCAGCCACACTGACATGATGATGTGACACTTCAGTGGGGCCTTGTATTAGAAACATTAAAGATTGAATGATAGGATTAAGGATTTCACACAAGTCAGTATAATACAAGAGAGAGGTTTAGACATTCTTACATAATTCAATGCATAAATGGTAGATGTTACACCTCTAAGTGCAAATTATTTCCACATGTGGCTTTTAACTTGAAGTAACTTAGTTTGTTTTCTTATTCGTCTTTGTGTTTTAGATTTTCTGGGAATTGCAGACTGCAAATGTAACAATGAACTAACTAAGTTAGTGTGTTATTTTGTGGTTGTGTTGTAGGCTAGAAGTTTAATTTGGTTTTATTGGTGGACTGTGCGGACTGTCAGTGTAAATCATTTAGCTTAAGTATACGCGTACATACGAGGATAGCAAGAATGCGACCAAGATAAAAGGCAAGCGAAAATTAAGACATGAAATTTAACATATGCTCATCACGGACTGAAAGATACAAACACATACATAGGTTATTAAAAAAGGGTTTTATGGACATATGAAACAAGATTGTGTTTCTTTCCAAATAAACATTTCACACCACTAAGATTTGTTTTTGTCCATGTTGGAAACTGTGGGAGGGCTCAAAGATAGTCAGTGTCCCTAAAGACTTCATTCTTTGCCCTTCACTTGTAATGTTTCCAGGGTTTTCAGTTATTACCTTATTTGCAGTTTTTCTTTGATATTTTTACGTATGGTGTTAGTGTTTAGTTTTTTTACTACTTTTTTATTTTCCCTGGGCTCCGGCTGCACGGTGGTGTGGTGGTCGCCTCACAGTGAGAAGGTTCCAGGTTCGATTCCCGGCTGGGGCCTTTCTGTGGGGAGTCTGCATGTTCTCCCTGTGTATTTGTGGGTTCTCCGGCTTCCTCCCACCAGCCAAAAACATGCATGTGTGGTTAATTGGTGACTCTAAAAGGAGTGAGTGTGAGCATGTGTGGTTGTTTGTCTCTGTGTGGCCCTGTGATGACGACTTATCCAGGGTGTACCCCGCCTCTCCCCCATTGACTGCTGGGATAGACTCCTCAACCTGACAGTTGGATTAAGCAGGGATGGAAAATGGATGGATCTGGTTTCCTATTCCCAGAGTTTCAGGACTGTCCCATTGACCTATGACCTATAGGTCTAACCGAAGGTATCGGTCAACTGAATATAAAGTTTGCTGCCTTCTTCTTTTTGTTCAATTCTTCATGTCGTATTTCTTTGTATGTAACGTGTCTTCAGAAGTTCTTTGATGGAAATCAACATACGCGTTCTTTTGTCTTTAAATGTCTATGTTGCACTAAAAGTAAGTGTGTAAACATTTTATTTTCCGTTTTAACTTGATTATAACTGAATGGAGATGATGATGAGACCCAAATGTAGATACAGATAGGCAGGAGGTTGTGGAAGAACAAAACTTGATTTATGACAAAGCCGGAACACTTTGACTATTAATCTAAACATGAGAGAATAGAGAAAAGAAACCATGGAGTTAACGAAAAGGATCTGACAGTGACTGTAAGGAACTATGGAGCTTAAATGCTGTAGGGAACTGATAAGTGACAGACCGAGTTGAGACAGGTGTGCAGAGGAACTGAGAACCAGAAACAGGGGATCTGAGTAATGACAAAACACTCTTAAGAGAAGAAAACTAGAACACAAGAAACTTTGAGAATAACTAAAAACCAAAAGACAAGTCAGGACTAGACGAATATAAATTGTAATAAAAACCCACAACTTAATAAGAAAACAGAATGGAAACAAAACCCAGAAAACCCCAAAACAAAACTAATCCAAAGACCAAAATTCCACAGACTCTAATAACGACTAAAGCATGCAGATTATATTCCCCACTGTCAGTAGTAGCCTGTTTATCACTGTGCTGAAAGCTGCAACTGGAGTAACATCCAGTAACTACTGCTGCCTCCCAGAAAAGAACAGCATTACGCTGGGTCCTGCAGCCTGTGTTGGACGACAGTTTCTGATAAGAATGACCTCTTGAAAATATCAGTTTATTTTTTTTGACTGGACTGGTGACATTCGACCTACACTACAGGATTGGGAATGAACTGCCAGCTGTCTTGCAGACTGGTGAAAGGGTCCCTTCTCTTTTTACCTGGAAATTGTTGCTTTCAATTGCCTCCATTGGAAAAAGTGAGCTGTGCAAACTCTTGTTGGCCTGAATGAAGCACCTTCTTGATAACTTTGCTTGTGTTCCTGAGGGTTGTGTTGAGCAGGTGCACAATGGTGACGACAACAATCCATGAGTCTTTGGACATTGGACTAAATACCAATTAAACACTTTCACATTGCACACAAAAGCGGGTTGCCTCATTGTATGTAAGGGGTTGGATAGTGTAGTTTTATGATTGCCACCTTCCATGTGGGAGACCTGGGTTCAAATCCCCTGCATTAATGGTACTGTCTCCAGTAGGGGTCCTTAGGCAAGACCCCCTTATCCTACCTGCCTATCTGTAAGTCGCTTTGGATAAAAGCGTCTGCTAAATGCATAAACACATGGTAAATGGACTTGTACAGCGCTTATCTAGTCCAACTGACCACTCAAAGCGCTTCACTACATGCCGCATTCACCCACTTATACAGCAGTCTTAAGTCTATAACTACGTGCTTTTTCTAATCATTCATACACATTCATTCCCCAGTGATACACTGGGAGGCAATGTGGGGTTCAGTGTCTTGCCCAAGGACTCTTCGACATGTAGCCTGGGGAAGCCAGAGTCGAACCACCGACCTTCCAATCGGTGGGCGACTGCTCTTCCTCCTGAGCTACAGCCGTGTATAACATGCATTCATTACTCTTACTTATTGTAGAGTAAGAGCAGCTCTCAGAACACCTGATTTCTTCATGATACTTATCAGTGCTTAAAGAACTCCATTTACAGATTGGCCTTTAAATACTATGCATGTGTCTCAGTTAAAGGGGAACTCCGGTATTTTTAAACCTAGACCTTATTTCTGGTGTGAAATACGTTCATCTACTCACCGAGAACAGTTTGGTGAAAGTCGGCGTCCTTCAGAAGATATTTAGATTCCTCGAGATCCATATAACGGAGTAAACGGGGCTTAGAGGATGCAGCCTGAGTGGATGAAGTGGTCCCAGTAGAGTGCCTGCATAGAAATCCCTCCGTTAGCTCTCCTTTAGCTGCAAGTAGCCACATAACAGCAGCTATGAGCTAACAGAGCTATAGCACACGTTTATTCATTCATTCTTCTTAAAGTATTGGTGAAATAAAGACAGATAATGCCTTATTTAGAGGCTGCATCGTCTAAGCCCCGTTCACTCCGTTATATGGATCTCCAGTTATCTAAATATCTTCCTATCTAAAGTCTAGGTTTAAAAATACCGGAGTTCCCCTTTAAGATATTAAACATAGGATTAGAACAAAGTTGTAATTCTATTGTATTGAGTTTTATAAGAGATGGACTTTGGCTAAAAAAAACCTGAGAAATAAATCACAATTAAATTTAGAATAGAAAAAAATCTGTTACTGGATAAACTCTGCGGTAAAGACTTTACTACTATTTAGTTAACTGTCTTTCTTGTTTAACATTTGTTTGGTCATTTGTGAATTTACCTTGTGTTCCAGGGTCAAAAGGAAGAACAAAGGAATTACTTCCTGTTTTATAGCCTTTGGACTTAATGACATCATGGAAGAGACCAAGTAGAAGGGTATTTAAGGCTGGACTATCGGCCTAAAGAGGGGCTGTGACCACGTGGTTTGAGTCTAGTTATATTTAGTTGACCAAATTAATCTTTCAGTTAAGATGTAAGTTTGTTTGTGTGCTGCAACATGCATTTGCTGCTGTCGCTTGGTTTACCACTTCGGCTTCACAACTATCTTATACAGCAAGGACAATAAAACTTAGAGATCATAAAAGAGCCAGCAGGAGGCTCCCACTGTGGGATACCTCCATATCTCAGTGTGTCGGCTAGAGGAAAAGAAGGCTTTGATTGAGGCAATACAACTCATCAACCTGTCAGACTTCAGCATTTCTGCATGATTCATGTGGCGATAGATTGTGTTATCTAAGAGTAGGACTGTAGCCATATATACATGTATATATGTGTGTAAGTATGTGCACCTGGGAGGTTATGTAAGCTTGTCAGACTACAACACAGACTCAGACATTTTACTGTAATTGCAGGTTTAATCTGGAACGTTCACAAGCCAATCATATTTAATGATTCTGTCGCCGTACTGAGCGTAAAATCCAAATTAAGAGTGTTCAAGGTATGCTTGTCTGTCTGGATACAACCCACCTGGTGTTGACTCATTCCTTTATATTCCCAATTCAGTCACTTCTGTCTTTGTGAAAGAGTTAAAACGAATTTATGATGAATGACTGAACCAGAATTCTTTGTTTTGAAGTAAAAGAAAAGTTATCCAATCAGCACGTGAAAATTAGCACAAAAAACAACGTAGAATATTGTGTCGCATGAAAATAATCAAGAATAAGAAGAAGTCATATAATTTCTGATTAAATATTATTATGCTTTATCTGTTCAGACTAAATGAGAAGACAGTCAAGACAAGGAATCACAAATAAAAGAAAATACGATTCATTATGAATAGATAAAGTAATCCTCCGAAAAGTTTCCTCAGTTGAGATGAAGATCGATACCATTAAGTAAAGAGGGTCTCCTTTCACTAAGCTCTTTAGTATGAATAAAGCTTATACGGTTTAACTAAACTGCACTCAGTTTTTATGTATATTGTAGATGGAGGATCACAGCATCTACTCAATCTGAGCAAATATCATATTTGTTGTGAGATGAGGATTCCCCAAACCTGCATGTTGGTTTAGCTGCCTGAACGTCTCACTTCATACAGCATGCTCTGCGTACCCAAATCTGTTAAAGTATGTCGAACATCTGGGTGGACGTTACACGATTTAAACGTGAAAAAGTGAATATTCATATTGAAGTCTTGGTGAAATTGTACGGTTTTACCACATGTCATCTGCTCCCTACCAGGATGAGGTGCAAAATAGTGCAAATAGGTTTTAAATTAGGTAAATACAATTTGAGATGAATAACATATAAAAGAATACACAGCCATTATTTATCAAACAAAGACTAAGCAGAAGCAGTATCCATCCATTTTCTATACCCGCTTAATCTGGAGCCTATCAGGACAGCTGTCAATCTTCCCAGGAGTGGACGTCCCAGCAAGTTCACCCCAAGGTGAAGAAGCCCAGAGCTACATCTCAGACTCTACAGGCCTCAGTTAGCATGTTAAAGGTTAAAGGTCACCCCAAGGTGAAAAAGCCCAGAGCTACATCTCAGACTCTACAGGCCTCAGTTAGCATGTTAAAGGTTAAAGGTCACCCCAAGGTGAAAAAGCCCAGAGCTACATCTCAGACTCTCCAGGCCTCAGTTAGCATGTTAAAGGTTAAAGGTCACCCCAAGGTGAAAAAGCCCAGAGCTACATCACAGACTCTCCAGGCCTCAGTTAGCATGTTAAAGGTTAAAGGTCACCCCAAGGTGAAAAAGCCCAGAGCTACATCTCAGACTCTCCAGGCCTCAGTTAGCATGTTAAAGGTTAAAGGTCACCTCAAGGTGAAAAAGCCCAGAGCTACATCTCAGACTCTCCAGGCCTCAGTTAGCATGTTAAAGGTTAAAGGTCATGACAGCACAGTTAGAAAAAGACTGAACAAGGATGGCTTGTTTGGAAGGGCTGCAGGAGAAAGCCTCTTCTCTCTAAAAAGAACATGGCAGCACAGCTTAGGTTTGCAAAGCTGCATCTGAACAAACCACAAAACTTCTGGAACAATGTCCTTTGGACAGATTCAATTCAGTTTTATCTATATAGCGCCAAATTACAACAATTGTCATCTCAAGGGACTTAAGATGACAGATGACACCAAAGTGGTCATAATGCAATGCACTGAGGTGCTATGCATTATTCTATACCAACTATATATATCAACATAAAACCTCATATCAACTGTAAAGCACGGTGGCTGATGATTTGGCCTTATTTTACAGACACAGTACCTGGAAATCTTGCAGTCATTGATTAAACCATGAACTCTAAACTTGATTCAGACTACTTTAAAGACACAAGTATGTGAGGCAAAGTATCTTTACTTTCAGTAAAGACTACTGAGCTGAGTGGGAGTCTGTTTCGGTAAATAAGATAAACCCAGTCTCCTCTCCCCAAGTGCTGTTGCAACTCAGTTTTCTCTTTCTAGTTTTGACGATAGTTTGCCATAACTTACTACAAATGGTCCAAAAGGCGGAATCATCCTTAAAAAAGGTTTCACAACAGAAACAAACACAACCATGGATAAGACTGCTGCAGAACAAGACTCAGCTCTTTCTGTTGGTCCATACTTGGGTTCGGTATAGACTGTGTTCCAGGATTTATCCCACACCTGTAATTTTAGTCCAGACCAAACTGTGAAGTGTGAAAGCAACCCCCTAAAAACAGTTGCAAAGATCGTGACACTGGACAGTTTTCACTTAAATATTAAAGTTCCCTTTAATAAAGGGGAAACTGTAATTTAATTTGTAATTGTAATTGAATTGTTTCATTTAATTAATTCATAAACTTAGCATATTTCATCTTTTCTCTTATAGTTCTGGCACTGGAGGTTATGCATATACGCACATAGAGAATAAAAGCTCTCTTTTGGTTGACAGTTTAGACAAACCAGTCTGGTGTTGCAGACAAATGCTCAATTATCCAGAGAGACCTCAGTCAGATGATTTTCTGCTGTCTGTGAGGAAGCTGAATCACTGTCATACCACCTACTTCTATATGTTGCTGTTTTTCCCCTGAACTTGTCACTACATGTCCTTAAATTAACTTCACACACAGTGGGTAAGAGTGTGTGTGAAAGAAAGAGGAAAAAAAGGAGTGCGTTCACATGCTTCTGTCTGGGCTGTACGTGTCTGCATGTCCATGTGTTTGTCTTTGCATTCTGTCTGTCTGAGTGTGTGTGTGCCAACACACCAACACAGCACACCACCAACCACAGGAAGAGTGGGAGAGAGAGGAGAGAGGTGGACCACGGAGCGGTTAACCTCATGACATCACGAGCTGTGCAATGATTGGCTGCTGCTGGAGGCTGTAGGGTTTATAAGCCAACCAGGAGCCTCGCTTTCGACAGCAGCATCTCTGGGCAGTGACCAACATTCAAGGAAAACCCAGGAGATAAACTTAAGAAAAACATCTGCAGCGGCCACTGAACACCTGAAGCTTCCTTCGACTGCAAACAAGGTCAGAATTAATATGTTAGATGCTTCGATGTTAGAGTATAAGATGCTTTGTTGATGTTTTTCTGCAACCCTGCTTGTGTGAGAGGTAATTCTAGTTAATTACAAGACCCTGGAATTATCTTTTTTAGCATATGAGATGTTGATATGAGTTAAAGATTTGCTACATGCATTTGTCCATTCCTGCAATGTCTTTTCTATTTTTAGTTCACCTTTCAGTTTAATCAAAGGATATTTTTACTAATAGAACAAGCAATATTATTCTATAAAGCACTATGCTCCCGACAAGATATCAACAGTTTGCTAAAGACGGTTTTCTATTACATAATCCCAATGTTACCTTTCAAAAAAGATGTAGTAAAGAAACATAACCATCACCAAACTTTAAAACCCAGTGTCAGTGCTTCATCTAATTTATGTTCTTCTGCCTGAATAGGAGCTAAACTCTGCAGCCAAGCTGCAGTTAGAGAAGCTGGAACCATATAACTAGAGGTTGCTCTGGCAGGAATCAAAGACGATGGTTTTGAAAGAATTTGTTGGCATGTAGAACATATTCCTGTTTGAATGCTTCTTGCAACACTGAAAATCAAAATAAAGTTTACATTTTTCTTCAAAAACTTCAAAAAAATCAATTAAAGAGTTATTTTCAACTAAAATTTTAGTTGAATTTTCACATATGCCATAACAAGGCTACAAATTATAAATTAAACCCACAAAATTGCCAGTTATTCTTTTTGTAAAGTTTCTCTAGTTTATTACAGTTATTTTGAGTTATTTTATTGTCTTTGTATGTTTTGAAGCTAAAGCTATAGAGCAGCTTTGTTTAATTAATCTCTCAGTGACAACAAGGGTAGGGACAGGAACCTATGGGCAGCAGGAAACTAACTTAATTAATGAGTCACATCACCAGGGCCGGCGCCAACTAACCACACTTACAACCCCCACCTAGGGGAAATTCCTGCAAAGTCCACTGTCTTTTTCAAAACTTCAGTCCAGCAGAGATTTAAATTTAGAATAATGTCTCAATCAAACTTTAAAATAGCCATATTTCTCTGTATTATATCTGACTAAAGTTTAAATGTTCCTTATAAGAAAGAAACTGAGTGAACACTGAGCAAAATTGATGTCTATCTGTAAGTAATAACATGTTATGTTGGAGTTCTTCTCTCACCTGTACCTGAGACAGTTGGAGGCATCATAATGGACCTAACTGAGGATCTTTGTTACCAAAGTCCTCCTCATTTTCTCTGTTTCCTACCTGTATCCTAATCTAAAGGCTTAGGTCCAAACATCCAAAAAGAAGTAGCCTATAGTGCAGGTGCTTTCAAACAAATTGCTATGACTAACTTTAATTTCAGTTATCTTCATATAAAGTGCATTAAACAGGCACCATCAAACATATGGGATATAGGATGTCTCCACTGGCCACCGCCAACTTTTTATTATTTTTATTTTAGCTATGCTAATTAGCTAGCTTTAGCATCTTATTTACTGCAGCTAATAGTGAACGAGAAGCTAAAGCTAGCAGCAGTTTGTAGCGTACAAACATGAAGGGATCAAAAGTCCTGTCTACTTCTCAGCAAAAAAAAAGAAAATAAGAGTTTTCTAGAATATTGTATTTCAGAAAACTTTTGAAATATTAGAGAAAACTCTAAAATATTGAATTTTAGAAAACACGCTTTTAGCCACCATAGCATCATAGCTAACCGATCACTCTGACTTTCTCATCACATTAACCCTCAAACCAACTCAAACAGCCTTTTTGAGGAAAACTGAACACCAGACAAGACTATCCCCGTTTTGAAGGTCTCAAACTTGGTCCTCACAATTCAGAGTTCACATAAGTTCACATACACAGTGACAATTCCTGCTGCTGCACTTTTTGGAGATCGTTTTAACTCTAAAACCAGGACTTCCTTCTCAAATAGCTCAACGAAAAATGTGTCTAGGTCAAACACTAAACCAAATCCTCATAAAGTCAGATGTCCAAAAATACGCATATAGTCTTATGGGCGTCTGTCATGATTTGCCTGCTATGTGGCTTTCCAGTTATAACCTCGTGAATTACACACTATAGGAAGAGTCCATCATTAAAGATAGAAGCAGGCACCCAATCTGTTCCTCCCACAGCACAGAAATAAGAAACGTGTTACAGCGAGCAGAAAGAGGAAAAAAAGAAATGGATTTCAACAGCTTATCACATCATTTAATAACTGTTGGGAAAAGTGTTAAAAATGATAGTCCACCGTCAACAAATGCCATCAAAAGACCAAAATCAACAATGAACCACACTATTCTTATGAAAATGTTAATCCACAACTGAAATTAGTCCTAACAAATGCACTCTATGCTCCAGCTCAAGTAAGAGCACATAATTTGTGAGGATTTCTTCTTATTTTTCTTATTTCTGTCACAGAACTATGGCATAAAATGCATTGATGTCTGATTTTTTTTTTTTCTTCACATGAGCATAATGCAGAATGTCAAATGGAAACGTAAACTAGACTCAGACTGAAGTAGCCCCCCCACCCCATACTTTACTCTTTCAATCCCAACGCCCACAAACTAATTTCAGCTTTTTCACAATCATACCTATTATTTTCTCACATCTTTTGGATCCGAATCAGCCGGAAACCTCCTGCCTCATAGTTTAAGAAACCACGTTTCTAAGTGATGTGATTTTCTGTCTCTGATGACAGAGAAAATGTTTAACTATATTGAATTGGATATATTTAACTGCTCATTTTGGTCTATAATTAAGGCCTTAATGACTTCCTGTGACATACCGAGGCTAGATAGAAGTCATGTGACCATGCAGCCTCCATTTTTAGGAAGGAATTTGGGTGAGAGACGTGAGCTTGTTTTACGTTTGACATGTCATTGTGTTTCTTGTGAAGTTATGACCTTCAGACAATATTTTGGAGATGGAGGAGCTTGGCGTATTGTGATTATGTTTAATTGCTGTACATTGTGATACAGCGATGTTTTATTGTCAACTTTTTCTCTCCACTTCAGGCACCAAACTGTGACACAATGAAAGTGGCTGTTGTTTTTGTTCTGCTCTTCGCCACAGTTCTCTGCCGACCGGTGAGTCTGCCTTCTCTTAGATAAAATTTGGTAAATTCAGAGCATACATAATTTCATGCGACACTTTTACCATAAATTTGAGTTGATTTTTATCATTTATTTTGGTACATTTACTTAATTTGGTGCTGTTTTACTTTTAGGCGAGAAAAGTTTCTGGCAGCAGTTCAGACAGCTCAGAGGAAGTGGTGAGTATTTAAAAGGAGTTAAGGGCTGAAGAGGTGGTGACAGAAGGGGAGACAGTGAGCCTTTCATGGTATTTGTGTTGTCCACAGGTGAGGCGACCAGCTGCTCCAGCTGTTTCTCAGGCAAGAGCAGCACCTGTGCAGGTAAAATATTCCTTCATTTACACTTTTATTATTTTGTTTTCACACCATTCTGTTGATCTCAGTCTGCTGTGTCTTATCATCTTTACTCCCTTTCAACCTTATCAGTGCCTCTGAACTCCAGACCTAGGAGAGCCCCTAAAAACCACAGATTCCCTGCATATCCAGGGTTTCGTAGTTTCAATATTAAATAGAAAGTAAGCGGAAAATATATAAGCTCCAAACTAAAAACATTAAAGTATATAAAAGTATGAAAGTGGAAAAACTCACAGAGCAGAAAAAGTAATAATATAAAAAAAGTAAAATAGTTATGTTTTAATATTTATGTTATTTTAAAGTCGATGGCTGATTTTATGACAGTTTTCAGATTATAATGATCTGCTGTGATTTTGATTATTCAATTAATTGAGAAGTACAGTAGCTGCTGTACAGTAGCAGTCCAAGCTTTAATATTCATTCTTATCAAATGGATTTATTATCTTAAATTAAACCAATTAATTGTAAATGTTGATGTCCTACAGGACTCTCTTTTTGATGTTTTGCTCTCATGTTGGTCAGATAAGAGCTTTCTACACATTTTTCATGAAGTTCTCTCTAAAATCTGTCGACAAGCTTTCAACCTCAGCACATTTTTTCCTGAATAATAATTCAGCTCAGAACCACTTTCTGGGGACATGACAAGAAAAACAAGTTTTTTTTTTTTAAATCACTGAAAGGTAAAAGGAGGTTTAATGATGTTTACTGCATCTCTGATCTTGCAGAATGTTGTAGCAGCAGCTGCGGCTGGCTCAGACGAGAGCAGTGATACTTCAGATGAGGACAAGGTACGAAGCCTAAAAATAAGCAGTGAAAATGTTTCAGTTTAATGTCTGCGTCTTACAATTCTGGGGAAGTTTTTCAACTTTACATGTCGCTGGTTTCTGCAGGAGGTGGCAGCACCAGAGGCTCCAGTACAGGTGAAAGCTGGCGACACAGCCGCCACTCCAACCCCAGACACTGCCTCTGTTGACAGTGACGACAGTGATGATGATGACAATGACGATGATGAAGCAGAGGAGAATGTGAGTACAATGAAAACATTTTCTAAATATCGCTCTTATTTGTGAACTGATTCATCCTGTGTTTTGGTTTCACTGTTCTACCATTTTTTTCTCACCATGTTAATTTTTTCCACTTAGCTTAGCAACCCCAGTTATTCAAAGAGTAAGAACATGTAGCAAGAATTAAAAAAAATAAATATGCCCACAGGCCTCAATGCACTACATCGACTTTTAGAGCCATTATAGTATCGGAATTTAGCAATTTAGGAATGTAGCACAAGGTTGAGAAAGCAAACGTAACAAACTTTACAATAGGAAATATACGGGAGTTTTGATGCTGAAAAGATTTAAAATGAAAATGCACATGCATGACAGACACAGCCTTGTAATTATGAGCCTGATATGAGCTTAAGAGACCAGGAAAAAACAAGCATTAGGAGAAATATTATCCACCAGACAAAATTTAGATGCAATTAGAGGAGAAATATTGGAGAACTGAACCAGTTTGCTGGTGAGTTAGCAATGTTAGCTAACAATTGCTAATGTTGCACTCGCAATACTTTAAAGTTTTCAATCCCATATCAGAGTGTAACAGGAACAGAGGTTGTTGTTTGCTTCTGGAATATCAAAGAGGACCAAAAACAGAAGGGAATGTCCAAGGTCCAGGATGAAGGAGGATAATTGTCTTATCACACACTGTATAAAAAGTGATGCTATGTTTCTTGATGCCAGATAAGTTGGAGTGGAAGAGGGGGGTTAAATCGAGAAAAATGAAAGACAGGGCTATCGCTGTTAGGCTGTATCTCAGTGCTCAGGCACTGTTGATCCCTAGGTCTCATATGTCCTAGCAATGATGGAGACATGCAGTAGAAGCAGCTGCATGGAGTGATCTGTTATCAGTCTCACACTATTCTGGCTTTTACATCCTATTTAAAACTCCATAAAGTTTCTTTGTAGCAATCGTCCCATTTAAAATGAACACATGGACACATGGTCGGAAGTCCCATCTTTTAATCTGTACTTAATATAAGCTTTGTTTGTGCAAGTTTGTGCAACCTGAACTAAGAATATATTGAGTCTGTCAAAACGAAAAACCTTGCTATGACCTATAAAGTACAAATATAAGCCATTTGATTGGTCAATAGAACAACTTTCAGCTAACGATGACAAGCTAGTAATTTTAAAACTTGTTGCTTCAGGAAGCCGAAGAAGAGGAAGATGAATCCAGTGACAGCTCAGACTCAGAGTCAGGGGAGTCCTCCACTCCCGCATCCGTCACCGTCAGCCCTGTGGTTGTCACAGAGGAACCCATAGCTGAAACCACAGCAGACACCATCTTGCCTACCATCGTCACTGATGTTGATTCTGGCCGTGGTGACAGTTTGGGAGGCTATCCCGGTGACTACAAGTCGATCATTTATGTAGAAGAGAAATCCTACCACAAGATCCCCGCTCCCTACAAGTCCTATGAGATTGTTGGCATAGGGAAAAAGGTGGCTTACGACATGATGGACGGTAACGAGGTGGAGAAGTCCCCAAAAGCGTACAAGGTACAGGTCAGCTCTTTCTATCAAATCTATAGATTTAAAACAAAACTTTTTTTTCCCTCTAGTGCAGTTTTGTATGTACTGTGGACTTTCAAATAAACAATTTCTCACATTTCCCCTCTGATCTCCAGGCATTTCAGGTCCACTCGGATCTCCTTGAGGAGGACACCAGCACCCCTGAGGTAGAGAGCCAGGGCCTGGATGCCTCCTCTGGCTTATCTCAGGACATCAGCCCCCGCCAGGCCTCCCTTCCAGAGGAGGAGAGCACGAGCACCAGTGACGCCACGACCAGCGAGAGTGAAAGCAGCAGTACTCCGGAGGAAGAGGAAGAGGAAGAGGAGAGTGCCAGCACCAACAGCGACAGCGCCAGTGCCAGCCAGGAGTCTGAGGACGAGGCGAGCCAGAGCAGTGAGGAGGCCACAGCTACACCAGGAGCTGCCGACAGCGATTCCGATGAAAGTGACAGTGCTGAGAGTGACTCAGATGAGGAAGGGGCAGCACCTGACACCACAACTGATATGCCAGTGGTAATTGCTGCCAAATAAGCCCCACCAACTCAGGAAATGGAGTGGATGATGGTGTCGTAATCACATTAAGAGCTGTATCCAGGTGTGAGGACCTCCATCCTGAGCCACTTCCTCTGCGGGGTCAAACAGGGAAAACCACGGCTTAATTATTAATGATTTCAATGTGTTCAGCCAATATTTCTGTGTATCTTTAACAAAACAAACGGTTTTCCTGTGGGTTTATTCAAATAAACCAGTAACTTGTGCATTCTGTTGTCTAGTGGTACTAACAAGCCCCATGTTTGATGCTGCAGGGGGAAAGAGGTTAAAAAAGACGACTGCTACCTGCAACAGGAGGTTAACCGACCTCATCATCTTTGCTTCCTCCCCTCCCCTTTCCTTGTTAATGTTACTGTAAGGTACAAAGTCAAAACTGGGAAAGAACAAAGAAAGATACAAAATCAAAGACTGATATCTGACACCAGCATGACATGCATTTAAACATTAATCAATAACTGCTATATGCAAACCACTGTTTTGTGCTTCTGAAATAAAGAAACAAACACAGGTAATCTAAATACTTGTAATTCTTTTGAGCATAACAGAATTAACTTGAAGCCATAACTTTGCTGCCACTGTGGCTAAGCTTTCTTGCTCGCTGATATGAAATTTTGCTGGTGTAGATAAAAGGATATAAAGACAGAAACTTACTATCCATTACAGAGTTCAGTCAGGTATTAGTCCAGCACACATCCATCCATTACAGTCCTGTTCATTTGCACAGTTTCTACCAACACTACATGTTGTTTGTCCCATGTTGTTACTGTAATGTATCATATTGTACCATTTCTAAAATATAAATAAAGTTCTTTTTCATATAAAAAGATACGATATGTTTCTATTTTTATTTTAGCTGAATAATCTGGCAAATAGAGGCATAAGTCAATATAGTAAGCAAGACATGGGAGAGTCGCAAAACAGTGATACACAAAATGACTGAAAATGATCAAAATATTAGGCAAAGTCGAGACTAGTCAAAAAACTCATTGTCAGCCACTATCATCTGGCTTTTGAATGCAATGTGAAAGTGATTAATCTCCATTCAGTTCCATGTCAAATGACTGTGTGGTAGTAGTATTTATTAAGTATTTATTGGCTTCAGCTACACATGGTAGGTATTGGTACACAGTTAAATCCAATGAGGATGCTGCGGTCGAGGCTCAAATTGTGGGTAGCAGTTTCTCTTTACAGATACACAGATTGTCCGACCACAACATCTCACTCGGAGTCTATGAAACTGACAGCAAAAACTCACAGATAAAATTTGAGGAGATTGATTTTACCGTCTACAAGACAGTTGGCAGGTAATTCTCTGCCCCGCTTTTCAAGGTTGATGTCTGCGGTCCAGTCAGCTTTTGGATCCAATGACAGTTGCATATCATAATGGATTTAATTTACCATTGCAGATAGTACCTCAAATCGACTGCTATTGTTTTGCTTTGTCCCCTTGGTCAGCCAATACTAGAAAGTGAAACCATGCAGATCATTGACTCGTCAGAGACGATAAGGTATAGCAGCTACATCTGGGCAGCGCCAGTGAGCTCCTGAACACAATAATACTTGTTCTTTGCACTCAGAAGAAGAAAGTTATCATCCAAATTGTGTGCATGATTGACATATCTGTGGGAACACAGTAAAAAATGAATAAAAAACTATTTGCACGGATTACAAATCTTAGAGCACAATTTAGAAGTGCGAATTTACACATGCAATACGATCAAATTTTCCGTAGAAAGTCAGGCGGTAAACTGTTGCACACTTAGACATAGGAAATACCCCTATTCGTGTCATGTTGTTTTTGCAAATTCAACATCTGAAATACATTCCAAAGAATTAAGGGCAGGTTTTTTTGTAACTTTGGCCTTTAGGTGGCGGTGTTGTAGGAATAAAAATTTCACCAGAGACATCATTCTGCCTGTTTGCTAGGGATGGAAATTGTTCAGAATTTAGCAATTCCGGTTCCATTATCAATATCGCTTATCGATTCGGTTCCTTATTGGTTCTCTTATCGATTTTCATCCAGTTAAATATAATACAAATGGCTTTGGCTGCAGTAACACTTTCATTTCAAGTATGCACCAACATTTAGACTATTCTAATTTTCAGTTGAGCCATGCCAGACAATAAGCAGCAAAATATCCTACCGAAATTCAGGGGCTTCCACCGTGGGAAAAGGGTGCAAACCTTTCACCACAAATCTAGTAACTGCTCGGTGACATTCATCTATTTTCGCCTATTTTCGTAATTTTACTTTTCCCTGCCTTGATGAAAGGGGTAGCTACAGGTATGTGGGAGCCTGCCTCTGAGCCTGCCTCACTCTTGCCGTCCTCGTCAACTAAATGTTAATATCAGATGGAAATTACTCATACAGTATGTCGCTAATATTATTACAATCAACAGCACCTGGAAGTTTTACGTTACCTGGGACTTTTGAGACAGAAAACGCCGTGCCACAAACTCCCCCGTAAGGGTTGTCGCCATCGCTTAGCAGCGTGCTAAAGACTTTAAATTAATGCAAAGTAACTGCTTGCTGTGTGGTCAAATGTTTCACCATGTTGGAGGTATTTCCCCCTTTGATGTGATTAAAGCTCTAAACGTGTTGCTTTTTTGGTGAAATAAAACCAAACTTTGGGGCGCTTCTGCCTCAACGCCATGTTGGAAACATTCTGAGCCAAAATACTGAGCGTGCACATGACGTCATCGCATAAATGTGTCAGACGTTAGCAAAACCTATAAATGGGATTGTTAGGCAGGCCAATTAACAGTTACACGGAATCGAACTACTGGGAGCTCGATGCTCATCCTTACTGTTTGCGATGGACGGTGCTGGATATGAATGGAGGATGGAGTGAGAAACGATTTCTGGAAGAATAGGTGAATGTTAAAACATGCTTGTTTGAATACTTTTAAGACGTTATCTGTCCGTATTTTAATGAGATAATGGATTTTTTAACAGATTCAACAGAAGGCCTGTGCTGTATGGACGTTATTTTGCCGGTTTTGGTCAGTCCATTTTCCTGTGTATAGCTAGAACCCTCTGCCATATTTTCTGCCAGTTTAGTTTTTTATTTGTTTTGCCTCTTCCTACAACAGCTTTGACTGTTTGAGAGGCCTGTTCATCCATCCATCCATTTTTTATACCAGCTCACAAGTCCATCACAGGGCCAAAGCAGAAACAAACAAGACAAAATACCTGTCCACGCTTTAAAAGCTAACTGTTGTGAGAGTTTTGTTGTCAAGTCAAACAAAAGATGGGAACATCTACAAGCTATGTTCAGAGTAGGCTTTCTTGACATTAAATTGCAGCAAAAACTCCAGCAGTAGTGTTTGGTGTGGCAACCCATCCCTAACAGTGTGAAATGACATAGCAGTTATCATACCAAGAGCTGGTTGAACTCTCAACTCCTCTTGCTTTATTTTCTTTGGCATTAGATGGACTGGATTTCCTTTATGAATGCAACAAAAATAATCCTGTATTATTATTCCTTGCTACCACTTACTCAAGTATTTTCATACCGTCACTCTAATTGATATTTATGTAGATTATAGAGGTGCAACGGATAAAAAAACTCACGGTTCGGATCGTTTCGCAGATCAGAGTCACGGATCGGATCATTTGTCGGATCAGCAAAAAAAGGAATAAAAAGACAAGACAAATAAACATAAGTTCGGTCTAAAGTTATCAAATTAAAATATATAAAATCATCTTAGTATGCACAAGGCATAATATCTTCTTTTTAACATAATTAATGAAAAACAACTTAAAGTGCAACATAAAAAGGCAGATTTCCTTCTTTAACCGAATTTGGCCTCATGTCTGCACCTATAAACACACCCAACGCGTTTGTGATGCTTTAACAGGTCGGATTGTGCAACAAGGGGCTGCATAATTGCCGCGGTGATATATTTTCACTCCTGTCAGTTAAACCGGGATGATGTTGCTTCAAATACGAGGCCATGCTTGATGTGTTTCCTGTCATTTGACTTTCTTCTGCCACAGTGTCTGCACACCGTCACAGTTTTATTCACTAACCTCTTTTCCCCATTCAGGGGAATTAAATGACTCCGTTCCTCCGCTCGCCATGACCACGCTGTGAGTGGACTGAACATGCGCATAACTTTCTTTTTTTTTTCATAAATCAATCCGCGGATCACATGGGTGCCGAACCGAAGATATTGATCTGAACGGATCACGGACCAATGATGATCCGTTGCACCACTAGTAGATTAGTATGAGGGCAGAAGTGACACTACATGACACCCCTAGAGGTCCTATTTCCAAGCCAATACAAATCAGTTAAAAGGACCAACACAATATCTGACAGGTGCTTTTAATGTTATGGCTTCTCAGACATTGTTTTAGGCCCATATCGTCACTGTCCTGAATATAAACCTGTTCCACCCTGCAACTCTTCCTTCTTGTCTACTAACAGGTAGAAATGTTGAATACAACCATGCAAGGAGAAATATCTAGCTTCTGTCTCGACTCAATCTTCTCATCTTTTTAATTCCCTCCCTCCTCTCAAACACAGCATAGACCAAAAAATGCAGACTGATTACAGGTTTCGCAGTGTCAGCACCATCAGACTGCGGTTGTGAAGCCCCTCAGGAGGAACACCGAGACAGGTAAAGATGTGTCAAGACAGATGCTGCTCTTGCATCACATTCGACATTTTAATGTAAATATTAGCATGCTGCATGATTTCAAGAAATACACAACAACAGAGCAATATGTGTGTTTTACCTCACGTCACAATGTTACCTCTAAAGAAACATATCTAAAGCCTGTTGTTCCCCAAGAAATAGCCTCTACAAATCTAAGACCTGATATAGTCTAAGGCCTGATATAGTCTAAGGCCTGATATAGTCTAAGGCTTGATATAGTATGGTCCAGGAGTAGAATGAGAGTCTATTTCATAGAGCTGACTGTTCCTTGGGAGGAATTAGTAGTAGAAGCATATGAAAGGAAAAAGCTTAGGTATGTGGAGTTGGGGGCAGAAGAGGATGGAAAGTTAGCATCTGTCCAGTGGAAGTAGGATGTAGAGGATTTGTTGTCTCATTGTTGAGGGAGTTGGGTGTAAGTGGACAGAGTGTGAGGAAAATAGTGAAGGAAGTGTCAGATGAGGCAGTAAAGTCCAGTCAGTGGATTTGGATTAGAAGAAGCAGTAGTGGCTGGGGGCCCAGCAGGGGAAACACTTAGGGTAAACAGACTCTTGGAAGAAGCAAGGAAGAAATCCAGGATGTATTAAGTGGAGGGTGTGGCCCATGTGAGCCTTTTGAAACCAGGCGGCCATTTTAGGTAAATTAGCCTGTATGGCCTTGTTTTTGCTGGCATTTGAAGTGATTGTAGGATTATTTAGTTGAATTTGTCTGCTAAATCTGCTAGTGTGTCTTGTCGTGCCTCCACCTCTGGTGCCCTATTTACGTTCATTACCCCCCACCCAAAACAGGGTTTGTATCTAATTCCTACTTATCTTTGCCTCTTCTATTTCTACCCCCTACCCAAAACAGGGTTTGTATCTCATTCCTACTTATCTTTGCCTCTTCTATTTCTACCCCCCACCCGAACCAGGGTTTGTATCCGTTATGACTGGTGTGCAGTTGGTGAAAGGCTGGGGTAGTTTGTGGTTGGGAAAAAGAAAGGAAAGTGGTGTGAGGAGCAGTGATGGCTGGCATTAGGGGAGTGACTCTGGGATCACTGTCTAGCCTCCTGGAGGAGTCATGGGCCCCCCTAGACGAAACATAAATGAAACGAGGTTCCTACCTGATGATCGATGACATGTTGGCCAGCACTGCTCATTGGTCTACATAGGGAATTATTCACTGAGTCTGGTCCATTTTATTTATATATATATTAGCACAAATGTCTAGTGTTTACCTTAAAGTAATATTTCACAACATGATATATAGACTGTTGGCAATATTATTTATATGGACAATGTGTTAGATATTTGATGCATCTCTGCCATTACCTTTTCAATAAAATAGGCTATGTTTAAATATTACAGGGTCATATATTGGCATAAATATTAACTCTATGCTGCTTTAGTAAGTTTATCTTTGGCTTTTATCTTTTAACAGCCAAAATATGTGAAAAAAATGAACTAATTTTAGAAAGTAGTTTTTTATCTTGTGGCATGTACTGTATAATCATTTTCAAACATAGATTTGTCGATTGAATGAGGTCTTCCAGGCAATAAAAATGCCTACAGGCCCTCATCGGCCCAGAACCTGTTTGTAAACCTCAGCAGACATATACTGTAGTGGATGATCTTCTCCACTAGATGGAAATAAGCAACTGAAATATCTTTAAAAAGGGCAAATACACCCACCTCAGACAACATTTTATCCATCCATCCATCTTCTTAACCGCTTGGTCCACATGGGATCGCGGTACAACATTTTATGACACAGTGAAATCACACAAAGTAAACAGGAAATCTATGAGCATTATAATGTAAATTAACAAAGAATAAAGTGTGAAGAGCAGTAAGTGGGAGGAGAAAGTGACAGAATGCGGACTCCGACAGCAGCAGTAATGGTAATAGTTCTCACTCTCTTTGCCCGCCTTCCTGCTTAACTACCTTCAGAAACCCCTCTTGGAAAAAATTTCACATGTAGGCTAAGAAACAGTTTGCCCTGTTGTGTCTAAGAATAGACTCAACAGGGGCGGACATGCAGCAAAGGGCCCGGGGCCAGGACTCGAACCAGGAACGGCTGAATCAAGGAGCTTCCCCCCTGTATAAGGGATGTTTTTCTTATTTTGGTCCATAACATAAAACTCCAACACATTAATTAAAAAAATTAATTAAAAAAAACAGCATAATGCAATAACAGTGAAGGTATCTGTGTCATATTGTATAGCCTCCTTTCACTCCACCAAAACCAGCTCTCACTCATCGAGACATGGACATAAGGCTTTTATCTATATAAATGTCAATGTGGGTTGTAAGTTTATATCTCAAAGTAATATCAACTTAAGTGCTGGGGCACAAGTATTATTAACTTCACATGTTGACAGTTTTCATGCTGTGGCTTGTTTAAAACATTATCTCCAACTCCCACTATGATGTCATAGTATATCATTTTGAGTGTGTCAAAATGCGGTAACGATGTCTTATAATCTATCATATTTCATTCTGAAATCTCTGTGGTGTTCGACACATTTTTTAAGAACTTTTTTCTTTAATAGAACATCTTATGTTGTGTATAAGACAGTTAAGCTTATTGGTCCAGCTAACAACATGAATTTAAAACCGATACAAACCAAAAACTTTAAGGTATTGTTTTTGCCTCTTGTGCTCAGTCTAATCAGGGGAAAGATAAATTTATAACCCATAATCAAACTATCCACTGTGGCAATAATTCATTGTCGGCATGTACAAACAACAAGACAAAGTCGACACACCCTCCACAGTCTATAAACACAATGCTGTGGCATGCATAAACCGGATACCACTTGGAGAAGAGCAACTTTTTGTTTTGTTAAGTTATAATGCAAATTTAACGTGTTTTACGTTGCATTTTTGGGAAGAAATCTAAAAAATCTCCTTGTTTTAACCAGGTGTGACTCCAGAACATCCTGGGACCTGAAAATGAATCAGTATTTTTGCATATCTTTGTGGAAAAAGTTTATTTCTTTTGCACAGTACATAGAACCAACCACCAAAGGCTCCATAAAGGTTGAGGAAACGTGCAAACAAGCCACAGATTAGTTTTTATGTTAACCTTATATCAACATATCTAAGTGGTTTGTCTATGAGAGTTTGATGGCTCAAGCACTGCAGGTCTACAAAATCATGTTACATTAAAAAAGGCACATCAATAGTACATGTGAACATACATTTAGCAGGTAATGATGCATGTATTTCAAATTAAACAACAAATTGATTCTCATATAGAAGAAGAGCACCAGTCATAATTTTGGATATGTGTAAGCATTTTTTTTAATGAGTAGCTTGCAAAAACTGCAAAGTTATCAGATATTGTTAAGTGCACATTAATTTTCAAAATTGCTACAAAAAGATGCATTTAGAGAAAATGCTTAAGAACTTCTGCTTTCCTAAGTTAGATTAAACCAGCCCCCACTTGATCTAACTTTAGTTCCAGTTCTTGTAAAAGATAAGAAATTGATTAACGCTTATTTTTACACTTAGTTATCTCCCCTAGTTTCTGTCACAGGAGACTGTGTTGGAGTCTCCTCTGTAAAACACAGAGAGGTGCACGGTGACGTGTGATCTACAGGCATGGTCATGGTTTCTGGCTCAAACATAGTCGTTTTGATCGTCTCCATCACCAGCATTGTCGGTCCGCCTGTGTTCACCGTGTCGGGTTCGGAGGTGAAGGTACTCCCATCTCCTGAGGTGAAGGTCGTCATTGCCGTGGTGGTCATGATCAGTTCGGGCCGCTTGGTCAGAACCTCAGTGGACTCGGAGGACTCGTTGGACTCGGAGGACTCGTTTTCTGAGGACTCTGATGAATCCTCAGCTATGTTGTTAATCCAACTCAGCAATCCATGTGTCTGATCCTTTTCAGCGATATCAGCATCTTGATGCTGGCGGATCTGTGGAGGGAAAGCCAAAGAGACAAACATTGGCACTCGAATCCTGTCAAGAAAGGGTGTCATTCTCTCTTTGTTCTTCCATTTTACATTTAAACTGGATGACTTTATCAGATTATTGCACTGTCAGTGAAAATGCAACCTATGAAAAGGCAGAAAATAATATTAGGGTCCAGGCTACTATGCTCTGAACCATTAGATTCATATAATGTCTCAACGGGAGCTCACCAATACAGCAGAAAACATATAATGGTGCTTGAAAATTTGAAAACCTCGTAGACTCCATATCTCTATATAAGTGTGACCTAAAACCTCTTTAGATTTTCAGTCAAGGTCTAGAAGTAAAAGATACAAAACAAGATGAATAAGTAGGGCAAAAGTGTGTGAATTTAAGAGATTAGCAATTAATTTGATGATGAAATTGCAGATAATTAATTTTTACTAACACAGATATGCAAAGATATGACTTTTTAAGGGTCACTAACATTGCAGTAGTATCTAAAAGTACCAAAAAATGTCCAAGGTAAAAAAAATAAGTAAAAATATGGGTTTTTGTCCCCAAAGTTGGACAGGAATTTCAAATGCTTACATATAGTTTCTTTTTAACAAGCTTATAAGTCATTCGATGGCACGTTTCCTGCAGTGAACCTCTTGTGAGAATAAATGACAGAACTTCTGCTAAGTTTAGGATGCTGCAAAAAACACTTTTCATGTCATCTTAATTATATTTGTCAATGTGTTTATTTAAGTTGTTTAGAAGTTAGGCTACATTACTCAGTAATTTTTAAAAAATCTGTTATAAAAGTTAACTTTTCATACTTTTCAGTGGCCGTAATACTACATTCAGTGGTCTTATTTAATGTAAGAGTTTGTTTACTTCGGCCTCTACACAAAAGCTTCAGCAGTTTCTTTTTCTTGACAAAGATAATCCCACCTCACATTTATCACGAGGATCATAACATTTACACTTTATACATTTTCCACGACAATAAAACAAAACTTTTGTCAAAGAAGGGAGATGACCAAAGCTTGCAGTGATTGTGGTGATCTTACTGGATTAGCAGACGTTGTTGAAAGAAGGACGATAAAGAGGGCGGTTTTCAGCAGCTCCATCTATGATTGTTTACTGTCTGTGAAGGAGGAAGACCACAAACACACAGCCACATTAATCGCCTCAAGAGAAGAGGTGTCCTTAGTGGGTGGGCACTACAATAACATTTACACCGAAGGGTTGATATAACTGTAATTTAGACATTAATTAGACATAAATTATACATGTAATTATACATAAATTACCCATTTAACATATGATGCTGTGTAGATATAAACTGAAACATGTAGTGTGTGTTAATTTAAAAAAAACATTGACACTTACCGGTTTGCCCGCTATCAAATCCGTTCTCTAGTTGTCTAAAAGTTGTGTAAAGTCAGTGGGATTCTCTGCAGCTGTGAGTTTCATGCAGGCTGCTGCTCATATATGCCGCCTGGGCATGGAGGCTGGTCTGGGGAGGGCTGTGATGGACAGGGGACCTGAGGCAATGATTGTGTAAGACTGGTTTTCCTGAGGCTGAAGTGGAGGGGAGGAGCCCAACGGGAGGTTTACCACACAATCCGGAACAAGCAGCGAGCTTATTTGGGCTTGTTATGATTTTTATTATGAAATGTATCCAGTTGATATTTTGATCATCAGAAACAAACTGTTCTATAACTATTGTTTAACGTTTTTTTTTTATTTAAAAAAAAAGTCCTTTAATAATGGGTCAATCATTGTAGACTGAGCAGTCAAGTGTCATATGCATGCATACATGCAAAAGAGAATTTGCTCAGAGTTGTTTTCTGTATTCGAGCTGTGTCAGTAATAATAGTAATTATATGCAAAGATTTATTAAAAAAAATAAAAAAAGTCCATCACATTGTCATTCTCTGCTCGTGTCAAGAACCCTTTGTGTCAGTTTTTGATGTGTGCAACTGGTAAAATAGTCAATATTATCTTTATTTACGGAAAGAATTTCCAGGATTTTTCAAAGTGTCATGTTTACCCAACTGGGAGGAGACCCCGGGAAAGACCCAGGACACGTTGGAGAGACTATGTCTCTCGGCTGGCCTGGGAACGCCTCGGGGTCCCCCCAGAAGAGATGGAGGAAGTGGCCGGGGACAGAGACGTCTGGGTTTCTCTGTTAAAGCTGCTGCCCCAGCAACCCGACCCTTGGATTAGCGGCAGATGATGGCTGGATGGATGTTTACCCATCCTGCTATCCTGCTATTTATGTTACCAGCTCGGTAAACTCTGCAGGTCCATTGGTATTGCTTGGGGGGGGGGGGGGGGGGGGGGGGTACCCTCCACATTAAAAACCAACACAATGGGCACCTGACAAACTATCAGTATGTGACGAGCTTCTAATGAGAATGCCCAAACATATCTCAATGAGACATTTGTTCTTGCTGGCCAAAACCTATTTACATAAATACCTATACATACTTTAAAGAAAACTTTAGCCTTTTATGATCATGAGACCAACTGGATATGAATTGTAAAAGTGGCATCCTACAAGGTAACTGTCATTTTGTAGAAAAAAAGTGAAGTTATTTGCAAAACCCAACTTGAAATTGGTAAAGTTTCTTCACAAGATGTTGCCTTGCATGACATGACGAAAGCGACTAGCTGAGAAACGACAACTGATGTCAAAAGTCTGGATGACGCAGAGGAGGAATGATATAACACCAAGACAGACGGCACGAGTGTTGAGTGGCCAGTGGAATGTTACAGTAGAGACAGAGTGGAGCCATACTTTGATCAGACGTGTGCGCAACACCAGCGTGTTACTTCATCACTCACTGAAAGTTCCCCCTCCTCTCTTCCTCTCTCTTCTCCTTGCGAAATTCCCACAAATACCTCAGCATGAATCATGAACAAGCTAAATCATAAGACTGTTTCCCTTCAGACGTTTAATGAGAATCAACCCAACAAACAAAGCAAAAATATATATGAGCTCATGCAGAGCCATTTGTAAATAAATGTTTTCATTTAGTGTTTTAACCCCTTTTGAACTCATGCTAGCATTTATATTTAGTAATGATACATATTCATACATGCATTTAATGATGACACACAAGGTTTTAATGGCTAAATTTTTTAAGATAAATCAAATTGCCTTAACCTCGAAATTAGTATATGCAGAAGATGCAAAAATCTTACTATTATCTTCACTCATAACAGTGCTCATTTTCAAATTTTATGTGGTATTGATTAGCCTTTACTAAGCAAAAAGGTAACAGAGACCTTATTCAATGGAAACGATAGGTTTTGCCACTTTTCGTCTATTATAACATACATATTACATTACATTTGGTCACTGTTTTCTTTAGTTTTTACTCACTGTATCGTTCTTTCTTTAGGATTAGGCGCTGAAAGCACTTGGTCAAGTTTAGGAATCAAAACTACCTGTTTAATAGAAAAAAATCATGGTCGTTTTAATGCAGCTTGTAGTACAGCGAAGATTCATTCTCACCTGGCACAAGAAGCTCAGTGCTGAGTGCATCTAATGGGAAAGCAGCTTGAGCTTAAACACAACTCTAGTGTCTGTTTCCATAACCATAACTTTCCATAACCTTGGCTGTCTTGGTTAGGCGTCAATAAGAATCAGAGATTTCACATGCAATCGTTTACTCCACTGCATGTTTCTGAAACCTCAGTATAGGCTGCAATACCTGCTTGGAATAACCATGGTACTGTTTATTGCAGAAGAACAGGTTTGAATTCCAACTGTATTTAATGAAAAAGTGTTAATACAGCTAGAGATCCCAGTGTGGTAAATTAACTCTTACTATTTGATATATTTTTTGTACAGACGAGGTGGTAATGGTCATAAAGATGCTCACTAGCTAATATCAACTTGCGGTTAATTGTGAATTAAACTCTTCTACATTTATAAAACTCTAAGTCTAAGTCTAATTATCTAAGTCTAATTATCGCAAACATGCAGCATGAGACACAACCACAGTTTCTGCTGTGCCCTTACACAGTTATTTTGTTCTGAGTCAGTTTTAAAAATATCACAGAAACGGCTACAGTTGTATTATTCAGCGGCATTTCAGGGAAAATCCTGTTATGGTTCAATGATTAGCATCACCCACACTGTCTGTGGTCATGTACAGGATGTGCTTAAAATTTGTTTTAGACGAGTACACAATTATCTGGAAGTCGAGCAACTCAAATAAAGGAAGTCACTGGTTCACAGTTATGTGTAAATATAGTCTCTGAAAATGGTGATATTTGTTTTTCCTATAAGAAGTTACACTCATCATATAGGGACAAATAAGGTAAAGTCACGATTAGATCACTTCCTGTTGAATGATTAAGGACAGGAGTGGATGTAAAGCAGCGTTCAGTGACCACCTGGACCTGGAGGTTGAGGTGAGGACAGTGTGGGGGCATTAGTTGTAATTTTGCATGAATCTCCAAAAGAAGTTTCCAAAACCCAGGAAATGATGTAGCAGTTTTCAGGTTTTACACATACACCGGATGGACTGGATTAAATTCAGTGTTGACAGAAATGTTCCTCCACTTCTCGTCTCCTATTGCTTAATCTTATTTTATCCATTAAAGTTTCAGTGTAATATTCACCAACAAGGACCACTCTCATCTGTGTGGTCCTTACTCTGATGTAAGTGTAAGATTAATGATTTAATGAGGAGTCAAAGTGGTAGGTAGAGTGCTGAAGTGAGGATACAGATGAATATGAAGTTCAATGACAGATTAATCTGGAACATCTTGTGATTGGTCTCTTAGAAGGCTTAGAGTTGAGGTTCTGAGTTGACTGTGGACCCCCCAGATCCAAATGATACCTGATAATGAGTAGAGCAGAGGTAGGAAAGAGTGGATTATTAGAAATGAAGAGGGGTGTGTAGGATGAATGAATGAGGGAGAAGTAGGGAGATGGATGAATGGGGAAAGAGGGTGGAGACGAAGGTTGGGTTTGAGATAATGACACGTCTGGTGCTGAGTGGGTCAACCAGGTATAGGAAGGATTGCCAGATGATTAGAAGAGAGGTTGGGATGTTGCTCTGCTCCTGTTAACCTCATCAAAAGGACAGTGTTTGAACAAATGCAATACAATGGCAACAATGGAATTAAGAACCGATGTGCTTTCATTACTTTATAACAAGCAAATGTTATCTTAAAAAAAAAGCCATGTTACTGGGGTAGGCCAGAGGGGTAAAATGACTCACCTGGCCCTGGAGTGGGTTTCTTTTTAACTAATTGCTTGAGGGAAGGAAGCCGTTGTCATTTCCAGGAACTGTGCTCAGCAAGTTATAATTTGTTTTAAATCCCCAAGGCTCAGTGGCTATGGTGATGACCTAGCTGTGGTTTAAAAAAAAACTAAAAAAAACTAAACATTTCATGTGCTTTTGTTACGGTCTGTATATTTAGCAGCTTTGAAGCTCACATATTATCAGTTGTACTATTTCTGCATGCTGAATTATCATTTACCATGCTTCAAAATCCCCTAGGAGTAAGTGATTAATGCATGTGTTTTGTTTGGTTTGTCTCTGTGTGACCCTGTGATGGACGAGCGACCAGCCCAGGGTGTACCCCGCCTCGAGCCCAATGGCAACTGGTATAAGCTTCTCCACAAACCTGAATTTGATTAAGTGAGTGGTGAATGGATGCTTCAAACGGACGCTTCAAAATCCAAACTTTTATGCCTCATGAGTGGCTAAAATAAGATCATGTGCTTTGGCACAGGATTTCTATTAATCTAACTGAATCCTACCGTGGATACTACCATAACTGTACTACATGTTGTGCCCAACATGGAGGACTGCAAGGTTCGGTGCTGCAGTGGTTTAGGTCCTACCTCACAGGAAGAACTTTCTCTGTGATGATTGGCGACCTCTCCTCCTAATCAGCTTGTTCAGTTTTCTGGCGTTCCACAGGGGTCCATTTTGGGCTTTGTTTTGGGTTTTGTTCTCACTATATCTCCAGCCATTAGGTTCAATAATTCTAAAGCACAACATCTCCTTTCATCTGTATGCAGATGATGTACAACTATCTGCCCATAGTGTCAAACTCTCCAGAGGTCATAGAGTCCATTCACAAATGCCTGAGTGACATTAAACTCTGGCTATCACAAAATGTTCTCTCCCTAAATGAAAACAAGACAGAATGTATTTTGTTTGGCTCATCAAACCCGCCTAGTACTACACGTGGTCTTGGTCCACTGGCACCCTACTGTAAAAATGTTGTTTAAAATCTGGGAGTGAAATTTGACTCCAGTCTTAAATTTGACCTACAACTTAACACAGTAGTGAAGGCAAGCTTCTTTCAGCTTCACCTCCTTGCAAAAGTTAAGCCGTTTCTGAGCTGCTGTGACCTGGAAACAGCTACCCAATGCCTTTATTAGCTCAAGGTTATATTACTGCAATACACTGTACATTGGACTTAGCCAAACATCTGTCCACCGCTTACAGCTGGTACAAAATGCTGCTGCCAGGCTCCTAACTAACACCTGTAAAAATGACCACATCAGACCTGTACTTTACTTTAATTTAGGATCCAGTTTAAAACTTTATTTGTTTTCAACGCAGTTAATGGCCTTGCACCCCCCTACATAAGTGAAACCCTGAGGCTTCACCAATCTGGCAGAGCTCTCCGCTCTGCTGGTCAACATCGAGGTTCTCCGGTCCAGGTGTAAGCAGTGGGGTGACCGATCTTTCGCAGTGGCAGTTCTCTGATTTATGTACCACCACTGACAAAATACCTCAGTTCAAAGCCAAATTAAAAACATACTTATTTAAACTGGCTTTTCACTGAAGCTGTGGCTCACCTTTTTGTTGTCGTCTTGTGTTATATGTAACCTATTTTAAATCTATTTCTGGAATTGTGAAGCACTTTGGTCAATCTCTGGTTGTTGTAAGGTGCTATATAAATAAATGTTGATTGCTTGATTGGTAACCATGGCTATGCAGTCACTTAAAATGACCCGCTGCTTCATGCATGGGCTTTTAAATCACAGCTGAAGAACATTTCACTGCAGTTTCTGATCCATTAAACTAACCTTCTCTCATATATTGCATTGCTGTTTTAGATTGTAAAGTTAAACATAGTTAAAATAAAAATGTGAAAACCTTAAAAAAAGATCTAACAAGTTCATCTTCAAATAAGTCAAATAAGTTCAAGTAAGTCCCTCTGATCCCCTCTGTTCACCAGGTACATTTAGACCTGAAATGAACCCAGTAAACTTTTCTGTCAGAACTTGCAGATAAAAAACAACACTGAGGGAAGAGCATGTAGATGGAATGTTTTAATTAAGTCTAATTTGTGGTCGAACTGTGTTTTCAACAGTTTATGCTTTTGACAACTTTTAATATTCTAAAACTCTTTTCAAAAGCTGAAGAGCAACCGCAACAAAAAAGGTATTTAATTACTGAGAAAAGCTGTAATTATGAACGAAATGGAGTAGCATAATTTCTGTGGTGATAACAAGGATGTTATGAGTATCATGTAAAAACAACTCCTTAGAAAAAAAGATAACATCTCTGTGGGATCATTAAAGAAATTTAAATGAAAATTCTAAACCATGCAGCTGATTTAACAAAGTTGTATGTGAATGTACCCGTTTCAATCTGCAAGTTCGTCTTTCCACTTAAACACAAAGGTTGCTACAGTGAATATTGTTTTTAGTGTCACACAGAGACGAGGTTTTTGCAGGATGAGGAGTAGATAGAACCGCCAGGTTGTCAAGTCATATTTAAGCTTTCTTACTTGCCAGTTTCATGTGAAAACCAACACAGGTTGTCAGTCATGGTCACTAGCTGGACCTCTCTCCATCTGTGGCAGTATTCACAAAACCTTTTATATTACCGCTAGGAGTGTTCCTAAAACATTTTACGTAGGAATCTTTCCTTAAAAGTAATTCACAAAGCTGCGAAGACCTACTCGTACTAAGGATAAATCGCTATGAGTTAACTAAAAGTGATGCACCGTTGCTATGGATTACGTCGATTCTTGCATGTCTTTAGAAGCGCTCTGTACGGTGATTGGTTGTTAGGTCTCGGCAAAACTCTTCCGCAACATCCCACAAACGAGCCCACTAAAAAACAAACAAAAAAAAATCAAAAATCAAAATCAAAATCAATAAAAAGCGAGGAAATGGCCTAAGCTACAAATTAACTCCTATCAAAGAGTTATGGACAGTGCAGTTAGCAGAATACAATAATGACGTTATGCACATTAAAGACAGAGAGAACGCAAACAACACAAATGCAATTCCATTAAATCAACTAGGTAATTAACTTGCACCCTGCAAATGATCAATTATCCAATAAGCATATTTCCAGCATTTAAACCCTTTAAATATCAGCCGTTCAAGTTCAATCATGAAGGATCATGATGAGTGAAACAATATTGCTGCTGGCCCAGTTTGTGCTGGAGAGGAGAGGGATTATCAAGGGGAAATTTGGCTCTGGGTAAACACTATACAATAAATATGGATTCATATAAAATAAAAGGCGACAACGAGCCAATATGTTTTAACGCATAGGGCTAAGCGTAATCACTTACATGTTATACTTGAACTGCGCTCCCTGTTGTGGATTGAGCGGGTGTCAATAGCCACGTCTTGCAAGGATAGCCACTGTCACCCAGCAAGTGCATCCCACCGGTACATGGCGCCTCTCAAAAAGCTGCCTCAGACCGCTCTCCATTAAAATATGCGAATCATGGGTAGACCCAGGCCACTTTGCAACAACATCAAGAATGTTAAAATTTGCATAAAAAACAACCTGCATGGCGATGAAGTGGACTTTCTTTCGATTGTCCTCGTCCATTGATGGCGCAATAATTTTGATATGCGTCCCGTCAATGGCACCGACCACACTGGGCATGCCTGCAATTGCCATAAAGTTAGCTTTGATCCTGTGTAGTTGCTGATTATCCAAAGGAAACCGGATAAACTGTTGCATTATATGTGCTCTAGAGAGCGCGGTGATGGTTTGGTTTATGGCACGGCTGAGTGATGGTTGCGATATTACTTAATCGTCAGCATTGCAAAGTTGCATTTTTCCCTGTTGCTAAATATCGTAGTGTTTCCAAACATTTCGTCTCCAGACTGATCGGGTTATTTCTGCAAGTCTGAGACGTTATTCTGTCTCGCTGCGGCCATTTTCTCATTCTTTGTGAATAGGTCTTACTGAGTTAGGAGTCCTCTCGAGGACTTTTAAGCTCTCCCAGAGTTAGGTGCTACTTCTAGGCCCAAAATCCTTTTGGGAATTGCTCTTAATGAAAAAAATTAGGAGTCCTAAATTTGAGACTGACACGCCCATTATTTTTAGAGGTTTCTCCTACATTTGCCAATTAGGACCTACTTTTAGCCCAAGCAACAGATATGCAGGAGCCTGGCTCACTCTTGCAGTCCTTGTCAACTGAATGTTAACATCAGATGGAAATTATTCATACAGTATGTTGCTAACATTATTACAATCAACAGGACCTGGAAGATTTACGTTACAGGGCTCTCAAGTTTTGAATGCAGGCAAGAGTGCATCAGACGTAAAACCGATAAACGGGATCGTTAGGCAGGCAGATAAATGATTCCACGGAATCAAACTATTGGGAGCTGGCTGGGACTTAAAAACAGCTGAAAATTGCAGATAGCATTAACACTTGGTTAAGATATCATGAAAAATTGTTAAAGTAGATTTTTGCCGTAACGAAAGGACAGAAAGCCAAAAGACCATTTTATAAGATTACAAGAGAGTCCAGCTGTTTGGGAGCCAACTATAAAGATATAAGGGGCAGCTCAAGACTTTTGTACGGCACTCTAATTTCAACACATTATGTGGTATTACCATTAAATGTGTTGTTAAAGGAGTCAGATTGTGCTTGGTCAGAGGAGAGGGAGATTCTTATTTCTACTGATTGATATCATTAAGTATTATGAGTTAGAGATACCAATTTAAAAACTATTCTGTTGTCAACTTTACTGCTAAGCGTAGACATATACCCATTTCTGTACATGTATTTTGGTTTGTTATGTCAAATTGTCAAAGGAACACATCATTTGAGTTTAAAAACATGTAACTGGTGCTTACAAAAGAAAGATGTCGACAGGGGAGCAAACACTTCACACATAGTGTCACATATCAATGTCTTCACTGTGCCGCATGTTGTGAATTTCAAACCCTGGTGGTTACTGACATCTAGTGTTGGTAAGAAATACAGCATGTGCAACCTATCATATGTAATAACTAGTCAGTGTACAGAATCTCCACAAAGTTTCCACTCAAAATGCCAATGGATAGCAGAGTTATTGTTCAATCCAAATGATTTACATTTAACTATGTAGATTAAGATTACTTTGTCATGTAGTCACACAAAATTACTCCTCCGCCTTTAACCCATCCAGGTTGGCACCTGTTGAACACACACTCACAGGGTCACACACTCATGGAGACAGAAGCCATACACTGGAGCTGTGGGCAGCCAATCACAGCTCCCGGGGAGCACGGGGGTACGGTGGCCTTGCTCATGTCTGGCACATTTGCCACATTGGTGTAATCACATGAGCTGTGAGTAGGTATATATGTTGGCTTTGTTAATTGAGTTGAACTCAAACTACACCGATGGCATCAAAGTTTCTGTTCAGAAAGAATCCCCAAAGGTAATCTCTAGGGCTGCCTCTTTTTTTTTTTAGTGCATCCCCACTGACATGTGGTTAAGGAGGTTAGCACTTGATACGATGACAGCTACCACTGTAGGTGATGTACTGCTCCCACAGGTTGTTTAATGGCTTCTACACCCATGTTGTGTCTGTAAAGGCTCATAATTCTGAAGTTAAAACATGCTGAATCCAGAGGCACAGAGGCTTCAGTGTGCATCTTCGTCTCAGTGAGACTCCGAAAGTAAAACCTCCCCGTTTCTGTTTCTGTATTTATCAGACGCTTTTATCCAAAGCGACTTACAAATTAAGATATAACAAGCTATACAAAAAGCTAACAATAAGCTACATAGAAGGAACCCACGAGTCCGACTCTGTCAGAGGTGACAGAGTAGAGATAGAGTGCAGGCATAGAGGGAAGTACAGAAAGATAAAGTGCAAAGATAGAGGGGGTAGGTTCCTCTGAAATGTGTCCTTCAAACTGTGGTTTCCGTTCAGTTTAAACCGGTGGCTTTAAACCGAAGGCGTCCGACTCAAGTTCAAATTAACTGCTTAATAGCTGCATTGAAGGTTAGTTTACAAATGTGCTAAACTAAGGTGATGTTGATGCCCATCATCCTGGTTTATAGAGAGGCTGTAATCTTTCCAATATGTAACGTAGATAAATGACAAGTATGCTTAGTCTTAACACTGTCAGTTAATCGATTTAAAACCAAGATTTGTTTAGAGAATTAGCAGCAACCGTCTCAAATGGTGACCTGCAGCATGTGTGCCACCTTGGTTATTGTGTGTTAACGCTGCCTGTTGTCAGTCTGTGGTTTCAAACTGCTGCAAGCTTTCAGCAAATCAAGATTGTGGGAGGAAAAGGCCCTTTCCTGTTGTCTGACACCATTTCTATTTATTGAAGGCAGTGAATGAACTAAAGAAAACTATGATTCTTCACCATACTTCACACAGCAAAACATTTTCTCTGAGCACCTCTGATACTGCTGTTTATCCTATTATAATACCAGGAATAAAAAACATCTGCACACATCCATGGGCAAAAAAATGCACTCTTGAACTCATTCTGTCCGTTCATATGTTCACTAACACAGAGCTGCCATGCTGGTGATGTCAATATTTTGACCACTTTTATATCATGTCAGATTCCTGGATTCCAGGTGCTACTACTGTAGATAATGGCACAAACTGTCCCTGGGTGTGATTAGAAGGGAAACACGCACTGTTTTTTGGGCTCGATATTAAAAGTGCAGCATCAAAATCTTTGTAAATGATACAGGAGTGAAAGTTCACCCAAAGGTCAGACTTTGCAATGCTCAGAGAAACTACAAAAAAGCCAAGAGCTACATCTCAGACTCTACAGGCCTCAGTTAGCATGTTAAAGGTTAAAGTTCATGACAGCACAGTTAGAAAAAGACTGAACAAGGATGGCTTGTTCGGAAGGGCTGCAGGAGAAAGCCTCTTCTCTCTAAAAAGAACATGGCAGCACAGCTTAGGTTTGCAAAGCTGCATCTGAACAAAGCTCAAGACTTCTGGAACAATGTCCTTTGGACAGACCAGAGCAAAGTGGAGATGTTTGGTCCTAATGCACAGCAGCACGTTTGGAGGAAACCAAACACAGCATATCAGCACAAACACCTCATACCAGCTGTCAAGCACGGTGGTGGAGGGCTGATGATCTGGGCTGGTTCTGCAGCCACAGGACCTGGGCACCTTGCAGTCATTGAGTCCACCATGAACTCCTCTGGATCCCAAATACATACTTTTTTCTAATGACTGAAAGTATTTAGTATGATTTTTATTTATTTATTTTTTGACAAATTAGTTGAAGCAATGTAAAGGGAAGTTATCAACAGAACTCAAGTAGTTGTACATTTCTGCTACTACTCACATTTTGGGACTGTAGCCCAAACAAGGCACTTTCCTTTTAAATGGGCCGAGTGAAAGAAATTGGAAGAACAAGCACAAACTTCATGCCAAAAGGTACTAATGTACCATCTTCCATTCCTGAATATTAATCCATCTATCCAAAGACATGCAATCTGCCAACTGACCAACTGCCAAATTTTGCACCACATCAGTCCTGAACTAATGAGTCTTCCTTGCCTTTCAGACTGCAAGCTTCTCACAACCAAAGTAAAAACTTACTAAATCATAAGAGACTATATGAAACTGAAGGTGCCATTAACACAATAAGGGCTAATCTTAAAAAAAATAAATAAATAATTTACAGTTTGAGATAACAGACCTACATGTGTGTCATATAAATCACGGGATTACGTACGCGATTGAGCCCGGGACTATAGACGACAGCTTTGGGAGTAGGAAGTCAAAGAGAGAAGGGCTCGGCAGCCAAGAGGAGACAGACAGACTAATGTGTCATACCTTAGGTCCAAATCGAAATGAAAATTCTGCTCCAAATGAACGAAAACGATTTCAGGAACAAACTGGCAACTAAGCCATTTTGACGCGACTGATGGGTATTTTAGGACAGACAACAAATTGAGGGTGCAGTCGTGACACAGCAAACCTGTAAAAAAAGTCATGTTAGCCCACTAACCTTTGGGAGATCCAACCTGAAAGAGTGTGTCATACCTTAGATCCTAGATCCAAATCGAAATTCTGCTCCAAATGAATCGAAACCGATTTTAGGAACAAACTGGCAACTAAGCCATTTTGACGCGACATTTTGGGCAGAAAATTTTAAATGAGGTGCAGTCATCACACAGCAAACCTGTAAAAAAAGTCAACCTAGCCACTAACATTTGGGAGTACCTGTAAAAACAAGAAACAACCTGTCCAATCACATTTGGGAGATCCAGATCCAACCTGAAAACAATCCTAACCTTACAGAGTGTGGCATTCCTTAGATCCTAGATCCAAATCGAAATTCTGCTACAAATTAATCGATTTTACGGACAAACTGGCAACTAAGCCATTTTGAGCTATTTTTGGACAGACTAATTTTGATGGGGAGCAGCCGTCAAACAGGAAACCTGTAAAAAAAAGTCAAGACAGCCACTAACCTTTAGGAGAACCCAATGAAAAAGGTTTCCACCCTGAAAACAATCCCATTCGACACTAACTGCAAACTATTTTTGTCACCTCGTGACATCAAATTCAAATCAAGGCACAGAGAAACCGGCCATCAGAGAGGAGAAAGAGCGGCACGGCGGCCAACCAAAACCACAGAAAATGGCGCTTACTGGTCGTAGATCTTCAGACGTTCTGCCTGTGGAAGAAGGAAAAAGAAAGGTGTTAAGTTTTACAGAAGCAGTTTGTGGCTCAACTGAGTTCAGAGGTTCATTCAGACATAAGAGTTTTTAATCTTTTCATTGGTTTTGAAGCTCCATTTTGTTTAGAAGTGTAGTTTGCGACCATTAAAGCAAAACTAGCGCCAGACTTAAACATTGGCCTTTTTGTGAAGGTTTTATTTTACTCGTCATCATATTTAAAAAGTCCTAGGACTTTACAGCTTTCTCCATTGTGCTAACAGGTGACGTCACGGTCAGCAGAAGAAGCTATGATATATTTTTCACGTTTACAGCTGTAACATGAACGCATCCAGACTCTGTAGATTAAAGCAAAACTAGCGCCAGAATTAAACTTTGGGCTTTTTTTTAATGTACGGGAGTCAAACATTCCTTTTAAAAGCATAATTACGATGTAAGCGCCATTTGTGAGATCAAGTGTATACGTTTTTGGGGTGCAATTGCCTTTTTAATGGGACATTATCGGGCACTCTCAAGTGTTGCGTCAAACTCGCTACTTTTAAAACACTCGGAGGCTTGACACAACACCAAACTTACATTCTTGTGTGCAAGAAGTCTATTAAAATAAAGGTTTTAAACAACTCACTGTTGTCAATTTATAATGTGGAATGTACATTACAACGTAACCATGACAAAGTGCCACTATTTGTTATTGTTCAAAAAGATAAAGAAAAACCATCAAACACAATTACTCACTTTTCTTTAAACACTTTTATTTCACAAAAAAATCAATTACACACACGGAAAAACAATGATATCACATCATACAATATAGTCAAAAGCATCACAGCTGCAGCACTGCTCATCTAAACACACACACGAAAGCAGAGTGAAAACTACAATCATTTGGCCTCAAAGCAAAATCACAAAAGATTTCCAAACATAAAGTAATATTCAATCAAAAAGAAAATGAATAAACCATCACTCTTAGACTGGAACTAAAACTGTTCCTACTACTCTGTAGGCCACTGTGATGTAAATGAGATATAAAAGAAACTACTGGCTGATAGAAGCAATGTGTTTTTCCAGCATTTGCAGCTGGTGGGGATTTGGTGCTTTGAACATGAATATTTGATAGATACAATCTGAATTCTCCCATTTTTAAACATTAGTTCATGTTCACAACTGAGATTCATATGAAGATATACATATTTTCAATCATGATTCATATTTACTGTGCATGATCTGCACTTTAATATCAAACTGCATTTCTTATTTTTCCAAATTTTCCACTGTTGCTCTAAATTTTCTCTGCTAGGTCTACTTTGCAGCTTAAAGTTTTAAAGTTGTTATTAGAGGTCTAAACGAGCCCATCTTGCTCATGATACCAGAGACAGGACTCAGGACCCGAACAGTTTCTCATCCAAATCGGGTTCTCTTACGGTGGATGGATTTAACATTTAATGTAAAATCTGAGAGCATCAGAGAAGAGGTATTCATGACCATCTGTGTTAATCACTGTGGAATAAACATGCATATGTGTGTGTGTTGTGATGAGAAAGAGTCGGCCAGCACAGACGATAGAAAGCTGAAAGATATGTAACAACCTTATAATTGATAAAAAGGGCAAACAGCAGAAACTTTCTTGGATTCTTGGCATCTTTTGGGGTCCTGTCTCACTTTTTGGACCAGTGAAGACCTCTGATCGTGATATTTCTGATTCACATACTTATTTAACTTTGACTTTTCACACAAAGTAATGTACTTAGAAATGAGTCATGAGTATAAAGAGTCAAAGCCAAAATGTTTCTTTCCATCATGAATTATGCTACTTGAGCAAAGGTCAAAATAAGTGTACCATTTGTTTTGCATATTGCAATTTAGCACAATCATGCTGCATCTCACACCTCTAAAATTTGGCCCGAACTCCTCATTCACGTACTGTTAAACACATTCTGGTCACAATGGCTCTGTCAGCAGAACTCTCGTTCTTTGGAGATTGGACGTCGAGGGCCAAGAATCAAGGGTCATTGAAATTTCCCATAGTGCTGTCGTCATTCCTGCCCATTAGAGGACTGTATGATGCCCGTATGTAATGGAAAAAAGAAAGAAAGAAGTAATATAAGCGATTAAACTGAGTGGCAAAAAATGAAGAAATAGAAAGTAGACAAAATACACCAAACTGATTAAGAAAGCTCTACCATACAGATCTTTAAAGAGATAAGGGAAGCGCATAGTACATCTTAATTTTCTCACCTCTCAAAATACTGTTGACCTCTTAATTAGACATAAGATTGGTCAGTAATTATAGCTTTGTAAGTAGGAGGGATAAATATTTGACCTGATTAAACTTTGTATGACACTGAATTTTCAGCATAAAATGTGTCTGTTTTTTTCTCATTTTACACTGGACTTACCTGATTGAATAAACGTACAGCCCTCCAAACACTAGAACCAGGATGAACAAGCAAACAATGGCTGCAATACTTCCTGGAAAGAGTGTCGACAAAGAAAGAGACAATAAGGGAGAAAATAGGCACTCTGAGAACAGAACTTGTTGCCCTGGACACAAAAAGAACACAACCAACCAGTCTGTGTCTAAATAACATGTTAATATTAAGGATTTTTTAAATCTTTAATCAAGCAATGTCTGCAAATCAATTAGCCTCTTACTTTAGCCAAAAGGTCAGATGAAGCATGTGGTCCATAATGTTTAGCTTGTTTGAGTACCCTTTGAGCTCATATTGACCCATTACATGTAATGTTAGCTTGCTAATATAGAGGACATAAGACTATATATTCCTCTGAGATACTTTTTTTGTTACTATCTTGTGGTTCCGCTTTGCGGTAAGAGGTATTGCATCACTTCCTTTTACTTTGTTTGTGTTCTGTGGAACTTCTTTCTTCCCTTGAACTACTAAAAATGACTCATTTCCTTCATATAAGTTACTTTTTCTATTCTAATACTCACTGCTAGAGATCTTTGGTTTTCATTTTCACTTTTCCTAAAAAAAAAAGCTCAAAACAGTAGATATTATAGATTTATAGTATTTTGTGCAGCCTACCTGAGCTTTGAGCCTTGAAGTTGTGTTCCTCCTTTAGCAAGGTGGTAGAGTCAGAGGAGGAGGAGGTGGTGGTGACACTGGTTGTGCTGATATTTTGTGAAGTCGTGGTACCAGGGGTTTTGTTGGTGTTAGTGACTGTGTTGGTGGTTTGGGCGGCATTAGTGCTACCATTTGTTTGTATAGTGCTGGTATTGGTGATGCTGGGTGTGGCGGTTGAAACTGTAGTGTAGCTAACTGTAGCAGATGATGAGGATGGAGAAGAAGAGGTTGACACTGTTGATTCTGAGGTCTTTTTGTCAGTGCTGGCTATCGTGGGCGATTGTGTGACTGCAGACGTGCGAGATGTGATCATATTGCTAGTTTGGCTGGAGGCATTTTTAGTGGACAGTGCAGGTCCAGGAGTTGAACTCAGAGATATTTTCATGGTGGTGACAGCAGTTGTCAGCATGGTAGAACTGACAGGAGAAGCAGTTGTTGGTTTCTCTGTTAAGGAATCTGTTGAAGAATCCTTTAAACGGTCTATTTGACATGCAATCAAATTAATCTATAATGTTTTTTTAGCCTGTTGACCATTTTTGTGTAGGCTGCTGCACAAAATCTAAACCAAACTAAACCATTGCACATGAGGATTAATGAAGGCTTTAAGACACAATACTTTTCTTGATTTGACTTTGCTACAATACAATGCAGTTTGGTCTTCAATTTCACTTTTCTAGCGGTGCATTTGGTTCTCTAGTTTAGTGTGGCTGCCTGTTCTCTCCCTCCATCTCCTGCTTTCACTTGCTCCATGTGTCAAATGTTTAGTTACTCCTTCGCCTTGGTTAGCGACAATGGTACATATGCCAAATGTAGACTTTTTGTAGTTTTGGAGGTGAGGCTCTCCACCCAATAGCTAACCATGTCCCTTCAGTTGGTGCAGAGCCACCTAGCGTAGCCAACCCTGTTAGTTGCCCCTTAGCAGAACCCGAGCAGCTGGGACCCCAGGCTGGCAGGGTAAAGGTCATACCAGAAAAGTTGTAGATTTATAGTATTTTGTGCAGCCTACCTGAGCTCCAATTCTTAGAGTTGTGTTCCTCCTTTAGCAAGGTGGTAGAGTCAGAGGAGGAGGAGGTGGTGGTGACACTGGTTGTGCTGATATTTTGTGAAGTCGTGGTACCAGGGGTTTTGTTGGTGTTAGTGACTGTGTTGGTGGTTTGGGCGGCATTAGTGCTACCATTTGTTTGTATAGTGCTGGTATTGGTGATGCTGGGTGTGATGGTTGAAACTGTAGTGTAGCTAACTGTAGCAGATGATGAGGATGGAGAAGAAGAGGTTGATGCTGTTGATTCTGAGGTCTTTTTGTCAGTGCTGGCTATCGTGGGCGATTGTGTGACTGCAGACGTGTGAGATGTGATCATATTGCTAGTTTGGCTGGAGGCATTTTTGGTGGACAGTGCAGGTCCAGGAGTTGAACTCAGAGATCTTGTCATGGTGGCGACAGCAGTTGTCAGCATGGTAGAACTGACAGGAGAAGCGGTTGTTGGTTTCTCTGTTAAGGAATCTGTTGAAGATAACAACGGAGAAAATATACATTAAATTATATTCAAAGTGTATTTCCACAATGCATCAAAGCACATATATGTGCAATCGTCATCCAATGTTATGGTCAACTGGTAAGATAACCACCGACTTTGTCCATTGTGTCGTTAATTGTCTAGAAACAAACCAGGCAGCCATCAGCACCGTTTTCCTTTAAACGGTCTATTTGACATGCAATCAAATTAATCTATAATGTTTTTTTAGCCTGTTGACCATTTTTGTGTAGGCTGCTGCACAAAATCTAAACCAAACTAAACCATTGCAAATGAGGATTAATGAAGGCTTTAAGACACAATACTTTTCTTGATTTGACTTTGCTACAATACAATGCAGTTTGGTCTTCAATTTCACTTTTCTAGCGGTGCACTTGGTTCTCTAGTTTAGTGTGGCTGCCTGTTCTCTCCCTCCATCTCCTGCTTTCACTTGCTCCATGTGTCAGATGTTTAGTTACTCCTTCGCCTTGTTTAGCGACAATGGTACATATGCCAAATGTAGACTTTTTGTAGTTTTGGAGGTGAGGCTCTCCACCCAATAGCTAACCATGTCCCTTCAGTTGGTGCAGAGCCACCTAGCGTAGCCAACCCTGTTAGTTGCCCCTTAGCAGAACCCGAGCAGCTGGGACCCCAGGCTGGCAGGGTAAAGGTCATACCAGAAAAGTTGTAGATTTATAGTATTTTGTGCAGCCTACCTGAGCTCCAATTCTTAGAGTTGTGTTCCTCCTTTAGCAAGGTGGTAGAGTCAGAGGAGGAGGAGGTGGTGGTGACACTGGTTGTGCTGATATTTTGTGAAGTCGTGGTACCAGGGGTTTTGTTGGTGTTAGTGACTGTGTTGGTGGTTTGGGCGGCATTAGTGCTACCATTTGTTTGTATAGTGCTGGTATTGGTGATGCTGGGTGTGGTGGTTGAAACTGTAGTGTAGCTAACTGTAGCAGATGATGAGGATGGAGAAGAAGAGGTTGACGCTGTTGATTCTGAGGTCTTTTTGTCAGTGCTGGCTATCGTGGGCGATTGTGTGACTGCAGACGTGTGAGATGTGATCATATTGCTAGTTTGGCTGGAGGCATTTTTAGTGGACAGTGCAGGTCCAGGAGTTGAACTCAGAGATATTTTCATGGTGGTGACAGCCATTGTCAGCATGGTAGAACTGACAGGAGAAGCAGTTGTTGGTTTCCCTGCAAAGGAAGATGACAACGGAGAAAATATACCTTAAATTATATTTAAAGTGTATTTACACAATGCATCAAATAATTCAGGTTTGATGTTTTACATTTCTCCAACCCCACTTCCAAAAACATTGAGATATTATAACATATAACACAAAATTTTTGCAAATTTCATAAAACAATATCTTATTTTTAATAGAACAAAGGTGAAATGTTCAAAGTGAGAGATTTTACTATTTCATGAAAAATATCAGCTCATCTTGAACTTGATGGCAGCAACATATCTGAAAAGAAGTTATGACAGGGCCATGCTACCACTGTGTGCATCTCCTCTTCCTTTAACAGCAGTCTGTAAACTTCTGAAGACCATTGGCTAGACTTTATGGTCTTTTAGGGTTTAGCACTGAATTATGTAAGAAAAAGACGTAATCTGGATGGGAGCACATACTATTCTAAAACCTGCAGGTCTTTTGGCATTGATAGTGCCTTTCCAGATGTGCAAGTTGCCAGTTTGTCAGATGTGAATTAAAGCACCACCTATCAGGGATGCAGCCTTTTGAACTGAGCAATTCATTCCTTTATTTTTTGGTACAAAGGATCCATGATTTACAAAATGAATTTCAAATTTCAATTGTTCTGATCACAGAACAGAAATTCCATCCATAATGAACTGATGACAACAATATTTTGCATTACTGACAAAAATCATCTGTAGTTTATTGTTGGAGTTTCAGAAATGTTATTCTTTTATTATTATAGTATTGCTAATCTTCCTCGAGGTGATCTATAGATTCAGTTCATTTCTGTCTCTGCTGTAATAAAATAAAAATCAAGTTGGTGAATAGAATTGTTTTTCTTTGTTTTAATCCCAATTAAATATCACCAATTTGACTGTTTATCCATTAGTTTATTTTTTTAATTTTCTTACGTACCAAAGGGGGGCCCAGCAGAGAAAGTTTGGGAACCACTGAGTTAAGTTATGGTGAAGAAGCCAGACCAACTTACCGGAATTGTTATGATCAACAGAGGTGGTGCCAGGTCTGCTGGTTATGACGGCAGCGGATGTAGCCTGGGCCACAGATTTTGGGTCAGATGTTGAAGTGGAGGTCTTTGGCTGCTCTGTGGGAGACAGGATTAACAGTGAAGAATAACCTCAGGAGGAGATAAAGCCTTAAACAGTACTGGGGCTGCTGGTTTTACCTGTACTGATCATCTTTGGGTTTATAAATTCAGTAATACCTGTTGAAGTGGAACCAACATCACTGGTGGTCGGAGTGGAACCTCTGTTGCTTGCTGAAGTATTTTCATAATCAGAGAGACCCATCTGACCCAAGAGAGGTATGGTTTGGGTGACGGTATTGGTGACATTGTTGTCAGCTTTGGCAAAGAACACTGTTGACGCTGTCAGCAGCCCTGCAAAGTCACAAAAATCAATTGTATGTTGTTTGAGCACTTTTTAACCGCTGAAGGTTAAAACACTTTAGTTGCTGCTGAGTATAAAACACAGCAGTGTGTCAGAAACTGACAGGACACAGATGCATGGTTCTTTCAAAATAAGATAGTTTATTAAATAAACCACATATGGGTCTCCTTAACAGAGAAAACAAGGGGCTGTGAAATACTAACACACCAACTACTAATACACTAACCTCAATAACTAGGTTTGAGGCTAACTATCAAACTTTATCAAACCTCACTACACTCCTGGAGGAAAACAGAAAGAGCTATAAAAGATTATAAATAAACTCTACGCACTCTTCTAAAGAGGCGGAACAAACAAAGGACGCTCTCCTGGTAACGGAGGCACGAATAAGATTACAACTCAAAATCACTCCACGAACGGAGGCACTATGTAAACTATACAAGATACAAAAAGCTCTCCTTTAACAGAGGTGCTATGTAGACTATACAAGATACAAAAAGCTCTCCTTTAACGGAGGCACTATGTAGACTATACAAGATACAAAAAGCTCTCCTTTAACGGAGGCACAATGTAAACTATACAAGATACAAAAAGCTCTCCTTTAACAGAGGTGCTATGTAGACTATACAAGATACAAAAAGCTCTCCTTTAACGGAGGCACTATGTAAACTATACAAGATACAAAAAGCTCTCCTTTAACGGAGGCACAATGTAAACTATACAAGATACAAAAAGCTCTCCTTTAACAGAGGTGCTATGTAGACTATACAAGATACAAAAAGCTCTCCTTTAACAGAGGTGCTATGTAGACTATACAAGATACAAAAAGCTCTCCTTTAACAGAGGTGCTATGTAGACTATACAAGATACAAAAAGCTCTCCTTTAACGGAGGCACTATGTAAACTATACAAGATACAAAAAGCTCTCCTTTAACAGAGGTGCTATGTAGACTATACAAGATACAAAAAGCTCTCCTTTAACGGAGGCACTATGTAAACTATACAAGATACAAAAAGCTCTCCTTTAACAGAGGTGCTATGTAGACTATACAAGATACAAAAAGCTCTCCTTTAATAGAGGTGCTATGTAGACTATACAAGATACAAAAAGCTCTCCTTTAATAGAGGTGCTATGTAGACTATACAAGATACAAAAAGCTCTCCTTTAACGGAGGCACTATGAATTTTTACATGAAACCAAAATGCAAACGCTCCTTTAACGAGAACAGAAAATCACTCCTGAACGGAGGAAACCAAACAGGTTATGAACTTAAACGAATCCAGGCTATAACTATGATACAAAACTTTACAAACAAAGGATCACTCTGAAGGAGAAACGCTCGACTTCAAGGACATGAATCACAAGACTATGGAACACTTGGAAGGCTTGGATGAAGAACTCTCAAATGATTGTTACAACACACTGGCACAGGACATAGGGAGACAGACTTTATATACAGATGAGGGAACATAGGAAACAGGTGGAAACACTCTGGGATCAGGCAAGACAATCAGACACAAGAGGGAGGGCAAGATACCTGAAACGAGAGGGAAGGTGAATATTTCAAAATAAAACAGGAAATGACGAGACAAAACATGATTCAACACAAAAGAACTCAACGGGTCATGACACACTGTATATGGGATTAAATCAAAACAATGTGAAACGCATATGTTTCTGATACTTAATTGAATCCCAGCTTCCCCTGACCACAAGTCCTTGAGCAAGACAGTGAACCCCACGTTGCGTCCAAGTATGATAGAGAAAAAGCGCTGCATAGCCTGTAATAGACACTGTATAGACTACGATGTGCTGTATTGGTGTATGAGTGAACGAGGCTTTGAGTGGTCGTCGCAGCTAGAAAAGCACTATGAATTTTATATGAAGAGATATCAATACACAAACACTGCTTGAGTTTAACTATTTTAATTCAATTAATTGAGGGAGACATTGTGTCAGATTCTTTTATTTGTGTGGCACAAATTACATGAGAAAAAGGTGGAGGTTGTTTCATTTTTCTGGTTCATCAAGTCGAATTTTTTGCAACTTCACATGAACGTGAAACCCTGCCAAGTTTGAGATGGGGCATGACGACGAAAATTTCACCGTTACACCCAGTGGGTGGAGACGGTAAATCTACATGCTCCAGAAAATGCGAAAGAGATGCAAAACCAAAAGGGCATCCCTGCATATCTCTTGAAATCATCTTGCCGTTGCAGCTCTGACCGGAACGATATGACAGAGGAGTGGAGGAGAGTAAGATGGACGATTGGTTCGCGTTAGAGAGCAGCTTTGACGCCGAGGAACGTCGTCACTACTGAGCTGACCAATAAGTGGGCGATGCTAGTTTAGTGCAGAAACAAATACCAAGTTCTGGTTCAGACATATAAACCGATGGACTGAAATCAATAGCAGAACGAATGGATGATTTTAGCTACATTAATTCACATGTATCCATTGCTTGCTTAGTGCCATTTTTATGTATTAAACACAGACTTACTGAACAGCAGAGACACCGATATAGATCGATATAAATCAGTTATTCAGTAAGGGCTAAAAAGCCTCTCCAGCTTCAGTTGTTTGTTGAATGAAACATTTGGAAAGAATTGACATTTTTTATTTTTTGTGGATGTCAGACATACAACGGTGAGTAAAATGAGCATTGGATCAGTGAATTATAATTTTATATATATATATAAATCAGTTGTGCATCTTAAATTTCATGCTTTAATCCCTCTTGAAGCACTTCCTTTGTTGTAAGTGTTTGGCCCTTCAGTGCATGACTCTGAGATAGGTTTCTGTTTCCAGTAAATGGCACGTCTACCAAACTGCATGAAAGGGAAACTGTTGACCTACTGCGTCTTATGGCGTTACAGGTGCACTGCAATTAAACTGTTTTTCCTTGCTTTTAAGTCTCTTGTCAATGAGTAAACTTTATTAGTGCAGTCGTATTTTGCAGCACAAATGGAAGCCAGAAAATTGATATCAGCAGTGAAAGAGTGAGATTCATTCAAGTCATTCTTAACACAAAAATAATCTTAAAATATCAGTCAAAATGTATTTCAACAATTCAAATCTTTTTTCATCCATATATACGCAGCATTATATTTGATTTTATTTAATTATAAACTTAGATTATAAAGAATCACCTCATATTTTTTAACATTTGAAGCTTTGGGGGAATTTGCTGCAGAGAAACAGGACATTGTATACTGATAAAATAGCATGTTGCAGAGAATGCAGAAAATCAGGAACTCTATATTGCACATCTGAACATGTGACTGTTCTGTCCAATTCCAACTGATAAAAGGAAATAAAAACAAATGAAAGAAATATTTTCTCTTACTTCTTAAAATGTCTGTCTTGTAAAGACTGCAAATAAGATTCTGAGACTCAACATTATCTCAAACGCACCAAGATGAACGTTGAAATGCAGAAGGTTGGAGGAGTTTACTCACATGCCACCACATTGACCCTCATCACGGTGAGCTTTCCCTCAGAATGTGGACCTGTGCTGCTTTCTGCTCGCTGTGGTGAGCAGTAGGGTTGGCAGGGAGCTGAACATAAACTTTACTCTGGCTTTCAGGGATCAGTCATAATTCTCAAGCTGGACCGAAGATTTAATACGATGCAGCTTGACAACTCTTTATGAATTTTACAAAAAATACTTTACTGATTTGGACTGCATTGAATTATAACTGGATTGAATTAAACTGTATTCGACTGAACTTTTCACTTTTTCTTCAAAGATTTCTCAAATGTTTTTTTGGCACTGTACGCTGTAAATAAACCAAACTAAATAACTACAAAACTTTGACTATTTATCATTACTGAATCTGATTTAAAGGGTTAGTTTTTTTTTTTTAGCTGGGTTGTGTGATGCCTCATCTGCAGCAGGCAGAAGACTCCGTGTTTGGAGAAGCAAAGAGGAATTCCTATAGAGGAGCTAAGCTAACAGCTACTGTTTCGAGACAGTAAAAAAAAAAACCAGACAAATGGCCCAGATCTGAAGCTAATAAACTGATTAATCTGTAGTCATCAGTTATTATGTGTGATCTCTTCGAAGCTATGTCATTTGTGAGGCTTGTGGACATGTTCCAGTCTGTGACCAGACATGTAGCATATCTGTTAAATATTTCACTCAGACTTACGTGCAGCTTGTTTCTTAATGCAAACACAGGACATCTAAGCATGAACCTGATTACCTGCTCAGATAAGACATTTAAAATGTCTTAAATTACATTATTGAAGCAACTCTGTTATAAATCTTTATCATACGTATCTTAATAATATCTTTATTATCCAGAGAAAAATGTCCTTTTCACTGGCAGAGGTCTCGAAATTTGAATAAAAAAGATTGTTTCTCTTCTATGTCTGTCAAATGGCCTTGGTAAACATTCTTGATATGGTCATTTTAATATACATAATAATATATGGGCAGCAGTGTCAGCTTTTGATTGACACATCACCTGAGACTATAGAAGCCTTTATGTTGTATCCAGGGGTCACTAAAGCAAGTGAGGGTCCGTGTTCCAAGAAAGTGCATGGATTTCTTCTGGTGTGCACACACAGAGCCAGCTGGAAATAAAACGGTTGAGGACTCATGTTGCAAATAGCCAGGTGCAACTTTTACTGTGTCAACAGCTTTCAGGAGCAAAATTAGCACTGCAGCTTTTGGTAACTATGACAATCTGAAAATTGGGCCAGAATTTACACTGTAACAGATGCAAACATTTCTTATTCTTACACATTACAACACAGAAAAGAAACACCTTACTTGGTATTTTCTATTTGTATAATTATTCAGCTATCAATATTATTTATGTATTTATCAGAGTCAACAATATGGAAAACTTCTACGTGTCTCTAAATATCCGTTTCACCCAAACCTTTACAAGAGGAGATGATACAACGTTGATCGGCTCCTCTAACACCTGGCGGTATTTTTCATTTTTGTATTTGGTGTTGTGGGGCGACATTCCCGCGCTGGCGCACAGGAAATGACGCATCCTACTCGGTTTTACCTGACAACGAGAAGGGAGGGGGGAGGAGAGCGCTGCTCTGAACAACATGGCGGAGAACCCGAAGTAGCTACAGAGGTTCAGAAGTGGATTGCACTAAAAAGGAAAGGCCTTTCCGTTTGGCAGAAGGTCTGTTGTCAAAGAGAGAGAGTTACAAAAGGGGGAGACTAACCAGAATTTGCATCAGCGTCGCTTTTCCTCGATGGAGAGCCCTGAAGAAGGAGATTGGACTGAGGTCCGACACCGATGTTGCCCTGCTACTGCTGGATAAGTAAGTGGCTCTGTTCATTACGAGCAGGATGTGTTGCTCTTACATGTACTGGACCGAGTACTTTATTGTTTTCTTGAAAATGGTGCTGTGAATGTATTGTTAGCAGCCTGGTGTTCGCCATATTGTGTAACGTTAGCCTAACTAGCAGTAAGTTACAAGGTGTGTAGCCCGCGTTGTTGTGTGTAACTCACTGCGGGGAGTCTGTGTGCTGTGACGAGTAAATGTAGTAGCCTACAGTTGTGTAGACAGATAGAAACTCTGCGTTTATGTTGCTGTGTAAGCTCCAACAATAGAGACATATCACGTACGGTGGAGGGGAGGGGCGGGGCGGGGCGTGTTACACCGGGCCATACGTCATATCGAGGTGCCGGCCGCATCGTTGTAATAACACAGAAATCCTCTAGGGGGCGACAGAAGTACAGCTTTAAGTAACACCTTAGTCAATGTTTCTTGTAATAAGGCTGTGATCATTACGTAGGAAACAGACCAGACGGTTTACAAATAGTTTTTCGCTATTAAATGAAATAAACTTGATGAAGGGGCACCATCCTTAGAAGGAAAAATCATTAATATGAAAATGAACGTTGATCAGTCTCAATTTATTGAAAGATGTCACCAAAAACATGAACCTTTAAAGGACAAACAGGAGAAATGTGTGACAAATGGTAACAAAGCCCAGTCTAATGTCAAACTGTTTCTTATCATCTTAAATTTTAGGAGAGAATAACAGAATATCACCTTCTCGGTCTTGTTTTAAATTTGTGAGCAAATCTATGGAGCCAGTTTCTATTATCCTTTATATTTGTAAAGATACTGAATCTCAGTTTATTTTTAAACCAGTAGAGAGCAGCATGTTTCTTTTCAAACTGGCTTGTGCCTTTAAGTCAGATGAAGTCATAGAAAAGTGAAAACAACATGGTTTAAACCCCTGTAACTGAGCCCTTACAGTACAGGAATGCAGTAATATGTACGTCAACCATCTGTTGGACAGCATCATCCACACACCAGCAATTTCAGCCTCTCGTTTACATACTGACCAACTTGCACCTTTTATTGCATGTTGCACTTTAGGTAAGCAAACGGTCATCAGAGGTAATATCCTCAGTATGATTATGGCATGTGTTTCATATCTGTGTCTTAAGAATTGACAGAGTAATGACCCCAGTTTTTGACAGAAATTGCTGCAATCATGCGCTCCGAGTCGGTAACTTGACTGTTATGAGCTACTTGTTCAAGTGATTGCTGCTGCAGCCGAGTGTGTTGGGAAGTGGGCACTAATCAGTGGGCAAGACTTCAATAAGTAAGTCAGTGTCAGTTTCTTTGATGCAAAAACAGTTTTGTCGTGTTAACACAAAAATGACTCTGCGGCTGACAGTGAAGGAAACGTAGTGTGGAGATATTTCAGCCGGCATTTTCTGCCAGAGGTCATCCGTAGGAAATGTACTCGCACCGCGGTGGGAGATGAGAATATTGGACATCTCCAGCTGTGACAGACTCCCTCTGCTCCCAACCAATTGCCTAATTAATTGGCCTGGCTGCTAATAGGTCTGAATTAGTTTGCAAAACAAATGAGGATGGCTGCTGTTCACTGGAGCCTCTGTGTGGATGAGCCTTCTGGTGAAGAGAGAGATTTCTCTAACGTTTGAAAAACTATCTCTTTGTTTAATGACGAGTGTACAAGAGGTGACGAGGTCTGGTTTCATTTGTGCTTTGAAAGCACAGATATGTAGCAGGATTACTTTGATATTCCTTCACTTCAGTTTGCTGCAGGGAGTGCATTTAATTTTCCTGTATGCTGAACCTGTGGCCACAGAGTCCTCAGAACTCCTTTTTTGAAATATTTTGGTGTTGCTTTTACGACACAAGAGCCATGTTGCTCCTGCTAAATACAAAGAGGGTAAAACATAAAAGGGATTTTCAGGTGCCACTTGATCAATAGAATAATGGGGGTAATTATCTCTGAAGTGGAGAAAGGTCTGCAATTTAAACAGACAATTTGATTGAGGCTGGAGTTTAGCCTCCGCGAGATTAAGTCCAAGACAAAGGTGTCCATCTGTGTATGCATTTAAAGATTTAAAGGCAATTTTACTAAACAAACACTGCCTATCCATGTAGCCTTAAAGTCCCCCTCTGACAGAACACCTTTTTCTGCAGCCTTAGAAAGGCAACATAGAATATTAGAGAAACTAATCCTGAGCCTTTGTAGGCTGGATGGAGGTTTATACTTACAGTACTGCTTAAATCGGAAGCTAGAGCAAGTTATGAGGAGTTATCCATTGGCAGATATGGCTGTTACAGCAGGGGAAGTAATGCTTTCACTTTCTGTTGCTTTTGAGAATAGTAGCCTGTTAAGCATCTGTGGCTCTAGGTTAGCCTACAGCCATCAGCAAGGCTGGCTTTGCACCTCGGCTGCTGGGCTTAGCAATTAGACCGCCCGGCCTAGCCATCCTGCGTGGCCTACATATTAGGCTTCTGCTTGCTTGTGGCAGCTTCCTGCTTGTGCTGGACTGGCCAGCAGCTGCTAGCAGCCACAGCTGTATAGTTGGCCAACCAAGATTTGAGCAGCCATGGATCTGGCTAGCCGGTAGCAGGCGGTGCATATCCGATATTGGTGAGAGTGACAGACGGTGAATACACTGTCATTCTGAGATTTGCACTCTGATGCAACCTTTTAGAACATAAGCTTCTTCTTCCTAAAACAGGGGAGGCAGTCAGTGCGGTTACATGCGGGCAATCGGATCGGATTAATGGCTAAATTACAATAAGATTGAGTAATTCAGCTCATGTAACAAGCTTAATCAACAAGAAATCGGTTACTCGTGATTGAATTAAGACCCCGAGATATCTCGATCCAAACCTGCATGTAGACGACAGTGGATCGGATCGAGCGTTCTGCTCGAGACTTTTTCCCGCGATCGCCACCCAGAAGTGGAAGGAGACGATATTACTGTTGTTGTCGCCGCCGTCAGAAAGAAAGAAACAACGCGATGGAGAATGCGCCGTTGTGCATCGTCTGTGCCATAACCAGCTCATCACAGATGGAGAGGGACGCCGCTTCATCTCGCTCTGCGTTCGCCATCTTTCTGAATACCTGAGTTTGTTGTTGTTGGTGGTGAAGACGTCAACAGGAAGTGGCTCTATTAGCGATAGCTGAAATGGGGACAGCGCCACCTATGGTACCGGGGTGTGACATGCTTTGTGCCAGTGATTCCATTCATTCACCGCCATATATCCAAGGATAATTACCCTCAGATAAGGAGCAGAACCCAACTGTAGCTGTAATCCAGTTAATCCCATCATGTGGACCCACTGGGTTTTAGCTGCTCCAGGGTGCAGATGTGTGGGACCAAATTAGTATTTTTGTGTTTTGCCTTTTATTTATATCTTACGCCATTTTAAAGCCACAAGAGTTCTTTCCAAGTGTACGAATTTGGGGGATTGATAACTGCTAGTTCAAGACTGTAAAATGTAAAGTGACCAGAGTGCTGACTGGTGTGAAATCAAGCGGTCAAGACAACAGTCCCAAACACCAGATTTAACATATGAAATAACGTTCATTGAGCATAACACCACCAAGGTGTCACTGAGCACTCAGCTACCCCCATGATGAGAAACACAGCATTCAGTTTCTGTACTTATAAAGATAACTAATTCTGGGAGAAAATTTATGGTAACAGTACTTCAGGTGTTTTCTATTTTTATTTAATTTTTTTAGATTCACTATTTCTATTCTGTGGAATGGATGCATGAGTGAAAGCACATAGGAATGTATGTATGCTAGTCTGCTGAAATGAAAGCTCTGACCCAATTTCACTGTCTGATGCCTGCATGTAGGGACAATAAAGGAATCTTTATCTCATCTTTTTCACATTAAAAAAAATCTTGTTGGGCGTTTAATGGCTGTATTCTAACAGTGATTGCCAAACTGATTTACAGTAATTGTCTCTAATGTGCATAGAGCTGCTGCGTTAAACAGATGAAAGACGAACACAATAAAGTGGCGATGGATTCAAGAATAATCCCTCCGGAACAAAGATCAGAATCTGGATTTCAGGAGGTTTCTCAAAATGTAAAGCGCTGCATATTAATGCATTTTTACATGAGTGAGGAATGAGGGAAGAGGTGCTTCAGGCTCAGCAGAGGAAAAGTAAACCACTGGAAACTGTCCATACATGGAAATCTGCCTGGGAGCATCTTATCTACACAGAGGGTCATGACATTGACACAATTGCATTCCCCTCACCATAACATTATCATCACAATTGAGCGTCTAACACACAAACGAGTCACCGTGAAAAATCGATGGTGACCAAATTGCAGTCCCTGTGTTTGCAGGAGGTACTCGTAAATAGATGTTCTGGTCCCTACTATCGTCAATCAGAACAATTTAGCTGGTGTTGTTTACACCTTGTGAATAAATGTTGTTCTAAGAGCAGTGTGTAGCAATTGTGGTGATTTATTAACAGAAATTAAATATAATGCATAACTATGTTGATAGTCACCCTATGAAATGAGTCGTTAAATTTTTATTACTTTAAATTTCGCCTTTTTATTCGCATATAACGCGGTCCGGTCTACACAAAGGCTTACCTGGAAGGACACCGCTTCCGTCAGAGTATTGATTACAGTGGCCTAGAAGGTACAAACGGTGGCGCAAGCGCAATTCGCCGCGACTTTGCAGCCGATCAGCTGATATGATTAAATAAACTTAACATTTTCTCCGTGTCCCTGTTGAAAACTGTTGATTCACATGAGTTTATGCGTCAAAACTACTAAGTAGCTTTGTTCGCTGGAACATGCAAAGCTAAGTTACTAAAACTCACAAAACAAAAGTATGAAAGAGCTAAAAACTGCCACAATCATGCTTGGCTGTGGTGTTTGTTTCTGGGTCTTGGGGTTGAGCAGTTTTTGTTTTTTTTTTAGTCATCGCCGCTGCAGCACAGCTTATTCACTCAGTGCTCTGTGACAGTCGGCTAACTTCACACAGAGTTTGCTGCTGATAGTTTTGTGCAACATAGTGCAGTACCAAACTTTGTAAATGTGCTGCAATGACCTCATCCCACTATACGCGTGTGTAGAAACCCCCCCGATAGCGCCCAATAACAACAACACAGCAGCTATGAGCTAACAGAGCTATAGCACACGTTCATTCATTCATTCTTCTTAAAGTATTGGTGAAATAAAGACAGATAATGCCTTATTTAGAGGCTGTATTGTCTCTGCCCTGCTCTGCGGATCTCGAGTAATCGAAATATATTCCGAAGGACGCCGACTTTCACCAAACTGTTATTGGTGAGAAGATGAACATATTTTACACCAGAAATAAGGCCCAGGTTTAAAAAACCGAACTTCCCCTTTAAGTCCATTTCTAGTGAAAGGATGAAGCCTGAAGCGACAAGCAGAGACTTTCAATGCTCCCCCACACAGGTTTATAATCCAAGGCCAAAATGAGCTGAAGGCTTTTTCCTTTTTTTTCTCCCTCCACCCACAAGCAGAGCCGCATGATCAGCAGATGGGTTCTGACTGAAAACTGTGAGAAAATAGCTAATTCACACATGGGAACAGGGTGGGACACAGGCAACAGAATTAAAGTGGAAGCCGTCCACCTGTCTTAACTGCTGTCTGTACAGTTTTCCCTTATGTTCATGCCCCACCTCCACCGGTAGTACTGTGTAATGTCACCTTAACTGTTAGGTTCTGTGGGTTTTTGTTACTCTTTCCTCACTCACCTCTGCACCTACCTGCTGGGGGCGTGGCTCCCTGGAGAAGCTGATTGGTCGTCTCGTTCACCAGTGTCGGAGTTTATTGCTTCTTTGTGGTTTTATTGTGCAGCCTCCTGAGTATTGTGTCTCATGTTATATTAAGAAGTTGTTGTTCGTTTTCCCAAACTTTGGATACTTGGAACCTTTTGGATTTTTTTTGGTTTTAGTTCCTTCGAAGCACCACAGGACTTTGAACGAGCAGCCCAGAACTACAGCATTCATGGAGGAACTTGCCTCACCACTTCTCTTACTCACCAGTCTCCAAACCGCCATCACCTATTCTCCAGGAAGGTGGAAATTTGGGGAAAAGTCCCTTCTGGTGGGTAAAACTCTTTCACACTCGCTGTATATCTGTTTCTCATCCTTACCTGGAGATCCACCGGCACAGTTCCTCTCTGCAGCCTGCCTCAAACCTCCACCAGCAGATCCTTTCCCCTCAGCACAGCAGCGTTAAGTTTCACTGTAAATAAACGTTTTTACATCTGTCTTCATCTGTTAAGGGTTCATACAATCCGTTACATTAACTTGCTCTCAATTTGTGTGTGTATATATACGTATTTTACTTCTGTAAGTTTCACCAAAATTGAGCTTCTTAAAAGTGAATTAACACAGCCAGGTAATTCAGCTGGGGTTTGAATCAGTCCTGCATGTATCTACCCTGATTCAAATGAGTTCAGGCAGTTTTCTTCATGTCTTGTCTCGTCATTTCCTGTTTTATTTTGAAATTCACTAACTTTCCCCTCTCGTTTCAGGTACCTTGCCCTTCCTCCCGTGTCAGACGTCTGATTGTCTTCCCTGATTCCCAAAGTGTTTCCACCTGTTCCCCTTGGACCCTCATGTGTTCAGGTAGTCTCCCTTGTCCTGGGCCAATGAGCTTCATGACTCGCCTCCTGTCCATAGATTTCACAGCGATCACAGTTTCCACGAGCCTGCAGTGAGCGATCCTCCTGCAGAGCTATCTTGCTTTGTCATTTATTCCAAGCCATAGTTTATTTATTTAACATCGGTAAGTTTCATAGCCTTGCTTTAGGAGTGATTTTGATTTGTACCTTTCGTAGAAACCTCCCTTAGAGGAGTTCATTGTTTAAGTTTCATAGCCAGTTTTGTTCCTCTGTTTTGGAGTGTTTTATGTTTTGTTCTTGAAAGATTTTGTGCCGCCGTTAAAGGCGAGTTTTAAGTTTACGGTTAAAGTTTCATAGTGCCTCGGTTTATGAGAGAGCGTCTCATAAATGAGTTTATTTGGTTATCGTTTCATAGCGTTGCTGTTTTCCTCCTGAGTTGCAGAGATTTGTTTTATAACTTTCATAGCTGCACTCAGCCATATTTACTGAGGAGAGTGCTTAGGTGTTTTACAGCCTTTTCTGTTTGCTCCGCCTGGAGATCCTCAACCTGCCTTATCTGCTGTGTTTGATTTAATGAACATCTTTGTGTTAAAGGGGCAAGTTGAACTATGACCGGATCTCCACTCAACAAAAAGGGTGTCCCATGCATGAAGTCTTATACATCTCCCCATCTTGATCAGTGGCCTGTACAGAGAGGTCTAGGTCGATGCAGGTGTCAGCTTTATATATGGAATAACATGATCCAGCCAATTCTTTTATATGGAAAGAAACAAAAGCACCTTACAGGCCGTTTGGATGCTAAATGGATTTGAAAGTGCATGAAATAACTAAATTATTTGAAGGTTCAGTACTGATCTGGCAACAGTAGGATCATCATCGGTCTATTTGAGCAATTAGCATCAGGATGACCTATAATACCAGTCGAAAATATCACTATCAGCAAGATTACAGAAGAATTTGATATTAGAAGTGTACTTTATGTGAGGGAGTCAGTGTAAGTATGTAGGTTGGTGTAGATATACAGGCTTCATAATGCTTTTTCCCCATCCCCAGCCTCATTACATTCGGCTCTGCAGGGTGGGAGCATGACAGGTCGCACAGATCCCAGGTGAGACCAACAGCCTGCAATCTGAGGTGATACTCACTTGTAATTCCTGCAATACTACGACGAGCCTTGGCAGCCATGTCAGGGGTGTCAGATACTGAGCAGCTGTCAGCTCACCGAAGGAAAAATGAGCGCAGTGACATGTTTCTTTTACTTCATTTCCCCAAATAGAAATAATTTAAAAAGATATATTCACATTAAGTAAATGTTCATAAAAAGACACTATTTGTCACTTTCCAAATGCCTTTTCTGGGTATTTTTAAATATTCTTTAATATTCCAAGCTTCACCCTTGAAAACTACACTATCAGTAGGATTCTTTTTAATAAGCACATTAAATGCTAATTTAGGATTAGATTTAGATTTAGTCTGACTGCATGCAGCTCAAGCTGCATTTTATAGTGATGAGTAAATGTTACTGTCTATCCCAGTTAGACTGCAAAGCACCAAGGTCTCCTTTTAGATGTGATTCGGACTCATTCAGTTCAATAGAATTAACAGAAAACCGTTTGTCAAAGAGGAGCTTCAGTATATCCTCAGCCCAAATGATGGGCCTGAGCAGCTCAGAGAGACGCACAGATGGTAAAAGTGACGATTTTTCTCCAAACTCGACACATTCTCATGCTTCGTCAGGTGCCTGCAGTCTGGGCTCTGAACTCATTGGGGATGACCAAAGCATCAGTTTTGGATGTATTTCCGTGAACCTTTCTGCTATAAAATGTACTTGATGCATTTTATTGTGTATCTCATCGCCTAACCATGATATTTTTACCCAAACAAGTACTTTTAATGCTTTAAAGCACAGCTTTTCTTTATAATGCATAGTGAAGTAGTAACAGGTTTCATTATGAGCAGTTCCCTGTGTGTTGTAACGTCATATTAAAGGGGTAACCGTGCTCTGAAGCAGCAGTATGGAATGAGTTCAAATGAACATGCGTTCTGTAGATAGTTAATCTATTGATCCAAGAGGGAAAATAGCTGTTCATTCAGTAGCTGTGAATTAGCAACAGATGCAAGTAAACCTTCTAATCTCATCAACAGAAATGGACCAAGCTGGAGATGTCTACAGACTAACTCTTAGTAATGCATGTGTAGTAACTGTTCATTTAATATATATGATGACATCATTAAATAATTGTACTTGGAGACCTACGTCTTTATCAGAAACATGCCAACAATGCAATGTAAAACATGCAAAACATAACATATATATATATATAACAATGTTAACACACAGAGAGCAAGTACACGACATTCAATGTAGCAACGAGAGTGAGGAGAGGTTTGAAATTTTCCAAATTACCGTGTAACTGTTCAACGAGAAAGCATTCGATTCACAAAGTGATGGTGTAGCAATAACGTTAAACTTTGAAACGGTATCAGCAGTAAGTTATTATAACATCTTCATTATCTAAGCTGTTAGCGTTAGCTGCTGCTGCTAATCGAAAAAATAAATGAATAAATTAACCATGAGGGATTATTTCTAAGATAATTGGATTTCCCTCTTCTGAAGTTCAGGTACTGTGAGTTGGGCCCTCTTTGTGGCCCAGAGATGAACTGGATTCATTTAATTAATTACAGCCATTTGGTAAAAGGAGGCGCGGTGACCTTGAGCAGGGATGAAATGAAATGAAAATCAGAACGGCTCGTTGAATGAGGCACTTTCAAACAAAGCAGCACTAAAGAAAATGCCAGGGTCGTGTTTAAGAGAGTTCTTCACCTCCTGGTCACCAGCAGACACCCAAATGTATAGTCTCGAAAACAGTGATTGTTGAATTATATAACCCCCCCCCCAAAAAAAAAACAACTTCTCATCAAACTGTATTAAAACTGTATTAAAAGCTGGGAACTTGTTTATCAGTGCATCTGTTCCTGGAGCATGTGCATCACATGCAAGCTCGTATTAATGCACAGGCTTACCGGGGCTCAAGCCCGGGGCCCAACGCAAGACTAGAGGAAAAAAAAAAAAGGCGGGAAAAATAATCATGCACATGTGTAATAATCTACGTGGATGTTTGTTTTTTTAAAAAAATTTATGCTCCCTGAGTGACCGTTCAGACCGTTCTGTGTATTAATGGGATGCATTGGGATTGGGTCCCATCAGGTCCCATCGGGACCCAACTCAAATCTCGCGGGAGCGGCGGGTAAAAAAAAAAAACACTGCTGGATCGGGATGTATCCTAGCAACAGGATGTCAATAAATAATGTGGAAAGGAAGCTCAAAGAAGGTCTTTGCAGCACAAAGACAAAGCAAAGCAAGGCAAGTCTGACATTTGGAGCAGTTTCTCAATTGTCCGTGAATCTCTTTATTAATAGCCTATAAAATTATGTGTTTTCTCCTTTCTGGACGGGAGAAGACTCAAAATCAATGCATTTCTATTATTGTGCGGGCATAAATTCTCAAAGTTTTTTAGCAGAAATTTAGCAGGAGCGGGATGAAGAAAACAGTCCAGGGCTCTACTGTGTATTTTAAAAGAACTTAAAGCGCTCATAGTGTCGTATGAGTATATTAATTAAATTTCTGTATAGAGATATGTAGATCTATGTCAATTTCTTTGACATTAAAAGTGTATTTTGTTACAGTCAAAGTTATACTGCAGTGATTCTTTTATGTTATATTATTTTATGTACTATAATGGGTCTATAATGGGTGTAAAGTCAAAGGGCCGTAGTGTAAATATATCTATTTCTCTAACACAACTCGTATTACATTCACATTTGATCTGATGGAGCATTACATTTGATGATGGAGGATAATGGACCATGTCATATCTATAAATTCAAGCTCAAGCTCTTGACTTACACAAGGACACCCACATCCTCGCCCACACCGATCCAAAATGGCAGAGATCCCCACACAACACACCCGCACAGTTCTTAACAGCGATGACTACAATTACAGAGCATCTTCTAAGTGTTCCATTTCAATCAGAAGCGATACCAAAGGCCTTATCAGAGCTGACGAGCTGCCCTCTTGAGGTCCCTTCTTACTTCTTCTACTGATTGCAGCTATCACTGGCTGTGTGGGTAAGATGCCGCCTGATCACTCTCTCTCTGAAATTAGCCCATCTAGCATGTTTATGTTCGGAGAGGCGATGTCCCTGGTACGTGTCAGAATGGTGATGTTAGGTTACTGGCCCTTTTTTATTTGCATCTTTTTAATATTTAAGGGGAAAACTGGAATAACATCAGCCTTGTGTATCAGATTGCTCTGCTATTGCTCGGTGGCTGACTCCAGTAACTCTAGTTTATTTAAGTTTGATTTTTAACCCCCCCCCCCCCCTCACTCTTCCCAAGTGAAAGCTGGTGTTACCCAATGGCCCTATAACTGACCAGCTCATTGGCTGCCTGAGGACTCTGTTACTGGAACAGTTTTAGAACGATTTAATGTGCTTCGGGTCCCTTTGCTATCTGTCATTTTAAGTCTCAGGCTTTCTCTGTGACTTCGACAGTTAAACCTCAATAAATTTGTCCCCAACTCTCAGAGCTACAAAATACATTGTTCAGCGCAACACCTTGACTGCTGTCTGTAGGTTTTTACAGTTCTAAATTTGAGAGAGCACCATTTGTCATAACCTTGATAAAGGATCTACAAGCCCAGTCCTGTCCACTGTCCACCAGTCCTGTCCTAAACATAAGAAAGATCAGACCATACCTGACCCAACATGCCCCCCAGCTCCTGGTGCAGGCCATGGTCATCTCCCACCTTGACTCCTGCAACGCTCTCCTAACTGTTCTCCTAACTGTTCTCCTAACTGTTCTCCTAACTGTTCTCCTAACTGTTCTCCTAACTGTTCTCCTAACTGTTCTCCTAACTGTTCTCCTAACTGCTCTCCTAACTGCTCTCCTAACTGGTTTCCTAACTGGTTTCCTAACTGGTCTCCTAACTGGTCTCCAGCCTGTGAAACCTCTGCAGATGGTCCAGAAGGCGGCGGTGCGTCTGGTCTTGGATCAGCCTAAAAGAACACGCCCCCCCTCTGTTCATTGAACTCCTCTGGCTGCCCTTAGCCGCCCGCATCAGATCCAAGTCCCTGATGTTAGCTACAAAGAGCTGAATGGAACGGCTCCATCTACTTGAAGGCTCTTGCAAAGGCTTCTGTCCCAACTGGGTCCCTCCGTTGGTCCCAGGATTGTCGTCTAGCAGCTCCTACACCACGCCTAAGACAATCCAAACTCTGTTCATGTGTCGTCCCACGATGGTGGAATGGCCTACCGAGCGCTACCAGAACAGGGGCGTCCCTGTCTATCTTCAAGAAGCTCCTGAAAACCCAGCTCTTCAGAGAGCATCTCCTATCCCAGCACTTACCTTGTACTTCCCTACCCCCTCTATCTCTGCACTTTATCTTTCTGCACTTCCTTCTCTGCCTGCACCCTATCTCTACTCTGTCCCCTCTGACAGAGTCGGACTCCTGGGTTCCTTCTATGTAGCTTATTGTTAGCTTTTTATAGAGCTGTTATATCTTCATTTGTAAGTCGCTTTGGATAAAAGCGTCTGATAAATACATAAACAGAAACATAAACACTGTTATTGCTTTTTCCCAAAGACACCACCATGAAACATAAGAATTTCACTCCTGTATTATGGAGACTTTATCATGTGACATTTGATATCGCTGGGGACATTTTACTTACTTGACATTTAAACGTCCTGAAAGAATTACCAGATATCGCTAATTCAGCCGAGCTGGCTTCCTAACACACAAAAACACACTAATTATACACATTGGCAGGAGAAGCAGCACTTGTTAATTTAGCTAAAGTGGAAAAGAAATTGGTTTATTTTCCCAAGGCAGCAGTTCACTCAGTGTATGAAAGTTTATGAAACCACATGTAAACGTCTCTAAAATTTTAATTAGATTTTTTATGATTATGTGGCTTCCGTGGACGAAAGTCCCTTTCTTCTACTCGATCAACAAAATAATGGAATTTCAGCTACTTAATATTCACTTTATGTTATATATATTATACTTAATATTCACTTCGAAGAAAAGAAAACCTATGACCCGACTACTTGGGCAGCCATTGGTCAGTGGTTAGAGTGGGTCGTCCAATAACCAGAAGGTTGGCGGTTTGATTCCCACTCTTGGCGCTCAAGACGATTGGTGGACTGACAGCTGGGGGGGGGGCAGCAGTTCACCTCCTTGCCACTGCTGGTGTGCCCTTGAGCAAGGCAGCTGCCAACGTGGATGGGTTAAATGCGGATGAGTAATTAAGTAATCTTAATCTCACTTTGGGAAATTTTATGCAAAGTATGTGTTTAAAGTAGGTTTAATTAAAAAAAAAAAGTGTTTTTAGCAATTGGTTTAATAAATAGAAGAAAAGTCACTAAGTGACTAACTGATGTGTCAGTTTTTCATTCATTTAACTGTCATTAGGCCCTGTTCTGTTTGTCGTTTGTTGTCTTCTACCTCTTCAGTTTTAAGACCACATTGTTGTGGCTTTTTATGTGCTGTGTTTTTTAAATAAAGAAATAAAAAATAAGACATTTTGCCATTAAAATTTGCCATGACATTTTTAATATAGAGATTAATCGTGAGTTAACTATGGAAAAAAATGCGATTAATCACGATTAAACAAATTAATCGTTTGACAGCCGTAGTTTAAAGAAATATTATTATTGTTTACAAAAGACAGAGCTTTGGGTATGAAAACACATTGCAATGTGCACAAAAGTCTGATCTTTTTACGGAATCAAACTGCTTTAAAATTGGTCAAAAATGTACCTTATTATGACAATTTTATGAGTTCGTACCAACGTGGCTCAGATGCAGCTGATCCAGTGTGACACATGATTCAACCCCGATTTTAAATGAGGTCTATTGACAACTTTGAATGTTTGACTCTTAGTAAAGAAAAATGTTTGACATCCCTCATGATTTCCACCAATGTGAGGCACTGCAGATTGAGTGAGAAATTTCCAAATGTAAGTGCATCATCGCAGTAAATCACTGAAATAAATAAATAAATAAAAAAGTAGATCCTTGGAATACTATATGTTAATGTTGATGCAAAGGTATATGTGAGTGTGTTGTTATAACAAGCATACAGAAATGCTCTGAACAATGATTTAACGACTATAAATATCAACTGATAGGAGAGAGTAACTTCCTCATAATTACTTACATTATATATATCTATATCTATATAGATATATAGAAGTGTATATTAATTTTTCAATCAATTTCAGTCAGTTTTATACAGTAAGAGAATTAGCCTTCCATTAACCAGTGGGAATGGCAGATTCAGAATGGACTTGATACATATTCAGAGGTTACAGAGAGAAGGAATAGTAATCAACCTGGAAAAGGATAATAACAAAAAAGCAAAACAAGTGTAATACCAGAAGCAAACCCTGTTTAAGGTCTGGTTGTGTGTGCTTTTAAAACTGAATTATTGATCACATGGCCACGCTTGAATACAAAATAGATAAAGTCAAATCAACAGTAATAATATATATATAGACCCACTTACTGAAATTAAAACCATTGACTGGCACTGTTTACAGAATACCTTTTCCTGAAGACATTTTATGCAGACTTGACCTTTACACTACTCTTAAGTTTATTTCCCCTTATTTATTTATTGTTTGCACAATAAGAAGTAAGATGCCATTGATTTTCTTTTGGCTTCCCATATCTTTGCTGTTTCTATGCTTTTCACCCTTTCTCAACAGACAAATGTAGGAGTACATCAGTTCTCCACATGGTCTTCCAGGCCATGTCGTCTGCTCTCAGGAGACTTTAAAGTCGATGCACTTAACATGAAGTGTGCATTTTAGTACATGGCCTCCATTCTGTTCTGACCATTATTAAGTTTACCACATTTTTATTAAATGTATTTCACATGTTTATGTGACAGTTACACCCTTCACAGTAGCCATGGTAACTAAAAGCATGTATCTTGGAATGGCATTACATTGCCATTCCTCACAAGATAAAAACTATATCTTAAGATCTATAAAGCAAGTTGGATGACATGATTCATTCAAATACTGTGCAAAGCCTGTTTAAAGTCAATGTAAAGACACACCAGGACAAATAAGCTAGATTTTTTACTTCCTTTTGTCCTTCATATTCACTACGTTTCAAATTTCTGAGCGCTTGTAAAGTGTGATGAATGAATGAATGCTCATTCTTTAATTGTTCTCGCTGTTATTGCCTCAAATATAACTGATTTCTGATATGTAAATTGTCTCACAATTTAGTTTATTACTACGGACAAAGTGCCCTTAAATAATTAGTACAAGAAGAAAAATAAAAAAGTCTGCCCTCGGGATAGAAGAAAAAGAGGCACTCGGAAGCCCTCTTTCAAGGATGAAAAATGGCGGGAAAAAGGAGAAAATTAGAAGCACAGGTGCAGCTCTGTCACTAGCAGAAAGAAAAACCATCTTGATTTTTATTTGCTTTCCCAATAAAAAAGTAACAAATTAGAATTGACTGCTGTTCAGATAAGTTATGATTAAAATCACAAGTAGCATACTAGCTTGTAAGCTAGCTAGCTAACTTGTTGTATGCAGTTGACTGTCAGCATTATTTGTACATCAGTTTTGTTCGTCCACTCTGGAGCATTCAGCTCAAGGTAACTTTCCAGATCTTTTCATGTGACAGAAGAACCATTCTTTGGTTTAAAAAAGACTTCTCAAAGAGAAGGATAAGATTGTGGACTGGAGTGATGAAGAGCCCTCAGAGCTCCTGAAGGGCCTCAAGTTCTGATTTTCACTCCCATTTGTTTTGGTCTGAGTTGCTGCATCTTGTACCTTTAAGTTCAGACCATTACATTTGTACAAGATGGACAAAACAGATGACTGCAGCACAGTCTGTAGGAGGAAGAGGAATCAAAGATTTAAAGTTTAAATACATGTGTACTTTTTGTTGTACAAAATAACCAATTATTCATTTTGTATACAGAGAGCAACAAGAAGGTGGAGAAGGGAGCAGACAAAAAATCCAGTCCATTATCAGGCCAAACAGCTTAACTTGGAAGTTAATGACATATTCATTCAAGAAATTCTAAACGAGTGAAAAAACATTCTTGTTCAATCCGAAGAAGCATAATCAAAGGATGCCACCTTATTGGGAAACCTTTACAGAGACAGATGTGTCAGGGCAAAGATGGCCCCTCCTGTTCCTTTAGGAATAACCAAAAGCCTCTATCTCTTAATTTACACTATCCAACAATGCTTTCTTTATAAGGTAACGGACTTGCTAATTATATGAATCTCAAGAGTTGATTGATGGCCTGGTGTGTGCAATATTAGGGCTTTGCCGGAATAAGCCTCAGGCCCCTGATTGTTAATAGACTTTGACCAGAAAAGATTGCAATGGTGATTAGAAAGAATCATGAAAAAACTGGACGGCTCCTTACAAAGAGCAGGGAAGTTTAGGTAATTTGTCAACCTGCCAACCAAATGACTGCACGTACTGAACTGAATGTTGTCCGTTAGACTAAAAAAGCCTCTGGGAAGCATCAGCTTTGGCTTGAGGTCGTTTCAGTTTGGGATGGAGTAAATTTAGATATTAGCTTGGATTAAAGTAAATGTTATAATGACTAAGTCAGGATATCTTAACCCGTGCTTCCTTTATTTTGTCTTTAATCTATTTCTGTGTAGATGCCATTGAAATTTGTGGTCAGATTGCTGGAGTATCCCTTAAGCTTCGTGGGAATTCTCGTACAGCAAGTGAGGATTTAAGGTTCCTAATTTCCTCACTTTTAAAAAAACAATCATCGGAGGAGGTGGTAAAGGAGGCAAATGTCTACTTTCAAACACCTACAAGACATTCAGAGAGACTGATTCACTTTGCCTACAGACTAAAGTGCTCTGCTTTTGGACAGCTGCATTGAGTGTCCTCATGTTGCCCTCAGTTCAACAAAAGCTTGTGTCTTCTCAGAACACAGCAGAGATGCTGTTAAAAGGATAAGACTGCATATTCTGTGCGTGAGGGAAATGTTTACCCTCTTTAGCGGGTGGCTTTGTGGCAATTAAAGCTACATTTCCATTAGTGTTAGTATGTGCACAGATGGGCATGTTTTTAGCAGCTTAGCTGGTTTAGACTCGCTGGAAGATTTGCTTTTCTAAAGTAACTTTCTTGTTACTAGTGGAGAAATGCCTGTGGCACATAATGACAAATTCAGAGGCACTCATCCAAATTACTGGCCAGGCTTTACAGATGCTGTAATCAGGGCAAGAGCACGAAAGCTCACTGCTGCATTTTTTAGAGGACTGAAACTACCAAAATCCCAAATTGTTATTGATCACAGTGATTTATTCCCTCAAAATGATTAATTGATTTAATTTTCATAATACTTCTATTTCATTTGTGCAGTTTATTTTATTTCTAGACGCATTTGCTTCTCTATTATTTCCCCTTTGCATTCTCCCCTGTTTATCTATTGCCAGTTTATTTTATTTTTAACATTTCACAGTCTCGATTTTAACATTCCTGTATGTGAGTTTTCAGATTGGAGTCCTGTTTCAGTTGGTTTCCTGGTTTCTAATGTTCTCTTCTGTTAGGTTTTCTCCTGTTTCCACAAGTTTGTGTTACAAAAAGATACAGAAAATGATCATTTGGAGGGAATAAATAGATCAATATGATGTGAGAGAAAAAAAAAAAGCAGAAATAAATAGGTCCTCCATAGGCGGAAGGATTCAAATGTATAAAGCTTGAAGTTAAACTAAAGCAAATTTGTACAGTAACTCCATCACCAGAAGCTATTGGTCTACTGCATACAACACAACATATAGTGCATGTAACTAGGCTAAGTGCTGCCAACCCTGAACTCAATTATTCTGTGGAGAGGATCCTCCACAGGTGTGTGCACAGCAGGAGTCAAGCCAAGGTCAAGTCAAGGTCATAATACACAGGTGTGCTACTCGGCACGGAAAACAGTCGGTTAGAGAAGGAGAGAAACCGAGAACACGAGTCTTGAAGAATAGAACACAGACTCACGGGGACTTTTCTAGCTTGTTCTTTGACAATAGGGAAAAACTCCAAGAGAAGCAGTGTGATGAAAGCAAAAGCAGCACAACAGGTAGATGAACGGCAGCTATATAGATCAGTTACCTTTGCTTTCTAAAGACAGTCTGGTCAGGTCCTAAAATAGTCTCTGATTCCAGTTTTTTTTCCAGGCAGCTTGTTCCCTTGAACTGGACTGGACCCTCAGTAAAATTGGATTAAATTCTGGGTTCAGCGAGATAAATGCAAAATAGTATTTTTTATTTATTATTTTAGAGCACATCACTATTACATCTAACTGTTGTTTACTGTTCAATATTTTCTCAACCGAACAAAGGCGGTGTTGTTCCGGGTCGTAAAACTGGAGGCAGCTTTCATTTGCATCAGGAGGTAGAAATGCATACAGGAACATCAAAACAGAGACAAGGATGTAAACAAATGGGCTTGGAGAAATAAACGGGAGAGTATGCAAATAATGGAACTGAGCACATCTATAAAATCTACGTCTTTAAATAGAAATGAGTTACAAAAATGTAATAAAAGATGCACATTTGGAGGGAAAAATTAATAAATACAATGTAAAGGAAATATACAGAAATAAATAAACAAAGAATAAATACTTTCCAGCAAAGAAAGATCAATGAAATTAAAAAATGAATAGCAAAGTAAATACATAAAGCTTAAATAATGTAATTTTAGTAGCATTTGTCATCATATAAACTTTTTTATCAAGCCTTTCTTTCTTTCTTTTGTTCGTTCGTTCTTTCTTTCTTTATTTCCTTCTTTCTTTCTTTCTTTCTTTCTTTCGTTCGTTCGTTCGTTCGTTTCGTTTCATTAGTTCATTATTTTATATAATTTTCATCCATTATATCCATCTTCTCTGGGTCCCAACGCTTCAATCGAAGGGCTAAATGACTACTTCACAATCCCAAAATAAAAGGGGGAACTTTAGTTTTCTACACCGGAGAGGTAAGGCCAAGGGGAGACACTGGGACTGGGTCCGAAGGCAGCTCTGCTCTTTCATTTTAAACCATGTATAAGTTCATTACAAGCACATTGATGTGGGCAGGCTGTGTGAAAACGAAACCTGCTGAATTATAGTAAGATGCTATTGTAAAGACACTGTGACATAACTTTGCTTTGAGACAAAGTTTTATGAGCCGATTGACCGAAAAATGTCTGCCTTATGTGTTTATTACTATGTTCACTGCTTTTTTATTTGCTTACAAGTTGCAATTCTACCTCTACTTCCTCTCTTTCTTTGCACGGGTATGGTATGAGCTGGAGGCCACATCATACAGAAAACAATTCTGCTGCCATAACTCAACCCAATTTGAATACCACAGGTTACATTTATCTCATTTGTCTCACACCCACACGGTTCAGCTTTGTTTTGGTTGCCATACAGTTGCTGGGAAGCAAGCAATAAAGAATGCCACGTGGCATGACTTTTGCTCTGATATTTTCAAAGGCCTACATAAAAATACATTTTAGTCTGATGAATTTAGTCTAGAAAATGCTGAAAGCATGCTCAATGGCCACATGTGCTGGTTTTAAATTTCTATTTTGGCACTTTTGCCAAAGTACCCATTATTCCAATACAACTCCATCAGCTGCAGTATTATAGGGAAGCTGAATTCCCAAAAAAGTGCATGTCACCTGGGACCAGCACTTCAGGCTTTTCCTCAAAAGAAGTGGCCACTACATAAAGAATAACAGAATAGTACTAATTTCCATTTGAAAATCCATTATTTCAATTTGAAATCCAGCTGTCTGAGATACAGGCTGGGACCAGTGCATTTAGTCTTATGGCAGAGAGGTGTGAACAGACAACTGTAAGGACACTCAGCACATTTACACAACACTAGATTAACAAATCATTGTGTTACTTTAACCAAAGAAGGACTCTCAAAATGCATCTAAACATTTTAGTCTGACCAAAATTGTTTAAAATCAAGCTTATCAGGAATCAGACTCCAGATAATGCGGTTGGGGTTTGAATAACTCCTGCATCAGTCTGCTCTATTTCTTTTATGATGCCCCAGCATTTACCAGCTACTGGACATGTTGCAAGACAATTTGATTAGAAGAGAAGTCAGCTTGTAGTGCAGTGTCTTCTTTTAGTAGCCTCATTACCAAAATGAACATATGGAAGGTGGTGAATATTCAGGTTTTATCTTACGCATCAACAACACTTTTGTCCGCTTGATCTTTTGTCTTATGTTGTAGTTTCAATTTGGCTATTCAAAAATAGTGAAATACAAGAAATTCCCTTGAACTGATTCTTGTATTTGTGAGTTTCTAAGATGGGGAAAGAGTTAAATAGTTCAATAATGTAATTATTTAATCCATGTGTGGATTAATGCACACGTTTTACTAAGAACAAAGGTGCTGACAGGTGCTCAGTCACCTGCCTGACTAAAGGCCACTTAATAGCAGATGTAACAATTGGAAATTTTGCACCTGCTGGTTTATGAAAGTCAGGACTGAGACATTCAAGTCATTCGGTTAAATGGACACACTTGGATTACAATGAGAACATGTTAATTGTGTAAAAGATTATACAGTAGAGGCTTCAGACTGTAGAAATTATTCGGCATGCATTTTTTACTGCTGTCTAGAAAAGAAAAGTAAGAGGTGGAAAAGTATAAATCAAGTTTAGAAGGCGACTGCACACCACCCCCCACTGTGTTTACCTCCACATGATGATGATGTGAAACTTGACATTTTGGCTTTAAACTGTATGACAACTTAATCCTCCTTTTAAATCAGTCTTTAAAATGGTATTCTACCTCAAAATTACGGCTTTATTCTCAATGGTCAATGGTTCCTCCACCCTAAAGGCCAGAACAAGCTAGCCAAACGAGCCGCATCAAAACAGGCTACTATTATTTTCCATCTTATCCAGGGGTCGCGTTAACCGAATAGTGACCAAAACGGTGACAGAAAAATGTAAAATCTGTCTGTCATTTTGACAGATTGCAATTCACACCCCTGACCACTTGGTGGCGAGTGAGCACATTAATTACCTATTGTCTCTTGATGCATGACCTCGTTAAATGTCACGGCAGCTGAGTGTCCGAATAACGATGATGGTGTTGGTAAAAGAGGTGGAAAAAGAGGGACTGTTCATATTTTAAGTGCAGTCGTTTAATTTCATTGGTCATATGTAGCAACTGGGGCCCCATTCAGCGGTTTTGTCCCTGCAGAGAAAAGTTACATGTAAGGCTATACATCTGCTTGGTGTGAGGTCACGGTGTGGATTCTCTGTTCAGCTTGTTTGGATTGAATGTTAATTAAAAATGAATGAAAATTCTATTCAACATATGTCATTATTATCATTTTTTAAAATCAAAGCGACGGGTAAAAATAGATTATGCAGGATTTTTATTGCCCTGTCTGTCAAAATGACGGACAACAAAGAAGTCTAGCACAACCTCTGATCTTACCCTCCCTACACCTGCATAAGTTACCCCTACGTATTTACAGCTTTTCCACTCCACGTACGTACATGCTGACTCCTGTCCTATGGAACATCTATGGTGCTTTAGCAGTTTTTTGTTACGTTATTAAACATATTTGTAAGATAGAATAAAATTTTACATTTCAGTTTAAATTAAATGGCACCAAATCATGGGCTGGATAGTGTAGTGGTATGATTGCCACCTTCCATGTGGGAGACCTGGGTTCAAATCTGGGTTCAAATCCCCTGCATGAAAGGTATTACCTCCAGTAGGGGTCCTTAGGCAAGACCCCCTTACCCTAGCTGCCTACCTGTAAGTTGCTTTGGATAAAAGCGTCTGCTAAATGCATAAACATAACATAAATCACAACAAATGTCATCTTGGATCAGCCTAAAAGAACACGTCCCCCCTCTGTTCATTGAACTCCTCTGGCTGCCCTTAGCATCAGATTCAAGTCCCTGATGTTAGCTACAAAGAGCTTAATGGAACGGCTCCATCTACTTGAATGCTCTTGCAAAGGCTTCTGTCCCAACTGGGTCCCTCCGTTGGTCCCAGGATTGTCGTCTAGCAGCTCCTACACCACGCCTAAGACAATCCAAACTCTGTTCATGTGTCGTCCCACGATGGTGGAATGACCTACCGAGCGTTACCAGAACAGGGGCGTCCCTGTCTATCTTCAAGAAGCTCCTGAAAACCCAGCTCTTCAGAGAGCATCTCCTATCCCAGCACTTACCTTGTACTTCACTCCCCCCTCTATCTCTGCACTTTATCTTTCTGCACTTCCTTCTATGCCTGCACCCTATCTCTACTCTGTCCCCTCTGACAGAGTCGGACTCCTGGGTTCCTTCTATGTAGTTTATTGTTAGCTTTTTATAAAGCTGTTATATCTTCATTTGTAAGTCGCTTTGGATAAAAGCGTCTGATAAAAACAGAAACATCTCAAGACACTCGTATGAAGATCAATAAATAACTGGTGCATAAACCTATTACCATCTGTCAGACTTACAGTAATATCACTAATCAAAACATGATTTTTTTTATCCTATTATCTAAAAACTGACACTTACAATTGGGTGCTTCACCACAGCCGATGATGCTGGATGCTGGTCCTGTACAACAATATTCTGTCGTACATTACATGCTCACCCTAAAACTTTTTGTTTCGTCTGTAACATTGTGATTTTGTATGTTTCATAAAGAACATTTAGCAGGAATTTTGATTTAGGCTTGTGTAAATATTCGCTGTCAAACAGTAACATTAACAGAATATTCAGTGTGTTCACCAACATGATTCAATGCATGGATGTCATGGTGTGTTTGACTTTGTTCTGTGGATGTTTGAATTGACATATTAGGTTTTTGTATTTCCTGCACCTGCTCTGCATGAAGTTGTTGCTTCCCTCAGTTCAAATACTCCCTGATTTTCTTAGTGCAGTGCCAGATCCTTCTCTAAACTGTGTTAGTTTGCTGTTGTTGGGTTCCTTCCTTCCTTCCTTCCTTCCTTCCTTCCTTCCTTCCTTCCTTCCTTCCTTCCTTCCTTCCTTCCTTCCTTCCTTCCTTCCTTCCTTCCTTCCTTCCTTCCTTCCTTCCTTCCTTCCTTCCTTCCTTCCTTCCTTCCTTCCTTCCTTCCTTCCTTCCTTCCTTCCTTCCTTCCTTCCTTCCTTCCTTCCTTCCTTCCTTCCTTCCTTCCTTCCTTCCTTCCTTCCTTCCTTCCTTCCTTCCTTCCTTCCTTCCTTCCTTCCTTCCTTCCTTCCTTCCTTCCTTCCTTCCTTGCCAAGACTGGGACACCACTCCTTTCCCAAAAGTCCAGGGACTGGTTAGTTCCTAGAAGATTATGTGGGCTGTTAGAATAGAGGATGCTATACAGTGCAAGATGTGTTGCACCCTTTCAATTCAAGATAAGCTGATAATTTTCCCATGACACAAAAAATGTCTTCAGCATTTGAAATGTTTTCTTATGTTCTACTGTAAAGAAATCACTGGTTTCTGTTTTTATTTGCTTCTTGTATGGTTTCCCAACTTCTTTTGTATTAGACTTATATATGCAGCAGTTTTGCAGTTTGCAAGATCAAAAATGGACTTCTAATATCCATATTTAAACTTTGACCTCCACTTCACTGATATGAATATGGAAAGCCTGAAAATTATGCAGTCAAATGGACCATTGCTTGATGAGTGTGAAACATTTATCAGGCAAGTTGGCTGGAGACTAATGAAAGGCTTTTAACCTGGATCTCATCTTCACATGCGAGACGAACAAAGTCTGACATTAGCATTCATTTGAATCAGGAGCTGACAGACCTCATCTCGAAATACATGTTCTCTTCTCTCAGGGTTGAAGTGTCTGATAGACTGCAGCAATAATAGTCTTATGTTCATGGAAATGTGTCCATTTAAACCCTTCAAACTAGCATGCCATTAGTTATAAAAATGACATTAGAGGAGATCTGTATTATGCCCCTTTTCCTGACATCTTAAGGAATTGTCTTACTTGTTTTGGTCCATAGCACAGAGACAGTATAACAGCTCCTTTATCCACTATCTGTTTTAGGGCTTAGTATGATCCATGGAGCCTATCCCAGCTGTCATGTTGCGAGGGGAAGGGTACATCCAGTCCATCATGAGACAAACGAACATCTACACCCACACTCACTCACTCCAAGGGTCAATTTAGAGTCACCAGTTAACCTGACATGCATGTTTTTGGACGATGGGAGGAAGCCGGAGTACCTGGAGAGAGCCCCTGCATACACGGGGAGAACATGCAAACAGGCTAACAATAAGAACTGCTGCTCATTTTAGCTTCTTTTAAACAAAGGTAAGAAGTTTATTTTAATGTTGGCTGAGCTGCTGATGGTGCATTCAGTGACAAATGAATCATTTTCATCTTCCATCTGGGAAAAAAAACAGCAAAGAATGCTAAATATTTTCATGAAATATTAGGCAAAGACTTGGTAGAGAATTATTACCTATTTCCTTTCTTGGAAGAATTTGCTGTTAGGAGCAAAGCAAAAACTAAGAACTTTAAACTTTTGACTATTTGAAGTTGGATAAAGATGGAGAGGCTGGGTAATTCTACATAAAGTTTACTGGACTGGACTTAGGGGACAGAATGCCAAAACTGCACAGAGCATTGCATTTATGCCATCAGGGTTATTGTTACTTTAGGACCATGGTGATAGATCCTTAGTTTATTAATTGATTAGCCGTAACTGCGAGATGTAAGAGTAGAGCTGGTCTTAATCACTGCAAGGAAAGGATATTTATCAAATAAGTGATCCAATGTGTGATCTGTAAGTTATAAAAGTGAAGACTTTACAGTTTTAAACATTGACATGTCATTCTGTGATATGATCCATTGAGTCAGAACCTTTTTTTTGGTTTGTTTTATTCATCACCAGGACCAGTAAACAAATTAATAGTTTAACTTTAAAAGTCTTGACTCTCATGGCAATGCCAATGAATGTCACGCTACTTCAAGCACACTTCTGCAAGTCATTTACACACATATTAAGCTTTTAGCAGGTCACTTTCCACTGTTAAAACAGTAATCAATGAAATGCCTCTTGACTTGGCTTGTTGGTTATACACTATTTCATGAGACCAGACTGTAAAAGTACATACTGATCATATAAAACACTGTGGTTTTGTTTGGTTTCACTCCATATGTACCATAAATCAAGACCCATTGTTTCAAGGAGCCTCGGTTAAATTGAGTTTGATCTTATAGCTCATCCACAGCTACTACCATCTGTCCACTTATCAAGTCAATTTAAAGGAAACTTTTGAAGTGTCATTTTGTCGAAAATGAGAATCCACTGGTTGGAGCGAATAAATGGGGCTGTGAAGTATCATAAAGAGGTGGTGATATAAGCTGCAATAAACAGAACAGACAAACAAAGAAAACAAACTTAATCAGTCCTCTTGGCAATACATAAGAGAAGCTCAGGTCTTCAGAAATTCTTCATAGCCGAGTACGTTGTGATCATTCTGTCACGACAACGATCACCAGCTGTCTTGGAATCGTAGAGATAGAAATAGCTGAATCTCAGTCAGAACTCATTCACAAAACTTTATTTTATCCCATTTCTGTCATTCTTTTCCAAAAGAACAACAAAACGCACGCTCACACTCACTTTAAGGGACAATTTAGAGACACCAGTTAGCCTAACATGCATGTTTTTGGATGGTGGGAGGAAGCCGAAATAACCAGAGAGAACCCACGCATACACGGGGAAAACATGCAAACTCCACACTGTCACGGTTCGGTGGTGAGGTAGGACCCAGATGCAGCTCTTTTCCAAAATCAAAAGGTTTATTTACAAAACAGGGAGAATGAACAAAAGGCGCAGCAGAGCCGGATCATCAAAAATACTTAACTATGAAAAAACACTAAACAAAACAAGGCTATGAAAAAAACACTATGACTATATTAACAGGACTATGACGGTGAATAAATAACTATGACAAAACAAGACTATGAGGCAGGTAACTAAACTTATCTTTCTGTGGCATGAAGGGTTGGTGAGGATTCTGCCGTGACTGAAAGGAAACCAGGAGGCTAAATACTGTGGAGGGAGTGATCAGTGAATGCGGTGCAGCTGTGAACAATGAACCAGGTGACTTGAATGAACTGAACATGAAAACAAGATGATTAAACATAAACTGTGACATTAACATGGACTGTGACACACACAGAAAGGCCCCAGCCGGGATTGGAACCAGGAACCCTCTGCTGTGAGGCGACAGTCCCAACCAGAACAACTAAATCTATGTTTTAATATGTCCTTTTCACTCCACCCAACGCTTGAAAACACCCTGCCCATGGAGCTGAATGGATTGTGTTCTTTTTTCTTTTCTCAACCCAGACTATGCAAAACGAATCCCTGGAACCAGGCACGCTCAGAGCCACAGTGCACCAGACCCCTCGGTGTCATCCCAGTGCACCGGCATCAAAGATCGGAACGCAGCTGAATGCAAATCCAGGATCAACTTGGACCTCTTCAGCAGAATGTCGCCTCAGTCTCAGGATAGCATAGCTCTGATCATAGATCAGATGTGGGAGGCTTTTCTCACTGAATAACATGATTTCTCCAGACTCCTCCAGGGACTCGTGTATTAAATTGTGCACCAAACTGCCTCAGCTGCCACTAACAGAGAAGATCTGATTACAGCACAGAGGGAGTGACCTTGTTCTCTGGCAAGGCCCGCCATTACTCCACCGTCTCTTTACATCACTAATTGCTCTTTGCTGCCAAATTAATTCTGACATCTGATATATGTTAGATATTCTACTTATTCTTCAAGCAAAGTTAACTTTTCTCTTCAATTAAAAATGTTTGCTTCTCTCTGCATAATGTGATAGTAAAGTATATACGATTAAGAAAAACTACAGACAGAATCTGCACGCAAATGATTAAATTAAGATAGATAATCAGTTGATCGAGGAATTATAGACAGCCGTATGTAAAACTGAGTTGCCTCTGCAGTGGCTGTTTAGAAATTAAACTGATGTCAATATTTTACTATCACACAGACATCTAATCCTTGTATTTCCCAATGTGTCAGGAGCCAAAAGTATTTGTGTGGAAAGTTCCTCTTGGCTGCAGGGTGGTGCCACCTTGATGGTTGATGAGTGCAGGACAACGGCTGACTGAAAATTAATGTGGACAGCTGAGCAACCGCGGGGTAGCCCTGGCTGAGGGTCGTCATCTGATGACCTTGTGCTGTCTCCCGTGGAAAGCTGATCTGACAGTGAAGGCCCAAGGCCACAGACAGACATGTGGGTGCACAGATAGCCACCAGGACTCAGACTGACTGATGGATGTGGAGTGTGAGGATGGGGAGGTGTCAGACCATTAATATGGGCACTTTGCATGTCAATTAAACAATTAGAGCTTCTTTTTTTCTCCCTTTTGTATTGGGAAACTCTGTCCAGCAGTCCCCAGTGAGACACATTACATCGGTCAACAGTTTTCATCCTACAGTCAGTGTTGAGATGGCCATGAGCAAGATACTGAGCTCCTGTGATATCAATTCTCCATTTTTTCTTTATGTAATGAGTTGAGTAACCTGTGAGCATTACAGGCAATTTATTATAACTAATTTGAATCTTAGCTTAAATCTGTTCAACTTCATCATTTCTTAACTGATTATTAATTCTTAATCTTTCTGTGACAAGGAATACATCTTTTCATACTTAAAATGAGCTAGCACATCAAAATAAAATATTTTCACATGTCTAAGGTTACACAACTCGTTAAGCAGACCCCTCATGCAGAGAAACTGAGGGCCCTGAGTGTAGCCGGCCCCCTTACTGTCGTTCCTTTCTCACTCTTCCCACTTTCCTGTCAAGCCCCTTTCAAATGAAGACCATTATTGTCCAAAATACCATTAAAAAGTACAACATATACTGAGTTCAAAGGCACAGTTTCTGTGAATATTAACTTTAAAACTGTGGGGACTAATTATGTTCCGTGTAGATTTTAAAGCTCTCCATTCATTCACATCATGTAGCATATTGATGGCATCTGCAGTGCGTGGGATTTGATGGACATTCTTGGATTTAAGAGCTTGGGTTAATGGTGGCCAGCCATAGAGCACTTAACAGCTTCTTGGTAGTTGTTAGTCATGCACAATGAGAGCGAGATGGGGAGGGGGTCCAATCACTGAACTCCTACTTCAGTTGTCAGCTCAGACCCTTACTCACATAAAAACAGCCATATTAACCCGTCACCGGGGCGATAACATGAATAGATTTAAATCTCTGTTATTGTTGGACTCTAGGATTCTCTCCAATGGATTAACACCACAAGTATTATTGCCATTATTTAAACCATCATCATCTTCATTATCAGCATTTTGATATCACCTAATTAATTATCATTATCATCAACATCGGTCTCGTTGCTCTCGCCTTCTTTATGACTAACAGCGATACCAACATTATCATCACTGTCAGTGTCACTGCTGTTGCCATATTGGTTGCCATCATCTCTGTCAACATCTCTCTCATTGCAATATTGCACTCATCACACTAATTACCATCACTATCATCATCATTCTCAAAAACGATATTGCTGCAGACATTTATCAACACAATACTCAACACGATGCGATATTTAGATCTTTCATTGTCATGATTATTGTTAATACTAGTTAATGGCAGCATCATTATTCTCTAGCATCACCACTGTTGCCACCTTTCTTGCTGTCTTAACACCCAGCTTCATCATCTTAAGGGATTTCTCTCATATTAGTCAACCCAATCATCATTATCACACCTTTTTTCGTGTAATCTTTACTATTCCCAATGGCAACGTCTCATTTTCACATCGTCATTGACACTCATTCTCATTCAGGAAGTGAGCATATGTTGCTCTAAAACCTGTTCAGATTTGGTGCTGCCTTTCCAGATGTTGCAAGTTCCATAGGCACCAATGGATCCAGTACCGTTCGTGCCTATGGATGCAGCTGATGCAGACTTTTGAACTCAGCTCTGATACACTATATTGCCACTCACCCATCCAAATAATCAAATTCAGGTGTTCCAATCACTTCCATGGCCACAGGTGTATAAATTCAAGCACCTTGGCATGCGACTCCTGCAAACATCTGTGAAAGAATGGGTCACTCTCCGGAGCGTGGTACCATGATAGGATGCAACAAGTGCAGTCGTGAGAGTTCCTCACAACTAAATATTCCACAGTCAGCTGTCAGTGGTATCATAACAAAGTGGAAGCGATTGGGAACAACAGCAACTCAGCCACGAAGTGGTCGGCCACGTAAAATGACAGAATGGGGTCAGCGGATGCTGAGGCGCAGATTGCGCAGAGGTCGCCTACCTTCTGCAGAGTCAATGGCTACAGACCTCCAACCTTGATGTGGCCTTCAGATTAGCTCAAGAACAGTGCATAGAGAGCTTCATGGAATGGGTTTCCATGGTAACTGCATCCAAGCCATAAATCACCAAGTGCAATGCAAAGCGTCGGATAGAGTGGTGTAAAGCTGCCGCCACCGGACTCTAGAGCAGTGGAGACGCATTCTCTGGAGGGACCAATCACGATTCTCCATCTGGCAACCTGATGGGGGAGTCTGGGTTTGGCGGTTGCCAGGGGAACGGTACTTGTCTGACTGCATTGTGCCAAGTGTAAAGTTTGGTGGAGGGGGGATGATGGTGTGGGGTTGTTCTTCAGGACCTGGGCTTGGCCCCTTAGTTCCAGTGAAAGGAACTCTGAATGCTTCAGCATACCAAGAGATTTTGGACCATTTCCTGCTCCCAACTCTGTGGAAACAGTTTGGGGATGGACCCTTCCTGTTCCAACATGACTGCACACCAGAGCACAAAGAAAGGTCCATGAAGACATGGATGAGCCCGTTTGGTGTGGATGAACCTGACTGGCCTGCACAGAGTCCTGACCTCAACCCCTGTTGTGAATAAAATATTGGTTTGGTAATCATCCCTTTCTTTTTAGATTTAAGTTTTACACAATGTCCCAACTCTTTCGGAATTGGGTTTTTACAAATGTTTTTACAACGTTCAGCTCAGCTTCCATGAAAAACTTATATTTTATTGAAGGAACATTCCAGTGAAGAACACAGGTGACATATTAACATTTCATTTTAGCACACCACAGTGTTGCATTAATTTTACAAATTTAAGTCAGAATTGAATATGAAAGGAGATTTTATGAACCTTTTTTCTTCCCTCTATTACTGGTGATTTATGTTGATGACTCATCCACAGTCGACTGATTCATCTACAGTAGCTAAAGGAAATGCTTAAGCAGCCAGTTGTCTGACTTAGTAATGCAAGAGAAGTGTTCATTGTAATCGTACAAAATCCTCAACAAAACAGAATTAATCAGATTTCTACAAAATTAAGAAGATAGTAAGAATTAATTAACTAATTGAAGATTTAAATGAAAGCAGGTATTATCATCCTTGTGATTTTAAGAAGCGCAGCTTCTGAATCCTTCTCTGGTGGGTTGTCTGGGATGATCACCCCCCTCCCCCCAAACTACAAATGGGCCTCTGATAGCAGATCTTTTAATATTACTCCTCTCTTTAATATCAGAGGATTGTGAGGCTGTCAGACAGGGAAGAGTGTCTCCCTCTCGGCTTGGCCTGGCATCAAAACTTATTAGACAGATAAATGAGAGCTGGACTCATGTCGGAGCCGGCCTCTTTCTGCGACTATGTCATTTATTCAGTCGGTGAATACAGGCTCAATCAGATAGTGACCAGCCTTTCATTGCATCCACCATCTCTCTGCATCTGTTGACCTGTGCTGCCACAGTTGGGGCTAACGGGGGCTGTTGCAGAGACGCTGAGAATAAGCAGTTTTACACAGCTAAACTTCAGATTTAAAGGTAAGGTAGTAAACTGCCGCTCTATTAAGCCTTTTATACTCTCATTTAGAGCCTTGCAAACCCTTGTAACAGTGATATGATTAAATGAAATGATAAGAGGCTTAAATAGCTTCTTATCCAGTTCAATAATATTTATAACATGGATTGAAGTTTGTCCAAATTGAAGAACGATAAGCCTTACTTTTGTAAAAAAAGACCCCATAACATCTATTCTGCTGAGTTTAACCCCATGTGCTCACAAAGAAGTCTGTGATTTGTTCAGTCTCTTTCTGTGTCCAATAAAAAAAGATATCCTTGACCAGTTTCCTGTAACCATGGTGATAGGAAGTGCTCTCCAATCATATTTTTGTACTGTGTGTTAGGGAAGTGCCACGTTTCCTGCTGTTTTCACGGGCTTCCTCTCCATTTGAGTGTACTCAGGCCTTGGGACTTGGTCCTGGACAACTACACAGTTCTTCACCCGAGCTTTAGTTTTATTCATTTTTACTCCTTCAGAGCATTTGTTTTTCTAATGAATTTACCTACAACGCTGCCGCTTATGAACGACGTAAGTTTGAGATTTCTTGTAAAACAAGCATTTTGGGAGTGGCAACTTTGAGGTTTTCTTGATAAATGGGATATTTATATATTTCAAATGTCTTTAGTTGTAGTTTTCTTTGAAGTTATTTTTGTTAAAAATCATCATCTAGTTTATTTACTTAAACAAAATACTTAAATCAATTCACTTACATAAAGACAATGCCAGCTGTCGGTAAAATGGTTATAAATTGAGATGTCCAGCTGTATGATTCATATTTTAATTATTTAATACATGATTATTTAATTTTGTTTCACAGACAGAAAGCAAGACATCATCATGCAGAATGTATAATGCTCCAGCCAAACAAATGAAAGATGATACTCGGTTTAGTAAAAATAGACAAATGTGTCAACACATCCAGTACATAGTAGCTCCACGATCTAGGCTTAAAGACTGAAAGATTCCAGTATTGCACAGGGTAGCATTGTGTCGTATTAAAGTAGTAAACTGTATTTTTGACAATGCAAATATTTTTCAACCCAAGCCATGTTTTTTTAAAACATGTAAACCTAAACGACATTCGTCTAAGGTGTAGCCTGCGTCTTGCTAGCTGAGAAGGATGGCAGCTGGGATAGGCTCCAGCCCCCAAATGTGTGCTAAAGTGCCCTCTCAGGAGCCAAAACACGTGCTAAAGTGCCCCCTCGGGAGCCAAAACATGTGCTAAATGCCCCCTTGGGAGCCAAAACACGTGCTAAAGTGCCCCCTCGGGAGCCAAAACATGTGCTAAATGCTCCCTTGGGAGCCAAAACGTGTGCTAAAGTGCCCCCTTGGGAGCCAAAACACGTGCCAAAGTGACCCCTTGGGAGCCAAAAAGTGTGCTAAAGTGCCCCCTTGGGAGCCAAAACGCGTGCTAAAGTGCCCCCTTGGAAGTCAAAACGCGTGCTAAAGTGCCCCCTTGGGAGCCAAAAACTCATGCTAAAGTGACCCCTTGTGAGCAAAAAAGTGTGCTAAAGTGCCCCCTTGGAAGTCAAAATGCGTGCTAAAGTGACCCCTTGGGAGCCAAAACACGTGCTAAAGTGACCCCTTGGGAGCCAAAAACGCATGCTAAAGTGACCCCTTGGGAGCCAAAAAGTGTGCTAAAGTGCCCCCTTGGGAGCCAAAACACGTGCTAAAGTGACCCCTTGGGAGCCAAAACACGTGCTAAATGCCCCCTTGGGAGCCAAAACACGTGCTAAAGTGCCCCCTCGGGAGCCAAAACATGTGCTAAATGCCCCCTTGGGAGCCAAAACGTGTGCTAAAGTGCCCCCTTGGGAGCCAAAACACGTGCCAAAGTAACCCCTTGGGAGCCAAAACGCGTGCTAAAGTGCCCCCTCGGGAGCCAAAACACGTGCTAAAGTGACCCCTTGGGAGCCAAAAAGTGTGCTAAAGTGCCTCCTTGGGAGCCAAAACGCGTGCTAAAGTGACCCCTTGGAAGTCAAAACGTGTGCTAAAGTGACCCTTTGGAAGCAAAAAAGTGTGCTAAAGTGCCCCCTTGGGAGCCAAAACGCGTACTAAAGTGACTCCTCGGGAGCCAAAACACGTGCTAAAGTGCCCCCTTGGGAGCCAAAACGCGTACTAAAGTGACTCCTCGGGAGCCAAAACGCGTGCTAAAGTGACCCCTTGGGAGCCAAAACTCGTGCTAAAGTGACCCCTTGGAAGTCAAAACGCGTGCTAAAGTGCCCCCTTGGGATCCAAAACGCGTGCTAAAGTGACTCCTCGGGAGCCAAAACGCGTGCTAAAGTGACCCCTTGGGAGCCAAAACTCGTGCTAAAGTGACCCCTTGGAAGTCAAAACTCGTGCTAAAGTGCTCTCAACAGTGGTGAGCCTTGTGATACATACCCAAAAAGTATAAAATGGCCTCTTACTGCATAAAAAATGGGAGGTAACGAAGAACTCTTATTTTACAGGGAAAAATGCGTGCTACAGACTCCTAACCACACTTCCGAGAACAGATGGAGAACTAATTTACATCAGGCAACACACCACCACTCCCTCTAACGAATCGAACTGGCAGTGATGCAGCTCGGTCATCAGGTCACCAGCAGTACCTCTCTACAGATCCCTCACCAGGCGGAGACTGCTTTCCTCAGAAGCCAACACCCAATACTTCTGGACAACATCCAGCCCATCCTGGTCAGGGCCATCATCAATCCTAAACGGGGAATGGAGGAACCCCTCCAGCCACAGACACCACTGCCCCCTGGGGACTGCAGCTCACCTGGATTTGCTGGAAAATCCTGTTGGAACTTGGATTTGAGGGTGGCAGTGCTTCTAGTGACTCTGGCAGGAGCTGTGATCCTCCTGCTGCTGTACAAACTCTTACAGATGAGGCACAGGTGTGTACAGCAGTATGATCAACTTGATCTTCACTCTCCCACTACCACAACAAATCCCACTGCCGTGTCCCCCCCACCCCATCTGTTTTCCTCACAGTTATCCTAACAGACGTGACCGATTAGCTCAAATGGTTCACTTTACAATGTTACAATATACATTTGTGAATTACTATGAAGAAAAGGTACTACCCTGTCATTATCTGTTAAACAAAAACTAAGTCAAACTGCAGAAGTAGAATGTAGAAAAATGAATTATACATGCACTAGTTACTTGTTTACTAGTAGGAATTAATGGGGTAAGCAGCAGTGAGGGGCTACTAATCCACTGCACGTGATCAACTGATATTCAAAAAGTATGAACACCTCTATAAAAGCATAAGTTTTGTCAGTTTGCTGCTCTGGAGCATTCAAGTGTGTGTTAACACGATGCCAAAGATGAAATACATCAGCAATGATCTTAGGAAAGCAATTGTTTCTGTCCATTAATCTATAAACTGTTATCAGGTAATTTCCCAAAGAAATTGTGCATCATTCTACAGAAAGAAACATAATTCCCAAGTGGCAAACAGTTGCTAATCTTCTCATGAGAGGGCATTGCAGCAAGTTCACTCCAAGACCAGACTGTGCAATGCTCAGAGAAACTGCAAAAGGCTACATCTCAGACTCTACGGGCCTCAGTTAGCATGTTCAGTGCTTAAGTTCATGACAGCACGATTAGTATAAGATGGAGCAAGTGTGACTTATTGATCAGGAAGCCTTCTCTAAAAATAACATGGCAGCGCGTCTTAGGTTTACGGAGCTCCTTAGGGGACACAGGGTAAAAAACGATGGGTGAAAAAAAATAAATAAAAAAAGACAGAATTTTCTCGCAAACTTTCGCGAGATCATATTAAGAACAATGTACATCCGGGTCAGTTAAGTCCATGGGAACAAAAACAAACACAGATGCAAACATGGAGTTGGAGAAACTGATTGAATTATTTATGCTCTATCTTTTTTTTTTCCCCACCGTGTCCCCTAGGGGGCTCCGTATTGGTTTGTTAATTACATATAACATGTATGATAATGTTTGGTCATAATGCACAGCATCACGTTTGGAGAAAACCAAACACAGCATATCAGCACAAACTCCTCATACCATCTGTGGAGCAGTGATGATTTGGGCTTATTTGGCAGCCACAGGACCTGGACGCCTTGCAGTCATTGATTCAACCTTGAATTTCTCTGTCTACCAAGTTATTCAAGAGCCAAATGTGAGGCCATCTGTCTGAGAATTAAATCTCCACAGGACAGAGAGCCCAAATGCAGCAGCAAATCTGCAACAGAATGTCTGTAAAAGAAAGAATCAAGGTGTTGCCGAGCTCCAGTCAAAGTCCAGAGATTAATCTGAGGAAATGCAATCAATGGTGGGACCTTAATAACTCCTTAAGAGCATAAATGAATGCCAGCAAACCTCTGTGAGCTGAAGCAACAATGTAGAGAAGAAGGGGGACAAAATTCCTCCTTAATGATGTGTAAAACTTATAACATCCCACAGAAAACAATAACTTTTTCACAGGCAAACTGTAATCAGTTATAGCTGATAAAGGTGGTTCTGCAAGCTGTTGAATCATGGGATGTACTTTGTTTTTCATACACTGCTTCTGCATATAAGAATAAATGATCACAGTGTTTTATGTCTTGTTTATCATCTGAGGTTCAACTTACCTGATTTTAGGACCGTCTGACTCTTCATTATGACCTGATACATAAAACCCGACACTTTCTACATGTGGAGGCAGCCATAGCTATTGGACTGCTAACCACTACATACAGCTCTGCTTTTGATACAATGACTTGTGCCACAATTTTATTCTTCTTAAAATGTTCTTGTTTGCAGGCTGAGGTTGGCCAGGGCAAGGCACGCTTTGGAGTACAACAGCTTCTACCACAGCGCCACCTATACTCTCAAACAGCCAACTCCTTGTCAGGACATGCCTACCAAGAATGGAACGGTCCCAGAGGATACCCCTCCGATCCCAACCATAACTGCAGTGACACCTGCTATTGTCACCCCTGCACCTGTAAATTCTCCACTCACCCTTCCACTTCCTCCACCTCCTGTCTTACCAGCCACATCTTTCCATCCTCAGCGTTCCCACCCTCCAACACCTCGTGTGCTGTCTCTTCCCATCCCCCTGCCTGTGATCCACACCACCCCACCCAGCCCTCACTTGTCCTGGGGTGCCTGCTCGGACGCAGACGTTTATTCTCGAATTGGAGCTTTTAGGCCTTCCAGGCTGTCCAGCCTCTCCAGCCAGTCAACGGTCATCCTGTTTGAACACTCATCTCTCTGAACTTCAACAGAAAAGATTACAGTCAACTTTAGTGATGATCAGACACTGTGTGGCTGTACAGTTTGGTTCCAACACAAAATAACATTTCAGTGTCTGACACTCAGGAACTTCTTGCCAGGATCTTGAGATAATAGTCACAGGCCTTGTAAATTCGAAAAAGCTTGAGGCCAGCCACGTGACCAGCATTTTTCCACTTCCTGCTTTTATATCTTATATGAATCATTTGATTATTTTCATTAATTCACCTTACTTAGATTAGACATAACTGCCGTAAATTACGGACTATAAGCCGCTACTTTTTCCCAGGCTTTGAGCACCGCGGCTTATAATACGATGCGGATAATATATGTTTTTTTTCTTTTTTTTCCATGCCGCCAAAAACATTTTGCCTCGTAACATTAGACCAATAAAATTAACGAATAGTTCACAGTGGTCCAATGAAATTGCACGATAAATCAAACACACTTACACCACTAAAATATTGTAAATCAGTCATTTGTACTCACCCTCAACATGGAAAACAAACAAAGAAATGCAAATGATGCAGCTTTTAAATTAAAGGCGATCAACCTGAGATGAGATTGTGAGTGAAGTTCTGAGGCTGTTCAATTCGGACACTGAAGAAGACTTTGAAAGTTTTAGTGCGCAGGAGAAAGATGAAGAAGGCGATTAATGACTTTTCCTGGAAGAAAAAGTTTTTACCAGCCGTGTTACATACACTGTTCGAAAAAAAAAGCATTTGCAGTATGTATTTGTTTATGTTACCATAAACATTTGATTAAAAGTTTAAAAAGGTGTGCTCCAGGTGTGAAACAGGTGAACACGCCCTCCAAGTGTGAAACAGGTGTGAAACAGGTGTGAAACAGGTGTGAAACAGGTGAACACGCCCTCCAGGTGTGAAACAGGTGTGAAACAGGTGAACATGCCCTCCAGGTGTGAAACAGGTGAACACGCCCTCCAGGCGTGAAACAGGTGTGAAACAGGTGAACACACACTCCAGGTGTGAAACAGGTGAACACACACTCCAGGTGTGAAACAGGTGAACACGCGCTACAGGTGTGAAACAGGTGTGAAACAGGTGAACACGCGCTACAGGTGTGAAACAGGTGTGAAATAGGTGTGAAACAGGTGAACACGCGCTACAGGTGTGAAACAGGTGTGAAACAGGTGAACACGCGCTACAGGTGTGAAACAGGTGTGAAATAGGTGTGAAACAGGTGAACACGCTCCAGGTGTGAAACAGGTGAACACGCCGTCCAGGTGTGAAACAGGTGTGAAACAGGTGTGAAACAGGTGAACATACGACCGGCTTCATACACCCAGATACTATGTCTTTATCCTGTGTTGGTAAGGTTAAAACAATGTTATAGTTATTATAGTTATTTATTCCTTTTCTTCAACTTTTAGTTTTAGCTTGTCTTTGGCTAGGTTGCGGTTAAAAAAACTACGTAAGTTTAAGCATCAAACTCAAGGAAACTGAATGGCTTACAATGCTTGGTTTCACTAGCTTGTAATAGCATGCTGATGAATGTTTTCTTTTTAAATTAATTCACAAAAAGGTGTCATGAAAAGCAGAAAATAGATGTTATAAAGATGCATTCAGGGACTGAAAAATCTTGGTTGTAAAAAAAGCTAAAAGGTGGGAAACTAAATGTTTTCCAAGAGGAAAAACAGGCACAAAACCAGTTGCTCAGAGTAAAGAAATCTGATAATCGTAATTCAATGTCACATTGCCGGCGTGTTTCCAAGAAAAATGTCAAAGCATCAGTCACAGAATTCTCTTCAATTGTTACTTAAATAGAAAAACGTGATCTTTAAAGATTTAAAACATGCTGCACATGCAGTAAATCAACTTCTTTATCAAATGCTTCTGCAGCCTTTAAGCCCCGAATAACCCAATCTATGCTGAGAATAATGATGACCCCGACATTAGTCATGTGGAATTTGACTAATGTTTTAAAAACTACAGGATAGTAAAAACTGAATTAATCAAATTTACCTCAACATCAAAAATAATGTGGTAAAATTTTGGTCACATATTGGCTCTGATGCACATTTAGATACAGGTGCCATGAAGGCACCATCTGCAGCAGCCTCCTTTTTTAAAAAGGGTTCTGAAAATGGATGAGTACCAATTTCAGATGGGGGAACTCTGATTAATATTAAACACTCAGCTTAATACGCACTCATTTCTATTGTCTCTGCAGTATTTTGTTACAAATTGTTATCCTTTCCCTCTTAGCTTGCAACCAATTAGCAGACAATGCAGTGGTGCATGCACAGATTAAGTTAACTGGCTTTTAGTATGGAGACAGAGGCCTTGCAGACATCATATTAAATGATTAACAGTCTGGAGAGGCATGCCAAGCAAAGGTTTTGGCAAGCAGAAAGCAACAAATAGCTACAAACCAAAACAGAGACCCTCATGAATCCCTCAGTGACTACTATTAAATTATAAATGAGGGACTGCTTGAGCAAACATGATTAAATGTTGAAGAAAAATGAGTCTTATCAGCTTATTAGAGCTGTAGGAACTGTGGACATTTTTCTGCTGCGGTTCGTTACAGTGATGAATCTGTGGTTCCTGTGTTAATTTGGCCACCGAGTTGCAAAATTATTCAGAGGCCGCACTATTTAACCAGCTTCACTGTTCGCGGTTTGCTTCGAATGTGTCAGAGATATCATTACTGTGATATATCTTTTACTAAATGTAGCTCCGATACAGAGGGAAAGACAGGAAGCACAGAGAATGCAGTGACCTTGTCGCAAAAATGAGGAAATAATCAGAAAATAAGCTTTGGTTCGATCTATTTCTGAGGAAATAATCTGTCCTGCTGCGGTAGCTACACAGTAAAACTATAAACTCACTGTATATTATAGAGAAGACATAGGCCTACTGTCACGTAACGTCGTGGGAAGGGAGGACCCAGATGCAGAACTCAAAAGCAAACTTGATTTATTACAAAAAAACAAAGAACAAAAGACGTGGCTGAGCCGGATATCAAAGATCTCCAACTGTGGAAAATAAATAAAGACTAAACAAGACTACAGATAAATAATAAGACTTGGCTACGAAGCAAAAACCTGACCTGACCTGACCTGACCTGACCTGACCTGACCTGACCTGACCTGACCTGACCTGACCTGACCTGACCTGACCTGACCTGACGTGACCTGACCTGACCTGACCTGACCTGACCTGAGTAATGGTGACTTCAATCATACGACGTGAGGTGAGGATTCTGCAATGAGGGGAAACCTGGAAACTAAATACTGTGGGGAGATGATTACTGATGGGAAAGAAAACAGGTGACTTGAGTGAAACTAAGTGACATGACAGAAATTAACCAAGAAATTAACTAAGAAACCTGAAAACAAGACAAAACATAACTCAAAACGTGACTAACTTTACTCTTTAAGCCCAGTGAGATGGATGTAGTTCCCTGTTAAAACCCAAACTGGCAACCTCCCACGTCAGCTTTCCCCTCTGAGTGTGCAGCAAAAGCAACGAGTGCCACAAAAAACTCAAAGCACCTTTACTAGAGTGAGTTTTAGGATCATTACCTCTGGGTGTTTTGAGATTTAGGATGAAAATAAATCACAATAATTTGAAAACTTTCAAAACGACGTGGTGTCAAGTTAACTTTATGAAAGGATGCGTTCAGGGTAACAATGTTGTTTTGATTTCCTAAACCTAACCCTTGGCTGGGTCAAGGCAACTAGACCCCAGCTAACTTCTCCTCATAAGTTGCTCTGCCTTCACATTTCATCAGTTTCTGAGAATGCATGCAATAAAGCTTTACAGCCCCACCCTGCAGGTTGTCAGGGTTGAGCTGCAGTCTTTTATGTAGAATATATAAATGTCTGATCTGAACCTGTTGTTGGGGCAGAGCAGCATGCTACAGCCACAGCATTGATGGCTGATTTTGCTCGCACAAAAAAAATCTTATGGTCATAACAACAAGGTTAAAATCTTGATTTTTTTAAAAATTTTTGCATAGCAGAAGTTTAGCACGGAACAGAAATAAAAGAAACATCATATTAAGAATGCATCAAACATGTAATTTCATTAGGTGTTTATTCGATAGGGACAGATGTGATTTTTATTCAGTGTCGAAAAGCAAGTGATAACAATAATAATACAAAGCAAAGCATCACAGTATGTGCAGCTACTGCTAACTAATTAAATTCTGTGTAACCTGATTTTGAAATGTTGGCAACAGGTAACACATTCCATTACCTTGATTATAAAGATTAAAGTCATGCCATAGACAGGCAATGATGGCTAATACCCGGCTAAGACTGGTTGCTCCTGCAGCTCCTGAAAAAGGGGTCCTGATGAGGGCAGATGACAAGCAGGTGAGTAATCCAGACTCCACCCCGGTCTCCCAGGAAACCAGCCCAGCCCCACCTACGACTCAGAAACCACAAAACAACACAGCCAAGCATGATTGTGACATGAGTAATGTTTTTAAACACTGTAGTTCTCCCCAGCTAACATTTTTCTGGCTGCAGCTAACAGTCTTTGGGAGCAAATACTACCTAATGTAAGATTTACATGAATAATAATGAGGGGAAAAAAATCATTTCATTATTCGCATCAAAATGCAAAGCTGAAGTCAAATTAAAGAAGACAAGTCAATTTTATTTGTATGGGCATTTCATACACAAGTGCAACTCAATGTGCTTTACATAGCAGGGAAATAAATAACAGAATAAAAGGATGAAAAGATAAAAACGTGCAAAGACACGTAAAACAAAGACAATAAAACCTTCTGTAACAGCCGGAACCAGAAGTAGTGCAAGATAGAATTAATAAAATGCTTTGGTAAGAAAAAAAAAGGATATGACAAGTAAAAAGGAGATAATAGACACTCAACTCTAACCATTGGCACCCATCATCACATTTCAAAGGCCTGACAGAACAAGAAAGTTTTGAGCCTTGATTTAAAAGTAGCAACATTTGGGGCTCATCTAAAGAAGCTTAAAATTGCCACTAAAATAGAAGCAGCATCAAAAAGATGTAAAATGGTTAAAACGAGACAAAAAAATGACCCATGTGAACACAGAAAAGTACACACATGTGCTCAAATCACGTAGAAAAGAGAAGGAACACCTGCAGAAGGTATCAAACAACAAGCCTCTGTTTGATGTTCCACTTAAAATGTCTGACTGTGAAACCAAACAAAGTCACAGCACTGACACCTGCTGCAGGTTCACAAGGGTCAGCACAGGGTGTCAGATTTGGGAAAAAAGCACAAGGGAGCGAAGGGAAAGAAGCTCATCAAAGCAAAACAACAAAGAATAGCAGGTAGCAAAGAGACGGTTACAACACATAAATCTCCCATAAAGCCAAAAATGGCCTTTTTTGACATTTCTTGTTTTTTTTGTAAAAGTCAGATTTATTTGAAGCACATTTCATGTACAAAATAAGTCAAAGTGCTTTACATAGAATAAAAGCATTGCAGCGGGGAGCAGAAAAAGCATTAAAAATATGTAAAATAATTTAAATAGAAAGACATAGAATAATTAAAATGAATTGAAGCAAGCAACAGTCTCGATAAGTTAAAAGATATCGTGCAGATTTCATGAGAAAAGAAATGTTTTAACCTGGATTTAAAAATGTCAGTGCTCGTGCTATAATCTAATTGCTTTAGACTTTATGACCTTTCTTTCGTTACTGTATGTAACCAAGCCACAGGTTCTCATAGTAAAACTAACCTCTCTGTAAACCTTATAGAACCTGCACTTCTGATCTTTATCACAACTTAGTTCACTTAGAGTTTCTATATATTAAGGTTGCCTTTGTGTAAAATGTAAAACAGGTCGTCTTTATTTTATTCAGCATTTTATGATGTGCTAAATGTTGTGGTTGATCCTTGTCTTGTCTTTGTCACGGTTTATTTTCTGTTCCATGTCTAGTCTCGTCATTTCCTGTTTTATTTTGAAAAGCACTGACCTTCTCCTCTCATTTCAGGTACCTTGCCCTTCCTCCCATGTCCCTGATTCCCAAGTGTTTCCACCTGTTCCCCTTTGGTCCCTCATGTGTTCAAATAGTCTGCGTTTCCCTTGTCTCGTGCCAGTATTTTGTCTCTATATGTGAGCATCATCACCAGCCCTTCGTCTAGTTCTTTGAGCCATAGTTTCCACGAGCCTGCAGTGAGCGATCCTCCCGCGGTGCTTTCTGGTTTTGTAAGTTATTCTTATCCATAGCCTTAGTTTATTTATTCTAAAACGGTAAGTTCCATAGCTTTGTTTTTCCTCCGTTTGCAAGGAGTGATTATTATATATATATATATTTTATTGTAACGTTTCATTGTCCCCTCCGTTAAAGGAGAGTTTTGAGTTCTCCTTAAAGCTCATAGAGCCTCTGTTTGGTCAGAGTGAGTCTTTTGTTTTACTCCGCCTCGTTTTGAGAGCGTGACTTTGTTTTCATTAAAGTTCATAGCTTTTCTGTTTTCCTCCCAGTTGGAGAGTTTTATGTTTGTCATTTTCATAGCTGCGCTCTTCCTCCGCTTAGTTACTGAGGAGCGCGCTTAGGTTTTTTATTATTTAGCCCTTTCCTTTTTGCGCTGCCAGGAGATCGCCCTGAATTCCTGTGTTCTGTGTGCTGCCTTTAAATAATAAAAACCTTTGAATCCCACACGACCCTGCACCTGAGTCCCCCGATAACCTGACAGTCTCGCTGAAATATGCAGAGTTTTCCTGAAAAATATGCCATCTGGACCGGAGCATATGTTGCTCTAACATTCATAAAGTATTAGTCAATTCGGTTAAGTTTTGAGATTTCTGAATCATTGTGCTCTGTTTTTATCTACACAAAAGTCACGGTTGTGCTTCGTGATGCAAAAGTATTTGGGCAAGAGGCAAGAGTTTAGGCAACAGGTGAAAGGTAGAAGTTTAGAAAAACATCGCGGTTAAGCACTGAAAGAGACAACTGATGTATTCTGTTGAGGGAAAGCTTTGCTTAAAGGCCACCTGCATTGTAATGCTGTGTGTGCTGTGACTGTATTACTAACTTGGGAAACCCTGCAAGTCCAAATGAGGGAGAGAGAGTACCCTCCGCGTTCAAAAGTGATGCAGCGAGTTCCTGACCTGTTCGTGACCATTTGAAAGTGAGAAATTTTAAGCGTTTTTTCAAGGAATTTTCGTAAAAGAAGAGCAACTATTTGCTTAAGCTTCAATAGGTGGTAGTCTGTCATTAAGAAAGAAGGTTAATCACAATAAATGCACAAGTTATGGCTTTGAAAACTTAATTCAGACAGTTATTCGTTCCACTGTTTTATCTTCAGCTGTAACTCTGCAGCAGAAGAACAGTTTTAAATGTCTCAGTTCCAAACCGTTACAGTAACCATGTATTTTCCATGAATAAACCATCAAATATACCGTAAAAGAGTACTACTTTAAATGTTTCTGCTGTTTTTCTCTAAGCACACCCACAAATGAGAGAAACAAAGAAAGAGGCCGTTGTGAAAAGCCGGAACGTAATTCCCGTGACAGCAGAACGCCACCAGCAGCCCTGCAGGGGAAACATGGCTGAACAGGTCAAGAGCATACGGACGAAAATGAATCCAAGCTCTTCTCCTCTACCAGTGTGCAGGCTGGTTTACAGCCAAGTGCACTCAGCAGCCGTCTCTGAGGATGTTCAGAGACATTCAAAATGGCACGATCAAAAAGCACTTTAGTGATTTTAGTATCAGACACACTTTCAAGTGACCTCATGGAGTTTGACTCCTCTGAGGTGAGAGTTGGATATTTTAGTCAGAAACTTCTATATTTTCTCTGGCTCTATCTTAACAAAAGGCCTGACAAACTCTGCTTATAGGAAGAAGTGTGACTTTGTGACCTTTGTGGTGATGTCGTGTTGCACAAAGCTGGCAGACATGCAACAGAAGCAGGATAAAGTGTTCCCATACACTCTCACACACCTAATATATATCACACATGTTTCCGAATCTTTCAGTTTAGTTTGGTCTTGAGATATTGAACCAGTATCCAAACTTATTCATAGATTTAGATCACATCTGTTTGCATTGCTTTCTCCATCTGACTCGTTCTTAACATCGTTCTAAGAGGAACCCAGAAAGCAAATCCATGTTCCCAAATTATGATTTCTGATCATTTTGGTTATGCCACTTTTGACTTTCCTGTGTCGTCTACACTGCTTTAAGTTATTTATTCATTAGCTTTAGATGAGTTAAACAAAAATAGTCATGTCAACTTCAAATCTACCTGTAAAATACAAACTACATGGATTAACTACATTAAAACCTATTAGATACTGAAAAAACACATGAGTTTAGCTTGTCCGAGCTCATTGCTGCTGGCAGTCAGAAAACAATCAGTAGTCCAACTTTGAAAAAGAGAAGATTCGACTGCACTGATCTTACTCTTCAGCAGCGGTCCTTACATGAATACATAAGTAGACACAATGAAAATTACACCTGTTTATTGTCTGTGAAAGCTGCCAGCTGTGGACCCGCTCATACGCACCTCTGTATTCCTGTGTCCCAGCAGGCCTTTGATCAGGTAATTGCTCCACGGCCCCCGGAGTTTGCACTCCCCATATGTCGCTATGGTGACCACCTCTCCAGCATCCATCCGTGCGCCGCCTTCACACCATTTTTAAGACAGACTTTTATGTTGCAAGAAGACGGGTGGTGAAGGAAAAGGCCAGAAAGGCACCACGAGTGGAACTTCTTCCACCTCAACCTTGACCAGTGTGTGTTTGTGAGTGTTCCTGTTTTTTTTGTTGTTTTTTCTTCTCTTGCCTCTCTCTCTCTCTCTGAATGAATCTATCTGTCTACATGTTTGCCCTCTTAGCACCCCCGAAATGTTGCTTATGTCATTGCAGTGGAATGACTAAACTCTGCAGATTGTCTTTGATTAGCAAACAGCAGATCCACACATGCATGACAGGAGATGGAAACCAACAGAACCCATCTGAAGTCCCAGGAGGCCGTATGAAGAGAAAAATATTCTCTGATGCAAGAGATGCACCCGAGTCCCGCCGGGACAGTTCTTAACATGAGGATATTCCCCTTAAATGAGATTTTTTTGAAGAATGATCATTTATCACACAGTCTGTCAGGATCGCATATCTAATCAGTTCCGGTCTGTTCCAGTTCTGCAGGGACACTGAGATATTCATACAGCCAGATATATTCCAAAGGCTTCTCCTTGTATGCAGTTTAGACATTTTCAGTGTATCATACGCATACTTCCCCAAAATTCAGTGTTTTTATGAGATCTCCACCAGATTTTATGAGAAAGTTCTCCGAGTTTAAGCAGCAAGCACTGAATGGGTTTGGACTGACCTGGCAAAAGGCCAGTGATGCTGAGGAGGTTATTTAATCACCGTGTATGAATCATATATTTCTTCTGCTACACATTCACGTAGAGATGAAAAAACCCAAAGCAATCCACGCCAGGATGCAGCAGACTGGACTCCTGACAGCTTCTTGTGTCTTATTGCAGCCTGCATAGAGAGACACTGCAGCTGCAGGGGCCAGATGTTGAAAACCACCATTTTCATTAACTTTACAGATCATATGTGACTATTATGAATATTACCGGGCTTTAAATTCCAACTGACTGATTGCTGCATGAAAAGTGTTAAAGACTCAATGTATAGTGGAGGAGAAGCTGCTTATTAGTGTCACTGTTAAAGAAAAAAGCTCAACTGTTTTAAATGAAGTGATGGTTTTCTCAGATTCAGAGTTTTAAAACAAGGCATATTTCAAAATGTTCATTTGAATGAACATAAATTTGCAAAAAGCAGCAAATTTCCACTAAAACCTGAATCCAAATAATGATTCAAACTTAATTTTTGTGCAGTTTTAAGACGTTAATGCGATTTTCAGCTAATGATCCTGGAGACTGTTCAGCTCAAATCTGTCTATGCAATGTTGGAATGATGAATTCAGAAAAAAAGATATTAAAAAGTTCTTCTTTATTTGACTTTACAGAGCAGGATGAGTGAGGAACACGGAGCTTCAATCAAACAATCACAGCTTTATCTATGCATAGGCTACAGACATTTCTGGAGATATTAACGACGGTGATTGTCAACAATAATCGATCTTGAGCCCTCTCTTCAACTTTAGCGCCATTCTTGATTCAGAAGGTTCCTTTGAAGGCTGTTTGTTCCTGGGCGCATCTCTTTTGACCCGGGTGCCTTCAGATCAAGTTTCTGATGAGTCCGTAGTGACACCACGAAAAAAGAAATAAATTTTTTTAAAAAGACGAAGAGACAAAAAGTGGAACCATCACGGCTTGCAAAAATGACACTTGATTATTTTCTTGAAAGCGCTTTGGAAGTCTTTGTTAAAGTATGCGTAGATGATGGGGTTGAGTAAGGAGTTGGAGTAGCCCAGCCAGTTTATGACATCCTCCAGCCAGCGGGGCATGTAGCACGACTCCTGGCAAAAAGGCATGACAAGGGCGACGATGAAGAAGGGCAGCCAGCAGAGGATGAAGGTGCCCATGATGATGCCCAGAGTCTTCACTGCTTTGCGCTCCCGCACCAGCGCGATCTTCTTCTTCGCCTCGGTCGCCTTCTCTTGCCTGCTCTCGAACAGCGGCACGGGGCTCGGGTTGTTGGGCAGCGGCAGGTTGCCTTTGGAGTTGCTGTGAACTTCGATGATCTCCAGAGACTCGCCGTCCTCTGCGTGTTTCACTGCGCCGTTGGCGCTCGGTAGCGGCCGGGGCTCCACGCTCCTTCTCCAGCTCTTTCCCTGTGAGTCTCCGTTGGGCTTTTTGTGGAACAGCGCGGGAGACAACGCCAAACAGGAGTCGGAAACTTTCTTTTTCTCAGTTTTACGCACAGTCCTCCTGATCCGAAAACGGGCAGCTTTGAATATCCGTCCATATAAAACCAGCATCAGGGACAACGGGATGTAAAAAGCCCCGAATGTGGAGTATATTGTGTACCAGGGGTCCTGTCTGATCTTACACTGCTTGGGATTCGCCCTGTCCTCCGCCATGCTGCTGGGCTGGGAGCGCATGACCAACATGGGCGGCACTGAGATGGAGAACCCGACGAGCCAAGTGACGCTGATGAGAACCGCGGCTCTCCTCGGCGTCCTCTTCTTCATGTACTCTATGGGCTCCGTGATCGCCCAGTATCTGTCCAGCGCGATGGCGCACAGGTGCAGGATGGACGACGTGCAGCACAGCACATCCAGAGAGATGAAGATGTCGCACGGAACCTGCCCAAGCGTCCACCGGTTTAAGACCTGGTAAAGCGCCGCCATGGGGAGCACCAGCACCGACACCATCAGGTCGGTCACGGCCAGAGAACCGATCAGGTAGTTGGCCACATTCTGGAGGGACCGCTCCAACGCGATGGCTGCAACCACGCAGGCATTCCCAAATATTGCGCACAGGATGAGCGCGACAAGCAGGAGGGACGTGACCACCTGATAACTCAGCTTCACCTCCTCATCCTCAGGGATGGGGGGTTTGACTGATGAGTTTTCAAACTGGGGCCAGGCCGTCGTGTTGTTTGCGCCCTCCATTGTTGGTAAACTCTGCGTTTGGAGAGATTCGGTTATTCCATGGAGAGCCCAGCGTTCATCGCGCAGTGGCACCTCGCAGGGCGCATCGTGGACTGTGGGGTGCTTCAGAACAGCTGTGAACTGCAAGTCTCGGCTGCTGACAGAGAATGATGCTGCGTATTTATACCAGTGATGGAAAATGCGTCATTTGTCAGTGAGGCTGTTACAGAGTCTGGCTGGTTTAGTTTGGCTGTGTCTGTTTAGTCGGCAGCTCAAACAACGAGGTTGTGGCAGCAATGCAAAAATCAGCTTAAACAGCAATATTTCCATTCATTTTGCGGCTCAAGGCATGTATTTGCTACTCTTCATGATTTTCTTTATGTGTTGAAACTGAATCTTCTTGAAGTTTGATGGTTTTGAGTTTCCCAGTTTTCCATTTTTCCACATTTAATTAGATGTTTTAACTGAGCCCTGTCAGTAAGAATGTGTTTGTTTTTCTTCTTTAACTTTGTATCCTCCGTTTTCAGCGGCACTGTCCAAACAGATCTATGGCAGTGACACCGCCACCTGGCGTTGGCCTGCTGTCATAACAGAAGAAACAGTGTTCTAACAGTTTGAATAATGCATAAACCATTGGCCAATTTCAAATGATCGTGTATAAAATATTCACATTTGTACTCAGGTAAGAATGCAGATTGATAAAGAACAGCACTAGTTTATTGAATTCTAATTAACATGAAAGTCAGTATTTGGTCTGAGCTCCTTAGACTTAGACTTAGAAAACTTTAATGTCCCTGAGAGGCAATTTGTTTTACAGTACAGCCATTGACATATAATCTATAAACAGACATTGAACCAGACATTTACAGCACTATGTGTCTAACACATAAACATACACACATCAGTTAAATATAGAACACTAAAACAGAGCATATTGCCCTTCCCTACCAAGCCTAATGTCATAAATAAATCTACAGCACTATTTATCTAATAAAAATGCATGTCAAGTATAGTAAGAAGGATGTTTCACTTCCCTAGAAGGCCTAAAAACATAAATAGGTAAGAACTACTGCGCAGTGCTACAAATATTTGTCTAAATCAACAGCACTATTTCTGCAATACGTAACATACACACATCAGTAATCAAATACAGTCAGAAGTATATCGTACTTCCCTAGAAGCCTATGTGTCACAAATAAATTAAACTCCTTTATTCTCCAACTCAGCCTGAACCCTCTGAGACGAGCTTTCTGTCATTTCTTTAAGGAGTCTTCAGGAATAGTTCTCCAGGCTTCTTGAAGGGCATCCCAAAGCTCTTCTTTGGATGTGGGCTGCCTTTTGTTCCGTTCTCTGTCAGATGATCCCACACTGCTTCAATAATGTTGAGGTCCGGGCTCTGGGGAGGATTCATCCCTCCATAAGACCTGTTGCCACTGATTTTCAGTCCACTTCTTGTGTCATTTGGCATAGCTCAGCCTTTTCTCCCTGTTTCCCTTCCTTAAGAATGGCTTCTTGACAGCCACCCTTCCATGGAGACCATTTCTGATGAGGCTTGGGCCAACAGTAGATGGATCAGCTGAAGGTCCAGATGCATCTCTCAGGTCCTGTCAGGTCACAGCTGGATTTTTTCCTCTTTCTTAAGGACATCACTTTCAGATGCTCATCTTTTTAGTCTAATTTTTTCACTGTACGCAATGCCTAAATTCAGCAAATAGCTCTTTGGAAATCGTCTTGTTGGTGCAAAAACACCACTTTATGTCTGTCAAACTGTGTTATTGTTGCCATTTTTTGTAGATGCAACAAAAGAAATGGGAACAAATGATTTGTCTTTGTGACAGGCTGCTAACAAAGAAGCACCTAAAGATTAATGTGGAGACATAACAATGGTTCATCCCCTGCGTGCCTTTTTTTTATACTTGAATGATTTGTTGGCTGGTAATAAGTGGCTTCACAAATGAAAAAGAAAAGCATTCTTCTGAAAAAACTATTGCTCAAGAAAACTTGTACAATGTGTTTGTGGCACAAATAAAACTGTGTCTGAAAATGTACTGAATGTACCTAATTTGTCTGCAGATAAGCAAAAACTACATGAGACAAAATGCCAACGAGCTGCCCAATATATTATATTTTTACATTTGTTTATTTAATTCACTTTAATTTCCCTAATTTTTATTAAATACCACTAAGTTTCTGGTGGTATTTTTAATTAAATATTTTTAATTAAATATGTGATCTCCTCTTAATTTCTGTATTTCTAATTATCTCTATTTCAGATTTAAAACAAGACGTTTGCTTCTCTTCTTTTTAAAATGGGAGATATGACCTTTAAGCTTTCAGCGCGAGATGATTTTTGGCCTATTGGCCATCCCGTAGAGTCCCACTTTTTGTGACGTCACAGCCATATTTACAGCCGAAAGAAGACTTCCCTCTTTAGTTTAGTCTTTCTTTGATTTATGTACGTCGTCACATCAACCGGGGAACTCTTCCAAGTTGTGTGGTGAGCAGAGTCATAAGAAACTTTATCTTTATCTTCAAAATGTCTTCCTTCGAGGGGAGGAAAACCGCCACGGGACAGCTTGTTGTTGTTGTTGTTCATGGAGGCAGGTGGCGAAGCAGCTAAGTTAGCGGGGCTTTATTTATTCTGCCACCATTGCTGTCAGCTTCACACAAGACACGATGTGGAAGAATGAACATCGATGTCACCGCTGTGGTTCAGGCGAGAGAAACGAGGAGAAATGGCTGAATGCTTCGCCTCGTAGCTTAAGAGCTCAGATCAACAGGCTTTGCTGGTGTAAAGTGGAGAAATTCCATGCTTAAAGTATGTGAACCTGCATTCTTCCGTCGTGGAGCTCGTTCACACGCTCATGGCACTTGTAGCCAGTGAAGGGAACATCTTTGTACTGCCACAGAAGGGCATCATTTGGACACAAATGTGCTGCTTCTGCAGAACTTCAGCTGTTTCAAAGAGGCTCAGTGTGGTCAGTGAGGGTCCTGGGATCTCAGAGGGTCCTGGGTCCTCAGAGGGTCCACAGAGCGTCCTGGGTCCTCAGAGGGTCCTCAGAGGGTCCACAGAGGGTCCTGGGTCCTCAGAGGGTCCACAGAGGGTCCTGGGTCCTCAGAGGGTCCTCAGAGGGTCCTGGGTCCACAGAGGGTCCTGGGTCCTCAGAGGGTCCTCAGAGGGTCCACAGAGGGTCCTGGGTCCTCAGAGGGTCCTCAGAGGGTCCACAGAGGGTCCTGGGTCCTCAGAGGGTCCTCAGAGGGTCCTGGGTCCACAGAGCGTCCTGGGTCCTCAGAGGGTCCTCAGAGGGTCCACAGAGGGTCCTGGGTCCTCAGAGGGTCCACAGAGGGTCCTGGGTCCTCAGAGGGTCCTCAGAGGGTCCTGGGTCCACAGAGCGTCCTGGGTCCTCAGAGGGTCCTCAGAGGGTCCACAGAGGGTCCTGGGTCCTCAGAGGGTCCACAGAGGGTCCTGGGTCCTCAGAGGGTCCTCAGAGGGTCCTGGGTCCTCAGAGGGTCCTCAGAGGGTCCTGGGTCCTCAGAGGGTCCTGGGTCCACAGAGGGTCCTGGGTCCTCAGAGGGTCCTCAGAGGGTCCTCAGAGGGTCCTGGGACCTCAGAGGGTCCACAGAGGGTCCTGGTTCCTCAGAGGGTCCTCAGAGGGTCCTGGGTCCTCAGAGGGTCCTCAGAGGGTCCTGGGACCTCAGAGGGTCCTGGGATCTCAGAGGGTCCTGGGTCCTCAGAGGGTCCTGGATCCTCAGAGGGTCCTGGGTCCTCAGAGGGTCCTCAGAGGGTCATCAGAGGGTCCTGGGATTTCAGAGGGTCCTGGGACCTCAGAGGGTCCTGGGATCTCAGAGCGTCCTGGGACCTCAGAGGTTCCTGGGTCCTCAGAGGGTCCTGGGTCTTCAGAGGGTCCTGGATCCTCAGAGGTTCCTGGGTCCTCAGAGGGTCCTGGGTCCTCAGAGGGTCCTGGGTCTTCAGAGGGTCCTGGATCCTCAGAGGGTCCTGGGTCCTCAGAGGGTCCTGGGTCCTCAGAAGGTCCTGGGTCCTCAGATGGTCCTGGGTCCTCAGAGGGTCCTGGGACCTCAGAGGGTCCTGGGTCCTCAGAGGGTCCTGGGACCTCAGAGGGTCCTGGGTCCTCAGAGGGTCCTGGGTCCTCAGAGGGTCCTGGATCCTCAGAGGGTCCTGGGTCCTCAGAGGGTCCTGGGTCCTCAGAGGGTCCTGGATCCTCAGAGGGTCCTGGGTTCTCAGAGGGTCCTGGGTCCTCAGAGGGTCCTGGGTCCTCAGAGGGTCCTGGGTCCTCAGAGGGTCCTGGGACCTCAGAGGGTCCTGGATCCTCAGAGGGTCCTGGATCCTCAGAGGGTCCTGGGACCTCAGAGGGTCCTGGGTCCTCAGAGGGTCCTGGGTCCTCAGAGGGTCCTGGGTCCTCAGAGGGTCCTGGGACCTCAGAGGGTCCTGGGTCCTCAGAGGGTCCTGGGTCCTCAGAGGGTCCTGGGTCCTCAGAGGGTCCTGGGTCCTCAGAGGGTCCTGGATCCTCAGAGGACCCAGGACCTGAGGTTGACTGAGGTCCTGAACAACAGATTAATCGTCCATTACTCACCAGATTGAAACAGAATGTCTTTATGGTTTGGTTTCAGCACAGCTGTGGACATGTTCTGCTCTTGAGTGTCCCGGCTGCCGTCATCACAAGCAGCAGATGGACTGAAAACGCTGCCGTGGAGGGGGGGAACCATGCTCCGCTGCAGAAGGTGCCGGAAGGGCGTCGTAGACTTGGTGTGCTTGTCAATGGTTGGTGAAAACCTTGAGTTCTGTAATCTCCTGCGTGCAAAACAGCCGATGTTTATGGAGCAAAGCAAGACATCAAAGATAAGATGTGGAGTTGATGTTGTTTTTCACGTGTTTTTCACCAAAAACTAAAGTAAATAAAGTACATTCAGGCCAAATCAGGTAGCAAGCATTACTCGTGTTTTATCACCATGAATAATTGTGATTAATTCTCAGAATTAGGCACGAAACAGCTTTCATCTAACAGCTGTTACTCTGCCGGTGGAACGTTTTCACTCGAGTGTTGCAAGATTTAAAAAAAGTCAAGTGCCTTGGTGCAGAGAAACCCAAATATCCCAAACTGTGGCTGATTGTATCTCCAGTTAGAGGTCTTATTTAAATCTTTAAATCTCTTTAAATCTCTTTAAATCAGGGCTTCAGATGACTTTTAATACCCAGCAGTATGGTGACTCTTTTATATTATCTTATTCAATTTTGCTGTATTTTATTGCGTTTACTGTTATTCTATTGTTTTGTACTTATTCTTTTCTTTATTTATTATCTGCTCTTTGGTACCGAAATGGACTGTTGTAAAGGGCTGTAGAAATAAATCACATTTTACATTTATTTGAAAATGTTGAATCAACGTTTGCAGCAGTGATATCTTGTTAAATTGTGAGAGACATGCAGATTCAAAGCAGTCGGGGTTGTTGACGCTCTAAAAGATAACCGTTTGTGTTTGAGTTACACGGCGGCGGCGGCCAGCAGGTGGCGTGCAGGAGGCTGTCCGTGGGAGCTGACCTCTCTGATTCTGTGTGTTTAACTTCAGGCTGCAGATGAAAGTCCAGCTGCTGTTTGCACCATTTGGCATGTGAATGTTGACAAGTTGCCGGAGTGGATACTGACCTCAGTGCATCAGGTGAGTGTTTCATGTTTTTAATTCTGCTGAACTGATATCTAAAGTCACCCTCCTTACGCTCTAAGGTTTGCGATCTCAGACGAACATGTACCTGGGATGTGTTTAAGAACCAGTCCCAGCCTAGAAGGGAGGGTCATGAGCACAGTTAGAAAAAGCCTGAACAAGGATGGCTTGTTTGGAAGGGCTGCAGGAGAAAGCCTCTTCTCTCTAAAAAGAACATGGCAGCACAGCTTAGGTTTGCAAAGCTGCATCTGAACAAAGCTCAAGACTTCTGGAACAATGTCCTTTGGACAGACCAGAGCAAAGTGGAGATGTTTGGTCCTAATGCACAGCAGCACGTTTGGAGGAAACCAAACACAGCATATCAGCACAAACACCTCATACCAGCTGTCAAGCACGGTGGTGGAGGGCTGATGATCTGGGCTGGTTCTGCAGCCACAGGACCTGGGCACCTTGCAGTCATTGAGTCCACCATGAACTCCTCTGGATACCAAAGTATTCTAGAGTCAGATGTGAGGCCATCTGTCCCACAGCTAAAGCTGGGCTGAAACTGGCTCATCAACAGGACAAAGATCCCAAACACAGCAGCAGATCTACAGCAGAATGTGTGAAAAAGAACAGAATCAAGGTGCTGCAATGGTCCAGTCAGAGTCCAGACCTCTGCTATAATTATTCTTGTTATATCCTGAAACATATTTTAGTTCTGATAAGTCAGTGGCTGTTGAATTATTAAATCTCTGCTGCCGTTGATAGATTTCCGTGTTTATGCTGAATGTGATCAGGGGCATTTTGTTCTGAACAGTTTCCTCATGCTTTGAAATAAACTCCTGCACCTGCTGCTCCGTCAGTGTTATTCAATACAATCAAAGCCAAATGATGAGAAATTTGATTAATCAATGAAGGAAATCATTTGCCTGTAGTTGCATCCCATTATTTTACTCCAGATTTGACATTTTTATCAAAATAAAAGGATGAATTGAGGCTGTGGTTTCTGTCCAGGCCCAGTGGACTGTGGGAAAACTGAACTGCCATAACTGCGGGGCTCGTCTGGGCGGCTTCAACTTCATTAATCGCTCTGACTGCCCCTGTGGTCAGGACGCCAGTGTCCACCTCAGCAAAAGCCGCGTGGATCATGACCACAAACGCTGCGTCCTCATCGTCCAGCCGAGGAGGATGAAACCTCTTCAGAGCAAAGAAGAGAGGCCTGAGCTCAACAGGACGGCAGTGGACAGTTTACAGCTCAGCTGCTCTGCCGCCATGTCTCACATGAGCCCGGCGGACGCCTCGCATCAGCTCAGCCAAGCTGAAAACACTCAGCCTTTCTCTTTCAGTCCCCTTTACTGCATTTCTCACAGGAGAAGGGGCAGTCTGGAGGACGGTGGAGACCTCGGCTCGTGTTTTTGCCCCGTCGATCTGATGAGGTCGGGATCCTCTGGTTCTTATCCCACGAGGGAAGCCTCGGTTAACCCCTGCCGCTCAGCTGCCTCCGGAGGTCCTCGCTCACCTCCGCATCAGCAGCCGCCGCCAGCTGAGGCGGATGTGCCACCTTTAGCAGAGACCAGCTCGGTCCACGGGGAGCTTTCTGATTCCCTGGCCTCTCTCAGGAGAAGATCCACCTCAAACAGAGCTGCTGAGCTGGAGGAGGAAGCAGAGGTAAACAGAGTTCATGCAGTTTAACTGTTTCCTCCCCTCCCAGCTTCAGTGTCTGCTTTTGTGCTTTTTGCTGTTGTTCTCGCAGCCTCGAGCCTCGGAGGTCTCTCCAGACTTGTTGGGGCTGAGCAAAAGGGAGAAGAACCGTCTGAAGAGTCAGCGGAGGAAACAGAGGAGGAGAGAAAGATGGCTGCACCGTCGGCAGGAGAAGGAGCCGGTGCGAGAGCAGAAGTTATTACCGTACCTTCTGTCTTTATTTGCATTTCGCTCAGCTTTTTCAGGATTGGAGCCGTAATGGAAGAGAATGTTTAACCTGTGGAAAAGGACTGTAAAGTGGTCACATGTGAGAGTGGCAGAGGCCGGGTTCAGAGCTCAGGAGCACGGAGGGGAGGTGTTTTCACTCTTCAGGTGTTTGTGTGCAGGCTGAAGCTGTGAGCGGGTCACCGCTGGACAGCGAGGAGGAGGACAGGGACGCCGTCACCTGCGCCGTGTGTCTGGACATCTACTTCAGTCCGTACAGCTGTCAGCCCTGCGGACACGTCTTCTGCGAGCCGTGCCTCCGCACGCTCGCCAAGAACCGGCCCGCGAACACCCCCTGCCCTCTGTGCCGGACCCTCATCTCTCACACCAGCCTCCACAGAGGTGAGCCTCCACCGCTGTGCGTTTGCTGTAAAGCAGCGAAGTTCTGCCCTTTACTCTGTGCTGTCCTTCCCCATCAGAGCTCAACCAGACGGCAAAGACCTTCTTCCCCAGAGTCTCCGCCGCTCGCAGGCACAACTTCCAGAATGCGTTGTGTGCAAAATGGCCTCTGCCCAGCTCCCGGAGGCACTTCTGGTCCTTTTGGGGTGAGAAACTGCGCCGGTTCCTCCAGAAAGAACTGTCAGTCTGGCCCAGGGGTCGGGAACCTATGGCTCGCGAGCCAGATGTGGCTCTTTTGATGATTGCATCTGGCTCAGATAAAAGTAAATATTCTCACTTGTTTTAATCCATCCATGGATTTTTCATGTCCTGCTCAGGGCTGCAGGAGCAACTGTCCATTATTTTAATTGGATGATACTGGACTACGTTGCAGCGTAAAACAGGTAAACGCCCCCTTTTGAATCAGTCTGCTCGGTCATTAGCTCAAAGCTAACCCTTCGACGAAGAAAAAAAGATGACGAGTATCGTACATTTCAGGCCGAATGGACTGAAGAATTCGCCTTTGTGGAGAGAGCAAATTCTGCGGTGTGTCTAATTTGCAAAGACAAAATTACATCGATGAAACGGTCGAATGTAAAGCGGCACTTCGACACGCGCCATGCTACCTTTGCATCAAAATACCCGGCAGGAGACAGCAGAAAGAAAGCGTGCCGAGAGCTACTGAGCAGTGTACAAGCTAGAGCTACTGAGCAGGGTACAAGCTAGAGCTACTGAGCAGGGTACAAGCTAGAGCTACTGAGCAGGGTACAAGCTAGAGCTACTGAGCAGGGTACAAGCTAGAGCTACTGAGCAGGGTACAAGCTAGAGCTACTGAGCAGGGTACAAGCCAGAGCTACTGAGCAGGGTACAAGCTAGAGCTACTGAGCAGGGTACAAGCTAGAGCTACTGAGCAGGGTACAAGCTAGAGCTACTGAGCAGGGTACAAGCTAGAGCTACTGAGCAGGGTACAAGCAGCCAGCAGCAACCCGACAAGGTGGCTATAATTCCGCTAGCTTAGCTGGATCTTTAGCAATAGTGAGGAACGGAAAACCATTCACAGATGGCGAGTATGCTAATAAATAATATGCTAATATAATATGCTAATAAATTCAGAGGCTTATTATACTGACATTTAGTTGAATTCACTTTTAAAATATATTATATGGCTCTCATTGAAATAAATTTCCAAATTTTTTTGCTTTCATGGCTCTCTTAGTCAAAAAGGTTCCCGACCCCTGGTCTGGCTCATTGCTTCTCACATTAGAGCATGAGAACAGTTAGAAAGTTGGAAGTAAAGCTGCTGACTGCCTCTGCGTGTTGTCCTTCAGAATATCGGAGAAATGCAGCGACGGCACGGAGACGCTGGCACTTCGCCCACGGAGGCTTCCCGCTGGAAGCTCTGAACCTCACCGACATGCGAGGCTGGCTCTTCGACGTCGGCCTGGTCATCGTCTGCGTTCACTCACTCAACTGGATCCTGGCTCTGCTGCTCCTCGGTGTCCTGCTGTACTACTGCTTCGTTTGAAACACCCAGGAGAGCTCAGGAGTTCTGTTTCCAGCGTCGTATTTCTTTAAAGTGGCTTGATAATCTGTTTTTGCACAAAAAAAGTCAACAACACGGGACTTTTTTACTTTGTACGACATCATGCTGCTGTTTTTCTGTTGAATATTTGAGTCGTTTTGTTTTAATAATCACGAAAGGAAATGGATTTGTTTCCCTTTTAGGCTGAATGCTAACGAAACTCATGTATCTTAGTTTATTCTACCAAGTTTAGCATTAGAACCCTGTGAAGTTTTGAAGAATTCTGCCTAATATCAGGCTTTTATTTGTCAGTTTTTGAGCTGCATTTACAGAACAAAAGGGTTATCTTTTGAAAAGTCTTGCTTCGTCAGCATAAACGGTAATATTTCAGTTTATATCGTCATAAAGTCACTTTATGACTTTAGTCACTACATTATCGCTACATCTTTTGATTTTTCTCTCTTTCTAAAAGCAAATGCTGTTATTTTATTTTTTTAGATCACAACACACCCAAAAAAAGAAAAGTCTATAAGCAATAAAACAGCTTTTAAAATCAAGTGCTCTTTCAGTCCCACATTTTTTCTTCCTTTTTTTAAGCAAACCCACAGAATCTGAATCTGAAGATGAGCTTTGTTTGAATTTGTGTTTTATTCACAGAGCGGATCTGTTGGGTGTCTGTTGGAGATCTGTTGGGAATCTGTCGGGAATCTGTTGGAGATCTGTTGGGAGTCTGTTGGGGGTCTGTTGGGGATCTGTTGGGAATCTGTTGGAGATCTGTCGGGGGTCTGTTGGAGATCTGTTGGGAGTCTGTTGGGAGTCTGTTGGGAATCTGTTGGGAGTCTGTTGGGAATCTGTTGGAGGTCTGTTGGGGATCTGTTGGGAATCTGTTGGGGATCTGTTGGGAATCTGTTGGAGATCTGTTGGGGGTCTTTGGGGATCTGTTGGGGGTCTGCTGGGAATCTGTTGGGGGTCTGTTGGAGATCTGTTGGGAGTCTGTTGGGGATCTGTTGGGGGTCTGCTGGGAATCTGTTGGGGATCTGTTGGAGATCTGTTGGGGGTCTGTTGGGAATCTGTTGGGGATCTGTTGGGGGTCTGTCGGGGATCTGCTGGGGATCTGTTGGGAGTCTGTTGGGGGTCTGTTGGGAATCTGTTGGGGGTCTGTTGGGAATCTGTTGGGGGTCTGTTGGGAGTCTGTTGGGGGTCTGTTGGGGGTCTGTTGGGAGTCTGTTGGGAGTCTGTTGGGGATCTGTTGGGAGTCTGTTGGGGGTCTGTTGGGGATCTGTTGGGAGTCTGTTGGGTGTCTGTTGGGGGTCTGTTGGGGATCTGTTGGGAATCTGTTGGGGATCTGTTGGTGAGCTTAGCTCCTGAGCGGAGGAGTCCAGCAGGTGCAGAACTTTCTGATGGCGCCTTTGCTCGGTTTGTTAAAGAAGGACTGAACACCTCAAGGTTTCAGTGAAATACACGTAGAGTTCATGTGTTATTAATCTTTAAGTATATGACGGATGTTAAGGTGACAGTTTAGGTTAAAGGTGCACATGCTGCTTGATAAACTGACAACAAGATGGAATACGCTGCAGGAGAAAAACATCTGTTTACATGTGGTTTGTTTTCTCAGGTGAAATCAAGTCTGACTGATGGATATCTCATACTGAGAGGCTATAAGTGGCTTATTATTATTTTTATTCCCCCTTTCTCTACGTAGCCGAAATAACTTGGTTTAAGTTGCTGCAACACAGTGACCAACAAATCTATGCCTGGTAGTGTAGGTCAAGAAAAGATGGCAGCAGATGGAGCCTGTAAGAGCTGTCCAGCACAGTTCTGTTAAAGAAGGAACCGCACAGTGATGCAGTTCCACTCTTTAGCTTCTTATCTTTGTTTTTGGCTCCTCATTAGTCCCCATCAGGGCTAATGAGGAGCTCAGTGTTGTCCTCAAGCACACTTCAACATCTGGACTGGAGAATCATCAACCCTTTGATTGGTAGGTTACATTTTTTCCCATTTTTTTTTTACTTTAATAGCAAAAAATCTTGGTAAAAATGATCCCAGGTTGAGCTGAAGCCAAACCAAGACATCACTGGGATGATCCCGTTTAAACTAAGCACCGACAACAAGTTGGTGGAGACCAAAGGCGAGGTAAAAGCTCAGTGACTCATGGCTGTAAATGAACTGAGGTGAACATTATTATTATGATGTGGAATTTTCCGCCGGTGGTAGAAATGAAGTTAAAAGCGTGTTTTTTGGCTTAAATGTGTTTTTTTTAATGGTCCTTTTTTAAGTTTCATGTATTAGTTCTGTTTAGTAACATATGTGCAGATATTAAACGCGTTTAAGCGCAGTTGGATGGAAGCAGGGGATAATTTGATTTGAGCGTGGTGCTGATAAACAGTTAATTGCTCGTCGGAGGTTGACGGCTTGTTTCGCTGTTGGCTCCATCACACGTGAGCGAGAGGCGGCCGCGGAAGACGGAGGAGCCTCCCTCTCGGCCTTCAGGAGGGGCTGAAGGTGACTCTCCTCTCGGCTGGGATGCAGAGGAAGCTGCTGGGTGTCCTGTCGGCCCGAAACACGGGTCCTGTTCCGGACATTAACCGCGCGCTCCCGCGGGGCCTTTGAGCGTCAACCAAAACCGAGCCGGAAAAAAAGCGCTTTTTTGGGGGTGGGGGGGTTGTTTTCTTTCATAGGTGGCGCAGGCAGCGGAAAAGACGAGACATCTCTCGGTGCGTCTGTCTGCGTCTGGGTGGGCGGCGGGCGGCGGGTGTGCATGCATGTGTTCTGCACCGTACGGGCGGAAAAAGCGCCCAAGATCCTCAGGGAGCATTTTTCCCATCAGCAAAGGGGCGCAGACGGAGCCCGAGCGCCGAGCGAGCACGGAGGGGGAGCTGGACGACAGCAGGATGGTGGGTGCAGAAAAAAGAAGGCTGCCAATGAGTGACAAGAGCTCCGTCAATGATATTCGGCTGTGATACCGCAGTCTGCAAGGTTAACCAGCTGTCGGGTGTGCTGACTGGGTTCTTTTTGTCCAGACTGTCCAGGAATTCAACACCCTGGTGGCGCTGTACCGGGAGCAGGTCATATCCGTCGGGGAGATCTCCGCCGACTGTCCGTCGCTGCGGGCTCAGATGCACCACACGCGGACCAAAGGATGCTTCATGGCCCGGGCTGCGTACCAGGACCTGGCCGTCATCTCCGTGTCAGGGTAACGGGAGCTTCACTGTTATTAGTCATGGCCTGTGCGTTGGTATGTTAGTGATCATGCAAACAAAGCTCATTTTCCTTACACTGCCCACATGACAGCTGAATTAAGGCCATCTGTCACTGAAAAACGTCATATTAACACCAAAGCAGATGAAGTCTTGTGTTGTTAAAGAATGAGATGACAGGAATAGAGTGAAGCCCAAAAAAAGCTGTCTAAATGCAAATTAAGACCAACGTACAAGGCAGTTAAGATATCCTCAGCTCCATATATTTTATTCCAGTTTAATAAATTGATGTTTTACAGAGAGACGTTTTGTGTTTGAAACCATACAATTTATAGAGAGGTTAAAAGGAAAGGGAGGGGGGGCTGATTTATCTGAATTAATGTTATGTTGCTGTAGGTGTAAATCGTGTTATCCGAACAGAAAAGACCCTGCAAAGACCCTGCAAAGAGCACGTTAAAGAGCTGGAATGTAACGTGTGATGGGTGTGACTGAGGCTCCTCTTTCCCTCCATTTCCCCTCTTTTCTGCACGCCACAGGCCAGAGGACGGAGAGATCCATCCTGAAATCTGTCGGCTCTTCATCCAGCTGCAGTGCTGCCTGGAGATGTTCGTAACGGAGATGCTCAAGTCCATGTGCCTGCTGGGGGTGCTGCAGCTGCACAGAAAAAGTACCGTCACAGAAAGAATACACTCTCTTTTCAGTGGTTTAGGGTTTTCTTTTGTTTCATTTGAAAAAAGTTGATCAAAATATGAAGTGCACCAATGAGACGCAGTCTCTGCGGTTAATTTGGATGAAGATATGAAGATATTCTTCAGACAGGAACCACTTATGTACCATTTAAATATGTTTCATTGACATAATCTGCTCTCGTTTGAATCTGTTCCTCGAAGCCTAAGACAGAGCGGATGGTGGGAAGAGCAGGAATATATTGAAGCCATCATCTCATTGATGCTCTTGGGTTTTTAAGATTAAACCATATTTTCGCACCGATGTACTTAAACTCGACTGCAATAAATGCCTCTCCCAAGCATTTATTGAATGAAAATGTTCCTTTCTTCTTTGAAAAAGGTCTGAGCAACTCAGAAGCTGCCATAATTCGTAGGTTTTTATGTAACTGAAAAATCTTAATGATAGCGAGATTTATGAGGGTTTTCTTACAAAAACTGCAAAGTTGAAACCTTGAATGTGTGCGGGACAGTTCCACAACCCTCCATTTCTTCTCCTTCTTGAGCCACGGCTTTCTGATTTTGCCCGTCTTCGTTAACTTGCAGGAAGATTCACGCCCCGACACATGGTGTCATATTACCATCAAACACTGATGCAGAAGCATGGCGTCACAGCCGGTGTGAGGGTTTTCTGCCGTAAAGAGGTCTGCTCGTTTTTCCTTGATCTCTTCTGCGTTATTCAAAGAAAACGGCCTGATATCTGCCTGCATGTTCACTGTAAAACTTGTTCAGCTGGTTTCCTGATGACCAAAGCCTCTCACGCTGGCCAAAGCTGTGCGATCTCTTTCTGGTTGAAGGGACAGCTCTGGGGTGACAAATGTTTGAAAAGTTGCCCTGAAATCTGTGTGCCACATTTAGAGGACTGTCCTCAGATTGGTTGCTAGTCATTTGCAGATCTTTTAAAAGATTCATAAGTATCTGCCTTCGTCGTGAAGCATTTGAGCTTTTTTTTTTCTTCTTGCCATGATGACATCACATCCTTCAGCAGCAAACATTCAGATTAAAACCTTCTGCAGACTCCCTGCGTGTAAAGATGCTTTCAGACTGCAGGAACCTTTCTGTGGTTCTTCTGTGTTGTTCACGCTGCTTTTATTGGGTCTTTTTTGGCTCCATTGGTGTTCTTCACAAGAACCGCATTCCAATAATAGGACAGACAAGCCAGTGAGCGCATTGTTTTCATGTATTTAAGCTGCAGAAAGCCTTGAGTATATGTGAGTATTATAGTATTCAGTGCATTTTGTGTTATGTTCGTCCAACTGAGCTGCTCTGCACATGCTCCGAAGTTCCCATTTAGATCACAGAAGGAGAAGCTGGTAAAACCAAAGCATAACTACAAGGGTTAGCGTACATCTTTCTGTAAAAACAGTGATGCGGTACAATAGCCAAGTTTCAAATAAAGCTGCTCTCTTTCACATGCATATATATATATATATTTAGTTTCTTTTGTCAGATGGTTAAACTTAGCAGAAACTGAGATTGAAAAGCAGCCCATAAAGCATTTCTAGACTGTCGCTCTGCTCCAATAAAATCCTGGTTTTATAAACCAAACCTCATCTGACAAAATCACCATTCAAGTGTCTTAAAGACAACATCTGTGCGGTGAATTCAGTCATACTTGCATGTATGATCTTAAATCTTCTTGTCCTGGGAGATTATCTTCCCTGAAGTAGAAGTTAAGAAAGATCCTGGAGTTCTCAGCCTTGGAACACCTTGAAAATCCTTCCACTTTTCAGTGATGCATCAAGCTACCAAAACAAGTCAGATGTATATTCAGCATTTTGAAGTTCTTGTCTCGAACAACTTTGCCTCAGCTTCCTACCTAAATCCCATGAAATATAAGTTCAGTTTCATGTGACACATTTAAGTATTTGTTAAATATCTGCAGACATGTGTTGGCCAGCAGATATTTTTACACTGATGGTCGTGACAACCCAAAATCAATTAATCAAATGTAAAAGATAAAAAACCCAAGTTTCCTAATTTAAATCATAGTTGTTGCTGCACCCTGTTGTACCAGCAGGGGGCAGCAGAGTTGTATGTTTACAGGGACCCTCGGACTCACTTTCATCCGTCCATTTCCTGCACTCGCTTCATCCAATTCAGGGTCGCGGGGGCTGGAGCTTTGTCCCAGCTGCCATGGAGCAAGAGGCAGGGTGCATCCAGGACAGTTTGCCAGACCATCACAGGGCCACACCAAGACAAATGAGACATGCTCACACCCACTTGTTTCTTAAAGCAGTGAATGATTGAAACCACACAGATGTGAGCATCATTGGATACAGCATGGGGAATTCAACAGAGTCTTGTTTTAGGGGCAGGAGTCATTTTAACTTTAAACAGTAGCTAAAAATGTTGTCTCTGTTTGGTCCTGCAGGTACAGACTCTGAGCCAAAAATGGACTTCAGGGTGGATGAGAGCTCGGATGTTCCAATCCTGGAGGATCGATCCTCCTCTCCCATTGATTTCCCTCAGGAGCAGTGGCTGGTGGGGACGGATATTGAAAACATAGAGAGGTACACCCTCTAATCGCAGTTTTTCTCCTGTTTTCTGATGCTGGCAAAGCATCAGAAACATCAGCTGATTAGTTTTTTTCTTCGTGTTCACAGAGATATGAGACAGATGCGAAACCTACTCAGCAAACTCAGGGAGACGATGCCATTGCCACTGAAAAACCAAGGTAATTTATGCGTGTAGCTGGGGAACTTATCGGTTTGTGAGTAAATCTTTGAAAAATATAAAATTCTAGTAAAATGAGTACATGAAAACGATCGAGTGATGAAAGGAAAAGAAGAAAACTGAAGATGAAAGAAGCCTCAGAGGATCCTGAGCTTGATGCAAAGTGACATTATCTTATTTTTATCTTTCAAGTAAACAATCATTTAATGCTGAATTGCTTTTATATATTGCTTTTATCTTTCTGACACCAAGCCGCCGCTCACAAACTCAACTGTTTAAGCATCCATGCTCTGAAAGGCTCGAATAAATGATGAATATGGATTCAACACATGGAGTCAACACGCTCCTGTTTTAGCAGCTGAAAATCTAAAATGTGTGGAAGGAAATGATGGTGCTAAGCAGAAAACTCTGACAGGAGATTTAGCGTAACTGCCTGTGTCCATGAGCTCAGAATCAGAGCTTAGCAAAGGTCGTGAAATCTCTTCTTTATATGCTTTGTGGCCTTTTCTGTCTCTGGAGACGCAGACCAACTTGTCAGCTATCTGCCTCCAACACGAAAGTACAACAAGTGTAAAGGGAAGACTAACCTTATTTATATGGAAAACTGTTGAAAAAAGATGATGATATAATAGATTTCCCTCCAAGTAAACAGCATTTCTCATGGTGGATTATTCATTTTAGTGTGATTTTAGGGCTGTGAGCTCACGGTGACCTAGAAACATCCCATTTGTAATTAACCAAGCAGAATACGAGAAAAGAAAGTGAAAATATCACATTTACTGGAAAAACAAGGTTTCCTGCACATCTGGCAAACATCCTTATCTCCTCGTTTGTGAAGTCAGAGACAGAGCTGAAGATTTGTGGCCCCACTTAAACTGTGAGACACAAACCAGTCGGGGAGATAAGAGCCTGCTTTGTATTTCTCAAACGTGAGAAGAAGGCCGTCCATTTTCTTTGGATGTTAACACGATCCAGTTGGAAAGTAGTAGTCTCTCCTGGCTCAAAACACCATCTTGTTAAGTCTGTTGCATTGCGTTCACAGGACATTTTGAATTTTACAGGATTTTTCACGTGCTGCATGCAAAATCAGTTTGTCATTTCTTAATTATGGGTAAATCAACAGTGAGAAACTAAAGCCTGAGAGATGCTACTCGACGCTGAAGTTAGTGAAGAACAGGTGGAAGCTCACTGGCTCTTGGGAACTATTGTGAACTGGAAAGCAAATCCATACATGTGTATAATAAGGAGGCAGAAAACAAAGCTGCAGAAAGCAGCACACTGTTTCGACTGAAGTGAAATAGTATATTAAGTTTTATTAGCAAATACTATCGTATAGTTAGAACTATGTGAATTGTTGTTCTATAAAACAACAATTCAGCATAAAACTCCTGTCATGGAGATCAGATAATCAGGGACAAATTACAGAGAAGACATAGAAGGCAGCAAACACTACAAGCTTATGACTAATTTGTTGTCGTTTAGTGCTCTCTTTTTAAGTTTTCCTTTGCATTTCCCCCCAAATTTAGCTGCAAGTCCTGCAAATATAGCAAATTATAAATAAAGCTGACTTGACTCGACTCATCTAAGCCCAGACAGACGTCTTAATCTGTACACCGCATTAAAGATTGACTTTAATAAAGTGTTTCCACCTTTCTGAACGTTGTGATGGAAAAGGAACGGTGTGATGGAAACCGAACGGTGTGATGGAAACTGAACGGTGTCATGGAAACCGAACGGTGTCATGGAAACTGAACGGTGTGATGGAAACCGAACGGTGTGATGGAAACCGAACGGTGTCATGGAAACCGAACGTTGTGATGGAAACCGAACGGTGTGATGGAAACCGAACGGTGTCATGGAAACCGAACGGTGTGATGGAAACCGAACGGTGTGATGGAAACGGAACGGTGTGATGTTTGATGTTTGTGATGTTTGTCTGTTGCAGATGACAGCAGCTTGTTAAATCTGACGCCACACCCACTGGTCAGACAGAGGAAGAGACGTTTCCCCGGACTCTGCTGCATGGTGTCTGGCTGACAGTGTGACGGCAGCACCGCAGAGGAAAGGACACTCACTTCAGCTGTTTCATTAAGTGGTATAATATTTATTTACAGAGGCTATTTAACTGAATTCCTCACGTTTTTTTTTTTTAAACAAATATCTAAAATTGTAATCCTGGAATATCTAATTGTTTTGCTGTTTGTCTTTCTCATTTTGATCATTGCTTTCTTCAGACTTCTACGATTCAGCTAGTTTAGGTTCAGCATGTTTATGTGTGCACAGTTTCAGATTATTTGGGTTTGGTTTATTTTCAGATATATTCTAACAGGAACTTTGTCTCAGAGCCAGCAAATACATTCTAGCCGGAGGGATTCCAGTTGGTACTGAGTGAAATTAAGCATATATATCGCTGCTGTTTTACAACTGGCGGCATCGTTCAGGTTCAATTGAGTTGAGCTTTACAAACACTGCTTTTTAAGAGGCACATCCTCAGATCTCACTAAATGTACATGTTGAGGCTATGCACAGGCATTTTCAGTTATCAGCTGTCTCACTGCTTGTTTCATGCCTCCGTATTTGTGTCACAGTGTGACACATTAAGCTCATCTGAGCGACTCTTAGTGGAGACCGACGGCTCTCTGCTAACCTGTGTGATATGAAGCCACATAGACAAAGCAAGTCATCTAGGGTATTACGGTATTATGGCTCCTTGATTTAGAGCATTTCTCCTACTCTAGATTAAAAAGAATTTAGAATTTATTCAGCAGTATGTGTATAAAAAATAAAAATATAAAACTTAATGCCAGAAATAAAAAATAAGTGTTTCTACGTCGGCTTTTGTTTTTTGCTTTGATGTTGTTGGTATAACACATTAATGTTGGTCAGTTAGCCTGTCCAGATAGACCCAGTTAGGACAGATCATGGTTTCTAATCGCTTTTGGTAACTTTCTGAACTTTTTGCAGTTCCAATCGGTCCTTAAAAACTTATCAATTATATGGATTTTGAGGGTCCCCAGTGGATGGATATCACTGACATTACTAACCTCGGCTTTATCATCTGCCAAAACCTTCTGTTCCATGTCTAAATCCGAAGATGTATCATTGATTTGCAAGTCTTCTCCTCAGTGGATAATCCCCTTTTAATGCTAAGACATTTCAGAGTGTGGCTCTGAAGGAGGATGTTTTTTGAACAGTTTTTGGTTCAGTATAGTTACCTTGACCCTTCATCCACTGAGTATAAATTAATGTAGCCCCCTCCACTCCCTGCTGTGGGGCTTTGCACATGTGAGTCTACATGTTTTGGCATTTTCCTGCCACCTGGGGGGAGAATCAGAAATTTAGCTGTGGGCCGCTCTTGGTTGTGTTGGTGATGTTGTTGATGCTTTAGCTTTGCTTATCTGCTTGAAATCACAGAAGTCAGGGTGGACAAAGATCTGCTTTAACTAAATGTTAGCTAATGAAGGTTGTTAATTGCAGCTGCTGTCTGTGCTTTTCACCTAGGCATCTTTGTTTATAGTTTTTGGTGCTTCACCCTCTGTATTATGAAATCTGATGTTGCTGGCCCCCGAGGCTCGAGCAAACTTCTAGACGGCCTATGCGCTGATAGCTTCTTGGAGTATTGCACGTCTGTCCATCTGCACTGAAAACATACCCATCTGCAGGAGCTTTGAGTGATGCAGGTGAATACCTCAGTATTATTCTGCAGTTTAAGTAAACAGCCTAAGCTCTGAAAGTTGCAGCATCCGAGGAAGATGCGTTTCCACGATGAAGGCAGAACCGTTAGCCAGCTAGTTGTCATATAAGCAGCAAGGCATGGCTTGTTTGTGGCTAATGCATTATAACTATTGTAACTATTTAGGCCTGTTTTCACCCGTACAGTTTTAGGGGCAGGGTGCACTTTTGCTTGCCTTTAATACTCAAAAATGTCCTAAAGGCCCTGAACTGAAGAACAATGAAAAAATGTCTAAACTCCACAATACAGAACAACACAGTTCAGTCTTTTTAAGAAGTCATTTTCTAACATGTATTCAAACATCTACATCTGCATTACTCAGAATTTAATAGTTACTTTTTTAGGGTCAACTGTTAAAAACTAGTTGGTTAGGAAACAACACTGCCTGCTTTATAGCTAACAGTCACAAACGGCTCATAAATCTCCTTATTCTGACTGACTGGTCCCATTCTCATTGTGCCCATGAGCATGAGCACAAAGATTTCACTTTGGTGCATCACATTTGACCACAACAGAAGCACTGGCAGTCAAAGCGTGAAGAGTTCTGTGAACTGATAAAACAAAAGAACACTTTTCATGCTCCGTTGTTGTAAAACAATTCAATCAATTGTTCTAATTTAAATGCGTATTTTTACTGGCATATTTTTGGGATATAATAATGCCCTCAGTGTGTTCATCGCTCAGCAGTCTTCCCTCCCAAAATGACAACAAAAAAAGCAGATGTTCCACATACTTTGAAAGGCACACATACCAAAAACACCCAATTAAACCTACTCGTGTGGTTCTTCATCTTCAACAGTCCAGCCATTGTCACATTGAATGTAAGTGCATAGTGACTTGTAAATAAGTGTCTGTGCCCTTGGTGATCTTTTGATTTGGCACGTGTATGACTCAGTGTACGTGTCCTGCAATGTAGAAAAACATGGCTTAACTCATGTACAGCCTCTGGAATTTTATAACACCAATAAAGTTTTCTATAAAAGTGTTTTTTTTGTGTTTTTTTGTGTTGCAACTGTACAAATTGGGCTGAAGTCGTTCATGTGCCGTTTTACCAAAACAATGGGTTGATTGTGTAAATTCCCAGATTGTGAAAATGTTCGAGCAGTTTAAAGAAAGTGAGGAAAGGTCCTCTGCACTCTGTAACTTAAGCTGTCAAGTTCCAAACACAGAACATCTGGTTTACATCTCAGCAGCTGGGAAACTCTCGAGCTCTTCCCGTAACAACGAGGAACAAAAAGCTTGTAAAACAAATTGATGTATTTTCTGTTATTATTGTTATCATGTATGTTTGGACACTGATTGGTCAATATGAGCTCATAAGGAAGTTGATTCCCAGGGGAATCACAGTGGAGTTAATAACCCTGCAGTCAACCCAGGCACAAACTTCAGATTCAGATCTGGCTGCAGTGCACAAACCACAGACTCCTCTTCTGCTCTTATCAGCTGTATCCAGTTAGTATTTGTTCATATAACTGCAGAGGAGGACTTCATTAGGAGTGGTGAGTCAGATTCAACTTCTCTATTTAACATTTCAAATGTATCTTTTTTCTTTCTTCTTATCATTAAAAGCAGATATTACAGCTAAACCCGTCGTCTCAGATGAATAATCAGGGATTGTTGTTGATCGTGGTTGTGTGAAATGATTTTCAGAGAAGGTTAAAACAGCTGGAGCTCCCACGATGGCTCCCTCCAGCAGCTTGATCCTGCTGCTGCAGCTCCTGAGCTGCATATCAGCCGGTCTGGCCTGTCACTGTGACAGATACCCGTGGACCCCCTGGACCGCCTGCTCGAGGTCCTGCAACCACGGTACTCGGAGCAGACAAAGGTGAGACGGCACATGCATCCGTGCTCCATATACAGAGAAGGTACTGGTGAGATGATGTTAGCAATGCTATACTGAGTAATGATCTTTTCTCTCCTGATTTAATCAGTTTAACTGAGAACCTAATGCAGCAGTTCATGCATCCAAATGAGATTTCCATGTCTCTTCAACAGGCGCATTAACTATGATGACTATTACTGGAAGAACAGCTGCCACCAGATGTGTGTGCATTATGACACGGGCGCATGCAATGACCATGCATGTCCGATAAACTGCATTCTGACAGAGTTTAGCCCGTGGTCTGACTGCTCGCCCTGCGCCAAGAAACAGGCAAGGAAGACGCGATCACACCAAAGCATGCCTTCGCTGTTGTGTTATTTCATCCATGCTTACACATTCCATGCAGGGTTTTGGTGTCAGGTGTATCCAGACATGAAACCTAAAAGTGGATGAACAGATCACAGTCAGAAAATCGTAGAAAATACCAGGAAGATTGCAAAAGGCCAGGAAAGAACAAGAATCAGGCGAATTATCGTCCCCCAGAAAGAAAGAAATGTGTGTGATGAACTTCGCCTGCTGGCAACGTATTAGAAACCTGTTAGAAACCAGGAAAACACGTGGTTGGGTTGTTACAGCCGCGTCACGTCTGCACAAAATGCATCCTGGCAGAAAGGCTAACTCAGATTAGCTTCTTCAGTTCAGAAAAGAGAGTAACGCCCAACCTGCAGGATGAAAACGGTAAGACTTTTCATGTCTTTCCGCAGTTAATTTCATGTCATGGCACACTGGCTGCAAGAGTAAATGCATATCTGTGATGTATCTTCTTTGATTCTAACCCCAGTTTCTCCAGTTTCAGCTGCCATGTTCAGCTCAAGGAGTAGTCGGTGCTTGGCTAGATTCTAATGTCATTTAATTTAAAGACTCTCTTATCCTTTTGACATAGTTTCGTACTCGGTCTATTGAGAGAGCGTCCCAGTTCGGAGGATCAGCCTGCAGTGTGGAGTTGGCAGAGGAGAGGCCCTGTTATCCCTCCAAAGAGTGCAAGTTACCATCCATTGACTGCAGAGAGAAATTCAAGTGTGGAAATGGTGAGTCCTGCTCTTTCTTCTCTAATATTTAGTTATTTAACTTTATTTTCTTACACCACCAGAAAAAGTTTTGTTTTTCTCTGAACACAGACTTTGCCATAAGTTTTCATAGACACACTAAAAAAGGTTTCTCCTGCTGCAGGGCGCTGCATTAACGCCACACTAACATGCAACAAACAGAATGACTGTGGAGATAACTCCGATGAGAGGGACTGTAGCAGCTTCACAACCGTATGCCCAGCTGACAAGGCAGTTGCCCCCGGGCTTGACCTGGTGGGAAATGGGTAAGCTAATGGTGAATATGGCAGGAGAACACGGCCCTGTAGAGACATTGTGTCACTGCATTGAACAGATCAGAGTGTGGATGCAAAACTAGTTTCTCCAGCTAGACTCAGACAAAACTGAAATCATTGTCTGTGGCCCACAGAAACAAAGAGAAAGTGTTATCAGTCACCTTGAGAGTCTCTCTCTGAAACCTAATAATCAGGTTAGAAATCTGGGGGTAATATTAGACTCAGACCTGAACTTTAACAGCCACATTAAATAAAAAACATCAGCAGCTTTTTACCATCTAAAAAACATGGCCAGAATCAAAGGAATAGTGTCTAAACCAGACTAATCCATGCGTTTGTCTCACTGGGCTCTAAACGGGCCGTAAGACAGCTGCAGGACATCCAGAACTCTGCTGCTCAAGTCTTGACTAGAACCAGGAAATACGACCATATTAGTCCAGATCTCAGGTCTCTGCACTGGCTTCCTGTCGCTCAGAGAATAGACTTTAAAACAGTTCTGCTCGTGTACATCTCTGACATGTTAGAGCCATATGAACCAGCTGGGACTCTGGGGGGGGGGTCTCCTGCTGGTGTCCAGAGTCAGGACTGAACAAGCTGAGGCTGCCTTTCAGGTTTATGCTCCTAAAGTCTGGAAAAGTCTTCCAGAAGATGTGAGACAGGCCTCAGCTCTGTTTAAATCCAGGCTGAAAACAGTTTATTTAGCTGTGCAAATGACAACTGAAAGTATTTATCTGCACGCTTCGCTTTTAATTGAGTTAATTAGTGATTATTTTTATGTTTTAATGATTTTATTTTCCTTCTTGTGATTTTATGTAGCTGTAAATCCCTTTGAATTGTGCTCTACAAATAAACCTGCCTTGCCTAATGTCGATCAACATTTTGAAAATGTTCATGCAGCCCTCACTTTGCGCCTGGCTCAGTGGATGAAGCCATCTAAAGTCAGACGTAAAGATGTAGACACCTTTTGTTTATTTACGTTATAAATTTGATCTGACATTCATTTATTGAGATAAACTATCTCTTTTACAAGGGAGTGCTGGCAAAGACAGAAAACCACACATATAGGCCACAATCAGGGTACATGTACAGTAATACCAGCAAATCCCTGCAATGGTGGCCTCACCGTATCAACCACATCTTGTGATACCCTTAAAGACTTAAAGTTCAATAGACATACAAGATCTGACTCCACCTTGATGTGTGTTGAAGGTTTGATGCTCTTGCGGAGGAGCCGAGGGGAGCAGTGCTCGACAACATGTTTATGGGAGGAACTTGCACCATCAAGAGGCCCCGAACCTTAAACACCTACCATCGCGTTCCTCACAACATGGAGAGCTTTGAAATTAAGGTAGTCATTGGTTTTGTTGTCCTGCATTCACTGACCAGATGTTTTCACTGACCGGAGAAGCCATCGGCCAGTTATCACAGAGTTCTACATCTAATCGCCCTAATCAACCTTATATAGGAATGACCAAGGGATTACATTGTAATAAGGGGGTCTTGCCTAAGGACCCCTACTGGAGGTAATACCTTTCATGCAGGGGATTTGAACCCAGGTCTCCCACATGGAAGGTGGCAATCATACCACTACACTATCCAGCCCAATATTAGTCATGTAAGACGGCTGAAACCACCCGCTGTGGCAGTAAGCTGCAGCATGACATCTAGATTTTTGTTGCTGCCAACTTCCTCACCTGTCAGCAAATGAGGAAGCGCTTCATGTAGAGCTTGTGTTTCCGGATTAATTCAATTTTCAGGTAAATACTATGCCTGCAGTTGATGTATAATGAATATATTTTATATTGTCTTTCTTCTGACTTTTATCTCATTTTTAGAACCAGAACAAATGAGGTCTGAAGGATTATAACAGTCAGAGAGTCCAGTCACAATTCATGATGTGTAGAAAATAAGGAATGCAGGAACATTAAAAAAAAAAAGGCAGCTGCAATAACAGTCCCATTTTCTCCAGAATTAACTCCCTTTTATTTGTAAGATAGAGAACAAATATTTCTTCCATTAAGCAGATCAAGTAAATTATGTTGCAAGCTATTTGTCACCTTTGCTTCGGCCCTTGGGTATAATTCCAAGAAATAAGGAAGTAAATCAAGCCCCGAGTCTCAGAGCTTGAACAGGAAAGTCCTTTTCAGAGGAGTTTTTGGGCCAAACCAAAAAAATGTTGATTGATTCTCTCCAGCAAGAGTCCTGGAATCCTCTTTAAGAGTTTGGATTAAGGTAACAAAGTAGAGCACAACCAAATTGAGTGAAGGAATTTGACTGACTTTAAAGGCACATTTCTTTCGCTACTGCCATGTTCATTTCTCAGTTTCTGTCTAATGTAAATAAGATAAAACATAGATAAAGTTAAAAGTGAAACAATTTAGTATTTCATGAAAAATATTAGCTCATCTTGAATTTGACGGCAGCAACACACCTCAAAATAAGTTGGGCCACTGGGTAGCATCGCCTCTTCCTTTAACAACAGTCTGGAAACATCTGGGAACTGATGAAAGTGCTGCACCTTTGGGAGAGAAATGCTGTTCCACTCGAGTCTGATATGGGATCGAAGCTGCTCGACAGGCCTTGATCTTCTGTGTTGTAGTTTGCATTTTATGATGGGCTTTTAGTTGGTCAGCCCTGCACCTGGATTCTTTTAGTACAAAACAGAGCTGTTGTAATAGATGCAAAATGCCTTCCCTCAGCAGCACATACCCCATGTTTTTTATTTTTAACAGATTAACATCCAGTTTTCATTTTTGTCCGTGTCCCATAGAAATATCTCCAGGTTCTTGGAACCTTTTAATGTTATGATCGACTGATAATGGAATATTCCATTTTTTTACAATTTCATGTTGAATAACAAGCAATGGGAATCGTTAAGAATTTAGCAAATCCGGTTCCATTATCGATATCACTTATCGATTCGGTCCCTTATCGATTCTCTTATCGATTCTCATCCAGTTAAATATAGTACAAATGGCTTTGGTTGCAGTAACACTTTAATTTCAAATATGCACCAACATTTTTCACTCAACTTCAACTAAATCAAAGCTGGCTTAAGCTGAAACACGGGAACTTTTTCAAATGAACATTGTTGCAATGATCAACTTTTGCACAATAACAGTTTTTGTGCAGAAACATTAGCATGTTTGCCTTTTCAGGAAGGATACGACACCTTTCGGGACTTAAGGTGTCCTCGTTAACAATCAGATGGAAATTATTCTTACAGTATGTCGCCATCATTATTACAGCAGGGCTCTGAAGTGACATGGGTCTTGTCATTACTCACTCATCTTTAGATCTTTGCTAGCTGGCCAAGCAGGTTAATACGCTGTAGATAATTGTTGTGCATCAAGATCATAGTCTGATGGACCGCTGCTTGTGCTTCTGTTGGAGGGAAGTATCTTCCAGGAAAAAATGGCAATAGATTTAGTTGATTTCGACTTTGTTCCAGTTGGCTGCCCTGCCTCCTAAACACTGAAGGTACTTCTTGCTCGAATTGTGAAACTCTCACTTGTGGAGAAACTCAGTCCAAGTGAACACTTGATGTAAGTTATGCTCATGACCCGCCTGAAACTGGTCAGGCAAGTTTACTCTTTTCCATTGCATCAGTTTAACTTTTAATCATCAGAATCTTATAGTTTGTTTCATAATCATAGTTTTTCAGACATTAGATGTCATTAGAACTCATTATTATGTCAGTGAGGCAGATACAAAACAGTAAAATCATAAAAATCATTCACACACAAAGTCCATTATGTTGATTGGAATGAATTTAACTTAGAGACTTATACAAAGGAGAACTGTTTTGTGTTGCTGATATATTTGTTGCTGTTTAGGTTGGCGTGCTGGAGGATTTCAGCACTGAGCCCCAGGCGGTGCACAGCGAGCCCATCAATTTGAAGTCCAGTTCATCGTCTACAAGCTACGGTCCAAATCGAAACGACTTTCTCTTCATCCTCTTTCTTCTCCACAAATCATCTCGCTCACGGATCAGCTCTAACAAGGCTGCTTTCGAAGCCTCCAAGAAAAAGGTGGCCGATGCAGTCATCAAATGTCACACAGTATATACAAGCGCCATCATGCATGCACGTTTCTTTTCACATGCACAAATTCTGATGGTTGCACCTGCAGTACGAAGTCTCTTTATTTCCTGCTCTTTGCTTTGAAGGACTCCAAATTTTTCCGAGTGCATCAGATTCTTCCCGTGTCCACATTCAAAGTGAGGGACACGGACGACCTCGTCCTTTCACTGCCTTTCCTTGAGTTCCTCCACGCTCTTCCCCTTGAGTACAACTACGCACTCTACAGGGAAATCTTCCAGCGCTTTGGAACACACTACCACAGCTTAGGGAGACTGGGAGGCCACTATGACCTGCTGTACCAGTACAGCAGAGAGGAGATGAAGAGTTCAGGTACGGCAGTTTGTCACAGCCTGGTCAGGTAGTGTAACCAAAAGGTTGAGGCATGTAAGCCTATGACTGGAAAGCAGTCGGTATAAAGGAAACTAGAAAATCTCGCTGGAGTTCTTTTGTTTCTTGAATGCTGTGCACTCTTCCCCTCTGACAGGTGAAACTGAAGAGCACCTCACAGGCTGCCTTAAACGAGACAGCACCTTTACCGTCATCCTTTACTCTGAACACAGCAGTGTATCCCGATGCACTAACAACAAGATGACTGAAAAATATGAAGGTTCCACCAAAAGTCTTCCAGAAATAATGCTTTCCAGATTTCAGTGTTACTGCCTCAGTTTGCTTATTTCCATTCCATTTCCTTTGTCCAGGGTCATACATTCAGGCATCAGAGAAGTCTTTCTCCATGGTAAAAGGAGGTCGATCCAGAGAGGCAGCAGCTCTAGCCTGGGAGAGACAGGGCTCTTCTCCGGACAAAATATCCTTCAAGAACTGGGCCAAGTCCGTCATCGACAACCCTTCTGTGGTTGATTACCAGGTTAACTTTGGAGTTCCTCGCTAAAAGCATCCCAGAAACATCTTCTCTGTCATCGTTTTGGAAAGCTGATATCTGTTTGTGTTTGTCCAGCTGCTTCCCATCATAGATCTGGTACGAGGAATTCCCTGTGCCGTCACAAAGAGGAGGCACCTGAGGAGAGCCATGCTGCAGTACCTGGAGGAGTTTGATACCTGCAAGTGCGCCCCATGTCCCAACAACGCTAAACCAGTTCTCTCTGGCACCGAGTGCAAGTGTGTCTGCCAGGCTGGCACCTTCGGGACCAACTGTGAGAAACGGGCTCCTGACTACACCGCAGGTAAGCACGGTGCCTGCTAGTTTAAGTCATGAGAACTGGGTGATAACCAGGAAAAGTAGTCAAAACTTTCTAAAATCCAACAAAAACTTTTATTTAAGCGACACAGGTTTGAGGGAATGATCAGTGTTTTCACAGACCAACTTCAGTCAGCAGATTATCTATATTATGCTATATTATGGTCACTGGAAATAGAAGGTTCTAACTCTGCATTTTATTCAGTTTCTCACCTTTTTTAAGAATTGGGGTCTCCATCCACGCTGAATTTTCCATCTCAGCTTACCTTTCTCCTTGGTGTTTGTTAGCAAACTGTCAGAAAAGTTTGCTTATTATCATTATATAAAAGTCACAGCCAGAGAGGCCATTTCATATCAAAACTCCACAAGGAGAAGTTGGGAGACAAAGAGAACTGTGTGTTAAGAAGGAATGTTGTCTCCCCACTGATCCTTATCTTTATAGCTCCCCAAATAAGGAGATGCCTCCAAACTCAGGAGATATACCAGACCTGGGCATATAGAGATTTGTATGTATGTGTCACCAAATAAAAGAGCAAGGGAGGCAACCACTCGTTGGAGAACTCTTGTGAATCTGCAGAGAGAAGGTTCGTGTGTTGTTCTCCCCTTGCAAGTAAAATACTGAGGCCTCTGAGGGTTTTCTTGGTTTCATGCCATTGTCTGTGAGTTAATTTTTCTAACACAAACACAGGACATGTGCTAACGATGCTTGTGATATTTTTGTTTCTCAGAAACGATGTGATTTAATTAATTTAAGTCCAATGAAATGATGGAAGTGATTCTCAGTCGCTGTTCTGCTTCATTAGTTCTACCCTCTGGATTACACAAACTATTTTTAGCTCCATTAGTGGTGGCTACACTCCAGAACTTTACTTTTTGTGCACTGTGAACACTGTGTGAGCTCAGCCTTTCGAGCCAATGCTCCGTTGATACCAACAACTAAATCTGACCAGGTTTGGAAATGCTTATTCTGAAATGTGTGGTGTGTGACTTCCACAGAGGCAGTGGATGGTTACTGGAGCTGCTGGGGGGCATGGAGTAAGTGCGGAGCCTTTATGAGGAGACATCGGACGAGGCAGTGCAACAACCCTGCCCCCCTTAAAGGAGGCCAAACCTGCGAAGGTCCAGACAAACAAGATGAGCCGTGTCACGTCTCCCTTTTCGAAAAGTAGGATGAACAAAGACCATTGGTGCATGTTAATTTGTGGAAAACAAGTCGGTTGAACGTGGGGTTCGCTGCTCTGCTTCCTTTGTCCTCTGCAGACAAGACTCCTGTGACAATGATGACGACTTCACTGTCGGCTGGAAGGATGAGCTGCCTCCTGGTGTGAAGGGCTGTCTGAGGCCAAAGAGGCCTGCCAACAGCTTCCTCAGGGTAAAATCGTACACTAAAATAATGCTTACTGCTGGTATTTTAATGAAATTTCATGCGGAAGCGTGTTACAGTCATTGTAAGAAATGTTTACGGTACTGTGCACAAGTGCTTGAATGATTCATAGGTCAGTGACTAACAAAAAAATCCTCAAAACATGGCTGAAAAACAGTGAAAAAATAGTCAGAATGAAACTGTTAAAAGACCTTCGCAAAGCCGGAAGAACAAGCGTTAAAGACCACTTTGAAAGGTTACAGGAAAGGCTCAAGACTCATATTTCAGACGTTAAGCATGATTTCCAGGGTGCATATTTACACTTTTCTTGTGCTTAATAATTTCCCCTCCAACAGAAAGCGAAACCGTATTACAGCTTTGGTGAGGATGAGGAGTTCCAGTGCTTCACTGGATTTGACCTCGAGGGTTTTCAGTTCATCAACTGTCTTCCTGATGGAACCTGGAGTGAGCCGACAGGAGAATGCACCAGTAAGTCTGTTTTTTGTGCAATATTTAAACTTATTTGGCATCTATGTGTTGGGATTATCTCGTTGATTTCTTCACCAGGACACGTTTCTGCACTTAAGATCCTTAACATCTGGCCTCCTTTAACCTTCAGGGAAATACTGCCCTTCTCTAAAGATTCCTGATGACATGACGCTGTTCCCCACCAAAGACATTTACAAAGTGGGTGATTCTGTGGGTTTGAACTGCAAAGCTAGTGGCCTAATACCAGCGCCAGCAGGCTTTTACACCTGCAACCGCCTTCTCACCTGGGACCCTCCATTACCCGCTGACCTACGCTGCACTGATGGTACGGTAGCACCTCGTATCGAGCGTTTTTCCTGAGTTTGAAATTCTGGTATCAGACTAAGACCAAAAAAGTGGAGCACATCAGTCCAGCTGTGAGGTCTTTACACCGGCTGCCGGTCCATCAGAGGATAGACTTTAAAGTTCTGATGCTGGTCTATAAAGCTCTGAATGGTCCAAAATACATCAGTGACCTCCTGACCCACCATGAACCTCCCAGACCCCTCAGGTCATCTGGATCCGGTTTTTTATCAGTTCCCAGAGTCAGAACCAGACCTGGAGAAGCTGCATTCAGCTTCTATGCTCCACATGTCTGGAACAAACTCCCAGAAAGCCTCAGATCAGCTGAAACTCTCAGTATTTAAGTCCAGGTTGAAAACATCTATTTTCAGCTGCATTTGAATAAGTTTGAGTTTCAAAACGGAATCATATTTTAACTCCTGACTTTATCTTTCATATATATAATTTATCTATTGTTCCTATTTCTTTCTTTTGCTTAAATTTTAAATCATGCTTTTTATATATTATTTCTTCTGTTTTAATGTCTCTGTAAAGCACTTTGAATCACCTTGTCGTTGAATTGTTCTGTACAAATAAACCTGCCTTGCCTTGCCTTGCCTTGCCTTGCCTTGCCTTGCCTTGCCTTGCCTTGCCTTGCCTTGCCTTGCCTTGCCTTGCCTTGCCTTGCCTTGCCTTGCCTTGCCTTGCCTTGCCTTGCCTATCATGACAGCTGTGTTAAGAACAGCGATGCTCTGATCGGCTGGAGGGGAAGCCTTCGATCGATCAGAACAAAATGCAAACTAATGCTAACTAAGGTTTCCTGTGTTTCCTGAGCGTAGAGGAGCCGTTTGTTCCTGATGGTCAGTGTGGTCCAGGGCAGAAGCTCCAGGGCTCTCGCTGCGTTTGTATCGAACGGGAGAGCTGCCTGTAAGTTTTCAGCATTTATCTGAGCATTTATCTGAGCGTGAAGCACCATCACGGTCTAAAATCTATTATTTGAGACATATAAGACATCTTGAGTTAGTATTAAATGTGTGGCCAATGTTGAATATTTGCCCAGCAACCATCTGACCTTTGAATCTACTCGTGTGCGCAGCTCAAGTCCAGAGACTCTCTGCATCCTGAACGTGGACCTTGGTGTCGCCGTGTCGATGTCCCTCTGCTCCTTCCAATCTGGCCGTTGCCACGGTGATCCGCTCTTTTTCATCAGCGAGAGCAAGTGTGATCCGGCGGATGTGAACAAGCTGGAGTGGGCCATGTTCAGGGCCCAGATGTCCTCCAAGAGCTCCCTTCACGTGCCCTGCAGTCTTGACACATGTTACGACTGGGAGACCTGCTCCGGTGAGTTTGTTCAACAACAGATTTCCACTTTAGTTCCACTTGGAGTTCTTCATGAATTTCCTTTGATAGTTTATTATGTTTGATAGTTAACAATAGCTTAATTCTGTGTAGTTAAACCTCTTGTAATAAAGCTGCATTAGATGTCTCCATGAGCAGAAATTAGGTTTGATGTAAAATGTTTGAGGCTAAAATGAATTCATGTGTTTTCAGATTTGAATCAGTGTCAGTGCAAAGGTCCTCGTAACTGCCCCAGATCCGACCAGGAGCAGACGTACTGCGTGAAGGTGGCGAACACCGAGTCGATGCGTAGCCTCACCCTCTGCTTATTGGCCAGCGCCAAATATTCCGGCCATAACTTTGAAATTGTCAGCGAGGGACCCTGCCCGACCAGATGAGCAGTAAAAGACGGTCACATTGTTTGAAATGCTTACGATTCACTCACTTTTTATTTTTAAACACAACCTTTCTGACACTTAGAAGTTGCAAAATGTGAAATAAACAATACATAAGACAGGAGACATAAAACATGGGTGTGCATAAGTATCCCCCCCCCCACAAGGACGGCTGCAATGTGTCTTTCTAAGCACATCTTACCACTGGAATCTATCCTCATTCCTGAAAGAAATCTTCAAGAAAGTGTCTATATTTAGTGCCTTCAACCTTTCCTTCAGTTATATGACAAACATCCCCACAGCATGATGCTGCCACCACCTTATTTCGCCACATATATCCTTTAGTAAAAGGATTTAATGGAGCGCTTCAGGATATTTTCAGGAGGTTTTTCTCATATTCATTCATAAGCAATTCAACCCTAAGCTCTATTTCTTCTAAGTTTTGTTCCCGACCTGTTTGGAAAGTTTTTTGGTCATCGTTGTGCCGCTTGGTTCGTGATGTTAGAGTTTCAAAACAAAAGGGACATCTTTCGGTGTTTTAACTTTACGTGACCAGTTTAGACCATGTTTTGTCAGACCTTTACATAACATCATAAAACATGTACATTTAAGATGTAAAATGCATTTAAGGAGACTTGTGCAGGGCAGTGTACGGGTTAAAAGTCCGAGGGACTCACAGCTGAAGCACTTCTTCTGCTTGTATTTGCTTCAAATGATTGACAGCTGTATCACAAACTATCCGGTGATTGACGTAAAGTCAAAGACAGAAGAATGTGTTGCTTAAAATGTTCGCAGGTTGAATTAAAAGAGAGTTGCACAGTAGCCAGGGAAGAGAATTTTTCACCATCCAAATCAACTCAAACCTAAACATGACAGAAGTTTGAGCAAACGCTGTGTTTTAATTTTTTTTTTTAATATATATATTAACCACAGCAAGATTTGTGTTAGGAGGACCCGGTCTTTGGTTACCGTGGTTACGGTTTGAGTTTTTTTCGAGGGCAAGGGAAGCAAAGGAAGCTTTTTTAGGGTTAAATAGGCCGCTCATAACTTCACTTCACATGATCCCACTTTTAAAAAAAAGTCACTTTAACACTTTAAGACAGTCCAGTTTGCTCTTATAACGCTTTCTTCTCCGTCAGCTCTTGAAACTGCCAATTTGTGCCATTTAGACCCATCTGTCACGTCAAAATAATGAGTACACTGTAAACCGTTTGAACCGAGAGGTAGAGTAAGATGATTCAGTGTCCCGGAACATTAAACTAAATACGGTTGAAGCTTTAAAACTATATGACCGTATTGGATAATTGCTGAAATCGATTATACAATTCGCACATAACAAATCTCATGATGTCTGACATCCAGTAAGTGACATGAAACTTCTACAGTTGCAGCTGCTTAATTAAACTGACTGAATAAATTCAGCGCTTTTTCTTTCAGTTACTTTATGCAAACAAAGATCGATGAAAATGTGGCTGATATTTGAAGTTCCTCCTCATAACTATGATGCTCAAACCTTTAAACAACAGCTTTTAGTGTGATGAACAGATCCATGAAGTCTTTTTTTGTCCATAAAGTCTAAATGCAGGCACAGAGTGGAATATTTACAGTCTGAATGTGTTTCACGTGTAAGAATAAAGATACAAAAATGCAAAAAGTGACTGTTTCTTTCCCTTTTTTCCCCTTCTTCTCAGTCTTTGAGTCTAAGGAGGGAAAATCAAAAAGAATTCTTGTCATATTCAGTACAGACCACCATTTTAAGATGGAGCTCCAGAATAAAGTGGAACACATTGAAAAGGCACATCGCATGTTCTGATAGCCGCTTTTTTTCACCTCAGTCGATAGGTGGAGGAACTTGTATCGTCCTCGATTGATCGGTCGATAAGAAGAGAAACTAAAATCAGGAGATCCGAAACTATTCCAAAAAATGTTTTAATCATTTTCTACAACAAAAACTGACAAAACATTAACTGAGACGTCCTCAAACATCAGTGCACCACAACAAACACAGCGTTAGACAATTCTATTTACAATAAAAAAGAAATAAAATAACCGCCTTCTTCACTCTGGACAGGCATCGATGCTGATCACTTCGATTTGCTCGCCGGCGCACCGCCTGGCCCCCACCTCACATTCTGTCATGTTCACGGAGGCGCCGTCACCGCCGGATCGGACGCACAGGGGGGGGCTGTCTTTAGGGCATTCTGATGCATTCTGGCAAATGCATTTTCTTCCAGGTTCTACAGTAAAAAAAAGAAAGAAAAACGACAGGTTGAAAGATTTGTCCACTGTTTTGCTTTTCAACCAGGGCTGAGACAGAAACGTCACATTGTGTTCAGACGTTACAGATACCTTGACAGATTGTCCCTGGCTGGCAGTCGTTGCAGGATGTGAACGTCTCCTCCGACCTGTCACAGTCTCCGTCACTGGTCAACGTGAAGCTCCGTCCTAAACACCGCAGAGCTCCCAGCTGACAGACTCCTAATAAGCGGGGTGTGGGCTGTGATGTCACCGTGGCGCACAACTGAAGCGAAGCCCTGGAAGAAGATTCATTTGGAGAAAAGCGCAGCATTTTAGAGTTTTTGTCTTTGTAGCAAAGACAGAAATAATAAATAATTCCCTGAAATCATACTCACGGGCACTGAAACGGCATTTTACAAACACACCCTCGTTTTCCCACGTTCTCCCACACTTTACACCTCAGGCCGTTCGGAGGCTGCGGAGCTGTGGTCGCTGAGAAGAAAATAATTTGGAGTTCCGTGAATTGGAATTGATTGTGTCACAATGAATTGGCTGCAATTGGCCTGTATCTTTGAAGCGCTTTGAGATGATATTTGTTGTGATTTGGCGCAATAAAACTGAACTGAACTAAATTGAAATGAAGAAGATGGGTCTTTGTTCACCCCAACAGAAACTACAGCCGTTCACAGCGAGATATAATTATATAAAAAGAAAGAAAGAGAAGAGCTTTACTATTCCAGCATCAGAATTTAGACAAACCTGGCAACTTTATAGAAGTGGAACAGGATTAAATATCTAGCAGCTAAAATGCTAAATATTCCCTCGATGCTTGGTTTATGGATGCTGTTTTCACCCTCGTGTGCTGAAGATTGACATTTCAAAAGCGGGCACACTAGATGCTTTGGTGGTTTCGGCCTGTCCTGCTTCTCCTGATTTACGTCAAACTTATAAAACCTGGTTTGCACAGACCGACCCATCCAAACCCAACAAGGTACAGCTACTGGAACTGTTTCATGAACATTTCAAAGTGAAACAGGGAACTGTCAAATTGCACACTGCACCTCCTTCACCAGCTCGTACAGGGGGCTGAGCTGGGAAACAAGTTCACAGCTTATTAACGTTCATTTAGACAAGAGGAAAAAAGAGCTTCAGCCTTTTAGAAAAATATTATGTATGTAGCAGTCAAGTGTGGTTTTAGGTTGGTAGTTTTTAGATTTATAGATTGAAGCTCTGTGGTGACTTTCAATCGTTTATCTTTGGCTCCAAAGACAATTACCACAGTTTTGTTTTTGTTTAGCTGGAGGAAGTTGTGGCACATCCACTCATTAATCTCCTCAATGCATTTACCTCTACAGGCCCTCGGTCTCCTGGTGACATTTTAATATATATCTGTGTGTCATCTGCATAGCTATGGTAGTTTATTTGGTTGTTTTTTATAATCTGTGCCAGTGGGAGCATGTAGATGTTAAACAGAAGAGGTCCCAGGATGGAACCTTGGGGAACTCCACATGTGATTCTCATGTAGCAGTCAAGTGTGGTTTTAGGAGACTTTCCCAGCAGTAGAGAGTGCATCTCCTGATTTATGTCAAACTTATAAAACCTGGTTTGCACGGACCGACCCATCCAAACCCAACAAGGTACAGCTACTGGAACTGTTTCATGAACATTTCAAAGTGAAACAGGGAAGCTAAGATCATTTGGTTATGTTTGCATATGCATAGTGTGCTTCCTCTCTGACTTCTTCTCCTCTACGATCCAGAGCTATTTTCCCTGTAGAAAGATCAAAGCTGAGGTTCAGAGATACTGAAACTGCAGTCAGTTCGAGCACCTGTAACTACCACAAACACTTATGGCACTGTGATGATGTCACAAATTCCCACAGTTCAGCGAGACGGCCACAGGTTTAAGGTACACAACAGTGACAGTGAGCTTATTCTGCATGTGCTATACCTGATTCACAGTGAATATCGTTGGGAGAAGGAGACCACTGCAGACTGGAACTGCACATAATCTCTGAGACATCACCGTTCAGCACCCAGCCCACGGGACAGGACAGGGACACATGTTCTCCAATCTCATACACGGTCTTGGTGGGCGTTGCTTGAACCAAACTGTTGACTGTAGGAATCTCACAAGTGGCAGCTGGAACAAGAATAAAGGAATTTAGAATAACAGGAAGCCAAACGAACAACGACATGCTTTATGTGCGAAGACAACCTCACAGTCATGGCAGCAATTTATGACTTCATGATTGTCTAATTTGCCACTAAGCATCTTGTCTGTATCAAATATCATATGGACTAATTAGATTTGACCCACACAGATCATCCACAAGTTCGGTAACAACTTCCCTGGATCTTTTACGGTAAGTAGTTTTAGACGTACAGTAAAATGGTGAGTTTTGGTTGTTTTTTGAGGTGTAGACGTACATTTACAAACCCTCGCTCCCGCGCTCCAACTCTGGTCTTCATGACATTGGACTTCAGCAGTTCCAGTGAGGTAATACCCCGGTATGCAGGTGTAATCCACTCTGTCTCCAACTGTGTAAAAATCTTTAGGATTCTGAGAGAAAAACCAACCAACCATCATTTCTCTAGCCTTTACAAGGTTAAGGAACCTTTTTGGGCCACATGCAAGACACTGCAGGCTCAAAAAAGCTGATATCCTCACCCGAATGAAGCCATTCGACAGGTGCGGAGGGGATCCACAGGTTTTTGGTGGAGCTACAGAAAGACTAAAACACTGAGGCTCCATCGTCCTGAGAGCAAACATAAAAAAATAAGATGCCATAAGTACATCAACTGTCATTTCTGCTTGTTAAAATCTTTGATTTTACTGAAACTAAACTGTTCAGACTGGAGATGAAAATATATTTGAGGGAAATTGTAGTACAATTATATAAACTTTTAATAAATAGAAGGAAACTGTTATGGAAATCACGGTGACGCTTTCGTTCTTCTTCTAGAATGTAGATTAAATAAAATGTGACTGGTCATAATTATCCTGTGACAAAAGTACAATAGAAATCTACATTTTATACATAAGACTATTCATTTGGGATTAAATCATTCTCAAATTGCTATCCTACTGGATAAAAACAAGGGTTTGCGTGTCCTCACTGTAAGTATTGGATATCTGGGTCCTCGCAACGCTTCTCCTCCACCTGCAGCCCGATGCAGTGGAGGCCCCCTCCTCTAGGGGCAGGATTGTTGCAGCTTCGGGTCCTTGATCTTTTACCTCCAGAGCAAGAACCCCATGAGGACCAACAGCTCCAGCTACCATGGATAACCCCTGTGAGGATGAGAGGGAGAGATTCTCATTCTTGTCCTGCTTTCCCTCAGTGGGAGTCTGTCACACCAACAAAAGAAGGAGCCGCTTATCCTTTTTAATCATTTCATTCACCTCTGAATTATGCCCTGTCCAAACTTGCTGCTTTAGGCTAAATGCCTGTTCAAAATCTGGTCATTAACGGTCAATTATTGGTTGTTTACCTGCTTGTTCTCCGATCACAGTTCCTATATGGCAGGCCGCTCCGGAGGTTCCAGGCCGGCAAACGCAGCGACACTCGCTGCCCGTCACCAGCGGCTGGCCGTTGTTCTGGCAGGGCCGGCAGTGGCAGGGATGCTCCTCTGCCATGTACTCCTCTATGGCCCTTTTCAGATGGAGCTTCTTCAAACCTGCACACTGCACCTCCTTCACCAGCTCGTACAGGGGGCTGAGCTGGGAAACAAGTTCACAGCTTATCAACGTTAATTTAGACAAGAGGAAAAAAGAGCTTCAGCCTTTTAGAAAAATATTATGTATGCAGCAGTCAAGTGTGGTTTTAGGTTGGTAGTTTTTAGATTTATAGATTGAAGCTCTGTGGTGACTTTCAATCGTTTATCTTTGGCTCCAAAGACAATTACCTCAGTTTTGTTTTTGTTTAGCTGGAGGAAGTTGTGGCACATCCAGTCATTAATCTCCTCAATGCATTTACCAAGGGCCTCTACAGGCCTCCTTGGTCTCGTGGTGACATTTTAATATATATCTGTGTGTCATCTGCATAGCTATGGTAGTTTATTTGGTTGTTTTTTATAATCTGTGCCAGTGGGAGCATGTAGATGTTAAACAGAAGAGGTCCCAGGATGGAACCTTGGGGAACTCCACATGTGATTCTCATGTAGCAGTCAAGTGTGGTTTTAGGAGACTTTCCCAGCTGAAGAGAGTTTACAGTTCAGTTAAGTCTGATCTATATATCGCGCCAAATCATAACAAATGTTATCTCAAGGCCCTTTAGAGACACAGTCTAATTCAAGCCAATAACAATCCAATTCATTAGGTTTTCAGCTAGTTTACAGAGTTAACATCAACTAACTGGCTGATAATATGAGTTTTCTCAGTAACTATAAATATCCTAGGCCAGACAAGAAAGTACGCAGCAACATTAGCTGGGTTTCCATTGAGTAACTAAGCTAATCTTAAGCTAAACTTCTCTATTTGAGAGGGTGCAAAAAAGAAATGTGAATCACATGTTTCCACTGACTGGTTTGAGGTTGATTGTGGTGGTTACACTTTAGTAGAAGTTGCTGCCCTAACTGGAAACAGAACTAGAGGAAGAAAACACAACTGTGGTGGACATCCCCAAGAAGAAAATGGAAAGATGTCTTTCTATGGAAGTGCTTTAATCTCTTGGAATATCTGTGATGTTGTATCAGATCTGGGGAGACACCACTCAGTTACATGAGTTTATTGTTTACTGGTTCAGACTGGAAACAGCTGGTGTGTCAGATCATTTTAATCTTTGCAAGGTCAGAGGAAACAACAAAAGTGATTGTTGGGCTAAACAAAGGCTTGCTTGTTAAACCCTAAGGAGGTCTGACCTCGAGCCAGTGCTAACTCGACCTAACTCCAAACAGATTTTTTACTGATGCTCAAAATAGATAATCAATACCTATGAAACACCAAGGGCATATGTGGCTCCTACCTTCTGGTCTATAACATCAGGGAAGTCTCTGACAGATGAGGCCCAGTCACTGTACACCTGTCCGTTAGCTTCTGGGTTTTCCAGATCCAGAACAGAAAGAGCAGCTATGAAGGAAGCATCTCCGCCAAACACATTGATCTTAATGGGCAACTTGTTTACACCGTGTCCTGTGGAAAAATGGCAATCAAATCTGTTTTTTTTGTATAGTTTGACTTAATTTTTTTTATCTGATTTTATTTGAGTAATTTGAAAGTCTCAATATGGGAACTTTGACTCACTGGATTTGGATGCCAAAGCTTTTTTCAGTTTTTCACAGGTGATTTTGACTTTCTTAAAGAAAAGAAAGCGCTTCACCTTTCTCCAGCACCTTTGGTACTCTATATCTGTTGTGCCTGTATGCAAACAAGACGGATACAAACATTAATAAAACACTGCAGATGGCGTCATACCAAACAAAATGACAGATCTTTTGATGAACTTAGACTCTTGTAATATGCCACCACAACCTGGGCTTCACACCATCAATTAGTAAAAAAAAAAGATATTAAAATGTTTAAAGTTACAAATATCTAAGGTGTCATGTTAGTCAACACATTTTGAACTCAATGTTCTTGCAGAATATGTGTATATTTTAGAATAAGAGAACAAATTTTAGATGGATGTCTTTGAATAGATATATCTGTATATGTATATATATATTTACTCACTTAAAACACATCAAGGTTTATTTTGATAGATTTTTCCGTGAATGATTGATACATAATTGGATAAATGGATCTAAAGTTTGAAGTTTACAACAGAAAGAAGTTTGAGGTCAGGAAATTTGTTGTAAAATAATCAACAAGCATGAAAGTGACATTTGTATATCCTAAGTTTGTTATAATAAGCTGACATAATTCCCCTTTAGATTTAATGAGTTAAAACAGGTTATTTGGACATGTAAAACTTTTATACTAAAAGCAACAGTATTCACACAAAGAGTTCTTACTGCAGAATATGTGTATATTTTAGAATAAGAGAGATGTCTTTGAATAGATATATCTGTATATGTATATATATATTCTCACTTAAAACACATCAAGGTTTATTTTGATCGATTTTTCTGTGAATAATTGATACATAATTGGATAAATGGATCTAAAGTTTGGGGTTTACAACTGAAAGGTCAGGAAATTTGTTGTAGAATAATCCGCCAGCATGAAAGTAACATTTGTATATTGTATAAGTTTGTTATAATAAACTGACATAATTCCCCCTTAGATTTAGTAGTATGGTGACACTTTTATATTATCTGATTCAATTTTGCTGTTTTTTTTTGCGTTTACTGTTATTTTATTCTTTTGTACTTATTCTTTTCTTTATTTATTATCTGCTGTAAAGCACTTTAGTACCGAAATGGATTGTTGTAAAGGGCTGTATAAATAAATTACATTTACATTTACATTTAATTAGTTAAATCAGGTTATTTGGACATGTAAAGGTTTAATACTAAAGGCAACAGTATTCACACAAAGAGTTCTTACTGCTTGAAGCGAATGCCTGACGATCCATTTCTAATAAGCCTTGGTATTCGCCTCCAAGTGACCCTTCTGAGAGGTAGTGTGTGCCGTAAGTCTGCAGCAACTTTCGGTAAGCCGAGTAGTCATAGGTGAGGGGCAGTGAAGTCAAGGCCTTCCAGAAGGCCTCGGACAGAGTCAGGTACTGGGGGGCAGAGTTTTGAAACTGGGCCAGCTTCACTTTATTCTTCAAGACTATGAGTCTGTAAGCCTGGAGGACAATTAGGAAAAGACTGAATGTCATTTCTGTCTAATTTGAACACGTTTTAATGTCAGCAGTGATTTGTGAAGCAGATCAAGTTATACAGTCACCTTATCATCTGTGACCGTTTTGTGAAAGGTGCGCCGGTCATATCCCACCAGGGCGTTTGACTGGATGTGCTGCATGTAGGACCAGGTACTCTCATAGGACTCATCACTCTCTTCATTGTCCACTTGCACCTAAGATACAGACAAAGGCAACACACCTGAATAACCATCCTTAGGGCAGCTTCTGATATAATATTGCCTGTTTTGATCTTAGCCTCTAAGACCACATTGATGCAAAGTTGTTCGCTCACCACCTCGATCCAGGCTCATGTACTCAACAACAGTAGCAACAATGTGGACTGCAGTGAAGGCTTTTGCAGATAATCATTGGCCCCAAAGAACATATGTTAGAGTATGTGCACACTAAACACATTTCTATGCATTTGCACCTTTAATCCCCAAATAAACGCAGTTTTTGACACTTTTTTTTCGGAAAAAAACACCTTCCAGGATGAAGGTTTTCACTGACTGTAATGTTTATGTGCCAGCTGGTAACCGGGTTTATTTTGCAACATAAGATTGTGTCATTGGTTTACTGTTAGAACATATGCCGATCTCCCCTCTGTCGGCATGGCAATAGGGACTTAGCCAAGATAGCTCTGGTGCTAACTTTGTTAGCAAGACTTTTTTGTATGTTTTGCACATAAATGTGCAGTTGCATAACAGAGTACACTGCTACAGAAAACAACACAGATAACAATGCCGACGTTGACCTCTATTGGTGGGACAGCTTTGAGAATATGGTGTTTTTCCCTGAGAAAACTTTTCTTGGACATCGTTTTTGCAACTGACCGAGCTGCTTCGCCCACACATTGAAGGGCAGGAAACTGTAATGAGGTCACCTCTTAAAAAAGCTGCATGCACTCAGTGCTTCAATTGTGTATTTTCAAGTGGATGGATCTTTCTTTTTTCGTAAACGTGTGATTTTTGGAAAATGGAGGGTAGAAAAACATATTCTTCTGTACTTAGCCGTACTGACTTTTGGTGTTTCTGAAATACCGGCATGAGCTATTTTTATGTGTTCGAGCCAACTTTTCACAACTTTTGGATGGACGGGACATACTCCCCTCACTAATAGTGTTTGATGACACCATTTTTCACCAAAGATTCACTCTTCTTATGGCTCCCCTCTGAGTAGTTTTTAGCTTTGCTTGTCCATCAGAATTTGTTTCCGATTCTCCAAACTGAGGAGACAGAACTCTGACTATTGTCTACTGAAGATGAGACAGATAAGATGGCTCATAAGCACAATCTCACAGGATCAAACTGACAAGATGACTAATGGTAAAACTGTAATATTTGCAATTTTTTCTTTTAGATTTAAAAAATCCATGAAAGCAAATTATTAACTATTAACTATCTAGTTAAACCACAAAAAGTCAGTATTTTTATTTACTGCAGAGTTGCTCCTTTGACTCACCTCAAAGTTGTATTTGAGTATATTCTGTGGCAGTCTATATGTCACTTTGTGGTCCCCGCTGTAGACTTTCCTGCACTGCCCTCCAAAACTCAGAGTGTTGATCACGCCTGCTTTCAGTTTCCCTGTCAGCACGTCGTACCTTTGAGACAATACAATAAATGCTTTCATTAACTTTTATCTAACAGGTTTTCTGCTCCTAACTTCATGCTCTGGTTAACACGCTGCTATTAGGCAGTAAATTCACGGTTGCAGTAACTACTAACCCTCTGCCTGTGAAGTCAGAGTTAGGAGGTGTTTTGGCAAGATCACATGAGTACTGGCTGTCGTCTTGGTTACAGTTTCGTTCATCCAGACCATCCTCACAGTCCTGGTCTCCATTACACACCAAGGATTGGCTGATACACTGACCTGCATCAGGGTTCAGTAAAACAGTCTTTACTACATATTGTAGGCAGCAGACAGGAATGAAACTATGAAAGATTTAAGATATTATTCATTTACTGTGTGTTACAACATACCAGAGGTACAACGAAATCTGCCTCCACAGCCTGAATCCAGGGGACATTTCTTCTGTGGGACGCACGGCTGCGTTTCAGAGACTTCTCCTAAACATGGCAACCCGCCAAACTGAGCATACACCTCCACATGACGAGTTCGCACCTAAAAAAGAAAAAAAACAAGTCCTGTCAACACAAACATCTGTTCATGTCTTTCCCAGCAGTGAGACTTATTCAGTCAAATGTATGTTGGAATAAGATTAGCTTTGTGACTCAGGTCTGTACAACCAAAGTATAAAGAGAGCGGTGCTCTGAATTACCTTCGTCCTGGTGCAGCCATCGCAGTCGGACCAAGCTCCATAAGATCCCCATCTGCAGTGTACAGGCTGCTGGCAGCTGATAGAAGGGGACATTTCAAGCTCTATTAGAATAACATAAGCTACTGGAAATAGAAGTGAAAACCACAGCTCTCTGACAAGACAAACGGATAAGAGAAACATGTTAATATGACAATTCAACTGATAAACTGCGGCGAAATGTAAAGACGTAGATGTGTGCGTATGCCTACCAAATCTGTGACACAAAGGCAAGAGATAACACCACAGTGGCAGCCAAATTCAGCTGTGGACAAGGAGGAAAAAGGTATTTTACTCAATCTGAAAAGAACATTTCTTAATCCTTTTAAACTTCCCATTTTTTACACCCCTGCCAATAAATCCAGATTATTAAAGCTAAACATCAGACATTATCACACAGTCTTAAGAATGTTGGATAAATCTTTGTTTTTTTGAGGGTTTTACCTTCATGATGTGCTGCTCAGAGTTCAGCGTTATCGTCTGATCCAGCACCAAACTAGGCCGGGCAATATAATCACCTGGTAGGAGATGGGAGGGGGGCAGGATTTCTGTAAAGAGTTCAGGAATTCCCTGAGTGAAGAAATGTTCGTTGTGCTGCCCCAGTTCATGCAATGAGTCACGAACAAGGACCCAGTGTTCTTCAGTCCTCTGAGAGCTTTGTTTTGCTCTTGTATTTTTGCATTTTCCACCAACAGCACGATGAGTATTTTTCCCGTCAACAGTGTGCACTTTGTGCTCTGTGATTCAAAAGAACAAATGATGAAATCCGCTGAGAATAGCCTCACTGGAGAGAGACTGCAGCGGTTGCATCACTTGTGTTTATCCTGGATAAGGCCGTCACAAGCTGACACTGGATGATTAGATAAAGGTTAGAAAAAATTCCAGCGTGGCTCATATTTAAGCATATTTAACTTGATTGTTTGCTAAATATGTGTCACATCCATGTTAAAAGATTTGGTACCATAAGGACAGTATTTAAAATCCAAAGTCACCCTAATTCTTATTAGGACTTTGGAGCGGTGGGCAGCCAATCACAGCGCCTGGGGGTAAGGGTGCCTTGCTCAAGGGCACCTCAGCCATGGCAAGGAGGTGGACTGCCACCCCTCCAGCTGTCAGTTCATCAATCTGAATAAAAGTGGGATGAAGAGTGGGGATCAAACCACCGACCTTCCAGTTATTGGACGATCCTGATAAAACTATGGCATGCTATGATCAAGCTATGTTCCCTCAAGAGGTCATCTTTCTATTCCAGTTAAATCTTTTTATCATCCAGTAAAATCTTAAAAAATGATGTTCTAAGTCTGAAGCTGCAGAAAAGTCACCAAAAGCAACAACTTTCCTGGTGTCTTGAGGTTTTAACTGGCCAGCAGCATGCATACTGTACATGGTTGCCATCTAGTGGTGAACTACAAAAATGCACCTTAACAGGACTCACCTCCATTTCTCAATGTTTCATGAGGTACAACATGAGGTACATGACATACATTTTCACCCTGTATGATTGGCTAATTCTATGCTATATAGTAATATAGAGAAATAACTTCCAGGTAAATTACAGGACGTGTTGATGATAGATAGATGAAGCATCATATGAGCCTTTTTTTCTTAAAACCTCAAATTATAAAAGTTAGAAAAAGCATGGAAACTCAGCTTTGAAGTTTTCCTGTTGGGCAGAAACTTCGTATGTCCAAAAATGACACTTTTCAAGAAATTAATACAGAACGAAGCAGTCCGTGTTTCAGCTTACAAGTTAGTATCGTGGCTATTTGTGGCTTCGATTTGAAATGCCAAACTGCAGTAAAAAAAGCTTGCCTGCACTTCTACATATCTACGACCTCATAATATCACCATTTATACCATTACACCATTTACTGTAAAGACAAAGCTGTGCTTGCATGATTCAAAAACCAATTCTTTACACACGAGTTTCCCTCTGTAGCTGAATAAAGCCTCTAAGACATGGTCAAATAATTTAAAACAATCAAATGATTCATGTTATCTTGTTCCACATATCAGAGGTCAGCCAGTAACTTCAGAGGAATAATCTCTAAAATGATGAAAACAGAATAAAACCTGATTACAAACTGAATAAAATACCTTAAAACTAAGAGAAGGTGTCTGTGCAGATTAGTTTCAGCTTGTTCAGGTCAGTGAAAGCAGCAGGAACAAAGCTGTTTTTGTACTTTTGGGACTAAAAACCTTTGTTTAGAAGCTTAGAATCACTCAACAAAAGATGGGAGTCATCATTTAAATGGGTAGTTCCTCATAAAAATATGAGGTTTACGATAACTTGGAGTAGTTGTTTCATCGTGTCTTCTCTTTATTTTCTTCTATATTTGCAATGCAAGTGTTTTTAATGAGAGATAAAACCAGAGAAATAGACTTAACAGACACTAATGCTCTATTCATGAGTGAGCTGGCAAATCCTTTGACCTCTTTGTGATCCAGAACTGTCCAAAACTAAAATAAAAACGTGTTGCACAATGTCAAAGCTGAAATGAAGCACAGAGAGTGGAAGCCACTGGTCCTTTTGAGGCTGGCTGAAGCAGTGCGACATGAAACTGGATCAGAAAATGTCTTTTTGGTCTTTTTTGGTCTTTTTCTAAATTGTATGTTTGTACCAATTGGCTCAAGGCATTTGGCTGAAAAAAGTAGAGAATGGTGTTCTTGTTTTTCTGCACTTGTGGGGTCCAAAGACTGGGATCCCACTATCCTTGTGGGGTCCAACAGGTTATATGGGGACAAGATTATGGGCCATTTATTTATTTAACGGGATTTTGGGGGAGTCAAAACTTATGATTGACCTGTGATTAAGGTCAGAATTAGGTTGTGGTTGGGTTTAGAGTAAAGGCCACAAATAAGTGTGTGTGTGTGTGTGTGTGTGTGTGTGCTATGCAAAGCACATAGAGAATCAGTGGGTGGTCCATAGGGGTGGTCTGATGACACGGGGAGAATAACAAGTCTTTGCTGTCATATGAGTGGGTCAAAGTCACCAACTGGACAGGCTCTGAAATGTGACTCCACTGGCAGGAAAACACTCACTCAAAGACAGCAGAGAAGCAGCTCCGTTACCAGAAGGGAGACAGTAGCAATGCCACAGCTTGGTTGAGTTGATTGTTGGGTTCAGCTTAGTGTCTAACTATGTTTAATCATCAATATACTAATATAAGTTTGACTGTTTCAATGTAAATAATGAATTGTTACCAGAGCCACGATGATCTCATTCATGTAGCTCAGTATTTCAAGAGCATACCACATGTTTACGGCTAATTCTGGCACATATCTTACAAATATTTTCTCAAATCCAATGACTCAAGCAGAGGAGGATACTAACCACCTTATTGGAACATCTTAAAAATATTACTGCTCTCATTGATTCTCAACAGATGAGAAACACCAGTTAGATTGCCACCTTTCATGTGGCTGACCTGGGTTCAAACCCCCGGCATGAAAGGTACAACCTCCAGTAGGGGTCCTACCTGCCTACCTGGGACATGAGTGTAAGCTGCTGTGGATAAGAGCGTTTTCCAAATGCATAAATATAAAAACACAACCGTGAGCTGTGGACATTAACAGGCAGTTTCCACATATTCTTTGTACACTACATGCTCAGAAAACAGTGGAGTGAACGGGAGGACGCTTTGGACAACCTGCCAGTGGACATGAATTTAGTATAGAGCGGGGTAGGATGAGTGCAGCTATGCACTCTTATGTTAATTTTGGATCATTACTTCAGGAAAGTAAAAAGAAGAATGAGTTATGAGCTCCGGTTCTCTTTAAAAACCGGTTGTGGCTTGTCAAAATAAAAGTCTGCCATATCAGATGTAATAACACTAGTATAATCAAAGCTATTTAGCTAAATATTTACCTGAAGAGGTGAGTTAAAGGGGGGAACTGTGCCAGGCTGTCATTTACATTTTACTGCGACCTCCATGAATAAAGCGTTGAACAGGACTTTGCTCTGGTCTTCAAGCTGAGGCTGTTGCTTTGGAAAGTTCCCAAAAGTGAAAAAAACAGCAGGTTTTGTATCCGACGTAGGCTTTTTCATGCCTGTGTTGATCTGCATTTAGTTTTAGCTAATTCACAAACATGTTCTTCAGTTTCAGAGACTTTTATCTGCTCATTATATCTCAGTGAATATGCAGTTTTGTTAAAAAATCTCTCTGTTTTTGGAAAGATTGCAACATTGGTGTAATCTCTTTGTTAGGTTTTATGTTATCTTAAAGAAAAGAAATGCGATCATTTGCAAAACAAAAATAGACCATCAAATTAGCTTTTTAATGAGGCATGGTCATGCACTTTATTTAGATTAAATTAATTGTTTGTTCACCTTTATATGGTGCAACTTATGCACTGATCCAGATCAACTTACCCTTAACCTGGGGCCAACCAAGCCACGAGAATACCATTTTCTTTAATTTATATTGAGCTATTTATTTTGGAAAGATTAATTTAGATTATTTAAACTGATATTTAATTGATTAATTTTATTTCAGCCTCATTTTCTCTTATCTTGATAATCTCACCACCATCTCCCCTGCATTGACAAACGTGCTTCATATTAAATCGTTTGCATCTGTCCTTTATACGGTGCATATGCTCACTGGTCTAAAAACATCTGTACAGCAGTTACACAGAAAAAATACTTTCTTTATTTCTGGTCCTTGAACACAGACGACTGGATTCTGGGTTTTATTCTGGGTATGTTTGTGACATCCCATATCTTGGGTCGGAATATTCATTATGGGAGTTACAGGAGATGTTCTATTTTTACAGGTTTTTCTTTTTTAAGCTAAAAATACATTTTGAACCCAGTCAGACACAAACACACGCAGAGTGTAAAAGGGTATTTTCGCTGCTTAAACATATCAGGAGAGGGGTTTTTTTTATTTAATTTTAATTATTAGGTGAAACTTTTTTGACTGTTCCTGCCGCTTAGTCAACAAGTTACTCAATCAAATACTTACTTTGTTGGATATTTGTTCTGCCTACTCGTGTTTTTTTCTTTTCTTTCAAGCTTAGAAACAGAGGCTGGCATTCGTAGCTTCGTTAACAAGTCGAACAGGATCATCGGTCCAACATTTCAGACCCTTTGCTCGTCGGCTGCCGTCCATCGTCCTGCAGTACCCAGAATCCACCAGCAGGTGGCGGCCGGCGCTGTCCCTGCGGGTTTTCTCCTTTTTTTCCTCGCTGCGTTTCAATCAGCTGCAGGCAGACAGGCTGCTGTCAGAGGGACAGGCGGAGAAGCTGGTCTTGGACAGCTTTCTTGCACTCTCGGTGAATCACGCTCACGGCTGGCTGTTAAACTGTGCAGGCAGCTCCTTCAGAGCGACTTTGTGTGAAATATTTGTGTTAGTTAGTTCGTTGTTGCAGCTTCATCGGGGGAACCAGAGGGAGCTCCAGCCCGGGGAGCAGAGCAGAGCAGCCCCGCAGTCCGGTCCGCCGCAGCGGTGAGTCCCGTCTGTCCTGCACGTTGTTGCCTGTTAACTCCTCTGAATGTGGACCAGCAGGATCATACAGAGCCGTGAACTGAACGCAAAGAAAGCTGAGATTGTGTCTTTAGCATTTCCACCTTAAATCAGTCTGAGATAATGTGGGGAAAAGTTAAGAGTTCCAACTGGGGAAGCGACCCCACTAAAAGTGAGATATAGATAGTTTTAAATGATTGATTGTCACATTATTTCTGTTGATATAGTCAATATTTTCGATAGGAAATATCTCGCTTACACTGAATAACATCATTAATATTAATATTTTAAAGTTCCAAACGTGAAATAGACGCATGAAAAAACATAAAAAAGAGCTTTTTTCTTGCATAATTTCTGGTCTGTTATGCTGTTGCACCTTTCACTGGCATTTGTTAGGATTTGTTAGTGTTTCCTTGTGTAATATATTCTTTTTTTGCCTTGAATACAAAGAATTTGAACTTTTTTTTTTGCACATTTTGACTCCAGCCTTAAAAAAAAAGCTGGGACGTTATCAGTGTTTTAAAGCGTTATTATTGTGGTTACTTTGACTTTTCTGTTGGAACAGAGGACGTTTAATGTATTGACTTATCAACTTTCAGTTGGGACAGAGAAGTTTTGGTTCAGTTGGAAAATAATAGTTGTGTAATTTCTCACAGTGTTGACAGGGAAGAAATGGTTGCCTTGTGCTCTGGACCTTAAATGGAAAGGACCATCCAGAAAAATGGCTGTGATTTAATGGGGGTGTATGCAACACTGGGTTCATATTAACAAACTAAATGGATCTGACGAAACAAACCATGAAATACCTTCAGTTCATGCCATATGCAGTGAAACAGAAGTCCAAATAAATGTTTTTATTTTCCATTCTGTCCCAATTTGATCTAGTTTGTCCCAATCTGAAATCTTTCTTTTACAGAAGTATTCAGACCCTTTGCTGTGGCACTTCTCATTGTGATCAGGTGCATTGGGTTTGCTTTGTTTATTCTTCAGATGGGCCTAGAACCCAGATTGAGCTCCATGATGGCAAACATTTGGACATAGTTCTGTGAGGCCACATGGCTACATGGTTCTAAAGTACACACTGTGTGTTGGGACAGAAACCAAAGTCCATACAGCGCTGTGCAGACTGACAAAGCGTTAGATCAAAAGTAAAAAACCAAACCTAAAGCTCTAATCGTTCCCAGGAAGTGGTTCTTCCTGTTTGGATTTACAGACGTGGTCAAACTATTTAATTTCCTCCTCAGTCGACGCAACAAGATCCCTGTTGTGTTTGGATCCAAGATTTCGTATTTATTTTCATCTGAAAACATTTGAAACTATTCTAACAACTCTAAAATTCCCTGAGCAACAGCGTTATTTCATCATAATTATGTTTAAAAAGCCCAGATGAAGGGATCTGAATGCAGATCATTCCAAACCTGTGGTGGGGAGGCAGAGACGTGGCTTTCTGTTGGCTGGGTTTTTGTTTCACTGCAATGTGTGAGGAGAAGCTGATGAACGTAGCGACATTTTAACTCCTGCTGCACATGATGCTGTTCGTTTATCCCAGCATCATCTCGTGTTCCACGACCTCGGCAGAATCTTTTACCTCTACAACATTTAACTAACCTGAAGCAGCCTTCAGCTGAGAGAATATAGTGTGTGTGCACAAAAATAACCTTTTAGGTGTGGGAAATTATTTAATAAAGGGGTTTTTCTGTGAAGTTGGAGCACCTTTGGTGTGATAGTTGCAGTCCTAATCTCATGGTTGTCATTATGCTTAATTAAAACAGTGTTTACTTTAGAAAAGAACAGTCGGCATGTGTGTTTTTCACAAGAACCTCGACGGAGTTTGCAGGTTTGTGGCTTGTTAACTGTGTGAGCTGACTTTCTGTAGCTGGACATGCATCATTTCAGGGGAACAGATAACTTATAAGACAAAACAAAGCAAAATCAGGGACTTGTGTGGCTGGGAAAGCAATAAAAACTGGCCTTGAACTTCTATTGTGACGCTTATAGTATAGACATCTAAGTAGAGTCCGTGCTGTCTGCAGCAGTGAGTAGTCGAGTGTGTTGCTGTTACAGAGTCAGTAAGGTTAAAGAAACCAAACAGAAACAGTCAAGTGAATGTGGCGAAAATGAGCATCACTCTCACAGAAAGACAGCTTTCACCCCTTTCAGTGTTAAGTTTGATGTTTCAGGACATAATGAAAATGAATCATCTCAGCAGGTCTGTGAATGAGGGAAATACAACATATTGACATATTACACAAAAACTAAACCACGATGCGAAAAACACCGTGAAGTGCGTCATTTTGAGTCCGTCGTCCTGCAGAGAGAAAGATTATTTACATGCCGAAAACTGTCAATCCTCCCAGAAGTGAGCGTTCCAGCAAGTTCCCTCTCAGGTCCGGCTGTAATGTTCTGAGAACACACCTCAGACCCTGCAGGCATCAACGTTATCCAATTAGAAAAGGGCTGCAGGAGAAAGCCTCTTCTCCCTGAAAAGAACACGGCAGCACAGCTTCTGCATCTGAATGGACCACAAGGCCTCTGCAACAATGTCCTAATGACAGAGATAACCTTTATGAAATTAAAACATGCCAATTCAATAGGATAAGAGCAGAAAATCCATAAAACTTTGGATTTCATTCTGGATTTAGGCTTGAGTCATTTGTTGCAGCATTCAAGCTGACAGCCTTTAAATTGCCTCTCTGGCCAAAAGTCCAAACCCTATAAATTCACTTACAGAAACTTCCGTTTAAGAAGCTCAATTCTTTATTTCCTGCCAAATGTAGAACCTAAATGATAAATCAGCACAAATGTATCTTGGCAGTTTAATTAAAGTAGTGCTCTGAGTCAAAAGTGGGGCTCCAAGTCTATTACCCTCAAACTAGATACTTTGTGGATAACTATTAATACGTTGCATTATTCAGCCGACACAAGCAGCTTTTGTATGTGCTCACGTTACGGGGCTGATCTGTGACAATGGGTCAGCTGCCATGCAGACAGGTCTCTCCCTCCTCATTAACGCTGTTTAAGCAGCTCCTTTGCATGAGATCTGAAAAGCATGCCTCAAATCTTTTCATCTACACCTTTCTCCAATGTTTCTGAGCCTCAACGCAAACTTATAGACTCCAAATTCTAATGACTTTAACATAAAGATTTAATTAGATACTGACAAAATCACACTATTTAGAGCAGCTCAGATACATTTTATATACGTGTGAAAGATGATTTAAACAGTATTTCAAGGTGGTGAAGGTGCTAAGAGTTAAAGCAAGTGTTAAAGTAAAGGTCTGGGAATAAAAGGGGTCTAAAGGTGAAGCTGAACTGGGGCCAGGTCCTTCCTGAACTCCATTTCAACAGGAAAAAGCACAAGCAGACTCAGAAGCCCGTTCAAGAGGCAACTGAAGTAGCAGCTGTTCCCTTTAATCAGTTAAAGGGAAGCTGGTGGGTGCAGAAAATAAGTGCCATTAATTCCCTGCAATCCAGGTTAATGACATCAAGTGAATTATTTCCAGTCTTTTTAACTTCTAATCTTTTTAATAGCAATGAGCTAAACTCTTGATTGCTTAAAGACATGAGGCCAGTGCAACCAAAAAAAATCCCATTTGAAGACCTCTATAAGTTGTTAGAGCGACTGCAGGGGAAGTGTAAACATTTTCTCCAAAGGGTAATGGCTGCAGGGTGAAAAGGGATATAAATATATATATATATATATATATATATATATATATATATATTACCTCTAACCACGATCACTCTCTAAACTAAACTGAACTTAAACCAGTGAGCTGGAAAACAACAAACTCACATGACTGACTGGCAGCTTCCCAGAGATGACAGAATATTCCTTTTTTAGATGTCCAGGGCTGTTATTTTTCCTCCTCAGGGTTTGTTTTTGGCGAGGACAGCTACTTCCTTTACTGAATTACTCCCACTGGCAAAGGAGGCTGTACCAACTCCTTCTAGTGACACCACAGGCCCTCGTTTATTCACTGGAATCTGGTCGATGGAGACTTGTGTGATTCAAGAGACTGCTTTTTGATTTGCTTCTCTGGTCAATGGAAACTGGACCAGTCAATAACAAAGATGGTGTTTACTACTTAGAGAACATCAAAGGTTAAGAAATGCAGAAGGATCTGTTGTGCTCGGCAGAAGAAGTTCATATTTTAGATATTCATAGCCAGCAAAGGTCATCCAGCAACATTCTGGTTTCTGGAAAAGTCGTTGGATAACTGATCCAAAGCAGCCCTGCTTGATGTTGTGTGGGTGGGTTGGACTTTCAGGGCTGGAGTGGTTCATCTGGGTGAAGAAACTAACATTAGCCACATGCTTCCACTACAGCTCAACATCATGGCTGCTTCTCTCAGCGGGCTCTTCTTCCTCCTTCACATCCTCACCGCGTCAGCGCTGGATTCAGACCCTGAACAAGGTAGGATTTTCAACAAATGAATTTTCCATTTACTTGTGTTGCATTGGAGGAGTTTATCCTGCTTCTAAATTGTACTTGATGCACACCACATGCTGACTTCTGTTGTTTGGCATTCATGTTGCTGTGTTTAACGTTTGATGACAATTAAAGGCTTTCAGTCTGTTTGGTTTACAGTAAACATTGCACAAATATCATTTTAATTAACATTCAAGATGAAGGGGCTATTAATTTACCGCTGCTGAGAGCTTTTCCAAACATAACAAGTGTATACCTGCCGTGCAGCTTTGGCATTTAGATGAGCACAACATGTGTTGCACAACCCTCCGCAGAGAGCCAGCAGATTTCCAGTGAAGTGGCTCACCAGGAATTCTGCAGAGCAGCGAGCTCTCGACTGCCGAACAATGGGAAACTGTTCAGTGCGGAGGCCTGGTTTGCTGCCCAGTGGCCGTTGAAAGGCTGTGTTTTCACACATGTGCCGCATGTTATCCACAGACACAGACCGGCTCTGGCTTGCCCATTAAAGTCCCGCACTGACATCCTGTGTTTTGTCTTGTTGCGTAACGCTCTCGGTTGGTTCCTGCCGCTGCTCTGCTTTGTTTTCATGCTTTTCGTGGCGCTGCACAAGGCCGTTGGGTTTTTATCACAGACAGTGAGGGCCATCGGCCTGTTTTCAGAAATTGGTGTTGAGGATTACTCAGACCTGCAGATTTTTGAATCTCTGCCGTCTTCTCAGATTTTGTTGAGTGATTCAGATTGGTCTGATGCCACTGAGGTTAACGGCTTTCTGCCCAATGGGAAAGAGATCTACACATAAACCTGCTCATGATTTCAGTGTTTCTCCTCATCATTTAGCTATTAGCAGTCAGAAGCAACAAAGACAGCCTTTCTACACCGGCCAGCTGCCTCTTGCTTTGTTTAAATATTTTCTTTATCGCTCAGCAGAACCTTAGATCCACATTTTCTACATCGAGTGGCAGTGGGAAAATCAGTGTTCCAGCTGATGAACATAGAGAGAACCTCTTTAGTGGTTTTAGTGCCTTTATTTTATATCATTCTGCAATATGATAATACAACAAAGTGCACTCAGAAGTCGGTAACTTTACCTCTGGTGTGAGTTTTAATTGCAGTATTGCAGGCAGAACCTCTTCCCTTGCACACAAAAAAGTTGCATCATGTTTCTCCAGATGCTTCTTTTTAGTTACTGCTTACTTTTACAGCCTTTTGTTGCTCCCTTCCTAAACTTTTGGGGCCACATAATTCAAGCTGAGCTAATGTTTTAGAGAGAACTGACTTTGAACATTCAGTAAATATTGGTCTATGACATTGACTGTTAGGAATTAAAGGGACATCACTATGAAACTTCCTCGGTTTATTACTCACATGGTAAAACTGTTGTTTTTCTCTGCATCACACAAGAGGAAATGAGCTTTTTTGATGAACCGATACAACCCCGCACCATCGCAGATCCTGGATTTTGGACTTGTTTTGGTGATAAAGTTGCAGGTGGTCCTTTTGGTCTTTGATCTGAAGCACACGGCGTTCCCAAAAAGCTCTTGAATGCTGATTGGTCTGACCACAATGTACACTTCCACTGTGATGCGGTCCATCCTAGATGCCTGCAATCCCCCGAGAAGTCAGTGCTGCGTCTGGACAAGTTTAACTTAAGGATTCTCTTTTGCTCAGTAAATTTTTAAGTTGGATTCGTGAATGTTTCCCACATTAACCCCGTGTCCATGTGGTCATATCAGCTGAAGTTAGGGTGCCTTTAAAAAAGTATCCGCTACCTTTTGCATTTCCTGTGTCTTTTGTCTTCAAAGCTAAATTTTTTGCAATATTTCTTTCGTTTGACCAATCAAATGTGTCCATTCCTTTCATGGTGCAAAATATTTGTGATTATAATCAGCAAGAAATAAGTCAGCAGCAGTTTCAGCAGCAAGTGTCTCGGGGTATATCTCTATAAGTTTAGTACATGTAGCTTCTGGGGTTTATGACTTATGGCAGAACTGCCCCATCTCCTTTAAGCTGGAAGGATCCCTCCCGTTCTTTTACATCTTTAAGTCATACCACAGATTCTCTGTCACAGAAATTTAAATATTCCCCCTGAAACCGCTTGTGTGTCTTTTTAAATGGTTTACTTAACGTCGTTGTTAAGGGAAACCACAGGATTGGTCTCAATTAAAACAGGTTTTCTTCAAGAATGTGCCTTTTATGTAGAATTGTGACCAATTTCCCATGACCTACTGAAGGTGCTGCCATCACATTGCTCCACTGTGGGGAAGGTGCTTTCGGTGTCACCAAATTATTCTTTAAATATAGCACTTTTCTTGTCTAGCTGCCCAGTCACAGTGTGCTACACTCCAAGCCACATTCACCCATAGAGCAGGTCTCAGTCTAAGTGATTTCACTGGCTTCACAGGTCTTCTTTCCTAAATCACACACTGATGGACACAGTAGGAAATGTAGGGTGCAGCGTCTTGCCCAAGGATGGATACATGGTCCAGGAAGTCTAACCACCGACCTTCCAATTCCAAAGACTGCTTGTCCTCCTAAACCACCCCAAGCAGCCCCGAGCAGTGTTTCTCTCTGGCCATCCTTCTTCCATACAGCCCAGTTTTGTTGCTTTAAAGTTGCAGCTTCTTCAGGGTTACCCCTGGCCTCTTCGTCACCTCTCTGATTGATGCTCTTCTTGCCTGGTTTGGGAGTTTTAGTAGCCTGCTCTTTCTCAGCAGGTTTGTGGATTTAACGGTGTCCCGCAGGGTATTTGGAGTTTTTTTTTGTTCTATTTTATAACTCGACTCGAATTTGTATTTCTTCAGACTTTGGCTGGCCTTTCAGGAGAGCTTTTTGGTTTTCACTGTCGTTACTCTGAGGCAGGTGTATAAATACTGAGGTCATGTGATCTAAAGATGCCACAAGGGTCCAAAATATCCCAAAATATGTCTTTTTTTTTTTTTTTCCAAAAAGAAAAAATACCAAAGTTGGAGACTACTTTCTTCAGACACTCTGCTCTAACCTTTACAAAGTGCTCATTATGGACCCAAAACATAATCTTTTCTTAAGTTGTTTTTATGCCTAAATCGACCTGCATGCCGCTTTTCCCATTAATCCACTCCCGTGGTTCACATTGGAGGGTGGGAGCGGGCTGACGTGGTCGTTTAGGTTTGAGAGCCTATTAGAAGCTACATGGGACTTGTTATTTTAAAACCCAGATCACCCAGAATAACCCCTCTCACTTCCCAGCTACACTGAAGCCACCAGCTGTGGATGCACTACTTCTAGGAATTGATTGGACTCTGTGGGGGACAGTGACGGTTGTTTTTTTCCTTCCCGTGCACCCCTGTCTGTATCATTTGGAGCCAGCAAATTGGCTGTTAATGTTTACATTTGTTGACTGGACTTTTCACATTTTACCCATAAATCTTGTTAGTTCAGTAAAAGGTTTTAAACCATAATCTCTGGTGAGAGCATTGTGGGGCTTTGCCGGTGTAGGAAATAGCTTTTCTAAATGCCGAACATAAGGCATTTCCCCCTGAGAGTGCACTGATTGATGTCTGAACATGTGACTCTCTAAATAACCGCTTGGCCTGTGTGCTCAGAGCTAAGACATTAATGGCAGCTTCCCACCAGCACACCAGTGCAGATGCAGTTAAAGGAACGGCACACAACAGTCATCATTAAACAAAGAGAGACAATGAGCTCTGCTCTAGATCAGAATTACTGGGGTCTGCTGAGAGGGTGAGTCTCTCCTTGGAAGGAAATTCATTTTAGCTCTCATTTCCTGATTCCCTCCAAATCACAGTGGAGAGGAAACACATCTGGCTTATCAAAACAGATTGAGTGAGGATGCTGTTTCACCCTGAAATAGACTGTTGGTGGCACAGAGAGGGAAACCATGATGTAAACATGTTTACTTCGTATCTGCCAGCAGTTCAGCCACAGAGAAGGTAACTTTATTAATTGGAATTACCATCGAGGAGAACGTCTGATGGCCCTGTTCGAAGTGCACTTTGGATCTACTGCTCATGTGTTTACTTACTCCACAAGTGAACTCTGCTTGACAGCTGCTGAGCAAACACAGCAGCACTTACCGTGACGTAGGAGCACAAAAAGGAGGCCTTAGAGTGTGCAAGTCTGTCTGCCAAGAAGGGCCCAACTCTACTCTAACTTTGTATTGACAGTATATATCTTCTCAGGGTCTTCCAGAAGTTGGTATAATAAAACTTTACCCTCCTTCCTTTTTGCTGGCTTTATATCTCTAAGGAAAGATGTGGAAAATGACAGAAATACAAATAGAAGTCCACATGGCAAAGCACTTTACTTTAGTCCTAATATCACAGAATTAAACCAGGCTTCAAACTGACCACAGACCCCCTTTCAAGGTCTATTGTGTAAGATGTAGTGACATCTAGTGGCAAAGCTCAGGAATGCAACCAACCAAGTAAAATCCCTTCCTCATCCACTGTTAAGATATTAGAACTGGATTGGTTTTTAAGTGGTTTGGTTTGTCACAAATGCCAAATGTGCATTTATTATGCAGGAAATACTGAGTACAGGTACTTGGTTAAACTAAAATGTTGGGTTGACACATAAAAATAACAGAACTTTGGATAAATGTGTTGATTTCTTTTTCTAAACCACTATTCCTTCCAATTTCTGAGCTTTCTGCCCATCAGTGTATTCATGAAAAACAGAAAAAGCAGAGTGAGAAGTGTTTGGTTTTACTCGAAACGCTGTCCAACGACACAAAGGAGGAGGACCTGTATAATCTGTATCATCACATCATCGCCCAGCCCGACTGTGGTGTACAATATGTCTGATGTTAGATCCCCTGAAATGTCCCACACTGAAACTTTAACTGTAGTTGGTATAAATGCAGTCGGTGTCGGTGCTTTTCTTCATATTTCACTGAAACATGCGAGATTGCTGCAGCGACTTATAGAAACGAGTGCAAACATACATGGAAATCCAGCATATCAGGCAGGAACAGAGGTTGTGCAACTCCAGCTATTTTAAAAGTCAATATTTGGCCTGAGCTCCTTTATTCTCCAACACAGCCTGAACCCTCTGAGACGAGCTTTCTGTCATTTCTTTAAGGAGTCTTCAGGAATAGTTCTCCAGGCTTCTCGAAGGACTCTTCTTTGGATGTTGGCTGCCTTTTGTTCCGTAGACATGAAATCAGATGCTGCATGAAACGAGAAAACATTTTGTTCTAGCGCTGCACACATGTATTGTCATCATATCCAGTGGCCCTTAAAGGAAGAAAAACAGACTCTGTTATAACGTGAAACCGCTCTTTAAATGGGAGTTTGTGTTACAGCGAGTTAAACAGTTCAAACGTACCACTGATGATAGTCGTTCCTTTACATAAAACATTATGGTGTAAAACTGGCGTTCTGCTGTAACCGAAACTACTTTGTGCCACCACATTAGGGCGATAACGTTCCAGCCCATTTTCCTGATTATACACACCAGCAACTACAAAGCAAGTTATTACTATGAAGGGAGCCACATGTACAAAAATGCACCGCACCGCAGGGTGTCAAATGGACTCTCCTCCTAATCCTGAAGAGGCACATTTCAAAGGAGGATCTGGTAAACAGGTTATTTTTACCGTGTAACTTCCCTTCTCAGAAGCAGCTCTGAGGTATGCATCATCTGCTCAAAGCCTCTCAGCTGTGAAAGAGCCGTGTTGTTCTCACATTTATCAGCACCGGGGCTCGTGTGTTGATCCTCTCTGAAATGTTGCTGATGCCTTCCAGGTCGTACAATCAGGCGTGTTCAACAGCACGTTTATAAAAAATGAATAAAAAAAGAGAAAAAAGCTCCCCAGTCACGCCCATAGCTTTGAGAGCAAACTATACCTGTTAATACAGACCTGTAGACATGATTTAGAGGTCCAGAGGAAAGAAGAGTTTCTTTTTATTTGAACCCGATACTGGATTTTGTTGTTTTTATGCTTAAAGTTATGAATCACAGAGACAGACTGGCTATAAGGATGCATTTGTTATTTTCTTTTAAACTGAAATTAGTACAATATATCTTCTTTTGTGGTGGCCTCTTGGCAGTTGTGGACATAAAATATGTTTTGGTGGTGTGTGTGGCCACATAAAATGGGCAAAAAGAAGAAGAATACCGTAAATTCCAGACTATAAGCTGCTACTTTTTCCCAGGCTTTGAGCACGGCGGCTTATAATTTTTTTTTCATGCCGCCAAAAACGTAACATTAGACCAATAAAATTAAGGAATAGTTCACAGTGGTCCAATGGTCATTTGTACTCATCCTCAACATGGAAAACAAACGAAGAAATGCACATGATGCAGCTTTTAAATTAAAGGCGATCAACCTGAGATGAGATTGTGACTGAAGTTCTGAGGCTGTTCAATTCGGACACTGAAGGTGACTTTGATGGTTTTAGTGCGCAGGAGGAAGAGGAAGAAGTTACTGATAGGTATTTAAGTTAAAACCATCGGTGTTAAAGCACTGTTAGAAGAAGAAAAAACATTTACGCCACGTATTTGTGTTACAGATGGATATTTAAGTTAAAACCATCGGTGTTACAGGCACTGTTCTGGGGAAAAAAGCATTTGCAGCATGTATTTGTATTTGTATTTGCATGCATTTAATTAAAAGTTTAAAAATCCTCAGTGTAACATCTTTCTGTGTAAATATCTCATGTTACAATGTGGACACCAGCGGCTTATAATCCGGTCGGCTGATACAAGTACAAAATGGATTTTCTTCTTAAAATTAGAGGGTGCGGCTTATATTCAGGTGCACTCTATAGTCCAGAATTTACGGTACATTATCCTTATTTTTATTATCCTAAATTATACCAGATCTGTTTTTATCTAAGAAAAAAATAGTCTTTCAAACTAAAACAACATGGTGGGATACAGTGTTAGAAAATCAGCCGGAGGCCTCTTCAGCCGGGTGTAGAAGAAGGGTCAGAATATCTAAGTAAACACACAAGGCCACCCTAACTTTTAAGGTGGTATATTCACTGTACAGATGGGTGACAATTGAAAGGAATGCCTTCAGATTCCCTGTGAGCACCACAGTGAGGGGCTCCAGCGGCTCTGTTGTGCTGTGAGGGCCACTTTTCTGCCTTTTCACGGCGAATAAAGAGGGGTTTTGAATAGAGAAAGCATGACGTGAATCATTTGCTGTGGCCTCCACAGTCACCTGACCTAATCCCAGCCGAATGTTTTGGGAGATTTCGGACGAACAGAATAGACGGTGCTCTGTACCCCTATTATCAACGCAGCAAATGAGGGAATATCTCCAGGATCGTAGAAACGAACTCAAGCTGTCCTGAAGCTTTTCCTGGCAGCACGGGGAATGCGGATCATTTTACTGTGTGTGTGTAGCTGAAAGCATGGAGCTCCGGGGATAGAAATGACCTCATGATTTGAATATTTTCCATCTTTTCATGCGTGCACCCATTAAGGCATCATTGGATAATCGTGCTTCTGCACTTGTTGTTTTTTGCATTTGATTTAAAAAAGTCCTCACTTTGTTTTAACAGGAAAAACTTTACTTGCAGAGAACAAAATGCGGGTTTTATTTGCGATGCTTTGCGTTGGGTTTGGAATTGTTTCTCAGTTTTGCCGTGCGAACACAACGCACTCAGACGTCATGTTTAACAGGGCTGAAGCCTGCTGCTGACAGCTGGAGAAATATGTGCTGCTCACATATGGTTTGGATTTACTTAGGCAGTAAAATCTGATCCACATGGCTCTTTCTGTGCAAACGGGTTTCTGAGTAAAGCGAAAACAAACAGATTATTCCACGAGAGCGGAGGCAGTGAACTCCCCGGCTGCAGCTTTCTCCTGACAGGCCATAAAATGACTTCCAAGAAAAAGCCCTGCGGCCTGGCTGCTTGCTGAATTCAGGTTACAGCTTTCTCGTTGCTTAAGAGCAGCTCAGTCATCCACAGAACAGTAGCAATAAAGAAGGCAAACTGATTTCTTCTAGTAAAATGTGTAATTTCCCTCTCTTTCTCCCTTCCTCTACAGCGCCCCTTCAGCAGCGTCCACATTTCACTGGCTGTGTCTCCACAAACATGGAGACCTTTCACTGCAGATGGAATGTCGGCGGGTTTCAGAATCTCTCAGAACCAGGAGATCTGCGCGTTTTCTACATCAACACAATGTGAGGGGAAACACATATGTTTGCATTTGAATCCCAGGTTTAATCCCAGGTTTAAGATCAGGGCATTTCCAACGAGATGAATGCATCTTAGGAAGCAGGAAAAAGAGAAACAAAGTGATTTTCATCTATCAAACTCATCTTCTGCCAGTAACTGAGTGGAAACAATGCTTAAGATAATGGATACAAGCTCATAGAAGGACTAAAACATGAGGTGTTAGAAACCAGGTGGCTACATAAATTAGCCAAAACCCTTGCCGTGTTGACACGCCCTCACTGATCTAATCAAGGCTGTCGTGTTCAAACTTTATCTGACGTAGGGTGTACCGGCTCACTCTCTGTTGACAGGGCAAAGTCCACTTTGGGGTCGCCATGGTAACTTTGTTACTTTTAAGATATATGACACAGCCTGCAGAGGGGTCTATTAAACAGTCGAGAAAGTGCATTTTTTAGGTCTATTTTCAGGTGTTATTTATTTTTTCAATATAAGTTTGAGGCTTTAAAGCAGAGGCTTCCAAGGTAGGAGGTGGAGAGCTGTGTTATCTTTGGTGTTTTTCATTGATATGACTAAAGAAGTTGGAAAGAATGTTGTGTCTTTGTGACAGGCTGCTAGTAGCAAAGTGCCTGAAGATATGATTTAAAACGGCTTCTTTGCTAAGTTGTCTGTTATGTGTCGACACAACACTGTTTCATGCCTTGAGTTTGATGCTTTTTGAGCTTCAGTGATGCCTGGGTCAGTGTTAAATGTCATTACAAACAAACAGTTCATCTGAAAATGGGCAGGTACAAAGACCAGAATGGGTGGGGAATAAAATGCCTTCAGAAAGCCTGGAGAACAACTTAAAGTGCTCCAGAATTACCAAAACATCTGGCTGCTTGGAAGCAAAATATAGATGAAGAATGAGGGGCGGCTCAAGACTTTTACGAGTACTATGATACACTAGTTATATAACTGACTAACAAAAGAATAGTCCAGTGGGGATGCAGTGATTCTGACTAATTTCCTGAGTGTTTGTGGGATCAAACAACTGTGATTTCAGAGCATGAGCAGAAAAATGAACAGGTGAACTGTGCAGGAACAAAGCTTTGTCACAGAGAGGAATCTCTGCTTTGGAGCATGTTTCATTTCAGCAGAAGCATGTGTTGTTTTGAGTTGAACTATGGTGTGATTGGATTTTAACGAAGAAACATAGAAACCATGAGGGAAATGTATCTACTTGGCAGTCTATGCACGTCATTTGGGTTTAGAAAGGGCTTCAAAATGTCTTTGTTCTGTGTTATTAGATCAGGAATGCAGCTGTACCTAAACTCTCCTCCACAGCTGCTCCCAAGGCAAACTGTCAGCCTTGTTTTTCATAATCTAATCTGCAGTTGGCTTTGAAAGTTTTGAGCTGAACCATGCCTGGGGTCACAAATAGAGTGCAACAGATGTGCAGATAGAACATGCAGATTCTTAGACTGACTGTGCTTCCTCTCACTCATCTGACAGACCCCTCAGTGCACCCCCTAAAGACTGGAGCGAATGTCCTCATTACAGCACCAAGAGGCCAAATGAGTGCTTTTTCTTTAAGAACCACACGGTCATCTGGACAAATTACAGGCTCCAGCTCCGGTCGAGAGATAACGCTGTCCTCTATGATGAAATCAGCTTCGAGGTTCAAGACATCGGTGAGTTAACTGCCTCAGTGCCCCATCACGACCCTGCCTGTGCTGAGGTTTCTAAGGGTTACTTTCAAAAGTTCAGTCAACACCACAAACTGAATTCAACTTTTCAGGCATTAAGGGAATCCGGAGCTCTGAATAACACAAGCTTCAGTTTTCCACTGTCAGTCTCTCTGAAAAGCATAAACAGGGCTGCTTCTGTCTGTTCTCAGACAAAAATATATGTACTTCTGTTCAGTATAATACAAATAAAGAACTATCCCCCGACTTCACCCTGTGTGCCACGATGAGACTCTGGGGTTGCCATGAACTGTTCTGCAGATGTTTCAGGTCCCCAAAGAGCAAAATCCTGCTTACAGTATTTTGGTGATCCTCTCACTATATCTTAGCGCCACCTCCTGATTGTATAATCTTCCAGAAAGCTGTTAATTAAAGCTATATATTCTATCAGTTTTCTACATACAATGAAGTTAGTCACTAATAATAATTTCTTTGGATTTGTGTCAGTTAAAAATGGGTTAAAAGAATCAGTCGATTACAATTTGAGTTTTTATTGCATTTTAGAACATTTTAGGTTTGTTAACTGCTCCATTATTTCCAAATTATTCCATGGATGTTCTTCTTTTTTTTTTTGCTCTGCAGTGCAACCCGATCCTCCCGTCAACTTAAACTGGACTCTGCTGAATGTGAGCTTGACCGGCACTTACTATGACGTTATGTTGAGCTGGAAGCCTCCGCAGTCTGCAGACGTGGAGATGGGATGGATGACGCTACAGTACGAGGTCCAGCACCGCAGCGTCAGCTCGGACGTGTGGGAAGTGGTGGGTGTCTCCATGAATCCAGAGAATCTTTTTACTCTTGCTTTTCTGAGGGCATTGTATTGTAGTAAGAAATTTGAACCTCTGTTTACGCCACAGACTGACCTCGTGAAAAGCACACATCGTTCTCTTTATGGGCTTCAAACCAACGTCAATCACGAGGTTCGGGTCCGATGCAAAATGCTCGCTGGGAAAGAGTTTGGAGAATTCAGCGACTCTATATTCGTCCACATCCCATCTAAAGGTAAACTCATGTTTACAGGCTTGAACGGATGGGGTCAGAAATGAAATGAATAATGTTAGAAAGGTTTTTATGCTTTAAATATCTTTGTCACCATGATTAAAAAGCTAAATGTTCCAGGCTACATTTACACCAATTATTATTCAGATAACCTGTATATTTTCTTGCTGTACTCTTCATAATCATCATTGCAAATGTAAAACTGATTATTTCCTGTTGTGACTCGATGATGTATTTTACAACGTTGAAGTGAATCTTTGTTCACTCTTTCATCAGTTTCAAGATTCCCGGTGGTGGCTTTGCTCATCTTTGGAGCCTTGTGTTTAGTTGCCATCCTGATGCTTGTTATCATATCCCAGCAAGAAAAGTAAGTAGTTCGCTGTCATCGGGATATTTCTCAACACTGGAATATGCTTTAATGTTCTGTTTTCTGTTTAATGTTCATCGTGATGTAAAAAGCCAGTGAGAGTTCTCTGTGACGCATGAAAAATATTCAAAAGCTGAACTCTTAACAGCCCCCCTCCACCGCTTGTATGTTGCAGGTTAGCGAGTTTAGGGACATGTACGAAGAAGGATTTAAACAATTTAGAACCATTTTAGCATCAGTTTTGTAAACCTTAAAAAAAAAGTTTAACCATAAGAAACCTGCATCCGCCCAGAATATCTGAGGTTGAAGTGATTAGAAATGTAAATGCACATGAAAAGCATCGGAGACCCTGAAGTAAAAGCAGGATTAGGAGTAATATCATCCATCAGAGATGCTGTTTGTTTGAATAGACAGCAGCTGGACTTGTTTTCTTTGAAGCCGAGGATGTTTCACCACTATGAAAAGGCTTCTTCGGCTTTAACTGACTGGTGGTACCTTCAGGTTTCAAAGCTCCTGTTCACACTTTGAGAGTTGCACAGGTCACGTGTGTCACTGAGCCATCTGGCCATTCTATGGCTCGTTTAAGTCATTGTGACCTATGAGTTGTTTACCTGCATGACCAAACGTGCTTTGGTCACATGAGACTTGTTGCAAGTGGGTGTGAAAACGTCGAGGAGCGTCAAGGCTGCATTACAGGTGTTAGGTGGTGATAACCTCCTCTGTTTGAAGTATGTTGGACCGTCAGATAGGAGTTAATATGTGGTGTGAGGGGACCGAGTGGAGATCTGAGCTGGTTTATTGGTTAGTTACCAACGTTATCTAACATCAGCTAATGTTCTATAGACTTTAAAACGCTGGCAGAGATGTCGACTCACTTCTCTGAGGGGCTGTATCTCAGCTGTCCCTCACCGAAGAACCCGTGCTTTCAGACACCGCTTTCCTGGCAGCGCCATGCTGATGAACAAGCAGCTGCGTGGAATGAGCTGCTATCAATCTCACATCCCTCTGATTTCAACATCCTATCTGTAAATATAATATCATCCATATAATCTCCCAGCACATCTAAGATTAGCTCCGAACACGGAAGCATTTATGGCTGCATCAGTGAATCAGTGGAAAGCTTCTTTAAGCCAGAAAAACTGTAGCTTCTGTCCTGAAAACCTGGAGTTTGTTTCGCCCACATGAGCAAAATATTGACTGATGACCACTGAAAAGAAAAAAAACAGCTGGCTTTCAGAGCCCCTCTACCATGTTACCTAAATGCCTGTCTGAAAGCGGCTTGTGACTTTATTCTATAATGAGTTCTGCATTAATCTTCTTTCCTATTTGCTCAAAATGTCTTCACGGTTTGTGAAATCGTTGGTTTTTTTTGTTGTTTGTTTTTTCCAAGGCTGATGGTTATTCTCCTGCCTCCCGTTCCTGGACCTAAAATAAGAGGAATCGACCCGGAATTACTCAAGGTATTCACCACCATTATGACACTTCCTTCTACCTGGATTTACTGGTGCAGTGGTATTAAATTTTGGTCAAAACTGTAGCCAGCATTTAGCTTGAATGTCAACACGGCGAAGCAAGCTGCAAAGTAGCTACGAGCTAACCAGTTGTCAGTTTCAGACAGTTTCTTTTTTTGGAAACCGGGGGGGTCAGAGAAGGTAAAGTTCGGTTGCCAAGAGCACCCATTCTTGTTGTAATTAATGTCCTTTTCACTTCTCCTCTCTATGCTCTGTGGGTAAGGTCGTATAGTCTATTTTGCTAAGGAGCCTTCCAACTTGAGGGAAACTACCCAGAAGTATCTTGAGTATCAGACAAGATATGTTTATATCTGTTTGAATTCTCCAACTTCTACGGAAAGAAGCTCCAAGACTTTCTTAATGATCTCGTTTAGCCTGGGATACACCGACTGGACCAACCTTTGTCAGAGTAAAGACGTAATTCCATCTGACAATCCAAACTTTCATAGCAACACTTAATCATTTTCATCCTATTGTACTAACTGTGATTCATCCGGATACATAAGAGGACAGGAGGATGAGTAGAAGTAGCCTGTTACTTTCTCAGTTACAAAATTAGATAATAAAGGAATGTTCTGTATTATCTATCATGGCATATATAGTAGGATTTTCATGTAACAATGTGATAAGAGTGCAATAGATTAGGAATCAAAGTGATTTTTGTAGCGTCTTTATTGAACATTTGAAGTTTCAGTGCTGCAGACCTACATCACAGCTCAGTGTAAGCGTGGTGGGGATGTCATTGCAGCGTGGTTGTCTTTTCCAAAGTTTTTACCCGCCATCTCTCCTTAACCCCATTATGTTTCCCACGAGGTCAAGGAAAAGAGCATAGGAGAAGACTCTAGGAACTGTTTTTTTTTGTCTATCCAACTGAACCCTCTGTTTGCTTCTACCTGAGCCAGCCAGTGTTGGCAGGTGGGAAATGTAGTTTTATTGCACCAGAGACATAAAATTATCTTATTTTGAGGGAAATTATCGTACACCCATCATAACCAAAATAACAAGTCTATTGATGCGCTATAGTCACTAGTGTTGAATAGCGTCTAACAGACTCACGGCTTTGCATCAGCAGCCCCACAGTTGCGTTCGGCTAAATGTCTCCGTAAACAATGACGACCGGCTCTGCTTCTTCGTTTATTTTCCTGACGCAGCGGACTAGTCAGCCAATCATGGCCGTTGTTCTGAGGCAAACGAATGCACATCACTGCAGCTCACATAGAAAAGCATGACTGGCTTCAAACTTGTCACATGGAAATGGAAACGCCTTCAGGGTTCACAAAACAATCCGACAGACAGTTGCAGACAGGCTGATTACAACCGACTACAACCACACATTCACAGAAAGGTCAAATTATCGTATAGTTGGCCTTTTTTGGGATTATTGATCATATATCGTACACAGGGTAAAATTATCGTACAAATATGATAATTATCGTACATCTGGCAACACTGGCGCCAGCTGCTGCTTTCTCTTTTTCTGCTGCCGTTTCCAGGGCACTGTGGCAACTTGCATCCCATCTAGTGGTAGAAGGTCCCTCCGTTGGTCCCAGGATTGTCGTCTAGCAGCTCCTACACCACGCCTAAGACAATCCAAACTCTGTTCATGTGTCGTCCCACGATGGTGGAATGACCTACCGAGCGCTACCAGAACAGGGGCGTCCCTGTCTATCTTCAAGAAGCTCCTGAAAACCCAGCTCTTCAGAGAGCATCTCCTATCCCAGCACTTACCTTGTACTTCCCTCCCCCCTCTATCTCTGCACTTTATCTTTCTGCTCTTCCTTCTATGCCTGCACCCTATCTCTACTCTGTCCCCTCTGACAGAGTCGGACTCCTGGGTTCCTTCTATGTAGCTTATTGTTAGCTTTTTATGTAGCTGTTATATCTTCATTTGTAAGTTGCTTTGGATAAAAGCGTCTGATAAATACAGAAACATAAACATAAGGTGGTGTTGCAGTAAAATTCAGTCCATCCTCAAAGTCTGCTTTGTATATCCCGGCTGCCTCGTGCTTTGGCAGTTTTTTTTTTTTATTGGATCATTGATTTAGCCAGTTCTGTTCATATTTGTAATTTAATTTTTGATGTTTTAAACAAATCCCACAAAGAGCACCTTTTATCAGTCAAATTCTTTGGCTAAAATCCCTCCCATAGAGTGATAGCAACACATCATCAGTTGGGTAAAACTAACCTTTGTCACGACAGTCTAAACCCAGCTCAGGTTCCATCGCTTTGCTTTTTCTTGGATGGAGAAGCTCATAAGAGTTCTACCTGAGGGCAACTCACTCACTATAGTTGACTTCTGTTTGTTTTCTGACTCTACTCCTTTACTGTTAGTCACAGTTCAGTTATCATCGTGTCAAACAAATTCGGGTAAAGTGGGGGGATTTTTGCTGGGACTGATGCCTTTTTGGAAATGTTATCAGAATCCCAAACTCCAGGAAATAACTTATGTTCACTATTATTTTACTTGTCAGAAATGCCAAAAAAAACAAGACCACGTCATTATAAACTGAAGTTCCAAGCTTTAATGCGGCTCCCTAATCAACTTTTTTTCCTTTTATCTCACAGAAAGGTAAGCTTCGAGAACTGACATCAATCCTGGGTGGTCCCCTTGATTTGAGGCCAGAGCTTTACAACAAAGACCCCTGGGTGGAATTCATCGATCTGGACATTGAGGAGCAGAATGACAGACTGACAGACCTAGACACGGACTGTCTCATGGACCGCTCTCTGTCTTCCAACTGTTCTCCATTCTCTATTGGCTTCAGAGACGATGACTCGGGCCGTTCCAGCTGCTGTGAACCAGATCTCCTCAGCGACTCAAATGCATCCCCTCTCCATTCTCCCATACCAAATCAGATGCTCAGTAAGGAGCCACCATGCCAGACAGGCTCCAAGTCAAGCTCTGGGGACCAAAGCTTCACCACTGGAGAGCATTCTCTTGTATCAACACTGAGAGAGGCGATGTACACCCAGGTTAGTGAGGTGAGGTCGTCTGGTAACGTGCTGCTGGCACCCGAAGAACAAACTGAGGTGGAGAAAGACACCAACAAAGACGTCATGGCGGAGAAGGGAAAAGAAAAGAAAGAAGCTCAGCTCCTTGAAATCGAGGCAGACTCCAAAGACTACACTTCAAAGCTCAACGCATGGAATATGAACCCAGAATTATCCACAGGGGACATTGGTGAACCCTTCCAAACAGGAGCAGAGAATAGCGCTGCTCTATCACCACCGTCTCACCATGAATCTGATACTGTCCCTGTGTCCACACTACCCCCTGCTCCTGTCTACACTGTGGTAGAGGGCGTTGGCAGACAGAACAGCCTCCTCCTGACACAGAACTTGACACCTGGCCCCCACCTGACAATACCAAAGATGGTGCCCACACCAGGCGGCTACCTGACTCCTGATCTTTTGGGAAGCATCACACCCTAAATCTGTGGTAAAATGAAAGAAAATCAAGATCTACGCTGTCTTTAATTTGAAATAGTCTAAATGACTAATTCAGAACAGTTTCTGGAGGTTGGCTGTTGATGGTATGAAACTGAATGTCAGCTCGCCTGAAATAGTTTTCGGGGTCGTGCCACCGCCTCTGCCTCCTCAGACTTACAGGGCGTCATCTGACAGGGCTGTAAAGGAAACATGGTATAGAGTTTTGTATTTGTACTGGTATATGTTTTTCTTTGTTATGGAACCATTTACTGATAAAACTGGAGCTGAAAAACTGCCTCAACATTTCAGTACTCTGACACCTCAAAACCAGGTCTTATTAAATATCTTTGTTACAGCTGCCTTGTGTCAGTTTGCCTGAATGGGGTCTAAAAAGTACCCCCGACTAACTGCCAGGCGAACGTAAACGTCTTATGAAGTTGTTTTGTACATGTTTGCAAATTTATGCATCTATTCACTTGGGTTCACGGCTATGAATTCAAGACCAGTATTCATTCTTCTGTTGTTTTGGCCTCCATTAACTCCAGAACAGTCAGTCGTTATTCATTTATTTTTGTACCATGATAAGCTTTTTGCATTTAACAATTTTTGTGCATTTAATGCGTTCAGAGTTGGAGATGAGTGGTCATCAGTATTACAGTTATTGCAGTTTAATTGTTCAAAATAATATTAATAAAAAAACATCCATACAAGTGCTCATCTTTCATGTTATTAGCATAATTCATTTGTGTGTCATTAGCGATGGTAATGGAATTAGTGGTTGTATAAACTGGCAATGTTCAAATACTGATGTACCTTTACATTACTGTTGTTCAGCAGAATACGTTGTAAAGTTAAAAATTGCGCAGAAGAAATCCTTAAGTATCTGAAAGCTATTCTCGAGCTCAGCCGCTATGGTGGAGTAAAAGTGCCAAAATTAAATACATAAATACATCATTAAATCATTACTTAAATGTGTCATTAATTAATTAAAATACCAATTCATGTATTGTAAAAAAAAAAAACATCTAATTATTTCACGGCCCTTGTGTTGAAGTGCGTCATTAATTTATTTTATGTCAAACTGGCCCAAAATCAGCGGGAGGATTCCTAGCACCCGATTGGTTACCCTGCACATCAAGTCAAGCCAAATCGATGCCAGATAATGGATTGCTGCAGAGCTAGTGAACATACACTCGGTGGCGCTATTCACATCTACCTTTCATTTAGATACTCTAACAAACAAAACTTTATTTGCATCCTCTGCTAGTTCTAAAATGTTTCTCACCAACTCCTGAGAAAGTTCATCAAGGTACTCCATCGAATCTCTCCAGGCATGCTACAGACCAAAGCAATGGATCAGACTCGATTAGCGTTAGCCCCGCCCGCTGAGGAGCTCGTGCACATTTAACAGACTCAAGCTAACGGCTGAAGTTTTCTTAGTCAAACCGAGGCAGTTAAACTTCAAGGAGTACGTCGGTGTGCTGTCTCTTGGGCAAAGGCGATGACAAAGTTGAACTGCGTCAATCTTGACGAATTCTTGGAGGAGTTTGGTCAGTTAGAACAGGTAAAAACGTTAGCTAGCTTACTTAATATTTGCCATGGTCGGTGCCGCTTTGCTTAAACGTTAAACGATAGCAATTACTCTTTCCTCACATGCACATAACCTTGGTTAAACACCCAACCGGTAAAATAAACGGATTTCACATTATATTATTGCAATTCCATATTATTTGTTTGCTACTGGTATTACATTTATTGTGTAATTTACTGTTTGCTCTCAGTGGCGGCCGGCCCATAGGGGGCGCTGGGGCGCATCCCTGCATTATAAAGGGTGAATGTAAAATATATTTTTACAAATTCTGTTAAAAATGTCGGTTTGCACCCCAGTGTGTGCCTACATGCAATATGAATTATATACACTACATCTCCAACCTACTGACATTCATTCACCGGTGAATTGCCACAGACTCGTATCGTTTCTGCAGCCAAACAACCAATCGTGTACTGTTGCCAGGGCAAATTAATGAATATTTGGCCAATCAGTGTCGCAGAATTTTATGGTCTTGGGGCGCTGAAAATATCGCCCCAACAGCAGATTTCAAGTAAAAAAAATAATAATAAAGGCTTGTGCAGCGAGATAAATCAGCGGGATGATATTAGTATACTAGTATTATACCATGTAAAGTTGTTAATTTACTTTATCTGTGAAACTGGTGATTTTGAGAAGGAGATGAAATCATTATAGTCATCGTCAGACTGTTGATTTGAATTCTTGGACTGGGAGTTGAAATGTTTTGTCTCACCAGCCGCCACTGTTAGCTCTCCTCTTCAGTGTTGTCACCATCATACGTTCCAGCATGAAACACATACTGTCCCCTGCACTTTGTGCATTGACTATATCAATTTGTGGGGGCACTACTGAATGAAGTGTCCCCTCTAACACTGTCGTTAAACAGAAAATAACAAAGATGAATGGCAAAAACAGCATGTTGGAGATCATGTTGGAAGACGCCAACAGACTCATGAAATTCAGTCTAAGCAAGGAGAAGAGTCTGACTGAGGGTGAGCAAGTTAGTGTTTGTATGTCTCCCCCTGTTGGTTATTTTGCTTTATGTGCGTCACTATTGCTGCTCTTACATTAAAGAATATGATCAACTTAAGCAAAAAAGACATTGAGAGATGCATTGACCTGACATGCACGTGCCCAAGTGATAACTTCCAAGTGGATTTTAAGCAACTGTGACTTTCCTGGATGTTTGCTGCCTCTCTGTAGGGTTAGAGTTTGTTTTAAGACACTTGGTAGATGAATAAACCTTCTGAATTGAATTAATGTGCATGTCTGTGCCTAAGGGGCTTAAACAAACTTTACAAAACTGTTTGATCAACATGTCACAGAGAAAGAAAGCCTTCTGGTCACAGTGAACAAGCTGCAGCAGACTCTGCAGGAGCAGTGCAACCTCAGAGGTAACCGGTCAGAAAGTTTGACAAAATATGCACAAAAATGTGAACCGAGGAATAACCAAAACCCCAAATATTCCTTGTGTGTGTCCATGTTTCAGTGGAGAACGAGAGACTGAAGAATGAAGTGGTGGATTTGAAACAACTGAGTGAAAGAAGAGTGGAGGTGAGAGCAGCCACGTACAGCCCAAAGGGGCTACTTTAGGCTTGGATGTACATTTAGACTTTGGACAGCATGTTCTATAAATTAGCAGCAACAATAGCTGGAGTAGCTCCACGAAGGAGCCAGATTTCACCTCAGAGCGTGTGGTCTGTGTGTCGTAATCAGGCTGGAGAGGCAGAGGTTCAGCGGCTGCTCTGCAGAATGAGAGCAGAAGAAGAAGGACACAAGAGGGCGCTAGAGGCTGAACGGCAGCAGTGCAGCAGAGAGGTGGAGCGCGCCCACAGGGAGGCTCTCAGTCTGCGTAAGGCCTCAGAAATTGACTTGATCCTCTCACCATTGCACTGCACCTGCTCTGTTTCTATTGAGTTCTTTAACATTTTACAAGAAACAGTTTCACATAAATACCAAACAATCGATAAACATGAAAAACAAAAACGGTGGTACATTAATCATAACAAATAGAGAACAGTTAATATGATTCTACAACAATGAAAGAAGAAGACAAAGATCAGACACTGGCTGATTCTCATTAGTGTGATATCCTATGAGTCAGTTACCACAGATTTAACTCTAAAACACTTGTTAAAGTACACCTGTGTGGCACAGTTGGAAATACTTCAAGGGTAAACCCCAGGCTCTCCTCCAGGTATTGTTCATGCAAGATCTTTAAAACTGGACCTCAAACTCCGGTCCGCTGTCCTGCAGGTTTTAGATGTTTCCCTGCTTCAGCACACCTGATTCAGATTGATGTGTGGCGTACAACAGACGGCCGCCATCAAACAGCCGGTGTGCAGCTGATTCAGGAAGAACTCTGCTGACACAGACCTGGTTGAACACAGAAACCTTTTATTGCCAACCAGCTCCGTATCAGAATTACAGATTGATGCATCAAATCTGGAGAGATCTCCAAAGCCCAAAAGTCCACTGCAGTCTCTCCAGTTGTGGGTGCTTCTCCCCTATATAGGGTAAACCCTTTCTGTATCTGTTAACACTGTATGTGCAGCACGTCCCCGTCAACAGGCACAATATTAGTATATAATGTATGTATCTTTTGATTAAAAATTATCTTATGCTCCAAATGTGTGTGTGAGACCATTGTTCCTCTCCTATCTGTAGCCACTGAACCTCTGTTAACTAAAGTCAGACGAGTCAAATTAATCAGACACTACAGATGCCTCATTCGCTGGTTTGTGCAGAGTTTAACCATCTTTTGAAGAGATCCATTTAATCTGATCAGATGTGTTGAAGCAGGAAACGTCTAAAGCCTGCAGGACAGCGGCCCTCGAGGGCCGGAGTTTGAGATCCCTGCTTTAAAAGAAGTGAAACTGTGCCTAAAGTTCAGTGAGTGAAAGGGGAAAGCTGGACTCTGATATAAATCTCAAATATGGCAGCATGTTATCTGAGTCATCAAAGAGCTGAAGAAGATGACATTTTCCTGTTATGAAGGGGCGCCATATAGCTCCACTGGTTAGGCTGGATCCTCGTGTACAGAGGTTCTTCGATGCAGCTGGCCTGGGTGCGAGTCCTGGCCTCTGGCCCTTTGCTGCATGGTTTCCCCGCTCTTAAAAAAGAAAACCATCTATGAGAAAAGAGCCCTGCTGCCCCCACTCACCTGTGCTCAGATGCAGGAGGATGTGAGGGCTTAAAACTCTCCCGTTACATTTCCCCCATGCTTTTCTGTTCCTTTGACTGTACGGCTCAGTTCTGCGCTTGGCTTTGTCGTCGCTGTTTTGTTTGCAGTGGAAGCCAAAGATCGGGATGCCGAGAGGCTGATGGAGGAGAAGGATCTGGATCTGGAGGAGATGAAGAAGAGGCTGAAGGACCAGGAGAGGGAACGGCAGAGCGAGCTCCTCAAGCTGCAGATGGAGGTAAAACAAAGTTTTTTTTATTTTTCTTCTTAGAAACAGTGGTCCATAAGTCCATAGTGGTTGCTAAGGAAACAGGTTGTTTTCTTAAGCTGACTGTATTATACTTCAGGTTAGCTGCGTATCTGTGCATCACATGGGTGCAAAATCTGTTGATGAATGCACCCTGAAATAACTCCTATTTTCACTTCTTCTCTGGTTTGGTTTTTAGTGGCGAGTTGAAGCGTCTCTAAGCTTGTTTGTTTTGTGGCTTTTTACAGTTTGGTGCGAAGTTAGCCAGAGTTCAGAATACGGCTCAGCGGAGCCAGCAGCAGCAGCAGCAGCAGCCACACGGCCCCAGCCTCCTTCCACAGAGCGTCTACAAGAGAGTGAGCCGTGCACACACAGCCTTTCACGCCTTTTTATGTTAAAAAGCCCTTTGCAGTACGAATCCCATCCATAGCAGTGTTTCTTCACTTTAAAAAAAGTGAAACAGCAATTTGTCAATCATTGTTCAACTTTTTTTTAATCATAAATCTATGATATTATGGTACGAGACATTTTGGATGTGATTCTGGGACGGATGTGCAGCTATTCTCCTTCAGCACTTTAACCTGTTATAATTGGCTTTGATCTTAGACATTATAAATTCAAATTCTGTATTTTCCTATGTTCCTAGCTGATACTTTTCCACTCTGCTCATGCTGCACAATCGATTACCTTAAATGGTCCAAGACCTTAGAATGACATAAACAACAGTCAGACAGAACATCTCTATTGGAGCAGATAGGTCTGGTACATTAGATCCACGCCTAAAACAGTTTTATCACATCCAAAGAACACAACAAGGACAGCAGCTGGCCTGATCAGGCCACTAAAAACTGGCCAATTATACTCTGAAAAGTGTGAAAACAACCTCTGTGAGATAAAGCTGAATATAAATAAGAAATGTTTCCGGATATCGGGTTTCGGCCTGACGGATTTATTTGCAATATACTTTACTATGTGACCCCTAATAAATACTTTATTTAATAAACGATTTCTCCAGCTTGTTCTTGGGCTTCCAATGAAAAAATCGGGCTAACAAACCCAAGGCTTGCTCAGGCTCACCTTTGTATATCTGCACAGGTGAGGCACTTTGACTCAGTTCTCTGTGTCAAAAAAAGAAGCCGTCTAAGTCAGCTTGTCGTGTGACAGTCGATGGACTCTTTGATTCTTTCTGATCACGTCAGCAGCTGGACATTTAGCTTCTTTCAGCTCTGGCTGATGGCAGACGGCACAAGCCGAGACATTACAGGTCTTCCTGAAGTACTTGACTGTAACAATGTAAAAGAACACTGGTTCTTGCTGCTTCACTCTGATGATCAACTTTAAAAGGTTAAATATCCTAAAAGCTGAAGATCCTCCATACAACAGAAAAGCCAGCAGCTTCTGAACGGTTCACTTTTAGGGCAGCAAACTTCCTCATTAACAGAAAAACATCACCTGTACGGAAGCTGGAATGGGACACGCAGCAGAAAATGTTGCCAAGTGGAAAAAGTGTGAATCTGTGATCTGATTCAGAATCAGCAAGAAACAACAATCTGGACAAAGCTTTTAACTATAAAGAAATGTTCATAAGATGTATTTAGCTCTCCCAAACTGTAAAGAAACAGTCCGTACCTGCAGCTAACCATCAGTTAGATGAGTTATGTTTGGTGTTTGTGTTCCTGGGGTTTTCTTTTAAAGACGACCTGCTGTTTCTGTTTCTGTGAACTGTGTGTATCTGTGTGCAGATTAACTGCGTGCACGTGCGCGTGCATGTGTGTGTTTCCTCAGAAGCTGCAGTTTTTCCAGGAGGAGAAGAACAAAGAGATTGGGGCTCTGCGTCAGAGAATCAAAGAGCTGGAAGAGCACCAGCGCACCAGCCACCTCGGTGACAGCCGTCTGAAGCGAAGGAAGAACTAGTTCGATCAGGCTGCTGCTGCTGCCCCCTCAGCTGCTGCTGTGTGGGGGTGCATGACGTGTTTCAAATGTGCAAAAGTGGACTTTAGCTCGATTTCAGAGAGAATTTCAGCTCCTCAGAGTTTCTTCGGCTCTGCTGGCAGGTGACGGTGTGCAGAGTACATTTAAACACATGCTGGATTCTCCTCTAAGAGCTTAATCCAATTAGACGCCTGCAGGGAAGGTCCGGGGGATGGGAGGGGGGGGAGGGGGGAGAAGGGGAAGTGAAGGCGAGGAGGAGGCACATTTCTGAATGGATCACAGAGGAGGACGACTAATCCTCTTCGAGCAATTAAAGCCGTTTATCTGTTTCCATTCAAAGAAATAATTGAACTGATTAGTTTGTGTTTCGATTCTTTGAATTCAAGCTCAGAAAAGACTTCAGTTATTTGAAATCAGTGAGAACTTTTGTTCTCATGCAGCCATTCAGCGTTTCTCTTCTTGTTTTGTGAGCTACATGCTGACAGCAGAAGCTGAAATGATTGATCAGACAGAACCAGACCCGATACCTGCAGTGCATTAAAGAAGGACCTCATTGTTCTCTTGTGTTTGTCACGATGCCTCATGACGAGGCCATCGTGCCTGGCTGCTGCTCCTCCTCACAGGGACGGCACACCTGAATGAACATGTCCCGCCTGCTGAGGTGCCGATCTTATGCCTTGTAATCTGTTTATCTGCGGGGACAGACTCTAACGGGGACAGAGAGCTAATCTCGATAGGAACATTGTGTAATCCCGTTGCATAACATTTCAACTCCACGAAAGCCAGCTCAACCTTAACTGACGGACGCCATTTCCCCTTTCACAGGTCTGCTTCGCTCAGTCAGCGTCGTGGTCGCTGATTCCATAAACACAAATGTTTTGTCCTCTCTGGCCTCAGTTTAATGGTCATTTCAATAAACTGGGGCTGACATAAAGTAAAACAGGACTGAAGATCATTACATCATCTTAACCTCTTGTTCTTTGGGAAGGGAGGGGCTGGCCGGGATCAGGAGGTGTGGCCTGAGACGTCCATACTGACGGTCCACTTGAGGAATGGCTCAGGTGGACTCAGTGCGCAGTTAGAGGGGAAAGACGGGGAGATTAAGATGGCATTGTTCTGACTCCAGCATGTGAGTGAAGCTTTCTTTTGTCTCGGTCCCTTTGGACCAGAAGAAGAACTTTAGAACTTCTTGTTCGATTTGCTGCAGACTCGACGGCCATGTTTTGATTCAAGGGAGCACGACGGATTCTTGGTAAGAACTTTTTCTTTAGCGCTTTCTTTTAGACATCCCTCTCTAACTCTTAGAGTCTTAGAGTCTTAGACCATTAAAGCAGACTCGTAATAAGGTTCAAACCGTTGATGATACGGAGCTTCATGCAGCCTCGTTAATACATTAGAGTTGTCTTGTTCCTTTTCATGTACAGCTTGTCCTTATTGGTAACGTTTCTGTGGTGCTTGCTGCAGAAATGCCAGGAGGCCAGTACCAGGTGTCGAGCAAAAGGCTCAGCCACAGCCTCTACAGCCTGACGGACAGCTCCGACGGAGGCCCAGAGGATGAGGAGCCCACGCTGCACCTCACCCCCCTACAAAAGCTGACCACAGACATGTGCAAAGATGAGAAAACCATCAAGGAGCTGATCATCGGCCGCAGGGTTGGGTTCTACAAGGTCCGCGGGGAGATCGGCTACGGCACCTTCTCCAGGGTCAAACTGGCTTTCAATGCCCTGACCAAAGGTAGATGGAGGCGCCGACTGTCCGCGAAATGTTAGCTCCCGTCTGTCCCGCCCACACCTGCACAGTTACTGTTCAGTTCCTTTCCTTAAGTCCAGAAACTGAGCCTTCCACAACCTGATAGATGAGCAGAATGCTGTGTTAAACGGGCTGCTCTCAGTTCAATGACCCAAAGGTTAAAGAGACGACTCACACCTTTGTTGTTGGAGGAGTTCAGGCCCAAAGTGGAGCCGTCTGCAGTGGTAGTTTCTTCACTTCCACAGTCAGTGTGAAGAGGAAAGTACACACTGCTCAGACTGGACATCCATCTGGTCCACTCTTACTGTTTCTGTAAGATTTAAGACAGGAAAAGAGTGGAAGATCCATCATTCCTTCAACTTCTATCTGCTAAAAATGGTTCTACAGGCTAATAAATAATGAGGCTTCTACATTTTGGCTTTATTAGTGTAAAATGTCATGTGTTGTTCATTTGAAGTTGTATTGATCTAATCTTAAGACCTTTAGAATTGAAAGTGGGTGGATTTTCTTATTAAAATCACTGTTCTCCCTTTTTTTCCCTCTAAAGTAAAGGGTTGCAGCTCTTTGAAGGGTGAGGGTTGCCCATGAGGAAGTGCACGATCAGACTTAAACACATTAGCAAATCCCTAACGAAATAAGTAGATTTTTATAAGGATCAGGAACAGCCAAGGTCAGTGGCCTTATCAGAATGACCTTCAGGGGAGAGTTCATGTCTTTTCTTACTTTTTTACAAGAAGAAGTCCTCAAAAAAGTCAACAGTGGCAGAAGAGCTCAGACTTTAGCAGGGAAGAGGGATTTCTCCACAAAGAGCCTACAGAAGTGACTCCTGTGTTAGCATTTAGCAGCTTAGACCCCTCAGAGTTTCTGCCACTCCTTCAAGCTCCTGAACACAAACGTAACCGATTGAAACCCTAAAACTAAAGAAAAGGGGAAGGTGTTAGAATACAGCTGGGAGCTGTCCCATCCTCACCCCTTACTGAGCTCCCCCGCACTGTCTCTCCCCCTCCACAGACAAAGTGGCCCTGAAGATCCTGGACAGGACGAGGTTGGATTCTCAGGCCCAGCGGCTGCTCTCCAGGGAGATCAGCAGCATGGAGTCCCTGCAGCACCCCAACGTGCTTCGCCTGTACGAGGTGGTGGAGACGCCCAGCCGCCTCTACCTGGTGCTGGAGTACGCAGGAGGCGGAGACCTCCACAACCGGATCTACAGCGAGGGAAAACTGTCCGACAACACCAGCAAGATCACCTTCGCCCAGATCCTCTCCGCCGTCAAATACATGGTTGGTGTTCGTTTGGTTCTTTTTCCCATCATGCAGTCTGATCAGACATTTAAAGGGGAACTCCGGGATTTTTAAACCTGGACCTTATATCTACTCACTGAGAACAGTTTGGTGAAAGTCGGTGTCCTTCAGAAGATATTTAGATAACTGGAGATCCATATAACGGAGTGAACGGGGCTTAGAGGATGCAGCCTCTAAATAAGGCATTATCTGTCTTTATTTCACCAATACTTTAAGAAGAATGAATGAATGAACGTGTGCTATAGCTCGTGTGGGCGTGTGGATGAAGTGGTCCCAGTAGAGTGCCTGTGCAGAAATCCCTCCGTTAGCTCTCCTTTAGCTGCAAGTAGCCACATAACAGCAGCTATGAGCTAACAGAGCTATAGCACACGTTCATTCATTCATTCTTCTTAAAGTATTGGTGAAATAAAGACAGATAATGCATGATTTCATGCCAGAAATAGGGTCTAGGTTTAAAAGTACCCTTTAGTTCCCCTTTAAAATCAAACCTTACTTTACTTTTGAAGCTCTTTGTTCTGCTGCGCAGCACAACATCAACATCATCCACCGGGACCTGAAAGCAGAGAACGTTCTGTTCACCAGCAGCGGCTGCGTGAAGGTGGCCGACTTTGGCTTCAGCACGCAGGTGTCCAACCGCAACCACACCCTGGACACCTTCTGCGGCTCACCGCCCTACGCGGCCCCGGAGCTCTTCAGCGACGAGTCTTACATGGGGCCCCCGGTGGACGTGTGGGCCATGGGGGTCCTGCTTTTCTTCATGGTCACCGGTTCGATGCCGTTCCGCGCCGAAACCATGGGCAAGCTGCGGCGCTGCATCATCGAAGGCAACTACACCATCCCCCCCTGGGTGCCCGGCCCCTGCCAGCGGCTCATCAAGGGCATCCTGAAGACCGTCCCCGCCGAGCGCTACGCTGTGGACCAGATGCTGGGCTGCGATTGGCTCTTACCTGTGGAGTTCCCCTGGTCCCTGGTTCCCCCCGACCCGCCGAGCGCTCTGCAGAGCCTGTTGGACTCTGAGAACGGCAACTTGGAGGAAGACGAGGAGGAGGAGGAGGAGGTCAGAAGCTGCCTGGAGGAGCTCGGCATCACAGCGGAGCACCTTCAGAACAATCAGCTCAAAGACAGCCGCAGCCCCATCATCGGCGTGTACCGCATCCTGCGGCACCGGGTTCAGAAGAACAGAGGCTGCGACTGTCTGCCGGTGGTCCGAGGGATGGTGAGGGACCCCAAGAGGGAGGGGCTCCGGGCCTACAGGGGCCTCAGGCACACCTCCAAGCTCTGCGTGCTTTCATAGAAACTTATTCAAGCTTAAAGAACACTTTGTACAGACCGCTTTTTATACCAACACATTAAAAACTGGAGTTTTTTCTGTTTGAAATGGCTGCAGGTGGAGAAATGACTGAGTTTTTACACTTTGGAGCTTTGTTTTGCTCTGCCAGAGGTATCCTTAGACATATATATACACATCTGTGTGTGTGTGAGAGTGTGTGTGTGTGTGTGTGAGAGTGTGTGTGTGTGTGTGTGTGTGTGTGTGTGTGTGTGTGTGTGTGTGTGTGTGTGTGTGTGTGTGTGTGTGTGTGTGTGTGTGTGTGTGTGTGTGTGTGTGTGTGAGAGAGTGTGTGTGTGTGAGAGAGTGTGTGTGTGTGTGTGTGTGTGTGTGTGTGTGTGAGTGAAAGTGCCTGGTGAAACGCACAAAGACAAGAAGTCAGTTCAAATAATTAAATGATTAGATTTTTAAATTTTTAGAGTCCCAAAGAAGTAAAACTATCGAGCACTTTAAGGAGGATTTTAAGATTATTTTTTGTACACGAAACCTAAAAACAACAAAGCTTCATTCCTGATTTATCAATTTTCTCTTTTTATCAAGCAGTCCAACAACAGTAAAACTGTTCACTGAACATGGTGATAAAATAAGTTTGTGCTGCTGATCTTTCATCTGTTTAACCGCATGTTCTCCTCAGAATAAAGGTTTTTTTTAAAAAAAACGATGCTTTGAGCAGGTTTCATTGTTCGCTGCAGAGCAGGTGCTACAGAGCCTATTTACCAAAGTTTCACCGAGTCCCTGCGAGTAAATACCAGCCCGACAGCAGCTGGCGGGACGCCAGATGACACCCAGGAGGCGCCCCCTCCCCTTTCTTCTGCTCACAATAAGCAGCCCAAACCCTACTCAGCCCCTCCGGTATTGGCCCAACTAACCCCCACCCACACACACCCCTCCGACCCCTCCCAGCCTTGCCCTGGCCGACCCCCACCTGCACGGAGCGGCAGATGGCGCGGCGTGGCAGCGGAGACATCTGCCGGCCAGACAATGGCCGCTCTGTGCGGAGCGCTGGAGCTGACAGGCGAGGAGCTCCGCTATTGTGGGCTGCGCCATACACATGCAGATGAGGAGCTCCGGGAGGAGGAGGAGGAGGAGATCCGCACGCACGCACACACGCACGCTCTACCCCAGGGAGCACGCCTCAGAGCCTCATCATGCAAATCTCCCCAGGTTTGAACTCCCTTCTCCCGCTCTGAGCCTTCACCATCTTCTCCAGCCAAACACACAACTCCAACCCGCAGCTTTGCAGAAGAAAGTGAAAAAACACAACTACAAAAGTCACATTTCAACGTTTTTTATTGAGCATTTTTTCAGCTTCCATTTTCTGCACATAGCTAAGAACAAGAAATAGTTTGTTTCCAGCATCGTTCCGAAATGATCAGTAGCCTACATATTAAGACAAATCTTTTTTTTTTTTTAACATTTTCTTTCAGTATTCATGTAAATGTTTCTAAGATATTCAAACATAATTTATTTAACTTAATTTAGTCATTTTCTAAAGTGAAACCTTTAGATAAAGGACATTTCTTCTTTTTCTTTTTTTAAGTTTTAGAATATTTTCGTCATTGTTAAATTTCTAAAGTGAAACCTTTAGAGAATTAAGACTATTCTGGAAAGTGGGGAACATTTCCGCTGACTGCAACTGCTGTCGTGTTGCTCAGCAAAGAGGCCATCTTTAAAAAGTCCCTTTTTAAGAAGGCCTCCTTCTCGCACCGCTTCTTCTCCTACTGCGCGTGCTTCAACGTGCAACTTCTGCTCTGTGGGACCACAGGACGCAGAACTCGCTTCTCCTTCCTCTCCAAACCTCATCCGCACAAAGAATGAGGGTCGATGTGTCGCTCTCGTGGCATACCTGACCTCATTCACAGAAAGAATGAGAGTCATCTTGGCATGGACGGGACAAGAGGCGACATTCACGGGGGCCCCTCGGGCCGGCGCCGTGCAGCCTGGACGGGAATTCTCCTCAGGAGTATCCAGGGATGAGCAGAAACAGGGTCATCCTGTTCATCAGGATGAGTATTTCCAGGTAAGAAGCTTTGCAGCATCTGAGCAGGTGAGGAGTCCCAGATCAGCGCCCGGGGAGGCTGATCTCAGGAACCCAGTCGTTCAGACGGCGGCTCTCCTCACAGAACAGGTGCAGCTTCTCCAGAGCAGGGTCCTCCCAAGAGCCGTCGGCCGGGTTCTGTTCGGGCAGGAAAAGGAAAGTAGTCTGAGTCACAAGTTTCTGGAAAGAGGCACCACAGATGCTGCCTTCAAATGCTTTACGATAACGCAGCCTCCTGCTCTGAGCTCTACGTACCGTGATGAGGACGCAGTGCGCGTCTTCAAGCTGCTCCGCCTCGTCTCCAACGATGTCAGCCAGGCGCTGCACGCCGCTCACTCTCACGATGCTGATGTCGTTGTCGAAGCAGAACGACTGGATGAGGGTGAAGTGGATCTGGAGCGCGATGTCACACTCAAACTCCTCGTCAATGGCCAGGATGCAGAAAGACACGCTGTCCGGGTCTCTGTGGAAACACAACAAAGAGCTCCATGAGATTTTACGCACAACAGAAGAAAAATCTGCTCCGATGAGAAAGTTTTCGGCTGCAACACCTGAGCGTCATACTTACAGATTCATAACTTTGGCGCACTCGTAGACACCCACGGTCAGGGCGTCGTTGTCTTTAGCAGCCACCAGGACCTCCTCCAGGGCTTTGCCGGTGCACGGAGCGCGCTCGGCGGGTTTCTGGACCAGGACCTCTTCAAGAGTCATGATGGAAACGATGAAGATATTCCGCAACGGGAGAGTTGGAGACAGTTCGGTCTGAGAGTAAAATCCGCGAGAGAGCAGAGTGCTTTCAACGCCTCTGTCCTCTTCTTTTATAGCCTGCAGCTCGTGCGGAGCAGTGAAAGCGCCGCGCCCTGATTGGCTGCAGCTGAATGGTGTATTGGTATGATAATGCTATTGTCACACTCCGGCTCGTGGCAGATTGATGGGGGTCACAGAGCCGCGCACGTTCCCTTCTGCACGCAGCAGCACGGTCTGGAACTAAAAATAGCTTAATTAATATTTTTTAAAGCTCGGTTACGTTGCGGCACGTCTGTGCAGTTTCGGTAAAACATTTGATTTATCTGCTGAACTCTCTTGGCTTTTGAAAAACATCACGACAGGGATGCACACCAGCTGCACTTCTCCAACCCCCCCATCCGAGAATTTATTAGAATTTAGGGCTGTAGAATATTTTTCATGCAGGTTCAGTGCACAGAAAGTTCTTATTGTGGTTTTGAGCGCTTTTCAAAAGCAAGTTTGGCCCCGAGTTTAAAACTACAAATCACTACCTCCGTGAAAGAAAACTCACCCAGCTATGTGTTTTTCTCTTTTAATCTTGTCTTTTGGAGATAGTAGCATTGAGAAAGTGTGACACCCCCCCCCCCCCCCCCCCCCCCCCCCCCCCCAGCAGCAGAGAGAAAGGGCAGGTGGATGATGCCATCTGTGGACTAGAAGCAGGCCATAAAAACGGCCTCATTGTGCGCACAGAAGCCCCCTGTATTATCGCCCCCCCTCTATCTTCCATACAAATGCAAATGATTAGCGCGTGCCAGAACTGCGCTTACTGCTGCTGGCCCATACTGACCACGTGGCCATCAGCTGTCCATAAAAAAACTGGTTTTCTCTGGGGAGTTATAGTGGATTCTGTTGAGCTTAACTTTACTGCACTTGTTTTGGCTGTTTAGTGCGCAGATGCTCCGCCATTTTTACGCACGGCTCTGTTTCACCATTGAAGCAGTTCCTGCAGAACAGATCTTGTTTATTGGGTAGTATTTATAACCCTTTAAATGCCCAAAACAACCCCCTGAAAGTTCTTTTTTTATATATATAAAAGTAGTGCGATTAAACTTTTACGCACGAATCAACATCACTTATAGAACAGATTATCCCCAACACCTCGCGCTGACTTGCTGCTGTTTCATCAGCATGACAATCCAAAAACACATCTCGCATCGGGTCAGCCCTGCTGCCACTGCGCACATAGATGGGGTGAGAGGTGGGGGCTGGAGACACAGGTTGGCGGTGATTGATTCAGCGCTATTGTTCTGCGGAGGGCAGAGCGGCAGATGGAGAACTGTCGCTATGAGGGGACCACCTGCCCCCCTTCATATCCCCTAAACCTAGGTCAACTTCGACCCCCGGGGCTCGCCGAGCTTTTGTCCACAAGTCTCCACATTTGCCGGTCTGTTGTCTGAGTTTTGATGACATTTGAATGCCAAAGAGGAGAGATGACGGTTCAAACATCTCACAAAGGAAAGTTTTGTCTCCAGACGACGTCAAGCGCGTAAAAAGCAGATAAACATCAGTTGTTTGAACTGTAAACACGTGTAAGAATGCCAAAAAGTGTTTTACTCAACAACAAAACGCTTATCTGTACGTTATTGCAGCAACTGTTGTTTGTTTACATAAACCTCGCTTTCAGTTTCTGTCCTCGCGCTGCAAACTTATCCGCGAATCAGCTGGCCGAGAGGCTTAACTTTGCGCCAAAGTTTGATTTGGATCCAGCTGATAGGGACTCCAACACTAAGCTATTTTAAGATGGGATCAGCTTGCATGGCCACAGGGCAGGCGCGTGCAAATCGAAACCGACCTATTGTTACCGAAGCACATCTGCCAGGCGGAGGCCTCCCCAGCAGCGCGCGACAGGTGTCGGTGAGCAAAGCTCCTTTTTTGTAGCCTGCGGGGACTCAACAGAGCCAAAACCTCTGCGTGATAAAGGAAACTGTCTTAAGCTGCCAGATAAGTCAAAGCTGCTTAGATAGAGAAATTCGAGGCAGATGTTGAATTACCTTTACATTTATCAGAGAAGTTCGTTTTGGAGTTATCAGACGCCAAATATTGAACTAAAACGTGTTGTGAATGCGTTTCTGCATTTAGTTTAACTCAGATACTCAGAAACCAGTGGCCTTTGCGCTCAGCAGGTGCTGCATGTCTGTCTTTGTCCGCCCTCCCTTCACCTACCCCCTCGGGGACAGATGGCATCTTTCCGTTGCCATGGAGAGTGGTGCAGACAGAGAGATAAAGCACGCAGGCATCCCCAGATGCCACGCGCCCGAAGTGAGATCTGCCTTTAAGCATGCAAAGCAGCGGCGCGTGCCACTTCCTAATCTACAAAAAAGAGTACAAGCTGTGAAATTGGCCACGAGTTAAAGAAAAAAAAAGTAAAGTCCACCATACATCTAAGGCTGCAAGAGAAGTTCGTTCTTACAGAAACTTACAGTCTTTTCCAACAACCTGAATCTAAGTGCAAGTTTTAGCCTGAAAACTTTCCTCTACCAAAGATGTTAAAGACCAGGACAGCTCTCCTTCAAGTTCTAGCAGTTTAGGCACAAACCACATCAAAGCTGTGTGAGACACCCCTTATTTCTTGATATTTTGCTTCCAAGCAGCCAGATTTTTTTTCATGGTCATTCTTTGGACATGGGCTGCTTTTCACTCATTATAAGGTCCAGTCCTTGTACTTTAACCTAAGTCACCTGAACATGATTTCTGAATAACTCAAGCTTAAAAAGGCACCTAACTCAAATGGTGAACTGGTGTTGTGTCAATACACAACAGACAACAAAGAACCTATTCAAATAATACACCTGAAGCTCTTTGTTACTAGACGCCTGTAACGATGACATCAAGACATTATTTGGTACTTTAGCACCAACTAAGAGCTTTTATTCGACAATGTAGCATATCTCAGTGTGCAGTATGTCCTTAAAAAATTAGGAAACTGGACAAGTGGAACACAAAAGAAGAAGCGTCAGGCCTAAAAAACTCTATCTACAGCAGATAGAAGTGTTGGTCTAATGAAAAAAGAATAAATCCAGCAAAGACCTGACGCAGAATCCATCTACTGTTCGCTGAGCTATGCCAAATGACACAAGAAGTGGACTGAAAATCAGTGGCAACAGGTCTTATGGAGGGATGAATCCTCCCCAGAGCCCGGACCTCAACATTATTGAAGCAGTGTGGGATCATCTGACAGAGAACGGAACAAAAGGCAGCCCACATCCAAAGAAGAGCTTTGGGATGTCCTTCAAGAAGCCTGGAGAACTATTCCTGAAGACTCCTTAAAGAAATGACAGAAAGCTCGTCTCAGAGGGTTCAGGCTGTGTTGGAGAGTTAACTTACAATAACTAACCAAATACTGACTTTCTTTATAATTGTATCAACTTTGTTTTACCTTAAATGCTATATTTCCATGTATCTTTGCACGTTTCAATGAATTTTCAATGAATTTTGACTTGTGCCTTTGTCTTATTTCTGTCAGCCTTGTTCTTGAATACACTATGTTACTCTGTGAAATTATTTTTTGTGTTCAGTAGCGCCAGAAAATTGAATTGTGTCTGTGAGGGCACTGAAAACATGGCGCCCCATGTGCAGGTCTGACGTGAGGCCTAATGAGGCCTTTCTCCTCTAAATAATCACTGTGAGCATCAAATCCACATCAGTTTTCTTCAAATTTACAATGTTGCATAATGCAAATTTTATGGAATATAATCGTTGCCCATGTAATAATAGTTTTTTATATTTACCGTATTTTTCAGACCATAAGGCGCACTTAAAATCCTTTAATTTTCTCAAAAACCAACAGTGCGCCTTAAAATGCGGTGCACCTAATGTATGGATTAATTCTGGTTGTGCTTTCTGACGTAGAACCGATTTTATGTGGTACACGGCGCTCAAAGATCTGTCAAAATGTTTGAGCTCGGCCTTAATGAGCTACGAAGCTGCACTGCTTGATGGATTGAGCATTACGGGCCACCGTAGTCAGGAGCCTCGTGGAGTAATACGATCTGTACTCCAACATTAAGGTGTGTGCATTCATTCATTCATTTTCTACACTATCAGTACAACAAGTGAGTTGAATAAAGTTTGACTTATCTGAGTTTTGTTTAATTCAATGAGCCTTATAACCCGAAAAATACGGTAGTTAAAGGACAACAGAAGCTTCAAGGAGTGGTTGGTTGAAATATTACTGCAGACTCTGTCAAAGTAAGATCAAAAACTGTATGTTGGCAGTACTGTAGTCAGGAAGTCCTCGTCTGGTCTTCCTGTGTGGTTTTATTATTCCTGTAAACCGAAGGAATCATTTAAAGGTCAGAGTTTCTACGTTTGATCCTTTCAATCTAAGCCACCCCCAACTTTCTAAGACTTTTCTATGGGCACGCGTCCCTGAGGGTGGGGTGGGGGCTGCTGGCCTCTTGTTGCCATTGTGCTCCGGACAGCCAATCAGGGAGTGAGCGTGTGCCGGCTCTGTGGTATAAAGCTGGCTGACTCTTTGAAGCAGCACAGATACTCCTCTGTGGACCTTCTGAGTATTTGAACAGAACCGTGTTATACAACGAAAATCATGCACTGCCCTGGAAAGACTCTGAAAGAAGCTCTGCTGTGCGCTCAAAGCGAGGATCGACTCACTGTTGGAGTCTACGAGAGTGCTAAAATTATGACTGAGTAAGTAAAGTGCATTGTTTAAACATGACTTTGGGCTTCTCTGTGAGCGTGAAACTCAGCAGGAGCTAACAGAAGCTGACTTTTCTTATCCACAGAGACCCGGACAGCGTGTCTTTCTGCATCCTGGCCATTGACGAGGAGTTTGAGTGTGACATCGCGCTCCAGATCCACTTCACCCTCATCCAGTCGTTCTGCTTCGACAACGACATCAGCATCGTGAGAGTGAGTGGCGTGCAGCGCCTGGCTGACATCGTTGGAGACGAGGCGGAGCAGCTTGAAGACGCGCACTGCGTCCTCATCACGGTACGTAGAGCTCAGAGCAGGAGGCTGCGTTATCGTAAAGCATTTGAAGGCAGCATCTGTGGTGCCTCTTTCCAGAAACTTGTGACTCAGACTACTTTCCTTTTCCTGCCCGAACAGAACCCGGCCGACGGCTCTTGGGAGGACCCTGCTCTGGAGAAGCTGCACCTGTTCTGTGAGGAGAGCCGCCGTCTGAACGACTGGGTTCCTGAGATCAGCCTCCCCGGGCGCTGATCTGGGACTCCTCACCTGCTCAGATGCTGCAAAGCTTCTTACCTGGAAATACTCATCCTGATGAACAGGATGACCCTGTTTCTGCTCATCCCTGGATACTCCTGAGGAGAATTCCCGTCCAGGCTGCACGGCGCCGGCCCGAGGGGCCCCCGTGAATGTCGCCTCTTGTCCCGTCCATGCCAAGATGACTCTCATTCTTTCTGTGAATGAGGTCAGGTATGCCACGAGAGCGACACATCGACCCTCATTCTTTGTGCGGATGAGGTTTGGAGAGGAAGGAGAAGCGAGTTCTGCGTCCTGTGGTCCCACAGAGCAGAAGTTGCACGTTGAAGCACGCGCAGTAGGAGAAGAAGCGGTGCGAGAAGGAGGCCTTCTTAAAAAGGGACTTTTTAAAGATGGCCTCTTTGCTGAGCAACACGACAGCAGTTGCAGTCAGCGGAAATGTTCCCCACTTTCCAGAATAGTCTTAATTCTCTAAAGGTTTCACTTTAGAAATTTAACAATGACAAAAATATTCTAAAACCTAAAAAAAGAAAAAGAAAGAAATGTCCTTTATCTAAAGGTTTCACTTTAGAAAAGGACTGAAACGATTGTTAAAGTTGTTATAAGAATTTGACTGAATAACTGAGACAAAAAAAGTAATGATAAAAGAAGAGAAAGATACTTAAAACTGACTCCTCTGAAGATGTTCTGGTCTTGTCAGAACTACATTAGAACAAGCTATATCACATGTAAACTAATTTAAAGTGTAAAGAACTGTAGGTGGATGATGATCAAAGGCAAAAAGGTCATGTTTTAGCTAGTAGAAACTTTATAATGACAAAAATAATCTTTACATTTTTCAAATGAAGCTTTGTATGAAATTAACTTGTTTGTTGCCTTTCTGTTTATGAAATAAAACATTTGCATTCATTTGTTGCTTCCTGGCTGTTGTTTGACTTCTTGACTTGAATTATCTGAAACATACTTTCTAACGTGCAGCATCATCCTTAAAGGGGAACTCCGGTATTTTTAAACCTTATTTCTGGCATGAAATACGTTCATCTGCTCACAGAGAACAGTTTGGTGAAAGTCGGCGTCCTTCGGAAGATATTTAGATAACTGGAGATCCATATAACGGAGTGAACGGGGCTTAGAGGATGCAGCCTCTAAATAAGGCATTATCTGTCTTTATTTCACCAATACTTTAAGAAGAATTAATGAATGAACGTGTGCTATAGCTCTGTTAGCTCATAGCTGCTGTTATGTGGCTACTTGCAGCTAAAGGAGAGCTAACAGAGGGAATTACCCAAAGTATATGGGTAAATACTTTGTGGATGCTGAAATGTAAGGCCTCGTTTTTTTATCTATTAAAGGTATAGTCAGTCAATTTATCTCCCTCTGTCACAGTCTGCCCTATCAGTTTATGTTATGTCACAGTTTGTTTAATCATGTTATGTTCTAGTCATGTTTTCACGTTCAGTTCATTCAAGTCACCTGGTTAATTGTTCACAGCTGCACCTCATGTCACTGATCACTCCCGTCACAGTATTTAGCTTCCTGGTTTACTTTCAGACACTGCAGAATCCTCACTATCCCTCCATGCTTTGCACGCAGATAAGTCTGGTTTCATGCCTCACGTTCATAGCCATAGCCATAGCCATAGCCATAGCCATAGCCATAGCCATAGCCATAGCCATAGCCATAGCCATAGCCATAGCCATAGCCATAGCCATAGTATTTATTCATAGTCTTTTTTCTTTGTTTAGTCATGGTCTTGTTTTGTTTTCACATGTTTTTGAATCCGGCTCTGCCGCGCTTTGTTCTTTTGCCTTTGCTGTCTTGTTTTTGCAAACAAACCTTTGATTTTGAACTAGAGAACTGCATCTGGGTCCTACCTCACCACCGATCGTGACACATTCGTGGACACTGATATCTCTGTCATCTCTTTATGAAAGCAAACAGTAACAAGATGAATGTAGAAGGATTAAAAAGTGTGTGTAAATGAAGATGATATTAGATTTTTTTAATGATCTCTCGGCCAGGTATCTTAAAAGCAAACAGAGGAAACCATGTCAAACCTCATCCACATTCAGCATACAACAAACTTTTCACCACCTCTTCAGTCATATTACATCCAACACAGTGTCCTGTTTCTCTCTGCGAACCTGTTGCTCCTGCGGTAATTTAAATCCCTGCACTTCAAAGTGAATCTCTGACTACTTTCCACAGCGAGATTTTCTTTTCATTTCTTCAAAGGCATCGGCTGAGTGTGAAATCTTGCTGTGGAAAATGGAGGAAGGTTACAATGTCTTATGTAGACATGTGAACTCCAAGATCTAAGACATCAACGGTGTCAGATGAGTTTCCCCCTGGAAACTTGTAAAGATGCTGTTTGTCATGTCAGACGAGTCAGTCTGGTTTCATAGTAAATTATAATCTTATAATTGTGCTTTTTTCCCCCACAAGACGCCCGACAAAAATGTTAAAATGACAGTAAATCATTTTGTGTCCTTCACAACAGTCTTAATCCCCGTTAAGACAGAAAAAGATGATTTATAACCTGCGGTAAATATTAAGGAAAGGCCTTTTTTTAAGGCATAACATTTTCCTTTACCGGAGCCACCTAATTCTTCATGCCTTAAGGCCTGTACAGCCTCTGCAGGAACACAGGAATTTGTTTGCGTTCTCACTCAGTGGCTCTACATGATGAGATTAACTGGATTATAGCTATAGTTGGGTTATGCTCCTTATCTGAGGGTAATTATCCTTGGATATATGGCGGTGAATGAATGGAATCACTGGCACAAAGCATGTCATACCCCGGTACGATAGGTGGCGCTGTCCCCATTTCAGCTATCGCTAATAGAGCCACTTCCTGTTGGCGTCTTCACCACCAACAACAACAAACTCAGGCATTCAGAAAGATGGCGAACGCAGAGCGAGATGAAGCTGCGTCCCTCTCCATCTGATGAGCTGGTTATGGCACAGACGATGCACAACGGCGCATTCTCCATCGCGACAACAACAGTAATATCGTCTCCTTCGACTTCTGGGTGATGATCGCAGGAAAAAATCTGGATCGAGGATCGCAGGGTCTTAATTTGATCGTGAGTAACCCAATCCGATCCGATTTTAGTCAGATTAAGGTGTCTACATGAACTGAATAACTCAATCTTATTGTCATTTAGCCATTAATCTGATCCGATGGCACTCATGTAACCGCACTGTATGTTGCAATGATAAGTGCTGTTTTTTTCTCTTTGAGATACATTTTTAGTGTTTCTTTATTCAGAAAAAAAGAACAGATTTAATGTTTGTTCTCATGAATAAATAGCTTTCTGTTACGCGACTATTTCATGTTTTTCTGTCAGTCTGGTCTGATTTCAGAAGCTAAAAACCAACGTTGTGCTAAAGCTAGCAGCCATCTAGCTTTAGCACAACAAGGTCAAGAAACAGGTCTTTAAATGGCTCTGTTAATTCAACAGATGCCATCTAGATGCTTCTTCAAATATCTTGTTAAATATGTGCAAAAACTGAAGCTGTGAATTTGTAGTTTTGTGGCTTAGTTTCCCATCTGTTAGCAAAGGTTGCTCACAGACTCTAAATATCAGATACAGCTTTGACATACAGACATTAGCTCAAAACAGCCTTCACGTTTTAATGTGTTGTGGCATTATACCAATTCAACAGTTTATTTTCAGGACAGAGGGGCAACATTTTCCTGCATCCATAGCATTTTAAGCTAACAAGACTTCCACCTTGAGTTAGCATTTTCCATCAAGCTGATTCAAATGATTTTCTTTTCTGTGACTGTGAGCTGGTGACAAACTTAACTTTATTTGATGCTGCAGCTTTATAAAGGTGATCTTTTGCTCCCGGCACGCGTTAGTTTTTCTCCTCTTACTCTAATTTGTGATTCAGAAGCTCTGAGAGGCCTTCATGCGTTTTGGACTGAAGTCACACTGACCTGCATGTTGCCTTTCACTCATGTCTATTGTGGCATCAACAGCTGCCAGGGCCCCTATAATACATTGTGACACACATGCACACTTCTGTCCTTGATTAAAACTTATTTTCTATGTTTCACTGGAATTAAAAATAACCCAAACTAGACCAAAGGTGTAGAAAGTAGAAGTGCATCCCACAAACTCCTTTTTTTTAAGGGGAGAAACGTGGATCGAGCAGGACCAGCTGAAATGCAATCACCCCTTTAAATTTCCACAGCAACCACTCCAGCACTCACTCCATCTGCTGTCCAACTTAATGACAAAGAGAAAGGGTTTAAAAGGAGGAGGAGGAGGAGGAGGCCCTGTGCCTGGCACAAGCCTGCTGCCATTCATCTATTCAGAGCCAAATCCTGACTAACAACAACATCCCCCAACAGCCTACAAAGACACATCTGAACTCACAACACAGCAGGACGGAGCAGCACCCACTTAGTGCTACCTCACTGCACTGAACCCTGCTCACCCAGAGACAAACTGCAAAATCTGCAAAAAAGGAAAAGCTCAACATTTGTGGGTTTTTTCAGCAGCTTGGTGACGGGACCAGCATCACGTGTGAGGATGTGGCGAGTGCACTGGACTGCTGAAATCAGGAGTAAAGAGTTGTCCTGAAACTGGAACCACAAAGCTCTAAAATAACCCCATGAATGCCCCTGAAGTTGAATTATCTGCTGCCCTCTCTGAACCCTGAACAACCTCAGCTGCCCCCTGCCTCAACCCAGAGCATTAAGAGCTCTGCTTCTGCAGCCACATGCTGCTTCTCAAGTGTCCTTACAACAAAAAAGCCTCCCTCTCCTCCTCCCAAAGCTTTTTCAGTGCTGGGGAACGGCAGCAGATGGCAATGACGGGCTCCAGGCTAAGTGAGTGTGAGTGCAGTGCAGTCATTCCTGTTCTTCCACAACCAAGGTTTCATAAGAGTTCACTTGTTCCATTTATCTATTCATTTCAGAAAAATAAAGTTGCAGAATGTTGTCAATAGCGTTGAGATGCTGAGCTCTCTGTCTGATAACTATGCTAATCTACTTTTTAACTATGCAAATAACTTTCTCTGTCATTACCATACGCCTGCTGCTGCTGTTGTGCTGCGGGCCAGAGGGGGCTCAGGGTCAAACAATGCACTCACGTAGCCAGTCAGATCTGTGCATGTGCACACACGCCCGCCCACCCAGTCCCTCAGTCATCAGCTGTTGATGCAAATCTCTGGTTCTGGTCTCTCCATCGGTCAGACCCGCGGCAGCTCATAACAAACCTAATCACTAATTACATTAGCAAACCTAAAAGGCCCACCCAGGCTGCGGGGGAGGGCAGAATTCAGCAGAAGACTGCAGTTTAGTTCAGTCATTTAGTCATTTTTAAACATATTTTGTGATTGCAAAATTCAAAACACTCTTTATCTTTCTATCTCTTTATTTTAGAAATACATTTTCGAGCCTTTTTTGTAAAAAGCTTTTTGTTCTTGTTGTTCTGCTTCTTTAGGAGCCAATAATGCACTGATCAGCAGTATGACCAACGACAAACACTGATTATTTTGTTGCACTTGGCTGTCGGTGGGATATATTCGGGAGCAAATGCACATACTGCAGTTGAAATTGATGTGTTGGAAGCAGAAAACTTGGTCAAATGTAAGAAGTTATGTGACTCTGACAAGGGCCACATTTTGATAGGTAGACAGCTGGGTCGTAGCATCTTTACAGCTGCAGCTCTTGTGGGATGTTCCCAGTCTTAACTGGTCAGGACCGACCAAAAGTGGTTAGAACACACAGTCCATCCCAGTTTGTTGAGTATGGGGCTGAGTAGCTGCAGACCGATCCGTGAAAACTGGGCTTGCGTGCGTCACTTACCTGTGGAAGACGAATAGAAGCACTGCAGGAAGAAGGCGAGCATGCAGTGGCAGTATGATGCTTTGGGGAAAGTCCTGCCTCCTCATTTGGATGCTACTTTGACACATAACACCTAACCAAGCATTGTTGCTGACAAGGTCGTAGGGATGAACGATGAGTTTCAAAATGTAAGGGATCAAATAGTTGCTAATAATGCACAGAGCTGTTTGCAGATCGACAGAGGAGCTTCTTTTTCTGCTAATGCTGCTTTTCCATCAACGTATGAAACAGTTTGTTGGTGCAGGCACATTTTGGGCCACGCTAATTGTAGCCTAGCATCACTGTAAATAGCCTGAATACCTGCAGCTCCCTTATTTTTTACGTGCGTTTGTGTGTGCATGTGTCAAAAAAATCATCAAATAGTTCAGAGAGATTATTTAATAGCATTTTTAGTTGGTTAAAAAATGGTTTAATAGCAGTTTGAGGAACAGGACGATGTGGTTAAGGTGTTGACTTGACCTTTGAATTCTCCACATCATAATCCCATCGAAGATCTGTGGGCTGCCCTGCAGGATTCACGGAGGCTCCACCTTGTAACTTACGTACTTACTTACGTAAATCTGCTACTGGCAGCCTGATGCCAGATATCACAGCGTAACTTAAGAGGTCTAATTGGAGTTCATGCCTCAATTAGCCTGGGCTGTTCTGACAGGAAAACAGGAATGTACTCAACACTGGGAGCTTGGTCATAAGAGTATGGAATGAAAGATATTTTGGTCGCCATGGAGTTTATCTCCAAAAGCAAGCAAAAAATACAAACAAATAATACGTCTTTATCTGTTTAATGCAGTGTTGGAACTCGCTAAAGGACAAAGTGGAGGCAGAATGTGGAATCACATGCAGCTGTTGCCAAAACATTGGTCTGGTCCACTCAGTCCGAGGACCCCCGGGGGCTACATTAGAGAAATGGACAAAAAAAGTCTTTGGATGCCCACTATATCTGATGTACAGCATCTAATGTGGACCAGAGACCAGACCGGGGACGTCTGTCTGTATCTGCAGAAGGGAAAGATCAGATGGCTGAATGTACTTGTTCTACGACCCAATCCACTGCACACCCTCTCCAAAACAAAACTCACACAAAAGCTCCAGCCAACACTTCTACGCCCCCATCAATGAGCACAAAGAGGAGAAAAACGACAGGAGGGGCCCTGCACAAAGGTGCACTGAGACCTCGGCCCTCACTCCTCTTTTGTCCCAAATAAAGGCGAGGTCCAGGAGCAGCTGCTGCTGCCTGCACGGGACATTTGAGACGGTCCCTTTCACTCAAAAACAAAGTCTGGAGCTGAAAGTGTGCAGGCTGCAGGGGGGAGGAGGGGGGAGAGGTTGTATACAAAACGAAAGGCACACTTGCCAGATCAGCATGGAGTCGACTCCCCATTCAACCTGCAGATCAGCAGCAGCAGCAGCGGCAGCAGAGGGGGGGGGGGTGTGACTTAAAGTGGAGGAGGAAGCTTTAAAGTTGATGTGAGTCACATCAGTCACAAAACAAAGGAGTCCCAGAGGTCTGCCATATGGGTGCAGGCACATCATCTGTTCAGGAATCACTAAAAGAAAACCACAACGAGCCAATAGCAGCTCAGTCTCTGCCCTCAGTGCTGCTCAGCAACAACAAAACTCTGGTTTCTGATTGGCTGCTGACATGCAGCCGTAAACAACTCAGTGTCTCAATTAGCCAGGTAGGCAGGAGGGAACTTTGTTGTTGTAGCACTTGAGGATGATCCTGTGTTGGATTGATTATTGTTCGTGAAAAAGAACAAATCGAACAGTTACATCATGCACAGTAAGGTTTCTGCTCACCTGATTTCTCCTCAGATATCTTTTGAAATGACTTCAAAATGAACAAGTCAATGCAAAGAAACCCTTTGTATGCGGCACCAAACTCCAGATTAACCACGAATCTTTAACTTTTTGCTTTCAGAATAGAAAGACAGATTCTTACGCTGCATATTTGGATGAGGCTGAATGTTAATCACTGCTGCAGCGGCACCATCGACACATAAACAATGCATCTATATGTCAGGCTCCTCCTGATTTTCTGAGAAAAAGAGTCAAACATATTTGATTATAATCTGAACTTCAAGTTTTACTTTCCCCTGATGTCAAGCGCTGCTGTCAGAGCACCAGCACAACAAACAGACCTGCACTGTTATAGCGCCCCCCAGAGGGATGATACACAATGTTTACATGCCACAGAAAATCAGTTTGGGGGAAGAAAACAGATAAAAGAAACCCAGCACGATGGAAAATAATAATACTGTACTCCATATGGCTTTATAAGATTTCTTTTGAATCAGTTTCCTCTGTAGCTGCTGAGTGTAAAGCTTATGTTTCAGTGTCTACTTTAAGTTCTCCATCTTGATTTCAGGCCCATAAATTAGAAGACTGCATGTCCATAAATCCCATAGGAAGAGATGTTAGAAGGAAATTGACAAAGAAAAGGGGTTACATAGATCTTTGTTAGGGCCTTGAATTCTTTCTCTTGCAATTTTTGCATTTCTTAAGATTGCAATTAACGGTAAGTTAAGTGAGGACCTCAGAGAGTCTGAGAATTTATTGATCTTTCTTTCACAAAACTTTTTAGAAGGTCATTGTGTGCATGTGTGAGTTTAAGTTTATCAACATATTACAAAAGTTAACCATAGCAGTTAAGTAAATGTTTTATTTGGAATAAATACATTTATACTTAAAACGGTATAAAGTAAAATAGAAATACCTGAAAAGCTATTCAACACTTGAATAAATGCATTTCCAACACTGTACCGTTGAATTATTTTACGCCTCTTTTGTGCCACCTGGCGGTGTTCTTACGGTACTGCAGGCGTCATCACACCGGTCTCCTCAGCCTGATGAACACAGAGCAATATCGCCCACTAGTGGTAAAGAGTGGTTACTACGTCACAGCACATCCTGAGTCCAACTGTTGACGTTATCAGGCAAAATAAAGATATCTTTATCCAGTGCAAGTAGCCAGGAATTTAAACAACACAAAGATCACTTCCAAAAACATTTCCTCTGGTTTAATTGATATCAGGTAAGACAACCTGAGTAATTTTACAGGTTATACACCAACTGAGAGTCAAAGGAAGCCAGACAGTCATCATACTTTTGATGCACTCTTTCTTCAGTTTTCTTTTATATTGTTTGGAGCAATTAATCACTGCATGGAAATGTATAAAACTGCTCATTGTTTTTGGTATAGCTGATTCTATTTGGTCATTTCACTGTAATCTCTTAGTTTTCTTTGTAAAGTTCCTTTAAATTTTTTATTTTTATTTTTTTTAAAAAGACACGGATTCTTCTGCAGTTAAGTTTTTTCAGTTTTTTATTCAGCTTTTGTGAAAAAACTAACCACATGCTGTAATATGTTGTTCAACTAAGGTTTACCTGAGTTTCAGACTTGGAAAGGACAAGAAGTTTTTGATTAAGTACCACTTTGAAATTAAAAGTGGAAATTGTTTCCTTTTCGTGAGACTGTGAGCTAGCTAACGGGGGGGTGTCACATATAGAAGCATTTAACAGAAGAAAAACAGTAACAGATAAACACCTTCCACGTGTTCCTCAGGCTTTGTGTTTCAGCACTCTCAGTCTGAAATTAGATGACACTATTTCAGCAGGTTTTTATAAGTTTATAAAGAGCCACGGAGAAGAAAACATAGTTAGTTCCCAAAGTTTTGACACTGATATTTAGAGTAACTTTGTTTCTAGTGACTGTGTGAAGTCTTCAGCCCTCTGACATCAGCAGGTCTTCACTGGTAAATCTCACCTACGCAGGTCAGCTAACTGACTGATGATGTTCCACCTCTTTGCCCTATGATAATAATCCTGCTAAAGGACTCCATGTCGTCTGATGAGTTTTGATGCATTTGTTTGATATGAGCTCAGAGATTGTTATGCATTCATATCATTGCTTAAGTGAGCATTAAAACACAATAAAATCCAGCGTGTAAATTACACTGACAGACGCTCCCAAACCAGTACTAAGCGAAGTGATACTATGACTTAAGAGCTGTTGTTCATTTTCTAAAAGTCCTCCAAAGTTCCTCACTTACTTGTAAACAGCCACTGGGGCCTCGGCTACACTGGTCCACAGTTTTATGTGCGATAGTTTCCACACATTTTCACCTGATTAGAACTGATCCTGGTGCCAAAGTACTGACATCAGAACGTTTCTGGTCCAAAACCTGGAACCACTACTTGGGAGGGCTGGAAGAGCAATTGGAAAGTTTGGAACAGCCCTTGTTGTTGTCAATCCCTTCTCATTCCTAGGACATCAAATCCTGCCACAAAACCCCTGGAATCTCTTTGGCATGTAAAGTTATTTTGGTGCAAATGCTGCAAATGTCCTAATTAAAATAAACAACCACCTTGGATATACCGTATTTCACCTTTATTTTGTCATTCAGTTGCTGTTCAACTTGCTGTTTTGTTGGTTTATGCATCACAACATCTTGCTTAAGTTTAGGAACCAAACCTACTTGGTTAGGTTTAGGAAAGGGTTGTGGTGAGGATAAAAATGCACTGCTTCGTGATATTGATCCACTGCATTTCACTGTGTTACCTGGTGTCCTGTTACTGAAAAGTAAAGGGTTACCTGGCTGGTTGATAAGTGTTGCCAAGAGTCCCGGTGGTCCGCAAAGCCGTCAGACTGGAAAAGCCCCGCTGTTTTTAAAAAACTATGGTGGTGCAGTGGATGGCAGTAATACACCTATAAACTGACACTAAGGATCTAATTCAGTTTCACATTATGTTGCGTTTCATTTGCAAGCATGTTGAAATGTAGCTGACCCATCAAAAACGCTCAAGAGGCAGAACTGATGCCACGTCAGCACTGCCAAGGAAAAGGATGCAGCTACCGCAGGAGGAGCCCAAGCAGAGCGGGGCCACATGGAGCTGAGGTGCAGCAGCATCGGCCTGTTCCTGCTTTCAGCTCCTGAAAGTGTTTACTCATACTGCAGCAGCTGAAACTCATCCATTTGTGACAGATATGCAGTTCCGAGTGGAACTACAGGCATTAGCGTGTTTAAACACTTAGTTTCTTGGAAGCTTCATTGAATTGAGGACAGGGAAGCAAGTGAGTTTCTGCTGACTTCCAGTCAGGATTCGCTTCACTGGAAACAGAGTCAGACAAAGAAGTCGGGCATGCAGCAGCTTTTCTGTTCCAAGACTCTCACCAGGGAAAAGCTCGAATCCTCCACTTAGATATTAAATCAGACTTGTTGGATCAGCACATGTGCGTGCATCACAACGCTTCAGAAACAGAAGAATCCGCTCAGTCACCACACGAGAAACGGCTCGAATTGACTTACAGCAAAGAAAGAAAGACAAAGCCGAGTAAAGAAAGAAAGAAACAAAGACTAATGAGAATTTTTAATCCGGATAGACAGAAATGGTCCAACATGCATTCCAATTTTGAACTGATGTGCTAAGTAAACAATTTGAATAGTCGTGTTGTTGCTTCTGCTTCCTCTGACTCTGTTGTTTTCTATTTCCTCTTTTCACCCCCCCCCCTCCTCCGCCATCTCTGTCCCAGGGTGAGCACAGATCAGAACAGACTGGAAGTCATTTCAGAAAGAAATTAACGCTGGAGTCTAATACTCTAATGCTCCCACACTGCAAATTGGATTCATGCGCTTCACTGACTCCGAGTATCAGTTTGTAGCAGGACACAAAGCCTCCTGCAGCAAGCTGGAAACAGTGAGTCGGAGGGAGAAGCTCCAGGAGTTTTACAAAACCGTGCACGTCTGGATTGATGACACCAAAGTTACGACCCACAAGTGACATCTGAAGACCCTTTAGGTTGAATGTTAAACCTCTCAACCCTCGAGCAGTTGGGTCAAGGCTGGTTTTGTTTTCTTTCCTCATATTTAAAGCTGTATCTTGCAGTGAAATATCTTCCTGCAATGAAAATAAAATCTTAACTGTGTCGGAGTCAGTTAAGATTTAGGACAGAAGTCGCTTGTTGGACAAAACATTCTGGGAAGTTGTCCATGGAGACAGTTATGAGGTATTCCAGCTCTTGGCAGGTGAACCGCCGCTTTATTGCCAACTTTTTACTGGCTGATTTCAGCTTATCACATCAAGTGCAGCTCGGTACCCCAGTTGGTAAATTAAAGTCATGCCACAGCCAGCCAGACACCTGAAAACATGTGAAAACTGTCTAAATAGCAGCACATTTGGAGCACAGTGGAACTGATAGGCCAACCACAGGGGAGCTCAAACAGCCACCACAGCTGCAATATTCCTTTTTTCTCTTTGGTAATAAGTTGATGTGCATGTGCTTAATGTTTAATAAATGATTAATAAAATAGTAAGATCTAGCCTTGATATCAGGCATTAAACCTTTCTCAAATGATTTTATGTATATGTGACATCACTGTGGTTATTAACTTGTGTTTCCCTGTTCCAGCAGGTATCCTTTGAATGGTGTTATGGTGTTTTTCCTCCTCTTTTCCCTCTTTTCTGTCTTCTCAAACCCCAGCTGGTCGAGGCGGATGGCCACCCTTCCTGGTTCTGGTTCTGCCAGAGGTTTCTTCCTGGTTCTGCCAGAGGTTTCTTCCTGGTTCTGGTTCTGCCAGAGGTTTCTTCCTGAGTCTGGTTCTGACAGAGGTTTCTTCCTGGTTCTGGTTCTGCCAGAGGTTTCTTCCTGAGTCTGGTTCTGCCAGAGGTTTCTTCCTGAGTCTGGTTCTGCCAGAGGTTTCCTTCTGGTTCTGGTTCTGCCAGAGGTTTCTTCCTGAGTCTGGTTCTGCCAGAGGTTTCCTTCTGGTTCTGGTTCTGCCAGAGGTTTCTTCCTGAGTCTGGTTCTGCCAGAGGTTTCTTCCTGAGTCTGGTTCTGCCAGAGGTTTCTTCCTGGTTCTGGTTCTGCCGGAGGTTTCTTCCTGTTAAAAGAGAGTCGTTCCTTTCCACGGTCGCCAATTGGACTGATGCAATCTGTTGGTTTCCTTAGCTAGGATATTGTAATTGAATTGGATTATTTTGAAATTAATTAACTGGATTTCATTGGATTATGATTACAATGAATTGAATCCTAATTGACTTGAATTTAACTATATTATTTAAGTGCCTTGAGATGACATTTGTTGTAATTTGGCGCTTTATAAATAAAACTGAATTGAAAAAACTGAAACTGCAAAGTTTGTTTGCTGGAGCCTTTTGCACATTGTGAGGGTCGGCGGTGGCTGGCGTCCTCGTTCGGGTCACCCACACTCCTTCTCTGCCCTTGGGACTTCAGGGAAGGGTCTCTGGAGGGACGTGGATTTCCCCGCCGCCCTGACCTGTCATCCTTTTCCCCGTTCACCAACATATCCACACATATACTCGAGGATTTAGAGCTGGAGGCCCTCCCTGCTCCATTTACAGCGGTATGAATTGATTCAACTCAGATGGTGAACAGTTTTATTACAGCAGCCTATTTACCCCATTACTCATGTAAGCTTTGACTTGAAATATAAAGAAAATAAATTATCTTGCATACTGAACTGTTCAGCCACTCAAGATCAACACTGGATAAATTCCCTCACTGTAGCCTACAAAAACATTTTAAGATGAACAAAACCATCAGTGCCATTTTTTGCCCTTATTTTAGTGATGAATTTCTCCTCAGCTCTTATGTAACTGGAACTAAAAGCACTGACGCTAACATCCTTTGGAGCCAGCAGTTTTCACCGTTCCACATATAAAATTCAACAGTATAGGATCCTTATTGTTTTTTAATTGAAAGCAGTGGTTCCTAACCTTTTCTGCTGGAAGCCCCTCAGCTTGTACCTGCAGCAGGAAAACTCTTAACAGTTTTGTGCCCTTTTACTTTTGTAAAATGGTGTGAAAAACCTTGGGCTTCCATACCTCTGGCCACAGATGAGATGTCAGAAGTTTTTGATAGCTGTGCTAAACGCTGCTTCGGACAGGTAAGTCCTGAAAGGAAGAATAACCTGGAACTGTGTGCTTTGCTAGTCGAGTCCTGGATAAACATCTTTGACAGTGCGCCACCTTGAAGGTGAACCTGTGCATCACCACAGCTGAGGTATTCAATGTCTTCCAGGCTGAAAATGTGGAGGTCCGACACTGAAATGTACACAGCAACATGGGTGAAACAAGACTTAATTTCCTCACAATGCATGTTCATTTGCAGAATAAACTGGTGTGTAATGGTGTGTGCAGTGCCACCAGACTGTTTCATCTTCACTGGACATCATTGTGGCTCCAGCCTTGAAATGTCTCCAGTTTTAACATTAAGGCCATCTGGACTGTATGACTTGGGTCTCACATCGTCACTGTGCTCTTTGGTGTCCCCTGTTGGAGGGTGGGAGCAGGAACCTCTGGTCTAAACCACTGCACCCTGGCCACAAAACATAGTAAAAACAGTTAATTGTGTACAAAGGTAATTTGCTGTAAGAAAAATGTGACTCAAACATAAGATGAATAGTGAATAAATACATGTGGGACCGAAAGAGTCTGTTTTGAGGCCTATTTTCAGCCAGTGAAGAAGTTATCTTTGTTTATCTCATATTTCAGGATCAAGCTCGTGAGATGAACCATCTTGTTGTGTTTCTCTAAAAAATAATCAGGTGATGACCTTTTATAGGACCAGCAGTGGGACGGAGAGAAGCGAATGATCCCTCTGCTCATATTAAACCATGAAAGTCAAGGAGTGGATTTACAAGGTTTTGGCAGCACAGCGGTGATTTGCAGGCATGACGGACACATTATGAACAGCGACTGCATCGCTGCACTTCTCCTCAGAGCTCCTTAAACAATTTCCCCACAGCTCATTTTTAACCTGCCACACAGCCGTCATCATTTAGTCCCATAATTCCCCAAATTCACGCATAATCAAACAAATTAGCCTTTATGCTAATTTCTTATGACTCAATTATGTTAAAAGCCTGGCTTGAATGACAGTCATAATTACAGCCATAATGCTGGCAGAGATATTACCAGCGAATAACACGGTAATGGATATCAAAGGAGCAGGCTTCATCTGCCGTACAGAGACACTGCTGAGTGGGTTCGCAGGAGTAAATAAACTCTGATGGGTTTTCACTGATGAGCTGTTTTTGGTTTACAGCCCTGCTGAGACTCCACAGAGGTCAGAGCAGCACACTGACAGATGGAGAGACTCCTGGTAGTTTTTAGAGAATTGACTGCATTTCTGCTCCGTGCCCTTTATTTTACATCCATCTCGCTCAAAGTTCCTATTGGTACAATGTTACAGATTTTAAGGAAAAATATCCCTCATTATCAGGGTGCATGCATGTGAGTTCTGTTTGCAGCACATCCCTTCACTACAAGTTTACTTCGATCATCTGCTGGCCCTGAGTGAATTACCTCCCATGTACCCTCCCAGTTCAAAGTACGCATCAAGGCAAGTATGGTCGAAGTACCCGATGGGTTCTGCATCTGGGGGCGAACTATATGGGCCTTGTATCCACTGCATGCACTGCACTCCAGACAAAGGTAAGACGGCAAAGCAGAAATCAAAATATTACTATTTTCTTCTGTTTGGGAGTGTGTACCTGAAAGATTTTAGGCGATAATGTAGTTATTCATCCATTTTCTATACCTGCTTAATCCAACAGGGTCGTGGGGGTGGCCACAGGCTCTCCCAGCTGTCATTGGGCAAGAGGCACATCCCGGATGGGTCGCCAGTCCATCAGACAAACGAGACAAACAACCATGCATCCTCACACTCACTCCTAGGAATAATCTAGAGTCACCAATTAACCTAACATGCATGTTTTTGGGCGGTGGGAGGAAGCCGGAGTACCCGGAGAGAACCTGGGGAGAACATGCAGACTCCACACAGAAAGGCCTCGGGTGGGATTAGGGCCAGGAACCCTCTGCTGTGAGGAGAGAGAGGCAACCACCACACCATCGTGCAGCCCGAGTGTAGCTATTTAAGCGTCAAAAATTAGGTCGATTCATTTAGGTAAAGTCTATTTAAAAGTTTCGACATCATCAAGAACTCAAATGCAGAATAACCGTACTGCAGCCTCACATCGATGGGAGCACGTTCTTCCAACTCCGCCCTGTGGAGAACTGTGTCTGTCAGTCCCCTCTACAATACAACTATGTTCACTGAATGCCTTGAGATCTATAAAAACACTTATAACAACATGAAATTAGTTACAAAAGAAAGACTTATCAACACTCCGAGCTGTGCTGGCTTCTTGGTTCTCTTGTTGTTTGCTTTTTGCAGAGAGAAAACTGGGCGTGGCTTCCTGCACACCAAGATGGCCAGTTTGGATGTGGGCATCTGGTCCAAGAGCAGGTGACACCAAGACGCAGCTCTGAACTTCAGATGATGCTTCGTTTGCTGTGTAGTACCTCAGAGGAGGTACGTTTAGACTCCTCAGTCTCATAATTAGTTACATGCTTCACTTAACAGAAATAAACGGGCTAATAATGCTTGATCCTTACATCCAAAGAAAGGACTCTAACTTCCACTTGGCAGTGTCTGTGTTTTGATTTTGGCTGTGCTTTCATGGACAGGCTGAAGCTGCTCCGTCCGTGTGAAACATGGTGACCACTGAGCAAAGTATATCCGTGTGGATTAAACCAAGCATAAAAGAATAATTTGCATCAAGGCTTTTTCATAATCGAGTCATTCGAGTTACTCAAGGAATCATTTCAGCCTCCTCAAGTGAGGGGTGAGTGAGTGGGTCACTCCACAAGCTAAAATGATCATTTTAATAGTTGTGTAAATTAATAGAAGAAAAAGGAGTTGTTTTACTGTCTATCTGTGCTATTTAGATCGAAGCATGTCACAGACATTTCATTAAGACCTCAGGAAATCGTGTCAGCTTGCAGGAAAAGGGCACAATAAGTCTCCTTTAATGCTTCAGAGTAATCTGACATTTTGAAATTTCACACATTGTTTTTGAAGCTACAGATATGATATTTATGATTAAATGAGTTATGTCACCATATAAAGCTGGAACCATAAACTAATTTATATTCAATTTTGGTTTTGGAGGGTTTTTCGCTTTTTGCTCTGGCCAACTTACCTTGAACAGAGATGTTTCCGAACCAAAGTGCTGAGCTCTAAAATAAATGTTATGTCTGCTTCATGGCTCTATCGCAGCCCCTGACAAACAATAAAATCACTTGTCCAGTGATCAAAGTGACCTCATTTGAAGCTGTTTCTACAGGACTGGAAGGACCCTGACATTTAATCGGAGTGCATATCATGTAGTGGTCCAGATTTTACACAATAAGGGACACATGCGTAATATGTGGCCTTTTTGAGGGTTGTAGTGTGTAATGGGTGAGGTCATTCTGACCTACGTTCTCTTAGCCTCATTAGATTTAATTTATCTGTGTTGAGCATAAAAGAATGTATTAGAAATATAAAAAAACTTACCATTCATCCATTATTATATTATGCTTATCCGAGCTCGCATCGCAAAAGCAACAGGTCCAGGAGGGAAGCCCAGACATCTCCCTCCCCAGCGACACTCTAAAGCCCCACAGTACAGGGCCTTAAGGGATTTATATTCCCTCCACTGAGTTCTTTGCCCTTTCTTAGGGTCTGCTCCCAAGTGGACACGCCTGAAGAACCTCCAAAGGGAGGAGGTGACCAGGAGGGATCCTAAGATCTCTAAAATAGCCCAGCCACTGTTCAAAGAAAATTTCAGCCGCTTTTATCCACAATCTCATTCTCTGAGTCACTACCCAAATGTCTTGGCCATAGATGCGGGTTGGAACGAAGATGGACCAGTAAATTGAAAGCTTTGCCTTTTGGCTCAGTTCCATCTTCACCATAACAGACCGATGCAGCGCCCCTCATCATTGCTGATGAAGCCTCAATCTCTCTGTTCATCGCTCGCTCCATCCTACCATCCATTTTCTATACCCCCTTAATCCTTCGGTTGGGTCGCGGGGGGGCTGGAGCCTATCCCACCCTGGACAGGTCACCAGTCCATCGCTCGCTCCATCCTACCATCCATTGTCTATACCCCCTTAATCCTTCGGTTGGGTCGCGGGGGGGCTGGAGCCTATCCCACCCTGGACAGGTCACCAGTCCATCGCTCGCTCCATCCTACCATCCATTGTCTATACCCCCTTAATCCTTCGGTTGGGTCGCAGGGGGGCTGGAGCCTATCCCACCCTGGACAGGTCGCCAGTCCATCGCTCGCTCCATCCTACCATCCATTGTCTATACCCCCTTAATCCTTCGGTTGGGTCGCGGGGGGGCTGGAGCCTATCCCACCCTGGACAGGTCGCCAGTCCATCGCTCGTTCCATCCTACCATCCATTTTCTATACCCCCTTAAGCCTTCGGTTGGGTCGTGGGGGGGTTGGAGCCTATCCCACCCTGGACAGGTCGCCAGTCCATCACAGGCTCCACCCTACCATCCATTTTCTATACCCCCTTAATCTGTCGGTTGGGTCGCAGGGGGGCTGGAGCCTATCCCAGCGGTCATCAGGCGAGAGGCGGGGTACACCCTGGACAGGTCGCCAGTCCATCTCAGGCTCCATCTGACCATCACTCGTAAACAAGATCGTAAGCAGGGGTGTTGTTCACGGGGCAGGCTATGTCCTTGGTGGGAGGGGTCTGCAGAGATTTTGATAATCAGTCTGCTGACTTGTTTGGTGGATCTGGACTTCCACAGGCTTTTAACCTGCTTCCTGCCTGTCAGAATGTTTTTAATCCAAAGAAAGTTGGAGAAAGTGAGCTACACCAGGCTGAGTAGAAATATTTCAGAAACATACCTGGCATTTATATATGTATCCGTCACAAAAATACTGGTTTTGATGTATTTAATTAAATAAATGTATGACACAATCTGATTTATCACCATTTCTATGATAATTATGAATATCACTTTCGTGTTCAGTGATCAGTGCTGTCACTAATGTCCCACTCAGTGGTATAATCGACGTAATGCTAAATGGCTCGATGACAGAAAGCACTTGACGAGCACAAAGCCAGACAAAGCAAATCAACAACTGTGCCAAGGGCTGATTTAATTGCTTCATCCACCCTTCATATTTTTTCGCTCTCCCGAGACACAACATGTGACTCAAAGACTTAATTCCTGCAGAAGAGTAGAGCAGGAATTAGTTCTTCTGGCACACATGTTGATTATATCTCTGGTTATTACAGCAGGACTTATTAAGTCATTTTTTAAAATCTTTTCTTCATAAGGCCTGTTCCAAACATAAGTTATGTGCTATCTGAACCCACACGTTGGACTCAATTATAGTATTTTCTTCATGCATAACAGCAGCCAAGAGTTCGTGTTGACAGAATAATGAGACATTAGGAGACCTGAACATTAAATGTCTTTGGAGGACGATTTCTCTTATTTTTTTGATGGATTGATTGTGGTTTGGAAGTTCTTTATTCACTTCCTGGCTTCTTACTGTTGGTGTCAAGGGGAAAAATTGAGCACTTGGCTATTCCCTGTGTCAGAATTCTGGAACCTATGATAGTTTCCTGCCTCCATTTTGTGTTATACAACAAAAGACACAGATCCATAACTTTAATTCTCGTGTTGATAAAAGCGTTGGCTTTTATGGACGAATCACGCAATGTCATGATGGATGGATCCAGAGCAACTACAGAGTAATTGCATATTTTAGGGCCTTTAGATGAATTATCCCGCACTGAGCTGTCATTATAATACCGAAAGTCAGGCTGTCATTTGCGGTGAGAAATGTTGCTCAACACTGGTATTTGCACAGCTGCAGGGGGTAATAAATTATTGCAGCAGACACATGCACATTAGATCAACTCTTTCATCAGAGTCCCAAACAAGGTAGCTTCTTCCCTCTGTCTGAGAGTGACTCTCTCTTCCTACTCAACCTCCTTGTATTGTCTGTGCATGCTTTTCATTCTCATACAAAACTTTCGGTGTACGGTAAAAAGCAAATGGTTCCCACAACGGTTTCTGAAGCAATTTAGACGCCGCTTAATTGTCCACGTAAAAGATAACACTGTGTTTCTGAGGATATTTTGGCACTGGTCGAAAAAAGCTGGATGAGAGGGGTTGGGGGGGTCTCTGGAGATTGGTTTGCATTGGAAACCAACCTCAACTCCCAGCTAAAATATCACAGTTTGTGGCACTTCAGTGATTTGATTATTAAACCAACTAGCCTCCCCGAAGTGGTGCTTATGACAACAAGCAGCTGTGCTCTAAGCAGCACCCAGCATCTCTTTATCTGTTACAGATCAAGTACACACACAAACTCACCCTAAAGCACCTCTGCAGGAAGTTATTTCATGTAGAAGGAACTATGGTAACTTCAGCGACCAAGGCCCTGCTTTTTCCACTGATGAGCACTTCGGTTATTGTTATTCTTTATCTGTTACATTAAACAATGATTAAGTATCCATCCATTTTCTATACCCACTTAATCCAATTCATGGTTGCAGCGAGCTGGAGCCCATCCCAGCTTCAATGAGGCGTGAGATGGGGTTCGCTCTGGATGGGTCGCCAGTCCAAGAGAACAGTTTCAATGTAATGTAGTTGTTTTAACTAAAAGCTGTGTGCAGACTAAAGCTGAAATTATACTCTTCCAGAACGTCGACGACGTCGTCATTAAGCATTCGAAGTTCTGCGTCGAGGGAACACTTTGCTCTGCAATTCCCCACCATGCCAGTAGGGGGGTGTGACTGTGTGTTTGTGTGGTTTCAGGGGTTATAGCTGAATCTTTGCTTTTTCTTCCGGTCACAGTTAACAACAGTAACCAATGGCAACCGAGGTGCAGCAGCTGTATTTGCAGTAGGAGCTCATCAGTATTGAAGAACAAATGCTTATATTGCAAATATTGAAGCGCAGGTGACAGAGAAGACATTTGCGGGGGTGGTCTGAACGGGTGAATTTACAACCTGGATGAACAAATGCACTTTTGATAATTTCAAATGTCAATGAGCTTCTTTGCTGTGTACAGCCATTAAGACCGGAAAAAGCAACTGCCGGAAATTAAGTTCTGAGCGGACCAATCACAGCCCTTACGACCAGCGTCTATGCGACATGTAGTTAGAATTTTTTGGAGGTGCACGTCGGGCTACGGCGGAGGGGTCCACGTCGACGTCGTAGCTACATCGTCGAAATGACGTTGAAGCATAAACTACGACTAAGTGTAAAACTAATTTCTGTGTTCTACGTCAATGTGTAGAATCCCAGCTGGGGAAGCTATCTTCGTGTTTGGCGTAACTTTCACATGTCAAAAAAAGCAAAGTGCAGATCTGTGGAGCAGTCTTCACTATGAGCAGACTATTGCTCTAAAACCATTATGTCTGCTTGTTTATGGGGATGTGTGTGAATTGATGCATGTGCGTGTTGCCCATAATGCCTCTCTGTTCCTCATAACGACTCCTCATTCTTGTTGTGAGCAGGATATGGATCACCACCACTCACTGCTCGGCTGCTGCCGTTCGATGTCTGATAACTGTCCAATTAGATCACAGAAGCTGCTCACGTTTGCCGCTTCAGCTCGCTCCTGTGGGTGACAAATATGACAATTACCCAAAGTACCAAGCACTGCTGTTCATTCCTTATTAGAGAATCAATCAGGACTGGGAGCGGGTCTGCTTCCAGAGCCCTGAGGAGGAAAGGTGGAGGTTATTCTGCATGTCTTTGGGTTTTAAAATGAGCTGAAAAGAGTGCTTGTTGCTGCTGGGTAAAATCTACTTAATTAGTTTTTTTTCTTCACAAACTTTGCACCACATTCAATGTCAATTAGTGCACTTCTACAGAAACGCATGTTTATTTAGGATATTATAGGATATTTTTGGAGAAAAGTTGCTGCAGAATATATAAAAAGGACTCTCCACCTTCCCCATGTGCACAGGGAATCCTCACTGTTAAGAGGAAGAATTTATTTAGTTAAATACTGTCAGTAAAAGCCAGCTGGAAATTAAAAGATTGCATTAAGACTTTAAAATAGCAGTGCTTGCTTAGTGGCCGAAAATCAGTGTAAAACAAGAGTAAAGCTGCTATAAAAATATATATATATATATTTTATATATATTTTATAGCATATATATTTTATATATATATGTATATATATGTATATGTATATATATGTATATATACATATATATATATTTATGAGCTGTTAAGACTCATCAAAGATGGAGACTATCCTTCTCCCAAGGCTGGTCCTGTGAGCTGTTTGTTCATCAAGGCAATAACAACCTGTGATGTCATTCAAAGGTGATGTAAGAGTGGTTGTGAAGTGGCAAAATGGCATAAATTAAGATGAAAATGGAATTGTAAAGGAATGTATTGTAAGGTTAAGACTAAGATCAGATTTATTGTCATGCACAGTGAATACATGAAATTTGTCCTCCGCTTTTAACCCATCAAGGTTGGTGGAAGGATAATAAAATTGAATACATTGAATGGGTTGATATAAGTTGGGTTGATTTAATTTCAAGGATACTTTAAAAAATCAAAAACAAAAATAAAAAGGGAAAAGTTAAGACTGCTAAATTAAAATGCACTATGATCTGCAGATCAGTGATCCATTGCTTTTTTAGTAAAAGAGGCTAAAAAGATTAAGAGGATAAAAAGACGATCTGTGTTTAGAAAGCTGTCTTATTCAACTTCTATAAAGTTTTGTGGAAATGCATCTTAAATTAAAACATGCCGTGTTTGCTTGTTTACTGGTTTTACTCTCTTTTGCCGTAAGTTTTGAGCACCAGTTTGTGATCGGAGGATCTGTTTATGATTGCTAATGCCTGTTCAGCCTGCGCACGTTCGTGCATTACAACATTGGACTTGACTGAAGCGACGTTACGTCCGTGTCGTTTTTCTATTTCCCCTTTACAGGTAAGAACGAGGGTTGTATTATGTTTGAATGGTTTATATATGTGTTTAATTATGTAAGGAACATGCAGGGAGTAAATATTAATGACTGTAGTCCTTTCTGTGTGCGTGTTAAGCAGGCTAAACGTGACCTGTTGCTCCAGTGTAGCCTGTATGCTAGCTGTGCCACGCGGACCGAGGCTAAAACGTGACGCCGCCGCCGTTTTCTCTGTGTATTCGTTTTATATTGTAGAGATAAAGTAAAAGTGCAATTGTTGCAGTTTAAGAAAAAATGGGGGTTTAATGTGGACGGGCAAGATACTTTATATGTTTAAGTGCAACACTACTACTGAGGTTAAAATGTTAAATGTGTTCTGAATTACTATAAAAAACTATAAAAGACCAATATTTAGCGTTACAAAATATTTCCTAATTGTGCAGTTTTTTAAAAGGACACTATGTAGTGCAAAGGGAAAATGACATGGTAAATTGTGATATTGCGTAAACGTTACAACTGGACTTTACTGAAGGTACATTGTGTCGTATTTTTCTATTTCCCCTTTTACAGGTGTGTAATATTTTACCTGTTGAACACACACATGCACAGGGACACACACTCATAGAAACAGATGCCATACACTGGAGCAGCTTGAAATGAACAAATTCATTTTTTAAATTTTTAATCAATTGAGAACTGAAGACACTAATAGTCAGACTTTTGGTTGAGGAATCTGTGTTCAGTGACTCAGCAGTCTGGGACTGTTGTCTAATTTCAATTAAACTCAATTAAATGTTATTTTCATGGCGCTAAATTGCAATAAATGTCATCTCTAGATTCAATTCAAGCCAATTAGAACCCAATTCATTGTAATACAATGTATTCAGTAACTTTCTCCTCATAGTTCTTTATACATTTTCTAAAGGAGACAGATCTGGACATCAGGCAGGCCAGTGAAGCACATCCTTTATGTCTATAAAACAACACGAGGAAGAACACAAACCTTTGACGGTAGCATATGTTCCGGGGCCGGCCGTGCCTCAGTGGTTGGAGTAGCTGGAAGATTGGCGGTTCGATTCCCACTCTCACCACTCAAACTGTGGTTATTTCATACAGTGTGCATGATAATAAATCTGATCTTAATCTTAACATCCTCAGTAAAGACCAGGCAGCTATACTGCTCATGGTTCTCATGCAGAACTACCTCAGTATGCAACGTTAGTTTCTGAACTTACTGTTTAGAAACTAAACTCGTTCTTTTTATCGTTCATCTGATAAAGTACAAAATAAAGTATAAGTTAGTATAAAGTACGAACAACGCATAGATGTAATAAAGGAGGGATGTTGCTGTTATTTCGTTTTCATAACTGATCCAATCTGTGCAACCATCACAGTTTCTGGGATGTTTTGAAAACAGAGCGACTGCCAGATGTACTGATGGTATTGTTCAGGGTCTAATTTTCGATTTTCATCAATGTGTCTTTACTCCCATACAAAAGAGCGATATGTTTAACGCCCATATGGCTGCACGAAGGTCCGTGATGACACGGTTAATATCAGGAGCGAGACAACACAACAAGTAATGTTCCATTTGAAAGCAAATTAAATCCTGTTGTGTGATACAGAGTACCTTCATATTTCCCCATTTCAGTGCCGCCCACTTCCATCGCTCACATTTACTGTAATTTTGTTTGCGAGTTTTGTTTTCCTCATCAACACTGTAGCAGCAATGATTGCTGAGTGATTACAGCCACTGTCATCATCATCATCAGCATTTACACCTGATTTGATTTTAAACCCATTACCCGTCATCTTCAGGAGGAAGCGATAAGGAGTTGTTTTTTACTAAAAGTAATTTCTTGCGGATGCAGATTAATTTTCACTCACTCGCCCCTTCAGCTCGGTTTCTTTCAGCTAGTAACTCGGGTCAAAGGAAACCAGAACTGGCCTGGTGTTGAGGTGTGGACTTGGAATAAAGTCTGTGTTTTTTAAGCAGCAACACAGCATTAAAGCATTAAGGAATCATAGCTTTTGCATTTCCACTCATAGAGAGTTCAGAGCGTGAGAAACTCAGCCTCCGCTGCTCTGACTGTGACAACTTCTTCATACTAACTTAGACTTTATAGTAACATAACGAGAAGTAACACAAAATTACAATTTTTAATGCAACTAAGCTTGAAACAGTTAATTTGATCATTTATGTCAGCGGCTTTAAGAGCAGTCTGAAGCTTTACATCAACCAAAGGTGACCTGATTACAACTTCAATGCCAGCGACAGGTACAGCTGGTATGACTGATAACTGGGAACCAACACTACAAGAAGCCAGGTGTATTACAGTATATTACAGTATACTGTTGGCATTTTCAAGGTTTAAAGCTTAGTACTTTGTCTCGTGTGTCTGACTGCAGTAGAGGGTTGTACCCTTTGCCAAATGGCCAGTCAGATGTGATGAAACGAGTAGCTGTTTAATATCTCCTTCCAAAATGCTAGTGGTTTTTATGGCAGTTTTCCAGAAATGAAAGATTCTTGATTTTTAAATTCTTCACATATCTTTAGGTAGCCATGTTAGGATTAAAAAAAACTGTTAAATTCCCAGATTCCCAGAAACTACTTTTACATAAGCAGCTGTTTAATCCATTTGAGCTGGAGGTGGAGGGATTTTCGATCGGATCGTGATCTTTTTTTCAAATGGCGATCTTGAATTAATTTAATGCCAAAAGATGCTTTTCTGGGTGCTTAAAAATGTTTCTCATGGAGCAGCATGTCTGCATACAGAGCCCTTTGATCTGTGCAACTGAGGAGTGAAAATTAAACCCTTAGTTACGCCCCGTTGCATCTTTTTATCGGAGTTGGACTCCGGACGCAGGCTCTCTTTATCTCCTCTGTTCTTCACCTTCTTGCTTGCTTACCAAACACTTTTCCCTGCGCCACAAGTGTTGTGCATCTTTTATTTTAGTCAGAAAATAATTTACGCATATATTTGAACAACAACAACTTTATTGAATCGAGGGATCAGCGTGCCTAAAAGAAACGCTCCTCACACAAATAACCAAACCAAACATTTGGTTATTTTGAGCCAAAGACACTTCTGTCTGTGTAGATGTGGATCAAAACCTATATTTCTAAATAAATAATAGGCTGTAATAGAGATGGAGTGATTTTCGATCGGATCATCTATCAACAGTGGCCACGGTCGAATGATCTGAAGACGGCCGATTTCACATCCCTAATATGAACTTAAAGGGGGACGTGGTTTTTGCCCACTGCTCTTTTGTCATAGAAACCACATTTTAGAGGTGGAGGAAACCCTCGACTCCACTCTTCCGCCTTCTGTCACAGGTTGTGCCTCTTGAAATCTGCTTTGCACAGCCTTGCAAACACAAATTTGGACACAAATTGCACTCAATAACCCTTAAAGAAAGATTTTACTATGAAAGAGCATACATTACATAATCTAAAAGCTCTCACTAGCACACACCGCAATCCAAGCCCACCAAACTGATTTTAATCTTAAATAAATACATTCTATTCACCTACATTTTTGCCACAGACAGCTGGTGCTGAGAAGTCTTAAATACACAATTAAGCAGAGAGGCATGTATTTAACTGGCCAGAGTAGGTAAAACGCTGCACTGCAGATAAGAACTCTGCAGTAACACAACAGGAAGTAGATGCATGGGAAATGACATCCTACTTTCTCCCTTGCATTTAGACCTGATACACAACCAAATACATGCTCTTAAACAGAAAAACTGCTGTTTTTCATAGCATGTTCCCTTTAAAAGATCATTCTTGTTATTTTGGCTCTGCAGGTCACACTAATTTTGACCTCCTCACATTCATCCCCACACATAAACAAACATGAATATGTAGGTCGATAAGGTCAGGCTGCAGCTATCCCCAAAGGGGGATCACTTATGCATTTAGCAAAACGGTTATCCCAGGCGGATCATTTCTTTGTTTGCTTTTAGTCAGACTTGAGAACAAACATTTGAAATGAGTCGTATAGAAACAGTGTTGTTTTTTCTTATCTTAGGGACAACTCAACAGGGAGTGTGAAATGCAGTGAATGGAAGTATTCTTTACTTTCATGTTCCTGCAGGTTCAGTTTCATTAGCTCATGCACCTCTCATTCTTTCCATATCCTAAGGTGACTTATAGTTTACTAAATGTTTTATATATATGTTTTTTCTTTTTAAGGCCTTTTATCATTTTTATTATGTCTACACCTAACTTAAAACATGCTTTCTCATCAGCTGACACGCTTGACTGGCGCTGACGCGGATGCGTTATTTTCCTCTGAGGAATTTTCCCCTCCTGGCGACCCAGAGAAGCTCCACCACAGTCTCAGGATGGTCGATACCCGATCCTGCTCGGGAACCTCAGACATCTTCTCCACAGCCAAAACGATAGCTCTGTTTAATGAACAAATAGCGCTTCAGCCCGGACTGCCGGATGACAGGCAAACATGTTTTGAGTTAGTTCTCAGCGGGGAGAGGAGACACATACGGTTGGGGAAATACGATGAGAGCGGGAATAACATTTATGGGGAACAGAACATAAGAGCAGGTTTGGTCGAGCCCTCGTTAACATCAAAAAACAAAAGCGAAGGGTGTGTATTTGATGTGGAATCCAACTGAGAGGACCAGATTGAGTTCAAAAGGACAATAACTGTGCAGGAGGTGGTCGCCATGGGGAGACAGACATGCCGACATTCCCACTGCTTCACACAGAAATACTTAAAATCACCAGATTTAATGCAGGTTGAATTGTGTTATCTTTCCTTTATTGCTTCTGTGTATTGAGCAGGAAGCTCAGTACAACGCCATCTGTCCCCCGTTCCTATCAGCCGCCACATCGCAGGTTGCTGTCATCAGCCTCGTCCCGTCTGATCATGAGGTTAAACAGAGCAGGTTCACAGTTCATATTGCAGCCTGCTAACGGCAAACACGCGGCTATCACTGAGTTTCATGCTGATGCTGCTCCAGCATCATTCACATCTGCTCTGCTGTTAAAGAGCGATTGTTTCGCATGTGTTTGTCATGTTCACACAATGATCTGAGGCGTCACATACCCAGAATGCAGCGGCAGCCACCCACTGTTCCTCTGCAGCTGTGCTGTTCCTCTGTTTACATTAGAAATAAAGGAGGTGGCAACTGTTTGTTGTGTGGAAGCATTTAGCCCACACAAAACCCTTCAGAGTCCACACACACACACACACAAGGTGTCAGCTTCAATTAGATGTGTTGACACATGCAGGACAGCGATAATGTGCATCACAGAATATCCCCATTAAGCTCGATTTCAGCTTTGGTATGTAGGCCATCTGCAAATCTACAAAATGCTACTAACAGCCAAAAATAAAGAATAAATGTGACGGGTACTCCATTAAAGGCAATTTATGCTTAAAACCAATTCCAAACCTATCACGTGGCAGTGTGTGGAAGCCTGTGCAGGAGCCGGATGTAATCTAACAGACACCAACTGTCCTGGTGCTGTGTTCACATAGAATAAGGCTTTACTCACACATAATGCATGTGGAACACAAATGTTGACGAGCTGTGTGCTCGTAATGCCATACAAAGCCTGCAACTGCTTACAGAGCATGTGTAGACACACCCTAACTGTCATACACACCAAAGGGGGGTGACTGCAGTGTTTTTATGTCACCACACTCGTGCAACCTGCTGTACATCGGGTAAGTCTCCGCTGTCTGAAGCAGCAGCGAAGAAACTCTGCTGCCGACGGGCTTTAGAGGTCCGATAGAAGGCTGCAGGGCTCTTACGGTTTAACCAGTGTGTTGAACCTTCAAATGTTTGGTTGAAAGAACTGTGTGGATTCCTCTGTTTATCTCAACTGAGAGAAATTTAAGCTTGAATGAGGAGCTTTGAAGTCCAAAATTCAGGTGTTGGGTGCCTGACCTTAACTGGGGACCTCAGTTTGGTTAGAATTCAGAATCCAAAATGTGTTAAATGTTTATTATTTCCTACCTAAAGGTGATGAGATGTCAGGTCAGAGTTATTACAAATCACCCTGAGGTAGATTCGTTGCAAATTTCATAGAAATCTGTCTTGTTGTTGAGCAAAAAGCTCAAGATCTGAGACTCTAACATGGCAAAAACATCCATCAATGGTGAGCCTGAGAGGGAAAGGTCTCACGGTCTGTTTTGTTCCAACACTGTCTCCTTTAAACACCCCCGCTGTGTTTCTGAAGAGTGTTTCTCTGTTTTCAGGAGAATTCGGATGAAAATTCGATCACTTGTTTGTCACTGACTGATATGACGTGTTTGTTTCAGGACGGAGGGGCTCAGATGAAAAATTTAGTTGGGTCGAGGAGGGTCATGTGTGAGCAGAAGCCCCCAGGGGTGCCCTCATTCATTTGGCACCGCTCCTCGTGTCGCGACCCCACCGTGACCCTCATCACTTCTCACTTCCCGCTCCGCTTTTTCCCACCGACATAATGACGCACTGCCGATGGCCTCCGAGTCCTCTCTGATAGCGCCGCTACCACCTTATTTAATCAAAGCTCCGTGGAAGGCCACAGGTCAAAGTCTTTTCAAAGATGTGTTCCTACTTGTACTTTTTAAAATACCCCCCCACTGCTGCTTCAGTGATACAATGAAAAGACTAAAAGGAAGGCTTGTTCTCATGTAAAAATGAAGCTCAGACATTGTTTAAACTCCAGGTGACGTGTGTTTACAGGTCAGTCATGGGGTTCCTTTTGGAGTGACAGCCTTGTCAAATAAACATCAGGCTAAGTGTTAGCACCTATTCCCTCATTTCCCCACAAAAAGTCAAACACAGCCCAGTTCATTTTTATGCTACCAGCTCTGGATGGAGCTGCTCAGACACAGTCAACTTCACTTTTAATAGCTGCTCATGAAACCGATTCCAAGCAAAGACGCAGAAAAGTCCAAGAAAAATACATTTCCCCAGATATGAATGTAAATCCGTATTAGCTTTATTTGGAGCCTGGGGTGTTTTTTCCACACAACATTTACAGCCCTTTACATGATTAACAGTAGTATCTTGTGTAGAAAAAGACCTCAAGATTACCGGTTATATTCCTTTTATGTACATGCATAAATTCATGTGCACGGGATCATCTGGAAGGACACCATTGATCTCATTTCAGAGTTGATTTGCTGCAATACCAGAACAACAAAAAATAAGTAAAACCCCTTTTTACAACAGGCTGGCACCTGCCAGAAATCCAAACGAAAAGTATGAAAGACTTGAGCAATAGTTGAATTAAGCATATTCATTTTAGTCGGAACATTTATTTTGCCCACGGGAAACTTAAATCTTAAATATTTTTCACACATGCTCTGCAGTTCTGAATTATTCTAGAAATGACTTACAGTAGCAATATGTAGGAGGCCAGGATCAAACCACCAACATTCCAGTTGGAAAAAGAGCTCTCCACATCCTGAGCCACTGCCCCCCCCCATGACTTCCTTATACACCATCTGTTTAACACATTCCCATGTAAATGCATGTATTGGTGGGCACTGTGTTCTTGACACAAGCAACTAATTCATGTTTGGAACTGACTCAAACGCTTCCATCTTTTAAGTTTCTCCGTTCTTTTCCAACACCGGACACATACTGTATGTTGTGTGTCAGCATTAGTGCAACACGACTCTCTCTTCGGTGACAGAACGCACCGACAGCAGCAGGTCGGCGCTCGCTCCGCTTCATGTTGGAGAGCACAAAGACTAATGGAACTATTTTTCTTTGATTCATTTGTTACTGCAGCTGTGTTTTGTTTGAACTTTTCTGTGAAGGTGTGATGTTCCATCCATCCATCCATTCCCTTCCGCTGATCCAAGGTTGGGTTGCAGAGGCAACAGGTTTGTACCAGTGTATGATCATCCATCCATCCAGCCATCTTTCATCCATCCATCCAGCCATTTCCTGCTGATCCAAGGTTGGGTTGAAGAGGCAACAGGTTTGTACCAGTGTGTCATCATCCCTCCCTCCATCCAGCCATCCATCCATCCATTTCCTTCCCGCTGATCCAAGGTTGGGTTGCAGAGGCAACAGGTTTGTACCAGTGTGTCATCATCCCTCCCTCCATCCAGCCATCCATCCATCCATTTCCTTCCCGCTGATCCAAGGTTGGGTTGCAGAGGCAACAGGTTTGTACCAGTGTGTCATCATCCCTCCATCCATCCATCCTTCATCCATCCATTAATTTACTTCTGTTGATCCAAGCTTGGGTTGCAGAGGCAAGAGGTATGTACCAATGTGTCATCATCCCTCATCCATCCATCCATCCATATCTCCATCCATCCTTCATCCATCCATCCATTTCCTTCCGCTGATCCAAGCTTGGGCTGCAGAGGCAAGAGGTATGTACCATTGTGTGATGTTCCATCACTTGTGTGGCTGAGAGCATTATGCATACAGCTACCAGGTTGTTGTGACTCTCCTTGAAATGGCTTTTTTGCCTTGTTATTCACCGGCCAGACAAGGGGAATAGTTCACTTTTCTTCTTAGTGACAGAACTGATCGTTACAAGATTACACACTTAGAAAAATTCCTCTTTTTTTTTTTCCAAGAATTTTTTAAAGTGGAAATTAAATGGAGCTCTGAGACAAGATCTCTTAAACTTGTTTTATTTTCCGGCTGTTTACAAGTCAGCAGTAAGTGGTCAGATTTCCACGATACAGACGGATCATAATCGTGTTCTGCAGGGTAACAACCCTTTTGATTTTAATGACTTCTCGCTACGTCAGCTTAACAATCAGCTATTCCTGCACAAACAATGCAATAATGTCACTTCCTTAAAAGCCTCGTGAGAAGTCAGGAGTGCTAAAAAGAGACTAAAGCTATGTTTAGCAGTTAATAGATCATCTACAGTGTTGGACACTACTGTCTTAAATGGGATCTGAGGATGGTTCTGCACTTTAAGCTCAGCATGACAAAGGTCAGAGCAACTTGTTTGCACACAACAGTTTAACTTGTGCGCTGTAATCAAGCGGCGGCGGCTGATTGTGTGATTGCTGGTGATGTTGTTGTTGGCACGGCTGGCTTTCTCCACCCCCCCCACCCCCCTCCCAGACCTGGATCTATTTATAAAGTACACGACTGTGGTAATGGGATGATAAATGGACGCAGCGAGGCTTAATTTCATGGGGCAGGAAATCACCGGAGAAAAGCTAAACTGTAGAGGCTGTAATTATCCTCAGGGAGAGATCGGTCACAAACTACAGTACGCCGCAGGAAATGGAGGCATCGTGATTCATGGTTAAGTAACACGTTACAGCCTTACACAGCCATGCTACATTCGAGTACTTGTGTACATTTATGTGCTTTCTCGGGGGACGTTTTCTTTTTGCAAGTGATATACTATTCAAATGACCTCATCTCATTCCTCTTCTCAGGAGCCGCTGAGCTGCTCACTGTTCACACACTCGCTGCTGTTTCCGCTGTCGTTGCACTGCTTGATATACATGGATTTATACTATAATGTAATCTGTTATTAACAGTGGAGAATGATATACTGCAGCGCTGTAAACACTCTTCCTACTGAGGGGTCCTTTTGCTCTGGGTTTGTTGGCCTATTCAGACATATTTTTGTGCCCAAATTCAGAGGATTTAGGAAATAAAAACTTGGGGTAGGGTGGGGCTCCAGGTTTAGTTGACGACAGGTCTCCAGTGTCAGTGAGGTTTATAGCTGTACCAGCGGGTGCTGTGACAAGAGCTTTGTATCAGATATGTGGCTAATGAGGAGCCTGGTTAGATGAGGGGATTGTTCAAAATCACTCCACGTGTTAATAATTTGTATTGGCTTTTTCCTTGAATTTCTCAATTTGTTCCTTTAGAGAAGATTCTACCTCCAGAATAATGTTATTTGAATGTAAGTATTCTACAGTTTTTAATGGTGAAACACTACAATAATACGTTTAATTTAGTCAAACTTGTGGTTTTTAAAGGATGAGGCTGCCATCTTCCCTTTTTCTCATAATCAACTTAAACAGACCTCTGAGACACACTTTCACTGAGTTCAAGTTTCCTCAGCAGCACAAACGCAGCCAATCAAACCCTGTATTGCGGTTAGAAAACAGCAGGCCAGATGTGCTTTGATTCTCTGCTGACAAGAGTTACCAAGTAATGCACTTTTTGCTCGCTTTTGGCACATTGTTTCCCAAATGAAAGGGTGATGGAGACCAGTGAGAAGCAAAAGAGGAATGGACAGATACAAACACACCATTTAATTGGAAATAATCTAACGTATTCAAGCTGCAGCAGTTTGACTCCAAACAACATGATCTGTGTCTGTTAGTTCAAGTTTGAGAAATTTGACTGAATTCAGTGAGACCAAAAGGTTTATATATACATTTATGGACTGGTTTAATTTGGACTCAACTGTGGATTCTTGTCTTTCCAAGGGATATGTTGAGGGTCCAACAAAAATCTGTTGGTTAGTTCAATGAAAACTGGACTTTTTAAATACATTTTAACACGTTTGTCCGAACCGACTTACACCCAAATAATGCAGCGTAGAATAAAATTACTGCTCGATTGGACAGAGACTCGACTAAATGCTCTGCACATGCTCCACAGTTTTAACCGAAGCTTTTCACCTGAAAGTAAGCTGGTATATCAGGGGAAAAGAAGCTGTTAGCAACAGAGAATAACCACAAAGGGCAGCGTTGATCCGAGCTGTAAAAAAACAAGATAAACAATTCTCTGATTGACATGGCAGAAATTTGCTCCAAGCCAAACTCTCAGTGATAACAGATGATCCACAAGAAACCCAGAACTCATTAAGAAGAACCAGAGCATATAACTACCTGTTGTCTGACATACTTTGATGCATCTATACGAAGACAGTAATCCAATCAAATGGCCTAATCAAGCTACAGCTACGTCTCATCTCAACTGGGTTGGACTCTCACTTATAAATGTATTTACATCTTTCAGTCTAACATGGATGTACAGAGTTATATTATAGCCAGTGGTCTAATAGCACGTGGAGTTTTGGATAAACTCTCTATTTCTTTTTAAAGCGGCCTTCTCAGCAAAGGATGAACAATCTGAATGATAAATGACACGTGGGACTATTTATTTTTATGCAAAAAGGGCCCATTGTTATAAGTCTTCTACTGCTTGACATTAGGGACTAAACATCAGTGCAAAATGAATGCGTTGATCATTCCCCCCCCCCAAAACCATCCAATGAAAACAACGAGTGCAGTGCAGAGATGGGTGGGTCGTGTCTTTGCTGTTCCAGGAAAAAGAAAAAAGTTTACCGACTGCTGAAATATTCGTGGCTAAACTCCCTGCAGCCACATACGCCCTTCCACCACTGATGATAACTGTGTATAATGCCGTATAAAGCAAAATAAACGTGTAAGGACTAATGAAGCGAGACCATTAACTGCCTTCAGTTTTGAGGCAACTTCATCCACTTACCGCTTTTTCCCCTCGACACTTTTTAAATTTCAGAATCTTCCATCTCTTTCAGAACATTTTCCAGAAAGTTTTCATATACGACTCAAATATTCCTTAAAATCCAGAGATATAAAGAAAGTAAGTGGGGTGTTATTACTTTTATTGATTCGTATGTTTTTATGACTTGCAATTCACTGTTAAACATTATAGTATCTAATATTTTTTTATTCCTGTTCAGACTCGTACAATCATTTGATAAGTAAACAAATTGAGTTAAAATGGGCCAATCACTTCCTGTCTCAAAAGTTTTGTGATTAAGGAAAAAACCTGTGTTAGACTGACTCTCCTATCAGGCCGTCCGTGGGTCTCAGATCAGGCCGTCCGTGTGTCTCCGGTCAGGCCGTCCGTGTGTCTCCGGTCAGGCCGTCCGTGTGTCTCATATCAAGCCGTCCGTGTGTCTCATGTCAGGCCGTCCGTGTGTCTCCGGTCAGGCCGTCCGTGTGTCTCCGGTCAGGCCGTCCGTGTGTCTCATATCAAGCCGTCCGTGTGTCTCCGGTCAGGCCGTCCGTGTGTCTCCGGTCAGGCCGTCCGTGTGTCTCATATCAAGCCGTCCGTGGGTCTCAGATCAGGCCGTCCGTGTGTCTCCGGTCAGGCCGTCCGTGTGTCTCCGGTCAGGCCGTCCGTGTGTCTCATATCAAGCCGTCCGTGTGTCTCATGTCAGGCCGTCCGTGTGTCTCCGGTCAGGCCGTCCGTGTGTCTCCGGTCAGGCTGTCCGTGTGTCTCCGGTCAGGCTGTCCGTGTGTCTCATATCAAGCCGTCCGTGTGTCTCCGGTCAGGCCGTCCGTGTGTCTCCGGTCAGGCCGTCCGTGTGTCTCCGGTCAGGCCGTCCGTGTGTCTCATATCAAGCCGTCCGTGTGTCTCATGTCAGGCCGTCCGTGTGTCTCCGGTCAGGCCGTCCGTGTGTCTCCGGTCAGGCCGTCCGTGTGTCTCCGGTCAGGCCGTCCGTGTGTCTCATATCAGGCCGTCCGTGTGTCTCATGTCAGGCCGTCCGTGTGTCTCCGGTCAGGCCGTCCGTGTGTCTCAGGTCAGGCCGTCCGTGTGTCTCAGGTCAGGCCGTCCGTGTGTCTCAGGTCAGGCCGTCCGTGTGTCTCATGTCAGGCCGTCCGTGTGTCTCATGTCAGGCCGTCCGTGTGTCTCGGATCAGGCCGTCCGTGTGTCTCATGTCAGGCCGTCCGTGTGTCTCATGTCAGGCCGTCCGTGTGTCTCGGATCAGGCCGTCCGTGTGTCTCCGGTCAGGCCGTCCGTGTGTCTCCGGTCAGGCCGTCCGTGTGTCTCCGGTCAGGCCGTCCGTGTGTCTCCGGTCAGGCCGTCCGTGTGTCTCCGGTCAGGCCGTCCGTGTGTCTCATATCAAGCCGTCCGTGTGTCTCATGTCAGGCCGTCCGTGTGTCTCATGTCAGGCCGTCCGTGTGTCTCCGGTCAGGCCGTCCGTGTGTCTCCGGTCAGGCCGTCCGTGTGTCTCCGGTCAGGCCGTCCGTGTGTCTCATATCAAGCCGTCCGTGTGTCTCCGGTCAGGCCGTCCGTGTGTCTCATATCAGGCCGTCCGTGTGTCTCATATCAGGCCGTCCGTGTGTCTCATGTCAGGCCGTCCGTGTGTCTCCGGTCAGGCCGTCCGTGTGTCTCCGGTCAGGCCGTCCGTGTGTCTCCGGTCAGGCCGTCCGTGTGTCTCCGGTCAGGCCGTCCGTGTGTCTCCGGTCAGGCCGTCCGTGTGTCTCGGATCAGGCCGTCCGTGTGTCTCCGGTCAGGCCGTCCGTGTGTCTCATGTCAGGCCGTCCGTGTGTCTCGGATCAGGCCGTCCGTGTGTCTCATGTCAGGCCGTCCGTGTGTCTCGGATCAGGCCGTCCGTGTGTCTCCGGTCAGGCCGTCCGTGTGTCTCCGGTCAGGCCGTCCGTGTGTCTCCGGTCAGGCCGTCCGTGTGTCTCCGGTCAGGCCGTCCGTGTGTCTCATATCAGGCCGTCCGTGTGTCTCATGTCAGGCCGTCCGTGTGTCTCATGTCAGGCCGTCCGTGTGTCTCGGATCAGGCCGTCCGTGTGTCTCGGATCAGGCCGTCCGTGTGTCTCGGATCAGGCCGTCCGTGTGTCTCGGATCAGGCCGTCCGTGTGTCTCGGATCAGGCCGTCCGTGTGTCTCCGGTCAGGCCGTCCGTGTGTCTTAATGGAAAGTTGGACCTCGGCACGATGCCCCTGCTCACTCTGTGTTTACCAGCAGAGGGAGTCATTGACAGCATGATTTTATCTTGCTCCATCTCTCGGTTTTATCACAAGTGTCAGTCTTATCTTTGCCAGCTTTTGTCAGTTCTCGGTGTAAGGGGAGTTCGTCTGTGTGTGTTTTTATTCTCCATGATCCAAGCTGGTCCGGTCAGGCTGCTGTTTGGCCTTCTGATGCTGAGAAGTAAATATGAAAATAAAGCTTCATGCAGGACAGACCTAATTAGCCTGTCACTCCAGACTAACAGTTCAAACCCCCTCCTCACCCCATCTGCCCCCGTCAGTGCTCCCCCCTTCCACCTTCAAATCCCACCCTCCCCCTCCTTACCCACAGTATCTTCACCCCCTGTCAGAGCTGGTCATGAGTGTCAGATTTAATCTGGTGCGGGGTCGAGAGAGCCCTGGGGTGCAGGGAGAAACCCATCATTTTGAGTTTGTTTGTGTGTGTATGTGTGTGTGATGGATGTAACAGATAGAGGAAAGGATTGGGCCGCTGAGAAGGAAACAGCCTGACAAATTCAATAAAACACTTCTGAGGAGCGCCCGCTGCACATTCTGCTTCACGTTGCTCCTCAGAATAAATATGAGTTTGTCTAAATGTGCAGCGCGACGCATTACTGTCGTTGTATAATTGTTTCATTTTTTTTTTTGCTGGGCTGGTCCGCTCTTGCGTTGTTTCACAGAGTGAATCCAATTACAGTGTCACCATCACTCACAGTGGTGGATGGAGCAGATGATGTGGGAATGTGGACCACTGATTGGCTGTTTGGAGGGTGATCACATTGATTATCCATGAAATGTGCAAAGCAGCAGTTTCTATCACACACTCCCAAGTGAGACTCCAAAAGATTACTCAAACTGTGGAGGGAGAGGGGACTTTGTCTGGAACCTGACCATCCTCAGTGATGTTTGAAGTAGATCCAAGTTATCAGTCTTCCCATGTGGGGTTTGAAAAAAATAAAATAATGCAACTTAATGGAGACTGAAAAGGTAAACCAATAAGAGATACTTTCTTTTCCTAAATAGAAGACTTGTGGAGTTAGGCTGAACACATTTAGAAATTACCAAATTTTTGGCAGCAGCATATATCTATCTATAGTGATATATAGGTTTTTATTAGGGCTGTCATAGTTAATGCGTTAATCGCGTTGCGATTCATTAAAACATTAACGCGTTAATTTCTTTTTGATTGCGGCCTTAGCAATCGGCTTAATAAATAGGAGAAAAGGCACGAAGAGTTCTGAATCTGATGTCTTATAACTGCATTTTTTTCATTGATTTAACTGTCATTAAGCCCTGTTCTGTTTGTTGTCTACGACCTCTTCAGTTTTAAGACCACATTATTGTGGCATTTTATGTGCTGTGTTCTTTAAATAGACATCAAGTGGGTCTACAATGCACTATTTTTATTTGAAAGAAGAAATAAAAGATGAAAGGAATTTTTTCTTTGTGGTTATTTGATTCTAATTCTATATTTTTAATATAGAGATTAATCGCGAGTTAACTATGGAAAAAATGTGATTAATCGCGATTAAAGAAATCATTTGACAGCCTAAGTTGATATATATAGTTGGGTGGTTTACTCCAATAGCGGAGTGGGAAGCCAGTGAGGGATCATGTCCTTCCTGTGCTATTACAGGAACAGCTGAACAAAGCCGTTGTACTTTTCCTTTGAGATAATTCCCATTAGTGTCGCTCCTCCATCCTCCTGTTTGCACAGAAATCGACTGACTTGCACCATCACTGAGGAAGGAACCCCGTTGCATGGAAGTTTGTGAAGCTGTCACAAAATGTCACCAATTACTTTGTGTCCTGGACATGACAATGACATGAAAATGCAGGATTTGAACAGACACAAAAGTTTTGCTTATCAGCTTCAATGGGCAAAAGTCTTCAAATTTAAAGGCAGGATGGGTTTGGTGATGATACACAACCAGAGAACCTGAGATTTTCATTAAAGTCAAATTATTTAGCTTTTACATTCAGTAGCTGTTAACCGCTTTCTGTTGCTCATTTGTTAAGTTTAAGCATTATAAGTAGGTGGTGTGGTTTAGGCATTAGAAGCGAATTGGTCGGGCTGAGGGGCCATCAATACGAATGTGTTGTTGACACGAATGTTACCTCAAACTTAATTAATTCGAAGAAGCTGGTGATCATAGAGCAAGGGCAGATGCAGTAAAGATTTATGGTGTCCATCTTGGAAGACACATTAGAAGTGAAAGAACTCCGATGCATCCTCTGAGACCCACTACAGCTAAATGGAAAGGTCTGTATGCTACGAAGTTTTGGAAGAATTGAATTCAGGGGAAGCTCAAAAAAAAAAGGACTAATGCACAGCTTTTTGATAATGAACCTTTTTATGAACTCAGGCATAAAATGTATGGAATTATGTCAGGAAAGAAGAAGAAGAATTGTTACAACTGTTTATTATTATTATTATTATTATTATTGCTTGATTTTCTTTTCAAACCCATTCACAATCACTAGCAGTTACTACCGTAACTTTAAGCAAAGACTGTTTCATAAAGCACTTTTTCCTCAGCTTTTGTCCAAAAATGATCCCCTCTCTTAAAGTTCATGAATCAGAACTGTAACTTAGAGCTAATTATCCACTCTGAGTTCATCGGTATGCTCTCTCTGTGGGATAATTGAATATTTTCCACCCATTACTTTTGCAGTTTGTTCACTTAGACGTAGAATATATGAACCACAACCAACGGGTTTATGAGGCTGTAGGTCTTTAAAACTCAAGTTTAACCTTATAGAGTAAAACCTGATGTGGAGAAATCCTTAAAATTGTTCACAGAAAATCAGACGGACTCGAATTCATTTTGTGAGCTAAGCAGGAACACAACACTGTGAGCCTGTTTTCTTGGCCTTGGGAGGTCACTGATAAGTGGCGGGGTTAGAGGTGCAGAGAACTTGTGCCCTGCCCTGCGATGCGGGGGGGTGAGGGCAGGACTCTAATCAATGGGCAGAAGCTTTGAAAAGAAAGTAATCGGTCAGAAGAAGCTGGCTCCTTGGTTTAATTCACAACTGGGAGCTTTAAAGCAGAAAGTTGGAAAGAAAATGGCATTCCACTAACTTAGAGGAATCTAAATTAGTCCGGAGAGATAGTTTAACAAGAAAGCCCTTTGCAAAGCTTGAACTGCTTACTATTCATCATTGACAGAAGAGAATAAGAACAAGGTTTCCCAGGTTTCTTTTCAGCGCTGTAGCCAGGCTGACTAAGAGTCCGAGCTCTGTTGAGCCATGTTTTCCTTTAACTCTCAGCAGTGATGACTTCATGAGCTCCTTTACCAATAAAGTTGTTTCTGTCTGAGAGAAAATTCATGAAATCCTTCCCAATATTATCACTGATGTGTCATCAAATGGAGCAGCTTTAAAATTATCTTTAGAACCTGATTTATATTTAGACGGCTTCTGTCCAGTTGATCTCGCTGAGCTCTTCTAAACCATCAACTTGTATTTTAGACCCAATCCCAACCAGACTGTTCAATAGAGGTTCCATGTTGGATTTGATCCATCTGATATGTACCAAAGAGTTTTAAAGTTGCTGTAATTAAACCTTTTTTGTTTTGTTTAAAAAAAACAACAAAAAAAAAAACTACTATGGATCCAGGAGTGTTAGCTAATCATAGACCTATATCCAGTGACGGCTTGTGGTGACATTGAATGGGTCGGCTAATGTATTATAAAAGCCAAGTAGTTGTATTTCAACATAAAAGGTGTCCTGTTAGAATGTAAGTTTAAACCATCACAACAGCATGGGCCTTTAACAAACCACCAAAACACTATTTAGAAGAATGCACTGATGGAAAATATATCATCTACCATCTCTCTGTAAATACAAATACTTTCACACCATAAAAGGTTTTAAAAAAAAAAGGTCAACCCAGACTTGTGCTAAAAAATTGGTTTCAACTATAGTTTATTGCAATTAGCTTTGGAACACAATAATCCAAACATCGGCACAAAACTAAAATAGTAACTCCAGAAACACACTCCAGAAAGCCTTAAAAGAAATACTCCACAAAATGTTCCATCTGTGTGACATGAATGGTGGGGGGGTCTACCTTATCTGAAGAGAAGCTTCAAGAGGCCGTTAGCCTTTCTAACGTTAGCCGTTAGCCTTTCTAACGTTAGCCTTTCTCTCAAACCAAGTTACACAAAAGCTACGATTTTGGTGCTTTTCTTTGTGTAATTTGGATATCCTTTGGATGATGTTCCCCTACTTTTTTCACCGGAGGACATTGAAGAAAACGGATTCGAAAGTAAATAAGCCACTTAGTTAACGCCGATGCCTGCCATTGTCAAAGTTTCGCCCGACACACGCAATCAAGTAGAGTCGTCTGTGATTGGCCGAAAGCTGCTGGCTTTGGGCTGTACAGATTTAGCCCAAATGGAGGGGGCGGGACTTGCAACCTGTCACTCAAATGTTGAAGAAAAGTCAAGTGTAACTGAGTTGCTTTGCTTGGGCTGTAGATAATGAGCCCATTTTCACCGATTTAATGTGTTTCAGTTCAGATTTTGCTCCGCCTCTGATCAAAAATGAAAAAACAATTTGTTTAAAGTTTTTATTGAAATATTTATGTTATATTCTAATGTAGGGAGGGCTGAGCCCTGTTAGCCCAATTATACCAGCCGTCCCTGCCTATATCCAATCTCCCGTTTACGTCTAGAATCCGTAAAAAAGTTGTTGCAGCTCAACTTTGTGACCAAACCACAGAAATAATCAGTTTGAAGAGTTTCAGGGTCATCGCAGCACAGAAACAGGCCTGGTGAAAGCCTGTTGGATCTCAGCGCTGCGTCTGAAACAATCAATCATAACATGCTGTTACAGAGGCTTCAACGTGTTTTGGGGATTAAAGGAACTGCATTAGGCTGGTTTAGGTCATATTTATGTGACAGATTCAGATTTGTTCCTGTAAACGAAGAATCCTTCTGGCATGTCAGCGTAAGTCATGGAGTTCCTCAGAATCCTCAGTGTTTGGACCGATTCTTTTCACTTTATATACACTTCCATTAGGGAACATTATTAGACAGACTGGCATTCATTTCCTTTGCTGTGCTGATGATACTCAGCTGTACTTATCTATGAAACCAAATTAAATCAGTCAGTTGGTCAGACTACAACATGTCTTAAGGACATAAAGACCAGGATGACTCGGAATTTCTGCTTCTAAATTCAGACAAAACTGAAGTTTGGACCTGAGCGCTTCAGGGAGAAACTGTCTAGCTATATAATTACTGTAGATGGTATTTCCTTGGCTTTTAGTACTCCAGTAAGGAACCTTGGAGTTGCTTTTGACCAGGATCTGTCCTTTGACTCACATATAAAGCTGGTTTCTAGGACTGCCTTCTCTCACCTTTGTAATATTGTTAAAATCAGGAGCATCCGGTTTCAGGGTGATACAGAGAAACTGCTTCATGCATCTGTTACTTCTGGATTGGACTACTGTAATTCTTTATTATTGGGCTGTCCCACAGATTCTCTGAAAAGCCTCCAGCTGATCCAAAATGCTGCAGCCAGAGTTCTGATGAGAACTAACAGCAGAGATCATGTTTCTCCAGTTTCAGCTTCTCTTCATTGGCTCCCTGTTAAATTCAGAGTAGAGTTTAAGATTCTTCTCCTCACATATAAAACTCTTAATGACCGAGCTCCATCACATCTTAAAGATCTCATTGTTAGATATTTTCCCAACAGAGCACTTTGCTCTCAGACTGCAGGCTTCCTTGTGGTTCCCAGAGTTTCTAAAAGTAGAATGGGAGGCAGAGCCTTCAGTTATCAGGATGGGGTTCAGGACGCAGACACCCTCTCTTTAACATTAGGCTCAAAACTTTCCTTTTTTATAAAGCTTATAGTTAGGGATGGCTCAGGTGACCCTGAAACATCCCATAGTTAAGCTGCTATAGACCCAGACTGCTGGGGGAGCTCCCATGATGCACCTTTCCTCACTCTGTTCTCTTTACTCTCCATGAACATATGACATTGTTGTCATTACCTTGTGCAGCTCTTTCTTGGAAGGTATCCCTGGCCTGATGTTACGGTGCTTGTTGTCCCCTCTTTCCTGTCCTTTCAACCCCCACCTGGCCGAGGCAGATGGCCTCCCTTCCTGAGTCAGGTTCTGCCAGAGGACATTTTCATTTACCAGCTCTTCTTTTTCCCATCTCTTACACTCAAATGAAAGGATCTGATTGTCTTACTGAATCAGTCACACCGACAGAGACAGGTTAGGTCAAAAGAGAGATCTGATCCAATCAAGCACCAACTCTGGTAACCCTCTGTGGTCTGACTCATAGCCGCGACTCTTCATTTGAATAAAAAGCATCTATTAACTGACACAGAGTATATTAAAACACACATAGAATTCATTTGCTTTTTTCATTAATTTCACAGACATACTTATTAATGAAATAGGCATATTTATTTATGTATATATGTATTTATTTCATATTTAAAATGTAAAAATGGCATTGTAAGCTCTAGACTTCAATTATTTGGATATGATAGATGGAGTTATCAGGACTGAGAGCTGCATCCCCCTTTAGGAAGACTCGCCACAAAAACTGCTCAGGAGAGCTTGTAGGGACCCAAAATGAGCCCAAGGCATTGACCTGACCTTGAAACGCCCCAGAGTCCAATCCTATGGTCTATCCAGGGGTGCAGTGGGACAGGCCCAATCCACAGATGCCCAGCTGCACAACCCCTGGAACTGGCTTTCAACTTCCTGGTGCCAGAAACAACAGGACCTGTGTCCACGCCTCAGTGGGTCAGAGTTGTGTTGGTGTGGGAGTTTATAAAATGTGTTCCCATCGAAATATCTCTATTAACTTTTCAATTATTTGGTTCTTAAAGATCATTTCATGTTCTAAAAATAATTTGTCTCGTGTTACAATGCATAAAAACTCATTTCCAGAGAGAGGAGGAAAACCCTTGTGGATTGGAACTTGATTAAAAAATAAATGTTTAACACTCAGGGTAATCCAAAAAGCTTAATTTTCCTTCCCTTTCATATTTCACTTGAAGGTTTCATTCTCTCCTCCACCTGTGAATGTCTCCCAATGTGCGTAAACCACCTTGAACTGTTGATAATCAATGTTCACCCATAAAAACCTGGCTGAGCTGCTCCCAGGGACGAAGGCGTGGTGGTGTCTTATTTATGAAATTCAATATGCGTGCAGAGAGAGTGGACCGAGTCCTCGAGGGTATCAGTAATCGGCTGGAATAACGTCCAATTAATGAGCCAGATGGTATTTTCACAGCAACACCTGGGATGCCTCGCACTCAGCAGGCAGGAATTAATTCCACTTAGAGTAATATTTCAAAAAGCGTTATCCCCTACATCCTTGTCGCTTCTTTTTTGTACTGCTGGCTGCTTAAAGCTGTAATAAAGACCCTTTGCACCTCTCTAATAGATCGGCTTTGATTCGCCGGCACTGGCCTCTTCACTTATTTCTGAGGGTTTTCAGTTCTCTGTGATGCCGTTGAAAGACAGAACTGTCTGGGACGACTTCTGTAGAAGCACATGGGCAAAAGAAAAGAATAAAATTCCACGTGTTGGTCTGTTTATAACTTAATATGCCACTCAGGCCCCTGCAGTGCAGAGCGAGGGCTCGGGCCCAGTGTGCACAAGCGGAATTGTATTAGTAAGACAAACATTGCAACATGACAGGATTAACTAGGAATGTGAGGGAAGGCTGAAACCAGGCTCAACTCACTCAGTTTTACCCCATGCAAAAGAGCGTAATCACAACTGAGACCAGTCATTTTGTTAACCACACTGACAAAAGCCCACGTCAGAGTGTAATGAATGACTCTCTGTGGGGCCATCTAAGAAGAGTGAGCCATTTTAGGTAAAACACATGTGCCACTTATCCACGTTTTCCTAATTTAATCATAGTTTTTAAAGTGTGATTATGTGGAATTCACTGGGAACCTTCGGGTGCACGAGTGAACTGTGAAAAATGAATAAGAACGATGAGAGAAACGATTCAAGAAAACAAAACCGAACATTCGGATTGAAATTAGATGATTAAAAGGACAAAAATAAGAAATTTCAGAGCACAATTTTACGACAATTTCTTAGAAACCCCATCGACACTAAAAAAGTAAACCCATAATAAGTAAATAACAGACAAATGGAAATAAATCCAGAGTTTTACAAATGGAGGAAGGACATGAATTGATGAATAACCAAACAGAAAATGATGTTAAATCTTAACAATTCAGTCCAGTGTCCACATTCTGTGCTTCTTCCTCAGACCTTCAGAATAGATGGAATGAATGTCAAACACACCGTCAAACACGCGAATATGATGAGAAAATGATCCAAACCACATTGCTGTCTTCACCCCGGGCTTCGGGCCTGCATGGCACTTGTTACCTGATCTCACGACAGATCGTGGAACAGCCACGTTGGTCCACAGCACAAATCGCTGCAGATCTTTATAAACAATCAGAGCAGCACTGCCATGTAAAAATCCATTTAAACAGCATGTCAGCTGGTCCAGCTGCCCCCACAGATCTAACAGAAAAAGCAGGGGAACCCCCCCACAATCACTGCTCTCTGACAGCTGACACTGCACCATAAAACCGAACATCTGCATAATGTTTGGACTTTATGAGAAAGGAAGCAGCATTGGACAAATTTAAACACTCTCGAGCTGAAACAACACGGTTAACTCCTGCAGGTAATTATGTGCAGAAGAAGAAAACCCAGTGGCCAGGACTCACCTTTTATTGACACCTTCAGCAGAGATAAGTGTCACACAGCAGCATGCGAGGATTCCCGAGGACAATGGACTGTTGTTATACATTCAACAAAACAGACCTGGTGCCTCAGCATCTTCCCAAACTATTTACCTCACTCTGACGCCGGATCTCCAGCGTGAGGCGGACAGTAAATGGCGTGAATAATATATAGTATCGCTCCAACAATTGCACCATCCTTTGCCCATCTTACAGATTTACTTACAGGAGTTGTGGTTGGCCGACAGCTGCTGCTGCTGCTTCTTCAAATCTGAATTAGAGCTGCTGACAGGCACAGTGTGTGTTTCTGTGCACACTTTCATCCACAAATTCAAACTAAAGTCAGAACTCCCACAACATAGACATGTCCTACCTGCCACCTCTACCTGAAAGACTTCGGAAAAGGACGTTTTCCTTTTCTCTTTCTTCCTTTTTTTTGTTTTTGGCTACACATGCTGACAAAAAAAGCTCCGATATTACTGTATTTTATTCTTACTTCTTTTATTGACACATAAAGAGTAGAACGGCATTACTCGAAAGCCTTTCTCTCTTTCTTATGTTTCTGTTTGCCTCTGATTGGTTGGAGATGTTGACGTAGATGTTCAGATGTTAAAGATTCACTGATGCTAATGGGCTAAGCTTCCCCTACACAAAACAGCTTTTTTACAGTTTTGTTCTCACAGGAAGCCTCGCATTGTGCCCACAGCTCTAATGTGACTATTAAATATAGAAATGTTAAATATTCTTAATTGATTTAACCACAGGAGCACTTAAATTTGAAAAGTTCTGGTTACATAAAGCTCCCTTAGAAAGATTCTATTGATTCTGACTCCCCCGTCTGATAAACGTTTCGCTTTAATAAGGTCATTGTGATCTGTGCAAATACAAATGACTTTTCCCAGAGCATCGAACAGATTGCACATTTAAAGATGCCAGCTTCGTTACACAGTCATCTTTTCAAAAGTGTAATCATTACATTTGAAGTGTAAATCATAACAGTTATCTACATCAAACACCAAAGCGGTTGCCCAAGCTATAAATATGAAATGCTCCATTACAAAAAATCTGAAGAGGAGATTCCAGATAATGAAAGTTGGCGTGTTTTGTCTGTCCCTCTTGGCAGCAACATTGGGTTTATTGTCAGGATGTGCTGCGATGAGCTGCCTTTGATGATCAAAAATGAAATCAGAGCTCATTATGATGAGTTTGTTGATGATCTGCCGTCTCTTTGCTGTTTTAAAACGTATTTTTTTTCCTGCTCGTTATCACCAACCTCGGCTGAAGTGCATCTCCTGAGGAATTTCCTGTCGTTTGCAGTTATCTCGTTTCCAGGGGCACAGCCGCAGCCGGGGGTTCAGTTATTTGCCCATGTAGACGGCCCGTCTCTGCCTGTACATCGTGATGTAATTACTAGCTTCCCTTGTCAAGAATGAAGCCACTGTTTATCTTTGTCACAGCTTGTCCATTAAATCATTATTAGCTGGCTAAATGCTGCAGGAGGAGTCTGCTGCCTGCAGGGCTGGTTCACTGAGTTATGGCCAAATATTGGCCACGTCTGACTGTCCTGTAATTGATGGCTCTGGATAAGTCTACACTGATCTGTAAAGAGCAGCTTGGGTACTGAGGTTAATGCTGGCCTGAAAACTGGGAAAATATGAGATAAAGGAGACGGTGAGTCACAGCAGGACACAGAAAGTCCCCACATGAAAGCCACAACAGATGCTACATAAATCCAGGTAAAGTAATGTTGCTCATCTCCGCTCTGACCTCATTACTTTTCAGAATTTAATAAGAGAAAATTAACTTGCCCTGGGGCCGTTTTAATGGTTATCTCTCTTTTGATTAGTGTTGTGCAGTATTCATTACACAAAGAAAGCGTGAGAGTCTAACCGAGAGTCTTTCGCTGTTGGAAGGCCAAACATACTGTTGACTGGAGCTCAGTGTAAGCTTCAGTTAGCTCACAACGGTAGCATTGACATGCTGATGGTTAGCTCTGCGCAGTTTTAGCATAAAAAGAGTGTCCATGTGGGGCTGATGACAACGTCAGTCTGGCAGCTCTTTCTTCTAAAGGTTTTGGGGAAAAGGTTCATCACATTCAGTTGCTATTTAGCCTCTCTTTAAGTATGCTCAATTAAAAGTGCTGGACAGAGTGCCTTGAAGGTTGTTAGGATTTGTTAAGGAATTGTGCGCAAAATAAAACATTCTTAGCCGGTGGCAGCATTTCAAAGTCAAATGTACAAAATGCAGAGGCAGAAGCCACTGAAATCATTTGGAATGAGCCTCTGGGGACCTTGAATGAATATTCGTCGCCACTCGCAGATGGAAATGCAAAGAAATGCAAAGAGTGCTTGATCAGAGCATCTGAACGTCTGCCATTTGTGACATATAAAAGCCTCCTTAACTGTTTGCTGCCTGCAGCTCTCTGAAGACCTGCAGAGGACACTGATTGTAACGGTATTTGTGAGTATGTGTGGTCCCAATTTGCCGTAAAGTCTGGCTGTGTGGCCAATATACAGTGCTGCATGCTGGGAGCCTGAGGCACAGAGATATTAATTAGTTAAGAGGAAACAATAGCTGGCTAACGGAGAGCAGAGCACAATAAAGGCTCTGATGTTGTTATTTCCATTCTATTCAAATAAAGCATCGTGATTTTGACAGCGTCATCAATCCGCCACCTTTTATTATTATAGAAATGATCAAATTACATCAAGAAGGACAAATGAGACTGGATTTTGCTCTGTAAAGAGATCCGTAAACTTTGCACAGAATTAAAAATGGAAATGTGACACAAAGTGGCTCGGAGTAAAGTTTCAAAGTTTCAAAGTTGTCGTCCAGTTAGCGGCGTACTTTTCACTCTGGTTTAAGCTGATTTAAACCAAATTCTTCTTCTATGGTGGAATTTCAGTTGAGTTTTTCAGCTCCTACTGAGCTGTGTTAATTTCTTCTTTCCGCTGTTGAGGATTTATTTCTGAATTTGTTTGTTTTTTAATAAATTCTAGACCAGCTCTGACATTTAAACCACCCGTGTAACAAGTAACTTCTCCGAGTGTCTCGAGCTCTTAAGCAGCTGAGGATCCTTTTGGTCACTTCAGACAGACAGATCTTGGTGTTCCAGCTGAGTTGTAGGTTTTATAACTAGATAAACTAGTTTGCCTGTTTATTAACTAGGCTGTAAACAGTTTGTTTGGTTTTTTTTGTAAAAACTGGACCCAGCTTGGCTTTTCTTTTTGTTCCTGGACCCTTTAAGCAGCCAAAAGTTCATCTCCTGGTTACAGAATATTGTTAATATTAAGTTTTCTTGTTTTCATACTCAAATTGAAATGAGTTTTATTCAGTTTTACTGTACAGAAACATGAGGTGCTTACAACAAAATTACTCTTAATTAACGAACGTCTTGTTGTGAACGCTGTGTGAAAAACAAAGAAAAAATGCCAGTTAAACCACGTTAATGCTGCGGTTTATGGGAACCATTGTGTTTATTATTGTTTACATGAATAAAGAAATACAGCTGTCAGAGTCCATGTTAAAATGAACACAGTCTCACATTTATAAACGGTTATCAGATTTCTGATCAACATTTCATTTCAGCTGACAGCGATAATACACAACAAAGTTCTCTGAAAACCACTCGACAAATTAGCAGGACGTGGCTCCAGCCTCAGAAACTGAGCTCCAGCCTCAGAAACTGAGCTCCAGCCAAGCGTAAATCAAACAGCAAAAGCACGGGCCTTAAACTGAGACAGACTGCGGTCGGCAATGCTCTGTAAAAACAGGGCTGCTGTAATCTCTGGCAAATTAATGGCAGATTTCAAACCAACTAATTATGTTAATAATTTTAAGTACTCTGACATTTCCTGAAAGTGCCGCTGCAAACTGCTGTCAGGTGTTTATTCTGGCTCTCAGCTGCTTTTATTATCTGGTTAAGCTGCACTGACGAGGAGGGAGAGCAACAACGTTGGGACATCGCATCGACTGAGTTTTCATCTCCAGTTCAAATGGGTTTAGGCAGTCTGCTAATGTGGAGCATTCAGTTGTGGGTTAAAACAAAGCCAAGGAGGAAAGACGTACCAAACCAAAACTAAACACCACAACTGTCAAGCACGGTGGTGGAGGGCTGATGATCTGGGCTGGTTCTGCAGCCACAGGACCTGGGCACCTTGCAGTCATTGAGTCCACCATGAACTCCTCTGGATACCAAAGTATTCTAGAGTCAAATGTGAGGCCATCTGTCCCACAGCTAAAGCTGGGCTGAAACTGGCTCATCAACAGGACAAAGATCCCAAACACAGCAGCAGATCTACAGCAGAATGTGGGAAAAAGAAAAGAATCAAGGTGCTGCAATGGTCCAGTCAGAGTCCAGACCTCAACGCTGTGACGGGACGCAAACTTCACTGAACTGATGCAACAATGAGAGAGGCACAGAAAACAATTACTTCAAATTCTTGCTGCTCAAAGTGATTCTCCAAGCGGCTGAATCATGGCTTGTACCGACACAGTGTGATGTACCGCGTCCCATTGTTCATCAGAGGTTTGTATTTCATTTCAAGGCCTGGTGAGGAACAGACTGTTTGTCATTATGTCCTGAAGAATTGGACCTGATACCTGAAAGAAGAGGCGCTTTCTTACCCTGCGTTTGCTAGTCCAGTGAATTCCAATAGTAGGACTGATGGAGGCCACATTTTTTCACTCTCTGTGTTGCTACTTCACAATTTACACTTACACATGACACCTGTAGTATATCTCCAACTTTTTCTAATCACCATCAGTGACACCTCCAGGCAGTGAGGAGGTACTAAGAAAAACGATTTATAAGACCACTAAAATCCTCAAAGGTGGCAGCAGGATGCGGGTGGAGAAAACACCGCCGATGCTCTGCAGCGGCGAGGTCAGGGCTGCTCTTGTGAGGCAGCGTAACAAGCCGCCGCCGCCGCTGCAGCGGGTGAAGCCTCCATTTCCGCCCATTAAAAGCAGAAACCCTGCTTTGGCCCAGGCCGTCGTTAAGAGGCAGCTGTGTCTGTGAGGGTCAGTGCTGACACGGAGCTGGACTCTGATAGCGTGTCTCCAGCTAATTGTGTGAATGCTTATTATGCCTGATAAAGAAGACCATAAATCACAATTTGACCTGCGGCTGGCCCCGGACGTTTGGTGGAGGAAACTCTCGGGGGCTGACTCAGAACAGCTAAGATCTCATTATGTCTTTGCCTTGACAAAGACCCAGCACCATCTTTGATACTGCCGGGGGAGACCAGCTTTCATTTACGCTGGCTCTGTTCTGTGTAGCTGGATAAAAGCAACCTGAGACTGACACCAAGTCTGGCCTGAGAGTCTGATGCTGGTGGCTGGGCTCCCTGCATACCTCACTGAAAATATCAGCGACCTGTCGAATAAGAAGCTTGGGATCCAGCGCAACAGTCAGAGGTGAACATACCTCTGGCATCTTATCTGAATAACAACTCAATGCTTGGTGGGAATCTTTTGTTTTATCAAATGTAAACAAACCACGGATATGTCACGTTTGCATTAATGTAAGAACGAAACTCACAGAAGTGAGGAAAGCTTAGGCTAAATTTGTTGACACACGTGCACGTGAAACAGTTCAGAACTGGAGTAGCAACAGAGTGCACAGTTACACCATTAAAGTGTGACTCACATTTTTATTTAGCTTTTTTCTGCAGCGTTTCTGCTGCAGACCAGAGGTCAGATGACAACGATCGCACTTCCTCAACTGATTCGCTTGGACAGAGCAACCGGACCATAGTTAGTTTTATTTGAAGTAAGCCCTTCAAGTATGAACACTCGAGTGGAGGTTAAAAAGTAATAGCATGAGCTTCGCATTAGAGGGGACATCAAGCAAATGGAGCTCATGTATCGGATGCCAGAAGTTATTTTACACCCAGTTTACACTAAAATTGTTAAATCTACACTACCTGGAGTCTTCCATTGGAAAAGTGCTGCTGTGATGAATATGTTTCAACTGATAACAGGTTATTTAATCCTAACTAATGCAGTGAGAAGCTTCTCAGTCTTTAAACACATCCTGTTGAAGATTAAAATTATTGGTCTGCATCAAGGAAACAAAACAAATGAGAAGGATACTTGGAAGGATAGTGCCGAACCATCATATTGCTCCAGAAATGCAGGTGAAGAGCTTTGTGATGCAAAGAAGAAGCCAAATAATTCCATTCACGTGACATTTTATTCAGGTAAAGTCTTGCATAGTTCAGCAAGGCAATGCTAAACCATATACTGCGTATATTAGAGCAGCGTGGCTTTATATCCGATGACTGACTGCCTGCAGTCCAAATCTTTCCCTAAATGAAAACATTTGGTGAATCATGAAATACAGAAAACAGAAGGGGCTTTTGAGCAATTATGGAATGGATGTTGTTCAGTTAACGAGCTACATACTGGCTTTTTTTCCTCATATTTAATGGTTCTGCTCTTAGCTTGCCATCCAGAGCCAGGAAATAGTCTGGACCTCAGAACGCTGCTCACATCCCAGACAATAGACACAATAGGCTGCAGATACAGTAGCTTTCATGGCTGCAAACATTCATAAAATACTTTTTTTTGTCTTCTTCTTACTGTTGAGGAGTTCATATCCCCACTCTTCTGGCATTCCCTTTGCCATTCTCCTTCTAGCCACCAGATGCCCTCAGCTTTTCCCACTGGTCCCAGCTCATCTAATTCATCACATGGCAGCTCACAGCGTGTCTCCAGCCTCCTGAGCGCACTCCCACTCAACTGTTTCCCATGTCTTGTTGCCTTTCATGCTGCGGGCTCTTGTTCTTGCCATCTTCTCTGTGCCTCCCTTCCTTCATCATCATCATCAAACATAGTTTAATGTGGTTTAACTGTGTTTGGTTCTGATTGTCCTCATTTAAATCCACCAGAGCGGTGCTTCCAACCCAGGTGAGTTACATTTGAACCTACCGATTTATTATTGAAAATGGCTCATTACAGATTAATATATAATAACATATATAATATATACCTAATACATTTATTAAACGTTCGCATTACTTTTCTATTTGTTATTAGAGCAACGAATGACCTCTAAAAAACCCCCCAATTGTTGAAGAGTGTTGAAAATCTGATATTTTGTAGCGCTCCTCAATCAAGCGCGTCCTCCACCAACACAGATCAAATCTTCCTCGACATTTCACCGTTCAGTGACTTCACAGATCGTTGAATCGTCTCCTGTGTGCACAGAAACACAGAGAATTGGAAGAGGAGGTAAAATATTAATGACCTCGCATTTCAGAGTGTAAAACATGACCTTAGACACAGAGCATGAGAAATAGCAGCAGAAGTGAGGATGAATCGTGCAGAGCACCGCATGGTGGACTGAGGAAATCCAGCTGAACTTCTTCTCTCTGCAGAACGTCCATGTGTGTATGTGTATCAGTCAAAGGTTTGGACACATCTCATTTAAGATTTAAGTTAGAAGAGTAAAGCTTTCACCTCTTTATATTGTTGCCGTTCCTTCCCACAACACTTAAAAAGAACTTCTGTCACTACAAGAAAGCGAGAGTTTCAGGTTTTCTTTTGTCCCCATTCTTCCAACAAACACATCTCCATGTGTGTAGGAGTAGGGAGTCGTCATCATCGCATTTCTTTACTTAAAAATTCATCATATTTTCTCTATTAGGACAGATTAAAACTGCAGGCAGGCCAGTTCCAAACCTGTACCGTCTTCTTCCTTTGCCACGCCTTTGGAATATGTGAAGAATGTGGAAAATCTGTCGCCTTGAAGGCAGCATATGATGCTGTAAAATCTCAGTACTTTTCTGCGTTAATGAGATTAAATTAGATTAAATTGAACAGTGATATTTCTTTTAGATTAGTTGTTGATATTGAAAGAAATAAAAGTCTTAGGAACTAGGTCAGTACTGTTCTCTCTTACAGCGGAGCTGAGGAAGCCTCTGACTGAACACACTTGGGGAGTATTGTCTGTTATATTCATCAACTTGTGCAGCATTTCTTCTTTTTACAATCAGGTCCAGGGGCTCCAGATCAGTCCCTGGCACAAAGCCAGGCTTCTTCATCGGTTCGTTGAGTTTCTTTGAGTCACTGATGCTGCTAACCGAACAGATGGCTGGAAAGCAGGTTGCTCTTTCCACCACAGACTTACAGAAAATAGGCCGAATCTTGGTGCCTGTTGTCTCAGTGAACTCCCAGATATCTGTAGTCCTTGTGTTTGTCTTGATCTTCCCAGAATACCCAAACATCTCTGTTGTTTTGTTCTAGATGAGGTGGTTGTTCTGTCACTGATTCACCTGCTGCAAGGCCATGCTGCCGAAGTGGAGCTGATACAATCCCATACCATCACAGAGCCCGGCTTATGGACCTGTTGCTCATAACTGTCTGGATTCTTTTTGTCTTTGGTCTGAAGCACAGAGTCAGTATCGTCCACAAAAAGGTCCTGAATACCGACCGATCTGTTCCCAGTAAATGTTTCCAGTGTTTGATGGTCCATCCCAGATGCCTCTGAGCCCAGAGGAGTCGACGCTACTTCTGACTTCTGGACTTCCAGACCCTTTTTTTCTTTTCATACAAATATGTGTATGTATGAGGAGGTGCCTCTCTCCCTTAGTGGGGGGTAGCTTTCCACCGGTCGGAGGAAGTGGATGACCTTTGACCCTGCCCACTTTGCGACCAAACTACCAGAAAATGGTGTCTCCAGCTTTTCCAGCACACCTCTCCTCGGCTGGAGCGGACCTACTGCTTTTCTCTCTGACACACAGAAAGCCAAAACAAACACTCCCGCGAGTTTGAATTATTGACCCGAGGTTTGACAGCACAGTATGGAAATAGCAGACTGAAATATTTTGCCACGACGGTGCACTGCCCACCCACATGTGTAAAAGAGAGAGGGGAAAGAGAAACATTGTTTTTCTCATTTGCACTTTCATCCCATCCTCAGACGGCACAATTCAGGTTCTTCCACAACGTTCCAGCACTATGAAAATCAAGGATGAGAAACATCTGCACACCCCTTGTGATTCAACTACCAGACTGAGCAAAAATGATTCTTAACTTCATACGTTTTCTGAGTTCACATGACAGTTTCGCCCCATTTAGGTGTAAGAGAGACACTGATAATCATAGCGTGAGAGAGACAGACTTCAGTCTTTCCCTCACAGACCCATGCTCAATTAGGAGTGTTGACTGGCTGAAACCATCACACTTATCACGAGCTATAACTATGTCCACTCTCGGCTGCAGTCATTTTGACTTAAATGGCCATGGTTAGGGAACATGTGCAGGAATGTCTGCTATAACCCTTTTTGAATATTACACCAGCTGGTGCCAAAGCTGGAAATTTTCAAAACTTCGTTGCAAATGTACTTTTCACATCACTCATCACTGTTGCTTTTGGTCTCATTTTTCCACTCTGTTACCTAATAAGTGATGTTGCGAGGCCAAAGCCTGATAATTCTCATTCCCTGGTGGCGTACAGTACACCGTGATTGTTGTCCAAACACCATTAAAAACATCAGCGAGGCACTGGGTCGACATATTCCAGAAACATTTATTTCCCAAGATGTAATGTCTAAGAGCTTTCCCCAAGCAAAGACGCTTTTCTGTTGACTGTTTTGTCTTGGACTGTGGAATTTTAACCTCATTAACATGTTTATTAGAGGTTTTTAGAGTAAAAAAAATGGCGGACTTCCCAAAATCCACCATTCTGTGATCTGGCTCAGGAATCTCCAGAGCACCATCTAAATAGTCGAGGTCAGACAGATCTACGTATTTTTCCTGACAAAAACCACGGATGAGTTTGTAAAGGGTTAGTAACTGCTGGATTGTGTTTTTAAGTATGAACCTACCTGGGAAATCTGCACTGATGTTAAACCGAATTACTCGAGGAAAGGAAAAAACAAGGCCATGTCACATGCCCAAGCTGAGGTTTACAAAAAGTCTAATTATATTTTAATTTCTCATTGGTTATAATTGCTTGTCTGTGCTGCTCAGCCCTGGGAATGGTGCCTATTAATGGCACTGTGTGACAAATGGGCCACTTCTGCCCATCCATCACAACATGTGAGCAGCCGTCTGGATTAACCACACAGCAATACGCTCCTGCTCCCCAGGCTGGTTAGTGGTACCGTACTGTAGCATGGGAAACAGGACCAGGTGTCACATCACTGCAAAGCTATGCTAATTAGCCAAGCAATAAAAACATTCAAGCTAATTAACAAAGAACAGGCACATAAAAAGAAAGAATGCCAAACAGAGGAGGCGTAGCGAACTCAAACTGCGTCTCACAAAAGGAAAGAATGTCAGAGACCAAACACCAGCTGAGTGTCTGCTGAACATGTTCCCGTTTGACGGGATTTTCTTTCTTGGTGGTGTTTTCAAGTGTTTGTGTATGAGGCTGAGATCCTAATGTGTGTGAATGCCTGGCCCCTTCAGATTATCTATGGTGTTCCTGCACAAATTAACTTTTTCTAATAAACTGTCATGTCAAGCAAATGATTCATTTCCTGGACATCAGTCGGAGTTATTTATCACTGTTGAAGACACACGAAATCCTAAGGAAGGACACACTGAAGGCTGTGTGAAGACTTGGTGGGCGATCGATGTCGTACCTGCAGAACGATCTCAGTTTGGAGAATTTGAAACTAATCTTGACGAGAAAGCTGGGCTAAAAGCTACTCAGAAGAGGGAACTTTTCACCATAAGAAACCATGCAAACCTAGAAAAATCTCACAGCATCTGAAACAATGGCTAGTTCTTGGCCACATAAACATCCATCCATTAATTTTCTATACCTGCTTAATCCAACTGTCGGGTGGCTGGAGCCTATCCGAGAGGCGGGGACACCCTGGACCGGTCGCCAGTCCATCACAGGGCCCCACAGAGACAAACAACCACACACACGCTCACACTCACTCCTAAGAACTATTTTAGAGACACCAATTAACCTAACATGCATGTTTTTGGGTGGTGGGAGGAAGCCGGAGTACCTGGAGAGAACATGCAAACTCCACACAGAAAGGCCCCAGCCGGGAGTTGAACCTGGAACCCTCTCGCTGTGAGGCGACGGTGCTAAAAACCACGCCTAAGGAAGGACTCGAGCCTTGAGTCTGGCGCCTTAGATCGCTCGGCCGCCACATAAACGATGAAATCAAGATCCCATGAGTGGCATGATGTGTCAGTCTCAGAGATGAAAAGCTTTCTGAAACTGTATTTGCGTGTGGAGCTGTTTGAAAAACCAGAGCTGGAAAATAACGTCTGATTTGAAATCATCCTGTCTTTCCTGCAATTTGCCAACAACGACATGTTGAGAGGGATAAAATGACAAAAAAAAAACCTTAAAAATAGTCTGAAGGTCTTGTTTCCTAAATGCATCGGGTTTGTAGAGAAGGTCATTTGCAAATTTCTAAAGAATGTAGAAGTGAGGTTGCAAGAAAAGTCCTGTGACTCTCCCATGAAGCTTGTATTTGTGCAGGTGTTGCTGCACAGTACACCACCACCCCAGAGGCTACTAAATCTTCCTGCAGGTCTTTTACAGCTAAAACTGGGGATTTGAATTGCCTTTCAAGTATTTGCTACAAGCACTTCTCAGAGAAAGTCTTCTCTGTCCTCCAGACCTCAGCTCAACCCCCATGGTTCAGATTTAATTACACTACTAATTGAAGAAATTGCTGCCTCAAAATGCTTTGCTATCTTCTGAAAGCATTCTCCTGCTTTGTGGGCAACAATTATTCTAATTTTCAGAGTGCAGCTGGTTAGAAGAGCCCGTGAATGTTAATATTTCAGATGAGGTGTGAGGTACTTTTAAAGCCTTGAAATCTGCGTCAGCTGGCCTCTCCAAAACAATGACTGTAAGCAAGGTAGAGTCCAATTAAGCTAATTAAGAACTAGATTAATGGACTTTTGTGATATGTTCCTCTCCCGCTTTCATTCTCAAGCCCTTTTCACACCAAAAACAACATGTTATATTTATTTTTTTACATTAAATTGCTAGTAGTAATGTGCTTACCTTCTGTGCTCTAAATCAGAGCAGGGCCAATAATCACTCCCTGCCAGGGGACCTGCCCATAACTATGGGATGGCATTATTTCTGATTATCATGACTTTCTAATGATAGTCAGGCTGGATTATTAAATTTACCACAGACATCAGCCGATCTTCTATGGTCAGACATTCCCACCTCTTTGCACCCCACCCAGAGAATGAGCCACAAGCTGCCTTTCTGACAGTAAAAAGGTCAATCTTGCCCCTCATTTTTAACCTTTTTTTTTTTTTTTTTTAGAGTTGTTTACAATCAGTTTACAAAGAGATTTGAATTGTAGAAATCAGAAATAATACAATAATTTTGTATGACAGACTAATTTGACTATTCAGCGAGAGAAAATTTGACCAAATTTTGCATGACCCAGTTAGCAGAACTGATGATCCACGGCTGTGGACCTGAGAGGACAGAGAATTGTTATTTAAAGATTTTATAGTTTAATGTAGGGGTATCAGAGCCCCCCGTCACTCTTTTGCCAATGGGACTATTGATCAATTTCATCACTTTTTGGTGAAATCAAATTTTTGCCCCTGTAGACACTTTATGGCCTACATGAGATTGACCTCTTGACAAAGCAAAAAGTCCATTTCCTGTACCCACATGATCCAATTCAAGGTCATGAGGGGGTTGGGGCTGGAGCTCATCCCAGTGAACATCGGACAAGAGGCAGGGTACACCCTGGTCACATTTCCTATCCACTGGAGGTAATTTTTTTCACTTTACTAGACAAGTGAAAATCTTCGCTAATTTATGATAAAATGCTGAAGTCAAAAGGAATACTTCTATTGAGAATGATTAATGTTTGCATAAAACTTCATGATAACGCATCTTCAGATAGTTGAGTATGACATTTTATATATATAACAGTGATGGATAGGTTCACCGTGGTCTTAAGTGAGCTTTTTTATTCATGCCGTGTAGTACAACCTTAAAAGAAACGTAATTCAGGGAGAGGTTTTGTTCTTGAAGTGCAGGACCCACTCAGTGAGTCAGAAAAAAAGACATTTGCTTATGTGCTACTTTATGAAAGTGAATGTTTTAAAGGGGAACTCTGGTATTTTTAAACCTGGACCTTATTTCTGGCATGAAATACGTTCATCTACTCACCGAGAACAGTTTGGCGAAAGTCGGCGTCCTTCAGAAGATATTTAGATAACTGGAGATCCATATAACGGAGTGAACGGGGCTTAGAGGATGCAGCCTCTAAATAAGGCATTATCTGTCTTTATTTCACCAATACTTTAAGAAGAATGAATGAATGAACGTGTACTATCGTGTTAGCTTATAGCTTCCATGTTGGTGGGCTCAGGGGGCTTTCTACATAGGCGTCCACTTGGATGATGTCACTCCGTGCTCTGTGACAGTCGGCTAACTTCACACAGAGTTTGCTACTGCTAGTTTTGTGCAACATGTTAGAATATTTATCAGATTTTGACGACGTGGACGACGACTTTGAGTACGATGGACGTTCTTACCGTTTTGAGCCAGAGTATCTGGATGAGCAGCTCCTGGAAAGGAGGATGTAGAAGCAGAGAGAGGAACAGCTGGCCAGAGAACAACAGACCGCTGCACGTTCGCGAATTGATGCTAACTGGTGATGTTCTTGTAGACAATGTTTACCTATGCCAGCAGAGGAGGAATGCCTTTGTTGCTCCAATAAAGACAGATAATGCCTTATTTAGAGGCTGCATCGTCTAAGCCCCGTTCACTCCGTTATATGGATCTCCAGTTATCTAAATATCTTCCGAAGGACGCCGAACTGTTCTCGGTGAGTAGATAAACGTATTTCATGCCAGAAATATGGTCTAGGTTAAAATTACCGGAGTTCCCCTTTAATGCTAAAGCCATGATACTTTCCAAAATATAACCAGTTATCTTCGTACCAGCTCCACTACAAAAGCCCACTTACTACAAAATGCTGACTTTTAAATGTTATAAACTTTCGTGATAGTTCCATGAAATAACAGGAGCTGTATTCATCTTTCCAGTTATTTTCATGTCCATGAGTAAGAAAAAAACCACATTCCTCTATTGAAGCGTTGCCTTTGAATCTCCATTTAATCCAAGTTATTCTAAAGCAGTTAACATTTTGACCCGTTACACTTTCTTTTTAATAAATGTACTAAAGTCTACATTAGTAATGTGTACATTAGCTTGCATAATATATGTTTTAATTGATATATATTCCTCTTGATGGAACCTATTTTATAGAGCTGTCTCAAAACGTAGGGATTAAAATGGAGCGAGTATTTAAAGACCTGACTGCCGCTGGTCCTTTAGCTTATCACTCTATAAATCAGCAGTGCAGCTATGCTTGGTGGTGGTATGTGTCTGTACAGGAAGCTCCCTGCAACATAACCTGTTACAGAACAAACCCAGCTGCAACAATGTGAAGCAGTAAAATGGGCAGTAAAAGGCTAAAACAGGAAGAACTTTTGCATTCAAGCACATCTGTGGCTGTCCAAGTATTTACGAGAACACGGTAAAAGACTTAAAAACCCCAGGATGTTGTGACTGAATGTCTCGCTTTACAGCAGCTAACCAGCTATCATCATGCACAATAAACCTAACGATAGGATTTTTGAGTATTTTTTAGCTTCTATATTGTATGATACAGATATAATATGAACATTTGTACAAACTGAACTAGCTTATCTATCTATCATATGCTAATTTCCAACAAGCGACTGTGTCACATCTTCCCAAAATGTATATGTGATGTTTCTGCTCAAAATGCTCTCCAGATTGTTCCCTATATCATGTCCATTATTATCTAGTTTTAGCACAGTTCTAAAAGGCTTGTTCTATTGTTTGTAGCTTTAAATCCACCTGACAGACAGTTAACCACGACCCTTTCAGTAGATTTTATTGAGCCATGGACAGAAGCAGCCTATGGGAGCAGCGGAGCACATGTGGTTGACCACAGGACAGCAGATTTAGATGTGGAAGAGATAGTGTGCGGCTCCTAACTTTCTTCATATTTATATATTCGAAATATAAATATCTCAGCACAACTTTTGTCTCTCTGTGTCAGGCTGTCGCACATTTACAACATCAGAGTATTGATAGGCCAAGTACAGAGGATGCACAGCAACTGCCACAACCACAATGTTACTACTCGCTGCAGCTGTCCACCATCCATCAACCTTCCTGGGCCTTTGGTGCAGGGTTGCTCGTGGCATGCAGTTGTCTGCCTCTGCATCTCCCACAAAAGGCTACGCTGCAGGCAAGGTTCAATGGCAGCCTTTGCAAGACTTGATGAGTAGAACTCTGCTTATCATTTTCAACTTATGAGTCATACAGCGGTCTCCTTCAACAGCATACTGTATGTTTCTGAAGGACTTTTTTTTAATGAAAACAACCCTTTTCTGCATGTCAAGTGGTTTTCTTTTCTGTAAACATTAACATTTCCTTCATCTTTACAATTTATTAACGTATTAATCCTATTCTTTACAATATTTTAGCGAAACAAACTCGGGGTCATGCTGCCGATATGTGTGACTTTGTGCACCTTTGTCTCATTCATTCAATATATTCTTTGCTGTGCTTCAGCTTTCACCTTTTCACCGTGAAATGTTCATATATACACAAAACACAGCAACCTAAATGAAAAGTGTCAGTTATTGATGATAACTAGCGTTGTTTTCGTCAACGATAACGAGACGATGATGAGATAAACACGGCTCTTTGAGAACTAAAACATGACTGGAATGGACATAAATGTTAGTGGGTTGTCTGTCACACATTTAAAATGCATGACATTTCAGCTTATTGTGAGTGTAATCTGTCAATTAAAACCTAGATAGTATCTGCTGCTGCTGCATCCTTTCCTTGTTTGGTCACGCCCACCACCTGGCATGCGGCGCACAACGTGCCCAACGTGATGGCGGCAGTTTGAACAGGTGCTTGGTGGTCGCAAACGTAGAGAGGACATATGGGTGTATTTTAAATACAACCCAGCAGATAATAAAACAGAGTGTATTGTGACGGGAGACGGTGGAAAATGTGGCCACAAAGTAGCCGGAAAAAATACGGCCAACCTGAAGTGGCACCTGAAGGCTCGCCACGAGGATATTTTTCAAAGGTAAGTTACAAGAACTGTTAACATATCGTATACATACAATGTTACTCAACAAGCGGCTCGTGATAAATTTAATAGTAATGAAAAAGTTTCCTGGCGCAAATGGGCTGCTAACTTCAGGCTAAAATTAGCTTTGTTATGCTAACGTCAATTAATTCTGTTTTTACAAAAAATATGCATCTGGTAGACAAGGCCAAGTTGAGCATGTGTTCCTCATCCGTCACTCATATTTGGGGCATGTGAATTTGTTAAAAGACTATACTTCTTTTTTCCTTTTTTTGACTAAAACTGGACTAAAACTATCACATATAGATGTTTACACTAAAGACTAAAATGTGACTAAAGCTAATAAGCATTTTAGTCCAAAGACTAAGACTAAATCTAAGATGGTTGTCAAAAACAAATGGAAAACAGAATCTTTAGATGGTTTTTCTGCAGCATCAAAGCTCATGGTTCCAACAGGCTCTGTTGATCCTTTAATGTCTGGCTTGACAATTTGGTCGAGCAGATTTTTCAGTGACTATGTCTTCCTGAGTAATCTTTACAACTTGGTTTAGCACACGATACTTAATGTAAGCATATACTATGCCATTACTTTTTCAAATTTTGATACTTTTTTTCCAGTTAAAGTGACATCTATTATTGAGGAGGCCCTTTTTCAATGGAAAAAAAACCTTTTTAAATGATCATTTATGTGACAGAGGAATAATGATGTGAGCCCTCAATAGTGTAATTAAATGGCCAGCGTCCATTAGGTTCTGCGGTGCATGTTTGAACAACTGTGGCCAACTGAGGTCAGCACATAACTCAGCAACAAGACTGTGCCTAAAAGTGGGATTGGTCTCCCACCAGCTGTCCATACTCAAACTGCAGACCAGGGTAGTGTAAGTATTTGAGAACAAAACTGCCAGTAAAGTTTTTATGTATCAATTTGGTGTTTCATCTGAGGTCTGCTCTCCCATACAGGTTTTTCACGTAGTACAAATCTCAAAAGATTCTGAGGAAGAGATGGCCGGAGTGGAAGCCAGCGGGTCACTCCAGGCCCTAATATGATCGGCTTGAATAGAGGTGGGAATTAATCGTTGGAAAGGGAGCTGCTGCCCTGTCTGCGTCATTTTCATCAAAACATGGCACAGACCTTTCATTAAGGCCTCAGGAGTCAGCTTGTGGAAAATAGAGCCTGATATGTCACCTTTAACATGGCACTGAAATGAAAAACGTAGGGATTCTGTAGACATCAGGCGTGGCTGATACAGACCATGTGGCTCGGGCTCTATAAGGAGCCTTGTCAAATGTTCTTACATCTTATGCTGAGCAAACCATGGTAATCTGAAATCGGGTGTATTGGCAGCTGCGGGATGTCGAGCACTGCTGGGAGGAAATGTATCATTCAAGCAGAAAAACACTGCAAAGTGGAGGAAAGGCTTTTTCACACTGAACGGCACTCCCTCTACTCATGTTGACTTTTTCCTAATGAGTCTTCCAGCCCAGAAGGAGCGGTGGAGTTGTTTGACATGTGAGAAATGTTTGTCTTTACATTATAGGTCAAATAAATGCGTAAAAAGTCCAAATAAGCATTAGTCCTAATGAGGCTTAAAACAGTTAAGAGACTGAATAAACACGGCTGTTGATAGAGGGCTGTGGTTGCAGAGACATTATTGCTTGTGCAACAGCAGCAGGAAGAGGGGCGCTGAGCTTTAAAAAAGATGACTTCACTGCAGATCAGCTGATCGGGGCTTGTGTAGCTTACTTATGCACCAGTTTGCAATAAGTTTGACCCTTTTTTTGTCAGTCTGCAACAGTTGCTGCATTTTGGCCAAATTATATGAACATTATCCTCCAGTAAAAGGCAGAATTATGTTATCTATCTATCTTGTTATGGATAGATAATGAATTAAATTGAATTTATTGAAGAAAAAAAAACTTACTCTTCTGAGGTCACCATCGGCGGATTAGGGTGTTGTTTTGTAGCTTAGCAACAGCTTAGCTTTTGTGTGCACATGCAGCATTGGCAGGTAACACAGCTGACAACATAAACATAGCCAACAGGCCAACATCTGGGATGCAGATGCTCTTTCTAAGTGACATGTCCAGGATAACACCATCTGTTGTTAACCAGCTCTGCAGCCCTCCTCCTTCACTGTTACCCCTCTGCCTGTAGTCTCTGTCTGCCCGGACAGTCTTAAAGCTGAGAGCTGTTGGAGTTACAATTAACTCCAAAAAATAACATTGCCTTACTGATATTCCCGCTGTGTCCCATCAGGGCTCAAAGCTCATTAAATGCATCTGCCAGTGATCTCACACTGCCCATGATGATCAAGGGAAGAAATGATTTAACCCTCTTTCACCTTTTTCTCCGTTTTATTGCTGCTCTGCATCCTGGATAGCTGCTCTTCAGTGCAACTCGATTTAGGGTCCTATTCCAGGCTTTACTTTGGCTTTTCTGCGTCAACAGGTTAACAACTTCCCTGTTGCCGTGGTTATGCATCATAACAGATGTGGAAAGAGAGTTACCAGCAGCACAGCATCCAATCCAGCACAGAAAAATGCTTTAGAAATCAGTGTTTTCACAGAAATTAAAAGCACAGTGGAAAATCTCAAGAACAAGCAAAAAAAAGACTTAATGTGTGTTGATTAAGTCCTACAGCAGTTCATTACCTTTTAAGTACGTTGCTCCTGTTCTTCGGTATCTGTGACATTTCCAGACCCCCTACCATTAGCCTGTGAATTTTTAAACAGTCTGCACACAGTTTATATCTGGTGTGGATTTATAACAAGCTGATAAATTGGATCATCACGTAACAACAGTCAGTTAACAGTAATATCAGCTGCAATTCTGTATGCATGACTGTAGGGTTTGAGCCTGGAAATCTTAACTCAAGTGTTCCCTCAGAAGGCTCCTTAAGCTCGGGACGCATCTGAGGACAAGATGACCTAAAAATAACAGGAATTTACATCATAAGGCTGGATAAATGCTCCTGACAACACTCTGAATGAGCAGTAACAATCAGTAGCTCCAGCCTTGGACCACTGTGCAGTTCCTGCTCATTCCCACATTTTATAACCAAAGCAAAGCATTTATTGTCTGTGAACAAAGGCCTTTGCACTGAAAAAGGACTGTAGAGTCTACAAAGGGACAGAAGACTTTTCAGAATAATATTCTCTTCAGGTAAAGATGTTACATAGTTGTTTCAATGACAACTGCTTGCTGGGCATAAAAGCCAAAAGTTTTATTTCTTTCCTTTTTTTTGTTGTTGTTGCTCAAGACGTTTTAAACATTGAAATATCATGGATTGAAAAGTCATTGGCAGACTGTTTTATACTGATCCATGGGGGAAATTGATCTTATCTTATCCGCACAAGATGGTTTCAGTGACAGTGCACGTGCATCAACGTGCACACCCGACTGCATCAAAGTGTTGGTTTAATCACTCAGCTAAAATGGAAGAACATAACATCACGATAAACTTGTGAAAGTACTGAAAATAATTCCTTAAATACTTAATTTAGATGTAAAATTATTCTGATTTTGATCTGTTCCTTAGTTTAACCTTTTCAGCCACCAGTGAGCAGTATTTTCTTTAATCTCTTAAGCTTGTCACTCATCCCATCTCCATTGTGTTGTTAATTAGCACAAAGGTTTGCACCTGATCCTCAGCAGTATTTAAATCAGCCAAATCTGGCTCCTACACACTCCTAAACTGTGATGAGACGAGATGCAGTAGCTGAGGGGCTCTTAATTAAAGGACGCCGCAGGAATTCAACACGGTGATCCTTCCTGAAGCATAACCCAGCCTTTTTCTGTCTCTAAACCCAGAAAATAAGTAACCCTGGTGTCCGAGTCGAAATAAGCTGAGGATAAACCCAGATATCCAAGGCAAAACTCCACTGCTTTATGCCATTACCCTGTTTCTTCTTCTTTTGGGTGCACACACGTGCACACACGTGCACACTGCTGGGGCGTTTTAGAGACATGAACTTTCTGGGTATCCATGGTTTTTAAAAATGGAAAATGATTACCTCCAGTGGCCATTATGCAGCTCAATAATGGGCTTTTAACATGACCTGCCAAGGGGTTTGTTTCAAAGAACTAGTTGGGAAATTCTCCATGGAAACGCTTTGGCTGGAAAAAAATCCATCCATCAAAGTCATGAGTTAACTTTAACCAATCAGATGGATAAAAAGGAACCAGTCAGTGGCTGCTGATCAGAGCCAAGAGGTGCAAGCATCACAGCTCTATCAAATGGTTGATACAAGCACAACAGGGTTGTTTGGATTACAAAAGGACTGTCCAGTGTTTACAGAATAACCCTGAACCATCGGACTCATCATGAACTCCTGCCACCTGCAAGCATATTCTTAAAAACTCCTCCCTCGCTGCTCTTCATCACCTGTTAGCAGCTCATAAGTCGGTGAAGAAAAGCCGAGCAGTCACTCTTAAAACCTGACAGTAGCTACCAGAAACACCCCGCAGCACATCTTGTGACTGTTCCAGTTACTTTGCACCACTTTGCACCCGCCGCACCAAAGCAGCGGCTCGTTATTTGTGCGTGTGCTGGAGAGCTGCCCTGTCTATGAGCCGGCTCCTGGGATCCCATTTAGTTGCATTGTTGTGAAGTGTGTATCGTGTGCAGGGAGTGAGTGAGCCTGGCTGTGTTTGTGTGTGCCAGGTGGCCTCTTGAGGCCCCGGGCTGGGAGAACACCTGCCTGTGCACTGCCTGCAGCCTCTGTTGTCCCATGTGTTTCAGCTTGTTGTTGTATAACAGTTACTGTAACATGCTGCTGAGGGCTGCGTGGAAGCATCAGGCGCATCAGAACCCTTACTTAGGAAACCTACTTCAGTTAATACTATTTCTAACACTAAAACTTACCCTGATACATCTGTTTTATCGACCATTGGACCATGAGAAGAGACCCGTAGCCACTTATCTTTACCTGTTGCTTATGCCCTTCTATACCATGCATTTTGCCTGTCTCTACTCAGTGTAGATAAGGAACTGAAGTTGTTTTTACCTTTTTTTATGTGAGAACATGTGCTCAAAGCTAAATTATAAAAGTTAATAAAAAGTCATCCATGAGTGGCTTCTAACCATCTAATTTATGGATGAATGTGTGCTTTCACTGACCATTACAAGCTAAATTGGTTACTTTATTAACTATTAATTTTCAGTAACTGTTGATGCAGCAATTTACTGAATCATATATACACTTGGAATAACAATATATAAGGCAAAAGAGGCTTCTTGAAGGACATTCCAAAGCTCTTCTTTGGATGTGGGCTGCCTTTTGTTCCGTTCTCTGTCAGATGATCCCACACTGCTTCAATAATGTTGAGGTCCGGGCTCTGGGGAGGATTCATCCCTCCATAAGACCTGTTGCCACTGATTTTCAGTCCACTTCTTGTGTCATTTGGCACAGCTCAGCCTTTTCTCCCTGTTTCCCTTCCTTAAGAATGGCTTCTTGACAGCCACCCTTCCATGGAGACCATTTCTGATGAGGCTTGGGCCAACAGTAGATGGATCAGCTGAAGGTCCAGATGCATCTCTCAGGTCCTGTTTCAGGTCTTTGCTGGATTTTTTTCCAACTTTGTTTGAACAACACTTTCAGATAAGATCCATCTGCTGTAAATAGGTTTTTAGGCCTGCCACTTGACACTTTTGTCCTCCACATATTCAGTTTGGGGTTTAAGGACACACTGCACACCATGCTGAGATATGCCCACAGATCTTTGGTAATCACCTTCTTCTGTCAAACTGTGTTATCTCTGGCAACTTCCATAGATGCAGCTAAAGAAATGGTAACAAACTAAGTGTCCTTGTGACAGGCTGCTAGTAACAGAGTGCCTGAAAAAACTGTTTAAAAGTAAATGAAATTGGTTCTTTGTTAAGTTTGTCTGTTATGTATGGACACAACTCTGGTTCACCACTTAAGTTAATCATCCTTTTTATGTTTTAATGATTCAGAAATCAAGTTTAAGTGACTTACAAGAGGCACAAGGACTGGACTGAAAAGTAATCAGTGTCCAAAGGACAAGTTTGACAGACCTTCAGAAAGCTGGAGAGCTATTGCTCAAGAAAATTTTAAAAGATAACAAGAAAGTCTGGCTGCTTGGAAACAAAATATAAAGAAATGAGGAGCAACTCGAGACTATTGCACAGTACTGTATATTAACTAGCTGCTAAGAGTGTGGCAGTTTTTCTAATAACGTACTGTCACAGTTCATTACAGCTTGGACATCATACAGTGGCCATTCTGCAAAGTCTCCCGTTGGTATAGTGCATGTGGGCTTAGGAGTGCTGTGCTGTGCAGTTACAGACATACCTGCCTAAGTGCAAGTTGAGATCAGTGACAGCTGGACTGGCATTGTTTTGGTCCAATGTATGAGACAGATAAGTAATAATCAATCGAGATTCTCCTAACTGTGCTGGGCCAGCGCAGGAGGCCATTTTAGGCATATTGATTTATTTTTTTCTTTGTCTCAACCCATCAGCCCTGAACGTGTCTGAATAATGGATTTAGCCAGTTTCAGTGGCCTTGAGTCAATCACAGCGCAGCTCTCTGTTTTCTCTGGCTCAGCTCTCTCCTTTTCAGAGATCCCATTCAGCTCGGAGCCATCTACAGCGAGAGCGGAGAGCGATGAATATGTTCTATTCCACTCACTCTTTATTTTTAGGTTTGAGTAGTCTTACAGATGGCCTACATAAAACTGAATAGGGCTTCATTATAACAGCAGGGCAGAGAATTGGCCAGCGTGCTATTGTGTGGTCTCTATTATGGCTGTACGGGAGAGTTCAGTAACACAGCCTGTGCCTCGCTGTCCACGCTTATGGCCAACAGGATTTTCCATGATGATTTCTGAAATGAGTTTGTCCTCAGGGTTTGCTGCTGCACTGCCATGCGGTCGAAGGTCGCTGATTCTGAAGGAGGGGTTCGAGTGTTTGGCTGCTATACTAATGTCTCGCTCCCCCAAAACGATTAATTTGCAGCGGCCCGTTGCCCCGTTCCATCTGCTCGAGCCCTCAGCTAAATTGAAGAGGACGGGAATAAAAGTTTGAAAAGGAAGAGAATTAAAGTGGAGATATTACAGAGGGCTCTTCCCATGAGATCAAATTAACACAACCCTCATGAGACGCTCTTAAGGCCAAGGCAAAAGGAAAATGCATCAGGAAATGGAGGCTTGTAAATTAGAGGCGACAAACTTGTAACCTACTTGTCTGAAGGATGCTGGACATTCAAAGATCTCACTGCCAGATGATATATCTGATAAACCCTGATTTGTTTCTTCTTATTTCTTCAGCACATACAGTTACTGTACTCTAAAAAGCCTTGTTTAACAGAAGTCCATTATATTTTTCCTTAGAAGCTGCCCTTCGAAGGCCAGGATCAGAATTTGCAATACTTTTCCTTTTGAGATGGACGGTGTTACAAGAAGACAGGGGTCGGTTTGTTACTATACTACTCCATTATCCCTGTGGAGGTGTCCCATAATTTCACTTAATGTCCTCAAGATTAGGGTGCAATTGGTGTGAAAAGTACAGCGCTGTCTTTGATACTGGTTTAATTTTCATCAGAGGCCCATCTGACTTCTCTAAAACATCCAAAATGACCCATATCAGGTCTCCATGTTATTTTCTCATCAGGGGAAAACAAGATTCTTCTGGGCAATTTTAGGCCCTGTGCACACAAACAGTTATTCTGATAACCGTAGAACTCTCTGTGTGTTTGCACCTACTGTCCATGTGCAAATATAAGTTTGGGCACTGAACTTTCCAACTGTGAACTTAATGTGGAGAGTAGAAAACAAGCTTGAAATGTTAGACTGTGCTCGGCTACTTCCTCGGTCAAAGTATAGCCATATCTCCTTTTTGGTTTCCATGTCAACAGAGGACCTAGCCAAGATAGCATTGGGTGCTAATCTTGAAAACAAGAAATTATAGATGTTTGTGAAGTTATTCGTCGACTACACAAAGCAACGGAGGTGTTGCATAAAACAACGCTCCAACCACACAGAATCCCACGCCAGTCTGATCCTGAGCTGGAGGGAAAACTACCTCCACCCCTTCTCCCAGGATGGAGAGAGTGTTTGGCTTCTTCTTGGTCCTCCTAAAATCCCAAATCATCTTTTTTGCTTTGTTCATGATCAAGATGTGGCGACTGTTCACAAAGCGTGTGGCTAAGATGCAGAGTGCGGTTTAACACTCTTACTGAAACACACTTTCCCTGAAAAATAAGTTTTTCTGAATGGGAAATGTTGCTCTAAAACCTTTCAGCATCAATGGCGCCTTTCCAGATGTCCACAGAACAGTTTTCCAGAGGAAAACAGTGGCAGCTATGCATGACAGAGCTTTAACCTGCATTTGTGACTGTTTACAGACAGTTTCTGGAAGTTTCCCTCAGCTCATGAAGTGATTTCAGAATCAAGGCCCAAAGATTACGAGCATCCAATGATGATTTTCTAAATATTTTGATGATGTAATGTAGTGTAGATGATAAAAGTATTCCCAATTTGGCATTGAGGAACATTTTTTGCTGAGAAGCATTTTTATTGCTGAGGGATTCTTCCTCTCTAAGGTGCTCTTTTTATACGTAATCATTTTACAATCTAAGTAGTTTTGACATGTTCCTCCAGCTGTTTCTTTACAGCACCACTTACAGTCCATTACTTATGACATGTTTCTGATGATTATATGATTATATTTTGCATTAATTTGACACATTAGATATTTTCTGTGTTCTATCATGAACAAAAAATACTGATCGGCAGATTTTTCAGTCTTAAGCTGCAGTCCAACAGCAGAGCTTATGCCACAAGTCCGTCTGTAACCAATCCCGGCACCATGAACACATTTGTGGATTTCCCCCTAATAAAATGGATCCCTCTGTCTTAAAGAGAGATTAAAGAGAGAAGACACAGGTGTCTTGGAAACCACAGAGTAGAGCAACAGGAAGTGGAAGTGTCTGACAGATTTGCCCTCAGACGAAAAACACAGATAAAAGCAGTCTGGTTATCAGTGGGAAGTCCAGCTTGAGACATTCCCACAGTCGACCACAGGTCAACATGGAAGACGGAGGTTACGCCCAAAATAATGGAAACGGTTCAGGTTTAAAGTAACCTGCTGTTCGTCATCAAACTCTTTGTTAAATTGGGATTTTAACGGAATACATGTAAGCAGTGTGGTTGTGTTCATTGTAAGAGATGTGTACCAGTGGTTAGGGGTGTTTCCATAACGACAGAAGAAAAGAGCTGACAAAGGTCAAAATGACTGAATGAATATCTGACAGAAGCATTTTATGGAGGTATGAATGTGTGAGGAGGTTTTCTTGTCATTTTTGACTGCATTTTATATAAAAATACACCCGTCTACATACGATTTATTTGATTATTTGAGACTTCTGTTATTATGTCTCTGCCAATAACTTTCTCTTTCACTGCACATATTTCCATGTGACACTTAAATTCTTTAACTGTGAACATTTCTTTGACAAAACCTTTTGCTATTTCTTTCTTTCACAGAAAAAAAATCAAATCTAACTTGGAACTGTGAAATGTAACAGAATATTAAAACACACTTAAAGGGACAGTCAACGGTTTTTATAGATGAAGCTTGGAGGTTTCTATCATTAAGGAAGGTTCAGAAATTAGTTAAAATTATCTGTTAAATATCTGAAAGTCATAGGAACTTGTTGAACTCTATAAATGCCAAGGAAAGGAGCTTCAATGGTTTTAAAAATATTTTGTAGTGTAAGAAAACACTAAAAAACTGTACCTTCCTTCATGCAAGGAGATAATACCTTACAGCCACAAAATGATGTGCTTCCATAATGAAAGCATTTTTACTTATTTTTAACTTATGGACCGTGTTTGTATGACCTTGAGTGTTGTGAAAGGCTCCCATAAATAAAATGTATTATTATTATTATTATTATCAATGATCAATAAGGCTGGGCGATATGGGAAAAAGTCATATCACGATATTTTTTTATATCAGTCGATATCGATATATATCCCAATATCAAACAAATCACCATTTAGTGAATTTTAAATGTTCCCTGTTACTCTTAATAGAGATCTGAAGATGTCAGAATGTTAATTTTTAATTAAGTATTTATTATTCTGTCAAAGTTGACAGAAAAATGACATGTTGACATGTAACACTATAGAACTGTTTCAGATAAATACAGAACAGGTATTTTGAATTAAAATCCTACATCTGACCGGTCAACTAATCAAAAAAAAGTTTGCATTCTCCATGATGAAACAGATTAGCGACGTTTCTTGTCTTTGTGCTCGACATAATTTGCAGTGCAAACTACTCTGTTTCGTGACTTCGAAAAACCAAAATACCTCCACACCACCGAGCTTTTCAGGCCCTTCTTATCACTAATATCATCCCTTACGCCCTGGGCGGTGTCTTCCGTCGTTTCTTCCGTCGAGGGAACACTCATTTTCTTCTTTTATTCGGCTGCAGCAGCACAAACAAACGCGCCACGACTAGCTGCTGGCATGGCTCTATTCCAGCCACGTGATTGGTTCAGCGTGGCACAACTCTCGTTGTCATTGGCTGTTCCTATTGTCTGTCAAAAGATGGACGAATGTAATCTATCGAAAAGTATATCTACTATATTTCACATCTCTACAGAGGAAAAGTTATTCCTCAATAGCTATTATTATCGTTTTATCGCCCAGCCCTAATGCTCGATTATGTTCCAACTTATAAGGATTTATGTGAATAATCATGAGTCTGAGCAGTTATCCCGTATCTCACACCAACAAATTGAACTTTTCCTTTCTATTGGTTGGAGTTAGTTAAAGGGGAGCTCCGGTATTTTGGTCCCAGTAGAGTGCCTGTGTAGAAATCCCTCCGTTAGCTCTCCTTTAGCTGCAAGTAGCCACATAACAGCAGCTATGAGCTAACAGAGCTATAGCACACGTTCATTCATTCATTCTTATTAAAGTATTGGTGAAATAAAGACAGATAATGCCTTATTTAGAGGCTGCATCCTCTAAGCCCCGTTCTCTCCGTTATATGGATCTCCAGTTATCTAAATATCTTCTGAAGGACGCCGACTTTCACCAAACTGTTCTCTGTGAGTAGATGAACGTATTTAATGCCAGAAATAAGGTTTAAAAATACCAGAGTTCCCCTTTAACTAAAGTAGCAAAGTATCATTTTTACTTGGATGCTTTACAAAGTTAGGCATTAAACAACTGAGTAAGACTACAGGAGTAAAGAATCCAATGTGGTTTTTGTTGTCCATCTTTCATTCATATCATGGATCGGCCGTGTAATGCTCTGATTATATTATAGATGGAGTCTCTTAGGATGGGTTTGTTGAGGTGAATCCATGCATTTGTGCAAACTCCTTGTAAGTTCTGTTTGGAGCCAACATTTAGATCCAAATGAACCTTGCTTTAGTGATCATGTAAACAACCTGAAAACAGCAGCCTGGTCTCACAGGATAAAGTAAGAGCTAAATATGGTATTCTTTTCTTTTTTTCATGATGCACGTAGGCTGACTTTGTTTAACAAATGTTGTTAAGACTGGGTTGAAAATATCTGTGTGTTTCTAAGAGCTCAGAAAGAAGCTTTGGGCTGTCTAAGGAAATAACCATGATGATGTCATAGGAACTTCTTCAGTAATCTTAGTCAGTCTGAGAGTGAAGAATGAAAGCTTGAAAACATGTTTTAGTACATGGTGAACAATGAGGGATTCACCGTTTTTGGACCTTAACTCCACCAGGACATCTCCGCCCATCCTGTATTATCAGCTAATGCTCTGAAGTCCTTCAACTTCAAGGAAGTGCAACGCAAAATTACTGCAGGGAAAAGAGATTTCAGCAAGCAGCTCACTTTGATGCAGACACCTTGTCAGCGCCGTCACTACTGCAGATAAAATCCACGTTTGGCCAAAAAAAAAACACATCTCGGACCCTTTCCTGAAAATTTCTCATCCTATTTGTGATGCGACTGTCTGAAGGACATCTTTAAGTATTTACAGTAGGTTGGTGAAAGGTGGCTAAGTCAGCATAGAGGTGGAGGGAGAGAAGGACTGAGACAAAGAGAGTGAGAAATTGAAGCAGACAGTAGGGGAGGCAGACCGGAGCGAGGAGCAAGAGAGCGTGTGAGACGCCATTTTCTTGGCAGAGTCCCCTGAAGCTCTGCACATTCCCGCAAGATTAATTGAAGCTGTTTCTGTTTTTGTTATTTCAGTCTGTGAATTACCTCCAGATTATAGAGAAACAGCTGTTCACCCGCTTCCCCTGGACTCAGCCTGTGTGATTATGCATGGAGTGACAACCAAGACAAACACCCGGCGCTCTGACGCTTTTCTCCGTGTTCCTTCCATTTCACAAACTGTCACTCATTCACACGATTAGTGAAATAAATCAGTCAGGATAATTACAACGACAAAGAAATATTTATTAAATCTTTTTTTTTCCTTTTTGTGTTTCTTTTAGTTAGTCATAGCTGCTCCAACACGTGTATTTACAGACATGGCCTTTTTGTAGAAAAGTCTAGTGAGGGATTGAACAGGAAAAAGACATTAGAATAGCTCGGTTGAGTAAAAGAGAGGATAGGACTCATATAGGCACAAGGAACAGTCACTACAATGTTAAAAGAAATGTGCAGTTTTGTGGCACATCCATGTCTTGTTGGGGGAAAAACACAGTTGTGGTTAAAATAACAAAGTTTCCCACTGCTAGATGCACTGACAAAAACACACATCCATTTTGAAGGTACAGAAGATGATGAACAGATGCTGCAAACCCAGGACAATGTGGTGTTACCCGCTAGCTACAAGGTACCACAAAAAGGGGACAAAACACATTGCCCACCCTCCTTGTTGCAGTTTGATCAAAAACATACGAAACATCAAAGATTTGATGTGAAAACCAAACTTTAGTCTGCTGCCACAAACACATCAAGCTTTTACACTAAGAGAAGTCCGTCGCAGTTACGGCGATCTCAGCCGTGGCTCGGAAACACCTGAAGGTGGAGATAAGCGCCACGAACGGAAAGAGAGAAAGAAGACGCCTCGGATGCAACAGTACAACCAACAAAAGAGTATCCAAGCAAAGATTTTCCAGCTCTTCAAGATCCATCTGCTCTTTGTTCAGGCCCTTTGATTCATGATTGGAACGTGACCGTGCGGCATGTTTGATATGTGCCTCAGCTGAACAAACACCTTTACAGACAGAGGGTGCAAAGTTGATCCTGTTTGTTTCGTATAAAAGACATACAAAATGAAAATTGGGTTGTTTTTTTTTTTTGTATCAAATTTTTTTCTTGCTAGGAACACTAATGTTTCAGCTCGATTGCCCTTCAAAAGACGTTAGGGGGAGAAAAGAGCATCTAACACTATGTTACAACAGACTAACACTTGGATACACAGTATCCACAAAAAAAACTGATTGATTTTTCTCAATTTGGTGTGGCTGTAGGCGGTCCTTTTAGTGTCAGTGGACATTTGATGCTGGGTGTAAGGGCGAAAGCATAACTCCCCAAACTCAACGAATCGCCACCTCAGATTATGAACTATTAAATGTTGTGAAATGAATTAAATATTTATCTAGATATCAATGCTGAATGTTCCCACTTGAGTGAAATCTGTAAGAAGAGAGCTGGAAAAACATTTAATTTAACTCACTGGCTTCAGTTTAGAATCTGAAGTTTTTAAAGGTGTTTTTGAAAGAGAGAGAGGAAGTGATGAAAAGAGTCAAGAAAGTTAGGAGTTAGGAAATTATCCAAACTTTCCTGCCGTATCCGGAGCCGTCTTCGTGCTTAAGTGAAGTTTAAGGACCACGGTTAAAGGTCATTCTTTCAAATCTGGAAAACTTTCCTCTTCGTGGACGTACTTTGTCATGACTTGGTCATCAATACGTTTGGACTTTTTCTGTAAAATTACCACTTTATTCTACAAAATTCTGACTTGAGAGATGAGGAGAATGATCGCTGTACTTTCAATTATTACAGCTTAATGACAGTGTGACTCTTCTAATGTCTTTTCTATCATATTGTTCCAAACATAAAATTTTTTAACGACAATTGCTGTCCCGACTTTTTTCGTTTAATCAACGAATTTATTCTTTTTCCAACACTAAGACGAGTTTTGCCCGCAGGGCAGTTTAATTTCTCACTCACGGAGCTAGTTTTTCTTCGACTGCCTGCTTTGATCTGTTCATCACATGTTCCTCACCTCTTTCCTTCCTTCCTCTCAGCTCCCTGACTGGTAGAGGTTCAGTTTGTCACCACCCTCATTTCCTCTCCCCTGGTGGTCAGTTTTTCATTCTTGAAATAATCCGTATGGGGGGGTTTCCCGGGGCCATTTTCTCTTTAAATGCCACTTTACACAGCATCAAAGAAGGAAACCGAATCACACAACCAACAGCCCGCCATGCACCTCTTCCACCTGCTTTGTAACTTGATCACCGTCTCACTGATAAATCTCACTTTTCTGTTCGTTCGAAGTTGGTTTCTCCCAGAATTTGAACAAAAAAAGACCTTTTTTTCACCTCATGTTAGCGTGGTCTCATCCCTGAACTCTGTAGGAAATTTGCCTGTATTTACAATAGCTGTGTAAATAGTGATTCACAAAAACAATAGTGTAACAGTAAAACTACATTTGTGACGTTTGTTAATGACAATTTGAAAACACAAATATTCTATTTCTACACCCTGATGCACATCAGACTCTTTTTTTTTTTTTGTTACTTTCTTGGACTGTTAAAAACAATCCAAAACCATCATCTGCGATCATTCCAAAACAGACACCTAAACTGTGTTTTATCTTTGTGTGCGTGCGTGTGTGTGGGTGCACGTGTGTCAAATGAACTGTGTGTAATATGAACTAACATAACTGGTAATTGTTTTTGCTTTTATTGCCTTTCTACTGTACTGACAGACTAAACCAGAAGAGAAAAAAGCACAAGGACTTCACAATAAATAGGAAAAATACATTTTGCCTGGCAAAATAACCATATTGACTTCTATGCCCCGTTCAAATATTTTGCTGTACACCCGTGGTGGCGGCTACAATTGAATTATGTGATTTATTTGATCAAAAAAAAAAAAAAAAACATGAACTGATCATTGAATCGCTCCTATTCAAACACTTAAAGATTAGTGCTTCCTTAAATCTTTTTTTTTTTCCTCCATGATCTGCGACAGTCCATCCTTTTTAACCTGAGAAGAAGGTTAAGTCATCAAGGCCTGCCCCGTAGCGCCATCTCTTAGCAGCAGTCTCCTAGCAACATCTTCCTTGCTGGTTTTCCTCTCTGCCGGCCTGTTTGTGACGCGTCGCTCTGGGATCTTTTGCGTTGAAGTGATTCGTGAAGTGAGTGGCGTTCCCAAACACAAAAAAAAATAAAATCTGTAAACTTTTCAGGGATCCTGCTGTGCTTCTTTACCATTCAAGCTAAGGAGTTGACTGATTGTGTAGATTGTGTCCCGTGAGATTATGTTTTTAAAAGCATGTTTGTGTGCGCGTCACAAATAAATGGTGTAATATCTGCATACTGTGAGCGAGGCAAATGATAAGAGACGCTTCCCACTTCGGGTGCCTTGACCATCAGCGCCCGCCAAAAAAGTCAAGAATCAAACTAGTTTGCATTTTTGAAAAGTCAATAAACAACAAAGGCTTCGCTGCTGAAGTCCCTTCTTCTCTCCTTTCACCGAGAGAGATTATCAGCGTTTTTTTTTTTTAAAAAGTGCTCCTTTTGAGGGGAGGTGTTGCAGGGTAGAGCGGCCTGTGGTCCAATCAGGACAGTCCATTGCTAAGGAAATTTCTGAGACTGGGCGCTATAAAGACAAGATGGCAGCCAGGAGCATGAGAGCGGAGCTGAGCAGCAGGACTGAAAACTGGTGCCGGCCGACAGCGTTTACATCCCTTCTTGCTGGTTCTGGTGACTCGTGACTGATGCCATCTGATGGGAGAGAAAGGATCATCATCATTAAAGGGACAACAGTTGGGAAACCACAGACTGAAAAAGATTCTCTGAGTTGATTAGATGTTAATGTTGAAGCAATAGACTGGCTCCGGTTAACTGGAGATGGTTATTTATCGTTAACTTGGCAGCTGAGAATTAGACCACATGAGGTCCGGTCTAGAAAACGGTGTGGAATTCAGTCTGAGCAGCTGTGGTGGTAATGGTAAATGAATCTGTTTAAGAATAACCTGCACAGAGCTGTCATTACTGAGCAGAAACACAAACATATAAACTGTATATTCCCACCCACCTCTGGGTTCAAGGGAGTTGTGACTGTTCTCGTCAAAATCCACTCCTTCCTGCACGCTTCCCGAGTTTTTCACACAATTGTCTTTGGAAAACAAAGAGGAGATTGCAAGATTAGACAAGTCAAACGTCTCGGGTCGGCCGGCCCGATCACAAGAGACTGAGCAGAGCAGACACAACAGTCTGCGACTCACTTTGGGGCCTGACGAAGACCTTGAGTCGAAGGCAGCTCCTCCTTCCTTTGATGTCGGTGATGGAGGCTGTAGATGTACAACACAGGGTTGAATAAGAACACACGAGAAAAGCATTACCTTCAATTTTACACATCAAAATACCTCCGCTGATCTAATCTGGGGCTCAGCGATGTTGGGAAATGTCATTACAAATTAAAATGTCAGTTTAAATGTCAGTATTATTACTGCACTTGAACTTTTTAACTTAACAAAAGACATAATTAAAATATCAAATAGCATAATGTAATTACATTGTTTCAAGCACACAGGAACCCTTTCAGGGTAATCTTCTGTCATTGAATCCATTGCTTTAGACCTAATCCAAGCACCTCACACTCAAACTTTAGTAAAAAGGACTTAATAGGTATGCAGAGCTGTTTTTTAATGAATCAAGTAGCTGTACTTTCTGGTATTTAAAAGCAAGAAGAAAACATTTCCGCCACTCTTCTGTTAAATACCACTTCTGGTCAGCAAGGTAATGAAAAAATGGCTTCTGTATGAAATATTCTCATTACTGAAACCATTGTCCCTTCAGTGCCTCGGTAATCTGGAATCAGCAGCGTCATATATTGATTTATTTTGCCCACAGATTCATTTGTGCTTAGATCAAATCATGAAAAAGCCTCTTATTGACCCCAGCTGCAAGATGAGCACATTAAAAGTTTATGTCAGGGTTAATTAACTGGAGAAACAACGTAAAGTCTAAGTATTTCCACGATGCTGGTCAGCGATCACCTTGCAGAAATATAGTTTAGTCTGACTTTAACAAGCTCTCTGGTTTAGTCTCCATTCACATTAATATTCGCTCACTGGTTTTATCATTTAACCTCGGACCTCTTCACATAATACATGTACCTTTGCTCAAAAGAATCAGCAAACAGTCAGAAGCCACCTAACAAGGTCGACTGTTTCTTCGGCTTATCTCCTTTTGAATACAGACGTTGGAGCTTTATCTCGCGGTCTGAGCTTCCCTCTCGTCCTGATGTACAAGGGTCTCTGCTACATATTTTATATCAACGTCAGCCTCCCTTTTCCAGGTCTAATTTGGCCACGGGCACTCATATCTGCAGATGTGTGGCACACTGATACGCTCACCTAAAAAATCTCATTTCCTGTATTTCCTGATTGTGAAAGGCAGAGATTAAAAACTTTTTTTTCTCATCAATTTTCAGGGAGCGCTGAGAGTATCTAGCTGTGACTAATGACTTGAACTTTTCTTTAAGAGTATTTTTTATGTTTTGTCCGGATCTTATCTTCATCTGACAGTAGATTTTCTCTTCTCTTTCGCAGACTTTGCCTCTCATGTCTTAATAGCCTGACCCTTGTCATTTCCTGCAGCCTATCAAGTGTCTCAATCTGCTCTTGATCTGCCTGCACAAACACACACACACACAAGCGGGAATATTTGTAGCGATTGGTTGAGCACGTGTGCGTGCATGTATGTAAGGCTGTGGTTTCCCGCCTATGTGCATCTGTGCACGGACGTGTCCACAGTTTGTCCAGAGACGCGGCGTGATGGCCCAGCAGTAAATTCCTGCTGAAAGTAAACCGTGTCAATGTTTCCACTGTCGCAGCCACTTGAGCTATTATTTCAAATGGCACTTTATCAGATGCCGTGCAGCCATGAGAGAAGATAAAAATTACCTTGAAACCTTTATTGGAAGTGAAGCAGCAGAGGGAGAAAAAAGCTGTCCGTCACTCTGCTTCTGTCTGCGTCAGCAGGTATCGAGTAACTGATCTCACACCCAAGCAGTGGCTGGAACAGAACTCGTCTGAAGCGAACTGGCCAAAGCTGTCTCTGCTTTTACGTCTTTCTCTCATGCTCCTTTTGTCTGGCTTTCCTGGCCTGTCTTTATCTCTCACTTTATTAGACACCCATATAAAAAAAAGTACACTTCTGCGCTCTTACGTAATCTCTGGAGGGACAAAGAAGCTGTTTGCTCAGCTTTTCATCCAAAACTTTTAATAAATCTTAAATTATTTGGGTTAGGGCTGCGGCTTAAACTTAATTTGCTCGTGAAATCATCTCTGTGTAAATCCCTGACGAAATGATGAATTTCTTAGTCTATACAATGTGAGGAAATGTGTGTGTTGTGAGCTCCAGAAGTCCAGATGACTACCTCTGGTTGCTGTTTTTACTGGACCAACATTCAAACCCCCCAAATGCACTTTATTTGCAATGATACGTGACACAGCCAAGCAGCAAATCTTCATCTCCGAGAGGCTGGAGGCAGTATCTCCACTTGACAAATGACTGTTGAATTTCCGTGAATTAATCACAGCACGACCTCGGAACAAAAAGCAACCACAGCATGTCTATCTTTTCCAGGACTAGTTCATACATTTTCAAAGAGCTCAAGAGCTACTCCAGGTAGTCATAGCGACAACACACACATTTCCCATTATTATTACACATGCACTGCAGAAACAGATGCCATGTGTAACATGTGAAGTCCATTTAAAAGGAAACGCTCTATTATTAGCCTTCTCATTAGCTTTATGAATAACTTATTGACAAAAGAAGCTGATGAAACTGCAGATGATGAGTAAATAAATTCAAATCCTTTGGTGAAAGATGAGTAAGAAAAAAGCTTGATAATGGCTGTGTGCATCATATTTGAAGTATTTTCAACAACTTGTTGCCTTGATGTGGTATTTTCTTTAGGTTGGAGGTAAAAGCTTTCTGAAATCTTCTCGTAGTTCTCCTTCCTGTGCTTCATCTCTCACTGACATTTTGTCACACTTTCTTCCTCTCGTCTCACTTTCTCACCCCCCCCCCCCCCCCCCCCCCCATCCCTTTCCAGATTCCACCACACACACATGCAGCCACCCAACTGTCTCTCCTCCTCTCCCTCACGTCTGTCACTGAGGTCAGAGTCTGAGTTTTCTATCCTGGAGCAACACAGCCGTGCTTCACCAGCACCGTAACTCCAGCTCTGCCTGCAACTCTAAACCGCAGCGTTAGTCAGGTCACCCGGATGCTGCCTCGCCATGACGACGGTGAATTCCCCGGTCACACGCGTTCAGTCATGTGCTGCGGCTCTCGGGATTGCACGGTATGCCACATATCACAGATGCCCTGAGTTTGACGCATCCTGATATAAATACTGTGGGATCAGATGTTTTTCCTGTGATGATCGGGTTATCTCTGGGAACAAAGCCTTTTGTCTTTACCTCAGCTTTCAGATGCTAAAAGGGAACTGAGGGGGCACTGTGCTGCTGGGGTTCATGTCATTATCGATGTAGATCTGCGCTGTCGGTACAGAGCGGGATCCAGGCGTTTGAAGCATGAGGGCTTTGCAGGGAGACAGTCATCTCTCTCACACAGGGAGAGCCAGACTCTCAACTGTCTCCTCTGAAAATTGGATTTCTATCCCCAGAGATTAGGATCAGGCTTCCCCTCCTCCTCGGTGGCTCTATTGGAAAAACATGAGGCCAGGAGGAGCTCATAGCAAAGACCTTGTCGTCATCTATGTGACCTATGACCTTCTGGGACCAGTCATAATACTAATCCCACACCATGGCAGCTTTCCCTTAGGTGTCTGACTGTCTGCCAAACAGACAGACCGACATTCAGCTGCAGGTGGCATCCATTTGACGTGGGCCCACCCTCTCTACCCTATGCCTCGGGCAAATGACGATCACTTCTTAGGAGGACAAAAGAGTGTCTGTCTTCAATGAGACACGCAGACATGAATTACATTTACATGTTCGCCTCACAGATTCTCAAGCCATACTATACGTGCGTTATTACACTGGTATTCACTTTAATCTACTGTGGAGCTTTTGTTGGAGCGTGACACTATCGACATGAAATTGGACACTGACACCAGCAGCATGTATTTTACTCTAACACCAAAAAGCTAGGCTCTCTCTGGATATCACATATAAAGATATATTCATATTTTAACAGCCATTTTATAAATTTGGATCAGAGGGACATGATGCAAATCAGAGATTTATGATATTTAAATAGAGAAAAAGTCGAGTGAAGTTAAAAACCTGGAGTCCGACTAAAAACCTGACATTCAGCTTAAAGTCTCACTAAACTGTGTTTCTTTATTTAAAATGTATCAAATGATTACTTTTCACGTGAACAATGTTGCTCATAATGGAATACTTTAAGAAACTGATTCCACTGCAGCTGCCCTCAGCTCTATGTAGCATTTTAGCTTCTTTAAGCTAACAGTTTTGTTTTGTTTAGTTTTGTTTTTTCCCCCTTTTGGCTCCAAAATTAGACTTAAAAGGAGGGTGGATGTTGTGTCCCAAGTGGCCGAAGCGCGACTCCATGTAATGATATTAATGCTCTGCACAAACTGACTAACAAAGCAGTGTTTTTTGTTACAGCTGTTGTTCCAAGCTGTCAAAAAATCTGTTCATATGACTCTAAATGTGCTTGCTTTTAGTTCTGGGTCAGTTTAGGATTAATTCAGCAGGTCTGGTCTTTTCTTTTGTTCCCTAATGAGGGAACAAAACTCACTAAGTTTCCAACAGAAACAGCAGCTGATGTTATTAGCTGTGTAAAACTTATGTGTTTCCATGCTTTATGCAGAGGAGACATCACCACTGGAATCATCATCTCTGACTACAAACGTACATTAAATGTTTTGACTATCGGATGTTCCTGGAGGAGTCTTTGTCATCTGTTGTTTCATCCCCTGCTCTGATCTGTTCTCAGAAACAAAAAGAAAACAAGGTTCTCATGAATGAGTCATGAATGTGACTCAGAAAGAGATAACAGACATGGCCTGAAACTGCTCAAAGCCATATGGACTGTCCCTCTGCATTCTTTTCCTTTCTTTCTGGACCATCAATCATCATCAAAGTCAACAAGAACCTCGCCTTCGCTCAGCTCTGAGCCAAATGAACAAATGAAGCAGAATTACGTAAGTTATGACTTTTCTAATCGCCTTCCAAAGAATTGCAAATAACATCAACAGTTCTCTGGCATGGCTGCCCGTAGACCACAGTTTCCCTAAACAATGCAGTCACTTTTCATGCTAAGGAGTCGAGCAGACTAGCCAGCAGACAGCGAGGTCCAACAGAAACAGAAACTGATGGGTCATACTTCACAATTCAAAACACTGCCACACAAAGACAGATTAGGGTGAGGGCAGGCTAAAGGATGAGCTGCTTTTTACTTTGAACAACTTAACTGCGATCTTTAACTGGGCAACACCTTCTTAAATGTCTTCTCTGAGTCTGAAAGCAAGGCAGTAAAAGTGCATCAGTGCAGGAGAGGGAGGTGTCCACGGAGGGAAAGAGTGTTTTCTTTGTTTTAAGAGTCTGTTATCTTTATTATCTTCTTTGTTTTGGTGCCAAAATACTACTCCCTTCCACTGACTCTTCCACTCTTTATTACTTATTCCTGTTAATATCCTTGAAGTTCTTGCCTGACCTCAGGTGTCAGCTAAATACCTCAAGTCACTACCACTGGGTCTTACTTAGTCCATCTCTTCTGCCCCTGCAGGGCACTGACTTCACTTATGAAAACACGACTTCCCAGCTGCTTGTTTTGCGGAGGCTTCTCACGAGGAGGAGAAAGCCGAGTTCAGCCAGTCAGCAACAAAAGACACTTTAGGCGAGACCTCACCAGTTGATAAGTGTCTGCATTTGGCCCTCATTCCAGGGCCTTGCAAAATAAAATCTGAACATTGCTGCAGGAGTATTCCAAGATGACACTGATATAATTGTTCTGATGCAACACTGAGTTCAAGCTTGTGAGCACTCAGAACTGAATGCTTTTTCTGTTTGTATATTGGGTTTAAATAAATAGCCGTATTGTCTCTTCTTCTACTAAAGAAACACAAAAAATCATGGAAAATCAGTGCCTACTCACAGATGTAATAATACTCTCTGCCGGGACGAAACTCGAAGCCTAAGGAGAAAGGAGTGAAGAGCTGGAACTTCTCAGAGAACTTGAGTGGTCCGTTCGGGGACAGAGGCCTGTTGCACTCCCAGCGTTTGAAGCCCTTGGCGGTGTGGTCGCAGGAGCTGTAGCCGTCGTAGTTCACCATGTAGAGGATGTAGCGCTCGGCCCGGTCGTCAGAGACCGGGCTGACGTAATGTGGACAATAAACGTCAAGGTAGTCGTTGATGCAGACGTCGATGTGGTAATCACCCCGGTAGAATCTGGAGGGGAAAACAGAAGGGTGGAAACATGAATACCGTGTTCAACAACGATGTCTTCTCTAAAGAGTGGACGAGATTCCTTAAGTATCTGAGCAAAGCCGCAGCTGAGGAAAGAGTTTCCATGTGTGCTCACTGTGAGAGACCCATCCGTTTGCTGTGTGGTGTTTACCAGATCTCATCATGTCAAACTCAATCATCCTGACCCTCCTGTGAGACTCCACCGAGTCGCCCTGCAGAAACCTCTCATGATGCACGCTAGTAAGTCCTAAGCCATATATCAGTGTTGGTGCTCAGCAGCAATGACTTATGCTGGTGCTGAAATTAAAGTCCCCCTGCGTTACAAGGCTAATCCCCTGGTTAGCATGTGCCTTTAGCAGCTTTAAGAGGATCCCTCTGCAGAATGAGATTTTCATTAGCCAAATATGACAGCTTGATTTAAGAGCCCCTTGTGGAATCTGTGAGTCTGGGAAAATGAGGTCTGTTCTCAAGCCTTAACACAGCCTAAAAGTTTTTCGCCTGGTGTTCGCTGGAAACTGAGTGGACGAGGGAAACAAGTGCAGCTAGGAGGTATGTCAGGTAGAGATGTGAGGGACATATTCCCAAAGGCACTGCCTTTCTTGAAGCTTTAAGCAGAGACAGATTAGACTTGGACAGCCAGCTGCTTGTGTCTCTGTAGCTGCTAATGGCCTGTGGTTCAGATCACTGACATTCTGCGGATGTCTTCAATACTCCACCTCTGTTCATTGACTGGGTCAGAGACCGAGCTGGAGAATGCAGCAGACTGATGATCCGATACTAGTGAACTCGCTGGAGCACCACAGGGGGGCTCTACCCTGACTTCTCTGGGCCTCACTGGTCACAGATCAGCTGTCACGCTTACTGCTGCTGCTCTGCCAGACATTGGAACTAACAATCAGCTGATCTCAAGCCAAGTGAGTCGGTGACAAGAGTTTAGAAGCAGCTGTCGCTGCCGACGTGGGCATTTTGGGGAGGCATGAGTAGCTAATGTGGAGGTGTATGATGGCTGTGGCCTGCTGGGAGTATCAGGTTATCGTTACAGATTGTAAATGTGCAGCAGGATTAGTGGCCATCCAACGGGGTTCGCGAGAAGCACAGATGAGCGGATGTGAGTGAATGCATGATAGCAGGTCATTCATATTCTAATCTTTTTTCTCCCTTTAATTATAGTCTGGTACAATGTGAAACCAAAGCCCCTGTTTTCATTCCCAGTTCCTTCCCCTTCTAGCACCAGCTGAGCGCTTTGGCTCCAGGCAGGCACAGCATGGTCTCCTTGTGCCTCAGTTTCAGAGTAGCTTGCTGATATTATGACTACCAAGGGTCAGTCGGCTCCACAGTATCATGTCCTCAGTCAGAAGCGCTGAGGGATAGCCTGCTTTGTCCTCCCGTCTTTACTAAACAGCCAACGTTAGCTCCAGCTTTGTAAGTGTCAATCGCTGTCAATCAAACTTGCCCCAGGAGTAACAGCTGAGATTAGTCAGGATTAAGAACAGCTTCTAACGAATGCTTTTTTAAGGGAAAGGTGGGAAAAAGTCACAGTGACCCTGCTCAAGGAGGATATTTGTGCTGAGAATAATCTATATTGTGTCTGGAGTGGAAGCAGCGCTAACAAGCAGCAACAAGCATCCCAAAATTAGTCTCCAGTGACTTATTGATTCAACTTCTGCAGTTAAAACTGGAAATAAATGCGTGCGGTCATCATTTTGTCAACATTTCGACACTAGAAAATCCATACAACGAAAGCCAAGGCTGTTCAACTCAGCAAGTTTTCAGATTCTTAGATTCTTAGATTAGAAATTTTGAATTCCTTTCTTTTAAAAAAAAAAAACGAGGCAGAAGAAGTTTTAAAAAGTTTTGCTTTTCATGGGTGGTGTCACTTCCTTTGCAAGGCACAAATCCCAGTAATCGACATTTCAGAACCGGCACTTTAAATCAATACATCCTGCATGGCTGGATACGATTAGAGGTACAATGCTGTCCTGAAGCCTTGAGCCGCCACCTATATTCCTTACATTTTGCTTCCAAGTCGCAAAACTTTGATTCATCTTTTTTGTGCAATAGTCATCCTGGTTTTCTGACTGTATTTCTTTGGACATTGGCTGCTTTTTTTTTCTTTTTAACTTAATTTAGCCTGATAATCCATTTCAGAGAAGTGTGTTTTTTTTGTTTCTTGTGCCAGTAAACAGCAACTTCTGAATCATTCAAGTACAACTTAAGGAGTTAACCAGTGCTGTGTCAACACACAACTGAACTGATTTTAAATGGTATCTTTAGGCAGGCTGAGATTTAATTTGAATTTGAAGTGTCAGGCCTAAAAAAAACATCAACAACAGATGAACAGGATCTGTAAGTGATGTTCTTAAGAAAAAGGGGAAAAAACAGCATGAAACCTCACACAGGACCTGTGTGAAGCCTCATCAGAAATGGTCTCCATGGAAGGGTGGCTGTCAAGAAGCCATTCTTAAGGAAGGGAAACAGGGAGAAAAGGCTGAGCTGTGCCAAATGACACAAGAAGTGGACTGAAAATCAGTGGCAACAGGTCTTATGGAGGGATGAATCCTCCCCAGAGCCCGGACCTCAACATTATTGAAGCAGTGTGGGATCATCTGACAGAGAACGGAACAAAAGGCAGCCCACATCCAAAGAAGAGCTTTGGGATGTCCTTCAAGAAGCCTGGAGAACTATTCCTGAAGACTCCTTAAAGAAATGACAGAAAGCTTGTCTCAGCTGTATATTGTAAGCAACTCTAAACTCTAAGCAACAAGAATTCAACAAAGCACATAAATAATATACTTTTTAAGCGCTGCTGAGCTTCATTTCAATATAACATTATATAGGAAAGACTGTCTGAATTCCCTCCACCTCATACCAAATCAACACAAAGTACTATAGGGTGTTGCAGGAGCTATCGTAGGAGATCATGTGCAACGTTTGCAGCAAAAGCCAAAAAGAAAATCACACTTTCCTCAGCCACCTTTATGTGTGGGTCACAGCACCCCTCTGATGTGCCTTGCTGCAGAATCCGCCCGATCGATCACCAGTGATCAGTTAGGACATTCACAGTCCTCTTATAAGCAGCATAAAGGGTACGCTGTGTGGATGCACTCTACAGTTACTGCATCCCGAGCCTGCGATTACCAACAGGACCAGAAACGGCTCGTATCCCTGCCTGCAGATGTGGCTTTGGGTGACCACTTCCTCCTTCTTCTCCTCTGTTTTTCTGCCCTGTCCCTTTTATGGTTGAATGGTCGTCTGTGGAATTGGATTGAAGGGTCAATATTGCCCAAACACTCACTAGAGAGGCTGCAGGGATTGTAGGTGTTCACGGCATAAGACAATAGAATGCATAGTGGGAGTAGGAAAAGCACCAACAGATGAGCCAGATGTTTGCCAGATGGAGGCTTTAAGGAGATTTTTGAGTGGCACAAGTGAAATATTGAAAAGAAGCAGAGCCATAAACACACAGCCTGACTCAAGAAGCAAAGGAACAGATGAGATTGCTACACTCTCCCTGCGCTCTGGTTCGCACCTTTTAAACAAAAACTTTCTTCTAGGCTGAGACTCTCAGAGTATCTGTCACCTCTCCACTGTGGGCTAGATTTAGGTGTGGAAATGAAATTCTGATTCTCCACCAGGGCTCTGTTTGCATTTTCAAGCATTAGGCTTTCTTCCCTTTCATTACAAGCAAGATTTATTCATCTGTTCTTCTAAATGGCTTTGTTGTTATAGGCGATTTAGTGAATCATTAAGCCTTGACAGAGCTGATCGAGGGCAATTTCAACATTTGCCGCTTCCTTTTTCAGTTCTCCTGAGCAGCAGGAGGTAGAGAAAGCTGATCGAGGGTTTCAGGTTTGGCTCGCAGGGGGCAGAGAGAACGATCACATAAAAAAAGAGAAAAAGCACGGTTCAGCAGTTTAGTACCAGTTATGAATGTGTCATAATGTGCTGTTAAGAAAATAAAGAACCCAAATCCTAAATCCGTTTTGTCTTGGGGATTAATGATCCTTGATTGGATGAATTACTCACGGCCAGTTAGAGGGGCTAATCAATGAATCAGTAACCAGAGCTCTTAACAAAGCACACATCCAGGGATAATCCCTCTTTTCAGCCAGCTCCCCCACTTGTTTGCTTTCTTTAGCCCCATCTGTTGTGTTTGTTACCCTCTATGGCCTGGCACAGGTATGGAATGACTGAGCCCGGAGGGAGTGGGAAAGAGAAGAAGAAAGAATAACGAAGCTGATTTTCATATTTTACACCTTTCTTTCATCAATTAGCAAGTCAATCTAGACACTGCTGCATACTGTAAGTCTGTAGGTCTTTATTTTCTGTGTCTTACGTGCCAAATTACAAAGATCTTTCCAAGAAATGTTGAAGGAAATTCCTTGGAGACTGTAGAATCATAAATAAAGTATTTTATTTCCCAACATGAGGGTTTGAATAATATTTCAAAATCTCTCAGTCATGCCAGGAATTACATTCTTGGGGAAACTGAATTCTTTATATATTTACTTTCTATTTTATTGCCATGAATAAATCTGGAAAACACACACACATGATTTACTGTCATCAGGAAACACAAAATGTAAACGTTTTAAGTCTAATATTATTGGAATCCGCTTAAATCAAGTTACTTATACAGCACATTTAAACTAACCAAGTTAAATACTTTAAATATAAATAACTTCTAAACAGTGCATTTTCATTTTAGAGATAACTTCTATAATGGAAACATGGAAACTCGTTCAAATGCGGGACTTAACAAATATGTGACTTCAGTTTTCTCAGTGCAGCAACAGCCCTGAACTGAGGAAAGAGGAAAGAGTGTTGCAGTCCTTTTAGAAATGAAAGCTCAGTGAAAACAAACTGCAAAGTTCTAGGAGACAAAGACGGGGAAGCAAGAAATAAACGGGTAAAGACGAAGGAGGAAAGGAATCAAGTGAGGAAAGCGGGCAGAGGAAGGAAGTTAAAAAACAAGAGGAAAAAATGAGGATAAGAGGAGAAGAAACAGGGTGAAAGTATAGAAGAAGGAAGTGGTGACCAAAAAAAAGAGCAAGTAAAACAATGTAGAGACCCAAATAAAGTGTCAGATCAAGGCATTTTTTGCTTGATCAGGTCTTCAGTGGAAAACAAGAACAATGCAAACAGCCTGTGAAACACCTACAGTCAGAGAAGCTAATAGGCTAACCATGCTAACAGCTACTGAAAATGGAGAAAAGAGAAGAGCGAATTTTCACCATAAAAAAACCTTATAATCACAAACTTAAGAGTGGTTTGAGCAAATGTTACACATTCTCAACCAAACGTCTGTGTTGCACAGGTAGCGAGTAGCCACCACCCAATGGTAGCTCTGATTACTTCCTCATTGACTGCACATTACTGGCTCAACATGTTCTTCGGTTCAATCATTTGAAGCCTTAATAGACTGTAATAGACTGAAGTTTGTGAGGTCTGAGTTGGATTAGTTGGTAAAAAAGTCCTCTTTCTCTTGCACTATTTTAAAAATCTGTTAGCATGGTTAGCCCCTGACCGCTAACAAGTGCTTCATACGTCCCCTCTTATAGTGTGTAGTTTGTGGTGAAAGAGCAAGTATTGAGTTGAGACTTGAAATCAGAAGATGCCCGACTCTTAACTGACTCAGACTGGACAAAAAGTCGTGATGAGGACACAAAATGAAACGAAGAAGAGGAGCGGCATAGAAAAACTGACAAGAAACGAAGGAGTTAAAAAGTTGGAGACAACCAAAGAGGAGCCAGCAAAGGGAGGAGAAGATACAAAGAATGATGAACAAAGTAAGAGTAAGATGGAAGAGGAGTTAAGAGAAGTGAAAAGAGGAGCCTAATTAAATGCAGACAAAACAAAAGGGTAGAAGTAGCTACAAGGGTGAAGGAAAAAAGTATCAAGCCCTCCTGTTGTTTTCTTCATGAATACGGCCGGGTCAGGCGGGGGGCAGCTTTCCCAGGGTTATTACACAAAGACAGAAACGGAGAGATGTTTCCAAGCCACAGTAACACATGAGCCTCACGTCTTCATGCATAAACACACACACACACAGGAAGATGCAAACACACAAACTGCTTCCATATCAAGTCCTTCAATTTAGTTCTCTAAAAAACCTCAACGGCACACAATCAGAGTGTGTTGTTCCTGACTGCAGCCTCTGTGGGGAGCTGTTTAAGAGAACTAAAGAGGGAATAAAAAGCCGATCGTGTGATGATGTCACCAGATGGGGTCCGTCCACCCTGCTGCCCTCAGGGTTGGGAGGTCTCCATCACCCTCGCTCCACCTGTTCCATCATTCATAGCCCTCAACCGCTGGGAAGTTAAAGCCATTACTACTTAGCGGGCTAATTATATACACACATCTGTCCACGAACTCACAAGCAAACACACAGAATGCATTTAAACACACAATATGTCTGCCAGAGGGCAGAGTCCGACTGGGTGCTGACAGCAGAGAGATGGGAAAAGCTGAGCCTGCAAACTATAGACAGTCGTCTGCTTCTGTTTTTTTTTTTCTTCTTTTTGTCCAAATGCTGGGAACAAAACCAGGGAGGTGAATAATTGGCCTCAGATTAAAAACACATTGCTGCTAGTGGGAAGGCACCTCAAACAGTTAAAAACACAAGTGAGGGTGGGGTAGGGGGGAGTGAAGGGAAGGAAAGGAGCAGGGAGAGCTGTTTATGGATGCTGGTGGTCCCGACTGTGCCAGCCGCTAACTCGACCTTCAGTGCAGCTGCACGCACAGACAGAAACTGTCTTATGTCAGGCTTCATGTATATTCTAATCTCTGCCTGTCTGCAAATAACATCATGTAGCCTGCATGGCTTGTGTAAACACTATTTTCACCTAAAAAAGACCGGAATTGTTAAATATTAGCTGTACCCACTGACTATAGGTGAGACTTATCAGAGTCCTGAAAAAAGAAAAGAACGGTGTGTCTAGAAGGGTAGAAAAACCGAGTGGAGCCGCCATTTCTCATGATTTAGTTGCCCATTTCTATCTAACTCAGCACTCCCAGTTTGTAATGTCAGAACACTGACAAAGCACACATATGTTACATCTGGTCATTGAGCAAATGAAGTAGGAGAATGATTCTAAAAGTTGCTGGTTCTCAGATTACAAGTCCTGCGACCAAACTGCTTACGAGGCCCTGACCCCTGGAGAATGATGATTGCAGCATTTGAAGTCAGCGTTTACTACGGTGCGTCCGCTCATTATGCAAAAGGAGATCCAGCAACATGCCGAAGTAGAAACGTTTCCTTGTGCGTGGAAAAAAGATGCTAAAGGGACACCAAGTGTGTTGGAAACTGAGGCGAAGGGCACCTTACAAAGAATCAGTATGTGATGAGCTGGGAAGGAGAATGTGTTGTTGCAGACTTTACAAAGTCACTCCTGAGAAAAATAAGATGCGATATAACTGCTTTGTTCATACACGTCGGCTGAAGTGAGTTTTCCTTTATGTTGAACTGGATTCAAACACCTAAAACTAATTCAATTCGTTTTGCATGTCCAACTCATCTGCTGTTTATTGGATAGACCATCCATCCATCTATCCATCCATCTGTTTTCTATACCCGTTTAATCCAGTCCAGGGTCGCTGGAGGCCTGGAGCCTATCCCAGCTGTCATTGGACCAGAGGCAGGGTACACCCTGGGCAGGTCGCCAGTCTGGACAGACCTTACACAGCGAAACAATTAATTCCTTTTGGTTAAAGTATTAAATGAGCTACTACTTAAAATTTAGATGAAAAATCCGACCCACAATAACACTGAATCGCTTTTGTAACTATAAAATAACTTGGACAGATGGGATATAAAGTAAAATCATCAGCAGATTCATGTGTCTTTTTCACAAAAGCCAGCAGGCAATCAGGCCAAGACTGACTTCATTTGAGTGACCTGACCCTTTAAGATGAATATTTCTGACAGCACACAAACTGACTGAGACAAGTGATTCTCCTCCTGTCCTACATGGATGAGGCAGGTTAATTACTGACAGCGCTATTCTGGTGTCAAAGAGGTCAAAGCAGCAACAGCAGGATAAGGTTAGTGTCAGTCAACACACACACACACACACACACACACACACACACAGCAGGGCTCCATCATTCGGTCAATGTAAAACCCCAAGGGCCCGACAGAGCGACTCATAAACCCCCTCTCCGTGCTAAAGATGGTTACTCAGGTTGTCATGACGCCAGCGGACAAAAACATAACATTCCTACCATACAATTTGTGCTTTTTAACAAACCCGTGGTACAAATGTGTGGTACAACCTCTCCAAATGCTGCAGAACTCCAGGAGGCCCACAGCAGGGCCGGTTGAAATAACCTCACTTACAGACGTCCCATCAGCACCTGCTGAGGAACAGTCTGCAGGATGCTGCAGATCACTGTTCTGTGGATATATGAACGTGATTCTGATGATGATCGCGCCGCATAGAGAATGAACATGACAGGCCAGCCCTGGGTCCCTCCCATCAGACGAGCCGCTCACCCTCCACGCCTGATATCGATCTGACACCTTAGACTCTGAGCCGAGGTCAGGGGTTAGTGACAGCCAATTATTCAGCCTGAGAGCCAGTGTTTGGTCAGTGTCTGAGCCCAGGTGATGGTCTGACCTCACTGTCATCTATCTTAGGAGCTGCTGAGGGATGAAAGATGAAGTTCAAAAAGTCTTTAAAAAACCCAACACCCTACGAATGTTTCAGGTTTCACTCATTTATCTATTTTCTGCCTGTAAACTCTCAGCAGGCTTCTCCTTTATCAAAGAAACCGTGGTGCAGATATTCTAATTAGAATAACAGCAGCACAAAGCGATGTTTACCATAAATTCTCACTATTCATTTTTCCACATCCGATTTTCTCTTTCCCGTGTTTTCAAATGCAGCAGACTCTTTCCATCCTTTCTTTTTCCATCCTCGTTCATATATATTTAGCTCTCTGGTTGAATGAGCACTACTGGAGCTTGTTCTGTCAATGATCTGTAAAGGGAAGCACAGATGGACGGACATAAAGGTGGACGTATGCAGAATATCCATAGAGCCAGATGTGCTTTGTGGTCTCTTTGCACATACCTGAGTATGGGCAATTAATAGTTTCATGTCTTATGCAGCTGTATGCAAAACGAAGTGTAAACCCTATTTCCAGAAAGGTTGGGAAATTGGTGCAATAAAACTTTGTTTTGGCAGAGAGGCAACGACATAAAGAAAAGTTTGTAGAATATAGAAGTAACAGCATTCTACAATCCCCAGATTAACGGGTGACAGGTGCATCTTTCAAAGGCTTAGTCTCTTAATCTCCCCCATCAGTAAGTTCCAAAGAATAATTCTCTATGTAAGATTGAAAAATGTTTTGGTCTTTCAGCATTTCCAGGACATAATACTGGGAAAAAGGTTCTGGGATGGTTTCAGACAGAAACCATGGGCTCAGGAGTACCTTGGAACATCCAGAAAAATTCTACCTGAAAGCATATTGCTGTCCTCTGGACAGGAACTCATCTCAGATGCACAGGCAGACAGTGGACACATGTCCAGTGGTTAGATCGGTCCACATTTCAGCTGCTTTTGGGAAAAGACTGATGGTACAATCCAGATTGTTATTAGCCAGAGTGTAAACCCATCTGTGAAGGTATGGTGGTGCATCAGTACCAATGGCACGGATGACTTGCATGTGTGTAAAGGTACCGTTGATGGAAAAATACGCTTCCAACGAGAAGACATCTGTTTTAGGGCTGTTTAAGTTGTTATCTTAGCAGGGCAATGTCAGGCGTCATTCTGCAGGACTTCCAGCAGCACGGCTTTATAGACACTGAGCGTGTGTGCTTGACTGACCTGCCTGCAGCTCAAATCTGTGTCCTGCTGAAAATGTACGGAGCATCATGAAGACCAAAATCAGACACCACAGACTGTTGAGCAGCTGATGGAACATACTGGCAATCACAGAATCAAATCTATTTAAAAACTGTTAATATCCTCTAAAAAAACTGAAGAAGCCTTTTTTTTTTTCATTTTTAAAAGAAATCGAGAAAATGTCCAAACCTTTGTGGAAACGGGGCACAATATCAGGCCTGAGGTGACCATAAAGTCAGAAAGCCTGACTTGTTGCATCCTTGCAGCTGTTCTTAGTCAGTTAGCTTCTCCATGAAATAAATATGTTTCTTTGTTATCTGCTCAATGCAACGAGGAAACCGCAAACAAAAGTGAACTTTGGCCACAGCAGGACTGCATTCACACTCAGGAAAACTAATGTGTGCACACACACACCCAGATGCGAAGCAGCCTAAGCATCGGTGCCTTCTGCAGGAAGGCCCCACCTGAAGCATGTTCAGCTAACACGGCCCTGATCCGCGCTCTGCAGAGCTGAGCCTCTGCCCCCTGACCTCCCTCCTCAGGGGCGATCCTCGCCCCCTGCGCAGCCCTATCACTTTACTGCACCCCAGGGAGCCACAGCCCCGCCCGGCCTGGACCCAACACACTCTGAACCCACAACCAGAGGATGGGGATGAGGGGGCGACGGTGAACAGAGGAACCCACAGCGTCTGGACTCAATCACCCGCCCATGACAAGCCTGCAAAGCTCTCAGACACACAAACACACACACCACCATGACTGCATGCAAACAGACGCACACACCCACACAGCAACACCAGCACTTATCCACCAGTGAGGTCTCACACACATCAAAGGGCGGCAGGCCTGACTCGTTTGAGTAATAGGCATTCTGTGGGGAGATGGTGAAATGCTAAAAACTCGGGCTTGGAAAATTGTTGTGCTCAAGGTTCTGAGAGGAGAGGATGGGGGCGGGGGCCAAAGAGGTGAGAGAGGATTGTGTTTTAGGTCTGAAGGCAGTGAGAGAAACAGAAGTGTCAAAGTGAAAGATTGAGTAGTGAAAGAAGGAGCCAACATGATGTGAGAAAGAAAAATTTCAGGGCCCATCCTTGATTTAAAACTCCCACAGGTCCTGCACACGAGCTCGGAGGTCTGTGTGCAAACGCGCTTCTTTCTGTCTTTTATTTGTTTGGCCCAATTTCAAATCTAATGTCTCAACGGGTTGCACAGGCCCGCAGCAGCTACAGTTCCCATCCCTGAGCAGCCTCCTAAGTAAGACGAGCTTGAGAGATGAAATCTTGTCGGTGTCCAATCATGCGGAGAGATGCAGCTCTCCGAGGAAAAGACTTTTTATGTTTTCCTATAGTACAGCGCCCCTCTTTGCTCTCGATTCGTAAATTTTCTGACTATCATGAGACCTGAACACCATGGGGAAACCGACAGGCTCGTTCTGGTGAGAATATATCCTGCAGTTCTTTGCTAAATTCCCAGGAAAGTCCGTCACGGTTTCATACCGGTTAGCTGACACTTCATTTTTAATTATTAGATGCACAACACAAATGCCCATTCAGCCAGTCTGGCAAAGAGATATCTTTACCTTTGCTGTAGTGCTACTGACATGACTGAAGGGGCTGACAGAGTGCTACTGCTGGACTGAAAACGGTGAAAAAACAGAATCCCAAACACAAACAGGGAGTGACGCAACTAAATTTGAGCAATTTCCTCAAAGTTGTCTCATCAGTTCAAATGATTCTCCAATTAGGTTTAGAAAATAAGTCGATCTATAGGATCAATAGGACTCCGAGTTAGGTAGAATGATTCATTTCAAAGCTTCGAAAAGTAGAAAAAGGAATCGTATTTACAGTCCTGTAATCCTCTAATGAGGGCAGCAGCTACATGTGATAACATTGGTGTGAGAAAACTAGAGAAAGCTTGAACTTGTAAAGGATGGCAGGAGAAAAGCTACTTAGGAAGCACAACTCTCTCGCCTTTACATCCCACGGCAGGCCCAGAAAAAACAGCACATGTAACATCATGTAAGGGCTAAACATAGAAGCACCCAGCGAGTGCCCCGCATGCCAGCGCCGAGCCGTACCACCTGGTCAGCTCAATCTGGCCCCGCGGGGCCCCCTCCGCCCCCTTCCCCTGGAAACAGAATGTCTGTCAGAGTCTCGTCCATCAGCCCACAAACCAGAGGCTATCTCAGATCTGCGCATACCGCCTTAAGAGGGCCCCGGCTCAGATTCACGTCCACCGCCTTTAGAAGTCCCAGACTCAGTTTCGTTCTCTCCACCTTAAGAGGCTGTATTTCATATTCACACCCGCTGCAGCATTCCAGTGTCAGCGCCCGTGGAGCCTGTGGTCCTCATTCACATATTCAGCACAGTGAGAAGCACCCTCTCTGTGAGGTAATGGCCCATCTTCTGGGACCTCCAGTGGGCAAATTTCAATGCATATAAAATGGTTTCCAACTGCTACAAAGCATAAATGGAGCTGAGAGGTGCTCCAAATTTTCAAGTGCATGCGAATATATATACCTGCTGATGCTAATGCACACAGGGGCAGCAGGGGCTGAAAGTTTATTCTGGAAAGGTGAGTTTATGTCTAAAAAGATTTAACCTTTTAAGAGAAAGTGCTTTGCAACACAAAGTGTGGCCTTTCTGTGTCCAGTTAGGAACGATTTGATTAAAGAAATACTTCTTTATGTGTTTAAGTAGCTAATAAAAGAGTAAAAGCATTTTTTTCAGGCATACAGCACCGTGCAAAGATATCGTGCCACCCCTCACTTTCTATCCAAGCAGCCAAGCTTTCTTGTCAACCCTTAAAGTAGTTTTGAGCTATAGCTTCAAGAAGGTCTTTCTAACTTGTTCTTGCCGATTTTTCACTCATTTTCAGTCCACTGCTTCCTGATCAGTTTCAGAGGAATGTGTTTTCAGTTTGTTAAGCCATTTAACACTGACCAATGAATCATTCTAGCATGAAAAGGCCCTTAACTCAGGGATTGAACCGGTGTTTTGTCTATACATAAGAGACAACTTAGCAAAGGACCAATTTTAAATGGTATCTCTAAACATGTTGTTACCAGGAGCCTGTTGCTTTGTTCCCTTCTCTTTAAAATGCCAAAGATAACACAGTTCTGCAGACATAAAATTGTATTTTTGCACCAACAGGATGATTTATAGAGAGCTATTAGCAAAAAACGTATCATATCTCGGCATGGTAAGCCTTGAGAAAACTGGACAAGTGAAGGATAAAAGAAGAAGTGTCGGGCCTAAAAAACTATCTACAGCAGATGAACAGGATCTGAAAGTGATGTCCTTAAGAAAAAGGAAAAAAACAGCATAAAACCTGACACAGGACCTGAGAAATGCATCTGGACCTTCAGCTGATCCATCTACTGTTGGCCCAAGCCTCATCAGAAATGGTCTCCATGGAAGGGTGGCTGTCAAGAAGCCGTTCTTAAGGAAGGGAAACAGGGAGAAAAGGCTGAGCTGTGCCAAATGACACAAGAAGTGGACTGAAAATCAGTGGCAACAGGTCTTATGGAGGGATGAATCCTCCCCAGAGCCCGGACCTCAACATTATTGAAGCAGTGTGGGATCATCTGACAGAGAACGGAACAAAAGGCAGCCCACATCCAAAGAAGAGCTTTGGGATGTCCTTCAAGAAGCCTGGAGAACTATTCCCGAAGACTCTTTAAAAAGAAATTCCAAGATCTAAGAGGGTTCAGGCTGTGTTGATTAGGGTTAAAAAGGATTAAGGTGGTCATATCAAATATTGACCTTCAAGTTTGTCAGAAAAAACAAAGACGTGTGGTTAAAAACTTTTGTTCAGAACAGTATTTGTTTAATAGACAGTAGCTTCAGTCAAATCTCGCATAGCGTGTGCTGTGCATTATCCAGGGTGCCTAAACTAATGCATCACTATTACATTTACATTCACCTAATTAAAAAGAAGGAGTCAGGCATCATGAGAAATAAATCCAAAACTATCTTTTACAGCAAAAAAAGTGAGTGAACCTAGAAGGTCTTTGGCTATTTTACTGATTTAAAGCCAGATCCCAAAATTCAACCCGCACAATTTGCAGCAAATATGGCTGAGTTTGCACGTAATGTGGCCAAACGTATCACTCTGAATCAGGTTGAAAATAACAACAACAAAACCCCTCCCTCAGTACGCCCGCTTCAAAGCCCAACTGCCCGCTTGCACTTTGTAGACACAGCTCACATTATTAAGAGCAAAACCCTCCGGAAAGCTGCAGAAAGCTGGCCCAGGACAGAGCAGATCAGTTCGATATGGAGGCCTGGCTGCTGTCCAACAGCTGATAAGCATTAAACCGAACCAAGCCCACTCTTACACAGAAACACACCTTCCAAATGTTTGAAATCCTCATCCATTTCATCCACATTACATCCAAGGAACACGGGTGTGTCCAGCTTGAATCTTTTGCAACACCCCAACACACACATCCAGCCCGCCTTCCCAAAATCTCAACTGACCCCAGATCTGCTTTTGGTGCTTTTCCCCTTCTGAGAACCGCTACCTCGAATGAATCCGGGCCAGTTGTGAAATCACTAGATAAGAGCCACATGTACGCAGCTGCATGTCAGCTTGAGGAAGGATTTACTGAGTCTATGTGATGATGGAGAGGGCCATAAAGGAGAAACGGAGCGCCTGTTGATAGATCACCTCACCGCCGGCCGGCTTCCATCTCTGAGAACACAGGCAGACAGCTCCTTCACCTTCACACTTTGCCAAAGGGAAGGAGACATAAGACAGATGTGTATCTCTTTTTCTGACAATCCCAGTGTCGGAAATTTCCCTTTTCTGTCCTTTCACAGTACGGCACAGTGTGTGTTTCTACAGTATGTTTCTGGGTAAAATTACACATTTGGCAGCAACCAAATTCTCCCCTCCGCCTGTCATTATCGCTGTATTTTAGGAGCAGACTGCAGTGATTAGCCCTAGCCTCTGAACCGTGGGCCACCTTATTTAACACACCACTTGATGTAATTGTTATTTAAAGTGGGGATACCAGCCTGCTGTTCAGACTGCAGACTGTAATTCCTTCTCCCCGTCTCACTCGGACAGTCGCTGGTGACACCGTTGGAAAAAACAGAGGACGGAAAAAAACAAAAAGAAGCCAAGATTTGGCCGAGCTCTAACTGCAGCGATTGATCTGAAGCCAAAGAAACTCAACTGAAGAGATGATTTGTTGAATCAAAACATGACAGAGGAGGGATGATGGCCTAAACTGGTTTAATGATGTGCAGGTCAAACTGCATGTGTAGGGTTTGGAAGCTTCTATGACATCTGTGGGCTAAAGCTAAGAGTTGTGTCAACAGTGAATTAGTCTCCCTTTCATTCAAGCAACGTTTTGGTCATCTATTGCATCTGCCATTTCCATTTAGCCTTCTGCTTGCATCAGCATCAACCAGCGGCAATGCTGCTGCAAGCTCGATAGCATTTATGCTACCTGTGTTGTCGGATTTTCCAATAGAGCGAGCTACACAACTAGCTAAGCTACTTGAACTAGATTAGTTGAACAGCTGCAATCAATTGGCTACAAACGGTCAGTTTTAGATAAATAGCTGTACCGTGGCAGCAGGGTTCTCTCCTCTCGTGCACTGAGCACGAGACTCATGCTGTTCACATTTTTTACATGTTGTCATGCCAGCTTTAGCTACTTCTTCGACCCCCACAGCAACTTCTTTCAAAACGACAACAATCTCCAACAATCTTTGGGACAAACATCCCAAGTGCTGCCCCTCAAGATGCCGGACTCCCCCCCCCCTTACTGCAGGAGCAGCATAAACTCTGCTGGCTGCAGCTGGCTGCACATCTGCACATCTGCAGTGTTGTCTTTGTGGTGCGAGAGGCTGTGGTCTCAGCTCAAGTCATGCTCTCTTCCAGCTGTCTCTCTCATGCAACTATAACAAAACCATGGCAAAGACGATGTCTTGTAAATATTTAGATGATTTTGTTAAATAATGCTCTGTTTACAAAAAAATTTGATTTTTAATAAAGCAGAACGGGAAACTCGAAATGCTTTAATAGTGACCGTGGGTTGACTAGTAGACTTACGTTTTTTTCCAGTAACAATTCGGGTGTCATTTCACACATTGGCTACAGAAAAATAACTGTAAAATATACAGTATATGTGAGAACGGAAAGTAGGAAATAGGCAAAAAGAAGGGCACAGAGCAGAATATAAATGCAGTGTGATGACTGCTATCATTTTTGCTAATGTAACAAAATTAAGTTACCTGCGCAGCTAAACCTTTTCAAGCCATTTTAAACATGATTTAAACATAAGCTTTTATATAGGATTGTGCATACATCTGCCACATCACAATGCATGTACACATTCATACAGCAATTGTGACTTTTTTTTCTTTTTCATAGGTCTTGAGATCTGAAAAACCATTATGTCGGAGCTTCCTGAAAAGGAACAAAGGTTTCAGAGATAAAAGCGGCAAAAAGGTCACAAAGGGTGAAAAAGGAGAAAAGAAAATGAAGGGAGAAAATTGAAAATGAAAGATTTAAAAGAAGAAAAAGCTAAAATGGGGATCTAAAACGCATTCGATGAGAGTCTTCGGGTGGAGGGTTGGATAAATATACTCCTCGCCACTGAATGATAGGCATTCTCATCTCTCATCTACCCCCTGGGGAGACAGAGAGCGGAGCAGGGCTGGACCTGCCATCTTAACCCTTCCTCTCAGCTCATTTTACACAACCATCCCTGTCTTCATCTCTCCGAGCGCTCGTCTTTCATTCCTGCTCAGGGCTGCCATCTTGACCCTGCATCTCTAATCTTTTTAATACAACCCTTAACCCTCCGTCTCAGCCTGCCTCTCTCTGCCCTTTCTCTGCTATTAGCAGCTCACCCTCTCCCGTCCTACATGGCGTGTGACCACCATTAGCGCCTTGTGGAAAGAGCATAGTCATCTTGTGTGCCATCATTTTCATCCATAACCATTAGGATCATTGTAAAAAGATACGACCACTTATACAGTGTTCTCAAATAATAGACTGTAGGCACACGGATGGACTGTATAGCAGACGCTGTCATTACTTTTTACGACTTTAAGTTCTTTGGCCCTTAATGTACCTCCTTCCTGTCCTTCAGCAGTTGAAGCCAGTGGAGGAGGGAAGATTAGTGGTGGGAGAGACCATCCGGTTATCAAAACAGCCGCAGGTTTGATTTCCTCCCCAATTACTAGAGCTCTGAGAGGAGTTTTTGAGCTCAATCAATTCTGCTGTTATTTGACCAGGGAGGGGTAGCAACTCAATAAACTGGTATCCTGTTTCATTACAGCCACATCATGACCTAAAATGTTGTTGACCTGTCATGATGCATGATTCCCTTACAGAACTAATAAAGATACAGAGAAAATAATCATTGGTGTTTAAACAGTTGTGTTTGTAAGAAGAGTGTGTAAAAAGGGGAATAAGGAAAAAAGAAATGCTATAACCTGGGGATATATTTCCTCCTTTCCCGTCAGTTACTCAGAGCAAAGACTAAGAATCTGAAGCCACTTCAACAGCTGTGGGAGACCTCGTGCTAAATCTGCAACGCTAACATGCCACTGATGATGCTGATGTTTCTGCAGGTGACATTTTCAGCTTGTTCGTTTGGTATATAACCACGCAAATTAGTTATGAGCCAAGATGTGCTGCACTGACTAAAATTATGCTGTTAGTTCAAATATTATGGGCAAAACAAACCTCTGAAAATTCTGATATACAGTGCATGTTGTTCCCAAAATAATTAAATGAAAGGCTCGGTTTGCCATTTATACACACATCTTACTGCTTTCCATTTAAGATGTGCATAATCCTGACTTACAAATCAACAAATGTATGTGTTCTGGTAAATCATATGGCACCAGTTCAATACAAATGAATACAGTCAGATTATAGGCATTATAGGCAAATACAGGCATTTTACAGAGTTCAATTCATGTCCAATTGAATCCAGTCAGATTGGATTCATCTAGAACCACTTTAATACATCCCAATAAAATCCAATGGATCGCTTCAAATCTTAAATTTGATTTAGTCCAGTCCCTTGTGCTGAGCAAGCTCTGGGCAGTGAGTGATGGCGGAGAGGATGAACTAACTACCTTTTAACAGGAAGAGGCCTCTAGCAGAACCAGGGAAGAGCAGCCATCTACCTTAACCAGCAGGGCTGTGCCAGACGTGTGTTTTCTGTATTTTTCTCAACAACTACTCATTCAACGTACTTCACACTTGTTCAGATGTGTTGTTGGGGATCTGGAGAAGCGCAGCAGTGTTTTTATCTTATCCTTTTGCCATTTTCTCACACGAACATGGGAATTGCCCTGGACTTGTTCTCTAGCTGCTGCTCACACAAGTGCTTCACAGCTGGAAAATTTCTGCTGATGATAAGCTCTCAAGGCATGAAATGCGAAGGCTGGGTGGAGGAGTGTCTGTTTGGAGGTCATAAGAGGCAGGACAAGATTCAAACAGTACACAGTGGAAACTGCTGTGTTTTCTTAACACGAGCCTCCTTGATGACTGTTTTCGAGTTTATATCAACACCACATGCATTTGAATGTGTCTCACAGTGGATAACGTTAATAAATTTGAAATACGAACCTCTCCGGAGCCTCTAGAACTTTTCAGGATAGCGGTGCATGTGTGAAAAGGGTTTTTGACACCTGCAAGTTGCTTGCATGCGAGGTGTTTAATTATATTTTAGCCACAGATGATGTTGCTAATTCTGATTAACGCCAACATGAACGTTTTTGTGCATCCATGTGAACCACAGTTCTGGTCCTTTTTTTTTCCCCACTCACTCTTGGACAGTTCCTGAGGCTGAGGAAGGAAGTGATGCCTTTGTGCAAAGTAAAGCAAAGCGATACCACAAAACTTCAAAGTAAGTGACATCTAATGTGAGCTCAGTGAAGAAGATACAGATTCCTGAAGGTTTGAACAGGAAGAAGAAAGAACAACACGGCAGAGCCCAGAAAAACACTCAAACATGTGGAATTCAGTGGACGTCAGTCATAATTCAGAAGGTCATGACTATCTGATGCTTTTCCAGGTGAGCATACAGATGCAGGCCCATGCCAGAGGCCGGTGTGATGCCTGCCATGTGTGTCTTCTGATATTCTGAGGTTAAGTAACCAAAAATCACAGCTTGAGCTACGAGAACACATCTGTGTGTGGAAGAGTCAGAGGGGCAGAGTTTAAAATCACTCAAAGCAGCATCAGTGCACACACAATGCACTCAGCACTCGCCACTTTAACACACACAGAGAACACTTTGCGTGCTCAACACTCCTCAGATAGTGTTTACCCTCTGAACAACAGCCAATTACGTGCACAGGGAGGCTTTCAGCGGCTCAACCAGAGACGCAAACATTTGGACTTATTTTATGCTACTCCACACAATTCTGTTTGGGTTCAATTAAAGAAAATCAAAGCGACGAACATTACTCACAGCAGAAATAAATACATTGTTAAAACCATTTCTCAGCAGAGACTCAACTGCTAAACATCCTGAACTCTGTCAGTGCTGTCATTGCTCAAATCTACTTTTTTCTCCTGTTTTCACAGCATTTGTTAAGCACTTTGCTGAAAACTGTCACACAAACACAATTGGGAGCATGACCATATTAACCCTCTGAGGGGCCTGGGGTAAAACACAAGCTGTGGGGAGCTACTGCCCCCCGTGCCTCTGCCTCACTGTGGTGAACAGTATGTGGTGAGTGTTCCTTAAAAAATCTCAGTTAATTCGTCTGTCTTTACCAAGTTCTTTAAATAGGAAATTAAAAGAAACTGCAAAAACATCTAATTGTTCTATTCTTTTTTACCCCTTAACAGGACATTCTTCATAAAACAAGACCTGTCAAATGATTCGTTGCTTGACTGACGGTTTTAATGGCCAATTTGTTGCGTAATTGACCACGCGACAGTAATCCTTCATATTTATCCTTACCTACGTATGACACACAGCCAAAAGCGAACAACTCGGTCTTCCCACCAGAGCGTTCGCATTGGGTGTGAAAAACACACGTTGAGATCATCCATGTGGGAAGCCCTGGAGTGGAGATGTCATCTCGCACATTCAACCTGTCCGATCTCAGAGTCAGGTCATCACAGTTGAGAAGAGGTCTCAGTTTAACACCTACAGGTCACAAAGTGCACCTCCTCTCTGTCATTAGGCGCTGGCTGAGCCTAACCCAGGAGGTAACCCGAGCCCTTCCCTGCAGGCGGCTAATCCACCTCAACAAAGCCTTTTTACTGCTCTGACAGCCTGAGCGATCATCATTCAGGTAATGCAAACTGCTCCGACCTGAACGCTGTTCACACAGGTGGCTTTACTGAGCGCCCTGTGTTTGGCTAGGTGTGTGTCTTTGTGAGAGAGCTGAGGTCGAAGGAAACACTTTTGATAAACAGTGTGTCCCGGGCGGGCTTTGTGGTTGCATATATGTGTGTGTGACACGTCCGGATCCAGTGGTATGACGGCATGACTGAGGCTGAAGGAGTATTCGCACAGACCGATTACTCTGACTTTTCTCTGCAGGTAAAGGCTCGACTCCACATAATCCCTCAAAGCTCAGGTCAGGAGTGACGGCTCACACAGGGACAGAAAATCCAGATAAATACCAGCTTATTACTGATACTCGGCGGCTTATCTGTGTAATAAGTCCAAGGTTTAATCAATGATAATTGTTTTTTTATTGGTTGGAAGTCTTCTTACTGTTATATAAGTCAAGGGATGGTGCTAGTTTCCAGTCTAAAGTAAAGATGTACAGTTAAAGTAGACCTGGAACCTTTTATTATACTCGCTTCTTAGAAAAGTTTTCTCTGTCGGCTGCAAGGTCACAAAAGAAAAAATAAACCAAATCAAACTTTCTGATGTTTCGTTCGGCCTTAATCGTGACTGTTGGCACAATGATGATCATTATTTGAGTTGAATTTTTTAGACTTATCAGAACATTTCTTTGGAATCCAGTCGACAGGAAAAGCTTTTGTTTCTAGGAACTCGATGTACATTTTGGACTAAATATGCAAAGTTACAGGGACCAACATCAGCCTCACGAACCTACAAACTGGCAGATATTTGGGGGGTGGAGTATCACAATAAAGCAGGTGTCCTCACCTGGTAAAACTTCCGTTTGAGTCCTGCAGGAAACACACTTGATCTGTTGCTTCTATGTAGCTTATTGTTAGCTTTTATATAGCTTGTTATATCTTCATTTGTAAGTCGCTTTGGATAAAAGCGTCTGATAAATACATAACCATAGATACCGTTTAGAGCAGCTCAAAACTTACTTAATAAATATTTCTTTTTCATTTTCACTTATTTTCCTTTGTGTTTGGCGAGGTGTTCTTTAGGTGTGCTATAAAAAACTTTAGTTATATATTAGAACATTTGACCTTTTGAAATTAGAACAATTGTGTTAGTTCATAATCAGTCACGATTTGTCTTCAGTTGTCTTTCATTACTTATTATTTGGCACACAGGAATGGCTGCTGCATGCAAAGTCTACCAAAAACAAGGCTTTAGCATTAACAACTTAAAACAACTCACAAGTACAGAAAATAATAATTCGACCGTTTAAGGATAAACTGGCGTGATATAAAAAGGAAGTGATCAGGCCGGTCGAGATTTCCATGGAGATGTGGCTCTGCCCGAGGCAAACAAAGTCAGAGAACAGCAAGAATTCCCTTAAAGCTGAAGAGAGCAATGCTACCAAACATGCACGGAGAGAGAAACACACACACACAGTGTCTGCTGCATTCCAGCGTGCCTTCTGGCTCTCGTCCCACCACACTTGTCACCGAACAGCGCAGGGCCCTGCAGTGTGTGCCGGCTGGCCTGAAGAGGCTTTCACGGCCCTCTTAGCATGCAGATGGTGTCAGGTGACAAGACCCGGAGCTGCAGGACGCAGATGGAGGCCAGTGACTGCTGCAGCCTCGGGACTGGAGAGCTTGTTTCCAAAATGAGACAGCAGCCTCGGGGGGGGGGGGAACTACTTCACTCATCTTAGAGCTGAGCAGCAAAGTCTGATTTCTGGTATTTTTCACTAAATTACTGCTCAGGCACTCAAATCTGATGCTAAAAATAGCGATAAAAAGAAATACAAACGTATCGATGTTAAACAACAGAACAGAGAGAGGTACAGGCATTCAGCTGCAGTGCTGCTGGTGTGTCTGTTGGAAGAGTTGGGGTCTTAATTGGAAGGAGCAGCAACTGCTCTTTTCAGCTCAGCAGCAGATGTGAAGCAGGTTTCAGACGGACAGGACACGAGGAGAATGTAAATGGCCTTTCTGACCTTTTTCACCTATCAGACCGGGATCTGTGTCTCTTCTCTTTTTTTTCTTCATGCAAGCTCACTTAAAAAAGGCTCCATTCAGTCTCTCCTCGCAATTTCAGGACATTTTAGCTGTTCAACTTGTTTTCAAAGATCCACAGAACTCTGGTTTTAACTCATAGAGCACGAGTTCAGCTGTAACAGAGCAATCATTGATGATTGTACTAACACAAGCATTGTCTTGCAAAGGATTCTCATGAGATTTGCAAGATAAGAGAAGAGACTCCATCTCGGCAGGGTCCTAGCTGCCCACATCTTTGCAGAGTTGCAAATAAAACTTGTTCTTGTTCTGAGGATGTCTCCATATGTGTTCCTCAGTGATATTATATCCCTTTTCCACTTCTTTTATAGCAGTCAGAAGGGCTGGTTTAGACTGCAGTGTGTTGGACAAGGACACAGATGGTATGTATTACATATTTTCGGGCAAGACTGAGCTGAAAAAACAACCCTTAAGTGGACGCAATTCTTAGGTTAATGAGAAAATTTACAGGCGAGAAGTTGAAGGTACTGGAATAATAACTTTGCTCAAGAGAAGACTACATTTCAGGAGTTGCCCTATCCCAGTGCCAGGCTTGTTTCCTATGTTTTCTGACGCATCGTGGTCATGCCACAGGTTTCAGCCTGTTTTCCTCCGGGTCCAGGAACCGTACTCACCCTTCGAATGGTTTCCACACAGAAGAAGAAGAAGCCGAGGAGGATCAGAGAGCGGACTGAGCGACTCCAAAAGGGAGGCCGAGACCCCACTGAAGGGGTGCAGCTGTGCTCACTTGGCCTCCTATCACTCAGGAGAAGAACATTACTGGAGATGATAGGCAAGGGAGTATACATAATTGACTTTTTGGTGGTTAATGTGCACAAACACCTGTCAGCTCTTGTCAGCTACAATATTTATACAATCTGCAATAAGTACAGAATCTACACAGTTAGATTATGTTGGATATTCACACGGAGCTGCCTCTGCATGTTGTTTTGTCAGGTCTGTATATTGAACAGTGGGACCTGTTTATATTTGATCCCGTTTCGGTATAAACTGCCGTCATAAAGCCCCCGTGGCAACGTCATTACAGCAAATTCCTCCCCATCTAATGTCCCTGGTGGTTAATTGATTCTTGGCGATCATGAAATGCCCCTTTCTCAAGCACTTTGTATGCAGCCATTGATCTAAAATGTGATCAAATTAGATGGAAGATTACAACATAGATGATTAAAATGGGAAAACTAGTACATCTTAATTAGAGTTAATGAATTTCTGACAGATGTTTAATTCTGAAACTCACTCTGGCGCTGTCTCACCCTGTAATTGTCTTCATAAAGAGGAATTTCCCCCAGTTTGGCATAAATATTCACCTCGGTGCTTCCTGTCTTTGCACCGATGATCTGACACCGGAGATGAGAGGACTCCTACTCTCACACACACCTCTAGGCTGCTCTGTTTCTCATTAACACCGTAGAGAAGTTCGTAGATGTATGCACCGAAAGGCGTGCACACTTATCCCAACACATTTGCATGCACTCTCACACTGAGAGCCTGCAAGCTGCAAGTGAGGCTTCATTCAGCAGAATCAGTCACTGTGTGCCTGGCCCAATATTTGACACAATTCTTTGCTTCTGACACACACATCACAGGCGGCTGTGCTCAATCACTCACTAACCAACACTCACAAACACTCGGCGAGCTTTGCCTCTGGGCCTCTCGTCGTGATTGAAACACTCGGTGCCTGAATGAGAGCGTCGGGGGGGCCCGGCGGTCAGCCTCACTGGTCCACAAATGACGTGTCACAGATTCAGCGCCAGCCATGGCCGGTGTGCGCATCTGTGGCCGGGTTAAGTGGGTGGTGCTGACAGTGACCACTGAACAATAGGATGATATTACAGTCGATGAGTTTTTAAATGGCCCCGAGTGGACTTCTCAGCACAGAGTCTTCGTGTTTGTCCGAAGGACGCTGCAGATGGTGGTGACACACGTCCACTCGTGCTTTGCAAAAAAAGACCAAAGTGAGTGAAAGGCACTCATTTAGCACAAGATGTATTGAAAAATATCAGCAACACGGAACAAAAGCTGTGTGGTTTGTGGCGGATTTATGATTTAACATTCGAACAAGCTGTTTTGAACTGGCCATGACTCAGCAGGCTTTATTAATTCCACTACTGTCTCTGTCCCAGTATACAAGCACAGGATGGTAATCGGCTTGCTGGCTGCACAGTGGAGCACGTTATTCAACTCAGTTTTCATAGGACTAACACTATAAGTCTTAATTTCTTTTTAAAGTCATGTTGGTATGACAAGTGTGATGTCACTACTGGTGAAAGAGGAACGAGTGGAGTCAGCGATATAATTTATGAGTTCAGTTAATCATTTCGACTGTTAAAAAAACAACCAAAAAAAGAGACATTTTGCCAAATTCAAGTATGAAAATCAACTTTGATATTTCAGCTTTTTGACTTTAATTTACACTGAAAGGTGGAAAAGGAAGTGCACTTCAAATAAATCAATATTTGCATTACTAATTAACACACACACACACACACACACACACACAAAGAATGCATTAATAATTTGGCTTTGGCCATTAAAGCATCTATTTGTGCTGTTTCCGGCCACCCTGTGGGGCAGGAACTGTGCTGAAACCTTTCATTTAAGCCAAGAACAGCAAACTCTAGATTCCATTCAGGTGGCTGCCATGAAGGCTAAGAATAAGAAAAAAATCGTTATTCTTTTAGTGTGACATCTGTGATAAGTTCAACTATAACTCAAAGTATAAAGAAGGGTAGCTGGTTTGAAGCAGAAAGGTGACGTTGGGGGGGCATACTGGGAAAGAATGATGAGTGGTTGGAAGGGTGAGGCTCTTCACTGAGGCTCTAATCCTGCTCGGCTTAGAAGAAGGTGTCAGTGCAGAGAGGGGACTTGTCAGCACCCAGAGACAATATCCTTTCCCCCTTCATCCCTGGCCTTCCAGTATTCCCAAATTCCTTAGATAAAAAGGCAGGTAGAAAGGAGGAGGAGGAGGAGGAAGCTGAACGGGTAACTTTGGCTCAGGGTAGCGGTGGTGCGTCGGGTAAAGCCCAGCACTGAAGCACTGATAGGCGTATCTCTCCCCCTCATGTGTGCCAGACAAAACCCATTTGTTTCTCATCTGTTCCCCTGATTTGGGCCTGACAGCTCGAGGTGAGCTGTGGAGGACCAGCGACAGAGTGATGGATGAGAAGATACAGTATGGGGGGGGAGGCAAGGACAAAAGCATGCCATGTGGAAAAAAAGGATGTTCTTCAGTGTAAAACATCGACATTTTTATTTTAATTTGCTCCCCTGGACAACGTGTTCTTCTGTCACCAGTGAGGACCGGCTATGGCTTTTCAGTAGATCTTCATCAAAATATGATTTTCATGTCAGATCTTCATCAGGGTGAATGCAACACAGGACTGGTTCAACTTTTTAACTTTGCTTCTATGCAAAAAAAAATCCAACTACCTCAGGATGTAGCATAAAAACTGGTCAGGTTCGGTTAGAATGAAAAAATGCACATAGTGGGGGGGGTTTGCCATCGTATTACCACTGCAAAACAACAGAGAATATACAAAGCTTCAAAGACACTGCTACATTTGAGGAATGTGGTGATAGTTGGAGCTGATTAGTGGAGCTGTAGAGCTTTTAAAGCGGGCCCCACTCAGGACCAACACCTGCCTCGCTGTACAAAGAAGCTCGATTCAATTTTTCCACGACTACAGTTTAAATCGTAGCAGTATCAGCAACATCTATGTTTGCTTTCCCTCGGTGTAAAACAGTTTAAAAGCCTAAATCTGCAGATGAAAGTTCCTCGTCGAGCTGCAGCCCTCAGAGTGGAGATGTGGAGCAGCTGTTACAGAAAGCAGGCTGAATTCTGATCATTTACAGGAGCGGGTGCAGAGAACAAGACTAACAAGGCGGAAAAGAAGTGTGTGGTCCCGCATAGCTTAACTGGCAGAGCATGGCACTGGGTGGTAGTGGGGCTAAAAATGCATGCACGCATGGTACGGCGAGGCACTTTGGATAAAAGGCCCAAATGGTGGTGGAAAACAAAAGAGTAGAAGACACATGCAGGAAACATGTCTGGTGTTTGTAAATGGACTCTCTGCCTGTTATTCCTCTCATCCCATTTTGTGTGAATGTAGGTCTCTTATCCCTCATAATCCCTTCCCCAAACACCGATGAGTAAGTCCTGACACACAGATACACTGCCAGGCTCAGCCTTGCCTGTCAGGGATTTACTACCTAAATAAACACTCGACACACACATGCTTAAAAAATAAATTGAAGCCATAAATTTACAGGGTCATCTGTTACTGGAGCTGGGTAATGTTCGTTGTTTTAATGGCAATACCTGAGAATCTGTGCTGGTAACAAGCTTATGGCTTTTGTGATTCCCTCCGCTAAGGGATGCAAAAGTGCTTCTCTGAGAATCCCTTTTTAAAAGATGAGGGAGATTTCAGAAGAGCTAATAGTACTCTGGATACCTGTATTTCATCGGGATTTTCATTCGATCAACTAATTAAACATTAGCAGGCTTCTCATTTTCCTCTCACCAAGCTGTAAGCTAGAACCCTAATGGAGTTACTTTTGTGTGTCTATTAGGTGGTGCTAAAGGCAATAAAATGATGTGCAGCAATTAAAGGAAAATCCAAAAGTTTAGCTTGTTGTTGAGTTGATTCTAGCGGGCAGGACCTAAGGTGGGAGACATTGCACGTCTTAACCATGCAGTCGCAATCTTTTTCTAACAGTGAAAAATCTTTATATGCATCAGCTCAAACATCGCTGCCATCACAGAGGGAGAAGTTATGCATAAGCATACCTGCATATCAATTTCGGGTCGTGTCGACGAACTCCAAACAGGGAATGTTGTTGAGGCATCACACAGACAGAGACCAGCCAATAACGGGTGAATCATACGCTGCTCATAAGATTTGCATCAGTAGCCACTAAATCTTGCTTTGGAATTGCAAACAGAACTTCTGAATTCAAGACTAAAAGCTTTGGGATTCACATTTGAATCACGTGAAGCGTCTATAGTTTGGCTCTTGAATCTACTTTGTACAAAAGCAGCAGACTGATCTCGATGGAGCTGCTTGTAATCGTGCCCAAATAATTGTAGGATAATCCCTCGTCATACTTCTGTGCATATACTGTCCAGGTTTTGTTCTACATTTGGACCTCCACCATATGGAGCCACTCACTGTTGCTTTGTGAAAAATAAGATATTCAAGTGCATGGCTCGGACCTGATTCGGATTGTGAACCTTCATTAGGCTTCCATGCTGCTGTGTTTCAGCCCTCTAAACCAGCAAAAACTGATACCAGATCTAACTTCTTGATAGTGAAAGCTAAATCAAATTACATTTAATGAGGATTTGGATCTGAATAGTGGAAACTGATACTGAGACAGAATTCCCAGCCATACAAAGAAAGTGTAATAAAATCTAAGAACACGTTCAATTTCAGTCGTTTAATCATGACAGCTTTGGATAACCTAACATTTTTCTATGCCAAAAAGATCTTATCTTATCTTTCAGATAAAATATCTATCGGCAGAAAACAAATAATCACCCCAGTTTCCCTTGAGAGTTTAGCAGGTTGCACCAGAGATGTCGCACAGCCTGACAGAATGTAATAAGCACTGGTCTCAGTGGAGATCTTTTCAGCGGTGCATCAGCTCAATGCTTGTCCAGAGGCCAACATCAATTCTGGGGTGAGGCCCAGTCTAAAACAAAGTTAAAATCTCATCTAAGACAATATAAAGTTTTATGTTCCTCCTAATGTGATACACGGAGCCGGAGAGACGAATGGCGCCCCGGGGGTTTAGGTTTCCCTCACAATCCTACTTCCATCTTTCAGCTCACCCTCTTCTCTCTAATGACCATGCTGCTTGCTGGCACATGCCGATCTATAACCACCCATCTGGCCTGTGTGTGCTGCCTGTGTGGGTTTGTAATGAGCCCATGATGAATCCAAATGTCCGTGCACACGTGTGTCCGTGTTTAATGCTCTTCCAACACACCTGTTCCACGTACAACCAGAGCACTTTGTGCTGTGCTGTTAGCCAGCGCGGCATTGCTAATCCGTAACATCCGGGGTAAGCTGGAGTCTATGGCGCCGCCGTCGTTTGACACAGATGTTTGCTGGGCACCAACCTGTGTCACGCTGCTAAACAAGGCTGACCAATAGCGTTGATCCAAGTCTATCGGCAGCTGTTTTGGGGTGTTTTTTTTTGTATGATTGGTTGAATTCTATATTTTTAACCTCATTTTTTTAAATATTTCAAAGCTGTTCATGCTGCACCAGATATACGGTGTATGCCACCAGTCTGCCAGCAAGTGTTAACTGAAATTTCATGTTCAATATGTGTAATCTACAGCGAAGGTTGCGGTTCTTGCGCTACAGCCCACTCACCATCCGGTGTTGACATCGGGAAGTTGACATGTGACACCGTTACAAGATCTGGAAGGACAGCAGCTTCATCCTGTTTTGCATATTCGCCTCTCTGGATTGTACACTTGGTGTTTTCTGGGCACCTCGGTATGTCTTTAAAGGACACGGATGCTGCGCCTTGCTTGCTCTTTAGGCAGGCAGTGACAGCCTTGTAAGAGCTGCAGTTGTTGAACGATGGCAGAATCCTTACTTTTTTCACTCTCCAAAAGCAAACAGAATTGCTGTTTCTTTTCTTGCTTAAAATGTCATTAAATTGGATTCTTCCCAGGCAAAAACGTAAGGGTTTGGACAAACATAAAAGAATCAGAGTGACGTGGCAAACAGAGGATGGATTACTGCTTGTATTGACAAATAATTGTTCCATCCTGCTCACAATACCATGACGGAGTGTTTCTGCAGCCCAGATATCGACAACATCCACACCACACGCATGGTTTTTACATGTCCTGCATCATAATAACAGCTGCATCATCTGTCCTGTCACTGAAAGACTCCAGATGGAGCTTTCTTATTCTTCCTTTGTTGTGTTTCTTGTGATCTTTGAGTGTACTGAATAACACATAAAAGATCTATTTCCTTTCTGGGGTTATAAATGTTGCTTTCAAGTCTAAAATGAAGTCAGAATAATTAAAGAACATGGTCACGACATTACATTGACTTGAAATTTGAGATGCTAACTTAGCACAAGGGTAGATGAGGTTGTAGCGCTACATTAAAGTCGGTTACTGGGCCGGGAGTTTTAAGTGTCGTAGTTATGGATACGTACACATTTACAGCAGCTCTCAAAGGAACCAAACCACACTCTGTCATCAGTCCATCCCAACACATCCTTCAGCCCTCTCGGCTCTCTAAGAAGAAAAGGCACCAGCAACTTCAGCAGGAAGACAATGAAGCCATAACTCTTCCTCCCTGAAAGCATGGTTATGACAGCAGGTCCATTAGCTAAATGGAGGAAGAGCATGAGCAGCATGTAGGTCTGGCTATATAAATCTGCATCCTTCTCCCTGACCTCGAGCAAGTCACTCCCTGGAGGAGTCAACCTAAGATAATTCCAGACACCCCCTGATGGCGATCCCTAGGGTCAGGTCACTATAAATCTTATGCTGATCAAGACCAAGTGACACCCTGGAACGTCCCTTTTCTCCACCGCAACGGTGTCAGCAGGCACGAGGTATGTCAAGGACTCTGTTGTGACCAAAAACTGCTTCGCTGGGCAGCTGGTGGTCAGGAAGCAACCAAAGTCATGTGTCTTCGCTTTCAGCTTCTCCATTCAGGATATTTATGTGTCTCTCAGTAAGCCTTCAGCAGAGAGAGAGAAAAGAATTAACTGTGGCTGATAGCCATGTTAGCTAACGAGTCACATGTGCAGAGAGGTTGCAGAATGACTTCCCTCCGTGCTTGAAAACAGATGAGAGCTGTGACCGCAAAGTCGCACAGCAGGAAAAAAAAAAAGGACATAAATTAAGGCCTTCTCTGGTTGAGAAGTGTTGGGCGAAAATAACGGTCTTAAATCAAACGCACCAGTGCACTTCACCCGGCTCTGGGAAACCAGACCTCAAAAATCCTCAAATAATGGCATCGAGACTCATACCAGAGACATGAGCTGGAAGTTAGCGGACAACACATTCCACATCAGAGTGATGATCTGATCCGTTTCTTAAGAAGAGGTGTAGATTTACAGAGGGTTCAGAGAGGAAATGGCACCACTAACAGCATGTGCTCTGATGTCTTTAATTCAATTTGGCAGCAATCGTCTTTAAAAGTCTATTAACATAGCAGATGTTCGCTATATGGCTTTGACCTCAAAGTTGCAATTATTCAACAAACACTGATTCAATTTAAATCTTCTCGAACACGATACTCCTGTTCAACCCTTAATGTGCTCAAAGTCATTTATTACAGTATACCTCTAAATAAGTGGCTACAAGTACAAACTGTAATGAGCAGCTGGACCTCAGAGCAACACACCAAAAGGACACAGCGGGGCACGGAAAATCTCCCTGAAAAATGTCAGTCTTCTAATCAATAGTTGAGTACAGTAATGTGCAAAAGTCTCGAGCTATAAAGGCTATTCCTGAAGAGCACTTCCAAAGGTAAACAGAAATAAGGGGTGGCTCAAGAGCTTCGCACAGGACTGTAGTCGAGGGATGGAAGCAGAACACTCAATATCAATTTAAAATCAATCGATCACTTTTGAACAAATTTAGTTATTGGAAATCGATGTGTTTGGCATTCCACACTAAATCAATGCATCCGGACGAGCTCGGGTTCCTCATCCACTGCATTGACTCCAGCACTGGTTATGAGCTGAATTCAGGGCGGATTAAATCAGCCTCAGCATCACCTTTACACAGGGGCAGTGTGGGCAGCGTGTCAGCAGGGCATTGGCCACTCTGGGGCTGCATGATGCCTCCACACCAGATGAGCTGCTGCACTTTGGCTGCACTGAGACAAGCAATCGGTTGGTTGCACTGTCCGTCAACGGCAAATGAATTCCAATGAGACTTACCAACGTCTCTGTAGTGCAGTACGGACCTGCACAGGCCTGCATAAATCAAACGCGAAAACGCATCCGCACTGCAGGCCCTCCTCTCTAAGTGACCGCACGTCAATGATGGAACCGTCCCCCTCCACCCCATCGATGCCCAGCGTTTCATCGATATCTACTGTCTGGACGCGTCGCCACACACCGGCAGGAGTCCTGTCGTTTCAAAGAGTGTCGCTGACCGATGTATTGAACTGTTTTGGAGAATTTTCTCTGATCTGCTTTGTTTGGGTGAGTGTGTGTGTGTTTGTATTGACGATCTCAAGAGCAGAAAGGGAGGATGGGATGTAGGAGGAAGAGACACTGTGATAAGGTCAGGCCCCCTTACATCTCTGTGTGCTGATAAAGCAGGACACACTCACACAGCAATAACAGAGCATCAAAGACTGAGTGTTATCTTCCTGTGGCTTTGTCTCTCAGTGTTTTTTCACTGGAGCAGGACAACACTCTTCGGTGGTGCTTCAACCGGGCAAATCCATCTTTAAGTGTTTACAGAAGATCAAATGCACACTTTATTTTGCTGAAAAGATTTCCTGAAAAACAAGATGGATATCAACTGAAAATGTGGATAACTGATATCGGCACGAAAAAATATATATATAAATCAGATAGCTGCTCCTCCTTTTTATCCCAGAAATGTAGATAATGATTAATATCTACCCCATAAAGACATGTTGTTTCCAGATGAACTCCTCCAGTAAATCTACACCAAGAAATATAAAACTGTTAACACTGAAGCGAGACTCTTTGTCTCCATGGTGAAAACCCAGCAACTAAAACACCAAGAAGGTAAACTAAAAATCCTTGGGCACTCTGACAAAAGCTAAATCCAGACAATAGTCTTATCCCTCATCCAGTACAAAGCCTGCTCAGTTAGCTCTTTCATCTGTGCAAACAGGGCAGGGGGAACAGAAAACATTTGATTAAGTCAAAGTTAATCCTACAATAGTTTGAACTCACCGACTTTTGTTTCAAAAGGACGAGCTGAAGGATTCCTGAGTCTTTTTTTTGCATCATAACGTGGTGTCCCTGGGTGTTGTGCATCCATTTGTGTGCAGCCTCATATCAAGTGCTCACAATTCTCTCTTTTCAAGTCTTTCTTTTGTCCTCATCCTCCCATTTTCCACTGAAACAACTTTTTAAAAGTTGTTGCTTTTAAAAAGCTAAATCAATACGATGATGCAAAAATGATTTCTGAGTGTCAAACTCAGAGGCTGTTTCCCTCTAACTGTGAAGGACAGGAACAAACAATCAGTGAGAAATGCTTTGGAGCACAACTGTTAAGAAAACAGAGCTGTCCCGTAATCACTGATAAGGGCACTGACTTAGTTATTGCAGCTCATAAAAGGAACGGCCCGGCTGAACTTGACTCCCCGTGGCCCCGGCTGGCACACCGGGCAGCAGCGCCACCCGATCCTGGAGCCGTGGGGCCTCGCCACCGTAAATCAAGATGCATCCGAGACGCTGAGCTCGCGGGTGAGACGAAAATGAGAACCACAAGCAGGCAGACAGGAGAGCTGATGTGCCACTCTGATAACACACACACGCATACCGGAGACACACACGTACAGATCTGCATTTCCCTCAGTGTTCCCACTCGGCTCACAATAGAGCTCCACACAACAGACGAACAAGAGGAGATCACAGGGCGACTGACATAGTTGTGTACACACTAATTAGGCACACTAGCGCCACCACAATGGGCTTTTTCATGGCCTGCGTGCACAGATCATACACACTCTCATACACAGACAGGATGGATATCAGGACTGGGATCTCTGCCATGTTTGCTATGATACCCTCTTTGATCTGGGGTGAGAAGTTCTCTGCCCCGATAATAAAAAAAGAAACGAGACAGCAGAGTTTCTGAGAAGGTGGCAGCGCTCGTTGGGAGTGTTTGACAGTGTGAATGGAGGATGCTGTGTTTTGTTCCGGCTCTGTATGAACAGGCGTTTTGTTTGCCAGATGACATTTAGACAATGGCTGCAGGACGGGTGGGGAGGGGGTTGTCCGCGGCGGCCACCATATGAGTGACGTCTGAAGCTTTTGTGGACTTGAATAACGGAGGGCTTCGGCAGGTCAAGACCAGCTGACCTCTGCTGACATCAGGGCACGAAATAACAGGAGGACAGGGGAACCAATAAAGCCTCGACGTTGGTTTTCCACTCACAGCCTTGTGATTTGACATCAGCGCCATGTTGCCATCAATCAGATTTCCTGCTGCTCTTACCCCCACGAGTCTCACTACTGATGTATATCATTTGATTTAAGGTAGCCTTGACCATGATGTACAGACCTGACTGTTTTAGAACCTGAAAGTCTGTATTCTTTTATTGGGAAGATTGTGTAATTATACTGAGCTTTGTCGAAAATTCAGCTGAGACTTTAATTTCATGACTTCTTAACTTACAAATGATGTGTTTTTAAAAGATTTTTTTCTTTACAAGCAACCTCAAAGAGCATCCAAACACATCCAATCAAATTTGCATTTATGCAAACTTCTCAGCTCTATTTTTGAACAATTTTTCTGTTGCTGCAGTCAGAGCACTCTCAGTTTGGAGAATCAGATTTCACGAGTGTGGGTTAAAGCTAACAGTTGGTCAGAACAAATTTTTCTCCATCAAAAACACCTTAATAAGTTGCTGTTTAACTGAATGCTATATTGTGGATTCGTTTGCGACACAATAGACTCACCAAACTGAAAGCCCTCTGAAAACCCAACTTAAAAAAATAAATATCCCTTTAGTTTTTCCCACTTTCATTGAAACACTAACATCTACATGATTTAAATCCCTATGCTAAAAATAAAGCTTTGCCATCATCATGAGAACTGAACTGGTGCTGCAATGCTTGCAATGCTGCAATTTACACATATCTGATTGTAGATTTATACAATCTGTGGCCAAGGGGCAAGAGTTTTGACCACTTGTTTGTAGTCCCAGTAGCATAAGCCTACCATGTTTCAGAGGTTTTGGTTACATGCATGTAAACAGTTCACGCTGAGGGGTAAAGATGCAGAGCAAACCCGCTGAGGTCGTTTTTTAAGTCGATTATCATGTGATGATAATGGAGCTTTTTAAAATGTATTTCTGGGCTTTCAGTTTATCCACAAGACCCAGACGTGTTTGTCATTCCCTCCAGAGGTGTTGCCATTAGACTACACCAGATGGGTTCCCAGAATGTGCCGGGTTATGCTAACAGGCTGCAGGCAGCAGGTTGTGAAAAATACACAGACCTCAACCAGTTCCCCCAAATGTTTTTGTGTATCCATTTGCTCTCTTTTTATCTTACAGATATTAGCTTTTCTGCCATTTTGCCTCATACAGCAGCTTTCTTCTCTCCTAAAACACTTACAGTAGTTGTCAAGTATAGAACAGAATCTCATAAGCTGAAGTGAAACCAAAAGTTTCACCCTGTTAAACAAATTAGGCGCTTCTTTTGCCCACACACGCCTGGTGTGTGCAACACTGAAAATGTGCCTGACTTGACTTACCCAGATCGAGTACTGAAATCTTTGGATTTTACAGATAATATTTCTGGGGAGAAAAGCTTGCTTTGCCAGCGAGCTTTTAACACTGTTCAGGCACTGCAGGATAACACCTCAAAACATCGCCCTTCTACTTAAAACATCACCACAAAATCCAGTGTGAAACTAAAGTGCTTGAACATGCCTTAGATTTGTTCCAGAAGCCAGATGTGACTGAATTATCAAACCTGACAAACGCACAGCGCAACACAGGGAGTAGAAAGTTCTGGGAAAGCCATCATTATCTCAACTCTCAGTGATAAAAATTTGTTTCTCCTGCCACACTTACAAGTGTACCCCTGCACATGGCTAATGATCATAGAGAAATACCACATGAACAAACCCCCACCAGAGCAAACATCATCCTCTCAAACTGAGATTTGAAACTGGTGTGTGCACAGGAGTCTGTCTCCGGCTGTGAGTGTTGAGTGACTTCCTGATGGCTGTTTGCCGCCTTATCTCGGAGCCAGAGGCTGATCACTGCGATAAACACACACCCAGGGTCATTACACACATGTGTGCAAACACGCGGGTCAAATCGGTTTTGTCGTGTCGCGGTTATTCGCCACAGGAGGCCGCTCAGGTGAGACCGCCGCTGATATCAGCAAACCGACTTCACAGTCGGACTCAGGCACGACCCGAGAGGCCCGAGTCGAGTGAGCGAGGCGGCGGAAGACGTGAGATTAGGTTGTGATTCGGTGCACATGGTGGGACCTCAGACTCTCTCTGCTGAGAGTCTCAAAAAGCCTGATGACACATTTGAGATAAGATAAAAATGAAGATAGGGGTGGATTCAATCTGCTCTGCTCTCTGCAGGCGGCGCTCCACCTGTGACCCTCTTCCTCCTTTTCTCAGCCCTGCCATCTGTTTCACTTCTCCGCGTGTCTTTCTGAGTCTAAATCATCCCAAAACCGCAAAAAATATGCGCCATCAGAAACTCACACACCTGATTGGAGGAGATCTATTTAACTCCAAAAGAAAATAGGAAAAAAACAAGGTGCAGAGCTATGAATGCAAATGATTTGCAAGGAGCGTAACCAGTTTCCTTACATTCTTATTCCTTCCTTCCCGTATGGAACAAAGCTAAACCGAGTCCATCATGAGTACAGGAAGATCATCAATGTGCCTCAGCGTTATCTTCCTGATTTAAACACCTCATCAAGCCGGCCTTACACCTCCACCAGAAATAGCCACTTTCCATAGATGGTACATAAAATAAACAGTTGTCTCTGTCTGCCCGGGCTTCTGCCCTGAGAGATTTCTGGCCCATCAGCTGTTCCAGAGCTGTGGTTAAAGGGAATCACATGTTTGGCCTGACATGAGAAAACTCTGTCAGATGAGGAGAGGGGAAAGACATGGAGAAAATAAGTGTGCGAGAAAAAGACTGACTGGTTTTACTGGTTGCCTTCCAGCCTGACTCCGACTCCGACTCCGACCAGCTAGGAGGGCTAAGCAGAAACACATTTTTATGGGAGCCTTTACTGAGTGTAAAATATTGGGTGTTGATAAGGAGCTGTGCGACTGCAAACCCAAGAGAGGAACAGAAAGGAGAAGAGGTTTTATTTTGGGGTTAGTTTTCCCATCAATTTCATCTCAGAGTCTCTAAATGGTCCATTAAGGCGAAGCGAGCAGAACAGCGACTGAGGGCAACCTGACATCCATCACCTCTGTTGCTTCACAGCCCGGCAACACACACTGAATGAAAGCCTCTAAAAGAACGGTGCGGAGGTTGTGTGTGTTGGTGTGCGCACAAGCAAAAGCGCGCTCTTTTGTCTACAATCCTATCAATGTCACAAAGGTTACGCTCCTTCAAGATAAGCCGCCGAGATCGCCGTGGGCTTCGGACATTTTCTCTCCCCTCCTCTCTTTTTGTGATTAGGTGTCAGCAGAATTTCCTTGGTGTGCAGACGACTGCTTTCATGTCGGGGGTTTCTCATGGTCTTACGGCCTCTCAAGCCGCCCATTCAAACATCATGCAAAGGGCTTCCAAAGCAAGGTACACAATGTCTGTTTGTAGTCTGGTCACACAAGCAAGAATCCATATTTATCTGAACACAACGGCATTCACTCCTGCACTTCCTGATGTCGTCTGGCAGCGTGGAACGGTCTTTTCTTTTTAGGTAACATTAACTTCGGAGCATAACGGGGTGGAAAAGGTCAAAAGAGCAAAAGGAGTTTTTCACATAAACAGTCACGACTTGCAAACAGCTTAAAGGCTGCAGGAAAAAAAAAGATAAAATCTGGATCATACCCTTAAGACCTCAAGATCTTCTGATTAAAAACATTATATCAACATATTTTTGCGGTGAGGAATGCAGCAGGAAAACCTTGAGTAGGCGCAGATGTGGCAGCACTGGCACCGGAAAGCTGTTTGGCAGGAGGACAGAAGCTCTGGAAATGGGATTTGTTCCTCAGCGACCCCTTAGGTAGACTGCGGTTTGGTTGGTATTTGCTCTTTTACATAAACTTGTCATTTATGCTATCAAATATCCAGAAAAGGCCACTGGTACAGTGGGGGCTTTTTTTAAAAATCCAGGTTCAGGTTCTTCTGTCTCCACAAAAACCACATGCACTGGTTCAGGAGATTTGATCTCCCGCTGTATGTCAGTCTGTTATGATGCTAACAGCCAATATCACATCATATCATAGCATCAGTCTGGATTTTTGCTAAGTGGTTTACTGCTGAAAATATCTCAGTTATTGTATCGGATATCTAAAACCGCTAATTGAGCAAAAATCAGTCTTGAGTATTGGGAATTGTTTACTCAGCTGCTGTTATTTCATTAATATGATTTGAGTTCTATTATCACATGAGGGCCGGTTTAGGTTTGTTAGTTAGTTACGTGGATCTTTGTGCTAATTCAGAGGGGAAATACAAAGATGTCCACTGTCATCGTGAAAAAGTAGAAAACTAGAAAAAGAAACATTCAATCTTAACTCAGTTTTTTTTTAAATTGCCACAGACGATCTCCCAGAACGAAAAATGTCAGAAAAAAAAAATTCCTCAACATTTTTTAAATTTAATTGGGCCCACATTGACTCTGTGTGGGACTGTCCTCTTAGTCCCGCTTCAGCTGGATTTTTTTGCCATTCCATCAGCTCACAGCTCAACATGCTACTAATTTGCCGCGAGCCAAATTGCTCATTAATTGGTCTGGTTCGCGAAGTAATAGGTCAACCGGAAAAATCCTGAAACTGAAAACTAATTTGGGGCATATTGCCTTTTTTACAGTGGAGTCAGACATATTTGGATCAATAAATCGATTCTCCTCCAATGCTTTATCAACTGGGACAAGGGCAGTAGGCTAATTACTCGTGGCTCAGCTTAACTGTACTTTTCAGTGCAAACACATCCGTTCACAACTGTAACTGCATTTTTGGAGCTTTTTTCAAAACTGAGAGGAACAAACTATATAAAAATATTTTTTTTATTGTACAAAAAATACAGCGTCGGTAACTCTAACCAGGAATTTCTATTTATATATGTCAGTTTTTTATCCGTCATGCTATAGTTGGTGTTTCATGATGCAGGAAATCCTCATATTACTCATCTAATTTAATTTGTCTTGAAAAAAAATGGCAAGACTGAATACATTTCCTCTATAACTTCCCTTAAAAATCCTGCCTAGGCGCCTTTTTAAGAGTTGTGAACTGTATTTGTGTGTGAACTTTACTTTCTGGTTAGTTCTAAACCTTCTCACCAGTATCTATGGCAACGCCAGAGCAGACCATTATGGTTTTTTAATGCAGTTCTGTTGTGGGTATGAACACAGCCAATCCCATAGCGTTCGCTGCATTCTGGCCGAGGCTTTGAATGTAAATGCGAATGTGATTTACCATGGGAACTCCGCCGCATTCCTCTTGTTTTGTACAACTGTGAAAAGAACCGGACCCGAGCCAGCTGAGGGGAACAGAGGGGCCTAACAGCCAAGAATCGGCAGCACTGAAGCTAAATTGAGAACGGCATGTAAATCTTGGCTTTTTTAGAGGCTAACATGCAATCACTTACACACGAGTGAATACACACATGTGCTGCAGCTCCACAGTCAGTGTTTGTAGCTGAAATTTTGATGGTTCCCCCCTTTAATTCGTTTACAAGGGAGCCCAAACTGGAGACTCAAAAGCTCCTGGGTTAACCCAAAAGAAATCCAACTAATTTACACATGAGGACAGTGGAGAAACACTGAGAGGTGTCCCGTAACCGAACACTGGCCTGCCAGCCAAGTCAGTGTGTGTGCGAGCATGTGTGAAAGGGGGAGAAAGAGGGATATGGTGGTAGACAGCAGGAGCAGTGCAAGTGACAAACCATACAGCCATCAAGGTCAACACACACCTTAGAAAGAAATGTCAGAGGAGAATGTGGAGTAAGCAGGAACGTGGGAGTAGTGCACGACGGGGAGAAGGACTAACTGTGGCGTATAGACTTCACCTGTCGTGAAGGACACAGCAGAGAGCAGCTCATCTCACGGCTGGAGGAGTGTGGAGCAGTCAAGGAGGTAGTCGTTTGCTACAAGCTAACTCTACTTTCGACCAAGGCTGTGTAGTTACTCAGCAATTAATGCCAAAGAGATGAGCAGCAAAGTTGGAAACGGATTAGTCTGAACACATTAGTCTCTTTGTAATTATGAGGACGGGTAATGGGTATAAGAAAAGAGATGAACGACCACTACCAGGCAGTCAGATTTAGAGCAAAATGCAAATGTAGTAATGAAGGTACAGTGGCAGGGATGCTGCAAAAATAAAATGGAAACCGCTGTGGTTTGGACTGCACCTCAATGGCACTCTTACCTGGTACTTTGGGACACAGTGGACACCCATTAAGCTTTATTTAGTGCAATAACACACTCCGAAGAATAGAACACGGAGAGCTAGCCGTGAAAGTGTGTCACCTGAAAGCAGAGTGCATTAAACCTCCTGGGCTCTCACAAAGAGAAGCACAAACCGGGGGGTTTGCGTGTCATGCTTCCAATCCGTGTTACCTTAAAAAAAACGGTTAATTGTAACGATCTGCCTGTGCAGCCTGCTTCTGTTTTGTTAAAGTAGGAAAAAAAAGCGTCACCTGTGATTCACATAGAAAATTAAAGAAAAAATAGTTTGAACTGGGCCTAACAGTTGCTTTCAATCTGTCAAAGCCACAGTGGAAGCCTCTCTGTTCCTCTGACCGAGAGTCTGTTATTACTGCTTCCAGCCTCAGTGATGAAGCCATTTCGAGACTTTGAAATGGCCTAAGTGGCCTTAGCATCCCAACCAGTAAAGTTAGCCGAAAGCTCCAAAGGGGACTGATCCACCCACAAAATCCTTGTTTCTCAGTGGAGGAAAGTCAAACACAGGTGTAAAATAAGTAATCTAATCCTTTTATAGCCTCATGAATTGACTCATTATGCTGGGAAGACGTTCCTACTCTAAAGTAGGAGTTCAAAGAGGCACATAAACATCCCAAGATGATTAAGAGGACAAAAAAGTCAAGTAACCAGCAAAATTCTTCCTTTACACATTCTTTGCAACCATCTGTCCTGAATTTATGATTAGTTTCCCCCCTTCAGGACCTCTAAATGTTATTTGAATAGACTTTATTGAACTTGATGAGGTGACACAAGACAGAAAAAATGGGAACCACTAATCATATAGTTACACTAATAAAGAAATCCAATAAAAGCTATATTCCAATTTGGGCTTATTTTGCTAAAACCCTGTTGATAGTAAGGGCCTCATGACTTTCTTCCACTCAGAGGAAAAAACTGAGAATTAGCTTGGGCACTCTTGGGTATTATTAAAATGTTTAATAGTTTTACACACTCCTCATCAAGAAATGTGTATGTTTGGTTCACAGGATCAGCAGAGGGATATGTTGGAATTTGAAGAATGAAGCGCTGACCAAACAGCAACAGTAAAACTGCTGCTTCTTGTTTATTTCCTTCTGTGGGTTTTCCCTTCACTCTCTGTCAGTGCATGGAAACTTCAGGCGAAGGCCAAACACCCGCAGGGAGTGACCCTGTGCTTCGACACTGCTGCCGAACACATGATGCGGCCTCTTTTTGCCTCCTACTTCATCCTCACCACACACGCAAATATGCTTCCCGATACACCAAGACACAAAATAGACCAAATAAACATGCCGCGCTGGTGAAGAACTGTGAATAAATTGTTGAGATGTAGAATAAAAATCGCACGGACACTTAAACCAAGCCGGCTGAAGCACGGCTGGCCATGCACCCGCACACACACACACTCACGTCTGCAGCGGAGCGAGGTGTCAGAGCCCGTTAGAGGCCTTTGGCTGGACGCAGCTCCAGAACAAGCTGGACAAAAGCGTTGCCTGTCTCCCCTCATTAAGTGATTTAAGATCCCGTGTTCCCCCTACTCCTTTCATCGCTGTCCAAAGTGAACACACTTAAAAAGCCCAACAAGAATGCCAGGGCCTGCTGACATGAATGGGGTGAAGAGAGGCAAGAAAGCCAAGTTCATGGCGGAGGACCAGGGCCTAAAGCTGAGCTACGCTAGCCATGCCTATTAGCCTGGGGGCAGATGGAAGGGGGACATCTAGCTTGAATAAACCAAGGTACGATTACCGGGTGGGAACGGCAGCCACTTAATCCATTAAAAGTTTTTCCTCCACAGAAGAAGCTACGTTTTTCCCATGAAGGTTTAATTTAACAGAAATGTGCCTTTTTTCTTTCACATTCCTGGCTAACAAGGCAGGGCTATCCGAGGGAGGTGGAAAGAAGGAAGAACTGGAGGGAACATCAGTGCTCAGTCCAAAATCAACCTCATGAGAGCTCCGCTTTGGTTGAGTTATGTCATAATTATGAATGATTAAAGCTGACTATCGTATATCACTCCCGGATTTGTTATGAGAACGCCACTGCTGCCTCTGATCCAGGTTGGATCTGGAATTATCTGGATGTATTAAAGGTTTCAGCAGCTGCAGCAGATACATGTCCGTCTTTCCAGCCAATTTAGATATACTCTTAAACCCTAAATGTCTGCTTTTGTTGAAACTGGTGAAAACATATATCAGACAACAGCTTCTGCAAAAATAAAGCATTTTGCAGCTGATCTTCTCCTTGCTGTTTCAGTATATGATGGAGCCCTGAAAGGTGAGAAAATGTAAAGTTTTAAAAAGTGTAAAAAGCAGCTGGCAGGATATCACAAAACGGGCCAAACACCAACCGGTTTACGTTTGTAGAAACCACAGATACGTGTAATTTCAACATTTCCCAGCCAAACTCGTTACAGAGTGGCACAAGCAAGGTTCTGAAATGATTTGTTTCACACCGAACCGGGATCTTTCCCTAGTCCTAAACAGGTGGAGTTGTTCTGTAAACCCATCAAAACAAAGACCCATCAAAAAAATAAGACCTGAGGAGAAGGATCTGATGTTTTCATCATCCCTCCAAGCTCAAAATCTACGTATTTTAAAGTTGAATTGGGTCACATCGATGATGAAAAAGACCTGAAAGTATTGGTTTATCATCTGAAAATGTCAAGAATTTTCAAGACTTGATGAATTTTACTAAACAATATGTTGAAAAGTTGCAAATTCTTCAAACGACACAGTAAAAGAAAGTTGGGAAATCAATAAAACCTCTTTTTACCTAAAATAAAAATAGTTGGTCAGTAAGAAATTTCTTAAATTATAATTATTTTTTTTAAAATTAGTGTTAGCTCTACAAGACAAGCTCTGACGGAACTTTTTCTATAATGAGTTTGCCAGTTGAATGAAAATACCGAGCGAGTTTATCGAGGCTAAAACACAACGTATCACAGCAGAATGTCGACCCAAAATAAAGGAAAATTACAATTGTTTGTAGCAAATTTTACAGATTTTTCTGGAAGCTTTTTTTCTTGTTTTAAATAAAAAAAATAAACAAAAATAAAGCAAAATCTGAAGAAACAGAAGCATTTAGAATAATGACACTTTAATAATAGCTTTAATTAACACCTGAATGGTAGAAAAGTGTTTCTTATTGGTCTACCCTCAGAGATGTGACCAGAGAGCTGCTAACTACGCAGATATCACCATAACAACGACTTCCTCTCGTCTGAGAGAACGCGGCGTTACATCAGAACGAAGAAATGTCAATTAAAAAGAGTTAGTGAGTTAGTGTGGTTTGAAGTGGACGGCACACAGAAAATGCACTATTTGGATTTGGAGAAAAGATGGTTTGAGCAGCCAAAGTCCAATTAGTGTGGTATATGATGTGGGATCCAAACATTTGTTTGCAAGATGCCTTTTTTTCTGCAGCTCTCTGCCTCAGGAATGAGGGACCCTGGTCTGATCCCATGGCGGCTCTTCAACAGAGTAGGTGTGGCTACACCACACAAACCTCTGGGCCTTTTGACATTACACTGCGTAACCATGAGGTCAGAGGAAGGCTCTTTCTTTCTTGACACAAAGGAGTGATTTTTCACTCGCCCCGTGAGAACAGCAGCAAATAATGAACTCTCGGGCCCCTGGTATCACGTTCGGTTTCACACGCGTCAACTCCATTCTGGAGCGGAACAAAAGGGCAGAAGGAGAAACATTTGTGGGGAGGGAACAGTGTGCCCAGGACATGCCATGCAGGGTGAATTTGATGCATTTTAATGGCAATGATATAATTGGGAGGATATTGTTTCTTCAGATTTATATGAAAATCCTCCTCATAGCAGAACCTTTGCAGGCTCTACAACTTATGGCAGCATTGTGCTGTAAAATGAACATAATCAGAGTTGCACTAATGTCCAGCATTTGTCAAAAATGGTGCTTTGAGCAAATTTCTGGGTCCTAACTGTGACTTGATACTACACCAGATGGAGGAGCTTCTGCCAGGCACAGAATGAGAATTTCATTTAGTTAATTATCAAAGGGAGAAAGCTCATCACTGACGGTCACCAAAATATAGTAAGGCTGCAATCATCCTGCTTTTCATCTCTAATCATATAGTTCATTTCTACAAATGCAAATATTATAGCTCCCGCTTCATTATTATGCCATTAACCATGAAGTCAACTGAAAACCCTGACTTCTTCCTAATATGCTTCATGTGGTGGGAATCTGCATTTGAACATAATTTAAAGTAAACAACAACATTCAAAATTAAAAGTCTGAAAATAATGAGTTCGTAAAAAGTGCTAAAAAATGTAAACAAAGCAACTTGCAGACATAAACATTGAAAGCAAAGATGGCACAGTTATACCTAACCACAACATGCTAGCACTATTAGCAACATACTAGCATGTTGGCTTTAATGTTAGGCTAATGTAGTACATCCCAAAAACATTTAAAGGATGCCAATAATCCCACAACAGTAAGTGTTTATCAGCTGTTTCTTTGGTTTTGAATAAAAAATAGTCTTTAGGGCTGTCAGTAACAGTTCGAATAGAAAATTACAGCCTGTAAGTGCATCCAGTCGTAGGCTTACGCCACACAGCTAGAGGTAGTCTGCGTTGTGATCATTCTGAACTACTGCACGCTAAGCTAATATAACCACTCACTAAAATAAGCTAATGTTACGTTTGCTGCTTTGTTAAGAAAATAACGGGAACAGAAGACAAAAGCCATCCTAAGAGGACAAACACATCAACAAATAACTGCGAAGTAGTGTTTGAAAGTATTTAGGATTCAGCTGCTAGCTTGCTACCCGATAAGGCTGCAGATGCACCACATAAGAGAGTCAACATCACCTGACTGCCTGCCATTCAGCGCAGTCAGCTACAGCAGGCCTGTTTGGTTATGCTTTTATGCTTTTTACATATTCGAATACACTTGAAGAATGGCTTGTTTATTCTAAATTTTTTGTTGTGACAGCCCTGCTGCTCTTTTCTTTCTTGCACCGTCTTGTTACTTTCACTGTCCGGGTGTCTGAGTCAGAAAATAAAGTAAAGATTCCTCACCGCCTAAAATCGTGCAGTTACTAAAGCATCTGCATGTGAGGGCCAACACTAAGTAAAGCAAAACCAAATCTATTCAGTGTGGCCAAAATATATTGAGCTCAAGACCTCATTGGGACTAAAAACCTTTAGTAACCCTAAAGACTTTAGTAATAAAACACTACATGCAAAACAGCAACAGCACCCAGCCACCCTTCTCTGTGTCATCTGCTCTGCTAAACTATAAAGCATTTAGAAAAAGGCCAGACGGATTAGACTGCAGTGACTCTGACATGAAAAGCTGTACTTAATTCAAAAGCTCTCATGGCTGATTAATCACAAATTATGATCAAACAGCTGACTTACAGGCTAAACATATGACACCCTGCTCACAACTCTGCATCTGTGTGTGTTTGCCTCCGTGTGCAGACATGCGTGGCGTGTGTGTTAAAGTATGTGATTAGTGAGTGCGACCGCACCGTCTCCCCAAAGTCTGCAGACAGCAGATTAAACATGTGTCTGAACCCACGGAGCACGACACCAAATTAAAGTCACCGATTAACCGATTCCATCAGGCCGGCATCTGAAACTTTCCTGTGCAGGATCACCTCAGCAGATCTGGTTCAGACTCCGTAAGACTTGAAAGATTTGTGCTGTGCGAAGGCGGACAGAACTCACATTTATGAACACAATAACCTAATGTCCACCGAGTCCGTGCAGCACACATGGAGGAAGTGACTTCAGCTCAATTCTGGCTGAGAGATGGGGATCAGCTGAGCAGTCAGGGGTAAAGGTGAGTCTCTTAAGCGGGTGGAACAAAGCTCTGAGGTCTGAGAGGGTTTAATCACCCTTCTCGTATCTGATAGCAGAGCGGCAGCAGCTGGATCACAAACATCTGGACGCCGGGGGTGAGCAGAGCTGTGTGGAGAGGCAGCCTGCAGCCCGTTTCTAACTTTCTAAGCTTGAACACCTAAATTTAGCTCCAGTTTGGAAAAGTTTTTTAATTTGGGAAAAAGACATTTTCGAATGTTCCACCTCAGTTTGAGAAAATTCTGCTTCTGCACAAATAAATTCTGGCAACAAAACAGTTACTTTAAGGACTGTGATTAACATAGTTTGGCTCTACATTTTATAATAAAAATCAGAACCATAACCGCTTCTGCTTTGACGATTTTTTACCCTCAGTTTTGGTTTTGCTGCAGAAAACAATGATACAAAAACACTTTGGGCTTCATTAATTTCTTTAATTTTCCAAAAATATAGAATGAGAACATTATACATCTATTTTTAATTTTTTTTTAGCATCATTAGTGAAGATAAACTGAGATCGTACGGTGAAATAAATGAATCCTCAATTAAATTTCTGGAATTTAACAAATTTTGGAAAGCACGAAATGTCGGAAAAAATTCTGTTAAATTATGAGTGAAAAATTCTTTTGGACACTCCACAAAATTTTTGTCAAATTAATTTTAATTTTTTAATAAAACATTTGGAGTCTAACAAAAAATTGAATAAAAATTATTGGAAAAAAAAAACAACTTTATTGTGGCTCTATATTTAAGTTCGGGTCTATTGCAAAAACTTCGATTAGCAACATTTTTTATTCTGTAACAGGACTGATAGCGATAAGAAATGCCCATCGTTAAACGTGTTTACGTGGACAAAAGCATGGAGCATTTATTGCAGGGATCACAGCTCAGATGTGAATGTTTTTTTAGAAAGATTCAGACTTTCTATTGCAGAGAAATACTCGTTTTACTGCAATATAAATAAATCAATATCATTTCAGCTAATTCTAACAGGGATTTAAGATGATTTTATAGATCAAACTAGAAAAAGAAAGGAAAAATTTTTTTAAAAATGACGTTGCAGTAAAGAGAGAAAACACTAACTCAGCTTCCTGTCACTTCCCAACATTCATGCTGGCATGGCTGCTGCAGCTGGGTGTATGTTTCGCTGTCACAGTGGTGACCACACTGGTAGTTGTTGCCATTTCAGTTTACATTACCCAGAAAGCAGCAGGCTGCTGCAGTATGAATTCATCATGCTGCATTATGAGCTTTTCCTCCTTCAGGCAACAATAATTCTGGGTTATTTCTACCCTGGTGTTTCTGGCACAGTTTTGGTTATCTGTGCTCAACCGGCCAATGAATCGACAGCTGACACAGCTGCGCCACGCCTCATTGGCCGCCGAGCTACGAGTTAATTCTGATTGGTGTCTTCATGAAATGACACTCCTCTGTTTTTTCAAGGGAGGGGGGTACACTTGGCTCAAATTAGCATATTTGTTTTGGCTGTAGTTTGGAAGGACTGGAGCCTAATTTTTGGACCACTTTCCAGAACAATAAAGATGTGATATAGACAGATGAAACCCTAATGGAAAAAGGAAGGTCTCCAATGGGGCTGTTGCTGCCAAAGTTGCTCTTATTCAACAATTTCAACAATTCTGAAGCAAATTTAGTTCTGACACAGACAGTAAATCTCTTTGCTGTGGTTTGAAATAATCAGAAAAAAAGGATTTCAGGCCAGAAGTGTGTCAAAGAGCAGTGCTGCACCACAACACCACATCTCCCACTACACCGCCGGGTTGCTGGGCAAAATTTAGAACGGGCCTGCCTCCGCACAGGAGTGGCCTGGTGGATGGTAAATGTGTGTGACGTCTTAGCGGGCGTGTTTCTCTAACCCCCCTGTGTATCGCGTGTCTGGACCTCAGCAGCACTACTTCTGGAGAGACCACGTGACCCAAAGGAGCAGTCACAGGACTTCGACATCCACACAAGATGGTCCATTTTTCTATCTTCTCCTTCCATCGGTTCATCCCCTTTAATGCAGATTACGCTCAGAAAGGCTCAAAGAAAGGAAAACTGAGGGAAAGTGACAGAAGAAACCAGAAACATGGCAGCTTTACAGCAAGGCTCAACACTGCAAATGCTAGCTCCACTTAAAAAGATGTCAAAAGATTTATTTTTCCCTTAAATTTGGCTGAATAACCTCAGAACTAAATATATTATTTCCGTTCACATTTAAGATTGCACACATGCTAATTTTTTTAAATTAAATTATTCTAAGAGATTTTTTGAAAAACCAATAGCTTACCTTTTCTATCTTTTAAATGTTTTTTATTTAATGTAAAATATATACATATATATACACTCTAAAGGAGTTATACGATACCACAAAACTACATTTTCCTTTCAAATTAATATTATTAATTTGCCACGCATACAAACCTGGTCAAATATTTCAATACTTTTATTTCAACTCTATTTTTCTAAATGATAGAAGCTATATATGAAGTGTTGTCAAATACAGCAAAATTAAGCTGTAAATTTTACAATAATTCTGACTATTTTCTTTCTTTTTTTTCATTTACGATCCTAAAAATGTCTTTCAGATATTTAGTGTAAAGGCACCATAACGAGAAACGGTCTGATTAATGATAAAAATGTATATTTTAGGCAAATTTACTTTGCATCATTAATTCAGCTACATGCAATAAAGTGAAATAATGGTCACTTGCATTTATTTCCCTGTGACGGGGCTTTTAAGCTGCACCGTCAGGTGAAAAAAATAAAAAATACACTCCATTAGAACGATATTCATACGAGATATTAAAAGAAAGTGATTAGTGAACTTTTGGTGACCAGGCTTTTGCTACTTACAAAAGTCCACTAAAACTTAATAGTCACCTCCATCCAGAGACAGAAATATGAGCACCGAGCCATAAAAGTTCCTGATGGAAACCCAAGCAGCCGGCACACTCAGGGAAACAAATAAAACATCTTTATGAGTGGGATTTTATGATGTTAATAGGCACACTCCCGGTCCAGCAGCCCCTAAGTGCCCCGCTCGGACAGGTCTGTGCTCCGCGCTACCGTCTGCAGAGCCGCACACACACAAAACTCTGCACTACTTATTGTTTTCATTACGCTGGCTGGTGCAGAATTAAAAAGAAACACTTTCTCTGCCTGTGAAATTGCAATAAATTCCCATTAGCCGTGACCAGCTTCGCACATTAGGACACAAAATTTGAAACTAATTGATACACAATCAACACAGGATGCAGGAGTCATGTGGTTTCTGTAAGAGGTGATAGAGTGAGGAGAAAATTAAACACTCTTTATAGTTTTTTGTTTTTTTTAAGCAAATCTTTGTCTGATTACACTGAAGTAATCTCCAGATTTTCCACTTCAGTTCATTCCTTAAACCATATTTTGCTTTAACAGAGAAAATTGTTGTTTCACCAGCTTTCTTTTGCAGAAAATTCCCTAATAAATAGAGCTTTTACTGATAATTAGCTTCATTACACTGTATGACTTTCGCTTACTTGCGTATTTTCAGTCCTGTTTTTGGTTCCAATCATAAAATTAAAGTAAAGTTGTTGCAAATGTGAAATAAAGCTTTAATAATCAAACCGTGTTACTTTTATGCATTTAACCTTTATTTTAGCTTAGTAAGCTCAAATTATTTGGGGGAAAAAAGTAACAAAATTGTGTTTTTGCAGAGAATTTGTTCCTTTTTTTGTGTGTGTTGTTGAACCAAGACAGCACAAAGGCGGGAGCCGAGACCTTTGTTTTTTATTTCTTCCCCCTGAGTTCTTCAGTTTCTTTGAAGCCGGCCAGGCAGGTTATCTGTGACCTTGTCCCCTTTTGTTACACAGACAATGCAAGCTTGTTGGGCCATTAGTTTCTCTTTGTAGGTGCTCATTTAGGTGTGATGTCCACCCTATTCGAGCCGATTCCACAAAAGGCGACATAAAGCATGTGATACAAGAGCGAAGGAAGCCTTCAGAGGGCACAAACACATCAAAGTGATTCACATCACTCCTCTCCGCTCATCGCTAAAATCCTAATGATCTCATTTCTAAATGAGATTTACCTTAATGATTTAATACCAGAAATAGGAAGGCGACAGCAGCTGGAAAAGGCAGCATCAACAACCTCTGGTCTGATTCACGAGAACGTAGTACTCTGCTCAGGCTGAGGCTTTTCATTGGCAGAGCACAGCAGAGCTGCCATTGGCTGAGGCGGTGACGACTCAGCGCTGGGACCTGTTACGCCAGATGCCCTCCTCTCGTCCCCTGCAATGTTTGCAGCACAACGCACGCGATCCCTCGCTCCGCTTGGCTGCACCCTCTCATCGCATTACTTCTGCTATTCTAACTCCTCCATCAATTATGCACTAGAATAACTCAGGGCCCTGATGGAGGCAAGACATAAAAGGGGATCATCAGTGTGAGCAGCGTCTGCCCGCAGGTTCCCATCGTGCTGCTGCGGCGACCGCGGACATGACGCACCGATGTACCGGCTCATATGGGGCATCAGCAGTGGCACACGCCAACGGATCGGTGCGGAGAGCACGCACAGCATGGCTGACCGTGGGTGTGTTAGTAGGTCAATCAGAAAAGAAAAAAGGGGGATTCAACACAATCGTGAAGCTTTATTTTAGGCACATGTATCCCAGAAAATTCAACTTTAAGCAAAACGTCCTTCAGTTATTTAACTTGTCACATGGTAACTGGCCTTTGACTTTATTTTATTTTGGTAGAAGAATCAAATCTGACGCGTAAACTGTGCGGTTTTCACATCAAATTCAAGAGAAAAAACACAAGTCGATGCCTTTGATTTTATTAGGATTCGTCTTGACCAGATTTCATTGATTACACGATGCGTCTTGGACTAGTTTGAAGGTCAGAAAGAGGTTTGCTGTGGCCTGATTTCAGGAAATCTTACGGAGGAGCTGTGCCTTTGTCCCTTGCTGAGCTTTTGTTTCAGGCCTTTCTTTTCTTTTTCTTCTGGCAGTGCGTCTCCTTGATTGCACCCAAATTCAGCGCTAATCAGCCACGCCAGCAAAGTGTCGCCAAATACCAACACGGTTTACAAACACTTTTCTAAATTCTTTAAGTGGTTTTTAAAAGCAGCACAATCTTTATGTTTCCTTTGTCAGATAGAATCCTAAAACTCTGAAATTCCTTCCAACAAGCAGGAAAAAAAAGAGAGAAAAACGAGATTAAACTCATTTTAAGCCAAAGTCAACAAGAATCTAGAAACAAAAACTATTTGATATACGAGGAGGAAAGTAAAATTAATCAGAAATACAAGAATAACATGTAGAAATAACTTTTTAGGAAACTCTGACTTTAAGGAGTAAATTACACACAGAGAAGGCTTCACAGGAGGAGTTTTTTTCTTCTTTTTCTTCTTTGCAGCGGATCAGAAAAGATCTGAAACTGCTCATGTGACATCTCAGGATTCGTAACCCACTTTCACTCCGTGAAACAAGATGGAGTCGAATTTGGAAAATGGCTGCCTGCGCTCCCGCTCCTCCACACGCAGAGAAAAAAGGCCAAAGCGAGGAGAAGTCAGCCACGTCTTTGGAAAATGTTCTGAGATTTCAATTAATGACCCTGCGGCTCAAGCAGCACAATGACAACACACCAAAAACTATTTAATCACAGTCGTTCATCACCAAAAGTCACACGGGCCAGGAGAGGATTAGTGAAAAAGAAGAAAAAGGAAAAGAAAGTCCAGAAAAAAAACGTGTCGACCTCTCTATTAAAGTCATGGCGTCCTGACCTGGATTTCTCCTGGTTGCGTGTGAAGGTTTGTCCAGACTGTATCGTGAGATCACAAACAGCTTTTTTAATATTTTATAGGTCCCAGAGCACTAAGCGTGCAGAAATCCAACAGGAGGAAACACTTTCAGTTTCAACAGGCCAGAGAGCCACATGTAAGGTCCCACAAAGTCACACCAAGTTCATGAAACAACTGCTCATCACATGCGGATAAAGAACATTTGCTCTTTTAGCACTTCTCATCACCGCAGGACTTTAGAAACGCCTAAACAAGCTAAAACTTCCTCTGTGTTGTGGCTCCGAGGCACCATCAGATAAGCCCTCATACCCCAGCGATTGCATGAGACACTCGAAACCGAGAAACAAAAGCAATCAAACAGCAGCAGCGTCTCCCACAGATGGACATTTTGCTTCATCGGAGGTGTTTTGTTTGTCTTCGTGGCTCCAGAAAAGAAAACAGCTGTCGTACGATCACACATGAGTCACAGGACGAACTGGAAAAGTAATGCGCTCGCACATCAGCTTTCTCCGATTTCTTCCAAGATACACAGAAAGCCGAAAATCAGCAGCCGTTTAAACTGAGGAAATATCGTCCCGGCGAGGAGGTCCACATACTTTTTGTCTCAGGCCGCCCCCCAAAGCCGCGTTGACCCAGATATACTTCCAGAAACATTTACTCAGAAGTTTGGGCCCTGCTGTCAAAATGATCACGCGTGCTTTTTATCAACAACACGTTTGAGGCCGATCTACATTTCAGCTGGAGCTGTGCTCGGTGTGAACCTGCTGAGGTGCCAGTTCTCTCATTAAAAGCAGAAGGGACAGCAGGGACTTCCCTGTCAGGGACGCTCGCTCTGCGTAATAAGACCACAGACATGAGTAAAGAGTCAGTGCAGGAAACCTTTTAAATTTGAGCATTTTTCAGTCTGTGATCACTTAGAGACAGAACATCTGACTCTGCTTTCCTCCTTTCAGTCCAGATGAATCAACTCATCCTTTACCTTGGAAAACGGAGTGAACCTTCAGGAAACTGGGCCAGTTGTTTCAATGCAATAAGTAGGTCTGGTCAAACAATATCAACTCCTGATTTTTTGTTTTTGGTAGGAGGGATTGCAGAGGGATTCCAGGATTGATGAGCCCCCACCCTGCCATCTTTGATGCTTAGCGCTGCCCTGCAAACAGCATCAGCTGCGCCAGGTCTGTTAGCAGCTTAGTGGCTCTTTAGGACCTTTTTGGAAGCACTTTCCAGAAGCTTTACTGCAGTCATTAGGGGCTAAGGCTGATTAATGTGAATGGTCAGGCAGGCCCTGGCTTTCTGAGTGTCGAACAGAGAGGGGTGAAGGGTCCCACAGGAAGTGTTTTGTGTCTCCACACAAAAGGAAGGCTGACCTCTTAAGCCCCTTAGAGCCTCTTTGCTAATACCCTCACCGGTGCCTACAAAGACACAGGGGATGCCATTTCACCACTCGCATTTAACAGGGTACACAAAAAAAACAAAAAAAAAACCCCACCAAGATTAAAACGGCAGAAAAGTGAACCTCTGAGCAGCGGAGTGAGACCGAGTGAGATTAGGCCTGAGGAGTCCCCCACTAACACACTGACTGCTGTGCATCTCAAACTCAAACAGAATCACATCTGGACACAATGAGTCTCATCAAGTCATTGTTTTCTGGTCCACTTTCCCGCTTCCTGTTGCATCTCTTATTAAAATATTGGTCCTACCTACATCCTTTCTGCATCAAAGTAGGAATATTTCTTTCAGTTATTTCAAACGTAATTTGCAAAAATTCATTAGGAAAGCTCCAGTTAATTTTAAAGAGCGGCCAAACGTTTCTTCACATCTACCTCCTGATTCTTAATTAGTAGATGTGTCCAAACATTTGATCAGCAGTTTCACGACAGCCACGAAACACAGAGATGAAGCCAAGAAATTCGCTCTGAGCAAGCACAGCACATTTAAAAAAAAAACAAGCCTTTTTCTAGATTTTTTTCCGTGTGTTCGAAGCAAAAGACCTCAGCTTTTTCCTGATTCCTCTATATAGAGTCATGTCTCAAAGAGGCTATATAGCCCCTTTCAGAAATGTTTCCAATAGTCTGGTGACAACAGACTGCGTTCAAGGCCTCGTGTTCCTTTCTCCGGTGTTTTTCTGACTGAGTTGACCTACCAACACACCACAAGTCTGACCTGCAGCTGTTACATTAACAGGTTCTTCGGAGGAATCAACAGATTGGGTTATTTAATAGATAAAGTCCACCTTCGATAATTAGCTGCAACAACTAACTCTGTTTTCAAAGAGCTTGAGCTGCAGCTTCTTCACTCTATCTGAGCATATATCAATATTTCAGCTGCGCGCCTCCGCCGCCGCTTTGTTGAACTCGAAGCTGCGTGTTTGTTAGCTTGATTTAAATCTTTGTGACAAGACATCATCTCGTTATGAGAAAACTGAAACACAAGAACTGTGATGTGACTTCTCTTTAGCAGCGATGGTACGGAGACGATGTCCTTCGGGTGAAAGTTTAATAGCTTTAAAATGTAGAAAAGGGATATTTTTATCCGATATAAATCGTGGGAAAACTGGGACCCTATAAATCATTACACCACACTTGATTTATTGTCACATATTGCGCCGAACGTGGTCACTTTCACAGGTGTGAGGTGTGTTAAAACTAAATTAACACTGAATGCCATCACTTCTATAGAATGATGAAGCCATTAATGTTACATCTCTCATGTCTGAAAGGGCTTAACAGCTTCTAAAAAGGTGGAGTTATTTTTCTGTAATTTATATAGACGCACCGCCACCAATCTACACCATGTGTAACATTCTTTTAGTCCCAGATGAACATATATTATTTTAATAAATTCTCGTGACATAAGTCGAATGAAGCAGGTAAAAATATGATCAAGATAAAGTTTGTTTTTAAATACTTTACCTGGAAGGTCACCATATTTTGGTTAAAAAGGACCAGCTTAACTATGCTGAGTCCTGAATCCCTGCACTGTTTGCCAGAGGTTTGATTTCTGTGTCATTATCCAGTTAAGCTTTTTGTCTCTTTCCTCCAATGCAGATAGAGCAAAAAGCAGAACTGTGTAGATCACCGTCTCCTGGCTTAAGCTCAGAAAAACATGCCTCTCATTCACAAGATTAGCAATTCGATCCCCTCTGTCGGCTTCTCCAGAAAGCAAATTTGATGTTTTTCATGTTAAGTCTGATGTATCACATGTTTGGCTGCTTATTTTAAATGAATCCGGCTTTTTTGTTTGCTACATCGTATTCGAAGTCCTGCAGTAGCAGAACGGGACTTTTATTAATTCACGCTACTGAAAACTAAGTCAAAAGTCATATTTTTTTACTTCCAAACATATTTTCCGTAGGATTTTCCTCTGATTCCATAAAAATTTCAGAAAAAACTGACAATTTATATTTGAGTAATGATGCTGCCTCACAGTTAGTTTTTTTTTGGTTACGCCTCCTTAATAATATTCGGTTTCACACGAATAAAATAATAATGTAAAATCGGTTTGGCTGGATTGGATCATAACTGCAGTACAATGAAGTGAACTGCATGCTTTATCTTAAAAGTGACTTTTTATTTTGGGGCTCAAACACTGTCAAACATCTAGAAAAGATGTATATTTCGAAAAGTCTAAAAAAGCCTAGTGATAGATAGAAAAAAAATGCACCAATTTGCTCGGAACTGTGACCACGGTACATCTGCTGTGCCACAGCATGAGACAAATGTTGCTGTAAACCAATGAAGCCTACTTATTAGCAGTGTCTCATCACTGGTTTCTGTCAATCACGCCCCGGCAGCCTGAGGCCCCGGCCTTATTATTCAGAGCATGGAGGGAGGGCCGGGGCAGCTTCTCTCTGCAGGCAGGGTGGAAGAGAGCATGAGGAGTGACGGGGGTCACTGCATGATCACTGCCTCCCCCCACGCTTGCAAAAGGCTGAGCATGAAATCTGTAGCTTAACTGACCAGAAACTTTAGTCTTCCTAAGTACATTATGGAAGGTAAAACTGATTAGGGTACACACAGTTGGCGGGGGGTGGGGGGCTGAAAGAAGAGAATATGGCAGATTCTCTATCTGTGATCTGGCTTTTCATTTCATTTGCTGGGAGCCTAAAGTGCTGTGAGGCTTAATGCTCCTGCACTTTCTAATAAAATGGAAGGTAAACCTCAGATAAGAAGCCTCTCATGCTCTGTTTATTGATAGTTTCTGAAGCCCCTGGTGCAGGAAATCACATTCACTCAGCTCTCTTTGATGCTTCTGGAGATTGACACTTCCTCAGGGTGGAAACAGTCGTTCTGACCCCACCCCAGGACTCCATGGCCTGGGCACTGTTCCCCCTGCTGTAGCCTCTGGCCTCCTATGTGGAGGCTTCTCTTACTCTCATATCCATGCTCTCCCTCCTGTTCCAATCCCCCTGCCCCACCTCAGATAACATATGCACACTCTCCTCTACCACCTCTCCCGTCTCCTCCTTCTCTCAGTCTGTCTCTGCATAGCTGAAAGGCGGCTATGGGCCGCTGAGTACGAGCCGAACAATAGTGGCCTTTCAGGCAGTCTGTGCTGGCGTTGGGAGAGGGCTGCAGTCCTGAGACCCAGTCAATATTTGGACGTGGTTGCCTTTTTGTGTCCGTTTTTAATCCAAGCGGAACCGAGCGGCAGGGAGCCGGGAAAAGGCTGAGAGGGGAAAGCGAGGGTAAACACTGGGAACAATGCAAATGGGGCAACTCACAATGCCACTGGGAAACTATCACAACATCAGCTCACTACCAAGTGAAAAATGGAGCATTGTGTATTTAAGTGGAGATTAAAAAGAGAGCGGTGTAAGAAAAGCAAATAGCGGAGGTCATTCTCCTATGAGAAGAAATCTCTGCAAGGAGGTTTCTGAGGTTTTTACCTGCAGCAAAAACCACAGAGTGTCCAGAAATGGAGGAAGGGGGGGGGGCTCTGGATCATCAGCAAGGTCTTTTAAGTTAACACTGAGGCCAAACATGAAAACAGGAGAGTGAAAAGGTTCTTTAATTGTCTCATGGAGAAATATGTTGCATCTGCTATGGAAAGCTTTGGATGGGCATTATCAGGGATTAAAGAAAACCCCTGGGGTGACAGTGCTTTCCCTCAATGCTGGAATCCCTCTCTCCCAGCTGTCAGGTTGTTAGTCCCACCCATTGAGGTTCTTTGATGACGGGGGGTATCAGTTTCCATGGCTTCGGAGACACAAACAGCTTGCAAGATTAGGGAAGGAACTCGGCCCTGATTCTCCGCTGATCCCACCTATCAGCAACAAATAAACACCTAGGGCAAAGGCGACGCCTGCGAGTGGACCATATGGACCCGGGTGGGCTTTAATGAAGCAGCTAAATAGCTGGTGAGCAGGGAATTCACTAATAGCTGCTTGTCAGAGCAGCAGTAAATACCCAACTCTTACATTTTATTCCATCATTTGGTTACAAACACAGCCGGTGTAGCTGACAAGGAACATATGTGGCTCATTTTTTCTTCCACAAGCCTCTCCAGTGTGAAACGCTACAGTCTGTGTTTTTCTGGATTGGATTTCTTGAGATGTTTTGATCTTGGTGCCATTTTCTTGCAATTCCTACCGAATACAGACTGTAGAATTTGTACTATAATTGTTAATAATACGTTGCGATGTAAATCATACCACATGAACTTGTTATTCTTTTACTCTCAGTATTCTTTTAATAATCTCATCAAACAAACCATATTTTATGGAGGCTTAGCCATGGCTTTTTTTAATTATGTCACACAATCTAATATCTAATAGATCAAAGCTATAGAAAAAAAGAATGTTTTTTCTATAGCTTTGCTTCAATAAAGTTCATAAGTTGGAACTTATATTAAGGAATAGCTCAAATCTCCCTCTGTTAAAAATCAATCTTAACCTTGTTAACATGTCCAAAAGGTCTTTTTTTATGTGTTACAAGACATATTTTGAGCAAAATCTATGGCTGAGGAGTTTTTTTTCCTTTTACTCTGCAGAGCGCCACTCAAAGTCTCAGAAAGGCAGCTTGTGTGTGCTACATACACTATCTGGAGGAACCGGCAGCAACTAGTCCTGACTACTTGGGGTGGGGCTGTAAAGCTAATTTGCATGTACTGTGAGGACCCTGCCAAGACTTCGCTTTGCTAGGTCCCGGCTAACCTATGTAGCTATGTAGCTAAGTGCTGCGACCTCTGGCTTGACCTCGCCTCCACTGCGGGCCGCTGATCCTAAGAACTCGACTTCCCTATAAGCGCTAAGCTAGCTAGCACCCGTGAGTTTGTCTGCCTCCTGAAGCTAACAGAACCTGATTTATTAAAAATGTAGAAATTGAACATATTATCATAATGATACCTGATAAGCCTCATATTAATCCTTCAGATTTCTTGAGAATCACTCACTTGTTTTGAAGATGTATGGCTATATGTATATATATATATTAATATTCACTGGGCTTATTGGACATACGGTTATAGCTCAATGGATAGAAACTTATATAAGGAAGGGTGGTGTTAGCTGATGTGGGTGAGGATAGTTTAGCATATTCATAGATCTCCATTCACTGAATGAGGAAGAGGAGGTATATCCTGAGCAATTTCAAAGGCAAAAACTTTAAAATGCACAATTTGGCTGGTTCACAGATGAGTTCTGAAAGACTTGTATTTGCCACAGTGGGACTTTAATGACACCAGCAGTTAGTTTTTAGCTGGGTTTCCATGTACATGAGAAACTAATCTTTAGCAGTCTTTTAAAAAAGCTAAAAAAAAACAAAAAAAAAAACAAGAACCAGACACATTTCCACGGATTAAACAAACTGGACTTTGTAATTTCACCACAAGGTGGTGGATTAGCCTACGTTGCTGGCGGTTGTCCTAACAGGAAACGAAACGAAACCCAACAGAGCCAAAGTGTTATAAAAACAACATAAACCTCTTAAAAGCGAAACAGAGAAATTCAAAGCGTGTAGTTAATTTTGTGTATGCATATTATACTTTGTGTATGACGACTAGAGCGACTCCTGCGGTGTCACGGAGCCATTTTCTCCTTAGTGACACCTAGTGTTTAGGAAGAAAACTGCAGCGAGTTGAGTGTGTTTGAAGCACCGGTAAATTTTGTGTATATATGAACTGTAAAATGTTAGTGAAAAAAAAAGTATGTGAGCCAAATGTTCTGGTGTCTCTCGTGTAAAGATGGGACATTATAATGTCTTAATAGTCTATACTTTTTTGCAAAATTTCTCTGTTAAATGGTGCCCAATACACGAATAAATCATTATAAATATTAGTAAACTAATCTAAAAAAAAACATTTATGAGGCACGATTCATGAAAACGTTGAACAAACTCCTCTCAACATCAAAACCTGAGCTTCAGTGATAATATGTTGATATAATGAGTGAATATTAGAGACACAATGCATTACTCGTTTAAAACCATATCAGAAGTGTGCCTTCTCCGAGTCACACGCAAAACATTTCTTACACAACTTTGCAGTATTTTTTTAAAATCACGTAATTTTTTAACTTTATGTCCAAATTTGGACGTTCCCAGACTTTCCAACACAGCTCCAGAGCGGAGCAGCTCCATGCACAATGCACAACCCCAGACTAATGGAGCAATTTTAAGTAGACAGAAAAATGCTTTTTTTTTCCTGCAGCCACTACAGCAAGCAAATTACAGCAAATATCAAAATAGCACAATTATCTGAGGTCATTTCTGTTCTTTTCAGCAGATTTAGCATCAAAGAACAAATAGAGCAGTCATTATATGTAGTATCTCGAAGCAGTTTCTGTCGAACAAGCCTCCCTCGTATTGGTATTTGCTTTAATTTCATTAAGTTGCTCATAGAAGCGCAGCCACTCGCTGTCACTGTGGGAGCTTTTCAAACTCCAGCCGAGGTCAGACCGTCCTCAGGGCTGTAGATCCCACATCCTCTACACTAAAGCCTGCTCATCTGAGCCTAACAAGCATCAGACATCAGCACAGGAAGACGTTCTCCTCAGATCAAAGCGTTGCAAACAAGGAGACATGTTGATCTAAATCTCAGAGAAGCTCCTTTAAGCTCCTTGGAAACAATGGAAAAAACATGAAAATTTCAACACATTTCCATTTTTCACGACTCACTTCCCATTTCAATTCCAGAGCTCCTGTAGGGGATTTCATGAATGGCTGAGTGTGGACTGCAGCTCCGGATGCCATTTTTCCCTCACTTTGGTCAAACGTGCAGCGAAGGAGGCAGGAGACGGGATAAGTAAGCTCATCTGGAAGTTGGGGCTGTGCCGCAGCAGGTTCTTATAGCTCCAGCACTGAGTATGGTTACATTAAACAGCGGGGATCTGGGGCTTGTATGGAGTACTGTTAGGTTCTCCTGCGGGTCACTGGGGAGGGGGGGGCTCCGGGCTTTATGCGCGGCCCTCGTTTACATTATACAGCCTAGGTCAGGTTTAAATTAAAGTCATGAATGAGAAAAGGAGACAGTCATTTAGAGTTACTCATTTATTTAGCCTGCATTCTGCAAAGACAAAGCCCAGGCGGGGTGCCGTGCCAGGGCCGTCACCGGGCCCCATGGCCGGCGATACTGCCCCGGTTTTGACCCTGACAACGGTCCCCTCTGTGCTCCTTAACCCACGACTTGCCTGGATACTATCGAGTGTGTGACCTCAGCATGTGTGAATCTCTCACAAGACCAAGCACCACGCTGAGCCTTGGCCGCTGCTGAAATACCCCTGTGTACCCCCTCATTGTCTGCCCCAGCGTGGGCCGGGAGGGGGTGGAGGGGACACTTGGACGGGGGAAGCATGGCAACCAAGAAACCAGACTTGGAAGCTGGGAACCTGCTTGAAAGCCAAAAAGCGGAGGACAGAAAGCCGCTATCAGACTCAGGAAGTCTATCAGGTGCCTTTGATGTCACACATTTGCATTTCTATCATTAACATCCGTCTGTTGAGCTGCTCCTCACCAAACACTCAGGGTCACCACCATAAACACACACAGCCGCTTCGGTGTACATTTCCACTGTGAAGCCCAACAAACCAGTTTTATGTCCCTGAGCGTGTCCTGATTATTTTTTTCTCTTTTGACTCATGCTGAAACTGAAGCCAGAGCAGCACTCTTGTCCAAAGCAGAGCCGCACACAGTCATTATATCACTATGTGCACAAGTGTCACAGTCAGGCACTGACTCACTTAAAGAAGGGAGGTGGCCCTGCACACACACATTAGGATATATTTCGCAATAGTATCAAAACATGAAGTCACCGTTTTCGGTGAGCAAACAACCAGATCAACAGATACCAACACTCCGAGACAACCGCACACCGGTGTGACATCCAGTACTGCACAAAGGCTTCCAGCCACCCTCATTTCTTTATGCACTGCATGCAAAACATGAAAATAGGTGCAGTGAATTACTGAGACATGTTCAAATATAAATACAAATAAACTAAATGAGGCAAAGTTTGCATAGTTTTAAAGAGCTTTAAAGTGAATATCTGGTCTGAGCTCCTTTATCCTCCAACACAGCCTCATTTCTTTAAGGAGTCTTCAGGAATAGTTCTCCAGGCTTCTTGAAGGACATCCCAAAGCTCTTCTTTGGATGTGGGCTGCCTTTTGTTCCGTTCTCTGTCAGATGATCCCACACTGCTTCAATAATGTTGAGGTCCGGGCTCTGGGGAGGATTCATCCCTCCATAAGACCTGTTGCCACTGATTTTCAGTCCACTTCTTGTGTCGTTTGGCACAGCTCAGCCTTTTCTCCCTGTTTCCCTTCCTTAAGAATTTATGATGAGGCTTCGGCGAACATTAGATGGATCAACTGAAGGTTCAGATGCAGCTCTCAGATTCTGTATAAGGTCTCTGCTGAATTATTTCCACACAGCACGCTCTGCTGAAATATGCCAAAGAATCATTTTTCATTCACTTTGGGAAACATCTTGTGGTGCAAAAATACTTTTCCGTGATCTTTGGTATTTTCTGTAAATACAACTAAATAAACGAGGACAAAATATGTGTGTTTGCACAGGCTGCTGTAACAAAGTGCCTAAAGATAAGATCTAAAGGTTGTCTGGTTCACCGTCTGATTTAGATGACATTTCTATGCTTGAAGGATTCATAAATCACGTTTAAGTGATTTACAAGGGCAAGTAAATTAGTCTAAAAAATAAAAATAAATCAGTAAATATGCAAAGAAAAACTTTAAAAGATCCTCTGAACGCCTGAAGAACTATTACTCAAATGAACTTTTGGGATCACTTTTAAGTCTGGCTGCTTGGAAGCAAATTACCAAGAAATGAGGAGCGGCTGAAGACGTTTGTTCAGCAAAACCTACAAACTCTCACAGGACGAGTCTTCACTTGTCACCAAAAACTCTTGCCATTTGAAATCAACGACAACAGGCCGGTAGCGACTCAGCTGCAGCTCAACTTGAACCTTCCTTGGAGCACTTCTAACTGAGTGCGCATTTCAACCCGAGCACGCTGAGCGTGTGCGGGTGAAAACGCCTTGTTGTTGCTCTGTCACGGGAGATTTACGGCGCTGAATGGGCTCAGCTGAGTACAAAGTTGATAACGATAGAGAGGGAAATGTAACTGTAACCATCACCGTGAGGCTGAAAAGTCAGAGTCGGCGTGTCGGAGGCGCGGCTGACGGAGGACATTCTCCGCGGATACTGTAAAATGGTGACAACCCGCGTAATAAATAGGTGTAGTAGCATGTTTTCCTCTTACCAGTTAAGTGATAATGCTACAAATATAGGTCACAGTGTGCCGACTGTACCCAGTCAAACAGGTACCCTGTTGAGAGCGCGCCGGAGCGCAGCCTCCGCGGCTCCGCGGCCCCTGCGGAAGAGCCGCCGAGCGGGTGACACTTACTTTGGGTTGGTCCGGTTCCAGAAGACAGCGTAGCGGTCGGACACCACCTTGGAGGCCGGGTCCTGGCCGTACACGCACATCCCAATTATGAGGATGAGGAAGAGGATCGTGTCCACCTGCGGCATTTCTGCTCATGAGCTGAAGTCCCTTCTGCTGATGAATGTGAAAAGCACTTTCAGCTTCTTCCTCCGCCTTCAACGCAAATTTAAGCTCGAAAACGGCAAATCCGGCCTGTGTTTTAACAGTCAGTGCATGTCCTGTAAAGTAAAGTCTTCACTTGTTTAACTGCGCAGATGTCAGTCAGGTAAAGACGCCTGACGGTGTTTCTGCTGAACACGAACAACCTTCCTCCGGCTCAACTCCGCGCAGCGCTGCCAACACTTCTCCAAGTCGCGCAGAATCTTCCAGTGAGGAGGCAGCGCTCAGGAAGAACGTGTCTAGAAAATGAGTGAGTGAAAGGAGCAGGAAAGCAGTGGCTGCGCGCTCGCTCTCTTCGGCTGGGGGTCTCTCCAACTGTTTAATGGAGATCGAAAAGAAGACACGAACCGGCTTCTTCTGGTCCGGCGGCTTGAACCCGCTCTTGTCCTGCACGTCGGCACCGACCTCAGCGGAACTAAACTCCAAGCAGCTGCGGCTGGACGCGCACTATCTCCGGCTGTGTTGACGGGCGCACGACAAGCGGTGTTTGGGTCTGAGGGAAGTCCGCAGCGCTGTGGCTCCTGCTGCCATGCTCTCTCAGACCAACCCCCCCACCAACACTTTCCTCCAGCCCCTTACACGCTCCCACCCCCTCTCCCTCGCTCTCTGTCTCTCTCTCCTTTCCTCCCTCCTACTGTGCCAGCCGGGGAACGCTGGAAAAAAATGCGCATTAGGCGTTTATTCTTTGGCGCTGTTGCGTCTTCTCGGGCTTATTTACAGTATAAGAGGTGAGAGCTGCGGTTCACCAGGAATCCTCTCATAGCAGACCAGCAGGGTGGAATTCGGGGGTGGGGGGGCAATAAAATCCTCAGAGAATCACCGACGGCACCCGTGATCCACATGTGGGAATGCGCTCAGAGCCGCTGCAGCGCTGTTTGTTGTTGCAGTCACTTCTTGCAGTGTACACTTTCACGGTCGCGCTCCGTCTCATTGGCTTGGATTTTGGGTGACGGGCGTTTCGCTTACAAAACCAACATCCCTCCTCCTGCCTGGGATCTGCGCTTCCCAGGTCCGTAAACACATCCCAGATCATTTCCACAAACACGCAGCACCGCAAGTCACCGGTTCCACTTCTTTTTATTGATTAGCCACCATCCATCTGTCACTTTTGCGTTAAAAGTTCCCTCTCATTGGGAATAATCCATTTTTGGACAGTTTTCAGCGCTAATTTCACTCCAGCGACGCTCTTAATTTCGCTAATAAATAAAGTTCCACTCCTGGTTCCTCAGCCGTGCCTCATTGAAACCGTGACAAAAAGCAGTTTTCACTTGTTTGTTTAAAAATGAATCTGTTCTGCGCCAGATAAGCCATTATCAGCCATTGATTTATCCCGGATATATGCTGTTTTACTGTTTTCTTTGTTTTATTGTAGTTTTTGCAAACGCGCTCATTACAAACTCCTCTGCAGCGGTCTCAGCTCACGACTCAGTGCGCCACACAGTGGTGGTCTTCGGCAAACCTTCCTAAACTGTTGGAGCTTTTACATGCCACTGAAAGAGGAGATAATGTTAACGATCTATCTGCTGGATGAAAAAAGGAGTTTAGAGTCTGGAACGTGTTCGGTGGGTGAGAGACAGAAAGGGCTGAGACTGGTAGTTAAACTAATCCTCTTTGTAACAACAGTACCACGGAGGGAGATCATCTGAGGGCCGCTGCAGGGCTCAACAGGCGGATTGTAAACTTCACAGAGACACTAAACAGTAATTGCTGCTCCTCAGACAGAGGCTCCGTTCATGAGCAGCCTGCTGTCTTCCACCTGGAAAGGCCACCTAAACTTCACCGTGCCTGCTTCAATTATCCCGTGACGCCACAGTGCGTGAGGGTATTTTTTCTTCTTCCAGACTCTGAGCACAAGAAGAAATGCTTTTATAATGCAATAGTTTCTATTTAGATTTGGCTGGACACGAACCTGGGGTGAGCAGTTATAACGCAACGTGGAACCAAAGGGCTTTGGGAGGATATTGTGTAAAACAGAAAACCAAAAGGAAAAACAGGGACTAATGAGCTTTAAAGTCAATATGTTGGTGGTGGTCAAACAACATTATTATTTTCAGTCCACTTCTTGTGTCATTTGGCATACCTCAGCCTTTTCTCCCTGTTTCCCTTCCTTAACCCTCAGATGCATAAGTGGGTCAAAGATGACCCGGTGAGCTTGTTTTCCTGCAGTATCTGTGAAACAAAAAGTTGTTATCGTTTCATATTCCAGCTCTTCCTCAAAAACATGTCATTTAATATGATGCCTTTTAAAGTTTTTACTTACCTCTCACACATTTTACAACATTCAACTCTTTGCATTACGACCCCAAGCTTCCATTAGTGGGCCAAAAACGACCCGCATTCATTTCCTGTGGAATTTCATGGGAACATTTGATTCTGATCAACAGCGACTGACAGCAATATTTTGTGGACCACACAGACTATATTACAAGTGTCACCTCTAAAGATTGTTTTACACAGCAACATCTGATACATGCAGGAATTATCTTCTTTTTTTTAACCTCAGGAATGTGTGTGTTTGTTCTGTGTGAAAGAGTTAGTGAAAGATTAGCATTAGCTTGCCATCTGAGGAACACAGGGTGCAACATTTTTTATCAGCGAGCCTCCTGGAGTACTGTGGGGACTCTACAGCAGAACAGCCAGACATCCCCCCTCTGATGAAGGCTTCCAAATCCAGGCAGGTTCGCAGCACAGAATTCGGATGTGAAAGCAGCCTATATCAGGAAGAAAGGAAAGGCTGTTGCCCTCCTGAGCAGAATGCAACACAGAAAAGTGGTCATCACATACTAGAATAAGACCAAAGGAGGTGTAGATACCATGGACCAGATGGTTCAGATGGCACCTACACCTGCAAGAGTCCAACGCGGAGGTGGCCCATGGTGCTGAGGTACAACATCCTTCACATCACCACCTGAATGCATCCACCTTTTTCACAGCTCAGCACCCTGAATTCAAAAGACGGCCCTTCCTCACTGAGCTCTCAAAGGACCTCATCACACCACACATGGGAAGTCGACTGGAAAGTTTCCCCCAACTGCAAACTCCAACCAAAGAGAAAGAGGTGTCAGATCTGCCCAAGTAACAAAGGCTGTGAGCTCATCAGTCGGTGTGGGAAAAGCAGAGTGCAGTGAGCACAGCCAGAGACAAGTAGTCTGCCACAACTGCATGCAGGGAGGGTGCAAGACAGTTACACTCATGCACACATGCACTCCTACACACACACACATGCAAAGTGGATATTGTTTTATTGGATGAGTGTGGGGTCCTGTCAGCCGTGCATCTAAGGGTTAGATAATGGCTTCGTGACAGCCACCCTTCCATGGAGACCATTTCTGTTCCAGATACATCTCTCAAGTTACAGGAGAGGCAAGTTGATGTTTTCCTCTGGCATTCGTGACATTCTCTGCTTATGATAACATGAGATCAGATTCTGTAAGCCTTCATGTCACATTCAAATATGATAAACAATGGCAAACATGGTTAGAGTGATGGTTAGAGTGGGAAAACATCAGTCTTCATCCCCTGCTACCGTCACTTTAACAGGTGCCATTTTGACACTTCATGTGTTGTTGCTCTCATCATCACTTAAGCTCATATAGTCTTTGATATAGTATATATATATACATATATATTGTAGGTTAGGTTCAAAAACACTTTTTTAAAGTCATACAGACTTTCATTTGAAAGATTCCCAGCAGATACCTAGCCCTACAAATGACCCCGGGGGGGGTGACAGTCGTGTATGAAACATCGAGCTGTTCCAATACCTGCTGCAGAACCACCAGCCTGTGAGTCATTAACAACTTGTCCACTGCAGGGCCGAGCACATGCTTCACACCACAAATCACCGGTGAGCGTGTGGAACCCACAGCACGGTGTGCTGAGGTCATCGTGTACATTTGTGTTGGTCCCGGCATGCATCCTGTGAATTCATCACTTCCTCTTGACATACACAAACCAGCAGGTGAAGCTATTTGCATGCATGCTCTGCAGCTCAGGTGTGTGCTTTAGACAGAGGCGATGATCCACCTCAGCCAGGCAGACTAATCCATGAGCTATAATCACCTCATCTCCTCAGCTAAAGTGCCTGTCCTACTTCATTTACTCCTGATATACGTCTGTGTTCCCCAAGACAATGGAGTCGTTATAAATTACGGTCAGTGGAGCTGCCAGCACAACACACAGCAGCCTAATATCTGCCATTGCCTTTTAAATGGACTCACACACACACTCACACTCATACAATATGAATATGATTTCTATAGAATCTGTGAATCACACACAGTTTCACCAGAGAAATGTGAATCACACACACACTCCACGGAGAGCACAGCAGGAGCTGCAGACTGTTCATTGCTCTGTTTGTGAAATCTGCAATAAAAATATATAATAAAATAAAATAGCAGCATCAAAGTGACTCTGAGTGTTTATGTTGTGGAACAGCAACACCCCCCCACCCCCCACCTCAGTCATCTGCCATTAGCAGCTTGTAAACAGTCTGTAATCACGTTCTGTTCTTTAAAGGAAAATCCATTTCAATATTCCTCTCTCATAATTCAAGAACTGAACAAATTGCTTCTTTCTATCTCAAGTTGCATTTATGCTTTTGAGCGGTTTCTGTTTTGTTGATTAATTCGGCCTTTGTAAAGATTTTTTTAAACAAATGTTTAATTCACAAAAAAAACTCAGGAGGAGACTATTGTGCCTCCACAAGTAAACTTTTAAAACTCAATTTAATTTGCCTGAAAGCAGCCACAAAATACTGATACTAACTGGGGAAAAACTTACAGTCGTGAAGAAGAAAGTACACCCGTTTTTAAAAAACTTTATCCATCAGGATGCAAATGAACAAACAAAAATGAAACATTACACTCTGTCATTATTGATTTAACTGAATATAGGCAATATATACGTTTAAGAAACTAAGTACACCCCATGATTCAGTAGCTTGTAAAAGCAGCTCGAGCAGCAAGGACTTGAGGGAATTCCTGTTTGTATAACATAAGTCTTTTCATTTGTTTTGGAGGAAATTTGGCCCACTGTTCCACATCATATTGCTTAGTTTGGAGAATCAGAGAGAATTTAAAATGGACAAGTCAAGCTAACTGCTGCTCAGAATGGGCAATAAGCAAAACATCTCGACATTTTTGAAAAATTCAACCGCAGTTCAGGACTTTTCTGTGTCGGTTCTGCATCAGTCAGTGATGAGGACTGAGTCCGCCAAACGCGGCCCCCCATGGTGTCGCTAACACAGAAAACACACCCTGACCCTGTGTAAAACTGAAATACATGCAGGATCCAGTCCAGAGTCCAGACTAAACCTGGAGAAGCAGCATTTAGCTGCTATGCTGCAAACAAGTGGAACAAACTGCCAGAGGAGATTAAACTGTCACCAAATGCAGACATTTTTAAATCCAGGTTAAAATGTTTCTTTTCTCATGTGTCTATGCATGAAATCTGCACGATATCTGTTAACTTATCTAAACTGTTGCTTGTTTTAATCCATTTTAATTATTTAATTTCTTTCTTTTTATATTCTTTTATCTATTTTTAATGCTACTTCCACTCCCCTGCAATGCTTTATGTAAGCATGAAATGTGCTATATAAATGAATCTGACTTGATTTGACAGAATGCGATGATTTGCTCATGAACCAAAATGTTATTTGCAACAGAACATGGAAAACATCACATTTGAAAGTGAGACATTTTTATTCTTTCGTGAAAATTAGCAGCTCATCGACGCAAAATACAAGTAAACAACAAAAAGGTAATATCCCTTTAAGTTTTATGTGGATCTGTCATGGAATAACTCACAGAATATGTTGACATTTTTGTGATTTTTATCTAAAATCCCCGTCGTTATCAACCCACATTTATAATGCGAGACACAAACTTCAAGCTTTGATGTCGGTTCCTTCATGCAACCATTATCAGGCAGCATTAGCGTACACCTCGGACTACATTTACTGGTGATGTTGTGTTGTGACCTGGATTTTAGCCATCAGATTATCAGCCATTTTATTTATTATTTACCTGCACTTATTTCTATTTAAATGGCAGCTCTAAAGGAACTCTCAGCTGCATCTTAATGTGAATCCGCACACAGCTGCCAAAAGAACATTTAGCAGCCAAGTGTACAATTACATCTGAAACCTTGCAATTTGGGTACAACATGCTAAAGAGGCTCCATCTCCCATATTGATCTTTCTCATGTGGAGCTTCTCGAGTGAAAGCTCAGACTTTAATGCAATGTCCATTATTTCATTTCAAACTGAGTGCGGTGAGGCAGAAAACCTGAGGAACAAAAACTCACCGCGTAATTACTCTCCCAACCGGGCATCAGACACTAATTATTGATCTATAAATACTTTTAACAGTGTGTGTACAGTGACTGCTCACTAAGCGCGCCGGTTCTTCAGCGTTTTCTACAAAAACTCTTGGGCTCCAGACAAAGCGGCTTGTGATGACTTCCTCAGAGTTGAATGTAGGTTGAATACCACGTTTAAAGGTTACAGATGGTCTGATTAAGCTCCTACAGAGTGGCTTTTGCTGCATATCAGACATTACAATCTAACATTTAACTATACTTTCTTGGATAAAAAATGTTTCATGTGATGAAAACAAGGCTTACTTTGTATCTTCCCCCTGAAAGGAGACTTTGTGTATCGGTATCTGCAGCGTTCTGGTGGAGGTCATGGTCACTTAACACTGTACAAGCTCTGCTCTGCTGGCTTTCAAAAGGGTTTTCAGAAGAAAATACAGCACTCAGGTCTGCCAATATTGTGTTAAATAAAGATTGATGAGTCATGGACTTCCCTTTCTTTCTTTTTCTTCACTTCCTCTTACTTTTTTCTTTACTTCCAGCTGCTCATCAATGCTATCCCCATCCTTTCAGGGAAAAGCAAATGTTTATCTCTCCCCCAGGGGAGCGCTTTTACTCCTCATTGTCCTCGGTCTTCATCTCTCTGTCCAAAACTTCAGCGTGAACCCTCCCAGCCGGCTCCATAACCACAGCTTAGACGTGCAGGTTGGAACAGCCTTTAATAAAAAAAAAAAAAAAGATGGCCGTGTTGAAAAATATACAAATTAAGGTGAAATAGGAGTTGAGCGGGGGGGCGGAGGAGTGTGAGGAAGATGCATGATGACAGGTTGACTCAGACCCAGAAAGACGTGGGAGGTCTAAGTTATTTCTGTTGAATCTGCACTTGTGGGTCTGTGTGTGGCACCTGGTTGAACTCTTTTGTATACATGACCTCTGCAAACGCAAACACACAAACTCACATTTGCACACAAAAAAAGACCTGCGATTGTTTAAATGCACACAGATGCACACACCTCACAGGTTTATACGGAGGATTGTGATGTTTCCCTGCTAAAGGTAAGTAATGGCTGTGACCCGTGCAGCCGGCCCTGCTTAAAGTCACTGAGAACGAGGGCTGCTGACACTGGAATGCCAGCTATGTAAGTGGGGGAGGCACAACAGATTTGTGCATTTATATTACTGCACATGTTGATGGAAGACTGGTGTCCCTTCTTTGAAGCCTTTACCTGGCATAAAAGCAGTCAGAATGCGTTCCCCATTGGATAAAGCCCCCCCAGTGATCTGCAGAAATGCACCCAAAGGTGATTAAAACCTTTTCAACCATGACAATATAAAGATAATTGATGTCTATCAGAGGTTAAGCAGAACCAACACCATGGAAGCACTCTGGTTCTTGGCTATGCTTGGGATTTCGCACATATCCTTTCAAAGCATCCCAGAATGGTCTGAATGGCACTTCTGAAACTTCTCAATCCCAGAACTCCTTGAGGACTCTTAATCAATTCTCCATTCTGGTCAGCCTAACCTTCCCTTTGACCAAAATGTGCTTCTCATTAACTATGCTGAGCAACTTAAGGGCCTTTCTGGTCACATAACCGACTCCAACCGACTAAACTTTATCTGGTCAGCTGAAATGCTTCTGTGGTCAAGCTGCAAATGAAGCTCAGGTTTCCCTTCTCGTGGATCAGAACGTCTCTCTGGTTGTTCTCAGTGAACCACTGGTGAGTCAGTGTCCCTCTGTGGAGTGCCATAGAGACCATGCAACGTGGATGACTAAAATAAATCTCCCAATTGGTCCTCGAGTCAGACCTCGAGTGCGAGGACCCTTTTTTCACCAGTCAAAGTACACTGCAGTTATCTCCAGTGGCTGCCTCATGTGGACTTTTTGACAAAAACAACCTGATTGCCTTTGAGGAGAGCAAGGTGCCCTACTTTCTGTACATTCTTAGAGATGCTGAGCATGGGGCTCATCACGCAGTTCATGTAGGGGCAAATGAATGAAAGCGAAGCAGGAAGAATTCCAGTTGTGGGTTGAACACAGTTTTATGGAAGTTTGGGAATCGAACGTTTATGTCAAACGTCCATTAATACAAAAATACCTGCATTTAGGAATGAAATTTCATGAAACGTTCACAAAAGGCGTGATTAACAGCTTTAAGGGGCGAAAAGGCATCAAGGCTGGAGGCACACGACTGTCCACCAGGAGATTTTTCTCTGTGTTCCACAGCTAAAGTTCACTCTTATTCAGCTGTCATTTACTTTTGCTCTCAGTCAATTTATGGTCAGGTTTAGGTATTAAAAACAACTTTGTTGGGGCTCATAAAGCATTGTGACTCGCCTTCAAGCAGACAGGTGATTGTCGTCCATGTCAAGGCAAAATTTTGTGTCAGAGAGGCATGTACTCTGAGGTCAAAGGTCAGGGTCTGCTCGTTGATCACCTGTTATTTCCCTTTAAATCAGTCCCGATGAAATGTGAGGAAGCACTTTAGTTATTTTTTATCTTATGGTTGTCATTCTTACAATTTCTAAAAACATCAGAAATATGCTAATTCCTTCCAATCGGTCTTTGAAGAAAAGTTTTTTTTATGATTTTCTCACAAATTTGTTGACAAACTGGAGATTTTCCGCCCATCTTTGGTCCTCCATTGTACTAAATCTGTCACCCATTAACATCACCTGCTCAAAATATCGTGTTTTTTTCAATGCTTCATTATTATCCCCTAAGTTGGCTCCTGTCCCAACTTTCTCTGCCATGTGTTCCAGACCAAAAATGGATGCTTATTAGAAAATTAAAGGAAGTTGATGGGAAAATACTAAATATTTCAAGTTCGTATGTCCAGCAAACTAATGAAGGTCACAGTAATGTCATTTCCATGCCATACTAATTTATTCTGAATAGGGATTGTACCACAGAATTGTATTTTTTGTCTTTGAGCCCCCTTGAAAAACAGAAAAACATCTATTTCAGCACAATAATGTGGAGCATGTAGATGAGAAATGCCCCCTTAAAGCTGCTCTTTTACTTAATGCCTATTACAATGATTATTCACACCACACTTGCACTTTTTAGTTTCTCCAGTGGAAAGAGTATGACCATTTTCTGTGAAGTGGACACTTGATCATGAACAGGACACTGAGGAGCGGAGAATCACTTTAGTAAAAAAATGAGCTTCATGCGAGGCTAAATGAATCTGAAGATAATAGCTGAGAGGACTCATCAGTTCATGTGTGTCTGTAAGATGAATGAAGGGGAGGAAGGGGCTGCATGCAGAGACGGTTGGAGATCCCGAGCCGATATTGCTCTGGAAGAATGAGAGGAGCGACAGATATCTGATCCCCTGCTGGGAGAGCTGCTGAGAAAAAGAAACGCCCATTTTCAAAAAAGCTTGTGGCTTTTAAAACAGAAACATTTAATAATTGCAGGAGTTATTCCAGTATAGCCCAGCAATGATATTCAGTAACATACATAAACAACTGAGGTACTGTGCTGCAGTGAGTAATGTTATAGTTACATTAGAGTGAAGCATAAGCAGGCCAGCCACCGGGAAACAGGCTGATATTACCTCTCAATCCGGGGCAGTTTTCTTAATCAATTAACTTATTTTCTCAGCTAATCGTGTGTTTTATAGAATGAAAAATATGGTGAACAGTTAAGGGGCTCAGGTTAAAGAATTCACAGCAATTCGAAATAGCTTGTTTGGTTTTACAGTCCAACAGTTTTCTCACTCCTCCTCTGAGCGGCATCAAAGAAACAGCATCAGAGAAGCTGAACCAGGGATTTTCTGTCAGTTCTACTTGAAAAAATAGTTTACGACTTATCAGATGTATGGCCATCTAACAATTTGTAAAGTTTCCTCCTCACTATAACCTTTGGGTGTTTCTCATTGGCTGGACCAGTAGCCGTCAAATGTTTTCTGGTTCAAGCTGAATAGAATGAACTCACAGACATGATATATCACAAGAAAATGTGGTAAAGGTGTTGTGTTTGTGCACATCTCTATAATGTAACAGTTTCCCAATCCATGGTTGTAAACTGTAAGCTGCCAAGGTATGTGTTGGCTGTTGTTTTGTACAATCTATATCTAGATAATCATGAATGTAAGAAGTTTTTTCCATGCAAGTTCTGCTCTTTTGCTGCACATCTTCTGAATTCTAAAAAGCATTTCACGAAAAACAATAATAACTGCAGCTGTTATCACTGTCTCAGCACTTTAAATTCATGTGACATGTGACATTTAAACCTGACAGAGACATTGATTGCTGCTTGGGGCACTAAGAACGAGCTGTTTCCTCTACTTCCTTTTTTGAACACCTCTGAAATGCAAGGGTTTGGCCGAGCAGCAAGACTTCCTGCACAGCATCCTGCAACCACTAAATCAACGAAGAAACCTGTCAAAGCGCCAACAGGAAACAGCTGCCAGGTATAGCACCGGTGGCACTTCAGAGACTGACATGTGGTGCCATACACACAAAAACGCTCCAGTGATTACCTGAAAGCGGTCATCAATATTTACACATTTTTCTGTGTTCTGTGGAAAGACAGGAACACAACGTATACAGATACAGAAATAAAAAACATTTTATGGCTTATAGTTGATGCTCCTTGAGCCTTTTGAAAGAATGAAATATTACAGTCTTGACTATCAGTTCCACTTATCCTCAGGACTAAGTTTTTCCGTTGGAAGTTTTCTTATTTTTGGAAGAAACTTTGATATTTAAACATCACCTCACTGTGCTAAATCTAAAACTGCTCGATGTTGGGAGCACAAGCTTAACTTGCACTGTGGACCATATCACATTGCACTGAAGCTAACTCTCATCTCAGTGCTTCTAATTAGCAGACAGCCTGTGGAGCAGTGTGGGGCTGAGGTGACTCTGCATTGGCTGTGGCTGGTAGTGATGGATCACAGGCGTCTGTGCCAGACCAACAGAGCCTGGACTCGGAGAGCTGCAAAATATCTGCATGTTAAGATGCTAATCAAGTAGTGAGTCACTGGAATGGAACAATGCAGAATTAAAGTGTTTTTACTCCTTAGGTTATTACTGAATATAGTTTAGAACATACATGGGGTCAGTGATGCTTTGGCCCAAGCTTTATTTTTTCATCACACTGGGTTTCCATTGCAGTGAATACCCTTTAAATGTGGGACTCAAACGGATCGATTTTCAAAGCCTTGTGGGATTCAGGTGGGACTACCAAATGAAAAAGGGCAGGTGTGAAAAGCTGATGTTTACCTGCAAAGAATAATGTCTGGATGAGAGGACCATCACTGCATCTTTTTGGACACATTGTCCATGTTTTCTGCTTTGCAGTTTAAAGCTACAAATCAAAACAACGTGCTGCTTGTTAACGTGCCTTTTATAAGAGCCTTGTATCATACTTATTTAAACAATGGCTGTCCTCTGTTTTTAACTACTTTGGTCAGTTACTTCTAAAGGAAAAACATTAACAAAATCTCCGCCTTTGAATGGGTCTCTGTCTTTAAGCCCTGCTAATCTTATTTGCTGACCTCTTCTGATCAAATCTTGTTGTAATGAAATATGAGTAGTTAGTAGAGGGCTGCATTGGGATTGGGTCCCGCCAGGTCCTGCTGGAACTGGCCAGTCTGGAAGGTGGTTGAGAAAAAACTAGGAATTAGAGTGAGGAAGGACATTTATTTTTGCGCAAATATTGTTTATTTGTTTTATTATTTATTGCAGAGAATAGCTGATGCAGACCCCCCATGGGGGGAATGGGGGTTTTCAACACCGCTGACCATTTGAAATGAGGTTATGGGAAAACCCTAATAAATAAAACCCAATAAACCCACCTTATGCCCTTTGTTTACTCTATGGAACATCTGTATCGACATGGTGTGGAAGAGAGAGTGGCAACTGTTCACTTTCTAGAGAAAACAATCTTCTGGGTGACTCCGACGCCGATGAAAAAGTCTGAATCTGATGGATATAGACAAGCTCTGATAAATCCTGATTACTTTTAAATGGATTTATGGGCTTCTGTCCCTGAAGGACACCACAGACAGACACTGCGCCAACAATGAATACTGGTGATTACAGCGAGCTTTGATGTGATGGCCAGCACTGAGGAGCTTTTAATGTCAGTTCACTTCCAAAAAAAAATGTTTCTCCTTGAAGTTAGGGTAAAAAGAAACAATGTGTTTCCAATGTATGGACCAGAGACAGAACTAAGCAACAGAGACGTTTTACCCCTCAAAGCATCCCTGTTTGTGTGGAGGCTCTTTGGAAGGCCCCCAGCTCGCTTCTCAGACTTGTTAGTGTCACATATAGACTTCAGCTGTTTAACCATTCTCATCTGGCTGTTGCAGCGCTGAACATTTCAAGCTGATCAAGTGCGCCGCACTTCTTATTCATGGGAGTTTCCTGAGTCGTCTCACAATCGTCTTCTGCTATAAGTACCGCAAGAACTGTTGATACCGTTTGTAACCACAGCACTCAGTAAAAGTGGGCTGTGGTTGTCAAGCGAGCAGCAATGATAGGAACAAAGCAGTGAATCAGAGAAATAAAACGTTTTTAGTGTTATTTCACAGCTGTTTTATTTCTAAAGAACAAATTTAACACAACCTTGTAGGAAGGAGCAGAATATTCACGGGACTTTGGACTGCAGTGACAATATTGGCTTGAATGAAAAGTTCCTGGGTATTTAGTCTTTGGTGCATTTCAACCAAAAGCCCCCAGAACTTGAACAGCCTGAGGCTTTATTCAAGGGGCTGGAGGATTTTTTTCAGGCCTTTGCATTTTCACTGTAGCCTAAGGTAGATTAGGATACGAGGTAGATTAGGATAATTAAGTTTCACTGAAGTGTGAAATGCATTGAAATGGACTCCTTGTCAAAGTGTTGGAGGGGAAACGTTGGTCAGTGTCGCCTTCATAGGGAGGCAAAGTGATAAAGTTGTATTAACATTAGCATTATTTAAATTTCTATGAGACTATTGGTGTTTTTTTATTATTGGTACCATAGAACATAACCGCTGTGAAACAATCAGATTAACATTTTATTGCCCCAGCTCACATTCCTGTGGTACTGCTTAAAATTAACAGGTTTTACCATCTATGGAGGTAATTACAACTGAAAAGGCTGCCCATGAAACATATCCCTTCTGTTTAGCCCCGGTTCTTGCTGTGGAAATGAATGAAATGAAAACTCTGGTTCTTGGAAAGTCTTCCTGATGTTTATGCGTCGTTGATCTTTCCTTTTCAACCCAATGCTCCCTATTGAGCTCCAGGTACCAAGGTGTTAACTTTGTACTTCCTCCAGGTATTTTTTTTTACAAAAGTGGGGGGAGTGTTGCCGCATCCCTTCACATCAGTTTGTAGTTTTTTAATAAAAGTCACCTAATGTGCCTCGTAACATTAGACTAATAAAATTAACGAATAGTTCCCCGATGTCCACGCGATGCTGCAGAGGCGTGTCAGCCAAGACAGTCCTACAACATCCAGAGCCCTGAGAAACTCTTACCTCATCCACCCCTGGGGCCTTGCCATCTAGGAGCTTTTTGACCACCTCAGCAACCTCAGCCCCAGAAATGGGAGGCCCTGTCTCCAAGCTCTCCGACTCTACTTCCTCTGAAGCAGGCTGCAAGTCCATTGAGAGGAGCCAGATGAGGTGACTCGGGCATCTGGTTAGGATGCCTCCTGGACGCCTCCCTGGTGAGGTGTTCAGGGCCCGTCCCACTGGGAGGAGACCCCCGGGGAAGACCCAGGACACGCTGGAGAGACTATGTCTCTCAGCTGGCCTGGGAAGGCCTCGGGGTCCCCCCGGAAGAGCTGGAGGAAGTGGCCGGGGACAGGGACGTCTGGGCTTTTCTGCTCAAGCTGCTGCCCGATAACGGATGGATGGTTCACAGTGGTCGAACGAAGTTAGATAGTGGACTGGATAGTGTAGTGGTATGATTGCCACCTTTCATGTGGGAGATCTGGGTTCAAATCCCCTGCATAAAAGGTACTATCTCCAGTAGGGGTCCTTAGACAAGATGCCGCCTTACCCTATCTGTAAGTCCCTTTGGATAAAAGTCTCTGCTAAATGCATAACCAATAAATCAAACACACTTACACTGCTAAACTATTGTAAATCGGTCATTTGTACCCTCAACATGGAAAACAAACGAAGAAATGCACATGATGACGAAGTTCTGAGGCTGTTCAATTCAGACACTGAGGAAGATGAAGAAGGTGATCAATGACTTAGGGCTACTCTCTTTGATTTTTTTTTACCAGCCGTGTTAAAGACATTGTTTGAAAAAAAAAAGGCATTTACACCGTAATTGTGCGATAAGTATTTAAGTTAAAACCATCTGTGTTACAGGCACTTTTGCAGCATGTATTTATGTTACCATATGCATTTAATTAAAAGTTTAAAAATCCTCACGTGTAACAGCTTTCTGTGTAAATATCTCATATTACAATGTGGACACCAGCAGTGCGGCCTGTACAAGTACAAAATGGATTTTCCTTTTAAAATTAGAGGGTGCAGCTTATATTCAGGTGCGCTCTATAGTCCTGAATTTACGGTAAGTCTCATGATATCCCCCTACAGACCCCCACATACAGACACCTTGGTCCCAGCCATTGTCTTTATTTCCCAGCACTGAGGCTCCTTGAAGATAGATTTAGGCTCCAACTGTATTGATGCATTTGTTTAGTTAATCTCGTTCACGATCCTGAAAGCTTTCAGTGCTGAACAAACTGTCAGCAGAGGTTAGGGGGTAAATCTGAGGGGCTGCTTGGAGAGAAAGCAGAGGAGGGGGTCATATTTTCTACGAGAGGAAATCTCAAACACAGTCTCTGTAATTTCATAAAACTGGATGATTACAGTCAAGAGTTAATGAATTCTAAAATAATGAAATTAATACATTACTATCCCCAGAAAAGCCGAAAAAGCCTGACAGGAGGAAAACACAAAGTGACGAAATTCCTCACAGTATCTGCTTTGTGTCTCACAGTGAATGCAGCTGAAGTGATTCATAGCGAGGCTGAATTTGAGCTGGCAGTGATAGCTCAAGGTAATCAGTGTTTAACAGCAGTGAGGCACCTGGTTAGTGTAACTGTTGTGAAAATACAAGTTTCTCATTCTGGACTAATTACAGCTGGGTAACTCAACGTATACCATTTTCAAACGGTAATAAAAGACTTGGTTGTGTGGAAATGGTCTTTTTAGTAAAAACACTTCTTATGTAACAATGAGAACAAGGCAACGAGGTAATGATGCCACCTATGGAGCGGTCTCTGTTGAAACAAAGAACCAAAACTTTCCTTGTTTCATTAGTTATTCCAATAAACTACAACTACAGTACAGATGTACTGACTGATGAATGGAAATTGCATAATTTTTAATCAACTGAAAGCAAACCCATCCGCCCGCAACCCTGAATTAGAATAAACGGGTATAGAAAATGAATGAATGAACAAGTCCATCAGATAAAAGTATTTGGATATTGGAGCAAGGCCAGCAGTTCCACCAGATGTGCTGACGACGGTATTATCATAAAAAAGCATCTCTTGTGAAGACCTCAATTAAATCTGAGTGGTTTGATCTACTTAAATCAAAAATATTTTTTAATCTTTGATAATCTCATGATCAGGGAAATGTAACCTTGGAAAAGATGTGGTCTGTCTGTGTATGCTGGAACCACACGAGTGTAAATCAAGCAACGAGCATCTGAAGTAGGGATGGAGCAGAACCCAAATGCAGAATTAGAAAGGCACGAAAAGTGTGTAGAAGAAGAAAAAACATGCCGTGACTTCTTTTTGTCCAGTGAACCCAGTGGGTAAGCTTGTGTTCTCAATACTGGAGATGAGAGCGGGTATTTGGATTGGCTATAGTCTACTAAACACCTACCTCACAGTTAATAGGCGCATTCCCACTGTAGGAACCTGGGGCGGCTGTAGCTCAGGAGGAAGAGCAGTCACCCACCAATCGGAAGGTCGAACCACCTTCCTGGCTTCCCCAGGATACATGTCGAAGCGTCCTTGGGCAAGACACTGAACCCCACGTTGCCCCCCCAGTGTATCATTGGGGGTATGAATGTGTGTGAATGATTAGAAAAGCACGTAGTTATGTGCATCTTAAGATGTGCTGTATGAGTGAATGCGGCATGTAGTGAAGCGCTTTGAGTGGTCAGTTAGACTAGAAAAGCGCTATACAAGTACAAGTCCATTTACCATTTTGCAGTTCCTAGAACCTTTTCAGGAATAGGGACGTTTTTTCGTGCATTCGGACATAAAGGAACTAGGGACCACGGCCCTCAGTTCCTGGAACCATTTTAGCTCCTTCGGGGTCTTTTCTGGGTTCCATAGCAACACATATGACGTAGGTGTTTGGTGGTTTAATAATGTTTAATAAGTTAAACTCAGACGTCGTCTCATTTGTCTGCGGCGCTCTGCTCTGCTTCTTTCCTCCATGAAAGGAAGAAGTATCGCCCCCTGCTGGATTCTCCGTCTCCTGACTCTCGCTGAGAGCTCTTCCAGCCTCCATCTTAGACGCCTGATGTGATCGTCCATGATTAATATCACCGCCATGCAGACCATGAACACGGTGGCCTCCTCGCTCTCCTTGTTAGCTTCTTGGTGCTGTTGTTTCCTTCTCTCCTTACTTTTCCCAGGTTCTGTTTTGTTGCTGAGTGGCGCTAAAGTAACACGTCTGTCGCAGACGGCTGCGTCACATCAGTCCCTGTCAAGGTCCCCGACTCATGTGCAAATGCAAAATGAAACGGTTCCCCTGGGGAAGGACAGTTCTTATAACGAAATTCGAGGTGGACAATTCTTAGAACTGCGTTCTTAGAACATCTCGGTCCGAATGCGGCTATTGTTTACCCAGGTGGGTTTGTCCTCTGCTCTACTGCACATTGCAGAGAAGGATGGAAGGAAAAGAGACAGAGAGGGAAACGGGATGATTAACATTAACCGATACAAAACGACTTGAGGAATAAATAAAAGGGTGACTGAGGCAGTTGCATCAAAGTGCCTCAAAATTACAACCTTTACGGTGCTGCCGTTACTCCTGCTGGGACGACATGGGTGACATGAGTGAGGGGGGCTGCAGAAATGAGAGCCCAACAGCCCAGAGTGAGAGCCAGCAGAGCGGTGACAGAGTCGTTCGCTTTGCTGGGTTTTTGCAGGTAGCTAACAGCTAGGGAATAAATGAGAAGTGAATAAGATTACTTTATTAGTTTTTATTCGATTAGCCTAAAAAAAAATCACAACACAGATCTTGTTTAAATGCAGATAACCGGCGAGTTGTACACCCCTGTCCTGAGTAAAACTAACACTGCTCCATTCCTGATGTTTAAAGTCATCACAGGTTTGCAGAACAGTGTGAACTGAGCTGTAAAGGTCCACTGAAACGCTTTGCAGCATCTAAACTCACCACTCATCACAGCTCCTAATTTTGTTCCCATGTAAACACGTTTAAATCTCCAATCAAGATGTGTTCAGTCAGCAGGAAGAAATAAATATTGTTAGTGTCTTATTACTGCTTCACTGTAACTATTAGAAATGTGATCATGCAACCGTCTGTTACACACGGCTTGTGTGGAGGGAGAAGAGTCACTTTAAGCAGGTACCGAGGGACAAACCATGGACTCGTTGGCAGTATTTCAAGTATTCATTGCAAATGTAATAACTTTGACAGGACAGCTGTGTTGTTCTCTGCAGAAACATGTTTGTATTTAGCTTGACTCTTCTTGATTTGCTGTGCCTGGGACATTTTTGTGCTTTAAACTTTGGGCAGAGGGTGTCGTCACAGCAGCCAGGGACAGTGAGCTGGAAGATATCTGAGCTGCTTACTCAGGCTCTGCTGGCGGAGGAGGGATTTCCACTCATTTTTTAAGCAATGCAGCACTTTCCCACAAGTCTGTGTGGAGGTTTGCCAGCGCGTTTATTCACTGTGAAAGATTCGATGCGTCACATCTTATGTCTTCCTCTGTCTTCAAACTGCTCCGAGTCTCACTTACAGAACAAGGAAGGAGGGCCAACAGCTGATTACACCTTTAATCAAAAGCGATTGATACATGATCAAAAATTCTGCAAAGCATGCATGTGTAAATAAGTTCATGCACAGATGAATACATAATCTGATGGGGGAAGGAGCTCGTGGGCATGTAGAACGCAACAAAGAAAAATAGATTCTGTCATTTCAACCTAATTTGCATTTATAATTTTATACAGAAAACATTCCACTTGACTTTACTGCCTGAGCTGCAATCCTTTCTCAGATCTTTAATACACAGCTTACTGAGCAAAGCATTGGGATTTTCACCAATTTTTATGCTCTAAATTCCACACCACAAAATTAATTTCAACATTTCAAAGATCATCATCAACAGCAGGTAAGTCTCTATAGTTGAGTTGGGGAGCTTTAACCATCACTTATATGTGACCATATGGCTGCATATCAAGCAAAAGTATTAGATTACATTAAAAACTAGCTCACCTTAAAGAGATTGAAGTCATTTCCATCCATTTTCTATACCGGCTTAATCCAACTGTCGGGTCAGCGGGGGACACCCTGGACGGGTCGCCAGTCCATCACAGGACAAACAACCACACTCACTCCTAAGAACAACTTGAAGTAATCTGTGTAACCCCAGTCCCATGTAGCTAGGAAATATTGACTGACAAATAATTGGGGTGTTGTAGTACAGTGGGACGGGGCCTGAGTTCGTCTGAAGAGGGCGCTACCTGTGATAAATGTGATATAAAATAACTTAGCGGTGCCTCCAATAACGTTTAAGAAGTAACACAAAATTTGGTACTTCCCATTTAAAATGAAAGTTCACTTTAACCTATTTAATATTTATCCAAAAAGTACCACCCTTGTAAGTACAACACAAGATGTAGTTGAAACAACAATAATTATTTATTACAAAGTTACAAATTGGATTTGTAGATTAGTCAAATAGTTCACTGTTGACCTTTAAATGTGCATCGATAACAGTATTCAAAACTCTCATATGCTCTGGAAGATTTGACACAAATGAATGATGAACCCCATGAGAGAATGTGAAATCAAGATAAACAAATTAACTCAAATGTCCACAGCCCAGACTCACACACACATTCACGCAGGGCTATTAAATGTAAAACGTTGCAGGCCTGGTCGAAGCTTGTGAGCGTGGAGGCCGAAAACGAACAAAAAGCACGTGCACAGTGTTAATGGTGTACTCACGAGTCCAGCAACAGTCAGAGATTATGATGGAAAGGCGGCAAGAAAATGGAGCTTGCAGCAACAGTGCGGTGAGCCACGTTCAAGTACAGCAAAAGGCAAGGTGCAGTTTCAGCGGCAAGAAAATGGAGCGTTCAAGTACAGCAGCTACAGTCTCCCTCCAAAGGTCCAGGGCTCTCCCGGTCCTCACTCTCTCCCTCTTATGGCAAATGTCCGGTCCTGAATCACATAATTCTTCTTGGTAACTAAGTTACAGGTTTACTCATGTCGAAAAACCAACAGTAGGTCTTAAACGAATTAGCAATTGCTAACTGCAATGTGGAATTAACCATGAGCAGGCTAAACTAAAGGCTAGCAGCGATTAGCAATTGCTCAACAAATTACAATTACATAACAGCACAAAGTACATTAAAACACATGAATTTACCTCTGGCAGCTTCTCAGAGTTCTCACACATAAACCACGGGACGACTCTCCGTCCGTCTTGGGAGTATTTTATTTACTTTAGTTTACAGCTATCCAGCTCGGAAGCTAATGTGCTTTGGCAGGTTGGTGATGCTAAACACCGCCTACCTGAACAAGGTGAGGACAGGATTGGCTAAGGCCAAGGCTACATACATTCAAAGATGAGAGATCAAAGAGATGCTTCACTACTCCATAAACAAATGTGGTCTCCTATCTTTTGTGCCGACAATCATATGGATTTTAAAACTAACACCACCCTTTTATCTCTGACTTTTAACTGTATCTGAAATTACTTATCAAACATATTTACACTTCATGAACTATTATTTATTAGCGACACAAACATTTTAATATCTGTTTATGAATGAATGGAAATAATACCCACAGGGCTACATCTGTTACACTAAATATTAAAGCAAATAATTAATTCAGTTTGACCTGAAATCTTTAACTTCATGTAAACCAATTATTTCCAGTTTTCCTAAATTAGAATAAATAAATTGGTTTTATTCATTTAAACGTCATTTAAACGACTTTTGAATTCGGAAGCAAAATTCCTTTTTGTAACATTTTAAAGTGATTACATAGTTATTTTAGTCTATAATAGGTATATAGTTTATTAATATTTTTTATAAATAGTTTAAATATATATATATATTGTTGCTTTTTTATGATAAGTAACAAAAATATTACATTTTTGTTGTACATTCAGGCTATAAGATTTAGATGGGCCTGAGCTGCATTCAGGCAAATTTCTACAAATATTATATTAGGCTTTGTTATATATGCGATATAAAAGAAGGATTAGCATAAATGAATTGATTTGCATCTTACATATCTGCAGGACTATTTTCTTAAGATCCCTCCCACCTGTTTCAGCTGCCCACCTCCACAGGATTTGCATCAGATCTCATGAGACTCACAGGATGCCAATCCCCAAGCAGCCCTCCAGTGTGAATCATCTAACTAATACATTCTTTTATAGCAGCGAAATGCAGCTCAAATAATGCAAAGGCACCGTAATAACAGAATTTACATAATTGTCTCAGGCCACCGCAGAACAGTACAAGCACGACGTCACAATGAAGAAGCAATAAAAGATTTGTCAACTTTTAAAATCCCAGGCAAGTCTCAGCAGTCAATAAACAAGGCAAATAAGTAGTGATGCTTATTATCAATCTGTGATGAAGTGACAACATTTCCTTGTTACTAAAACCTGTTATGAAGTACAGTTTCACCAGTTCATTTGCCTCAGGTGTGCCGATGCACTAATGCTGGTTCTGATCGGAATTATTTGGCTTTATTATTGTAGTAATACAACTTTATTCTCAACATTTCGACTTTATCCTTGAAGTGGTAAAATGAAAAAACAAGTTCCTGCTCTATTTTTCTCTCAGTGACCCTAATACTCCATAAGTCTCATGTGCAACACATGACGGGTGGAACCAAGCTCCGGGCCTTCATTCTGCCTTTAATTTCTGTCTATTCTGTCAAGTTTAGCTTTAGTTTTCCTCTTAACTGCACATTTTAATTCTAATGTGGTTAAAGCTTTGTCATTAAAGAACCCACAGTTTATTTTTTGATTACTCACCGTTATGTTACTGCAATATTACCGGCCCACAGGACCCCAATCCTAATGCAGCTCTCACATTTGAAGCGACGCCTGTTACAAGATCGCTCCCACGACCAAAAGGACTTCTGAGTCACGAGGCTGTGCTCACACTGCAGAAATGAACATAAACACAAAATTTGGACAAGAGCTGTAATTCATTTATTTGAGAAGAAGATCGGATGCCAAATGAACTCCTTTAATGTGACAGCTGCACCTCAGACTTGTGCCGTCTTATAACTGAACACGTTAACGGTCAGATTGCTGTTGCAGAATCTCACAGAAAAGCATCGGGGGATCAATTCCCACTCCACGCCCACACCTTCAGATTTCAAAGGATTAATTTTATGCAGTGCATGTGTGAAAGGGATGTGTTGGGCTTCCTCCCCGTGTATTGACGCCTTCGTCTTCGCGTCACTGTCCTACCGGTCGAGGCCGATGGCCCCCCCTCCTGAGTCTGGTTCTGCTGGAGGTCTCTTCCTGTTAAAAGGGAGTTTTTCCTCTCCACTGTGGCCCATCACCTCATGCACACTCGGGACGGGGGACTGAATCAAACAAAAGACTCGATACAATCCGTTGGTTTCTTTAGCTAAAATAAATTAAAGTAAACTGAACAAAAATAAATAATATGATCTAAAATGAAGTGAACTGAACTGAATTATGGTTAAATCCAGTCTTTTTCTGCGATGTGCGCCACTCTTTTGACACTTGGTATGAAGTAATTTTACTAATAACGTTCATTAATTGCAAATTATTTAAGTTTAAGATTAAGATTTATTGTCAAGTCACACAAAATTTCTCCTCAACATTTAACCCATCCAGTTTGGCACCTGTTGAACACACACATGCACACGCACAGGGTCACACACTCATAGAGACAGATGCCATACACTGGAGAAATGGGCAGCCAATCACAGCGGCCGGGGAGCATAGGGGTACGGTGCCTTGCTCAAGGGAAGCAGGTGGACTGCCACCCCTCCAGCTGTTTATCATTAATAAGACTTTAAATCTTAACAGTTTATTCTATGTGTTGTTGATCAATACATGTATTGATGCATCTTTACTGGTCTTGTGAGAGAAGCAACCTTGACTGTAGTTATGACATCATCATTTCTTGTTCATCAGGCTTTATGAACTAAATATGAAACATGTGTCTGTATCTGTACATTTTTCCAGAAAGTTTTTAACTATTGTATTTGGAATATTTCCATTTACTTAATAAATTACTCTTTAGACATCATTGGATGTCTGAGATGTTTCCTGTTAGAAGACAAAGATTAGAAAGTGAAATAGTCTGCTGGTATAAAGCAGTCTAAGACACTCATTCCAGTTATTGTAGTCATGGGTTATTGAAAAGTTCTTCTTTTGCTGTTTTTTTCAGGTCAAATTAACAGTTCACACAGAGTTATTTAACACAGTTGATCTTCTTCAATGGTTTGCACTTACCAAACAACTTTGACTGTTATCAGTACTTCATTTACTCACACATGGAAACACTTCAAGGATGCTACAATTTGGAGAGGAGCTGACGATTTAAACCTCCAACCTTGGTATTAGCAGACAACCTGCTTGAGCATCTGATGCACAGACACACAGCCTCTGTGAAAGTCTCTTAGAGAAAGACGTGGAATAGTTGCATAGCAGAAAAGTGTGTATTTGTGCTGATGAATATTGAATCTGTGCTTTGTTTATTTTCCCCCAAAAATATCATAAAATTCCAGAGGCCAGAAGCATAAAAGTTTCAAAACTAAAACTGTGTAATACACAAAAGCAAAGTCATGCATGGGCATTGTTATTGCCAGATGTTGAGTACTTATGGTAGAGATTGAGTACAGATGCTGTGAGTACTTGTGAAGCTGATGCACTCGTATTCAAGCACATAAAAGATGCACCAAAATAAAAGTTTATATACCTTTTTTATTTGATTAACTCAACTGAATAACCATGATTTAAAATATTTTGCTCTGCCAGCTTAAGCATTTATCATTAGGGCCCTTAAATTCCTTCTTTCTGAGGTACTTTGGATCAGACTAGTAGGATTCACGTTCACATTTTCACAAAAAAGAAAGAAAAAGGCCTTACCAAGAACAGGGTTTCCATTAAAAAAGAAACTCAGAAAGGATTTTCATTTGATGTGGTGCAGGAAGCGCTATGTGTAGCGATAGCTTGTAAAGCCAATAGTGTATTAGCCTATCTGCTACTTTGTTTATTCAACTTCTGGGCACACAGTGTGGTCTCTCTCCGAAATCCACCACAAAAGTTGAACTTATTCCAACATCCTTGAGGGGAATTCCAGAGTTCTGCACACCTAATGGTGACGGAAAGGAATAGCAATGAATGGACCTCTGCTTGGTGAGCATATGAGCTTAAGTACGTGGAAAAGTGTTTCTGTGCACTGTTGAACCTTTTGTTTTGTTTTGAGGGATTAAAACCAGGTACTGTTGAAAATTATGATGACTAATAACAGTGAGAATTAGAAATAAATGCCTGCTTCCATTGCAGCTCCACGACCAATACAGGCACTTGGCTGCTCTTTTTGAAGAATTACGGTACTTTATTCTGAAAGTAGCATTAGCAAAGACTTGCAACAACTCCAAAGAAGCCATCCTTACACATTACAGTTATGCACTGTTGTTGTTATTCATAACACAGGATAAGAATATATATTAAAACACTATCAAACTACAGCAAACTGCCTTTTTTCCACTGCTGCTTCACCATATCAGCTTTAAATTACCGTAAAAATACGTATGATCTGAAGAATGTGTGGGGTATAAAAAATACCATTTAGGTGTAGGAAAAGTTGCAGGAGTGGTTTATGTGTGTACTGTATACCTTGTTTATGGATTTGGCCCCAGGCCTGAAAGGGGGTGTCAGAGCAGTAGAGATGAAGAGTTCGACTCTTATCCATAGTACTTCTCTGCAGCACACGGAAGACAGAGGGGATATGATTGATATCTGCAATTACAGGTTTTTCAGAAAATATATATCACAGCCAAGCCTGTAATTCATTTCTATAATTTATCGTGGTGTAAAGTCATTATAACACTTCCTCAAACTTTGTGCTGTAAAAACACAGAAGAACTCTCCAAAAGAATGTTAATTCTGAGATTAAATTATGGTTAACAAAGGAGATTGTGTATAATCACAGAGCTTACTTACAACTATTTCTGTAGAACTGTGTATCGTGCTCAAGCATTCCCTGCACCAGAAAGTGTTTATTAGATTTAATAAACCCGTTATTACCATTTTTTCTCATATTACAGAAATGGGAAAGTTGTGTTTACTCAACCCTTTTGTTCACATTTTGTTCTTTCAGAATAATTAGGTGCTGTAGAGTCTTTAACTGGGCTAGCAGAGCCGTTATCTTTGCATAGCCACTACATCTTTATGGTTTCTATAAATGTACCTCTTTGGTCAGTGAATAATGAGCTGTTTGGTTGCTCTGCCTCCTGATAGGCTGTGATAGAACCGAACTGCTTTGAACTACGTCAGGCTGAGATGGCGTATGATCCTAATTAATTTCTTCTTATTATGGCTTCATTATCATGTGTTCATGGATGTAGATGTGGTCATTAAATACCTCCTTGTGTTGGTTTCTCATGATAATGTCGCCTGGCTCCTCCCAAGTGTTCACACACCTGTTATTACAGCTCATGATAATGCTGGTCCAAAAAACCTTTCCTCCATCCACATGCAGATAAAGGAATTGGATCAGCACCACATAGGCACCATGGTGAGCTATAGGGTCTTGTTGAACGACACATAAAGCAAAATTCATGATAGCAAGTATCACCTGCAACACTACTACAAGGCAGACGGGCTGTAGACAGTAGCATGTAGCAGTGCATAGTCTTCAAAAGTGAAGCTATATGTAAAGCGGATACTGATTGGTTGACATTGTGCTTGATTCGGAGGGGGTGACCACAACAGAGTTCATCACAGAGCTGTAAAAATCAATAAAGAGGATGGGTAAGAAGCACTGAAAATGGCTGCATCATAATTACTTTTAGGCTAAAAAGCCATTTGTAGTGCAATGTTTTGGCATGCCAGTAGTCATGTGGAATAAAATGTTTACCAAAGAATGTTTCGGGTGCCTTCAGACAGTAGCTAAAACCTCTGTGGAGATACACAGTAATTAAACTAGACCCTCTCCCCCAGAAAATCAATGTGTTTCCGAAAGAATTCAGGGATGCTATTGTGGGTTGTATTCTTGGCCTAAACAATTTCTCCTCATCCATTTTACAAACATGTAAGCAGGCACACTACCATGCTGGGACCCTCAGCAGGGTGGATTCTTACAGAGGCAGCACACCTGGTTGGATATTACCTTAAACAGATACGTTTTGGTATTTTATTGCATTTATACTGCTCTTTTATCTGAAGCGTTACATTTACAGTGTAAACCAATGCTTCAGCTATCAAATCAATGAGTTTGCAATCAAAAGATTTAGTCCTGAACAGTTGTGACAAGTTTAGCGGCAGTGGCAGCACCTGGGGCAGCGGCAGTGCAGAATGAAATGACACTTCAGCCCAACACAGGGTCGCTTATGCTCAACATGTAAGATACAGAGGACAGAAAAACTCATTTAAAAGACGGCAATTGTTGCTTTAATACAAACTTGGATACGATAAATGGTTTTCGTTGTCCTAAAAATGTGTTAAAGTACAACAGGAAGACAGGTGTCATCTCATATAAGCCTGTAATAAGCATGGGGAAGGAATAACACCAGTGCAAGAAAGCTAATTAGTGACTGCTGTTAGGAGCATCACTGACAACAAACTGAGACCCGTGATGGGAAAAAAGTAAAAGCCACAACCCCCTGCTTCATGAAGTTCATTTTATACTCCTCAGATGTTCTTTATGGGACAGGTGATGGCCCTCTAACTGCACTGGCTTATTTATATTGTTTCCCCATGTGTGTGATAGAAACTCCTATACTCTGTTTATACTTTTATTACAAACATTTTCATGGCTCGGTCAATGCCTCGGTCAAAGTTTTAGTAGAGTGGGAGGATCCATTATCCTTCTGAAAAAACACACTCAGGGAATACTGTTGCCATGAAGATTTGTAAGTTGCCTGAAACAGTATTTATGTTGGTGGTGCAGCAGAACACTGCCTGCCGATGTGCCTTCTTCCTGAAGTGCATCCCGCTGCCGTCTCTTTTCACAGCCAACAAAAGCACCAAGATGTCCACCAAGATCTCCAGTTGATGTAAAAGAAGTTGTGATTCATCAAATAAGACCACCCTCTTCTAGTTCTCTATGGCCCATCACCGATGCTTACTTCCCCATTGAGTAAGAGCTTCCGGTGAAAGGCAGGGGTCAGCATGGCCATTCTCACCCATTTGCAGCTCTGCAGCCCAGGACCCAGCAAGCTGCCATGCATTGTGTGTTCTGACACTTTTCTATCATTGCCAGCATTAAGGTTTTCAGCTGTTTGCCCTACAATAGTGCTTTTGTAGGGTTGAACCACAAGTGGCAGCCTTTGCTCCCCACGTGCATCAGCGAGCCTGGGGTGTTTTTAGGCATGTACATACCACTTTATACTGAGAGCACTTGACAATCCCTGTGGCGATGCTCTGACACCATCTAGCCTTGCCAGTTTGGTCCTCGTCAACATCGCTGAGATCTTTAAGCTGCCTAATTTTCCTGTTACCAGCACATAAACTTTAAGAAGTGACCAATATACCCCCTCCCTTGTTATTATAATAAGACAATAAATGTAATTTACTTCAATGTGCATGAAATGATGTGACTGAAGGAAATATTTACAATATAACTGTTTTCCTTTTTAATTGAATCGATAATAACATTGAATATTTTCGTGATATATTGTCATTGAGTTTAAATGTGTCTGGTTTGATGTTGCATTATCTAACATACCTTGTGCCTATATCAATCCATTCATCCCTCCATTATCTTCAGCTTATCTGAGGTCGGGTCACAGAGCCAACTAGTCCAGGAGGGAAACCCAGACAACCCTCTCCCCAGCGATGCTTTATTGCTCTCTTGGGGGACTTTAAAGATGTTCTCAGGCCAGAAGGGCAATATAATTTCTCCAGTGAAAAATATAAAAAAGATCTGATTGGTCTGACCAATCAGGAGGCTTGTTCCTTTGCCCTTTACACAGTAAAATTCTCACAGAGTACTTGAATGGTTCAATGATAGTATGAAATATGCAAATCCCTGTCAATCTTTCTTTGAGTAACACTGATTTTTAAAACTGTGATTATTTGTTAATCTTTACCCCTAAAAAACTATAATTTCATGGATACAGATGTTGTACCAAATTACAATAACCTGTTTAGAACTGGCAACCTGTCCTTACTTAATGTTTATTTTTTGTTTTCTTTTTTTAATTGTTGCAGACCTAAAAAAAACAATAATAAATATTCATCAAGAAATTAAAGAGGCTGATCTGTCAAAACATCAAATGGATTCAAAAACCAGAATCAGTGTTTGACGGAACCAGTTCAGCAATCACTTATTTAATTTGACTCATGCATGTTGCTCCTGGTTGTGTTCACGAGTGATCGCCAGCATGTTTTCACAGCCGGGCATTAGCATGTCATCCTATTATCTGCAGCTTTAGTTCAACAAAGAGCAGAAAAAATAAGAAGCCACTGGTTCAGACATGAATCAATCCATCTGTTTTTGCCTTTGTGACGCCACAGCATTCTGCCGAGCCTTTTATATTGCTGCTTTTCCCAAACCATCTTCCCGTGTAAGGGTGACAGATAAGAAGAGAGGAGCAGATGAAAGATGATGATGATTAAAATAATACGCCTCTTGTCATGGCGCAGAAAGCCTCCCCCCTGCCCACTGAGGAGCCCTTTTCAGACGGTCGATATTGCCTCCGCGTTAAAAATGAAAAGTATTGATCTCTTTTACCTCAAGCTGCTCAGCTGATTGAGCTTGAGAAAATCTGTATCAGCTGCCAACGCTCACAAGCGGGCACATGAACGACAAGCAGACGAAACACCCCAGTTCATCTCAGGGAGCTGCATTTCCTGTCAATATGATTTCAGGGAGGAAGACTCAGTCACTTGTCCTGTTCATCGCAGTGGTAACAGCTTTATCTCTGGGATGCCTCGGCCCTCTATCACACCTGGACATCTTCCAGGTTTCAGACGGACCTGCAAGTCTTTGGCCAAATGTGAGCCCTTGTTTACACTCGCGTCTCGTCTCGCCATTGCAGGTGAGATGTCTGAATCTGAAAGAGGAGGCCGCTCCCTCCCTCAGCAGCAGTGTCAGCCCAGACACAGCTTGTCATTGAGCAAAAGGTAACATGGTGACAGAATGAGCTCTGCCTTCACCAGCACTACGGTCCCTTTCATAAACGCTTGCTCACAGAGCTCACAGCTGGATGATTAGATTAGTGTGACCTGTAACCAAATGACAGGGTCCGGTGACACACACACACGGCACAAAACACACAGCAGTGGGTGATTTCAGCATTTCGTTCTCCACATCGCATCATCACATGCACATACCAACACAGCCAGATATGTGAGATAAATGTGGAGCATGAAGACAGACACAGATCCCCTCAGTGGATACTTCCCAAGGCTGCGTCCACACGTGTTCGCTGGAACGTGAGATAATGAGAGATGAGGCAGAGATCACCTTCTACATGCTGATGAGGAACATTGATCGTTGTTCTCAATGTGTCCCTGCATGACTGAGTTTAAACAGACCACAAGGCTTACAAACAGTTTGATTCTTTTTTGGGGGGGTGGTGGTTTTCCATCTGTTAAACATATTCTTGTGACATCCCTGAAACATCTTTAAGGGATTCATTAAAATCTGAAACATTTGAATTCATGGACGATTAGATTTTTGTGCTCAAAATGACATTTAATTTGTAAAAAGATCTCACACTGAACTGGTATCTATTGGTCTTAATGCCTCCATCACATCTTAAAGGGATATTTTGTTATGCCAAGTGGGGTTGGGTAAAGTATTTAGGAGTACTCAGTATCCTATCTGCAGTAGACAGCAGCCAGAGGACGCTCAGTTTGGAGAACTTCACCCCGCCTCCACAGCTTGGCCTCGATCTCGAAACCCATTCAACCTGCTTGAATGATGAAGCCAGTTTTGCATGGAAATGTTCTGTTGTCAGCTCTGCTGAGCAGCATGCATCCAGCAGCAGTCAGCAAAAGGCTGTGTGTGTAACAACTACTCTTCAATGGATGGTTATACCATCTCGGACCAGTTCAATAGCAACAATGCTGCGTCCACATGGACAGCCAGGTCCTGCTCTTGGTGTGTTAACACTGCATGTTTAGCTTATTGGTGTGTCTTTAAACTAAGACGTACGTCTCCAAGTACAATTATTTGATGGTGATGAGGGTGTACAAAAAGTTTGAATGCAGTAATAAATGATGCACAGTAGAAACTGGCGATATACTAACGTAATCTGCATTTTTGTTTCACTTTAGAGAAAAAGTCTCAAACGTTTAACCTCCTGCGCTCTATTGGTTGTGAGTAAGTATGAAAAAGATGCCCACGAAGGCGACAGTCGAGGTCGTGCATAAAGAATGTATTTCAGTCCCAACCGTGATCATCTACCAAGTGAAGTTATTGACAAACAAAACCAGCTGAACACCAGTGACAAAGGTAACTATGGTAACCAGCAAAATGACATCTATGAGGATGATCGTTTTCAAAGCCCAACCAAGTGAAATTATTGGCTAAACCCAACCAGGAAGTGACAAAAGTGTTTTTGTAAAGTGTTGAATGAACTGAACAAAACTCAGACTGAAAAAGCTTGTTGCCCTATGTTGGCCTTGAATTCATGTCAATAACACACGACTGAAAGAGCAGAAAGTCATTCATTGCCCCCCCCACCCCTGCCCTCTTATGTGCCTTCTTGAAGGAAAAACTTCCTGCTGCATTTCAAGACGGTACCATTTGTGTTTGTATCAGTTGGAGGACTTGTCGCACATTATCAAAGTTTTTATATATATGTTTTATAGAATTGGTTTATTTGCATTTGTGTCTGAAAAAAAATCTGTGCCAAACAGTCTGGGGCACCTAAAATTCTGACCAACACTGTGAAAAAAAAGAGCTCAGCTTCAGATGTTATTTACAATAGAAGCCCTTTATTCAAATGCAGATGAACCGCATCTGGACTCATTAACATCTGAAGACCTAATAAATACCCCGATGAACTGAAAAATAGCTGGGAAACCACACATGATGGTAATTTGGGACATGCTAAATAAATACGATCCTTTGTTGCATGCTCTTGTCGCGTTTTTAAAAGGTCATTTGCACAGACACTTAGACTGTCACTCAGTGAGCAGTAATGTCTGATTAAGTAGGAGAAAGAGGTGGAGGAGGGAGAGAAGCCGAAGATAATGGAGAGCAGTTGTGACAGATGAGAGAGGATGAGTGAAAAAAAGGGCAAGAAGCAACAAGAGGTGAGACGGAGACGATGAGGAGAGGGAGGGAAATGGGCAGGGAACCAGGACCGAACATAACAGGAGAACATTGTGTAAGAGGAAAAGAAGCAGGAGAGAGTGAAAGGAAAGATGTTTTGTGACATTTCAGCCTGAAAAGGGCAGGACAACTAGATGTAGGAGGACGCATATGTATGATTAAGAAGGAAACAAGGAACAGGAGAATTGAAAACACGATTTGGATGGCAGAGTCAAGAGAGAGGGGGGCAACAGGAGGGAGATAAAGAAGGGAGGAAAAGAAGGATGGGGAGGAGACGAGTGATGAGGAATAGGAGAAGAATGCAGTTGGCGCTCAGACTCAGTCTACATCAGCAGTGCTGCACACAGGTCGAGGAGGCCACAGCTGAATCCACAGATGCTCTTCAGTCAGGAGGATCCTGATGGTGACCTCCTCCCTGAAAGAGGAGCTGATTTATCACCAAGGCCATAAATCAACTTGTCTGACCTTCCCTGCACACAGCTCACGCCCCCAAGTGTTTATTCTGCCTCCTCAGCTATCCATTATGTGGTAACAACAGCAACAGATACGCTGATGATGGAGACGGAGCGCTGGCAAAAATTCATGCACTTTTTGGATCGTAGTTCAGTCTAAAATGTCCAAAAATGGCATTAAAGAAGCGAACAACATAATCTGCATTAGGGAACACAAAAATCATCCCTGAGTCAGACAAATGCTGAAGTGTGGACTTCATGGGGAGTTCTGACGTGGAAGTTCAAGGGTCAGAGTGACTCTATGAGGACAACTCAAAGTGTCTGTACCCTGTGCATGTTAGCATGCACATTGATTGTTAAGGTGGACTTGATGGGTTTTGCTCCCTTGGCTCATTGCATCTGTTGACACTTCAATGCTCAGCTGAGCTTGTTAGAGTTCAGCAGAAATGTTTTTATATCCAGATCCAGATCACTGTCATCACCATCTTCTAAATTCTGGCCAGTGATTCTAGTTTTAGTCTAGTTTTATGTCGGTGTGAAGTTGTACTGTTCTACAAGAGGCTGACTGCTTGATAAAATCCTTCCAACATCCTGAAGCAAACTGTTTAAAAAGGACATTTGCTTTAGCCTTCAGCCTGATGTGTGTATCAGATAAGAGAGATCCAGTTAGTGACAGACAGATGACATCATCACTTGGCAACCAGAAGACCTCACAGACAGAGAGAAAGTGTCGTATGATATGCAGCACCTCCTGGTGCCCGAATATCAGCAGCACAGGGTGGTAATGAGCTCTAATCACATAAACACAATGAGATACTTGGAATCCAGTTTGGTTATATCAGCACAGACAGAACCTACATTCAAACAGACTAAATTAAATCAAAGTCACACCAAGTCTGGACAAAGAACACAGAGATGTACTGAGCCGTATAAATGCAAACAATGATTAAACTGAGACAAACTGCTTCAGATCCTGCAGAAACGAATGTGTGCAAGAATGATCCTCATCACGATCATTAACATGCTTATAGAAAAATGTTTAAATGTATGTATAAATGCTTTGACAGCTTCAAACAGCTGAAACACTACACAGTAGAATCTTATTGCTAACGTAGTTCCAGCTGAGAGATAACAGAGCTAAAATTATGTCAAAACTGTGTCAAAACACTCATTTATTTACACGGTTTTCTAGTTTCATGAATCAAATGCAAGGAGAGGGTCGTGACCTCTTGTGCAGGCAAACGTTGTACGTTCTATTTAAGTGTTGGATGTGATCGTTGTGGTGATTTTTGCTTAAATTCAGTAGAAATGATGAGACACAGTGAGAGGACCTTGCAACCCTGCTGGTTCTTCACATCAGTTTGATGCTTCAGGGCTAAAAAATAAACACTCTGGAGTGAGTAGGATTACTGTTTTGTGAATCTTTAGAAGAAACTGTCTAATGTTATTTTCACACAGTGCAACAGCTTGGTCACCTCAAAGGATTTCAGGTCTTATAAGAGCTCTCTTAAAGTCTCAGGTCTTAATCAACTTGTCATGGCTGTCTCTTGTTCAAAGTCATTGAATTTATAAATACTCACATTCTTACTTCTCATGTCCAAACAGCCATGATCTCCTCCATGCAGCTATCTGACAGCTGATTTCTATTAAAAGGTTATAAGAAGATAGAAAAGTGCTTCAAGTTGGCATTTAACTTACAGCATGAGGAAATAACTGTTGAGGTTTGGAGAACCAAGAAATCTTGAACTGCTTGTACAGTTGCTAGAAATCAAAACTTGTTTGACTGCAAAAGATCTTCAAGAAGACTTTGGAAACAACTGGAACTGAGATTAAAACAGAACTTTTGGTCCACAGTGAGCTACATACAGTTTATTCAGAGAAAAATATTAAATTCGAAAATATATTTTCAACTGTTAAAGGGGAAATTCGTTTTTTTTTTTTTTAAACCTGGACCTTATTTCTGGCATAAAATGCATAAAAATCGGCGTCCTTCGGAAGATATTTAGATAACTCGAGATCCATATAACAGAGGAAATGAGGCTTAGACGATGCAGCCTCTAAATAATAAAATTATCTGTCTTTATTTCACCAATACTTTAACACAAATGAATGAATGAACAGGTATTATTGCTCTGTTAGCTCATAGCTGCTGTGTTGTTGTTATTGGAGGCTATCGGGGGGCTTTCTACACCCGTCTATTAGGATGATGTCATCACTTTGCGCCGCTGCAGCACAGCTTATTTACTCCGTGCTGACTTCACACAGAGTGTCACTCCCTGTAAAACATTTATACATGGGTGCCTAAACTTTTGTTTTAACACATAGAGATGACAGAACAAGGAGAGAAAGATGAGGAAGAGCAAATAATAAAAATGCTAGTCTGAATTCAGTTGGTGCGATTGCAGTTTGCAGCCCTCAGGGTGTCCCCACTCCTGACATATGAAGACCACTTACCAGCAGAAAACTTTACCTGACATACATCAAGTATTTTTTAAATCAAAGAAAAAGAGCTCCAATCCAAAAGGGACAGTTAGAACTGCTCCAAAATAGGCCAAACAACACCTACATTAGGTGCAACATAATGATTCTCTAACAAACAGCTTTGGAGCAGCAGTGTGTCATTTTTCCTGCTCGTCACATCAGTTCGCCTCAAAAAACATGATTTTTCTTCTGATGATTATGATGCACCTTGAAGCCTGAGCTGTTAGAGAGTCCACTTAGAGCCACTTCGGTAATAGAGCTTATAGAATCAGACACAGAGACCTCTGCAAAAGAGAAGGCTCCACCTTGTCAAAGTGATACTAGAAGTAATATGAACTTGAAGTAATTTACTATGAACCATAACAACAAAGTGGACAAAGAAGAGGAAGATTTGGCCCTGTTGGTTGGTTCAAATCTGTCGAGTTATTCAATCTATAGAGGAAAAATACTTCACTTTTGAACAAATTTCAGTGTTATTATTCTAATTTTGTTTCACTGCATGGTGTAAAGCATCTTTAATATGTAAATGACCACAAACATCTTTATTCTAGAACCAAATATGACTGAAAGGAGTCACTGCATGAAGAAAAGTTAGACTTTTACTGCGACAGTTTCAGCCCATAATGATGGAATCGCAACTCCTTGCAAATACCACAAGCAAATTCCTAAAATCCAGTGTGTTGTGTAATGTTGTGTCACCTTATCCCATGTCACCGGAGTTTGTGGTTCTGACTCCTCCCAGAGCCCACGATGAGCCCACATTCCACTGGCAGAGCTCTTCTCGGACGTCCAGACAGGGGTCCTCATTAGCAATGACCTCCCTGTTAATGGCTCTTAATTTCACATGAGCGTGGTGAACTTTTCTATGCCAGGGTCAAAGGTCGTGGTCTAGCTCTCGTTAGCTCCGTGAGAGGACACTTGTTACATTTTATATCTGGGTGATTGAACCCAAAGCTGCTCCTTATCCTCATTTCAAAAGGTCTATTCTCCCTGTGAGTTTACCCAACCCTAACACTCAGCTCTTTTTAGAGCCAAAGAGCTTCAATAGAAAAGGATATGACCCCATGCCTATGCTGAGCACATTAGAGAAGACTAAATTTTTTCTTCCTCTTTTCTTTGTACTAATTCATTTTTCCCTTCGTTAACCCTTTTACACGAAAACTGCTGGAAACAGCATCCCTTTGACCATGCTGCTTGGGTCAGATCAAATTATCTGAAAAAAACAACTACTGAATCTGTTGTGATGACATTTTCACACAGCTGAAAGTCCCATTCAAATTTAAGGCAATCCTTTCAAGAATATCCAGAGTATTCCTGAAATTTTGACCAAATACCAATTATTGAACCCTTACTTTTTCAAGTTTGATCTTAGGGCTCTTTTATGACGTCGTTTTTCATAAAACATTCAGGTGGAGTTCAGTTTACAACTGTGATTAATTGCAAATTAATTACATGTCTTGTTGAAAAACTACTGAAGTGATAGGAAATAAGTTCCATGCAGAAATAATACCTGCCGATTCTTCGCCTTTCAGCATGGGTAACATGGTTGTGACGTGGGTTTGGGGAAGTGAGTGAGAAGACCATGGTGAGTGATAGAAAGAGGCAAAATAAGTCAAAATTGTTCACCATTCTCAGTGTCTCAGATGTGAAATATAGACCCTGTTGATGCCAAGTTATGATGGTGACTCTCCCCTGGTTTACAAGTCTAATATTTTCCCCATGCTGGAAAAGCTTCCCATACTTCTATTTTTACTTATAGGGCAGCAGTATTCTGGCAGGTCTGTTATGATGTCAGTGTTGTTCTTTATAATGGCACAAGTTTTCTTCCATCCACCAAAAACATCTGCGTTTAAACAGCTCTAACGTCAGTTATCGGCCCTTCCTGTCACGATCATGCTTGGCTGTGGTGTTGTTGTTGTGGTTTCTGGGCCTTAGGTGATGCTGAGCAGGTTTTCAGGAAGTCTGGATTGCTCCTGCCGTTACAGCTGTTCCTCATCTGTCTGTCCTGTCCTCATCAAGACACTTAAGGAGCTGCAGGAGCGACCAGCCTTCGTCCAGATTGTCTCACTTCACCAGTGAAGTGGGCCCTAGTTATTTTCGAGTACTTACCTTGCTTTCGTTGATTCTCCTCGCTCTGGATTCCCATGCTAAGGACTTAGCACTCACTGTTGGATTCCTGACAGCTTCCTGTTTCACCTACCTGCCTGCTCAGAACCACTGAATCACAGCTAGCATCCTCCCCTTCCACTCTGGATTCCCACCTGGACCTAGTAAGAACTGATTATAACCTTTGTCTGGACAAATCAGGTAGTCAGAGTTGCACATTTACCCGGATCCTCCAACTTCCAACACCATTCACCTGTAAATAAACTCTGTTCTAACTCTAAATCTCGCAGTTCTCTTGGGTCCTTTTTGCAAGTTGGCAAGGTACCACTCCACTCCACTGTTTGAACAAATCAAAGTGCACCTTTTTATTTGATGTGATGGGCAGTTACACATTTACAGTAGACTGAGTACCTTCTTTTTGTTTGTACTTGAGACTTCATTGGCTGTCCCAGCAGTGTATCTGTTCAAATCTGTTCAATTCCAGTTGCCTTACAGGTGAAAAAATAGGCAGTTGTTGCGGGTGTTCCTCAACATTTAACAGACCAAATCATCCCCCTACCAGCACTGTGCTTGACAGTCCGTACTGATATGCCGTGGTTTTTACCAAACATCTCCACTTTGGTCACGTCTGTCCAAAAGACATTGCTCCAGAAGTCTTATAGTTTGTTCAGATGTAACTTGTTGCCATTCTTTTTAGAGAGAAGCAGCTTTCTCCTGCAACCCTTCCAAACAAGTCATACTTGTTTAGTCTTTTTCTAATTCTACTTCAACATTTAACATGCTCACTAAAGCCTGTAGAGTCTGAGATGTAGCTCTTGGGCTTTTTGCAGCTTCTTTGAGCATTGCACGCTCTGACCTTAGAGTGAACTTGCTGGGATGTCCACTCCTGGGAAGAACTCTCTATTAGATCATAGCTCATAGACACGGCTGTCACTACAGTTAATGCTTACTGATTTAAGTAGTTGTTGTTTTGGGGTAGAGTAGTCTTCACTTTTTCCATTAAAAAAACGTTTTATTTTGGTTTTGACCACCAAGAACTGATCTATTCTGATAGATCGTATTTTAGCACAAAGAAAAATAAAGTGTTCAAACTTAGCTGACAAAATGTGATGGGCAGTTACTTATTTATATTAGACTGAGTATTTTTGTTTTGTTCTGTTTGCTGTGCTGACCCCTTTATCCTCGAGGAGGACATTTTCTTGCCAAGACTGATTGAATGAGGTATGAAATCTGCTACTGTTTGTGTATCATGGACTAAAGACATTCCTAAAAGTAGTCATTGAATGATACTCCGCTTGAGATTTTTCCCAGTGATGTAATCACACATCTCAGGGGCATATCTACCGAATCTGCAAAGGTGGAGATCAGGCCAAACGGAGCTTTCTATGTTGAAGTGGAAAAAAAGATTGTGTTTCCAAAAACAAGCTAGTGGGAGGGCACAGGGTTCTGTAAAATAAACCTTCCCTTGGAATGTACTGATGTTTCTGTTGTCATTTGCTCAAATAGACAGCAGATGAGTCAAACCTGATTATTCTCTTTCCACACAGTCAGTTTGTCTTCAGCAGGACAGGACAGGAAACAAGAATATGATAAGCAAGATGAGAATTCACCCATCCATTCAATTCATTTGACTACTTGTAATCTACATTGCTTCATATATCTACATTTCAAAGTTTTGCACTTTTTATCTACTACTATTTCTTATTTTACAGCTAAAGTTGACAGTCAATTTGCCTTTAAGAAAAAAACAACTTCAGCTTGTAAAGTCGGTTATTTTCAGTCTGTTTTGTCCTACTTACTGTGCAAATTAACCACTCGAATGAAAGTTATTAAATTGTATTTCTCACACCTAAAGTGCACAATAAATGTATGCATTGTCTCAGGGGAGTAGAAACTTGTGCCTGGAAGGCAGTAGCTCTAACAATGGTATATCAGGGGAAATAATAATTGCTTTTTTACTGACTTTTTCTGTGCCTGTGGCACTGGGCTCAACTGATTCAGCGGCTTCTCTATGTGCAGAGGCTCAAGGTTCTCATGCAGCAGGCAAAGGTTTGAGTGCTGCTTGTCACGCCCTTCTCTCGCTAACCATTTTCCTGTTTTCTCACTTTAAAATAAAGGCCACTGGTGAATAGCCCAATATTTTACCAGCAACCAGCATGTTGCACTAACACACTGAACCTAAAGATGGACTCATCCTAAATCAGATGTGAACCCAATACAGAAGTGTCTGTACATGCAAATACCACCGATGGCCTCAACATGGCGTCAGTTTCACTCATTAGTTGCTAAGTTGATACATTTTTATTTATTTCACAGAGCTGACTGTTCCTTAGGAGGACTTAGCAGTAGAAGCATATGAAGGGAAAAAGCTTAGGTTTGTGGAGTTAGGGCCAGAAGCAGAGCAGCGAGGATGGAAAGTTAGGATGTGTCCAGTGGAAGTAGGATGTAGAGGATTTGTTGTCTCATTGTTGGGGGAGTTGGGTGTAAGTGGACTGTAAGGTCCAGTCAGTGGATTTGGATCAGAAGAAGCAATAGTAGCTGGGGGCCAAGCTGGGGAACACTTAGGGTAAACAGACTCTTGGGAGAAGCAAGGAAGAAATCCAGGATGTATTTATGTGGAGGGTGTGGCCCATGTGAGCCTTTTGAAACCAGGCGGCCATTTTAGGTGAGCTGGCCTGTATGGCCTTGTTTTTGTAGGACTGTTTATGTGACTTTGTCTGCTGAATCTGCTAATGTGTCTTGTCCTGCCTCCACCTCTGGCACCCTCTATACTTTCATTACCCCCTACCTGAACCAGGGTTTGAATCCCCACCCGCTATGACTGGTGTGCAGTTGGTGAGAGGCTGGGGTAGCTGATAATAATGCTGCTTGTGGAAGAAAATATGGTTGTTTTTTCTTACTTTTGCTCTAACTGTACAGAGTTAATCTTTTGTTAAGCTTCTTCTTTACTGTTGCTTTCATTATTACATCCAAACTATATTTTTATGTGCAAATGACTAGTTTGAGGACTTTCCGTCACATTTATGTCTAAAAAATGAAGTGTAAATCAGGTTCTTGCCTGTGCATATCGTTTCATGATGATTTAAATCTGTAGAGGACAAGCATACATGCGCACATTTATGAATATGGCAAAAAGAGGCATAGGCATAGTTCTGTTATTGTGTGTACGCACAGTGCTAGTCACACAGTTTTATGTATCTGGCCCTGTTGTTTTGGTTTAAAACAACTCTCTATGACTGATCTACTGGAAGTGAAAGCAGTGTGTGCTGTTGGCAAAAACAGAAACCACATCATGTGATCCCCTCAGGGCCCTTCAACAAATTTGTCAAAATGCGAAATGGGGCAAACATTTTTTTTTTAGTTTTCCAGCAAGAGCTAATGATAAACAAACGCTTAAGCACACATGCGTGCTGTAACATGCTCACACACACATGCACGGATAGATCTCATTAGAGTGGGAATTGATGCTGACGGTGGATGTGCGTCTCAGCCGGGGGTGCGAGCAGAGACAAACACACTGTTCAAAGACTGATGGCGAACATGGTTTTCCCTGACATTAGCTGGAGCCTGCTAACTCTTCAGCGCAGCGGGCAAATATCATCACTAATGTTTTTTTTTCAGATGCAAGTTGTAAAATCATTAAATATCATAACAAGGAATGTTTGTTCTATTTAATGTGAATGCATGAGATGTAATGCATTTTTTAGATTGTTTTTGCATCAAACTGTTTTTGAGACGAGAAGGATAATGGGACAAGATTGTTTCCAGTTAATGAGATAGCAATAGCGGTTAGATATGTACAGAATTAAATCACTGACATCAGGCTGACAGTCATAATCAACAGGTAACAGGGTGGGCTGAGCTGTTAAGGGCACATTTTTATTGCAATTACTGATGGTTTTCTCTTGGATCAATCAAATTATTGATATTTGTAGAGCTGCACATGTACTTTTACAAGAAATTAATTTTGGATTAAAGGAACAGTTTATTATGTTGCAATCAGGAGAGCCTAATAATGTTCCCCAATTATTCAGCCAACACCTTAAATCTACATATTCTGAAAAAGAAAATCACTTTTTAGTTGGTTGTCAGGTCAAAAACTCAAACTCCAACAACTAAAAACTAAAAAAAACACAACTCTGGCACTTTTTTTGGGCCCCCTTCAGTGTGAAAACATCTCATTCGGTGAGCTGTTCACACTTCACACAGGAGTAAGATTATCCTGCCTCCTCATGCTGTGGTCTGCGCTCTCTCTCTGGCTGCTGTGGGCTTGTCCCGTCTCCCTGGTGCCTGCCCCCACACCTGCTTCCATCTCCTCATCAGCTGCAGTATATCTTCCCGTCTGTCCGCCTTTTTGTAAGTAGACGTTCGTCCACTGTCCCGAACAGTTCTTACTTTGTTTTCTAAATGTTTTGTCGCCCTGCCTTGCTCTTTCGCCGCCTTTGTTCCTGCTCAGCCACTTCTGCTTGGTTGTCAGCCCTGCTCTCGTTCTATTATTTAGAAGTAAACCCTGCTTACTGGCTCATTTCTATCTGTGCCCGCTTTGGGATTTTCTCAGTCTGTAACACCTCATGTTTATTTCTACTTAACTTGAACTTCGGTTCATGCTGCATTCACAGTACCTTGACATCATTTCTTAATATTTTTTACTCTTGCTTTTAGCTTAGCTGTAAACAGAGAATTCTCATCAGCTGGTAGAGAGTTAACCTAAGAAAGAAACAAGCTAACAATGCAATATAAAGTCGTTTTCTTTTTTTAATTCAGAGTAGGAGATGTTTCCCAGTGAGAAGTTGGACATTCTAATGTCCTTTCTATCACTGAATGCACGGTGCTGCACAACTACAAAAATAAAACGCAGATTAAACCTTTCCCATATAGCGAACAGTTCGGCTGATACACAAAGCAATGGAGCGACAGTGAATCAAGGATTTATGGAGCTGATATGTGACAGATATTACGACTTGACTGAGTTTTGACTGGTGTATTAATCTGCCAGCTGACTTCAGCATTTGTGGTGAGATGTTTTTAACGACTTGGAGCAGTTAAAGCCATGAGATTGTGGCTAAAACTCTATCAGTTTGGTGTGAGGTACTCCGAGCTGAGGCTGCTATTGTGAGCACTCAGATGACAGACTATACGCTTTCTCACACAGTAATAATGCTTCAAAGGTTATTGAGTTTGTGTCCAAAAAATGCTGTCATGGTAGCTGAAAGCTGTAGGACAGATCTCAAATAAGACGTTCCCTGTGGGAGAGAGAAGTGAGTGGGTCACTCGATTCCACTTCACCCCCCCTCCTCTACAGGGTGTGTATTTTATTTTATTTTATTTTTTTAGATCAGTCCAACAGATCTCAGCTACCATGTAAACATTTTTTGTGGTGGGTGAGTGGGATCGAGTGGCACACTTAACACTCCTTAAACAGACTCCTATGAAAATCCGGGGGTTTAAAGGAAAGCGTTTTACTGCATTTGTTTAATTATTATCATTATTTGTTTTCTCCGATGCATGTAACAGACTTTTCACTGAGATATAAGAAGAAAAAAAAGCAAATGTCTGTTTAAAACCTACCTTTTCGTAGCCTTTCACACACATGAACACTAAACAGTTTTCTATAGCTGATATTCACTCCTCTGGAAATGCTGAGAAAGAAGGACGGGGAATGGGTGTCTAGATTACTCGGTTTAAATTGGAAATCTCAGATTTTTCTTTTAAAGCACGTTAAAAATGGCAGATGAGCCTCCTTATCGTGTTGATATGAGTCCTGCATGTGTCTGTCTGTGTCCATGACAGCGGGGAATAAGCAGAAAGAGCAAACTCACCAGCCCAAACAAGCACACGTTCACACACCGTCTAACCCGCTAATGTTCTGAAGAGTTTACTTGTGGGCTGGGTGGAAAATCTCCTCGAGAAGTCTAGACCGAATTTTGGGAACATTTGAGATCTCAAATGTATCGGCTCCAGAATATTTCAGAGCTCCAGCGCATGCATGAAGGCGGTCATCAGATGGTTAAAGTACTCCTCTGTTAGCAAATCGGTGAGTGGATGTCAAGAACGTTCAGTTTAGTATAAAATTTGAGCTAATTTATTCACAAGCATTCATATTTATTTTTTAATGAAATGTACCGTATTTTTCGGTCTATAAAGCGCATTAAATTAAACAAAACTCAGAAAAGTCAAACTTTATTCAACTCAGTTGTTGTGCTGCGTTGAGTTTGATTAACTTCGTCAGCATGTCTCTGAACAGGAGCCATTTTTAGGGCAGCGGGTATAGAAAATGAATGAATGAATGCACACACCTTAATGTTGAAGCACAGATCATATTGTCGTGACTACGGTGGCCCGTAATGCTCAATCCATCAAGCAGTGCAGCTTCGTAGCTTACCAAGGCCGTGCTAAAACATTTTGACAGATCTTTGAGCGCCGTGTACCACATAAAGTCGGTTCTAGATCAGAAAGCACAACCAGAATGAATCCATACATTAGGCGCACTGTCGATTTTTGAGAAAATTAAAGGATTTTAAGTGTTCCTTATGGTACGAAAAACACAGTATATTTGGATGATGGATCGAAGAACCGTAGGATTTTTCATGTTTTTCTCTATAGGGCAAGGGATTTGGGTTAAACAACCAACATATATAAGAGTGATAAGCTGGTGTCATACTACTTATTCCTCCTGTGACTCAGGACATTAGCATAAAAAACTCCTCTTTAGATGGAGGTGGGACAGAATGTGTTTGAGGTCTTTACAAACTGACATAAACGAGAAAAGGCCGCTGTTGTGGTTTTCCGGTGACATTAACAAAATACTAAGCCTGGCCTCAGTTTTTAAAAAAATATTCAGTCAGAGGCTTCCTCAGCTGCGCTGCAACACAAAACAGGACAGGAGGTCATTCCTGCCAGCAGCAATAACCGTACGCAAGTTTTTATTTCATCCTTTTTTTTCATTTTTACCATTTCCAATCAACTTTCCTAATAAACATCTTCTGAAAAAACATCTTCTTCCGAAAAACTGGTAATGGAAACCAGGTCAGATCAAAGACATGTCAAGAGCCATTTCACTTGTGCAATTCATAACGGCAGAATACAATGTGTATGGCTTTCAATGGAACTGGCCCCTATTTCTGCTGTTTTCATTATCCAAGTAGTCCATGTCTCTGACCTCACTGGATGTGGTCTCCTCTCACGAGAAACAGCTGAACCCATGCATGTAGCTATCCTCTTTTCCAAGCAGTTGCAGCTGTGCTCTCCAGGATCGTCTCAGGTGCACACACTCTAAACTTTAAACTATACTTTGCTATGTCAGTTAGAGCCAACAATACATTTAGAAAATGTTACAATCGGCCATTTTGGAGCTCACTTTCAACTGCACTACATTAAAGGAGAGGTTGTACAACAAAAGAGATGGAAAACAGGGCCCTCTCCCTCCTTTTTTTAGAAAAAAAAAAGTCCAACTATTCTCAAAAATAATGTCAGTGTGGTCTTAGAAGGAAGTTGAAGCATAAAATGACTGATTACATCTGTGATGCTGGGAAATACCTTAGTACATGAGAGTAGAAAAACACATGAGCTCAGGAATTTTTTCAGACTGTGAACAAAGACTTTGAGACTTGCTGTTGGCATAAAACACCACAGTGACTCCATTGGTCTTTACAGGGTGTTCAACATAGTTTTACTTCAAAGTATTTTGCACTTGAAGTGGAAAAGTGTTTGTAACAAGTGGTATTTAACCAAGGGAAAGTCAACAGACCAGGACTAACAGCCATTTACTGTTTCCATTCAAATAAAAACCACACAGGCACATAGAAAACACACACAACGAATTAAGCACCAGTGATCAGTCTGCTGTGAGTCAAAAGGATGGGACAGTTTCATATTCAGTGTCACTGTTATAAAACGGTTCAAATAACGGTTTATTTGATGATTTTCCCAGCTGAAGAGCATCCTTACAGGCTGTGTTACACAGGTATTGTTGCAACATAGGTGCTCCTTTATTAAGAAGATAGTGACGGAGTAAATACCTGTAGCAATTAGCTCAAACTGCAAAGGATTTTTTACATTTAAATTGTTTTAGATGATAAAAAACACTCCTCTGGTATGGAGAACATATGAGACTTTCTCAGACCTAGGGGGTCCCAACAAAGTGTTAGAATATTTCCAGATGTTGTGAATAAACCATGACCAAATAATCAAAGTAACATAAGAATACAGAAAGAGCATTTTGAATTCTGCATGCTTTCTCAGAACAGACTTTGTTCAGACGAGCATGTATGAGGTTTATTCTTGTGAATAACAGACCGGCCCCCGTTTCCCTGCCTCTAACAAACAGCAACAGCACGGTGGAACAGAGGGAGTTCACATGTCCTGATATATTAATGAAAGTTCACTTATGTATGAAATCCATATAAGACTAATGAGCAGGGAGCTGCAGGCGTATTACGCTCCTCTGTGGCTACAGAAATGAAGCCGTGTGCATGCGTGTTCCTGTGTGTTTGTGCAGGTGTGTGCATGTGTAATCAATGACCTCCACCTCACATCTGTCAGTGTTTCTTATTGATAATGCTGCTATTCCTTCCCTGACCCTAGCGTGCAGGTGTTCAGGGATTTGGAGTAGGGTTTGTTCAGTCTGCTCCGGTGTTGCTCCCTTCACTGGGAGTGTCCTCAGGCTCGCTTGCATCTAACCTAGAAAGGGTACATTCACTGGTTTCTGCCCCATAATCTTTAACAGGGCACGATCTCATATTTCAGTTTGTGGAATCTGAGTCTTATTTAAAGCTCCACCAAACAACATGTTTACATATAAAACTGAGTCAAAAGTGTGCAGTTTTACAGAGCGTTTTAGCTTCTCTGTGCATGAGTTTAGCTGTGCAGCATGTGTACGAATTAATCTGCTTTCTTCACAGTTTTCTTCAGTGTGTAGCTGCTTTAAGTGAACAAGCTCGACAACCTTCAGCCTCCACTATCTCTATCTACTCCTGACAGCTTAAAGAACCCAGAAAGCTCCCTGTCTTTAATTACTTTTGTATTACCTGGTAAACGTTGAGATCATGTTGGTTGTGGGGCACAGCCTCTTTCAGTTCTAAAGATTTACATATTAAGACTAGATTAAACTCATCTGGTCCTTACCAGGTCTTAAAGAGAGATGAACACATAACATGAGGTTATGGAGGTTTGGAAAATAACAAATTACTGTGTTACTTGCAGCTGCTTGGAGTGAAAGTTCACATGGAGGACATGTTCCATACATGCATGATGTGTTGATGTCCACAGAAAGAGACGTCTGAGTTCAGGCAGCAATCATATCACACCACAGCTTCACCCTGCCACAGGCCGGCCAGACTTGTGCACTGCATCCTGTCAGAGATCAACTATGAACTGATCCAAAAGTGCATCAAATAATGTGTCACATTTCCCCTTCTTGTGTTTTCCTTTGCTACTCACATGTACATACAGATCTGGACGAATGCAAAGTTCCTCACCTCTAAGGGTCCTTGGTGAAGTGGTGAAATGAAAAAATCCTGCTCAGGAAGTGGTGGAGCTCATCAGGGCTAAAAGGAGCGAGAAAACATCGGATTTTTATTTCTCAGGTAGCCTGAAACAACAATGTGCCAATGTACACTGCAAATATGCACCTGTTTGCTGACATGTGACAGTGATCAAGGTCTGTGTGCAAAATAAAGACAAGAATGTAGCTGTAAATACAGCTTCTTTCTGCACATCGTAATGTTCACCATCAGGCACCACTATTTCCTCCACAGCTGCAAACTCACTGCACACCACCCTATACAAACACAGATACTGAGCAAATGTGTATATTTAAACTAATATCCTCACTCCCCTGCTTATAAATATATCCTTTTGCACCCAGAGATCCTGTTGTCCTTCTACCTTCTGTGTCATTATAGTTCTCTGTGAAGCCCTATTCGGTTTCAGTTCTCGATGCCAATTCAAACTCTTCAAAATTTAGTGGTGGCTGAGGCGATTCTGATCTTCATAACAACATCATCCCAGAGGGGAAAGGGAGAACTCGATCTTTAATTTTTTTTGGTCTCTTTGTTTCATTATCTGGGGTTTTAATCAAGTTTAGAAGCGCTGGCTGTTAAAACACACACACTTTCTGCTGAAACGGATATGTTGGTCAGGGAATATTAGTTTTGTCCCGGACACCAAGCCAAACAAACTACAGGCTGCCTCTTTTAAAGTCAAAAGTGTAAGTTTAAGAAGAATTGGGGAGGAGCTCAAAAGGAGTGAACATGTCATGAACAGTGGGATAAAACAGTATGAGACGAAGTGAGTGCAGCTATAGGACTTTTATCATAAGTATGATATATGGTGTATGTTGAATACATCATCTAGCTATTCTATGCTGTGATTTTCATTTCACATTCTAATTTATTTTCTAGGTATGTTTTTACGGGCTAATTTCTGATTATTTTTCTTCGTGTGTGCGTTTCTGTTCTGATCCACGTCATTTTATCACTCTCTATGTATATTCCCTGGTTTCTGTTGTTGTCTGACCTACTTGCCGTTATTCCTCATCCTATTCTAAGTAAGTGTTTTACCTCTTGAGCTTGATCCCCTTGCCTTGCCCCTGCTACTATAAAGCGTATGCACCTAAATCACTCAGGACACACCCCCTTAGTGGGAAAACATTCATCATGGCTGTTGCTGCTAGTCATGAGATTAGGAGCATGACAAGTGAATATCATCTAAATTGAAGGCTGTTGGTCTCGTATATGCGCCTCTATATACGCCAGGATATCTCCTTCAGTTAAAGCCTGAAGTGATATGAATGATGCATCATATTCCAAAAAGGGATATGTCAGTGAAATTAAGGTGATAAAGACCACTATCGATATTCTGGTTGTGTACATAATCAGGGTTTGTTTTTCTCACACACTTCTAATGAAAACTGAGAGCATTCATATATTCTTTCATGCCTATGAGTGTAGAATCCACTGTGCTGCCCATTTTTAACATGTGAGCCCAGTTAAAGGACAAGTAAGGGTCACACTTCATCATGATATCCAAATATTTTTCTCATTTTATAGCACCTTTGCATCAGGATTACAAAGGTCGGTCAGGAGAGTGATTCAGCCGTTTTGATGGCTGAATCACTCAATAATCACTCAATAATAAACACAAAATAATAAACTGAGTCCAAAATTATTCAGTGCAAACTTTAAATGTAAAATCTTTTGCAACCCAATTTTTTCCCATCCAATGCAAAAGCAGTGCAGATACACAGATTTTAAACGGGAGATGCTAAATATTCTATCCATGTTGGTCGGTGGTTTGACTCCGGCTTCCCTGGGTTGGGGTTACACCGAACCCCACGTTGCCTACTGATGCATCCATCGGTGTATGAATGTGTGCGAATGTAGTGTGGTTGTGCTTTCTGAAGCACTGTGTAGCTGCACAGACTAAGATGTGCTGTGAGATGAGTGAATGGGTGAATGTAGAAAAGCACTATACAAGTACAGCCCGTTTACCAAAGCTGCAGGAACATGCCAGATTTATTGTCTCGCTCAAGGACACTGTGATTCATTATTGATGACACTTCATTCTTGACCCAATGGTCATTTTCTTGCCTTCCATCCCATCCAGAGGTAAACTGCTTTTTTTATCTGTTAGCTGGAAGAGGGTGGGATGCTCTCTCCGGGTCGGGAATGAGATCCTTCCCCAAGTGGAGGAGTTCAAGTATCTCGGGGTCTTGTTCATGAGTGAAGGACGAATGGAGCGGGAGATTGACGGGTGGATCGGTGTGTACCGACCTGTCGTTGTGAAGAAGGAGCTGAGCCAGAAGGCGAAGCTCTCGAGTTACCGATCAATCTACGTTCCCATCCTCACCTGTGGTCACCAGCTGTGGGTAGTGACCGAAAGAACAAGATCGCGGATACAAGCAGCCGAAATGGGTTTCCTCTGCAGGGTGTCTGAGATAGGGTGAGAAGCTCAGTCATCCGGGAGGAGCTCGGAGTCGAACCGCTGCTCCTCCGCATTGAGAGGAGTCAGATGAGGCGGCATCTGGTTAGGATGCCCCCTGGGCGCCTCCCTGGTGAGGGGCTCCGGGCCCAACCCCCCTGGGAGGAGACCCCGGGGAAGACCCAGGACACGTTGGAGAGACTATGTCTCTCGGCTGGCCTGGGAACGCCTCGGGGTCCCCCCGGAAGAGCTGGAGGAAGTGGCCGGGGACAGGGAGGTCTGGGCTTCTCTGCTCAAGCTGCTGCCCCCGCGACCCGACCCCTGATAGGCAGATAATGGCTGGATGGATGTTACGGGGTAACAATACAGTGTCCCGGGCTGAGGAAATAAAACAAGGAGAACTGATGGGTGATGTTAAAGAGCTATTTATTTTGAAAGAAATAGTAACGCTATTCAAACAAAACCCAAAAGAACCTGTTGAGAAAATCAGGAGCCTAAATGATCAACAGAACAACCGAAACAAAATGCAAACAATCACCCTCCTTCCACTGAAAGAGTTACGCTCTCTGATCTTAACATGCTGCACAAGCTTCTGCAAACGCATCAACAATAGCTGGCCCTCGGGTGGCGTCTTCCTCCTCCTCTTAAGAAGGTAGCCCAGCTGATTCGGCCTACTCAGCCACAGCTGGGACAACTCACCTGGCTGCAGCACTAAGGCGAACACACGCACTCAATATGCTATACGATCCTCGGGTCGTAGCAGCATCTTTGTCCCTTCTTTTGTGGTTCCACCCTGGAATGTGACTGCAAGGTTGGAGATGGGGATGAGCTCTGCCAACACAAAACCTGAGCTGGTGCATCCATAAGCAAAAAGAGAGAAACTTCCAAACCTTCGTGTTACAGGGAAACAAAAATAAAGATGTCCCATTGCCATTTTACATAGACCTCAATAAATAACATAAATATCAGATGTGTCCGACTGAGAAGAAAAACTGTTTTGCTTGGAAATATTTTCAGCTTTTCATTTATTTGGGGGATTTGATCATATTTCAGTTGTCAAAACGGTATAACTAATGCGTTTCTGTGTAGATTCCTCTTGTGAGCCTCAGAGTTTATATAATCACATTTCAACAGATAGACTGCGCTGAAATGGCAGCCAGGAGAAACATTCCCAGAGGACGTTTGGGGCTCGGCTTTTAGTTCACCGAAACCGAGACTTGGAATCAAACCTATTAGGCTATTAGAGCTCCTCTGAATGATAAAGCCGTGGTGGAATAAAGCCACATTAATCAGTCATTGTTATCTGTGATGTATCTTCATCCAACCCCACACCATTGTCATCCTCCCAAACTGAAACTCACAGCTGGATTCTGTCCGTCACTTCCCAAAATCCAGAGCGGGGAGGTAGTTAATCCTACTGGGTTAACAAAGTGGCTCTTATCTCTCCTCTGAGGAATCAACTTGTCAGATCTTACAGATAGTGCTTAAGCAATGAAATGGTACAGTGCACACAGTTTAAACACATGAAGCCATTAGAGTGTCATATCAGAACTCTTTGCAGGTCCCTGGGTCCAATAAACCCCGTTTCAGCCGAGCGTGGGGACCTGCAGCCTTGGAAGCATAAAGCAACACCCCGACATGGATCCTGTCGCCAGCTAATATGTCAGTCATCAGTCTTTTAAATCCTGCATTTAACACAAGGGAAAACACTCAAACCATTCACCTTTGACAGACTCAAGAGAATGCTCTTCTTTCCTTTTTTTTTGCAGCAGAAACAGCCAGACCTCCAGTTCAACGTGAGGCCAGACTAACGGAGAATCCCTAGAAGCATACAAATATTGTGTTACATAGCATAATTGATAAAGGTCTGAAGTGTTATACATTTTCAGGTTTGCTCATATAAGTCGTAATTTTGCTAAAGAGTAGGGGTGAAAGAGGGAGGAGACCTGGTGCACATTTCCCTCATAAACTCTCGGGGCGTTCATGAGCGTCTCGGTCTGTGGAAAAAACGCAACGCTGTTTCTTGATGTCCTTAAGGTCTGCTGTCACGGGGGATATCTGGTGTCAGGTGCACCGTACATTCTCAGCCCTCCTCACTTTTATAGAAAGCCCAGATGTTTATTAGAAGATTTATTAGCAGCTGTAGTGCAGCGTGGGGCTGAGGCCGTGTAGCAGAACGGCGCTTTTAGCCTGGCACTCTGTTATTGCAAGTTGCTAATTCTTTCAGGAGCGTGCTGTTTGGAGAGGAGGTATATGGAGCTAGCAACAGTAAGAGCACCCAGGGGGCTGATAATGTCAGTCTTCATCAAAACTGCACTGAAATTCAGGAGCTTTTTTTATTTGTTGTATGCGCTGAAGTAGGTATTGAATATGTTGCTTGTTTGCTTGCCTGTTCATCTATTTGTGAGCAAGGACCCTCTTGAGAGCTCGTATCTGTGTAATTTTGCTGGCGAAAGCATGGAGCAGGGAGAGAGAAGGGAAGAGAGAGAAAGGATCGACTTAAATTATGTCAGAGACAGCGGGAGTGGAAGCTGAAAAATAATCTGGTCAACAAAATCTCAGCATCTACTGCTATTAATATAAAAAAGAAAGAGATCTCTGTGCCTATACCAGCAGGAGGCAGCTGACCCACGTGCCTCTCTGCCATGTTACAGCTACGTTCTGGAGGATAAAAGAGGGCTGGAAAAAACTGGTTTAATTAAAGTCACGTGTTGGTTTGTATAGATGCCATATTGTATCCCTGCTTGTGTTTTCATTTGACTTAGACTCAACTTTATTGATCCTTTTGGGATGACTCCCTCTGGGAAATTCAGTCTCCAGCAGCTTATACAACAAGAGTAAAAAGAAAAGAAAAAGACATATTAAAAAAACACAAGATTGGATTACAAAATACACACTCTTTGAGAACATAGAAGTAATCAGTGCATAAACGTTATTTAGTGAAATTAAATTAAGTTACTGCACTGTGGTTGACAGATTATTGCACATATGACGACCATTTTGACAGATAAATAAAGTATAAAGGAGCAGTCTCTCACTGAACAGGCTCCTCTGCTTGCTGATGACGGTGTGCAGAGGGTGGCTGGCATTGTCCATAATATCCAACAGTTTTTTCAGTGTCCTTGTCTCTGCCACCGTCACCAGAGGGTCCAGCTTCAAGCCGATCACAGAGCCGGCTCGCCTGATCAGTTTATCCAGTCTGGATGTGCCCCCCCGGCACACAACAGTGTAAAAAAAGGACACTTGCAATCACTGGTTGCTGCAGATGTTGAAAGACTGCAAAGTATGTAAAGATTGTGGATTTTAACTTCACGGTAGTGCTTATGTGCTAAAATAATCTAAGGCCATCTGTACTCCTTCCATCCATTTTCTATACCCGCTTGATTCAACTGTTGGGTCGCGGGGGGGGCTGGAGCCTATCCCAGTGGTCATTGGGCAAGAGGCGGGGTCCATCTGTACTCCTCATAACTAAATGCTAAACACATCTGTCCATGATTTTAAAAAAAAAATGTATTCGTTAAAGGAGCAAAACATGTCTTTAAGTGACTCAAAAAGCCCTCAGCATATGGCCCCAAACAGTAAACTCTCAGATCCTGCAGGAGGATATAATTACAATACCAGCTTGTTAATTAGCAGATCTTGGGTTCAGTGTCTCAATTTCATCTCTTCCAGCACGATCCATCTTCTCTCTCCTACTTCTTTCTCCATCTCGCTCCTCCTCCACCAGATTTGAGCATTTTGAGCCGGCAACAGTAGTAGTAAGTTCAGGTAACAGGTGAGCAATCCTTCCAAGATGGCACTCCCGTCCAATCATGCAACAGGCTGCACCTTGAGTCCAGTTTTTGTTTTCTCTCTCAGCATCACTTGTTATGTGGTTTGGTTTAGAAACCAACAACACAACTCTGCTGCAGAATGTTAACCAGGCGACTCTGCTTTGAAAATTGACAATAAAGACTTCCCGTTGCATGGTTTTGTGATGCTTCTGGCTGCTGCTGAGGCCCATACCTCAAAAGGGTTATATTCTATAAAATTAGCCCAGATAAATGACTTTTACTTGCCAGATCCAGCCAGACACCTTTACACAAAGCAGATTAAAGAACAACTCTCAGATTAAGGGAAACGCAGGGCTAGGGTTGGGGCAGGGAGAGAAAAACAGAGCAACTGGAGGACAGAAGAGTCATCATCGTCGCCTCTGGCATATATGACCAAGATAATGACTAGGTGAGGAGAATCTGCATCACAGATTGGTGTGGTTGGCAGCGGCAGGAGCTGACTCCCATGTACCAGCTGGACAGCCAAAAGGACAAATGGAGTTCTGTTTTACTGCATTACAACTCATCTCAAATGTATTTCATTCCGTGTTTTATTTCTTGTTATTTTTTGCCACCAAAACTTCCGCAAGAGAGAGTGGGACTTTGAGAATGCTGCTTGATCTCGTGTGGTGGTGAAGGGAGAAACCTGTTGGACCTGGTGGCTATCGGGGGGCTTATAGAGGGATTTCTACACAGGCACTCTACTGGGATGACATCATCTACGCCTGCAGCACAGTTTATTCACTCCGTGCTCTGTGACAGTCGGCTAACTTCACACAGAGTTTGCTGCTGATAGTTTTGTGCAACATGGCAGGATATTTAGCAGATTTTGACGACAACTTTGAGTACGACGGACATCCTTACGGGAGTAGGAATAAGCTGTGCTGCAGCGGCGGGCGTTGATGAGGTCATCCCAGTAGACGAGTGTGTAGAAAGCCCTCTATAAGCCCCCCGATAGCCACCAATAACAACAACACAGCAGCTATGAGCTAACAGCAGCTATGAGCTAACAGAGCTATAGCACACGTTCATTCATTCATTCTTCTTAAAGTATTGGTGAAATAAAGACAGATAATGCCTTATTTAGAGGCTGCATCCTCTAAGCCCCGTTCACTCCGTTATATGGATCTCCAGTTATCTAAATATCTTCTGAAGGACGCCGACTTTCACCAAACTGTTCTCAGTGAGTAGATGAACGTATTTCATGCCAGAAATAAGGTCCAGGCTTAAAAATACCGGAGTTCCCCTTTAAGGTGCACAATGAGAGCTGCATTTTTACGGCATTGTCAGCAGCTCATTAAATATCTGCTTTTAGACATGGTAACAAAAGAGATGTATAAATATTTTTGGTCAGAATTAAAACACACCTGAAAACTCAGCTAGACTTATTTCATCTCACGGATTTTCTTGAAAATAAAGCAAAAACTGCTGTTACATTCAGTGGACTAAACAGCTTCTCTGAATGCTATTTTCAAAAATGAGTTTTTCAACTTTAATGGTCTACATAGAAACAACATCGTAACTTAGCAACAACCCGATCGTCATCTCGATCTCTGAGACACTAAACACACTGAGCAATATTTAGATTACAGTTATTCTGAAAATTGGGCCCATCTGGACACCTGATAACTGATTTTGAGGAATCTAATCACCTTTGTCTGGACACATGGTTCAGCTGCATCAAACTACCCAAAACTGGTTTCAGCCACATTGTATTTAGTGGGTTTTTTACTAGTGTAAAAAGGGCTAAAGTGAGCAAATGAATCATGAAGCTCTGAATGGAAGACACTAAATTAATCTGGCCATTTAAGTTGTTTGCTGAAATGCTGTTAAACAGCATCATGATTTTATGAATCTACACAATAAATAACCCTGTTGTGTATAATGTCACCGAGTTTCTCAAAACACACAAATTCACCAAAAATATACCAAGAACACAGTATTTGTAATTTGGCTCTGGAATAATAGGGGAAAGGAGAGAAGCGGCGCTCCTAATAGCCCAAAATCAAGTTGAAATTGCACCCGTAAGATAACTAAAGTGGTTACCTTTGACGACAGTGAGCAGAAAATAGCTGCTTTATGTTCGAAGCTGGGGAAGATTATAGTATGACAGCGAGAAGGACCTTCCTCCAGCAAGCAAGTGGCAAAGCAATTACTGAGAGCATTTATAAGACTTAACATAGCTGCAGCAAAAAGGCTGCAGCATGCAAGTTCAGTCAGAAAGTATGAAGGGTGAAACAGAACAGTCTGTTCATGTCTGCAGAGTGATGTCATCTTGCAACATGACCCTAAAATAAAGTGTTTCGATGTCAAGTGGCCGTTCATTCTGATGCATGTTCTCAGCTCATAATAATCAAACCGTCATCAAAAGCTCAAGCTTTGAGAATTGAAGTTTCTCCCGTCTGTGCACTTTCCCTCCACCTTGTCACTGTGAAACTGCTTGAAACAGCTTTCCGTCTGTCTGACCCACTCACACCGGAGCTCTTTGTCCTCCCCTCCAACCTCTGCCCATATTCCCCATTTCACCTGCACCACTCTCACTCCAAAGTTCCCTTGTATTCCTTCTATGCCGTTATTAAAACCATTTTACTCCACCTAAAAGACCTGCTGATTCCTCCCCGAGACCAAGAGCCTGCCTTTCACAGAGAAGTGCTCTCCCGCCCGTGAATCCACGGTATTAATAGTATCTAGCATGCAGCTTTCATCACAGTCTCACAAATGGAAATGTTTTGTAGGAAGGTGTAGATACATCTCACATATACCTCAAAGGGAAGTCAGAGAGGTAAGTGCCACACCACGGGCACTGTGAGATATTTTTTCCAGGCTATGTTTGAATTATTGATCACATTAGTTTAAAAGAGTGACTGCTCACTGATTGATTGCAGGCCCTTAAGGTTCCATTAGCTCGATTGTTCAGTAATGACTGGTTCTTTTGCAGTGCATCTAAGTGGCACTAATGTCCCTTCAAAAGCTATTTTCACTATTAACTCTGTTCAGCCTATATGAGCTCCTGTCCAGCACAGAGGCATGACATATGACACAATGGACTGTCTGGTGCCATCAGCTTTTACCGGTCGGTTGGTAAAAGCCAGTATTACTCAGCAGATATGCTTTCTTGATAGTTTAAATTAAAAAAAAAAAACAGCTGACAGATGCTAGCAGAAAAAATGTGTTAAAGCAGAATTTTTCCCACATTGAGTCAGGAGGCTTCATGCAGCCAGTTTCTGAAGGGTCACCAGTGGGCTTCTCTCTCTGATTCACTCCCTCTTTGTTTCTAATAAAATCATACGTAATGGAGACCAAGCAACCCCTCGAACAAATCTATCAAGAATGACCTTAACACGGCTGGCCGTAATCACTTTCCCACTGTGAGATTTAACTTTAGATCCTGTGGCTCCATGCACTAACCTCCCCTGCCGTCCAAGCTCTGCTCCGACTGCCTGAATGCACAAAATTAACAAGAGCTGTGATGTTTGGAGATAAATTCACAGCAAAGTCCCAGTAATGCTGTTTTTCCTGAGACAACATAGACAAAAACGGTCTTTAAGTTAGAACAGAAATGCTAATAGTTGAGGGGAATACGTCACACTTTGCACCCATCTGCTGGATCCATCTCTGGAATTTAAAGTAAGAATGAAATTTTCATTTCCAACCAATTTTATGTGAATAAATGCTATAAACACATCACATGGGGTATGTTTCCAGCTGCAGTTATAGCTTCCGCTGGGCAATTTAATTAGGATGCTTTCCTTGTCCCAGAACACATTTATTCACCAAAGTATGCCTGACTCCACTACCATAGGTGGCGGTATGCGTCCTAGACCAAAATAACCAAATTAATAAAAAAGTTAGCTGGCAATCAGTATCATTTTGAACTGTGAGTTGGACAGATTTATATAAATCTATATAATTTTGTCATATAATCCTTTCTTTCTATAATTTCCTTTTGGGATAGATTCAATCTAATTTCATTATAACTCCTTATATTTAAACTTTTTATTTTTCATCTTTTACACATGGAATAAAGCTTCCTGCCTGGATTATGAGGCGATATCGATGTCTTAATCTTAACCCCATTAAATGGGTGTGTTAGTCCAAATATTTAACGTGGCAGTTACATATATTTCTAAAGTCTGGTTTTAGCTGGACTGACACGATATTTAATTCATTAAATTGTTTTTTAAACCTTATCTAAAGTACTGTATTACTTCTTAAAAACATTTCCTTTCTTTGCCGTCTTCATAAATGGAAGCAGTCACTAAACTCAGAGCACAGAGGGAGTGTTTTGAATGTGCCGTACCTCCCATGGTGCCCTGCAGACTGTACTGCCTCTGAAAGATTATATAATATTTGGTTATTACTTTTGAATAACTATATCCTTTATAATGTCAGTGGTAACTTGGTACAACCTCTAGCACAGGTTATATGCATAATACAGCAAGCAATATTCTCACGTTTCACCTTCATTAGATTAAGATTAAGATCAGATTTATTGTCATGCACAAAATTACTCCTCTGGATTTAACCCATCCAGGTTGGCACCTGTTGGACACACACATGCACAGGGTCACACACTCATGGAGACAGATGCCGTACACTGGAGCGCTGGGCAGCCAATCACAGAGCCTGGGGAGCATGGGGGCCTTGCTCAAGGGCACCTCAGCCGTGGTAAGGAGGTGGACTGACACCCCTCCAGCTGTCAGTTCACCAATCTTTGAGTGGCGAGAGTGGGAATCGAATCGCCAACCTTCCACTGAGCCACGACCGCTTTAATCTCTCATCTGAGTTAGATAACATGCAAAATGCTGTAAAGACTCACTTCACATACCTTATTATTGCTAACTTACAACCTTATTTGGGGTAACATAACCCCAAAATGCTGTTTACATGGCAGGATGTTATTCAGAGTAAGGCCAATATAAGAATACTGCTGTGCATGTGAACACAGCTGATCATTTCCCCCACAGTTAATGATTTCAATTGAACAGTTTAACTCCAACACCAATATGTGAATTTCCTATTTGTCACTGATGTTTCCCACATTCTTCAGGCCCCAGTCCAGCCTTCCATGCACGGCTCTCTTCAGGTTTTGTCTCACACACTTAGAGAAAATATCGCACATCATTTCAGAGCGACAGCATATCAAGGATTAATAAGAAGGGTCACAGTAAACTACCTATTACACCTGAGAGCTTAACGCAACCACAGGAAGAGCTAAAGTATTGGGATGTAGTGACATTAACCCAAAAAAGCATAGTTGGCCAACAATTTAGTCAGAGACTAGAGGAAAGGTTTGCCCTGAAACATGGCTGATAGAAGAGTGCTGCCAGCTTTCATCAGCCTCTAACAGTAGACAGGTTTCTTTTTTTATTTGTTTTTTGTGTTGTTTTATTGAGAGAAAGAAACACTTTCATGATCTTTTGGATCGTCTGTAATACTGATTTAAAAAACAACAACAATGCTGTACAAGGCCAGTCTCATGGTTGGTTATGAAACAGCCAAGAAATGAAAATCATTTTATTCTCACCACTGGTCACATACTGTCATTTATTCTTTCACAGTTATGTAGCTCACTGGGAGGTTGTTTTAGTGCCTGCATGTTTGCGTCTTTCACAGATGGAGCGTGACTCATGATCAGGTCGGAAAAAGAAAAAGGAGGCTGTTAACATACGCTCTGATCCCCGTATTCATTACCACTAATCACATCCTGGCTACTCCAAACCAGCCGAGTTCAGTACCTCAACCTGATGGAAGGTGAGGGTGAACCACATTTAAATTTAAGTGCAAAAGTCAGAAGGGAAATGAACGATGATGGTTACACAGATATGTGAACCGCTTTCATAACAAAATGCTCTGAAACTCATATGTAAGTATTTATGTCCATGAAAAAAACATGAATCAGTCCATTACATTTCATCACAGTTTGACAAACTGGGAAGTTCAGCCTCTTGCTAATATCTGTGGTCAGCAGTAACTCCTTACTGTAATCCGATTACTTTTTTCAATTTAAGGGAAAGCAAAGTAAGGGATTACAGTCGCAAAAACAGTAATTAGATTACTGTTACTTTTCCGCGAGCAGGCTGCGTTACTAAACCGTGATTTTGTTTGTGAGAGCGTCTCATGACATTCACGTATGAGCGGTGCGACGTCAGCAGGAGATAACATGGAGTGTTAGGAGAGACCGTGCAGCGCTTAACGCTTGGAAGCATCGACTGGGTAAAAAGTAAAAACATTAGCGCCTGCTGTACACATCTACAGCGAAAAATTCCACCTTAAATCTGAGCAAGCACCTAGCAAGCCGGCACAGGAATGTGGAACTCATTGAGAAACCCCCGGATCCCCCCCACTGACATGACTGCTGCGGCTACCACATCCAATCCGACCGGGCAAACCGCCGACGGCCCCTCTGCTGCTGAACAGGTGCAAATAGACTGAAGAGCGACAGGTGTTTTAAAAAGAGACCGTTTCATTTCATTCAATTCTATATGCAGAAAGAGTAGAACTAGGCTGAAAGGTCTATTGCTTTATAGAGTACTCAGGTTGGTCATCGTGTTTTTGAAAAGTAACTAAGTAATCAGTAAAGTAATCAGTAACTAATTACTATTTCCAAGTAACTTGACCAACACTGGTGGTCAGCATACTACATCTTAAAGGGGAACTCCGGTATTTTTAAACCTAGACCTTATTTCTGGCATGAGGGAGGGATTTCTACACAGGCACTCTACTGGGACCACTTCATCCACACGCCCCCCTGCAGCACAGTTTATTCACTCCGTGCTCTGTGACAGTCGGCTAACTTCACACAGAGTTTGCTGCTGATAGTTTTGTGCAACGTGGCAGGATATTTATCAGATTTTGACAATGTGAACGACGACTTTGAGTAAGATGGACGTTCTTACCGGAGTGAATGAGCTGTGCTGCAGGGGGGCGTGTGGATGAAGTGGTCCCAGTAGAGTGCCTGTGTGGAAATCCCTCCGTTAGCTCTCCTATAGCTGCAAGTAGCCACATAGCAGCAGCTATGAGCTAACAGAGCTATAGCACACGTTCATTCATTCATTCTTCTTAAAGTATTGGTGAAATAAAGACAGATAATGCCTTATTTAGAGGCTGCATCCTCTAAGCCCCGTTCACTCCGTTATATGGATCTCCAGTTATCTAAATATCTTCCGAAGGACGCCGACTTTCATCAAACTGTTCTCAGTGAGTAGATGAACGTATTTCATGCCAGAAATAAGGTCCAGGTTTAAAAAGAGTTCCCCTTTAAAGTGCAGATGTAATTAACTATATTATGTGAAAGTGCTCACAGATTTGGTCTGGTCCGTTTTCAATGCTTCTTTAATGAGGGGAAAAAAGGGAAAATAGTCGACAGCAGAACATGTACTGATCCGTTGGGTAATTTTCTGGATGCACTTAGACTGAGATTACAAGAAAATGAGATCTGAAAGGTGCTTGACGTTGAATCTCTCTCATATCCTCCTCATTTCTTTCAAGTCAAATATTTCCAAAGCTTTCTCTTATATTCTTCTGTCTATCCATAGCCGAGCCCCCATCCCACCTGGAGAGTTTGACTCATAACCATTTTCATCTAATTTCCATCACACTAGTTTTTGTTTCAGGATGCAGCGCGCAAGTTTGTTTTCTCACAAATAAATTAATGGCAAAGCAGTCATTGCTTTGGCTTTGCAAATAGTGTTTCCTGCTGTTCGCACTCAAGCTACCGGCTGCACTCGGCCATCGGGAGGTTTTTTCCAGACATCCCACGTTCATATTCCTAATTTATTCTTACATTTTTGATCCAGCCTGTTTTTTAATCCGCTTTTTTTTATGTTTAGCTCTTAAACAGATTACAGAGGTCTCAGTGACCTCTGTAATCTGAAATGTATATCATACAACCGTTCACATACAGTTTGTGTGTCCGCGGGTGTAAACAGGAGGATGAAGTGGTTGTTAAGAAGACCCCATGAATGTGAGAATAAAGCAGTAGTCTCAGCGTTGCTGGTCCTTTTTACATGTTTGAACACATGGAAACATGTTCAAACGTGGCTGTTGAGACAAAAAAATGCTGTGTCTGCAAATAAGTTCAAGTCATTTGACTTCATTGTTCCATCGATTAATGTATCAGTTACACATAATTTGATATAACGGGCTCACCATTTCATAGACTGCCTGATTTTGGATGAGTGGAAGGATCCTTTACTTGGCCAGATGACTCTGAAAAGCATCTCCCTTGTCCCATTTGACCTCTCTGAGATGGTTCTTGTAACATTTTTTGTAGCATTGCCTTCGTTGCACAAGTTACTTCCAGCACTGACGTGTCTTTTTTCCTCTTTTTTGTGTGTGCTGTTCATTGTTTTTTTGCATCTCGTGTCCTGTGTTCAGTGGAGCTGTGTCGCATTAGAGGGCTCTGCAGGACATCTTCAGTCTGTCTCTTGGACCACTGACTGTGACTATCACTGTGTCCGGAAAATCCTCAGGGCTGTAATGAGCTAAAAATGAGCAGGGCAGCTGTTGTGATGTCACCACGGTCAACAGTCGGAGCTCAGACTCCAATTAAAATCTCTCAGTTACAGCCGCAGCATTGGTGGTTAGTAAACTGGTCATTTAGAACCACAATGGATTAGTGTTTTCCAAAACTAATTATTGGCACGAGGAGCATTAGTTTATACAGTAGCACTTAACCTGTGTGTCTCATTATCTTTGTATTTCTTTATTTATATCCCCATGTTGTTCTTCTTGTTTGAGCGCTTCCTGTTGGAGAATAATAACAAGGCTTTGGGGGGCTCAGCTGCCACTGATGCTTACTGAACGAAACACAAAGCATCAATCTAATACAGTGGGGCTGCAAAATGTATCTCATGTCTGCATGTGCCACTTTAATTGCAAGGATACATTTTTCATAAAGAGGCAAACAAATTGAAACCCCAGTTTAGATATTATATATGTCTGACATTTTTATGCATTTGACTCCACATGAAACATTTGCTTTATATTGCTTTTATTTCACAAACTGACACCCACAGAATTACATGAATGATGAATGCTGGATAAGATGAGGTTCAGTCATAAGGTAAGTAATTTATATCTATTTAGAACATATATGAGCTGATGAATGGTTACCTTCATTGAAATAAAATTCAGCAATTGTCCAGGCTGGCTGCCTGCTGTTTAACGCCTGCTACAGAATCTCAGAAACTATCTGTGAAAATTAACTCAAAAGCTTTATTAACATAGTCAGCTCAGACAAAACATAGATTTGGGGTCGAGATATTTTTGTCTCACACATGTGGACTTTTAACCCAAACTGCGGTTCAGATTTAATTTTCTCAGACTCACATAGCCGACTGTTATATCCAATAAACGGGATAGTGAGGCAGAAACAACAGGACAGATATAAAATGAACAGATCCAACCCACCTGCATGGGGTGTTGCAATCTTTTACAAGCAATGGACATACAGCCACAGAATAAACAAAGAATATGTAGATATAGAATATAGAATCTGAGCTGTGGCTTAGATTAAGTACTTCCATGCTTACGGTTTCTGCTTTGATAGCTTAAGTGTGCTCATATGTGTCTGTGTGTTATCATAAAGGTAGAAAAAAGAAGAAATGCGTCACCTACTGACATCACCTGTTGGTTTGTAGGCTGCCTACATGGAGTTAAGTGCCTGGATTTTACAGCAAGTACACCTTCACATGTGTATCAAGGCAGGAGTTGACACTTTCTGACCGAGTCTATCAGAGCCAGCAGTGTTATGGAGCCAAGAGCCTCGTGGTCACCGTTAGCGACATTTTACATCATAGTGCCAAAGGCACACAAGTGAGTGGGTGCCAGGGCCAGTATAGTCTTCACTCTCACTCAAGCCCCCCCGGTTTAAATAGTAATGTATTGTAAATATGTTTATGTGTCTTTTGTGTGCACGAACCCTGAATTCTAACTTCAGAAGTGTGTTGTTGCTATGTTCAAACTGTAGGATCAGCCTATAAAATCGTATCTCTGTCGACTTCCACTCTTTATAACAAAATGCTAAAAACATCTGTCGACTAAAAGTTAAAGAAATCAATTTTTCTAATTAGTTTGAAGATTAAAACACATTTTTATAATCAACATAGTGACTCCATAGAATAAACACACTGCTGAATATATTTGGCAGTGATATTATTCATTTATTCATTGATTATAATAAACTGGCCAGACTAAAAAAAATATTCCAAATTGGTGGTGGTGGGGGGGCAGGTTTTGGCACAAAGTGGGGCTGATAGCATCACTTCATCACTGGTTGACACAAATTTGGCAGATGTTGTATTAAACTATGCACAATATATTGTATTCTGTGTTAGATTTGTCTGTTTTTAGCCAAAAATGAACAAGGCAATGGTGGCTGTGGGCAGAAGAAACAGGAGAGCAATCGGTACAAGATTGTCATCGTCCTATTTTTTACTAAATAAAACTTTTTATCATCTACTCTTGCACTGTAGAGAACGTCAGATACACCGGAGTCAAATTCCTTGTATATACACACATACGGTAAACTTGCCAAAAGTACTGGGCCGTCTGCCTTTACATGCACATGAACTTGAATGACATCCCATTCCTGATCTGTAGGGTTTGATATGGAGTTGGCTTCAACTCTTCTGGGAAGGATGTGTTTATGGGAGTTTTTGACCAGTCTCCCAGAAGCACATTTGTGAGGTCAGACACTGATGTTGGACAGAAGGTCTGTGGCTCACAGTCTCTGCTCTAATTCATCCCAAAGGTGTTCTATCGGCTGAGGTCAGGACTCTGTGCAGGCCGATCAGATTCTTCCACACCAAACTGGCTCGTCTTTCTTGGTTCTTTGTGCACTGGTGCGCAGTCATGTTGGATCAGGAAGGGTCCATCCCCAAACTGTTTCCACAGAGGTGGGAGCATGAAATGGTCCAAAATCTCTTGGTATACTGAAGCATTCAGAGTTCCTTTCACTGGAACTAAGGGGCCAAGCCCAGCTCCTGAAAAACAACCCCACACCATAATCCCCCCTCCACCAAACTTTACACTTGGCACCATGCAGTCAGAGAAGTACCGTTCCCCTGGCAACTGCCAAACCCAGACTCCCCCATCAGGTTGCCAGATGGAGAAGCGTGATTCATCCCTCCACAGAACAACAAGTAATCTCCACTGCTCCAGAGTCCAGTGGCGGCAGCTTTACACCAATGCATGCAAGGCTTTGCATTGCACTTGGTGATGCAAGGTTTGTATGCTGCAGCTCGGCCATGGAAACTCATTCCATGAAGCTCTTTATGTACTGTTCTTGAGCTAATCTGAAGGCCACAAGAAGTTTAGAGTCTGTAGCTATTGACTCTGCAGAAAGTTGGCAATTTCTAGGCACTGTGTGCCTGACCCCTCCAGGTGATTTTGCGTGGCTGAGTTGCTTTTGTTCCCACTTGCTTCCTCTTTGTTATAATACCACCAACAGTTGACAGTAGAATATTTAGCACTGAGGTCAGAACTGGTCACGGTACCACGTTTGAATTCACCGAGCTCCGGAGAGTGACCCATTCTTTCACAGATGTTTCTAGAAGCCGTCTGCATGCCTGGGCGCTTGACTTCATACATCTGTGGCCATGGAAGTGACTGGAACACCTGAAGTCAATTATTTGGAGGGGTGTCCAAATACTTTTGTCAATATTGTCTTCTTGGCCATTGAAGCTGGCTCTGATTCTGAAGATGGCGCTCTCATCCCAGCATGCAAGAACACATGACGTTCATTCACGTTCTCCATTGGTTAATAAAGAGTGGCAAATATTCCTTTTTTATCTAAATATCGTCTAAAGACTGTTGAAATAAACTGTTTTTAGACGACTGCAACCTTAAGCCATTCCATGTTCATTTGTGATACTTTCATATATTTGTATACAACCTGTAAGAAATTATCAAAAATTTAAAATAAACACTGAAGAAATCACTTTGATGTACACATAAAATGATTTATATATATTTGTGTTATTTATATAGATAGTAGTATCTTCACATACCTAATATCAAATCAAGAAGATACACGAGGCAGACGTTAGTAACATGTTACATTTATGGCCTTTAGGCTATACGCCCCATTAGCTTGAAAATAGCCTGAGCTCACACGAAAGTATTAGTTCTACTGATATTATCTTTCTCCGTAGGCTTCACTTTTGACGCTGGATACCTACACCATCTACAACCCATCACTACAGCATTAAAAATGCGTCAGATCAAGTAGTAGATGTCAGGCAGTTAGCCTTCTCCTTCTATCATTCATAGGTCATAGTCAGTGGAATTCAGGCATTATTTTCAAGCATAAAAATTCCCATTTGCCACAAACCATCGTAACGCAGTATTTGAATAATGCAGACAACAGAAACCCCCTTAAATAAAGGTGTAGGAGTAATAATTCTGCTTCCATTTTAGCAGTGAAATTTGATAAGGGTGCATGAAAATGAGTGAAGGAAAACAGATAGGAAACGATGACAGACTAATCCCAGGAAGAAAAGTCAAATAGGATGACTAAGGAAAGGGCAAGGACGAAATGAAAGAGGCAAATAAACGAGTGAAGGTCATTTCATAAGGGAGCAAATTCACTTAAAAAATAAGGAAAAAAAAGGAAAAAGACCTCTGAGACAGAACACTGTGATTGTGCTTCTCCCAGCCAAGCAGCAGGTGCTGGTTTGGTCCCTGCTCCAGTGAGCCGTGTCTGGCTGTATGGGTGGCTTCTCTCCCAGATGGGGCACAACAAGTTCTCCAGAGAGAGTGTGTGTGTGTGTGTTTGTGTTCGATGAGGTGAGGGGGGCTGAGCTGCCATGTGGACGGGGTGATTAGATTGGCAGCGTCTGAAGCCAGGGTGCCTGGCCGGGCGCCTGTCTGAGGGTTAGGGCTCATCTCATAGTGTACAATCAGCTGCTCTGTGATTAGCCACTGATGGGCGAAGTCATCCAAAACTTACAGTGGAGCCAACTTTTCCTCTCAGTAAACAAGGTGACCGTGTTCCGAATTTGCCAACGTGTCTGCTCATCGAAAACGAATGAGCTCACAGACATGGCTTTCTTGGCCGATGTTGATTTATGGGTTATTTGCACATGCAGGAGGACTGGATGGTTAGCTGGCAATTTGCTCTGTTTGTTTGCTTGTCTCACAGGGTGCTTTCACATTTGTGCTGATTATGAGCGTTTGTGAACCAATACAAAGCTCAGGAAATAGCTCAATCGTTTGGTGCATTCATTTAGTCTTTCTATAGAATCTGGCAACTTTTGTAATGGGAAATTAGGCAAAGTAGACCCTTTGGATTAAAAAGAAATGTCTTGGTTTGGAAAGAGTATATTAACTTAATCAGACCTTAGCATATGCTCCACATAACAAGCTTTCCACCAAAGCCACAGGGAGGATTTTACATAAAACATCAAAATACTTTAGCAATGTCACTGCATCATTTAATTTAAAAATAGTCCACAAGCTGATTTATTTATATATATATATATATGCAGTACTCAATAACCCTTGGAGCTGTGGGACTAGTGCTCCTGTTGGTCAAAATGGTTCAGGCTCACTCTGACCTTTACTCTTATATTGGTGTGTATTTCTTTAAAAATATTAGCTTGAATTTATGCTTGAATCTTGAATTTAATGGCACATGTAAAAAGGTTGGAACAGCGCCATGTTTACCTCTGTGTATCATCCCCTCTCCTTCCAACGACAGTCCATAAACGACTGGGAGCTGAAGAGACCATTTGATGGATCTATGGGAGATGTGGTCTGATACAGGATTCTAGCTCCTTCTGGATCCAGTAATTAATGAATTAATGATGAACCAGTTTCTGGTGAAAGGTCTGGACTGCAGGCAGGTCGGTCCGGCACTTGGACTCTTCCATACGAAGCCATGCTGCTGTAACATAAGTATGTGGTTTAACATAGTCCTGCTGAAATATGAAAGCCCGGTCATTTTACCTCCCAATTACCCTAAATAGTTGCAATATGTTCCTCCAGCTTTTTCTTTTTAGTGCCACTTTTCCAGCCTTTTGTTGCCCTCGTTGTTGCAGCCACTAAAATCAAGAGGAGCAAATGAATAGTAAAATGTCTCACTTTTAACATTTGTTTGGGATTTGCAAATAATTGCATTACCAAAGATATCTGCAGTTTTTGACCAGGTCTTGTGTCTTATTGCGACTCATTTATCTGCTACACATGCATGTTCCACCTTATACTTGTCACACATTCATATTCCTTCCATCTTTGAAAGAAAAAATAATTTTTTTTAAATTTCTGCCTTTATGTGTGAGAGATGCTCATCATTCAGCCGCATCAGTGCCCAGTCCGGCTGGTGTGGCTGGCAGTCAGGGTACCAGGTGTGGGGTTGGAGGTACCCAGCTGTGAGGCCACCAGCCCAGGCATGAATCATAACAGTGTCCCCCTGTCATTGTGTCAGTCACGGCTGACAGGGGCCTCAGCGGGACACTTACTGTGGAGGGTGACAGGGTGTCTGGTGGCAAGTTTGAAATGTGAAAGGCTAGACAATGGGTGTGTATATATGTGTGGGTGTGTACTTGTTTTCCAAAAGGAAGGAGCTTAGTATATTTGTGGAATCCAATGTGTTTTGTGGGAATCGAATGGTGGACCCCACTTATTTAAAGATGAATTTTTAGGGTCAAAATTTGGTTTTATGGTTGGGACAAGAGTAATGTATTTCAGGTTTGGAGAAAGAGTTGATCGGGTAGGGGTTCAGCTGTGATGGTTAGGGTTAGGGGACACATTAGGCCCATGATGAATCGCCTCAAAGATAGAAAAACAAGTAAATGTGTGTATGTGTGCGAGCGTGTTCTTTTATGCTTGGAGTTGGCTATGGTCCAGAAGGCAAATTCAGGATGTTTTGTGCGTGACTCAGTGAAGAAGTGTGGCATCAGTGCTCAAAGAGGTGTGTGTCTGCAGGCCTGCAGTGCATTATGGTTGTGAAGTACACTATCGAGGCGTAACCAGAGAAATTGTGTGGTCACTCTCAGCATGAACAGTTTTCTCTCTTCCCAGATTTTGTCATCTTTTTGTACAGCAGAGCTCAAATACAATTTTCTTGTATAATCCATTCTCCCAGCTTTATAAGTTTGAGACTGTTTGCATCAGATCCAGCTAAATTAGTTTGCTATTGTTAATGGGTTGTTTTTTTCTGGGAAATCATGTTCCCATAACAACGCATCACAGATAGTTTCTTTTTCTCTGCATCTATTTCCAAAACTGACTTTTAAATTATTAAATTAAGTGTTTTCCCAACTTAAGGCTCATTGTTGGGGACTTACAGACAAGCTGATAGCATCACTCTAGTTATGGCAGTGTTTTCAACTGGTTCAATATAACAAAAAAACACTGGTTGACTGATTATGTGAAATTAAGTCCAGATGTTTATGATGTCTGAAAATTAACCTTATTGACTTTGGAATAATTTTCCCTTTTATAACTCTAACCGATCAATATTGTCACATGTTAAGTAAAATATCAAAATATGGATTTTCTTTGATGATCCCATCACATCTAAGGTGTGGACATCATCAGGTGAAATGGTTGTTCATGGAGAGATAATGATGTCTGTCTGTTAAAGATGGACACAGCAAACATTATATAATCCATTTGGTTGTGTTATTCTGTTTTATGGCTGCATTGTTGGTATTTTACATGTCACCATGTCAGTTTTAAAGCTTGACATTAAAAGTGAGATATGGATCAGACTGAAAACCTGATGATACTAAGAATTTATACTGAAATACTGAAATCACAATGAGCTTTATTGCCCTTTTTTTTCCTTAAAGGAACATCATTTACAAAATGAATGTCATGCTGTGTTTAACAAAGAAAAAGATAAATAAGCTAGCTGTTCAGGCTGTAAACCTATTAGGCAAATGGAGTAGTAAATAAATCATGTGAGAAATGGGGTTGTTTCCTCAAAGTTGCTCCCCGCTAACCATTAAATAGAATGCAGATTTGAAGCAAAGAAATGTAGGGATTAAATCTTACAAAGCACAGTTTTTGCAACATGAGAAGAGTAAGGAGCGCCATGAGCAGAAATTCCAAACCATAGAGCGAAGAGTCGATGCTTTTCAGAACACAAGGACATGTTGACACCACAGACACAGACATGAGACCACAAAGTGAAAAACTTCTCAAATAGGGACCTCACTCAACCAGAAAAGAATGTGTTAGCCAAAGGACTCGACTTTACCATTTCTCCACAACAACTGCCAGGGATGGCCCTCATTACAGCTACTGAATCTGCAATAAGGAATAACAAAATCTCTGAGGCAGAAGCAGAACAGCAGCCCTCTCCTGTGCTAAAACTCCTCCCTGTAAGCTCACGCCACAGGAAGGAAGGCAATGACATCCCTCAGCAGAGACCAGAACATCCCCATTTTGCCAGCGGACAAGGGAAGATCTCAACAGAGTCGATTGTCACAGAAAAATAACAACATTGCTGAGTGATGGCACCACCTACAAGGCCCCGAAGAGGGACCCCACAAACAACTATAAGAGGAAAGTCATAGATTACCTTCAAGATCTGGAAAAAGAAAGTTATTGACGGCTCTTTATAGTCCACACCGTGCATCTATGGACTTCCCAAGAAACAAAAGGAGGGAGTCCCACTCAGACCACCTATAACATTGTCCAACACCTTGCCTCCATCTTAGCACTCCTGGTGGGAAACAATCCACATCATATACAGATCTCCAGACTTTGTGAAGTCACCATCCATCGAGTTTAGAACTGAGGAAGCCTTTCAGATTATGGGTGAAACATCTTCAAGATCCAAGAAGATGTCCCGTTGGCCCTATTCAAAGTCTCATGATAAATATTAAAATAGCTGATTCAAAGTTCACTCTGATGGTATACAGCCTTCTAATAGGGGGAATGGAAACTGCCACATTCCCAGTTAGCACCCCTGGGCACCTGTCCTGGTAAAATGTGTTGGTGGTCGGGTAGGCTCCAACACAACAGAAACATAATGCTTATGGCACTATGTAACACATCAACAGGTCTATTTAGCCCACAAAAAACTAATTAGCTTCGTGTTTTTTTTCCTGGCAAGATGGCAAAGGTTAAAAGACCAAGACACGCGTTAACCTAGGATACCCAAAACAAAAAAAAGAGGTCACATAAGTGTCACATGAGATGTAAAAAGGTCATAAGTGTAACACTAACTGGTACTAGTCTCTATAATAACATCTGGTTTCCTCTGTTGTTTGATATCTGACTGTGCAAGACTCAGTATTTTTTTGATCATACATCCAATTCGCCCATTTTGACCATCCATTTATTTTCTATACCCGTTTAATCCAATTTAGGGTCACAGGAGTGCTGGAGCCTATCACAGGCCTACATAGAGGCAAACGACGACTATGTACCCTCACACTCACTCCCAAGGGATCATTTTTAGAGTCACATGCATGTTTTTTGGACGGTGGGAGAAAGCTAAAGTCCCCGGAGAGAACCCACGCATACAGAGAACATGCAAACTCCACACAGAAAGGCCCCAGCCAGGATTCGAACCAGGAACCCTCTTGCTGTGAGGTGACGGTGACTCACAGCAACAATTTGACCATCTAAACTGTGAGCAAACTTGCGACACAACATGCTGAGACACAGTTTTTATAGATGTAAAGACTTAAACTAAATCAAAACTTTCGGTTCGGCTTAGAAAATGACATAATACAAGCACTGGGGTGACCGAGCCTTTTCCGTTGCTGCCCCCAGGCTCTGGAATAAGCCCCCCCCCCAGATGAGTCTTATTTCTGACCTGGGCCTCTTTAAATCTGGGCTTAAAACCTACTTATTTCAGATGGCTTTTAATACCCAGTAGTATGGTGACACTTTTATATTATCTTGTTCAATTTTGCTGTATTTTATTGCGTTTACTGTTATTTTATTGTTTTGTATTTATTCTTTTCTTTATTTATTATCCGATGTAAAGCACTTTGGTACCGAAATGGATTGTTGTAAAGGGCTGTAGAAATAAATTAAATTTACATTTACATAAAACCATCTCAGGCAATCGTTAAACTGAAATAATTTGGTTGTATTACAAACAAATATTGTTAAATTTGATATTCTGTGCGATGCAGCTGTTGCTCGGTATTAAAGCACATCATCTGCTAATCAGAAGGTTGGTGGTTCAATCCTCATTTCCGCCAGTTTGTGTTTGTTAAGCCTCTGATGAATCATATGAGTGTGTGTGATAGCGGTATAAAAAGTCTCGTCTTTTTTCCCTTTTGTCTTTTATATCACACCCAACCTTTATCTTTCATTGTGTCCAGTCTTGTGGCAGTGAGCCCACCTCTGAATGCCCATTTTTGCACACTTGGGCAAGCAACACAGGATCATATGGATAAAATACTTCCCTTGCTGACACCCCACATTCATTCCTTCCCCTCCTTTTTCATTTCCAGCCCCTCGACTTTCTTACCCTTCACATTCCACCAGAAACACACAATAAAAAAAACACCCAAAGAGTCTTTTTTACAATTCACCCTCTGTATAAAATGGAATGAGACAGATCGCATTGCTCTGAGTAAAAATCACTTGAAAAAAGTGCAGGTTTGGGAAAAAAAAGCTTTTATTTGTTGCTTTAACTGTATTCATCACATAAAATCCAGAACTTTGTACAGCATGCACTTAAGATATGATTATCAAGCCCAAGGTTACATAGACAGTGTTGCATAAACCAAAGTCTCAGGACTTTGTCGCACATACAGTGTTTACAATCTAGAAGCAACAGCAAGGTGCTGCTCAGTAGAAACACACTGCAGTCCTCAAACTGATTTTCAGGGCTTGCACAAAGAATACATCAGATGAAAAATGTATGTGTCTATATTCTACTCGAGTCCATGAATATCTTGCTCTATTAGCGTCCTGTAGACCTTGTCAAGTCAGTGATGTCCAAGCTGCCATGGCTTTGGATTTATGTCTTCAGCTCTTGTTGATTCTGAGGTTTCTGGAGATGTGCCCTGACCTGCCTTCAGAACAACTGGGACCCACATAGTCACCTTTCAAGCTCAGGTCCTCTAACGGAGGCTCAGAGTTCTATGAAGTATCTTAGCTGCTCCTCGGACTGCGTTCTTCTGAATTCTGATTTTGCTCTCTCCAAGTTCGGGGGTCATCTTTTTAACTCCCTATGTCAGCCCTTGTTATTTCCAAGCTTATTATTTCTTGGTGTTGCTGTCCCTTGGGATTGCTACATCACCACTGCCTTTTTCTGCAGTTTGTTGACCACCACAATGTCCAGTTGGTCAGCCGTCGCCTTAAAGTATCGTATTTAGCATGTCAAGGCTGCGGAGGGAAATTCTGTTTTTCATCATTCGAAAATAAATTTCAATAAAGCAACATATAAGCAACATATGCTGTCGACATCTAATTAAGTTGCACATAACTTTAACACCTTTTTCTAGGCCAGCATCAGTCTTATTAATGTTCTTGGCCTGAAAATGAGTATTTATCACAACTAGCAATTACAGAGGTTTGGGTCATACACGAGAAATGTCAGTCTAATTATGGTTGGGTACAGCTCATTATGTGCCAGGTAATCCAGGAGAGGGCCGGCCCCTAATGTGAGATGCAGGAGGCACGACAATGCACCACGAAATGAGGTTTCAAGAGGGTTCTTTGTTGAGTGGGGTACTTGTTGCATCTGGAGAGGCAATTTGGAAAGAAAAATGATGGTGCTTCTTGATGATATGAATTTCTCTTTTTTTTCCCTTCCTTTCTTCAAGCCTCATCGACAAGAAAATTAATTCAGAGTAGAAGGTTGTGCTTGCTCATTACACTTTGAATTTAGTGTCCTTTGGAGTCTCATTACACATGGATAAATAGATTAAAAAGGATTTCAAATTCAAATAAAAAGGATAAAAAAGAACATCTTAATATATTGTTTTTCTTGTTTATAAATATATATCATTCAGCTGTTTTGTATGATTAAAATATAAGTTCTCATCTGCAATCTTTTTACAATGATAGGATAAGATATAACCTCTGAAAAAAAATCCATAAACCATGTATTCTACCTAATGACCAGCAGGGGGAGACTCCTTTCATGTCAAAATAAGTCAAATTATACTAAAATGACCCTACTTCTCATCCGATTTATTAACCTCCGTAAACATTTTCTTAATGAATTTATGATCTCAAAAGAACATTTTTGATTCAAAAACCTGAGACGGCGAGGGTCAGCAGAGGTCCACAAACCAAATGGTGACATCACTGTGGTTCAACGAGTTCAACCTACAAAAAAAAAAAAAAAAAAGACCAAAATTGGGATCAGCCCACCAGAATTTCATCCAGTCGTCTGAATTTATTTTTTCATTTGAATTTGTTTCGCCAAAATATTGTGCAATGACTAGAATGTTTACCATACATTTGCATTGCTCTCACTCCCTTAAGAGCAGGAGCAAAGAACCAGCAAAAAGCTCTCTTTAGTTCGGAGTTTGTTGTTTTCACAATAACTCGTCACCTACCATTCCAGCATCAGCATGTGTGTATACTATGGAAATTAAATGTAAACTGGGAGTGCATTCATAAGGTGCTTTTCCATCCAAAATGCTCCACACTACAAACCACATTCACCCATTCCTGCATGTTTTTCCTTCTTTTTGGTCACACACAGATAAATTCAGTGGGGGAAATGTGGTGTTGAACGTGTGGGACTGAGGATGCCAGCGACAAAACCAATAACCTTCCACCTGGCACGCTGCTATATGTCCTGAGCCACAGCCACCTTCTGTAGCTGGGAAAGGTCAACACACACTTAATAACATTCCTGTTCTGTACATCTGTTGTCCTCTGCAGATGGAGCAGTTACGCACATACCTCTGTCTGAGAAAGCAAAAGAGAGTACAAATGAAGGTCTTGGTGTACAGGAAGATGCCATCTACAATCCTGAGGTGGAACGTCTGTTTCTCATTCTGGATTCGATACACATCTCTACCTGAGCTCAACAGTTCAATGATATCTTAAATACTGATCCCATATCTGTCTACGTCTAATCTCAGAGTCTCAAGAGAAGAAAATGACATATTCATATGGTATCAAATGCTGAAGAAACAGTGTCCTGATCTGAACATGCTGTCAGGGTTGCACATGTGGAAAATGGTTACATATTCACTGCTAATTTAAGAATTACTTATTAAGAACATGTTGCCTCCATATTTCACCTGCCATTAGCTCATAGCTTTAGCTTTGTGAAGCAGATGGGATCAATACAGCTTTGTCTCAGTTGTTGATGCTGCTGTATTGATTCTTATCAGTTAGTTGTTGCACTTAGCACCAAAAACAACAAAGATTAAAGCTTCGTGTTCTTCCGGCTTCATGTGCACTTAAGGTGGCTCATTTAGGAGCTCCTTTGGTGGGAAAGATATGACTGTGTGGCCACATGCTACTAATGCATGGAAATGAGATGCGGGCAGGTTTACTATACGTTTACCTTTATTTGCTGCAACAGCTAAATGGATCACCAACTATCAGTTTTTGCACTTAACACTTAACTGAACCACCATCTTTCTCCCAGCATGGGAGCAGAATTGAGTTATTGACTAAACTTTTTCCAGTGCTGTGACGCAGGACCTTTTGGTGCTTCTAACCTTCTCTGCAGCAGATCATCATACATGGAAGCATAGCCAAATTCAAGGGCGTAACCATGGTTTAGACATTGGGGGGGTCCAAGAAAAACAAAATTGTTGAGTGCATTATCTACAATTCTTTATTTATATAAGAAAAATTGGACATTTAGAACATAGTTTAGAGGACTACATTGACCATGTAAATTCACATCTAAAGGAATAGTGTAATTTCTCCGAGACAGTGACTGCCCCACCACTTTGTTTTGGTTAGTTGCTTACTGTTTCCTGACCTTAAACACACCTACCAATTACAGTTATGCTCTTCCAGTAGTACTGTAGCAAATAGGAAAACGACCAAATACCCAAAGCATGTTTATGGAAATATTTTAATAAGGACAACTAATGATGTAACAAATTACAGACTTTTCCTTTAACAAAAAATGTGCTGAGGACTTTTAAGTCCAGGTTCATTTCTATTGAGTCAATGTCTAACAATGAAAAGTCTAATAGTCTAATGTTATTTTTGTTTTAAGTTGTTTTATTTTGAAAGGGGGCGGAAGTTTATTTTGTTGATTCTGTGTTGGATTTCCTGTTCTGGAACAATCTGCTCTGTTGAGCAGCGGCTCCGTCAAAAGTAGAAGTCCAACGTAAAGATAACGAGAGCCGCTGCTGAGACGGCGGCGCGCCCGGTGGGTCACTCTCATTGGCTGTTAGCGATCAACAACGGCGGCCGCGGCGCAGCCGTTACCATGGTAACACACGGAAATACACTGAAAATAAATAAGACATAACAAGAGACCGATCCCTTGACAGGGTTCATAAAAGGAGAACATGCATTTTACATATTTTCTTCTGTATATTGGGGGGGACAGGTTGGTATTTTCTCAATATTGGGGGGGAGACACGACCCCCTCAAAGAATGCGTGGTTACGCCATAGGCCAAATTTACTGCAGACTGTTTTTAAGATGCTTGAAAGAGGATTTTGTCAGATGACGCAGCAATGACAAAATCAGGATTTCACTGGAGCAAAGCAACAGTCTGGAGATGCTGTTGGCTTTTAAGTTAACATGCAGTCGTAAACAACTGTGGCACAGTTCTGGCCTACATGATGCACTTACATCTGGCTCACATACCGCAAAGAATGGCGGCTTTACTGGCTCAGATCCAGTTTGCCAGAGCTGGTCCACATGGGCCAGCTCTGGGCCAGCTGCAGACACACTGTTTTGCCCTGAGTGCCACCATTGCCAGATTTGGCCCACATCCGGTTCACTTACCACTTGCCATGCCAGCAGTAGGCCAGAACTGCCGGCTTGATGCCAGATCTGGCTTAGACCCGTCTGCTATGTGGGAAGTAGCTGATTTTTCATCACAATTTCTGATGCATTTAGCCATCTGACAAAAGTAGCAAATACGTGAATGAGAGCAGCTTTAATGGGGAATTCGGCTGCATTAATGTACACCTTTGCTTTACTGATTTTACAAAAATATGCAGAAAGATGGAACTTTGCTGCATGCAGATGAGCCAAAAGCCGCCTAAATGAGCATAAATGTGCAGGAGTGACTCGATCCCCAACAGCATGATCCGGGTGTGTTGAGCTCAATTTTGAAAAAGCTCAGTTTGAATTGATTTTAAGCATCTAGTTTTGCTTGGACTAACACAATATTATTATTATTTTTAATTCCTAGTGTGATGTAAATGTGCTTATCGATGGCCTTTGATTTCACACTTTTGAATACTGAATGACACCGAGATAAAGACATTTAACAGTTGTTTTTTAAGGGTTATTTCCTTCTCAAAGGGTGCCGTCACTGGGATATTTCCCATCCATGGTGGCACTGATATGTTGTATCTGCCAGGGACAGAAATCTGTGTTTGTTTGAAAATCTGGTGAAGATCATAGTGTGTGGGAATTCTGGCAGAGAAATCTGCTGCTAATGAAAGTCATCTGTTGGACTGAGATAACCTCGTTAAATGCCTGCTGTTGCTTCTACAAGAGAGAAAGCGAGATACGTGGAACGAGTGGGTTTGACAAAGAACACGAACCAGCCATGCTACAAATCACGAGCTGGACGCAGTGTCATGGAGTTCGGTGACTCACAATACTGACAAGCATGGCTTGGATTCTTCCTCCGTGATTGTAGTCCACATTTATCAAACTCGTCTTATCGTGTATAACTTATGGTAAAAAAAACACATTTGCAGGACAGCATTCTATATTAGGACAAATCCTTTGAGAGCAGTCATTCTAAAACAGTCTGAATGACAGTGTTTGATTAGAGTTTATACCTCATTCAGCTTCATCTTATCAACTCATGCTTTAGGTCACAGTATAACTGACTCTGGATGAGCAACTGTACCCTGAATTGTGCTGGAATTGCCCCCGAATGACTTGTATATATCCATATATTAAAAAGGATGCTGTAATCGGTGTGTTGATGATCAACAGAACAACATCCTTTGTTGTAGCAGAGCTGTTTATATGAGAGTCTTCGATGTGTGAGGCAGTGCCACAGCATTTTAACCTGAACTCTCACCTGAACTATCCCAGACGGTTCATTATCACCACCCTGATAACCTTGGCTTACTTCTAAGTAATACCATTCCCACATGCATTCGAAAAGTGCTCCTTATTCTATAAATTCGGTGCTTTGTCATACACACACTCACAGCTGATATTGTGTCCGTTATAGCTGTGTGTCCATGTTTTAAGATGAAGGATTTCAGAAATACATTCTGAATGTGACCTCAGTGGTGCTCCCACAATAAGAACATGAGCCCTCTTTGCAGCTGCCCTGCCACTGTGCTGTCAGTTCATTATGTCTCTGTTGCCTTCTTTTAAAAGCAGGTTGTGTGGGAAGTGGGACCAGGTGTGGCCAAAAAGTGTTGCTGTACCCAAGCCAATTTCTGCCTTGTGACACAGGTGCTTGTCCAGCTTTTGAACCCACAAAGCGGTTTTCTTGCCACCTCCTTCTGTGTTGGATATTGTTCTGTTCAAAAATGAAAACCATCCTATCCCCCTGTGGTCCTCAAACCCTGCTTTTACTTTGAATCAGTTAATACACACAATATAGATACCGTATTTGTGCAAATGGAAGAGTGTTTAGGGTGAAAATCCTTCGGTAATGAATAGAGCGGCTATTTTAAAAGCGACATGGTTAGATAGTCATAACAAAGAAGTTGATAAATATCTAGCTGCTTTGCATTTCTTTGAGCCATGCATGTGACTATCTTTTGTTTCCCACCCTAAAGGTAACCTTCAAAGAAAAGAAATCTACAAATCCAGTATTCAGAGAATTTTAGGTTAGAGGAAAGCCTTTGGCAAATATCTGGCTTTCTGTGCGCTTCATCTTTAAAGTTTAAGAGCACAGAGAGTTACTTATAGAGGTCTTACATGTCTTGCTGTGGAAGACCAGGGAGCAGCCCCAATGAGTGTGCAGTGAAAAAGTTTTATTGTCATTAGAAGGCTATCTTTTGTATTCTTCACCTTATCTGATTCCAGGATGGCGCTCCCCTGCAGCTAAAGGCGACACATGGGCTCATCATTGGCATTCCTGTGGACGCTCCGTGCCCCCCGGTTCTCACGTCAAGAACTGGGAACCAGGAGACTTCAGAGGGAATTACTTAGAGGGAAGAGACAGAGAGGAGGAGAATGTCACCTTATTATAACCTGACCCTGAGGCACTTGAATCCCACCAGCAAGGGCTTGAGCCTGTCACTCATATGATGCAACATAAAAACAGACGCACATATACATGAATCCCTGATCCCTTGTGGAGGATCTGGTCAGGTAAAGTGAATAGTTAAGCTGGCCTCATGCAAGGCTGTGAACTGAGCATCTGTCCTGCTGTTAGCCTGGCTTGAGGACAGGGATTACCAAACAAAAGAGTCCAGATCCTTAAATCTTTCAATAATTTATTAAATCTTTTGTTTATCTATAAACAGACCAATTTAGCAACTCGGTAAAGTGAGACAACACAGTCTCCCTCCAGAAGGTGCAACAGGAAATGTAGCCGTTTGCTAATTTAGCTAAAAAATTTGCTAAACTGGAGGTAACAATTAGTTAAACTGACTTTCAAGGCTCTAAAATCGTTACATACTTAGATTTCTCATAACATGAAACTGCCACAAAGTTCATGTTTACTACTTCTGATATCCATCAAAAAATAAACTGGTTAGGTTTAGTTGGGTTTAGGTGTCATGTCATCTGAACTCTGCCCTTTAGAGCCGTTATTTCCGGCACTGCCACATTGTTGTGCTCTGGACAGACTTAACTTTTACACATTCTGAGGTCAAACTCAGTCGACCGAGACCACACACAAATCAAAGTATCAGGAAGAAATACTGCGTCTGCCTTCCTGCAAATGAAAAACAAACACTGAATAGCATCATCATCGATGTTAGAGATGCTTTAGAAATTGTAGGTTAAAGTCATTTTCTTTTCTTTTCTTCTGCTTGTGATTTGCTCTTTGCTGGATAGTGGTATGATTTCCATCTTTCGTGCGGGTGACCTGTGTTCAAATCTCCTGCATGACAGGTCCTTAGGCAAGACCCCTACCTACCCTACCTGCCTACCTGGAAGTCGCTTTGGATAAAAGCGTCTGCTAAATGCATAAACATAAACTTGAAATATCAGAAGATCAGCTTAATCATGCTGCCTGTGCACACATCCACACCTTTGATTCTGGCATTGTGTGGATAGAACTGCTGCAGTCACCTAAACGTTGCTCCAGACCATTAGCACGTGTTTTTGAGCGTGCGTCTGATCTGCACAGGACAGCCTGCTGAGCCACAGCCACCTGATTCTGCTGATCCATGTCTGTAGCTGCTCTGTCCTTCTTTTAATACAGATTTTTGTACTTTAAACCAAGCAGTGTTTGATTACTACTTTTCCTTCTGCACAAGCCCTTGTTATTATCAAAGCTTGCATAATGGTGCGTCACCTCTGCACCTGGATAACTGGTCTGCATGTTAACTTTGCAGGTGACTGAAATCCCAGTATTTTCATTTCTGTGTTTTTTTCCCAAATAAGACTTTTTTCCTTTTTATATTTTCTGGACACCAAAGAGAAAAGTGCTCCAGATGAGAACATAAGCTGGCTAAAAATAATGACTGAAAAAGCTGTGGCCCAAGTAACAAGAGCCTCACTTTTGAAAGGTGAAATTATCCTTGATTATACGAGTGTGGAGCTGGCTTTGAGAACAGAATGACATTCATTGGCCTGGAGAGCAACCGAGAATGAAAGATGAGAGGATTGCTGGGCGAATGAACAGAGCGCAAATCCCTAAAAATACCTGAAAAACCTCCTTTTGCTCCACTCTCTAATCTCTGCCGCTTCTCCTTAAACAACAATTTGAGACCACTGAATCACACACACAGTAAAGCACACACACACAACACAGTCCCATGTAAATGCATTGCAGCTACGCTCAAACATGGACAACTCCTTGTCACTTAGCTGCAGAGCTTGCTTTACCCGTTTCACTCAAACTGCTGTATCTGAATGACAAGCAGCTCCCGGGCTGCAGTGAGACGGTGGATTTGACCCGGATGCTGGCCAAGCTTCATCTCCGGCCTGAGAGAAACTCAACCAGCACCACTGATACACACGGATCTTAAAAGAGTGGTTAAATGTGCGTAGATCTGCACAGAAACACTCAGATGTCAGCATAATGGAATCACAGCTGTGCTTGATGGAAGAAGAAACATCTCCAGTTTTATTTGTGTGCGAGAGTTCAAACTGAAGCCGACTCCAGTGTTCATGTCCTGTCAGAACACCAGCAGCAGGGCAAAGAAGAACAATGCATGTGCACGGTTTGACATAATGATGAACTGCATATGACTCAGCCGTTCTGCTGATTCCAGATCAGCGGCAGCCGAATGATGAGGAAATTTGTTTTGTGTCCACTCGTGCACCAATGCCAGAGTGTATTGTGGAACCAAAATGAGAAAAGGGAAAGATACATTTAGAAGAAATGAGCTCTTTGCTCTCTTCCACACATCCTGAGATGCACAAAGGTAAATGCAAGAGTGAAAGTGTCACTGCTTTGACTTTAAAAGAGCGGAACACTGCAGCTCCTTGTCATTCGTCATGTAATCTGCCCGAGACTGCTGACGGAAATGGAGCAGACGAGGCGGGTCCAGATAGGACCTGGCGGACAGTGGGAGCAGCCAACATCAGCAGGATGTGGAAAGCAGTTCATGAAGTGTTGCTGGACACGGACAACAGGCTTCTGCTCATGAAGTCACCCGCCGCTCTTCAGTGGTCGCTTTGGGAAATCTTGGCGACGGGTTTGTGGTTACAAGTGGTCCTGATTTTGAGGAAAAGGGTGCATACATGACTTTTCCACCTTGCTGGTATTTAATGATCAAGCTGAAAAGCTTCCCCAAGGAACATGTGGGAGACTTATTTTCCCATAAAGGAGTGTTAAACTATTTCCTGTGTGTCCACCCAGCATGCAGGGGTGGAAACAACTGGACCCGCAGATGCAGCCGTCACCCTTACTATAGGACTCGCTTCCCTCGGCTGCCCCCAAAGTGCAAATCATTTCCTTTAAAGAAGTGGAAACACCAAAGTACAAGGGCCTCAAAGCTGCAATTCAGTGCAATATACAGTTCACCCAATGTAATTTGGAGCAGCCTGAGTTTAACAAGTCCTGATCAAAACTAACATCAGTGAGCTGCTGCTGCTCGCCTGCCGTGTGAAACAAACAACGTTATGTTGCATTTAATTAGTGGTGTTCAGTGAAAGTTGAATGCAATTGCTCATTCCCAGGGAGAAGCAATAATCACTTAAAACAGTCATCGAAGCAGGGACAGAAATTATTCTGAATGGGCTGCTTAAAGCCATAGTTCAAAATATATTTCAATGGTAATTAAATCATTTTCATTTTGGTGAATTAATCCTCCAACAATATAAAAAGGATTTTTTTAAAATACTTTGCCTGCTTGTTGCTGAGCAGCGCTTTGACCAACTTTTTAAATGGAAAATAAATTAATCGGTTAAAGTTCAGAGAAAGAAAAGGCAGAATAAGATATTTTATAGGGGCGGCTGTAGCTCAGGAGGAAGAGCAGTCGCCCACCAATCGGAAGGTCGGTGGTTCGACTCTGGCTTCCCCAGGATACTGAGACACTGAACCCCACGTTGCTCCCCCAGTGTATCATTGGGGGTATGAATGTGTGTGAATGCTTAGAAAGCACGTAGTTATATCCTAAGACGTGCTGTATGAATGTGTGTGAGTGGGGTGAATGCGGCATGTAGTGAAGCGCTTTGAGTGGTCAGCTAGACTAGAAAAGCGCTACACAAGTACAAGTACAAGTCCATTTACCATTTACCATCAGGATTTATTAGATATTAATCTGTTCCTTACATCAAGTCCTTTTCTCTGTCTCTCACAATTGGCCCATTTTCTTTACAATGTCGTTTGAGTTATTTGAGATTTGTCCATTAATTAATTTAATTATTTATTTAATTAATTAATTTAATTTAATCCATCCATTAATGCACAGCTCTCTTAAGGTCCTGCCCCCGCATTTTTTTATTATCAGTTTGAGGACTGGACTGTGACTGGACCATCAGAACACCTTGATTTTATTATTCTTTTATAATGTCATTCATTCTGCTGTAGATCTGCTGCTGTGTTTGGGATCTCTGTCCTGTTGCTGAGCCAGTTTCAGCCCAGCTTTAGCTGTGGGACAGATGGCCTCACATCTGACTCTAGAATACTTTGGTATCCAGAGGAGTTCATGGTGGACTCAATGACTGCAAGGTGCCCAGGTCCTGTGGCTGCAGAACCAGCCCAGATCATCAGCCCTCCACCACCGTGCTTGACAGCTGGTATGAGGTGTTTGTGCTGATATGCTGTGTTTGGTTTCCTCCAAACGTGCTGCTGTGCATTAGGACCAAACATCTCCACTTTGGTCTGGTCTGTCCAAAGGACATTGTTCCAGAAGTCTTGAGCTTTGTTCAGATGCAGCTTTGCAAACCTAAGCTGTGCTGCCATGTTCTTTTTAGAGAGAAGAGGCTTTCTCCTGCAGCCCTTCCAAACAAGCCATCCTTGTTCAGTCTTTTTCTAACTGTGCTGTCATGACCTTTAACCTTTAACATGCTAACTGAGGCCTGGAGAGTCTGAGATGTAGCTCTGGGCTTCTTCACCTTGGGGTGAACTTGCTGGGACGTCCACTCCTGGGAAGATTGACAGCTGTCCTGAATGTTTTCCACAACACAGTATAATATGTGTTCTGCAGCTGAGGCTGAATTTCTCCAATATTACAAACTGGTAAATATGATTCTTATAAAGAAATCTTCAGAAGTGAACACGACTGTATCTTTTCTTTTCTTACTGTTTTCTTCACATTTCTAAATAGTTCTTTTCAAATCTTGCTGAAGTAGTCTCAGGGTCAACTGCACTATTTTACATTTCATGCAGACCTAAGTTAACATAAAACACACAGTTCTGCAGTGGGAAAGTCCAGTTATGGGGCTGTCAACTCATTTAAGGTCAGAGTTCTTGTTGCAGGACTCTTATTGTGGTTGAAAATAGTTTTTGTCTGAGTCTGTGGCTCATTGTCACGCTGCAGAGTGACTTTAGAGCTGATTAAGCGCCTCCCTGATGGTATTGATATGAATCTAAAGATAGGGTGATTAATATTTTTTGCACAGTACTGCACATATGTTTTAATTTCAATAAACTTCCCATGTTTTCCCTCAGTCCTCAGTGACATTAAAGAACAAAGAAGAACGTCACTTCAGAGTGAACACTCAACACAATAAGCGACAGATTTATCCATCTGAGGAGTCCTGACATTTTAAACTGCGTCATTGCTGCAAACAATTATGCCTTTGTATTCTGAATGCAAACAACCGGTAGCATAAAACAAAGTGACAAGTCCTATCTGCACACAAGTCCATGCAGGGCTCAGAAGGGCTGAATAAAACATTTGAGTGAGAAAAGCCCTGGCAGCACATGACAGTTGTCACTGAAAAGTAAGACAAAGCAAATAGTATTTTTTGTCAGTTGACATGGTGACAAAACATCAAAAACAACAACCATTCAGACAACAATGAACCCCCTCTGCATGTGCCACAGAAACCCAGTTTTCTTATTCATCATAGGCCAGTAAAACAGCAGAGCGAATCGGGGCATTTTTTCCCCCGTGAATATTAGCAACTGTGAGAAACGGTTATGTGAAACAAAGAAGAACACATCTGCAGAGTGTTCAAAGGTCCCCAGGAGTGTCCAATTAGAGAAATATGAAGCTGAGCACGTTTGGGGGCAACAGACAATGACACTCAGCCACCTTCCATCTAATAAAAATGGGGGTTCAAGGTGTGAAACAAACAGCCAATTAAATTAATTGGATCTTTTCCCACTTTAAGGCCTAATTCAAAGGCTTGATTTATAATACTTTTTCTGATTTTAAACTGAAACACAAGACTGTAAACAATCTCATGCAAATCAAAGCTCAACGTGGCTCTCGTCCTTCATAGCAGACAACAACTTTTGATTAGCAAACCACTGGAAATGCAAGTGTTTGTCAGAATGACGAGCCTCATTCAGTCCATTTATGGGTTTCTCACAATAAACTGTTTACAATGAAACTCACACCATCCATACTACATTTACAAGTTCTGAGTCACAGTTTATGAGAGGTTGAGCAGCCAGTGGTGGCCTAACATGATCCTAGTAAAGATGGATCAGTTACTGGGTCAGTTTTTCATAAAAGCATGACATATGTGCAATTAGTTTGAAAACAGAACAAAAATATGTTGTATGAAGGAGATTTGAAAAGGAACTAGTGCAAGAATCACTCAGGAGGCTGAAATTAAAGCCCACCTGAGGGACTGTTACTGTGTCACTCTTTTCCATTTGGCTTTCTGTTTGGTACTCTTAAGAAATTAAAGCTTTGGGGAATTAAACGTGGTAGGACAAGTCTGTCAAAGCACGTTAATGGACTAATGTGCAAACCAAACACTGGCACAGTGTGGAAGGTAAGGATGTAGCAAAGAAACTTTTCAGAATTAGTCAAACTTGTTTCACTTTATGCACAGAGAAACAGTGTTCTCCAAAGAAGAGGCAAAAGAATAGTCTCAGCTCAAGTTTCTTATCCCACGCTGCCTTTAATTCCCCATAATGAGTGTTTGATTGTTGCTTGATAAGGCCGAGTCAACCCCAAAGTCTGGAGTTTGATGTCAGGAACTTATTCAAGGTCTGAAAGGTCACATGCACTAATAGTAGCGCATGTCCTTGGCCTTTATACAGATTTCTCCTAATATTTTCACAATGCTATCCACAGAAGACCAGAAAATTACATGTTATCTTTAATTTTATATTCTTTTTTTGACTGAGTTTTATCACAATATGGTGAGCCATGACCTGCCTGCGCTTGAATAAACTAAATCATTAGTGGAAGCTGCTTTTATGCCCAATCCTGACACCCTCACCTGTTACCAGTTAATCTGCTGATCGTAGAATCTTACTTTTATTAACTTTTCTCTTTCTTTTTGGTCTCTCCCAGCTTTTTGAGTGTGTTGCTGACATCAAATGAGATGAAATTAAATTAAAAAGTTGATCAGTTAAGATGCTGAAAATCCTTTTAATTGTACTTATACCTGTTAAATAAAAGGTTCAAACAAATTACAGCTGTAGTTTAGAAAAGTTTACAACATTTCTAAAAGTGGGGTTTGTATATAAGAAATGTCCATAACTTCTGTTTCTCTTGGAAATTATATTCTGTTTTTTAGCTTTATGTGAAATCTGAAAAGGCAGATATGCAATGAATTGCATCTAAGAAAATAGAATTATTACAGTTGGTAATATATTGCTGTACAAGTATTAGGTACAAGTTCTTTGTTTTCTAGAATTAAACAGGGAAATGTAAGAGGACATGACGACAGCTACACCTAATAACGCTTAAAAGCAGGTTGACTTTCTAGTTGCTTCGTGCTGAGGCCAAAAGCCTATAAATAAATAAATAAATAAACCATGAATAGAAATTGTATGCACTTTCTTCTAGGATTGCTTTCCTTGGCCTGTGTTTTCCACATTCATCCCCCTTCCACACCTCTGAGTAGAGCCTACAGATGCGATCTCAAAGCAAGCCAAGCCATCACACCAAGGTTTCGTGACATCACCTTCTGGGCTTGTATCCTAGGAGATGCAGCACATAAATATACAACACTCATCTTAACACCTTAGGTTTGCATTATTTATATTAGCCTCTGCAGCTTATTACGGAAACTAATTAACACTAAGATCCATCTGGTTTGTTTCAGTTAATTAAGCTCAGGTGAGGTATTTCTGCTTCCTCATAGAGTGAAAAAAGAGAATACAGTCTGGCCTAATTCCAATAGATTATTATTTTACTGCATTTATGTCCGCCACCAAAATCGTAGCCAGCAAACGTTAAGCTAGGCTATGTTTATAGCTGTTCTTCACCCGATAATTAGGCCAACTGAGACTTTATAAATCATATATTCCATAACACAGGCTTCGATTACAACTGACACAAGAATGCTATTGTAGAAATAATGCAAATATTGCTGATATAACATTAACCGGGAAATGTTACACAGGTGAAACAGGCTGTATTATTCACATTATACAGTAATTCTTTCATCCTAACAAAAGTAAGATACCTCTTATGTCTCATACCGACTCACTTACTTAAAAATACAGACAACAGAACATCTGACTGTGGCATAGATTGCAAACAAGCTTACGTACGTCAGCAGCTTTGTTTTATTATCAACAGATATACGTAAAAATGGGAGTTGACCCCAACAAAGAAATTTGAAGGAAGAAAATAAGTTTGACCTCCTTTTTAAAGTTTTTATTTTGAAGGTTTCCCAAAGACAAAGATATGAGGAATAAGTGGGAAGTTGCTTTGAGGAGAGGAGGATTCACTGCTAGCGAGTCACATTGCTAAACTCACCTCTGTTGACCTGCAGAAAGGGAGCAAAGCTCTGCAAAAACAGTCCTCTTTCAGGGCTTTTAGCTCATTTAAACTGTCATGAGCAACTTTGTGTAAATATGGTTTGTGGCGGGGTGGCGTCACGTTATTTTGTTTAACTTGAAAATTTATATTTTTTAAGGATTTCTCTATCAATCATTTTGTCTGTCTTAATTTTTTCTAATATATATAGATTTTAATTTATTTGAATGATAGAGATAGATAGATAGATTCAATGTAATTGTATTATAATTGAATTGCATTTTGGTATGTTTTGCTTTCTGCAACAATGGTTGATACCATTCATGCCAATTTGAATCAATCTTGATATAGATTTTAATTTTTCTGAGATATATGTAGATATAGATATTAATTTTTTCTGATATACAACTTCTGTCTATTGTTTCATAATATATATGGATGTATAATGTATTATTTCTTCATTTTTCAACTTTCTAAAATAGCTGAATAGTACACAATCTGACTCTGCTTCTCAATCATTTATTAGTGTTTTCATATATGTATATGTGTATAATTTTATATTATATTATATATCGTGTCTTTTGCAAAATAGCCTATCATACATAACATATATCACATACCAGAATATTCTATTACTGTTAAGCCTAAAATGAATATTAAAATACGCCAAATCATCTGTCCGGTATCATATAAATAGCATTCAGCGAGTTATGATTGATTAACTGCGCTGACACGTCATTGCGCCTGCCAGACAGATTACACCGAGTGGAGCAGGTGACCGGTCCAAGATGGCGGCCCCACGGCTCGTCTTTATACGTCTATGCATAAGAAGGTTGATGATCGACTGTAATGAACATGTATTTTTTTTCTTCTACACCCCAGACTGTTTCTATGCCAGCTGAGGCAGAGTTATCACCACATTTGATTCTTCTTCCTGTTGATGCTCAGAGGTGTGATTTTGTGTGCAAACATGTCAGCATTTTAAATGATCTGAATTCCACGAAATTAGGCAGATAAAGTACTACTGTTACCAGATAAACTAAAGCAATTACAGGCGCTGAAATTTCAATGAGATTGTTTTAAAAACAATTATTTGTGACACTTTTTTGTGAAAAACGTCTGAGTTTCTTTATAGGTCCCTCGTTATGCAAAGGCCAGCACATCCCTCTGAACTGTTTGTGTACAAGAATTATGACTCCAGCAACCCAAGTGTCTGCTGACAAAACATGCATGCAAATAAACTATAACCTGAGCGACCGAACTGTTGCAATAATGGAAGCAAAAGAGCACCTCATCGTGCCAGATTCATAACAAGTCAGCATACATACAGTTCCCTCACACACCCACGGAAAACACAATATTATTGGACAGCTGCAGACTAAAGAAACCAAACAAGTGTCAGCTGCTCCTGATTAGGCTTCAGAATAAGGTCTGCTTTGCCCTCCAGCAGCAGCTCTTGCATCTTGTCGTCTTCTGTTCACCTCTTGAACAAAGTAGCCAGTAAGTAATTGCAAAGTCATACAACACTAGTTGAAAACTAACTACTTAATGGGGATGCCCTTTACGCTCAGAGATACACAAGTGTTAGACTTGTATGAAGCATTGCCGATCATCACTGAAAAGGCCAAGCCTCAGGCAGACGTCTTCCTTGCTGGGTGACGTCACAGAGATCCAACTTCTCCCGGCCTGACATCCGATAGCTTTCAGAAGCTCATCCAATGGAAAAGGTAAAAGGCAAGTGGGATATCTCATAGGCAAGGAGTGACATGTAGCTGGTAACTGATGGGATGGAACGTGGTTAAAGAACAATTCGGTTCCCCACACTGGGCCCTGAACAACTCTGATGACCTCTGAAAGGTTGTGAGTGCTCAAGGCCTCACACTGTATTTATGGACAGATCTGTCAAACAAATGAGCAACACAGGCATCAGTGTATGGTAGTGAAAGGCAGTTGTCTCGCTTGTCTAATGGCAAAAGCCAATTTAGCATTTGATTTAATAGGAGGATCTATTCAAAGCATTACCATGTGCCAATTACTTAAAGGCCTGCTGGTCAGTTTACTGTAGTTGAAGGTAATCGTGTAACCTGCTGGGACATTCAGAAAGTGCAAACCTTTCTAGATTACAGTCTTAATCTGTTCAATCTGACACAGCCGGGGCAGCACCGCTGATTAGCAGTCCACAGCCCTCTGGTGCAGAGATTTACAGCTTGGGGGCGTAAAAAGAAATCAACCAAAAGCAACAACAACAAAAAAAAGACCATCCCAGTATCTCCATGTTGAACAACACCAGACTTTATGTTCGATTACGTGGCTAAATTTGGCTGTAGGTCAAATCTACGAAGCTTCTGAAATATTAAGTCTCACATTTGAGCTCTAGTATTTTTACCAGAAGTGTGCAAATTAATAGAATCCATGTAGTTTGATACATCTGCGTAAGAAATTAACAGAACATGTCATGTCTGCTATCTTTATAACAGGAGCAAACACACCAAGCAGCTTCTCCTAGTTGCTCCTTCCGTCTTCTACACCTAGCTTGTGCTAACTGCTATTCCGACATCTCACCAGTCTGACATCCCACCACTCCGACATACCGCTAGTCCGATATGCAAACATCCCACCATTCCGACAAGGCTTTCAATAAAAGGAAAATTGCCACTAAAACAAGGTTTGAAAAATATCAAGTGCTTAGCAGTCCAACCTCGTCAGACGAACTAAAATGGCAGTAGTTGTGCATTTTTGTGGTTGGGTGAATTAAGTGTGCATAATCGCCTTTTGCAGAGGCTGTGGTGTGGTAACCACCAACTGGGATAGGTCCAGACACCCTGGTAATAAAGACAATGGGAAGCAGCTTGTTGCTCTCTGTTGTGCTGATATATAATTTGAACACATTATGTGCCTCCACCACATGGTTCTGTGTTGAGGGCCTCCTTTGGTTGTTTCTCTTGATAATTGGGCACTATCTGCACAAGGGCTCACTGTGATGTTAAACAAAGCAGCAAAATTAGGCGCAACAGCCGCACCTGGTTCATTTCTGTCTCTCAAATGATACTCTGCTTGACTCTTCCCGTTCTGGCTTCTTTCCGTTTCTGTAATTCCTCTCTTAGTGTGTTTTCCTTGTCCCTTTTCCTGTCTTCTCTTATTTCTTCTATCCTACTTCTGTTCTGTCCTGCTGTCGTATTCTTGCTGTTTTGCTCTTGAATGTTCAATATGCTTCTCCTGTTCCTCTTTCTCTCCAACTCCTTTCTCCCTCTCCAACTAGGTGCTGATGTGTATACAGTAGATGCTAATTGAAATAAATAAATTTTTTTTTTTGCTCATGTGGCACCTGATACTCACGACCTTGGTTGGAAAACTCAACCAGAGCAGATACATGACGATAGGTACCTAAAGCAAACACACACAAGAATGTAACTGCCACAAATAGGTTTGTGTATCCAGACCTCGGAGAAAGATTAAGTCACTTGTGGTTGTAATTCAGTAGAAGAAGTAGTTGTCCAAAATTAAAACCAACTTTGGGGAGAAAATGGAACAATGTAACAACTGTGGTGGACATCCATCACAATCTCGAGGGGAAAATGGAGAAAGCAACTCGTCAGGAATCACTTTAATCTCTGGGAATATCTGGATTATCTTATATCTGGGAAGACTTCGGTCTCACGTGTTTATTGTTTGCTAGCACAGTCTAGAAAAAAGCAGGTCACCTCATTGTAATCCTTGCCAGGTCAAACATAATTCACAAAGTTATTTCCATGTCCACAAATGTGCATCCAGACATCTTCAAAACGAGCAAACGCCACCTCAAAATAATCTTTTTGCTTCTTATTAAATTTTTTAATCTCTACCGTTTTGAAGTATGTTTTCTTTTTCACTCTTCGACATGTGAATAAATATTGAAAGGAACAACTCAACCATTGTACCAATATATCATGGCAAAATGAGTGGATTAATATATCAAATAGAAAGAAAGCGTGGAAACTGCTTCTTAAGCTTTAAACTTCTTGCTTAGGGAAGTTTGAAGTCGAGTAGATGCTGTACCAGGATTGCATCCTGCATATTATTACCAGACACATACAATGGGAGGAGACCCCAGTGCACCTCCAGAACATACTATTAGTGTTATGTCTGCTCAGAGAGCACATTCGGATCATTAGGACGGGTAAAGGGGAGGAGGGCAGCTTTGCTTAGTGCACTACCAACATGACTCAGACATGACTAAAGGGGCAAAAAAATGCACTGAAGAAGAGAAAGTAATTCAGCTGTGCCAACTACCAGGTCTCAGTGCCTAAGTCTGTTATACATGGAAATCAAGCATTTCTGTTTGTTTTGTTCTTTCTAAAGAAGACATATGATGCCTTTTTAAAACAAGTTGGCACAATTTGTTAAAATATCACTTGGCTTAAGCACTAGAGCTCTCCTCTCAACCCTACTGAAACAACACTACTCAGATCAGCCTGTTTTGGGGATTGGGGAAGTAAGTAGCCTCTCACTCTACCTCTTGCCCAATCCCCTTCATCCTTCTCATTAGATAGATGGATTCTTCCTACCATAGCAACTGCTGAGCGAAGCTGAGAATAAATTAAAGTTAGAAGAACAAAATGTAACTTTCTGTGACAAAAACGTGTAAAAGTATCATTTTGATCTGGAGTCTGACCATGAACAAGAGGGGGCTCCCAAAGAAGTTCGACCATCAAGGCTTCGGCAAGGCGTTGGTAAAAGATTCCTTTTTCTATGTTCATACTGATTGTACTTGAAGACCCCTCATCTTTATTAAAAACATCTCTATAAACTACACATCCAACATTAACAAACCAAGAGTAGTACATGGCACTGAGCAGGTGAGACTGACCAGAGGACTGGGCACTACAATGATGAGAACCGTATAATACAACGTATCCATGCAACTGGTGGTTGTTCATATTACAGCACAAAATTATTCAGCTTTAAAGGATTCAGTTAACAAAGTAATGGCGTAATGGTAGGGAAGTTTGACATGAACCTCATTACTTTGAGCTGTTAGCACTAGCTAGTGCTAAATGGCAAAAAAAATGTAAAAAAAATAATCGTTTAAAATATAAACTGTATATATATTTTTATGATGGAAGAAACAAGAAACTTTGTGAGGTGTGTTTTTGGTCCAATTTGCCGTTTGAACTATGGGTTAATTTTTCAAATGGAAACATGTTAGGGTCTCGTAGCTTCTCATTCCTTCTGGATCGCCGTTTTTCTGTTTTCTTCTTCGCTGTCAGTGCTTCTCCCTTGGCGTGACTGACTGGGCAGTGAGTGATTACTCATTCCACTCACCTTTGGCTCATCATCCTCCAACAGTTTATCCACCGCGGCCTGCTCTCCACTCTTGGCCAGTTTGTCAGTTTGCCTTCGTTGCCAACTCAGTCTTGACTCTGATCTTAACTTATCCTTTGTCTGTCTCAGAAAAAAGTCAACGCTTACCTGTCTGCTGTCTCATGCCAGGGAAATCAAATAAAAGCATCAACTTAACTCAGTTCAAGTCAGTCACTTACTGGCTCTTTCTTCAAGTAACATTTCTAATATTAATTCACAGCATTACTCCCTTTGATACAATAACTTACCTACTGCTCTTCTACAGAGACTTGTCTCCTTACCTTCTGTGAATGTTTGCTCCTGTTACTGTCCAGTAATCTGAATAAATTTGCCAAACCATAACAAAAAGAGCATTTAGCTGAGACTGTTCCCTCCCCAAAATGTGCCAGTGTGGTGTTTGTTCATGCAGGCGGATACAGCCATATGTGCGTTAAAAGAACACGCAACCTTTGGTGGTCGTGATACAAAGCGAATGTGTAAGGTAAAAATAGCTTTATCCATGACTGTTATCTAACAGACCCCAGCCTTAAGTTCCCAGAAAGTCACATTGTTTCACTGTAACATGTTGCATTTTCATAAAACCAAGGAAACCAGTAAAATGGCATCTATGAGGGTGATAGTTGTGGTGTAAAAAAGTATTTCAGACCTAACCACGATTGTTTTCTAACCCTGGCTAAGGAATGTTGGTCAGTGGGATTTGTCTATTTGAATAAATCTTCAAACAAATGAACAAATTACAGCTTTAAGTTTTTATTGCATTTAAGTAAAGTTCCAAACTTTTCTGAAAATTGGAGTTTTATTGAAAAATAACATGGTATCTTTTAGGAGAATGGAGGAAAGCAACAGAACCTGCAAACATGAGACTTGAGTTCACTTCTTTTATAATTCACTCCTCCTTTTCACTCAGTGTTTTACACTCATTGGCTCCAGTGCTACTCTGCTAGGCAGAAAAGCAGTCCTACATCATGTTTAGACCTTTAAAATGAAACGTGTTCATACCAGACGTTTTTTCATACTGCAAAGGTCACGTCCCCTAAGTCAGGTCAAGAGGCTGGGAAATGCATTGTACATCATAAAATGACACTGTCAGGCTACCCTGCATGTTGAGAATCAACCCAAAGGGACCCAAGTGTCAGTATGTGATGAGTTGGGAACTTTGCTGACATAAACAAATTAAATAACCATTTGGGATTCTTTGTTGAGATCTTTTAGTAAGTGGAAAAGTGTTTGTATGGAGCCACTTGAGTTGGTTTGTGAAGCTTTCTTGGATGTGTCTGCATGTAGACTCCAAGTGTGTTTACCATTATTACACAGACATGGCTTCTCATACCAATGCTACGCTGATGATACTCAGCTCTATCTGTCATTGCCACCTGACGACCACACGGTCTCAGGACTAACCTCAGACTGTCTCTCTGACATATTGAAATGGATGAAAGCCCATCACCTCCAATTTAACCTCCCAAAAACTGAACTGCTCGTCTTCCCTGCCAAACCAACCATACACCACAGCATCTGCATCCAAACTGAATCCCTATCTATTGCTCCATCAAAGGTAGCTAGAAACTTGGGTGTCATGATTGATGACCAGCTGACCTTTAAAGATCATGTTGCCTCCGTTGCTCGATTGTGCTGTTTCACATTGCTAAATATAAGAAAGATCAGGCCGTGCCTAACCCAACACGCCATTTGTAAGTCGCTTTGGATAAAAGCATCTGCTAAATGCCTAAATATAAACAGACAACAGCCATAGTCATGTGTCATACATACATACAGAAACATGAAGGAAATACATTTCTATTTCTATATTTTTTATGTAAATATTTGACGTAAAGTTGTTGGTTTTGTTGTTTTAAACAAGTGTTTAAATTTCCCAGAAAGAGTCTTGCTGAGGATGCTTACTGAGGGCTCTCTGGGTAAGGACGCTTCCATGAAGTAATTCAACTAGCCTCATTCAGCTCAGACTGAGCAAAATAAGTTTCAATACAAAAGGATCTCCAGAACTAAAATGATAAAAATACATTTGACTTCAATCAAGTGCATTTCAGTGTCATTACAGCAAAAGTGCATCTTTTGATTAAGCGCACTGATTGGCCAAGATGGTGGGAGAACCAGGATGAGCAAGACTAGTGTGTCGGAGGAGACTTTGCCTTCTCTCTTTTTCTGACCAAGCGGTGCTCACAACTTGAGAAAACTAACATAATGTCCCGAAAGTTGAGAGCTAATTTGTTGTGTTGGACCGCCTCATGCCACAAGACGTGGACCTGCACCTGGAGTGTGTTCAAACTGGATGTTGCTGGGTGTAATGTTAACTGAAGCTGCACCTGCTGTTTGACTCATAGAATGAGTCACTGTGCTAACCGTGTCGGGTATTTACTGGTTAATTCTACATTTATTCGGTTTACTGTCATTTAATATTTTAAGAACCTGTTCGTAAGTCTGAAAGAGCTCTTACAGAAGCTTCAGTGTTATTCAGAAACTGAATCCCAGAAAAATGCAGCAGAGCCAATCTAATGCCATACTGTCCATACTGACAGCATCTGCAGTCATTTTCGCTCTTCATTTTTAGAGATGAAAGGTTTGTTCAGACTGGGTTTAGCCTTTAAACTATACTGCAGTCCAACACGCATTAGCTGGCATTCTGACGACTGAGCTCAGAGCCAAACAGTTATTTGCACTGCAAGGCCACCACAGCGCTCCGACTTCTTTGAGAGGGGCTGTATTGCAGGAGGCAATGTTAAATGGGAAATGTAGATTGTGTGCTGTGTAAGCCCTGAGGAATGAACACTTTTCTATTCCTCATGGATGTGTGAGAAGATTTTTTAAGTATGTGGGGTCTGTGTTGGCTTTTATTATTTTATATGAATGGATTCATAGAGAGAATGGAAACCTTGAAAGTGGGTTTCTCTCCTCAGAAAAAAAGATGCTTTCACTGCCTCCCAGGTTTTGGTGTTCTGAGGAGAATGGCTGCATCAATTTAACCAGGCCAGACTGAAGTTAAGGGATGGTCCCAGTGGTCCTTCCTTCTACTGCTGCTTTCATCTGCATTTTCCATTCTCGCCAGCATCTGCATGCTTTCTAAGTGAAATTAGCCCTATGTGACAACTGATGTGCCACCGGGACCCCGCTGATAGCTGCCAACCACCTCACCAAGAAGCAAACGGCCAAGACGGGAAGCAGCAGGCTTCCTTCCCAGCAGATAAAAACACAAGCATGAATTGTTATTATTATTATTATCCTATCTCCCGTCTTTCAAACTGGCTCAGAATATTCAGCCACCTTCCCCCCGTTGGTTGTCAATAGAGGAGCCAAGAGCCTGCAAATCTGTCTGTTTATGTACATCACATCAAGAGCAAATATTAATGCTCAATTTCCTAGCAGTGGGCCATCCTATAATGCATTTATCCTCTGCAAATAGCAATGTCACGCTAACTCTAGGGAGAGGCGTCAGCTGAAATGTTATGAATAACTTGATCAAATTACACAGTCGGAGCAAGAGGGGAATAATAAGGCTGATGCTGTGGCCCAGCCAGGTTAAGGCATCCAGCCAGACACTGTGCTTGGAACCAGATGAGGCTGTTAGGAAATGCTACAGGTCATTCAGAGGTGCACACGGCGCTCTCTCAGGACCCGCCATCTGCTGACACGTGAAACACAGAAAGTACAGAACAAGTCCCAAAGTGCTTTAATGCATGTTCAGTTAAGTTGGAGAATCCTTTCATCTGGAGCTCACAATTAGATAATATCTTTCCTCTGCAGTCGGGATCCAGTTAAAACAGTTTTTTCCGTTCGGTTACTTCACTTAGATGTTGGGGCTTCATTGTACAGAGTGACGTACATACAGAGTGAAACATTATAGTTGACATTTTAGTGATGGAAATCTTGTGCCCAGCATTTGAAATAAACAACAGTTTTTGTTTCACATTTTGTATAACATCATGGTAAAGAAAAGGATGTATTGTGTTGCAGAGATATCTCTTCAAGTCTGTATGCTAACCAGCTACTGCTGCCCTCCACCTTCAGGTAATACCACTTCCTACCACAAGGTGTTGCAATAAGTCAATCCTTAAGCTAGATTTATACTCTTCCAGAACGTCGATGATGTCGACCAAACATCTTCGTTGAGATTTCGAAGTTCTGCGTTATAGCCGTTATAGTCACAGTTAACAACAGTAACCAATGGCAACCGGTGGAGCAGCTGTATTTGCAGTTGGAGCTCATCAATATTGAAGAACAAATGCTTAAATTGCAAGGCGACAGAGAAGACATTTGCAGAGGTGGTCTATATGATCGGCTGAGGCTGGGAAAGGGTGAATTTACAACCTGGAGGAACAAATGCACTTTAGATCATTTTGAATGTCAACGAGCTTCTTCGCCGTGTACAGCCATTAAGACCGGAAAAGGCAACTGCCAGAAATTATGTTCTGAGTGGACCAATCACAGCCCTTACGGCCCGCGTCTACGTGACACGTAGTTAGAATTTTTTGGAGGTGCACGTCAGGCTACGACAGAGGGGTCCACGTCGATGTCGTAGCTACATCGTCGAAATGACGTTGAAGCATAAACTACGACTTAGTCTCAAATGAAAGGCAAGTGAAGTAATGCTGCCCAGCCTCTGCAAACTCTTTACCTATAGTGACATATATTATATATATTTTTTATATATATTCCCTATCATGTTGGATGTGCCAACACAAGCACATTACAGGGTGTATATTAAAGTTACACAGTGTAACGATAAAAAAAGATTCTTCCATTCTTTCCATATATGCTTTATCAGGGTCACACAGCTGGGTTGGAGCCTTTCCCTGCTGCCAATGGGCTAGAGGCAGCGTACACAAAGAAACTATACAACCATACACACTGACATTCAGCAGTTAACCTAATAGCTTAGAAGTTCTACCCCGTGTATATGCAGTTAGCCGTCACTATCAGTCGCTTTAGATACTGTTTGGTGAGAGGTTTAAGGGTCCACATTTGAGCAATGGAGGATCATACGTATTCCACAATGAAAGAACCGGCTACGATGCATTAAACAGCAACTCCTCAGAGATTTTGGGATAAGTAAAGGCAGAAAACAAGAGGAAACATTGGAGTTGCTGTTCTCAGATGGAAATCATTGACGACGGACATCTTTACCGAAGTTGCTTGTTTTTTCTCTTTGATAGGTCGTTTAGTTTACTTTGTTGCCATGTACAGACCCAGTCTGCCACTGTCTGATGCAAAAGTGATGCCTCAGCATGTTGTTGGCTCAAACCGCCACAAACTTTTTGTGGTTCGAGTTGTTTTAGATGACAAAAAATGTGTTCTTCTTGCAGCTTGATTCTGGGAACCTGTTACATTAGGTTGCCTGACTATCCCCATCCGTGCGTCTCCAAACTGACAACACTGTTCACTGCAGGTCAAATTTAAAAAAAAAGATCCCTAGATAACAATCCAAGAGATATGAAGATCATAAATGGCCTTCAATGCTTTACCTTCCCACTGAAAAGGTTTGTATGGTGGCATGGTAAAACTAAAGCTTACCTTAGAGAATGATATGAAGGAAAATAGAGAATAAAGGCTGTTGTAGCATGAGATTAAATGCCGTACTTACAGAAAGACATGCAAGTCGTCATGTGAAACCAGTCAGGCTTCCACAGTAGGTTGAATAAAGTCTGGCTGCAAGCCCCCTTCCCTCCCCTCTTATCTCAAGAGCTCTGTACTAAGTCATTACATTTCAGCAAAACAGTTCCCTTAAACTTATTTTTCTCCTCACACTAATTCAATTATAAATCCAATATCTTTTCTCCCTATGCCAAATGTCAAGCTGCGCCTGAGTTATTCCTGACTACGTGCAGAATCAGTTGGTTTTGGCCAGAAAGATGTGAACTGAGGCATGCTGGGATACTGCTGGCCCAGCTGTGTTTCTGCATGCAGATTGATAAAGAGATTAGGCACCTGATATGTCTGACCTACGACAAGGGCATCTAGGGTAGATACTGTACCTAAAGCAGCTATCGCTGCCATCTGCATGTCTTCTGACATCCTGCAACATCCCACATGGATAATGAAGGGAAAACAAACGTCTTTTCAGTGGCTGAGTGCCTAAAATGACAATTAAAAGAAGGGTTTTAAATAGTGTTTTTACTTTGAATGGAAAGAATGTGAGTGGGGAGAGTGCTTTACTCCAAAAGGGGTGGTCAGTGAATTCAGTTTTGCAGGTTATTTTTCATAGATCTCGATAATATTTATGGCATAAAGAGCATGATTTGAGGATGAATTGACTTTTTCTTAGTTTTTATGACAAAAATAGGTGAATGTGAGAATAAAAAGAAGTAACTGTCGTCACTCCTCTTGAAGAGTTCTACTCATAAGTGATATTTTGCACACGCTGTGTATTCATTGTATGAAAGCAGTGGACGAGCTATTCATCTTGTGCCCATTTCACAGAAACAATTAACCTCACTCGTTTTAATAAAAAGCAGGCCTTGTGAAGTAAAGATGAGATAAAGTGGTCTTTTCTCATTAGACCTTTTCTAAACTGTTTTTTCTGTTCCTGCTCTGAATTACATGAATTCACCAATGACTAATCTGAACCCGAGCTATCGCTGCATCCACAATCTCCAATCCTCATTACCAAGGAGCGAAAAAAATATATAATAATAATGAATTAATCTAATTTCAGAAACCTCTGCTAAAACAAGCAACAGCTTTTAGCATTAGCTACTAAAAACAGAAGAACCAAGCAACCGTGAAGCCCAACGTTTATGTGAAGGAAGCCAATGGCGTTTTGTCAGTGATGTATTAGCCTGCCTGCCAGCCAATAAATAACTTAAGCCTTCATATCTGTAATGTTTTTGTGGGGTTTAACTTATTATGCAAAAAGAGGGATCACTTCCAGCTGTCCATTGTCATACGGCAGACAAAAGAAAATGCAAACATTTAGAATTACCAGTTGTCAGTTTAATGTGTGGTAGTCTGAGCTGGGTTTGAGCTTGTGTTAGCTTTCAGGCCAGTCTGCTCTGTGCTTGTGTCCACAAAGTGATTTCTTCTGGCAGAAAAGTGCCAGAGGAGGAAGTTGTATTTCACAAATCTTTTTATTTCACAACGTCATGACAACCCATCTCCACTTTAACCATTGTAGGATTACCCAATCCCTTTGCTTTATATAATTTTAAGCTTATTTGCCCAAATACATTTTGTCAAACATAGTTTATTTCACCATTAGCAGCAAACATTTGCCCTCATACTGTAACTGAATGAGTTTGTTTCAACTCAGTGCAACAGCTGTGCTGCAGGGACGGGTCAATGCCTGACCATCCATCGGTCACACATAAAAATCAGTCTTCTGTAATAAACCAATATTCAAGTCCAAATCTGGGCCTATATTAGGTTCATTAAGGGAAAAATTAACTTGGATTCTTTTCAGATTGTTTTTCTTTTTAACATAAGCATAACACTGATTAGCATGATTAACCCCGCAGAGTATCTCTGCTCCAGAGCTCTTTGTGAGACAGACTGTGGGTTGTTCTCATTTGAACAGACTGGCTTCAGCTTTGTCGCTATCCCATTATTTATAGGCTACTTTTACCATCACCAATTAGTGTCTGGCTGATCTACACCCACTATGCACTTGGATTGGCAGAGCCCTCTGAAAAAATTAAAGAGGCATTGGTGCTTCCCGTCAGTCTTTAATGTCTCCTGACGGGGCAGTCTGCTGAATGGCAATTTCTCATTCAACTCACCTGTGACTTTCTGCCTCTCAGCTGCTTAAATACTTAAGTCAGCGCCTCACTCATTGTCAGTTTACCTTTTCACCACACAGCTGCTGGTGTTAAGAGGGAAAATAGAAATACGACACAATGTACCTTCAGTCAAGTCCAGTTGTAATGTTTATGCAATACAACAATTTACCATGTCATTTTCCCTTTGCACGACATAATGTCCCTGTTATTTTAGGGATTTTATAGTTATTATTAATTCAGAACACACTTAACATTTTAATCTCAGTAGTAGTATTGCACTTAAATAAAGTATAAAGTATCTTGCCTGTCCACACTGAGCACTTTTACCTCATCTCTAAAATATAAAACGAATACACAGAGAAAAGGCGGCGGCGGCGTCACGTTTTAGCCTCGGTCCGCGTGGCACAGCTAGCATACAGGCTACACTGGAGCAACAGGTCACGTTTAGCCTGCTTAACACGCACACAGAAAGGACTACAGTCATTCATATTTACTCCCTGCATGTTCCTTACAGAATTAAACACATATATAAACCATTCAAACATAATACAACCCTCGTTCTTACCTGTAAAAGGGGAAATAGAAAAACGACACGGACGCAATGTAGCTTCAGTCAAGTCCAATGTTGTAATGCACTAACGTAGGCAGGCTGAGCGAGGCATTAGCAATCATGAACAGATCCTCCGATCACAAACTGGTGCTCAAAACTTACGGCAAAAGAGAGTGAAACCAGTAAACAAGCAAACACGGCATGTTTTAATTTAAATTTGCATTCCACAAAACTTTATAGAAGTTAAATAAGACAGAATTCTAAACATTTTATCCTCTTAATCTTTTTAGCCTCTTTTACCAAAAAGCAATGGATCACTGATCTGCAGATCATAGTGCATTTTAATTTAGCAGTCTTAACTTTTCCCTTTTTATTTTTGTTTTTGATTTTTTTAAAAGTATCCTTGAAATTAAATCAACCCAACTTATATCAACCCATTCAATGTATTCAGTATTGCCTCATTTTTATCATCATTACACTATAATCTTTTTTGTCTTATACTCCAGTAAGTCTTCTGCAATGTTTAGTCATTTTGTCCTCTGCTCTTCCTAGGATTGTAATCCCCGAAGTTGGTTTTACTCACATGAACGATTTGTAGCTGGCTTCTCCGCATCACCATCCCGCACCTGGAAACTAAGCAACTTAACACTTCAGAAATCCCTCCCAGAGGAGAAAAAATCCCCGCCACAGACACCACAGAAAAGCCTGTTTATGCCTACCTGCTGCTCAGTTGACATTACTCCCTCTGAAATTCCAAGAATCATTTCTTACCTGGTGAAATGGACACTGACCCATCACTCCTCTGCGGAGCCCCCGTTGCCTATGGAGATTCCCCCTCAGCGTATGGAAACACTTTTGGGAAAGTCTCGTAAATAAACTTTTTTTTTCAGGCTTTGGCTGCATCAACTGATAAAAAAGTGGCTTCAATTGCAAGTTTGTGATTGATTAGCTTGTGCCAACATGAATACAATCAAACCCAAAAATGTGAATTCTGGGTTCAGTTCAACCAGCATTGTGATTGTTATGGTTAGTGAAGCCAGATAGCAAAAAGACACCCTGAGTATGCTGAACTTGCTTTGTTCTGCATGCTCTAAATCCACAACTGATCATAACCTCTTGACCTTCGAATTTAACCAGTGGTGTGCAGACTCTCTGGATTACATGCTTACAGTTGTGATGAACAGTAAAGATGAATGATGTCGCATAAAGACTTGCTCCTCTCCCTCATTGTTAAAGACTGTCACTCTGATTGCGTCCTCCTCCTCATTGTTATTCATGAACTGTCTCAACATGTGTGAGGATGCTGTATTGCTACTCTTCCACTCCGAGTGAAATGACTCTGTGATGAGGCTGTGGAGCCTGTAGTCAAATTCACAGAGTAATTTGCCTGAGTGTTATTTCAGTGGAGTGCAATGGCTTCTCATCACGGGCCTTTTGCTTCCCAATAATGCCGGGATGGTGAGTCGTGGCGCTGCTGGGCATGTGCAACGTACCTCACTGAACTGTGATGAGGTAGCTGTTTAACACATTATTGCACATTTGCGCACGCACAAGGTACAGGCAAACAAAAATGAGCCCCGAGCACCTTGTTGATTTGTCATATCTGCCCTGGGAGCCAGCAGCCGACGTCCGGAGGAGTAACGCTAATCACATAATGCTCATTTTACTGCTGACTTTCATTAAGCCGGTGTGGATTGTCAGTCAGCTAACTTCTGTTACACTTTCAGTTCCTCCTTTCCCTTTTAAGTAAACAATGATCAGAAAGTTTTCTATAGGCAAATATGGACATACGTGGACTGAGGTTTAGTGGAGCTTGGCAACCAACAACACAGCAACATCTTTATGGGTCAGTGCCACTGCAGTGTGAAGCCATGAGACAAAACAAAGGCAATCAGTTTGAAAGAGAAGGGGTCGAACAAACTTCTGCAGGACACAAAAAATGCTTCATTTGACAAAATAAAAAGGTAAAAGTGAGGATGCCATTATGTTTGTTTTCCGTGACCCGCTTCAGATCAAAATTGGATGAAACAGGAAACGCTCGTTATCCGTTTTTTCATTTTAGTTTTGGAAACGAATACCGAGAAATAGAGTTGTTTTTTCTTATTTTTAGTTTTATTTGGAAAAACGAATGATACACGGATTATTCTGCTGCCTTCATTTGATTCTGCAATTTCATGACACATGCGCGGTGCGACTCTGTGGTACATTTGGTGTTTTCCCCATATATGTTAAGGCCCGTTTATCGTGTCTTTTAGCTGGAATTTTGCCTGATATGCTCCATGCAAATCTGGCACTCTTGAAAAAAGTTAAACTGCGAGAGAGCGCCGTTCGCCAGAATGAGCGCGCTCACAACAACGTTCATCAGGCAGAAATACAGTATGTTCAGTTGAACGTATCGTTCAATGAACTCATTCAGGCACGACACTGTCTAAAAGTTTATGGTTCTTGTCAATCTTACTTTAGCAGAACCACAGACTAACATCAGTTGAATGTTCTGGGCTTGTTGGTGAGTAAAGATTCATTGATATTTACACTGCGTGCAGCTAATATACAGACAGATGACCTGCAACTAAACCAAAACAGGGCCATGACCAGGAGATGAGCATTGTTTAGTAGTAGTATGAGTAGTGTTTCTGCCCTGACCATGCAATCATTCTGGGCATGAATAATGCTGAAATCAGGCAGAGAGACGGTGGAATAACAGAAAATGCAATGAGCTAGAAAGTCACAAGAAGAAAGGGGGGAAAAAAGGGAAAGCATGTCTATGAAATCACATAATTGTGCCGCAGGGAATTTTAATCAATTAGAACTGTAGAGCTAATTAAAGGCGGCATTGTGTTTACAGAGCAACCAACTCAGGAAGAATAAACACAGAAAACACACTTATTCACACTACTTTCGGTAGTGCCTGTCTACCGAAGGCTGTCCGGTGCGAGCAAGTGTACAAAGGTTTGATTCTGACTCATAGAATTTTGTCATTTGTGCCTCCGCCTCTTCTGTTAGAGCAACAAAAAGCTTTAAAAGTGTATAAAAGGACAAACCAGGCAGAGTGAGAGCACGCACACGCATGCAAACACGCCTCACCTCCCAGCCACAAGCGGTCAGAGCCATTCGTGAACGCAAAGCTCGGTCACACTTTATCTGTCAGTGCTGAGCTGAGAGAGTTGACCCTCTCGAGCAGCCGGGTGCTGCATGTGTAATAGTGTCTGACAGTGTCCAAATGGACTCCCATACAGTTCAGAGAAGGTCATTTACATCATTTAGTGCTACTGATGAGATGAATAATAAATGAATAACTGCCGTGATGATGGGAGCAGGGAGAAAAAAGAGTTGATTGAGACAGGAAGCTTCGTCACTGGCCATGTATTAAGGCTATGCAAACAGGTGCTGTGTTTACCACACGCACTCACTGAGGGGCCGCTCTCCAGCTGTAACATTTTCCTGACATCCTCAAGAGTGAAGGTAATTTCATTACCCGGCGTCCAAACTCTACATGCTTGACTAGTAGACGAGAGAAAGAAAATCAATAGACACCATTACCATGGTTCTCTGCTGGGGTGTAATAGATATGCGGTGTGCATGTGTTGCAGTGCGCTGCAGTGTAAAGCAAACCTCATTTACTGTTGACTAATGAAGATTTAAGAACCTACTGTTTTTTATTTATTTTATTTTAGAGCAGCTGTCAGGGGTTGATTACATCTTCACATCATAGAAGAGTCCTCAGTGCAGTGTAACGGCGTCGTCTTACGTTTCACGCTTGTCTCCTCCTCTACCCCTGGCTGAGGGATGAGGGCCAGAGCGTGACCCCATGACCCTGCAGGATGACGGGAGGGAAGAGGAGGAAGGGGTGATGAGGGAGGAAGCGGAGGAGTCAGATGGGTCACTGGAGTGAATCTCCCCACGTCGGGCCTTCAGACTCCTCCATCTGCTATCAGACCTGCGTCTGTCTGCTTTGTAATTAAAATAAATTGCTAAAAATGACCCGCAGGCCTGTTTAACTCCATCGCCGCTGTTTGGCACACATACTGAAGGGCCGCGGCACACCAACACGCACACAGGGAACATTCAACTTTTGGCGGAGCTGAGAAAGCTCTTCATCTTAATCGTGTCCTTGATTGACAAACTACTACCTGCAGTGTTACATGTATAGCTCATCATCGCAAACCGCATTGTTTTATTCAACAAGGTTTTTTCTTTGGCACAAACATACTATTTGCTCTTTAATTTAGGGACAACATCCCTTTGTGTCTATCATTTTAGCTTCTGTTGGAGACTGTAATTGCCTCTCCTCATGTTAGCAGCCATCATTCTGATTCAAAGGGATTTATGGATTAACATAGAACATTTTTTCAGCCAGAAGCATGACTCAGACTGAGTAAACAACCTATTAAATAAAGTCACCTCATGCTCATCTTGGTATAAAAATAAAAGAAAAAACATAACTGAGCTATCTTTGACTTATTTTCCTCAGTTTACTCTTTAGATTTGGATCTGATGAAAAGCGGCCCAGCATGATGTGTAACAGGAGCCGTCAGCAGACATCACATTTCTCCCACATTGTGCACAAGAATGTGCACATTTCTTTTGTTCAATGCATTGCGTTGCACAGCTGCAATGATTTTAATGGTCGGCAAAGCTGTTGATCAGAGTTTTAAATGAAGAAAGTACAAAATCTGTGGAAAAATAACATGATAAAAGTCTAACACATCTTTGAGAGTAAACTGCAGAATAGGTTCAAGACCAGTTCAGTCTGGAGCTGTTTTTGTTTTTTCACCAAAACATATCAAAGTCACAGTTTTACTAAATGAAATGACAATTAAATAAAAAAAAAAAAAACGTTATTTATCCCAAAGGAAAATTATTATAAAAATGATATAATTTTTTGTAATTATTACACGCTTTCATTATAAACAGCTATTGTTGCTGGCAGGAAGGACCCCCTGTATCTTTCTGTATTACAGCGAACCTGAAGAGGCCTCAAATTGATTCCACTCCGTTGTTTATGTGCTTTTTGTTCACCAACTTGTGCAGCATTCCTCTCTCTACAATCAGCTCCAGGGGCTCCAGTGCAGTCCGCTGCTGCCTCAATAGAAATCCAGGTGGTTGTGAAGGTATCCGCCTGTATTTTCTGCAGCTTCTTACCTTGCAGTGCAGGCTGACTTGCATTAAAAGCACTTTAGATATCAAAGAACATGTTCCTCACCTGTTTCTCTGCCTGTTTTTTCCAGATGAGAGCAGGTTGCTGCAGGTGCACAAAAAGGATAACAGGCAAGCACACACCCTCAGCGTTACTTTGAGGATATTCACATTAATTTCGTAGAAAAGTAGAGACAGAACAGCTCTTTAATCTAATAATCTAACATGTAGTTCTACACGTCTATAACCATGTGTCTGCAACTGTCCCAGTTCTGCATTAGTTATGCCTGTGACTGTCATAGAGAGGGCTGGTGTCTTCTGTGTTCCATGTTTGTCATCTATAAAAAGCCTCGATCAGTTCAAAATTTGCCTGCTACCTAGTGGCTATTTTGGGATGTATTAAATGACGAATGAGGTTACCAGAATGGGCCAACTGTTCAATAAGCCAAGAGTTGGATCATCCATCTCTGCCCACGTTGAATTCAACTGGTCAGGGTGAAGGAGTGTGGTTTCTAAAGTAACATGACAAATGACCTGGATGTGAGCAGAGTTGTCTGGACATAAATGGGTAGGAGCCAAAGCAGAGAACTGAAGATGAAGGACCACAAGAGATGCTGAGGCAATTTGAGAAAAATAATGTGTCTTGATCAATAAAGTGTGTAAATAATTCTCGGAGATTCCTTCAAATAAGAAACTGTAGTTAAGCATAATGTGGGCTCTTCCTTTAAGGTGAGAGTTATGATCTTATTCTAAGGCTCACGTTAAAGATGGATATAGAGAATGCAACACGAAGTGAAAGAAAGCTGTCGAACATCACAATGTTATTAGGAAAGCAGGTTGAATCGAAACTAAATTCTCTCTGACTGCCAGCATTGCTAAAAACATAAGAATTACTCTGCATGTTCTTTTAAAAGAATAATTTGACTGGGATACCCTACTTTCATTTATGAATCTTATCCATGAGTCCACAGAGTCCAGGACTGCAGAGGGAACCTGAATAAATACAGCATAAACTGAGATATATATCTCTTTTTAGTTACCTGTCCCTGTGCTGCTCTCGCTGCTGACAGTTTCGCCCTGCAGTCGAAATCAATACAAGTTCTTTAAGTATCACGCACACACACACACACACACACAGACCTGCAGTTAAAGGATAACCTTGAGACAGATCCCACTATGGGGCAGGAAAATGAATAGAAAGTGTGAAGAAAACAGACCATGTGTGAGTTTAGAAGACACAAAGGATGCAGACAGAGAGGTGGTTTTCCCTTCTGGCCAACTGCTCAACAGGCTGCAGAATTGTTTGGTTATGGAAGAGCCAGTCGATTGTGACTATGGAGAATGCTACAGATATTAATGAAGCAAACTGTAAAAGTGCAGCAAACAAAACTAAATGTTCACGCCTTAGTCTCTGGGGATGAAAAATGCCTGTATGACACACAAATCATACATTGTGTCAAACTAAAATGAACCCAGTGTTTCAAGTCAGTCATTCATTTAATCTATACTTAAATCTAAAAGTAAATTAATGAAGTGCTAAATGTTTAATCAGGTTTCTGCAAAGCATGAGCTTCAAGCTGTTTGCGGTGCACACAGTCAGATTAATAGCTCCGTGGCTGTGAAATCATCCTTGTCGTTCACCCACCTCACTTTGCATCAACACTGAAGCCTGTTTTAGTATAAAATGAAGCATCTGGGAAATTGTAAAGCCTCGAAAAACATCTGCCATTTGACTGGATGAACATTGGTTCGCCAATGCTAATCAAAAGAAAAGTAAATTGCATCAGACAACATAAAACACCAGTTGGTGCAACATAACTGCATCTCCCACATAATTTGAAGCCTGACAAGATAAGTTATGTTGTGATCTAACTCTCAGGAGAATTCAGCTGCCTGAAAAGGCATGTTTGTGCATGTATAAAACAGAACATTGGTGGACTGTAGTAGAAAATAGTGCCAGTGCTGTGGACATTGGAAAATTCTTTCTTTACTTTGATTTCATAAAACTGTACCTTGGAGGCTTATTAAAGGACCAGATGCCTCATTTATCAAACTGTACCTAATCTGTGTTTAAAACCCTGAAGTGCACTTAAGGCCCTGCACACACAAAAGAGGGACAATTTGACAAATGCAGATTATTCTATGCGTTTTGTGCCTGCCATCCACATGTAAGGCTACCTATCTGCCCATGAATGCTCTTTAAGCCAGCGTGAATGTATTTAAAAGCTTTGTAACATCAGTCTGTCGACATATCCTTGTTTTTACATCAGCATATTCATAGATCTGAAGGTCAAGGTCACATTTATTTAAATAGCACATTCAAAGTATACGAAAGTGTTTTACACAGATATTAATAAAAGTACCATAAAAAAGTCCATAAAATAAGAACAGTGAAATAAATACAACGGTATGTTTTGTGGAGTGACAACAAGAGATGCCAACAAATGAGTTTATCAATCTTGTTGATCTTGTCAATAGGATGTTTGCACATAAATGATCAGTTACTCTCTGTCCACACTGAAGAACAGAAGCATCACGATGAGTTACAGAGTTCGATGCTACATAATCCCGCACAGAGCCACTCGCTGACATGGCCGGTTTTGGACGACAGCTGTGAAAATAAATGGATTATTGCCTCAGAATAATGAATAATTTCCCTCGTCTTTGAGTGAGATGCTTACGTCTGTTCAATGAGTGGAAGGCTTCTTTTCTGGCAGCCAACACCCAAGCATTTGACATGGCTGTGCTCATGCATGAGTCTAAGTTGGATGAGCACACACACAAAATCCAAACCAAAGAGGGTTTGAGTAGGAGTATTCCCTGGATTGCAATTTGTGTGCGTGAGAGAGAGAGGGGGAAGCGCATCGAGCCATCAAAACTTCCTCATGGAGTATTGGTAGATTTTTTAAAAAGAATTTAAAGAAAACCACTTGATTTCAACAAGCTGTGATGACACACACACATTTTTGAAAAGAAAGAATCTAAGTCACATGAAATTAAACGGTTTATTTGCCACTATTTCTCAAGGACTGTACAAAGAGAAGAAAGAAAGAAAGAGTCTATTGAACTACTGTATCACCTGTGGATTACAAACTCCAATCATTTGTGAGGCATTCCTGACTGTAATCATCACACTTGCAGAACTGAAAAACAGTTTTATTCACCACACTGACAGTGGTAAAGAAAAAATGGCATCTCTATGGCTGCCTACGGTTATGTAAAGAAACAAGTTCCCCCTCTTTAAGTTCTAAGGTTTTACGTATCAGGACATAATACAAAATCCTCAACTCCTCACCAGGTTTTAAAATGTGTGAAAAACTACCTCAGATGAACAATAACATTTTAGACTGTGTTACTATTTATCTAATAAAAACTAAACCAAAATGCAAATTCAATGTGTGAAAATCTAAGTCTATCCTTATTGCTTCTGTAGGAATTAAGAAGTAGGAACCAGGTGCTCCTAATCAAATTAACTTGAATAATTGATCAGCAACAAGTTGATCACCTATGTAAAGGCAGAAGTTTTGGCAGTTTGCTGGTCTAAAGCAGTGTTACTCAATCCTGGTCCTCAAGGTTCACACCGCCCTGCATGTTTTCCATGTTTCCCTGCTCCAGCACACCTGATTCAAATGAATGGGTCAGGTCTTTAAGCTGAGGACGACCCATTCATTCAGGTGTGTGTTAACACAATGTCAAGGAGGAACGACATCAGCAATGATCTTAGAGAAGAGTCCATCATTGTACAATGAGAAAGTTTGTTTACAAGTGGAAAACCAGGAGTAAACATCCCAGCAAGTCCACCCCAAGGTCAGAGAAACTGAAATAAACCCAAGAGCTACATCTCAAACTCCACAGGCCTCAGTTAGCATGTTAAATGTTAAAGTTCATGACAGTAGAATTAGAAAAAACACTAAACAAGGGATGGAAGGGTTGCAGGAGAAAGGCTCTTCTTTCTAAAAAGAACATGGCGGCACAGTTTAGGTTTGCAAAGCTGCATCTGATTGGTCGTAGTGCGCAGCAGCAGTGGTTCCACAAGCTACTAAATCACAGATGAGCTCAATTTTTCATAAACTTCGGCTTAGTTAAATAAATAATGTCACAGGGTAATATTTCATGCATTGTTGTTCATCTGAAGTTTTATTTACCCAAATGTATGACCTGATAAGGACCCTTTATTCCCATTATGTCCTAAAACTTAGAGAATATAACATACTCTTTTTCCACATGACTACATATTAGTTGATATTGGGATAAAGTAAACCTCTTGTGATTATTTGCACAGGCATTAGATTTGTAGCTGGCCTTTACTTGAGTTTACTTGAGTTCAATGATGATTGCCAATCATCACACTAACCAGGAATTTTCCACCTACAGGAGAAGCCTGTGTATGTGTTTGCATATACTTTAATTAAAATAAGATAAACATGCACTTAATTTGAGCTCATGCTACAGAGTCATGCTGTTAGTTGTGAATATTGACTGCCTTATTTTCACATACATTTTTATGATTGTATTGATCTAAAAATCCAATCATAGAGTAGGTCCACCTGACCTAGAATCACTGTTTGAGTGACAAAAGCATGAACTCCACACAAGGGCTAACTTTTGTGTCCACAATAAAACCTAATTGTGCTGTACCGCACATTGTGATTCTGTTATAGAGACTTCCTGCATGCTGAACATGAGGGATATGCTCGCCCATGAAAAGAGAGTCTTAATTGTTTCCTTGGAGACAGGCAGATACTGCCCATGAGTTCAGGCTCTGACATCCATGCTTTTCTAATTAACACCGTACCTGACATTCTGCGCCTGGAATAAAAAGGAAAGAAAAAACAGCGCAGTGACTTTTTTTTCACTTCACAAATAGGTCGACACTCAGACTGGCTGACAGAAACTGGCCTCTTTATTATCCTTCTGTAATTCTTTGTTCGTCAGATGTGTTAACAGCGTTGATGCCCTCACAGTATATGGGGTGTGTTAATGTTTGAGAGCTGTGTAGTGGATTTTTTCTGGCCAACACCGGGTTATGTGTTGACACTGTTTGCAATCCTTTTAACACAGACATACAGGTGTACTTACAGTATTAGCTGTTGCACTGAGAAATGTCCCCCGCAACATAAAAGAGACAACAGAGCTACCAAATAGTGGCAATCTAGAAAAGAGCATCCATGGTTGCCATGATATACTCACAACAAAGTACTCTAAAACCGACACTTGTTTTGTAAAGTTCATCAGCAATCTTCACATAAAACACTTGTAGGTCAAAGAACAACCAAGGACATTTTTCATGGGTGGAAACAGGTGAGGTTTAACATCTAATGCTCAGGAGGAGGAGCTGGAAGTGTAGACTGTGTGTGTTTGGGCGGATATGCGCGTGTTAAAATAGTAACGAGTCATGCAGGTGTGACTATAATCCCTCAAGAAGACCTCTCTCCATCTTTTTCTTGGGAATGTCCACTGCAGTATTTGTTGTATTTTATTCCCAGAGGTGTCTTTCTGGTTATCACAACTACTTCTTCAACTGTGGTGGAGGCAGAAAGGACCAGAAAAGAAGCTTTACATTTTCTGTTGACCTCCTGTGAGTGTGGGTACTGCAGTGCCAGATTCTGTGTGAGGGTTTACCTTCCATTCAGTGTGTGTATGTAAGTGGGGGGTGGCTGTGACTCAGGTATTAGTGAGATTTTTTTCAATCAAAAGACGTGACTGGATTATCAAACTTAAAGCTTGATCGAGCAGCAGCCACACAAAGCAATCAGAAGGACTGTGGGTGAAAATGTAGTCTTAATGAGCAACTATTCAATCTCAGTTTTATACTTGTTTAGCCACCTGACAACAGAGGCAGAAAAATTAAGTTAGAGCAGCTTTATTGGAAATGTAGATGTATTATGATACAGTATATGAACACAGAGTCAAAGGCTATGTTCAGACTGCATGTCAAATGTAGCCCAAGTATCTTCAATTCCAATTCGGGGAATTTCAGTATGTGATCATAAATCAGATGTGACAGAATGTAATGTGAATGGGTCAACAAAGAAATCGGCTCTGAGTAAATATGAATTGATTATTAAGACCTGCAGTCTGAATGTAGTCAAAGAGGCTTTAGCTACATTTGATTAAAAATTATTGGCAGCTATACTGTTGCTGTGTTGTGCTTCAGTCTATGGTTATCTCCCACTACTGCAACGTCCTCCTAACTGGTCTCCAGCCTGTGAAACCTCTGCAGATGGTCCAGAACGCGGCGGTGCGTCTGGTCTTGGATCAGCCTAAAAGAACACGTCCCCCCTCTGTTCATTGAACTCCTCTGGCTACTCTTAGCCGCCCGCATCAAATTCAAGTCACTGATGTTAGCTACAAAGAGCTTAATGGAACGGCTCCATCTACTTGAATGCTCTTGCAAAGGCTTCTGTCCCAACTGGGTCCCTCCGTTGGTCCCAGGATTGTCGTCTAGCAGCTCCTACACCACGCCTAAGACAATCCAAACTCTTTTCATGTGTCGTCCCACGATGGTGGAATGACCTACCGAGCGCTACCAGAACAGGGGCATCCCTGTCTATCTTCAATAAACTCTTGAAGACCCAGCTCTTCAGAGAGCATCTCCTATCCTTGCACTTACCCTGTACTTCCCTCTTTGCCTGCACCTCTGATAGAGTCTGACTAGTGGTTTTCCTTCTATGTAGCTTATCGTTAGCTTTGACGTTAGCTGTAATGTTATAGCCTCATTTGTAAGTCGCTTTGGATAAAAGCGTCTGCTAAATGCAGAAACATAAACATACAGCTAGCTTTAATGCTAACAAGCTCAGTCTGTATAGCAACACAAGTTTGCAGCAAAAATCTGTATTATAGTGAGAAACTTTGTGTCAGTACAACTGTTTGTTATTCATACAAGTTTGCCACGAAATAACATCAATAAAGACTATCCTTGATTGAAAAGCTTCTTCTTCACAATCCTCCTTTCCTGTCAGAACTGGTTCGGTAGCGTTATGGCAAACATAGATTTATCCTAGTCAGTCTTTCAACTGGGAAACACCAACTGATTGATAACACACCCACAATCTGATGAAGGACAGCAGAGAAGCAGAGGATTTGATCAAATGCATAAGAAGTTTTTTTTCTTTCTTTCTTTTGACAATCCCAGATATTTATACTTATATATAAATATATTTATTTTCTGTGCACTCCAATGTCAGTTATTTTTCTTGTTCCATCACTAAACAGAAAACCATGAAACATTCGGCCTTGATATTCCAACTTAAGATTGGTGGCGCCTCTGCACTCTCCTGCATGAGCTTCCACGTGGCCATGGCAACATTTCAGTTTCGTATTGATTTTACCATTTGAACACTTTGCAGATCTTGTTATGCCTTATTATGGTCAGAGCAAAATGTCTTTCTCCAGCCACTGGACTGAGTTTTCGGTTAAGAGCCGCACAGGCTCCATTAAGAGCAGGCCTCAACCTATTTGGGCCCCCAATGAAACACCCTAATGGTACCATTAGAGCAGCTAGATTAGTCACACACGCCGGCCAGCTCACATGCGCTCACACTAAGCTCCTCGCTCATGTTGTGAATGCGGTCAAAAAGAGAAAGAAATGGAAAATGTGAACTTAGAGGGATTTAAAAGAAAGTCTTGACTCTGAGGTTTAGAGAAAAAGAATAGCTTTGCCAAGTATTATTCCCTTATATGGCAAGTGAACCTGACAGGAGCACTTTCAAGAAAAGGTATTTTTGTTAACTCAGGCAGTGGCAATGCAACAGCTGAGGTAAAGGAAACAAATAGGTAGAATCCAAATGAAGAGATGGATAAACTTTATTAAGAACTGTGGATAGAAACATAATTAAATACATGGAGACAGGTCTTAGGAAGTAATTTAGCAGAGGATAGTGATTTCGTAAAGCCTCTGCTGCTCCCCAGAGAAATCCCCAGCGTAGGCTCACTGAGGACAAAAAGCCAAACCTGCTTTCAATTTCTTTGTGTTTTCAGAAATTACTTCTGATTCATGCCAGAGTACGGATTCGATTTTCGGCATGTATGAATCATACAGGGTTGAGCATCAAAGGTCAATCAGCTTCAAAAAAAGACCCTTTCATTACAGTACTGAGCAGCTGTCTTTTTCCCACGCCTGTGAATGTTAATGTTAATTTCATGTATGATAGTCATGTTTTTACTGAATGGCTTACTTGGGTCAAAGAACTGATTGTCCTTGGACCCTTTCAGAACATGGACATCATAAAGCTGCCTTCTCTGCTCATTTCATTAATAAATGAAGGAATCTGTTTCTGTCTGTCAGTGTACTTGTTCTTGTTCATCCACACGCCCCCCTGCAGCACAGTTTATTCACTCCGTGCTCTGTGGCAGTCGGCTAACTTCACACAGAGTTTGCTGCTGATAGTTTTGTGCAACATGGCAGGATATTTATCAAATTTTGACAACGTGAACGACGACTTTGAGTAAGATGGACGTTCTTACTGGAGTGAATGAGCTGTGCTGCAGCCATGCGTGTGGATGAAGTGGTCCCAGTAGAGTGCCTGTGTAGAAATCCCTCCGTTAGCTCTCCTATAGCTGCAAGTAGCCACATAACAGCAGCTATGAGCTAACAGAGCTATAGCACACGTTCATTCATTCATTCTTCTTAAAGTATTGGTGAAATAAAGACAGATAATGCCTTATTTAGAGGCTGCATCGTCTAAGCCCCGTTCACTCCGTTATATGGATCTCCAGTTATCTAAATATCTTCTGAAGGACGCCGACTTTCACCAAACTGTTCTCGGTGAGTAGATGAACGTATTTCATGCCAGAAATAAGGTCCAGGTTTAAAAACACTGGAGTTCCCCTTTAAGTGCTTATCTGATCTGCTTGCTGGGTCTGGCTGGATATACAAAAAAATGCAGGTTGAACTCTATTTTCATTTTCTCTGTCTTTCATTATCCAGCAAGGTGGCTTCTTCAAGGGTTTATTAAATGATGACTTGAGAATCTATCTTGTCAGGCTTCAAGGAGAGCCTGGACCCCCCTGTATTAATTATCTAAGAACTGGAGGGGGTGCCTTCATTGAAAGAAGAGCCAAGAAAAACAATAAATGCTTTTCGTGATTGTTTTGCTTCTCTCCTGCCTGCTGTAAGCAAGACTTTGATTTGTCAGCCACTTTGCTCTGCTGATCTGATTAGTTTAAGTTAAAACTAAGGTAGATGAGGATAGGAAGGTAGTACATCCTCAGTATGTTTTTAAAGTGCTCACCCTTTTCTGAACAGTTCCCAAGGACAACCTGCACTGCACAAGTTGAAGAGAAAATATGGGCTGATGTAAAAAAAAAAGAGCAAAAAGAAGTCCAAACCTCAGCCTGATTGGAATGCTGTGGCGGGACCTTAAGAGAGCTGCGGATAAATGAATGTCTGCAAACCTCAATGAACTGAATCAATGTTGTGTTGACGAATGGATCAATATACCTCCACAATGTGAGACACTGATAACGTCATACAGAAAAAAAGGCTGAAGGTGGTTCTACAAGCTATTGAATGGGGTGTAGTTTAAAGACTTGTTCAGTATATAATGACACTGTAATATGCCATATGTTGTCCACCTGCGGTTGTATTTACCTCATTTTATGACCTGATAAGGACCAGATGATTTTGTTGACATGTCTTGATTCACAAATCTAGGGGAGCTGTTGCTCAGGAGGAAGACACTGTTCACGTGTTCGTAGTTTGTATTCACAATGCTAATTATGGTCCACAGCAATTTGGTTTACTATTAAGTGTGGATGTTTAATGCAGTTACAGTTATCATGCTCCCTTGCCAAACTTGGATGGCAGATCTGGTAATTATCTGTGCAACATAAGCTTCATTTAGCATTAGCACAGAGAACATATTAGCAAGCTAGCCTCGAATCAGCAGCTCAGACCACTTTTCATCGTGGATCGTAACACAAGTTCCATTTTTCGTGATGAAGGAAAACATTCGAATCACACCTTTTCCAGTGAAACTAAGCTCTTCTATGGAGGAAGTGGTAATTTTGGTCAGTAGATCTTAAATATCCTGACGTTTGTGTGTAAAAATTAAAAACATTTTCTTTTCTTTTCACTAAGCCAATGTCTATTAAAGATTTAAATTGATTTGCCATTTGGGTTCAGCAAGCCATACCCTGCAGACCACATATTTGTTCCCCTTTAATATTTCAAAACTCAGGTTCAGAAGATGCAACAGCAGAGTTTTTACCTGTAATGGGACCTTTCTTTAATCATTAATAATGTTTTTCTAGCTGCTTGCACAGTAGATGAAATGCCTTCCGCAGGCAGAAGGAAATGAAGGCCGACTGGGAATCAAGCTAAATGACAATCAGAATGTCAAACTTGATCCCTGTCCGGCTCTCATCTCTAAGTGAACTGCTTCCATTTTTTTGTCTTCCTCTCATGTCAGTAATGCAGCTGGGTCTCCTTTCCCCACAGGATCCATTTAGAGGACTTGTTATGATTTCTTCACATGAAATATCACTCCATCTTTAAAGGCCTCGGGGTGGCGTTCCCCCATTCTGACCTTTCCCTGTCACTCAATAAAATGAACCCTTCTTTTGATAGAGGGACCATGCAGAAACATTAATGCGTCATCTGCTGCTACACATTTGCCATCAAGTCATTAATTCTGGTCAACTTAATAAAAAAATCCATCTTCATTTATTGTTTTTATCATTTGCATTTTCTCTTTTTTTGTTTAACTTCCCAACAAATTGTTAGCATAGTGCTATTTGCTTTCATGTTTTCTTTGAAAAGATCATTCCACCCTCATCGGTCAGCCCCAGTGGCCTGTGAAGGCACCACCAGTCCACATCAAGTCTGTTGAAATGCTAAAAAAAAGAAGCTTTGGATCAAAACTTAGTAAATGCCCTTGAGTTCAGGTTTACTATTAAATTTAGGTTTCGATTGAGTTCCCTTTGATTAAATCTGCAGAAGTTCTACAACCAGAAACTGGCCCAGGTTGTAGGTGTTCCTAACCTCATTTGGGAGATTTATTTTTTCTCTTTCACATAGAAGTGGGGAGAATGTGTTTTCTAAAATAAAGGCCGAGGTCTCTGTTTAACTTCAGCTGCTTAGGGTACCAAGCATTTATTAGAAGCAGGCCTTTATTTCAAATTCTCATTGTTATGATATGTCTTGTCATAATTTTCTAAAATACCCTATTCTGAAACGGTGCACACAAATACTTTGGGTTCATGTGTTCACGTACAAGTCAACCGGAAATCCATTCATTCCTATAGAAACACCGTAATCTCAGACATCTAATTCAATCTACATCTAATTTTTTTTTCACCGCCAAAAAATTGCCTCAAGAATGCTGAAAAATGTCTACTTTTGCTGTGGATTCTGCAGAGACCACACTATGTGCCAGGAAGCCGAATAAATGAGGTAATGAACAGTCTAACAAACTCCTAGTTTTACAAGCTGTTACCACTCACTTAATGCTTCCTGCAGTCTAACAAATTTGAATGCCCTCTGAGTTAAACTGGATGGAAAGCATCTTGCTTTTAGCAGGGCTTCGATAGTCAAATGATTAAATCTTAGTATTATATGAGGAAGTATAGTAATTCTTAGTCCACAATAAACTTTACATGACATCAGAATATTTAGAAAGTCAATGAATATGTCATTAACACCCTTTGTTTCTGCTCAGTTCTTTCGTGGGTTATCGAGGGCTTTCTACACACACGTCAGGATGACATCATGATGACATCATTGACACGCGCCGCTGCAGCACAGTTTATTTACTCCTTACTCTGTGATTGTCGGCTAACTTCAAATGGAGTTTGCTACTGCTAGTTTTGTGCAACATGGCAGGAAATTTATCAGATTTTGACGACGTGGAGGATGACTTTGAGTAAGATGGACGTCTTTACCGTTTTGAGCCAGAGTATCCGGATGAGGAGCTCCTGGAAAGGAGGACGCAGAAGCAGAGAGAGGAACTGAGCTGTGCTGCAGCGGCACGCATCAATGACATCATCCCACTAGAAGTGTGTGTAGAAAGCCCCAGATAAGCCCCCCCATAGCCCCCAATAACAACAACACAGCAGCTATGAGCTAACAGAGCTATAGCACGCGTTCATTCATCCATTCTTCTTAAAGTATTGGTGAAATAAAGACAGATAATGCCTTATTTAGAGGCTGCATCATCTAAGCCCCGTTCACTCCGTTATATGGATCTCCAGTTATCTAAATATCTTCAGAAGGACGCCGACTTTCACCAAACTGTTCTCGGTGAGTAGATGAACGTATTTTATGCCAGAAATAAGGTCCAGGTTTAAAAAAAACGAACTTCCCCTTTAAGGCAGAGAAATATCTTAAATTTCAAAGGCAAAGATGTTTTGGACTCAAAGAACCAGGATTTCTGTTATTTTGCATCGTGGTGCCAAAGTGTTGTGTGCAACCTGACAGAGGTGGAGAATTTCCAGACGAGAAAAGAGGCCAAAAGAGAAAGAAACTTAATTGTGAAGCCCCAAATCTGATGATTTTTTTCTTTTCTGCAAACTCAGCACTGATTTGAAGAATGTGAGCCGCTGGCTGCCAGCATCACTGCCTGCAGTGCAGCCCTGAGCTCGGTTTGCTATGCAAACCACATATGTTTGATAATGTAGCCTAATGCAGTGATGCAAGCACACTGAGCTCCTACATTATCCCACCAGCAGCTGACAGCCGCCTGCTGCTGCTGACTGATGGGTCACCCATGTGAGGGGGAGCAGTGAGTGATAAAGAGCTCAGCCCAGTTTTAATTAATGGTCTCGATCCAAGGTCAGAGTCATCATGTCAGTAAGATGTGGCCCCAGAACTGATTGATCACATTCTGTGCTAACGCTCACGTACCCAGTCAGGTGACACACATCGATCTGGTTCTGCGGCCTATCCAGCACTCCAGATACAGCACCCAGCCCTACATAGCCTCTTATCTGTCTTAGCATTCATCCATAGATCCAATCAGTATGCTGCACGAACATCGGATCATTCACGCAGGTGAAAGTGGAGGTGATCCATCAATTTCTCAAGGTATATAATAATGCCTTTGAATGGATAATATGATAGAAGTATAACTTAAAAGACAAAAGGTCCCCCCAGAATCCAAGACCTGGAGATCCAGTCTGAACTTGGATCAAATGATCAGGAGGAAAACACTGATTGCATGTTCTCAGTCCCTACAATTCATCACCCTGCAGTCAGTGACACTCTGTCATCACATTGCTCCAGCTGACTGTCAGGGTAGTGATCCCTGAAAGCACTTTCCATTAATCACAGTGAGACAACATGCTGGGAGCCATATTGGACAAGAAATGGAAGATGCTAAAGGTCAATCCGGCAGGAACCAGCAGGTATGTCCACAGGTATCCATTGTCACTTATTTTGTTATTAACTGAAGCAGAAACTTTAGCATATCTGCTGACATATGAATACAGTGGCCACAATGTGTTATGGTGAGATTTTGATGCATATAGTCCAATAAAAGTAAAAAAAGAGTAGCATCAAGCAGGAAACTCAACTGACCTGAAATATTTTTATTCCTCACACTTGGTGAGCAACCAAACCTGGATCACTCAGTGGGGTTACATGAGTGCCATCGGATCGGATTAATGGCTAAATTACAGTAAGACTGAGTTATTCAGTTCATGTAGACACCTTAATCTGAAAAATCAAATCGGATCGGGTTACTTGCGGTCGGATTAAGCCCCCGAAATAACTCGATCCAAATGTACACTCAGTCTACATGATGAGATTAACTGGATTACAGCTACAGTTGGGTTCTGCTCCTTATCTGAGGGTAATTATCCTTGGATATATGGTGGTGAATGAATGGAATCACTGGCACAAAGCATGTCATACCCCGGTACCATAGGTGGCGCTGTCCCCATTTCAGCTATCGCTAATAGAGCCACTTCCTGTTGATGTCATGAAGTGGTCCCAGTAGAGTGCCTGTGTAGAATTCCCTCCATTAGCTCTCCTATAGCTGCAAGTAGCCACATAACAGCAGCTATATGCTAACAGAGCTATAGCACACGTTCATTCATTCATTCTTCTTAAAGTATTGGTGAAATAAAGACAGATGATGCCTTATTTAGAGGCTGCATCCTCTAAGCCCCGTTCACTCCGTTATATGGATCGCGAGTTATCTAAATAGCTTCCGAAGGACGCCGACTTTCGCCAAACTCGGTGAGTAGATGAACGTATTTCATGCCAGAGATAAGGTCCAGGTTTAAAAATACCGGAGTTCCCCTTTAAGTTTTAGTCGTTTATTTTCTAGTCATCAATTTTGGCTGCTGTTTGGTGCTGGGATAAGATACTGTCAGTATAAGATAGTCTGCAAACAAAGACAATAGAAAAATGCAACAAATTAGAAGGTATTAGATGGTATTAGAAGTGTGTGACCTCCTAAGTGCAGCTCCATGCAGGGTTTGGACATTTAAAAGCAAGGTCAGCGGTTGCTTCCAAGCGTGCTTGTGTTTGTTTTGTAGTCGTCATTTAAATTTTCTGTCATTTATTAACGTGAAGCTCATGAAGCAACAACAACACATGCATACTCCTCATTAGCTGCAGTGTTCTTTGCGTTGTCTTGTGAAATATGAAGAGGTTGAAATGAAATAACGACAGCAGTTGGGTGAGCAAGACAGACAGACGTACCTGTGATTATTTTCTGGGCCTCATCATAAGTGAGACAAGTCCTAGCTCAGGTCTTTCACTGCCATTCAGTTAGTCACTCACACCTCGGTAATTGGTCCTCCATCATTCCTCCCTCCCTCCATTCTTCCTGACAATTAACAGCACAGGCAGAGGTGGATTTCACAGGCTGTAAACAGCTGTTAACTGCTGGAAATTTGGAGAAGTGTGCTGCCTTGCACACGGCTATAAAACTGGATTTTTTTCATTCTGTGACAGCCACAGACACGCTGAACTCTGCACATTTTCTGTTTCAGACAGAGGAACAACTGATGAGGCTTCGTTTAATCCTAAAATAATCAAGAATGATAGAGGACTGTTGATAGTTGTTGAACTGCTGTGTTTTTGTGCATCGTATTCTTCTCAGACACTGGTCAGTGCTCAGGATGAATGAATCCTCCCATACAGCCCAGAGCACCCATGTCAGAGCCGCTGACAGCGTATGTCTGCCTGCTATAATCTCAGAGTTCAGCTGAATGTCGCTGCTGCTGCTGCGTTGATCCTTTACCACCATCTAGTGGATGATTCGACATGGAAGCTGGTCACAACAGAGCCGACTGAACTCAGTCCTGCAAAGTGAAGCGTTTGCAGCGTCATTTCCACCTGAGCGTGACCTAAGAGCTCATTCATAATCACTGTATGAAAGAGGTAGTTAAGGAGTGTCATTTATGTTTTAATAAAAGACCAGACCTCGCCTGAACTGCTGTCTCACAGCTGCATGACTCCACCAGTGTGTCGAGTCTTTTCAGACAACAGTTTTAGTTTGGAAATACTTGAAAAGACTCAATTCGTCCCACACTAGTAGTTAATAATCTAATCTGTGTACCTCATAATGGAACATTTAAAAGGTTTTCCCACAAAAACGAGCTATTTTGAACTGAACAGTTAAGATGTAAAGCTTTTCCCTGATTCACGGAGCACAGATCCTCTCCTTCGCCGTTTGAAGCAGCTGAGATGTGCCAAACACACCCACAGACTTTCAGCTCGTTGGACACCCAGTGCACGCTCATTAAATCATTTCTTTTCTGTTTCACAACCTAAAATATCTTTCTGCACCCCGATAGTGGTGGTTAAGCTGGGTTAATCGAATAAAGCAATCACCATAAAAATCCATTTTAATTCCAGCTTGGAAGGCAGCAGGAAAGAAAGAGTGAGTGAGATTACTTCTGTGGACTACATTGTGATTAGGATTTCGTTCCAAGGCCAGCGTATTCCAAACATTACTCCTTGGGTCACTGGTGATATTCTAACCTAATTCTAGTATTTCACTCCCGTGTCTTTTCCATTACAATTATTAACACAATTAGATGTTAATTAGCTTAGATTATATGCTTTTAATAGCCTCAATTGCCTCATTTCCTCTGCCCTCCCTGTGTTTAATGACAAAACACACACACATGTAAGTCATTTACGTGATTCTACAAAGACAAGTTAATAGATGTCAGCTGGAACAAACTGTAAAGATGGAGAGTTTTTGTTTTGTTTTGTTACCAAAAGGTTAAATCGCTCCCGTGTCTCTAATGTTGTCATCAGCGTCGTTCCTGATTAGCATCCACGGCTCTTCCAGCTGCTGGAAACAGTCTGCAGCCTTGTTTAAGTTCCCCAAACCAGCGATTATTTTCTATTTGAAAGTTTTGCTTGGAATTATCTTGGGAAACAGAGCTACTGCGGCACCAAATCCCTGCTGTCTCGTTTAGAAACCTGTTGGGAGGCCTGAAAGCAAAGGTGCTGCTCTGACAGCTCGAAGCATTGGAGTAACGTTTGCTTTGTATGTTATTACCGTTTAAAATGTTCTGAACACACCAGTAATTACACAGATACTACACTTATGACTCATTGTGTAAACAAATCCCGTCACTCCCAAGCCAGGATAAGAGAGATGGACTAGATGACCCCAGTTTTTCCAGCTTCTTGGCCTCGGGCCCCTGCTGGTAAGTGGTCCTTCTGATGCCTCTTGTAATCGCCTCTGTGTATGAAGCCTTTCCCGCAGGCTGAGCAGTGAAACAGCATCTCCCCGACGTGGAGCCGCCGGTGCGTCTTGAGGCTGCTGCCCTGAGTGAACCTCCTGCCGCAGATGTTGCAGCCGTACATCTTCTCCCCGGAGTGAGTCACCATGTGCGTCTTGAGGTTTCCGGGGCTGCTGAACTTCTTCTCGCACTGATCGCAGGCGTACGGTCTTTCTCCAGTGTGGACTCTCATGTGAAATTTGAGCTTTCCCCTGGAGCTGATCTTTTTGCCGCACACGCTGCAGACGGGCTTCTGTCCCGGCTTCCTCCCGGTGTGGATCCTCATGTGGTTCTGCAGCGCGCTGGCGTGGCCGCAGCGCTTGCCGCAGGTGTCGCAGACGTAGGGCCTCTCCCTCGTGTGGGTCAGCATGTGGTGCTTCAGCGCGCTCTGGTGACTGCAGCCTTTGCCGCAGACTTGGCAGGTGAAGAGCTTCTCTCCCGTGTGTTTGCTCAGGTGGTTCTTCAGCACGCTCAGGTCGCTGCAGCCGAGGCCGAGCGCTTCGCAGCACTTTTCCTTCTGCGTGTGAGTGACTCTGTGAGTGGCCAGCGACGAGGATGACAGGAACCTTTCGCCGCACATTTCACAGACAAAATCTCTGTCCCCTGAGTGGAGATTCTCATGATCGGCCAAACTCTGCCTGCACTCAAAGGTCTCGGGACAGAGGGAGCAAACAAACGTCTTCTTCAGTGCGCCGCACCTGTGGCGCTGGAACGCCTGCTGCCCCGTGAAGTGGCGCTCGCACAGCGTGCACATGTGGGTGCTCGGCTTCTTTGCGGTGTGATTACGGACGTGTCGGTGAAAAGTAGACTTGTAAGCGAACTCCGTCCCACAGTCTGCGCATCGGTAGAGCTTCTCTCCCGTGTGTTTTCTCGAGTGAGCGATCAGCGCCCGGAGCACGGCGAAACGTTTGCCGCACTCAGAGCAAAGGTGAGGTTTGCTGTGAATCAGGAAGTGTCTGTCCATCAAGCATTTCAGAGCAAACGTTTTCTCACAGGAAGGACACTTGAACGAGCCTGCTGCCGCCTTCTTTTTCATCTTTGATGAAGTATCTGAAGAGCTGGAGTCCTCCGGGACGGCGTCTCCCTCACGCTCGGGGCCCGGCACAGAGGAGAGGGGTCCGGAGTTAGTCTGCTCCCATGTGGCTGCATCTGAGCAGAAAATTAAATGAAGAGGTGAAAACACACATAAGTTAGCTAAAAGTCCCATTTCAACATCTGTGTAAAATGTTTTGAAAATGTCGCAGAATAACATCTTATTCTCAACAGAACACAGACATGTCAAATGTTAAAAGTGAGACATTTTACTATTTCCTGAAAAATATTAGTTCAACTTGAATTTGGTGGATGCAACACAGCTCAAAGAAGTTGGGACAGGAGAAAAAACTCCATCATGTGGAGTGCATAATATCCTGCTTCAGGTTTCAGAGGATCAGGAGAGATGTCTGGGAGCAGGGCACATGGGTTAAAATCAATCCTGGAAGCATCCTCAGGCAGCACTGCATTAAAAACAGGAACAGCATCCTGGCTCAGGAACACTTGATGTACTTTCCCATCTCGCATGAATGGCAAATATTGCACACATCGTGGCTCTTTCTATCACTTTCACAGGCATGTCTGAATGAAGCGTGAGGAGAAACGTCTGAATTCCACCGCTGTAACAGACTGATGGTACGCATTTCATGTGTGAAAAGTTTTGGGAAACAGGATTCAAGGGCAGAGATGGCAGTTACCAGGTTCTCTCTCTAATTCAGGATCATCAGCTGCTGCCGTCGGATCTTCAGTCTGCCGCTCCTCTGAAAACACATCATAATAGAACATAATACTGAGGCAATTACTCGGTATCCTTCACAAGCAAGTGAAAGGACTGAACATTTGGTTGGGACTTCACAGGTTATTTCATAGGCTGCTCCTCGCTGAATACCTCTGCAGTATATATGGTCATTTTCTTTTGGGACGGCTGGCTGGATTTTTCTTCTTCTCTGGCACAATTTCCACCCTGCTGATTCTGTTATTTCACAAGAAAAGAAGAATAAATACAAGTGTATTAAAGTTTTAAATAATCTGCTTAAGTTTGAAGATGCCTCACTCTCTCTGTGCTCCATCATCGTCTCATCGTGCGTCCCAGTCCTCTGCTCTGCAGGAGGCGTCTCGCAAACCGACACTTTCAACATGGTTGAGATTTTCGCCGCGGCACCTTTGGTCCACGTTTCCATGAGGGCTGCGAAGCGGCTCTGTGGGGTTAATGTTGAGAGAGAAGACTGTGAAGATGGGCGGCCTTTACCTGCTCTATTTCACTGTAACCCCCAACACCCAAATAATACGCTTATACGGATCTGTAACCGACATCATGAAGATCGTGTCAACAGATATTCATCAAACTATGTCACGTATTATTAACACAGCATCACTTTTATAGGCATTGCAGATAAAAGGGACAATCAGTGGAATAAGGTGTCATGACACAGATGGAAAAGTGAGAGAAAAAAGTCAATTTCTTTATTTTATTGGAAACAATTCTTACAACTATGCACAATTACTCCAGTCCGTTCAAAAGATTCTGATCACTATAATAACACGATATATTACCGATGAAAAAACACGAAAAGATGGAATAAAACTTAAATATGCTATTAACCGAAGAGTGAGAATTAATTCTAAAACGTATGTCTAAATGAAAAGCAAAACAAATCAGTTTCTTAACAACTTGAATCCAACAATTTTTATTTCTGTAGGTTTTCTGGTTCGCAGCGTCATCACCATAGCTACAATCGATAGGCCTTATGGGTAGTGTAGTTTAAACCCCGAATAACTTTCAGTCTCCTTGTTATGCACCTGACATTAATCAAGCTAGCACCGTAACGGAAGTTGAACAAGCCTTATTGCGAGTTGTTGATATAACAGCTAATTATGTATTGTTCGTGGCGCAGTTTTTAGTTCCAGTTCAATCTCATCTCACGCAGCAGTTTTACCGTGATATCTCGAACAAACAGCTGCCTCTCGTGCGGTGGCGTCACTTCGCTGTCCTCTTCGCTCTTCACGGCAGTGACTGGAGCCGCGGCTGAGCGGTGCTGAGCGACCACAGTGTTAGCCGAGCACTCACTCAGAAGTCTGCCGAGCTCCGTCACCGCCGCTTCAACCAGAGACTCCATGACAGAACACATCTCACTCTCAAATGCCTCCAAACTGAACATGTTTGCGAGTAACTTGACCATCTAGTTATAGCTTTTAAATGCCTCTGAATGGAATGAGAATGAGCTACGGGCAAGTGTTTGTTGTGCCTTGTTTCTTCTTCGCTTGATCTAATGTAGACTGTATTTAGAATACTGCCATCTAGAGGAGATTAGGTGGCTCAGCATCTTTTGAAGCAGGGACACCTGTTTTTACTGTGGTTTGGCTGTTAGTTCCTGGAAATTCAAATCTCAGACATCGATTTAGAACATAAATCCAAGTGAATTTATCTATAATTTAAAAAATCTGTCTGGCACATTCGCTCTAGTTTTCCTGGTCTTGTGAAACTCTTAAGAAAGGGCTCTCTCTTCAGTCAAATTTTGTCCAGCACTGCATATATTGTATTATTAAATTTTGAACACCAATTGGTTTATTTAAATCAAGTGGGTTTCAATTTTATTCAAATATGACTGTGATGGTTGTTTTAGTTCCTCACTTTGAACACTAGAGGGCACAATTATGACGTAGATATGCGACTATCTTGCATTAAAGTACTTGAACAAAAATACAGTATTTTTTAAAAACTTAAAACGTAATGATATGTAACAGCTGTATCATAGTCGTCATGCCATGATACCCAGTGATAATCCCGGCTCTCTTTTCTTGCATGACACCTGTCACCCCCTCCAGGACCTCAGCACTTATTGTTTGCTTAGATTTCATAACGAAATGTTGGATGTTGACTGAACTCTTGTTCCTGCTGAACTGAGCCAGTGTGTTTGATCAAACTGCTGTCAGCTCAGAAGGCACAAGAGGCAGGCCAGATGTGTCCTTGGAGTTGTGGGATCAGGAGGCCACACCAGCTTTCCTCTGACGGTTCCACTCAAAATCCATGGGATGAGTCACAAATTCTGCAAAATGAAGTTAGCATAGCAGGATCTGAATCACTTTATTCTTAGTGCTTGTAGAAACCGAAAAGCAAACAGTCTTTATATTACTAATGGACTTTGTTCGTCATAATGACAGTAGGGCAAACACGGGCTGCATCACACTTCAGGGAGTTTCTGCTTCTGAGCAAGCTGGTTCATGAACATGGCTTAGTGGAAATTAGCCATTATTTGATCCGCCTGTGCTGAGTGAAATCGTCTGTCCTGTACTACACTCTCTTCTGTTTCTTTGAATTAGAACAAGCATCCATCATTTCTACAATGTAAAGCAGACACGAGAAAGTTAAAATATGATGAATAGATATGTAAAAGGATCTCAGCAGCACCTGGTCAATGCATTTTCAAAATCAGTGATACATTACCTCCTCAACAAAAAGCAATCGTACAGGGTTGGTTTGTTGAGAAAGTTAAAAAATCATGTGAAAACCTTGATGTCAGTGAGTCTGTTCTCTGTCACAAACATAAAGTGGATTCATGACCTTTTCTACAAAGTCACGAAGAGCTGAAAATGTAGACGATTTGTAAAGGTAGCATTTGCGGTGGAGCTGTCTCGTAGGATCACATCAGACTTCGCAGATGTGCAGGAAATTGGCCGTTCGGCTTAGAAACACAGAAACTGGGTCTCCACTCACGAGTGAAGCAAATCTCTAGCGATCTTTTGAAAAGTCACATAAACAGAAATGTGAATCTGATGCATTTCAACATGACTTTTTGAAGCGAGTAAACGAGGCCGTTTCATCTTCAGTGTTGCTCGTAGTTGTTCGTCTGGAATACCTTAATCTCTGAGGTATTGTATCATATCTGGGAAGACGCCAGTCAGTCGCATGAGTTTACTGCTCGCTTGTCCAGACCAGAACCAGCTGGTGAATCATGTCCTTTTCATTTCTGCCAGGTCAGACCTGAGTAGCAGAAGCGTTTCCACGCCCCCTAATACGCATCAAGTCTTCTTCAAAACAGACAAAAAACTCCTCAAACAAGCAAGCAAACTTTTTTTTCTTCCACCTGCTCTTATTTATATCTTCTAGGTGTGAATCAAAAATAGCCTTGAAAACCCACTAAAGACAGAAGAATTTTAAGTCAACATAACGGTGAATAATTGACTGGGAATACGGTCAAAAAGAGGAATGGAAACGATAAAAAACAAATAAGCTTCAGCTGATGTGTAATAGGGTTAATATGCTTACATGAGATGGTTTTTAGCTGTTTTGACTCGTGCGTTAGGGGGGCATGGAACCCTTTTGTATGGATTGTATCTGACCTGGCAATGATTAAAATGACGTGGCTCACCTTGACTGACTGGCGTCTTCGCAAATATGATACGATATGCCAGAAATTCCCTGAGATGAAAGCTTATCCTGACGAAGAGCCCTCACTCCTTGAGGATGTCCACCGCACTTTTTTTTTTTTTTTATTAATCATTTCTCCTTGAGGTTTGTTTCCAGTTAGGAGAACTACTTCTTCTTGTAAAATACGTAGCCTTCAGCGCACAACACAGCCTCGTTTATTCACTCCAAACTAGTTAGTGAAAAATTCACATTGCTATTCACAAAATGGCTTCAGACTTGTTGCAGAAGTGAACAGGAACGTGTCTCGTGTGTACATAGCAACCTCTCTGGCTGTCACTTTTCCACACTGGATGAAATTAATCAATTCAGCCATTTTCCACACCAGTTTTATCTCATTCAGAGTCCCTGAGCGGTTGGAGCCCCTCGCAGCTATGATAGGTGTGTGGGTTACCCTCTGGATGAGCCATCAGTCTTTGAGAAGTCTACCACAGAGACAAACTATCATTCACTTTTACATTCAAGATCTCCAGGTAACCTAACATGCATATTTTTGGACTGTGGGTGGAAGTACCAGCAGAGAACCCACAGCAAACAGTGAGAACAAGCAAGCTCCAGCTGAGATTCAAACCAGGAGCAACTTTAACTTTAACTGTATTAAAAATAATAAGAATAAATGTTGTTGCAAGAGTGAAAACTGCTGGAGATATCAAATGTTGAAAATGAAAGACTGTTACAATTATTAATGTTAATCATGTGAAACAACTAGTCAGTCACCAATTATTCGCTCAGTTTTCAGTTCAGAGAAATTTCTGCCCAGTCCAAGGAGACAAAGACAACTGCTGAAACTGAAATGGAAGAAATTCTGCCCCGAAGGCCCGATTTCAGCAGGGAAAAAAAGGCTGCTGGTGGAGTGGGGGGGCGGCAACGTTTACAAAGTTCTACAAACTCAAGTTCAAGCTTCCTTCCGCAGACAGATCTTGAAATAACTCGAGACCAAACCAACATAACTGAGCATAAATTTAACCAAGATATTATACTTGGTCCAGAATTAGATGTATCCTGTTCCTGTTGTCCACAAATCCCACGAAAAGTCCAACAATGTGCATCTCATTATCTCCTGACCCTGTCAGCTGCAGCCTTCAGGTTCCTGCTAAGGAATTTTATTTGATAAATGGAGCTTAAAGCAAACTGTTAACAGCGCATTGCACATCAGTGAGCATCTTTGGGAGAAGGACTGTGTGTGTGCTCTTCACTCAAAATTAGTGATGGAGAAAGTCAAACTCAGTGTAACAGAGGGCTGTTTCTGGAATAATCAGAGAAGCTTTCCAAGACAAGAGTAAGTAATAAGGTTTGGTTAATTATTCGTGAGCTCAAAGTCTTGATTTTGTTGAAAAAACAGTGAATTTGTACACCTTTTATCAGAGGCTTCAGATTTTGTGCTAAAAGCCTAGAAAGAAGCAAGCGTAAATACGCCGTCTGGGAAATGCACAGTATCCAAATTCACAAACTGTGACACGTGCCCATCCCCTCTGTACAAGTGAAGAACTTAGCCACTGTGAACACATATCTAAGACTCCCTGTTCAGCAGTGGACTAAGCTCTGCACCTGATCAGAAACAGTGGCCACACACAGACAACACAGACACACTCATCCACTGATCTTGCCTCAGATGACCTCTTCCTTGAGACGGATCCACTGACTGGCAGCTCGAGGAAGTCCTGTCTTAGAACCATGAGTAAAGTAAAAAAACAGAGCTGGTGGAAGAAAGTATGAAGCTCTCCTGGGATCAGAAAACAAGTTCGGCGTGTCCACCCCCGGCTCCAGCACCAGCAGACACCGCAGCAGTGTAGTAATCCCTGGCAATGTGATTTTTCTTTAAAACTGACCCAAATCATCATGCCAGAGACCCACACAGCCCCGGCAAACGGCTCGGTCCTCCAGGGGGAAGCGCCACCGCTCTGTGAAGTCATCTCGCTGCTTTTTCCTGCTACTTTTTCTCTCACGTTCTGCTCTCCCCAGTCCTCCCTCCCCCACTCTCCACTCTCAGGCTCCCATGCTCGGTTTAACTTTGGGTATTTCCCTCATTAACTGTTACGCCTATGTGAGGGACTCCAGAGAGGCCCGAGGAAGTCTGGCTCTGAAACAAAATGACAGCATGCCCCTCTGATAGTAACGAATGATAATCACCCCCTCGCTCCTGAGCCGGTCTCATGGCAGGTGTGAGAGCATTCTGGGACACATCTGCTTACACAAAACAAGGAAAAGCTTTCTGCCGCTTTCTGTTTTCTTTACGCTGTTGTGACTCTTGCTCGTTTGTGGCAGGAAGTCATGTAAACCTTCATTTAGATCCATAATTTGACAAATGTATACAACGGAATCGTTGTAACAATGGTTCTTTGCAAATCTAAGTCTCAAGTGGTTGATGTCATAAATAGCCATAGAATGTTTTATTCATTGCTAACACTTATAATCCCATTAATTATGTATTGTAAAGCCATCACACAATATCAAGCCTCACTCCTGTTTTCACATAATAGTCATGTTTACGCAGCACAAAGGCGGGCCACAGCGTTCATGTTAAACACACAGCTGCTTTCCTAAGCTATGCAGCATTAAAATAAATGGGATTAAAAAGTTTAGTCAGAGTCACATGCTCCAAAGAGAATCTATTTAAACAAATGAGATAGAAGTATTACATTTCCTTTATTCAATAACTTGTAGAACCACCTTTAGAGCAATAACTTCAAGTAATCAATTTCAGTCTGACGTTATCAGTCCTTCTGTCCCACTTTTTTTTGTAACGTTGCTTCAGCTCATTGAGGTTTGCAGCATTGGTTTCTGCACAGCTCTCTTAAGGTCCCACCACAGCATTTCAGTCAGGCTGAGGTCTGGACTCTGACTGGACCGTTGCAACACCTTGATTCTTTTCTTTTTCCCACATTCTGCTGTAGATCTGCTGCTGTGTTTGGGATCTTTGTCCTGTTGATGAGCCAGTTTCAGCCCAGCTTTAGCTGTGGGACAGATGGCCTCACATTTGACTCTAGAATACTTTGGTATCCAGAGGAGTTCATGGTGGACTCAATGACTGCAAGGTGCCCAGGTCCTGTGGCTGCAGAACCAGCCCAGATCATCAGCCCTCCACCACCATGCTTGACAGCTGGTATGAGGTGTTTGTGCTGATATGCTGTGTTTGGTTTCCTCCAAACGTGCTGCTGTGCATTAGGACCAAACATCTCCACTTTGCTCTGGTCTGTCCAAAGGACATTGTTCCAGAAGTCTTGAGCTTTGTTCAGATGCAGCTTTGCAAACCTAAGCTGTGCTGCCATGTTCTTTTTAGAGAGAAGAGGCTTTCTCCTGCAGCCCTTCCAAACAAGCCATCCTTGTTCAGTCTTTTTCTAATTGTGCTGTCATGACCTTTAACCTTTAACATGCTAACTGAGGCCTGGAGAGTCTGAGATGTAGCTCGTGGCGTTGATCAGTTTCTCTGAGTATTGCACAGTTTGACCTTTGTGTGAACTGTGGGGAAGATTGGTAAATATCTTCTATATAATCCACTGGTGAATAATCTTTCTCACTGTAGAATGAAGGCCTTATAACCCTTCCCTGATTGATGGGCAGGAACAACTACTTCTCTAAGATCAATGCTGGTGTCTTTCCTCCTTGGCATCGTGTTAAAACACACCTGAATAATGTCAAAGCCTCAGCTTTTATAGAGGTGATCACACTTTCTGATGATCCATTAATCAGATACATTGATTAGCAGCAAATGGCTGCTACTTATCCTCTCAAATATTTTGGTAGCAATAAGGGCAGGCTTATCTTTTTCACATGAATAAATCACGGTGTAATTGTTCATCAAGGCTGCATTCACCTATTTCTAAGACCTGGTAAAGACCTGAAGATCTGGAGGCTGAAATTTCATGTTCAATCAAAGGGATGGTCATCAGGTGTGGGGGGGTGCCCTGTTCTGCTTAAGAAAAAGGGATCTATCAGAGTTTGAACTTCACAACACCTGTTTTTGGAAGTATATTTGATAGTTTTTGTCGGTTTGCTGAAGGTCTCAAGGACAACCACATGACTGTGTAACAACATGGCGGTGTTAGTATCATGATTTGGGCCTTTATTTTCTAAATGTGGAATCATTGATTCAACATTGAATGGATTATCTGTGTATAAATGTACTGACCTGAAATCTGCAAATGTTTCAGGCCAGATTTATTCAGAAATATAAAACGTTCTTTACTTAACGAACTTTAAAGCTGAAGTTCAGGTAATAACAAACAGAACTGGAGTTAAATAGCAGTAACATACCAGAGGTTGTTTAAAAAGTTACAAGAGAGGCAATCTGACCTGTCAGCAGGGCTCTGGCTCCCCCATCCCAGCCTTTTATTGGATTCAGCGCTGACAGCATCATCCGAAGAGTTGCAACCCCTCCCATCACTCTGGATCACAAACTGAGGGTAAAATGAGAAGAACAAAGAACTGTCAGGGATTTCTCACATTTCACATGATTTTCTGACAAATTATTTGGGTATAAGCTAACTTTTAAAACTGATTACTTAATGCATTCTGCAGCTCTCTCAGCAGTTCTTAAACTAGATGAACAACAGTGGCAACATGCGGATCCAGAGCTGGTAGGATGTTTAAACGTATAAACTGTCTTTGCATGTTAATATTTGGTTATTTGGTTTATCATTTCATATATTCTTAGGGGAGAGATCCTGATGTGGTCTACATTACGCTCGAAGTTAAAGTAAAATGGGAACTGGACAGCTACCGACCAATCCCTTCATTCTCCCTGCAAGTTTTACGGTTTTACAAATCTGCTGAGCAAATGATCAGTTGGAGTCATGTGTGTTAAAACAAGATTATGTTTTAGCTGTTTAATGCTCCCCCATGACCAGCAGCCTGGGTGGAGAATGCAGCAGACGGCCGCCAAGCACAGATGTGCAAAAGTCGCTTACTCGTCCAAGACACTGCAAGATTAGAGTTCTTAGTCTCAAACTGTGCACATTGTCAATGTTTTGCATCATTGCACATGTCTTTGTTGGGAATATTATAACTGATTCTTAAAATTCTGACAAAACACAGGCCCTTTGTTAAAAGCAGCAAAGACACATCATTTGTTTCTTTGACTGAATCTATGAGAAATACAGTTTGGCAGGTATAAAATGGTAATTTTGCATTAAAAAATGCAGTGTTTTTTGGAAAAAATTAAAAAATTGGATAAGCGAAGAACAAATCTTTTGCATTTGAACATTGTATTAAAGATGTGTTCTTAAGAAATAAGAAAAAATGCAAAGAAGAGCTTTGGGATGTCCTTCAAGAAGCCTGGAGAACTATTCCTGAAGACTCCTTAAAGAAATGACAGAAAGCTGGTCTCAGAGGGTTCAGGCTGTGTTGGAGAGTAAAGGAGCTCAGACCAAACACAAGCTCACTAGACCTGTACAAACTCTGTTTTTGCCTTATATGCTGTACTTTATAAACAGTCAAATTTCTGGAAAAGCTGAGACCAGAATGCAACAATTTGCAGATTTCCCAAACCAATATATTATTCAACATATAACAGAAAACACATAAAATCTTGAAAGTGAGACGCTTTGTTGTTCCGTGGAAAAATACCAGCACCTTAACGGCATAGAAACAGCACCTTAGAGAGGAAGCTGCAAAAACTGCATCATTTGTGGAGCAGTTTCAGAATATGTTCCTAAATGTAAACTTGTGAAAGTTCATCTACAGAATATAATATCATCAAATGGTTCTGAGAACCTGGAGATATCTCTGTGAGTAAGAGACACAGCCAAAAATCAATATTGGCCCTCACTGCATTAAAAACGGATGTGATTCTGTCCTGGAAAGCGCTGCACGGGCGCAGGAACATTTCCAGAAATCCTCGTCTGAGAACATATCCACAAGGCAGGTTAAAGCTCTACAATGTGAAAAAAAAAGGGCATTTGTGAACCTGAGCCCGAAAAAGACACAATCTTCTCTGGGCCAAAACGCTAAAGTGGAAAACTGTTCTGTGACTTTGCAAATTTCTCTCCTCAGTTCCCAGGCATGTGCAGACTGTTGTGAAAAGATGAAGGGAAACTACAACGTGGTGAACACGGTCCAGTCTTTTTAACGCGTGTTGCTGTCATCAAATTTAAGATTAGCAAATTCATTTTATGTCAAACAGTAAATTGTTTCTTTGCCAACATTTCACAGCTGAAAAGACACACGTCACCCAACCTTGTGAGAGAGTTAACTCAATTAAATTATCAATGTTACAACGTTTTCTTCCAGAAGATGGAATCTACATTATTGAAGGTCTGGCAAATGTATTCTGAGTCAGGGGACGAGGCAGGGAAGCTACTATATTAAACAGAGAGAGAAAGCTTCCACCGTTCCAGCTGTTCGATGGTAACTATCGAAATTAATAAAACTACTGCCCCTCCACTGCCTTTCAACCTGAAATTCCACTGTCACAAGCAAGGTGTCAGATATTTAGGCATCCTCTTCCCCCCAAAGTTTAAAGGCTTGGTTAAAGTTCATTTTTAACCATTTTTTCATAACATCACTTGTAATGTCAAAAGGTGGGCAGCACTGAATTGGGAAGGTCAGTGTCATAGAAATGAACCGTATCCTCTAACTTAACTACTTAATCTATCGTATCCACCTGGAGGCAAATAGTCAAAGAATAGTAAAGACTTTTATCTGGAATGGTAAGAGACCATGCACCTCCATAAGTTATGGAGACTTGTTGACAGAGAAGGTTTAAGACTACCTAAGATGTGTTTCTGTATTTAGCAGACGCTTTTATCCAAAGCGACTTACAAATAAAGATATAACAGCTATAAAAAGCTAACAATAAACTACATAGAAGGAACCCAGGAGTCCGACTCTGTCAGAGGGGACAGAGTAGAGATAGGGTGCAGGCATAGAAGGAAGTGCAGAAAGATAAAGTGCAGAGATAGAGGGGGGAGGGAAGTACAAGGGAAGTGCTGGGATAGGAGATGCTCTCTGAAGAGCTGGGTTTTCAGGAGCTTCTTGAAGATAGACAGGGACGCCCCTGTTCTGGTAGCGCTCGGTAGGTCATTCCACCATCGTGGGACGACACATGAACAGAGTTTCGATTGTCTTAGGCGTGGTGTAGGAGCTGCTAGACGACAATCCTGGGACCAACGGAGGGACCCAGTTGTGACATAAGCCTTTGCAAGAGCATTCAAGTAGATGGAGCCGTTCCATTAAGCACTTAAGCACTAAAGATGTTATTCTATAACTACTCCTCCAATTTAAGACATCTAGCTCACAGGTCAGTCCTTCCTGAAGAAGGCACCACCCTGGCACTGTATTGAGCAGTCTGTTGCTCCAGTGCCACCACCGCAACATAAGGCGCATTCGGACCGAGACGTTCTAAGAACTGTCCACCTCGAATTTAGTTATAAGAACTGCCCTTCCCCAGGGGAACTGTTTCATTTTGCATTCGCACATGAGTCGGGGACCTTTACAGCGACAGACGTGTTACTTTAGCGCCACTCAGCAACAGAACAGAACCCGGGAAAAGTAAGGAGAGAAGAAAACAACAGCACCAAGAAGCTAACATGGAGAGCGAGGAGGCCACCGTGTTCATGGTCTGCATGGCAGTGATATTAATCATGGACGATCACATCAGGCGTCTAAGATGGAGGCTGGAAGAGCTCACAGCGAGAGTCAGGAGACGGAGAATCCAGCAGCGGGCGATACTTCTTCCTTTCATGGAGGAAAGAAGGAGAGCAGAGCGCCGCAGACAAAGGAGACGAAGTTTAACTTATTAAACAGGCGCCGGTTGGGTCCGTGTCGTATGAGGAAACATTTCAGACAAGGGGCGGAGCTACCAGCCACCAAACACCTACGTCATGTGTTCCTATGGAACCCAGAAAAGACCCTGAAGGAGCTAAAATGGTTCCAGGAACTGAGGGCCTGGGCCGTGGTATGAGCGAAAAAACGTCCCTATTCCTGAAAAGGTTCTAGGAACTGCGAAAGGTTCCTACAGTGGGAATTCACCTATATAAGATGGACCCCTATCTAGTATCTGGCTAAATCCAAAAGTATGCATCGAAAAATCCCCCATATGGTGGAGAGATTGGTTGGAAAGGGACATTGTTCCTTTGGGTGATCTGTACCACAACGGTATCTCGAAGTCCTTTGAAGACCATTTGGAGTCCCAAACTTCACTACTTACTGCTGAGGATCTTTAGCTCTAATGCTCCTAAAGCAGCTTGGGTCATAGAGGAAATATTAAGATGCTACGGTCAAGGATTCAAGGCTTCTGCATACTATTCTATGATGATTCAGACAGTGAGAGATGGGGCCCTTAGGGCTCTCAAACAGACATGGGAGAGGGACCTCAGTCTGACACTGGAGGCTGATGAATGGGAAGGAATTTGTTGAAACATACTAGCAGTGTCAAGGGATGCAAGAGTATGTCTAAATCAGTTTAAAATAATGCGTAAGTTTTACTGGACTCCCTCTAGATTATTCATAGTTGGTCTGAATGACAATGAGGGTAATTTTATATATGCTTTATGGTTCTGTGACAAAGTGCAAGAATTCTGGAAAAGGATACGTAGTCACCTCAGCGAGATCTCAGAGACCCAGATTATTCCTTTTATGGGATGGAACAGTCTTATCCGAAGAAAACACATTTAAACTAGCTTCATGATGGGCAAAAAGATACTTCTCAGAGGTTGGAAGGCTGAGGGAGGGGATGATGAACTGCACTGTTAATCAAACAAAATTAATAGTTGTACCTATTTCATGTTTCTCTAGCAACAGAGAAGGAAACGAGAGGTTTTTCTAGACTTTTGAACAGTATTGAAAGCTTGTTTTTTATGCTTTTTTTCTTCAATGTAAAGGGCTTGCAGACAGTGGGAACCATTGTGTTGACAGGTTTGCATGTGAAGACGTGATCCTTCTGGGATGTAAGTCAATTCTCAGGTTGTAATCGAGTTATCGGTTTGAGCCTGAAGGTAAATGTCAGCTCAGCAGGCTTATTTTCTGTTGTTCAGTTCAGTTTTTCTAGGATTATCCACAAAGACACAGTGGCCAAGATGATTGAAATGAATTTGAATCGTTTTGTATTGATTTATGCTTCATGGTTGCACGCCACGACAGCCTCTTAAAGCCGTCACTCATCTCGTTTTCATCTTACTCAACCACACCTTACTCTGAGGTTTAAATTGCTCCTGCAAATTAGGATAAAATCCTGCTGTATGTCGAGCAGTCGGAGCGCATGTGACTGCTGGAGCTGACTTAATGGGAATCACACTGCCTTAACACACTGGATTCTGCTTGCTGGGGTTTCACTTTTTGCATGTTTGATCTGCAGAGGCATGACATACCAAGCGTGATCTTGGCATGTGACCCCACCAGCTGTTCAGTCTCTCTGCTTTTGACCTCCAAACCCTTGGGAGTCAAAGTCAGCTCATGCTTGACTTGTTGGGGCATTTATGAGAGGTGGAGACCCTGCGACTGACGGATTGCACTAGAACTATTAGAGCAACTTAGTGGAAAACGAGTTTAAAATTCCTGGACTCCAAAAACACCAATATTAAGCAAACAGGAGCAAACAGGAGGCTGTTTAAAAGTTTTAATGTTCTTATAAAGCCTCTAAATGTTTTAAGCAGGTTTGGATTTATATGTTGTGTTCATTAAGTTGTCAAGACTTTGATTTGATTCAGTTTCAGAGTATTTTACCTGGTGTTCATCCGCTTTTTGACCATTTTGTTCCCTTCCGACCTTAAATTCAGAACTCTGAACTCTTAGTGACTTTTCTTCTAACTATTAAGCCAATCGATAAGGCCACAATCAAAAAAAATAACGCGTTATTTTCATTTTTTTTTATTAATCGCATCGCAATTAACGCGTTAACTATGACAGCCCTAAAAATATTATGATCTGTGGATGGAAGGGAGAAGTGTGAAGTTACATTGCTCATGGGTAACAGTGTCAGGACACTCATGCTGGAGGTGTAAACTCACTCATTCATACTTCTACAGATTTCTTACCTGTGGCACGAGGCCGTGAACTCTTTGAGTATTTCTTCACACAACTGCCACAGTTTGTGTGACACTGAAACCCTTTTTTAAAATGAAGCTATTATAACGGCACTTCCACCCTTAAGCAGTTTGATTCAACTGTCTGAGAACAACGAGTTGTCCTGTCCAACGCTTTCATGTCATTTTTCACCCAGAATTCTGGGGATTTAATAGAGCTGCAGCCACAGCAGATGACTTCTGTTTTAAAGTGTGAGCTTTTTTCATTTAAGCAAAGGGAAACTGATAAGATTTGGCAGATCAGTGGCAGTATAATAAATGCAGTGAGAGCAAGAGACAACAGTTTGTGAAGTCAGCCCGTCGAGCATGTCTGAACATGGCTCGTGACTCCTCGAGGAGTCAGTGTTGGAGCCAAAACTCTTTGCTCTATATAAATCATATATGCTCAGCTTCTAAGGTTTTATCATCATTATTGATTGTGCAAACATTTTCTGTTCTCACGAGAATTTAAACCCTATCACTGAGGACAAGAGCAAATTATCACTATCATTATTAACTTATCATGTGTGGAAGCTGTGTTAAGAACACATGGCCACAGTAAAGATGGGTTTAAACTGAAATAATATGTGAAAAGATTAACTGGAAATCCCACATTAAAGGTGAACATGCTAAACCGCTAAGAAGTATCTCAGTATTACGTATAATAATACGTTTAATTAACAATATTGAATATCTGGAACACACTAACTTGCTGTATTTGCATTCAAAGCTATTGAAATTGTCAGATCTGTCGGAATATCAGACAGCTTCATTAATAAAACCGAACCAGGAAACATTCAGGATTTATTCAGTGATAAAGAGGCGGCTGAGAGATGAAGGTGAAAATGTTCCTTCAGAGTTTGTAGCAGACGACCAGGAGATGCTTTGCATTTAAATCTTTGGGGTGAAACTATGGAACAGTCTCAATATGGAGCTGAAGCCATGTCCAAACAGTCACCAGTTTAAGGAAATGTTTAGCAATACGATCTTTAACAGGTGTACGGATCAAAAAGGAGTCGGGATAATTCAATTTTTACCAATTTGTGGTCATTTAATTTCAGTTTTTATTCGATGTATCTTCCTCTACTCTCTGGGAATAATAAGGTAAAATGGTTGATAAATAACTCTGAATATCTTATTAGTTTAATCAGTTACTGTCTTCTGTTTTACATGCATAAGCAAGCATTAACTTTGTGGTTTTGTATATTAAATATATATCTTGTGGATTATATATAATGATATACACATTCAAAAGATAGATAGATAGATAGATAGATAGATAGATAGATAGATAGATAGATAGATAGATAGATAGATAGATAGATAGATAGATAGATAGATAGATAGATAGATAGATAGATAGATAGATAGATAGATAGATAGATAGATAGATAGATAGATAGATAGATAGATAGATAGATAGATAGATAGATAGATAGATAGATAGATAGATAGATAGATAGATAGATAGATAGATAGATAGATAGATAGATAGATAGATAGATAGATAGATAGATAGATAGATAGATAGATAGATAGATAGATAGATAGATAGATAGATAGATAGATAGATAGATAGATAGATAGATAGATAGATAGATAGATAGATAGATAGATAGATAGATAGATAGATAGATAGATAGATAGATAGATAGATAGATAGATAGATAGATAGATAGATAGATAGATAGATAGATAGATAGATAGATAGATAGATAGATAAGATAGATAGATAGATAAGATAGATAAGATAGATAGATAGATAGATCCATTGAAAAGGGGTAGTAATACATCAGCTAATCTTTCAAATATACATTTTTGTTATTGCTTTCTGTATTTTCAAGCTGTCCAAAATAAAGATTTCAGTTCATTGTCACTGCAGGGTACCGACACCACAGCGAACTTTGGTTTTTGTTAGCTCCTTAAAAAGCAACAAAGACTAAATGAAAGTGAACAAAATAACACAATAAAAGTATGTTGAAGATATGCTTTCAGATTATCCTGCAGGATGATAATAATAAGTAGGACAAAAAGGCACTGACTTACTGTATAAGGTGGTCTGTCCTCCTCCTCACACCCTGACCCTGTGACACTGCCTTCCTGTGAGTTTCTCCTGCATCCAGAATGCCAGAGGAAGCAGTGGGCCGAGGCTGACGTCTGTCTCTCCTGTTATAAATCAGGCTTTATGAGTTGACTTAGTGTCGTTTGTGCACGAGGCCTGCCCCCAACCCCACAACAATTCAAAGAGCAGTTTGTTGGCCTGTCCCTTATGGACACAAAGCAGTTCTTTCAGCCGGTGGCTGAGTGTAGGAAGTCATGCATTGTACCCCAGTTCTCTCAATTCAGGCCACTTGGACAAAACTTAATTAGCGTGGTGTTTTCAGACAAAACAAAAGGGGAGATGTTGGAAAATGATGAAGCAGGTCTTTTCCTGAGCTATCTGACATTTAAAAAAAGAACTTCCTCTTTCTTCGTTTTAGTTTACTGTCAGATGCAGAAAATTAAACACTCTTGTGGAGTTTTTATCAAATGTACTGTAGAAAATAACACATTTCTAACTGCAGCTGGTCAACAGAAACCACCTGCCAACGCCTTAAATAGTCGATATGATTAAATATTTTGCAAACAGCTGTCTATTTACATAACCTACAGACCTGAAGCAACATTATTTCTCATCTGATGCCACGTCTCTGTCTCCCTGATCAATGTAACTGCAATATTCCTGCTCTTTAAGCTCCATTTAGGTCTCCACTAACTCCCTGAATAGCTGCTGAGACGAAACAGCAGATATTCCCCTTTGTCCACCACCACCCAGAAGTCAGAGGGCAGGTAATGTAGAGTGGATGTTTTGAATTTATAACAACTATGAGATCCCGGAGAATGGAAAACGGTACCAGTGGTACAAGTGTTTGATGTGATGCCAGAGAATTAGAGTATTACAGACAACCGTGCAAAAGTCTTGGTCCACCCCTCATTTCTTCATATTTTTCCTCCAGTGAGTCGGAGTTTCTGCTCTCCAGGTTTTCTGAATCGTGATCATTGGCTGCCCTTTTCACTCATAATCAGCCCAGGCCTCATACCTGACAATCTGAGGAATGTTAATTAAGCTTCTTAACACTGACAGATGAATCTTTCAAGCATAAAAAAGGCATCTAACTCAAGGGATGAACCAGTGTTGAGTCGACACATTACGGACAATTTAGCAAAGAAGCCATTTTAGATTGTGTCTTCAGGCACTCTCTGTAACAAAGACACATTTGTTCCCATTTCTTCAACTGCATTCATGAAGAACATGAAAGATAACACAGTTTGACAGACAGAAAATAGGATTTCTGCAGCAACAAGGTGATTCCCAAAGAGCTATTAGCTGAAAACTTGGCATATCTCAGCATGGTGTGCAGTGTGTCCTTAAAACATTTGAGGAAACTGGACAAGTGGAGGACAAAAGAAGAAGTGTCAGGCCTAAAAAACTATCTACAGCAGATGAACAGGATCTGAAAGTGATGTCCTTAAGAAAGAGGAAAAAATCCAGCTGTGACCTGACAGGACCTGAGAGATGCATCTGGACCTTCAGCTGATCCATCTACTGTTGGCCCAAGCCTCATCAGAAATGGGCTCCATGGAAGGGTGGCTGTCAAGAAGCCGTTCTTAAGGAAGGGAAACAGGGAGAAAAGGCTGAGCTGTGCCAAATGACACAAGAAGTGGACTGAAAATCAGTGGCAACAGGTCTTATGGAGGGATGAATCCTCCCCAGAGCCCGGACCTCAACATTATTGAAGCAGTGTGGGATCATCTGACAGAGAACGGAACAAAAGGCAGCCCACATCCAAAGAAGAGCTTTGGGATGTCCTTCAAGAAGCCTGGAGAACTATTCCTGAAGACTCCTTAAAGACATTACATTAAAAGGTTGTCTAAGAGGGTTCAGGCTGTGCCAAATATTAATTTTCAAGCTTGTTAGAATTGTACCTTTTAGTGTTTGCTTCAATTCCCAATTTCCCATTTTTTCAAGCAAAATTGAAAGAAATGAGGAGAGGCTCAAAACTTTATCTCAGTATTTCATTTTGAGATGATTCAAACACAGGAAATACTCCCTGCCGAATGCAAACCCCAAAAAGTTTGTTGTTGAATGCAGAGTCAGAACGGAGGCAGAACATAATGGCAGTTCAACAAGCTGCCGCTAGATGTCACTCTTGCTTTCCTTTCATGTATGAATCCATCAGCAGCTCATCTGCCTGAGAGGAAAAGTCTCTAAATTCAGATCAGCATCTATAAAGCTGCTGCTCTCAGTTTAAATTCTGTACTTTACTGATATTTATCAGAAACAGAGAATTGTGTTGATCTTTCTTACAGGAGTAATTTAATAAAGTTCTGTGGATATGCAAGAGAAGAAGACTGGATACATTAATTGAATTAAATTAATGTGAATAAAATCAACTCATGATCCTGGTTGTGTTGTTTAATAGAATATCTATAAAAGTTAACGTCTCCTTTCATAATTCATACGTCAGTCTGGGAACACCCCCTTGTTTGCATTTAGCTCTCCACCCTGTCCGCATCCCTCTCTTTCACCACTGGGGATTTCAGGACTCCTCAGTCTCATCGGGACTGGCAGTCTGGCCTGGCAGATGAGGAGTCAGCTCAGCAGCTGGCAGTGCTGTGCTATCTCATCTAGTTTCAGCTTTACAAGGTCAAGATATTTAGGCCTACAGAAGGGAGAACTAAGAGCATCTGCATGATGAAATCCAGAGACATGAGCTTAAGTCGAGTGCTGCAGCTGTCAGCCTTGCTGGTGGGACTCTGTCAGGCCCACAAGGCTCCTCAAACCGGCGATGGCTTCACATCGCAGAAGCCAGGTAAGGTCCCAGAATCCCATCTGAGGATGCTCGCTCTGGGCCTGGCTCATCTGCTGCAGGGGCTGGAGGAAAATGTCCAGCAGCTGGAGCAACAGGGTGAGCTGGTGGGAGCAGAGCTGGACGGAGCCACAAGAAATCTGGAGAACCTTCGCAAGCAAAGTCTACAGACAGGGCGGACTCACAGACAGGTGAGGAGGAGTCTGTAGGGTTACAGCTGCCATTTATTTGTGTTCATTCAGGTGTTTTATGGATCAGTTAACTGTTCATTCGGTTTTAAATTAATTGGGAGCTGGTTGGTAGATACTCAGGTACCATGACCATGATTTTAAGAACAATTAACAACCATTTTATCCATTTAAATATGTATTTTCCCCTCTTAAATCATGTAACTTTTGTCACTTACATTTACTTCTAATACCTGCATGGATGCGTTAGCCTTTGATTGGTTTAGTGCAATGAGCTGTTGTGCAGGTGAGGAAGGACCTGCAGATACAGAGCGCCCGGGGGGATCGGCTGTGGAGGGCTGTCAGAGATCTGCAGAAGGAGCTGGAAGATCTGGAAACTGAACAGGGAGCCGTGCAGCACCAGATGAACCGCATCATCCAGAGTGTGAAGAGCCTGAAGGAGTCGAGGTCAGGAAGTCGGACTCAGCCTGACACCAGCTCCGTGAAGGTGAGCAAGAAGAAAGAACTTCAACGACAAACTATTAGACAACAACACCAATATTTAAAGACATCCCAACTCTGAATCATGAGCCAAATCCAACTCAAGTTCTGTTAGATCTCCAAAGGTTACAGCTCACTGTTACTGGGAACATCAGAGCAGAAACATCCTGCTCTCTGTAACATGTCCACTGAAAGTGTCAAAAGTGTCTTCAACTTAGGTATTTCTGACATGTTCAAGGTTCTCATCGACAAACAGGCCAGGCAGCTCGCCAGTCTGACCACGGAGGTTTCAGCGCGGGAGAGAATCATCAACAGACGCCTGCGGCTGATTGAACAGCTGGAGAAACGGCTATCTTCAGGTTTCACGCCTCACTCTAAAAGCCCTCAGTTTGTGCACTCCTTTGCCTGAGTTGCACTTAAATACCAGCAGCTATTAGCTGTATTTGAGCCGTTTTGTGAATAAATACTAGCATGCCCGTGTCAGCTTAAGCTTGCTGCCATGTTGATGTCATCAGTTTTAGCTGAAAACACAAAGCTGCGATCATGACTGAGCTTTTATGCGTTGTAGCTTTAGCTTTTTTCTCAGCATCTCCAGCTTGGCTTTGAATCCTAAGAGCTCCGAGGCTTATTTCTTACCTGCCTTCACATGTTTGTTTCAGGGCCTCCCAGCAGAGCTGAGGTCAGATCTTTACCCTGACCGAGTCTTTGGAGCACAGCTGCATCAACACAGCGACTGTGAGCACTCACCAGCTGAAGTTAGGACTTTCTGAGCTGCTGGAGTTCGGATTCAGTATGTGGCGAAAGCAAACATTCCTTATTCATTACAGAGTCTCTTTGATGATATTTACTTTCTACACTGAATAACTGATAATTAACACATGAATTAAAGAGAGTGGAAACCTGACTTTTTGAGTCATGAAGTCCTTCTATGAAGTGGTCCTGGTTTTATGGTGGGACCAGCCCTATTTATTGGTTTTGCACATTCCAAAGTGTGTCTCCAGCCTGAGCAGTAACAGCGATGCAGGACTATTTCTATTCCTAATGGCTGATATCGTGTATAGTAGTGTGCACGTTTTTCTGAGGAAAGAGTTCTTTCATTTTCAGGATATACAGCAAACAAAAACAGAATAATAAATGTCCCAAACCAACAACAGATTAAGTGTTGAAAGTGAGACGTTTACTATGAGCTCGTGTTGGATTTGATGGCAGCAAAATACCTCAAGAGTTGGAGCGCTGTGTCAAAACAGGGAGGACAGCAAAAGTAATCAGTACCACAAAGAAATAGCTTGCAAACAATTAGATTCATTAACAACAGGTCAGGAACATGTTTAAAAAAATAAAAGCAGGTTAAAGCTCTGTCATGCAAAGAAAAAGCCATTTCTGAACATGATCCAGAAACAGTCTCTGGGCCAAAGCTTATTCAGAAAGGAGACAACCTGGAGAATTGTTTTGTGGCTAAATGAATCATGGACGTCGCTGACTCTGGACTAAAGAGGAGAGGAACCGTCCACTGAAAAGTATATACAGGTTTTAGAGAAACTTATGCTCCCATCCAGTTGTCTTTTTCAGGGAAGGCCTTGCATATTTCAGCAAAACTGCCAAGAACCTCAGAACTCAGAGCAGGGTCGGTTCAGATGCAAGGAGGTTTATTCTATATAAACACAGAAAGGCAGGTTGAGGATCTCCTCACAGAGCAGAGGAACAGGCTGAGAAAGCCCTCAGTAACTATGGCTGAGGACGAGTGCAGCTATGAAAGTTACACATAAACCGCTCCACTATGGGAGGAAAACAAAGGGCTCTTTAAATTTAACAAAACGAAGACACGCTCTCCTAATGAGGCGGATTTAACAAAGGACGCACTCTTACAAAACATATAAAAACTTTAACCGTAAACGTAAAACTCGCCTTTAACGGCGGCACAAAATCTTTCAATAAACGAAAAGCCAATCCCGCTCCGCCAGGGGAGGAACTATGAAAATTACAAGTTAATAACTCTCCAAAAACGGAGGAACAAAACAAATTAAATTTACCGCGACGAATAAATAAACTATGGCTATGAATAGAGAATAAATTAGAAAACAAGATATCGCTGCAGGCGCGGGGAAACTGTGGATCAAGACAAGGCTGACAATGAAGCTCGTGATGGAGACAACAAACTGGCACAAGACAAGGGAGACGCGACTATTTGAACACATGAAGGACCAACAGGTGGAAACACTTTGGAATAAGGGAAGACAATCGGACACTTGACACGAGAGGAAGGCCAATATATCTGAAACGAGAGGGAAAAGTTAGTGATTTTTCAAAATAAAACAAGAAATGACGAAAAAAAGATGAAACAGAACGTAAATCGTGACAAAAACATTGCTAAACCACATACTGCATCTATTCCAGCAGCATGTTTTTATAGTAAAGAGTCCGGTCCACAGTCCAGACCTTTCACCACCTGAAGACATTCGGTGTATTCATGAAACATAAAGAAGGGCTCATATATCACAAAAGAGTGAGATAACAGCTCCCAGATGTTTTACCTGTTGTTAAAAAAGAGGAGGTGCTACACATGGTTCTGTCCAACATATTTTAGATGTGTTGCTGCATCAGGATGAGTAAAATGTCTCACTTTCAACATGTGCTTTGTGTTGTTTTCCACTGTGATTAAAATATTGGTTTGTGTGTGTTTTTGTGGGAATTTTGCAACAACATCCAAACGTTTTTTGAAAATTTTTCTGATGCAACGTTTTTATCTAAATGGGATTTTGTAAACTGGAGTATTTTTACATGTTGGTTTTAATACTTTTCCTTTAGACCTGAATCTGAACAGTTCTACCCCTGCAGCACAACAACAACAACTGTGCGTCTGGCAGCTAGAGACTGCGTTATGAAAGAGTCGTATCCTTGGTGATACACGCTGCTGTCACTGAAGGCTTGGCCAATGCTGACTCTTCATGTTGTGGCTCCGACTTCCACAATATTGTGGTTAACGATGGTGGTGAAACAGGCTGATAAGATAGTTTGCACGTACACACCCAAATAAAGAGTAGAACAGAAAATCCTGATAACGCCTCGAACTGACAGCACACCAGCTTAGAGCTTTATCACTTTAAAATGAGTAGTTTTATCAATATATCATGATCATCGACTATAGATTTACAGACGCCTCTTAGAATCAACACAAAATCTACCAATACTGGAATGTGAAATAAAGTGCAGAGGATAATACAGACACACACACATATATATATATAAATAAAACAACTTGAATCTTGTTTTGGGTAATTATATTTTTGCATTTCTGTGTTATGTCATCACAAAATTCCGCTCTTTATTGCGAGTGTACTTAGATTATGCCACTTTAATCCTGACACATAACCTCATGATAAAATGGAAATTGGAAGTCCCTGCTTCAGAATTAGAACTTTGACCACATTCAGCATTATTGGAGGAGATATGACGCACTCTAAAACTAAAATTACTGCTCTTAAAACGTTAAAGTGTGTAAGTATAATGAGGAGAATGCATTCTTCATGCCGTAATACATCATCCATGCTTTGTGTAAGCAGCATTTTACTGGTGGAGTTGTTGAATTTTTAACTGGAAACATTCAACTGCAGCAAATTCCTGTTTTCGCTTTGGATTAATCTGCTTATCATTATCGCAGCTAAATGACTGGCTGTTCGGTTTGTATTAAACCCAGAACCAGCAGCTCTGCAGCCTCATAGCTGTCTAAGAGCCAAATGTGACAAAGGTTGTGTGTTCAGTCTTGGACTGACTACATATTGACAGTGGAGCAGCGGGAAATCTGTCCCTCTGGTGTTCCCAAACAAACCAGCAGCAAGCTGCGCTTTGGGCCGCACTGATGACGAAGGAGAGACAAAGGAAGACAAATACAGATAATGAGAAATAGAGGATTTTTCTTGGCAAACAGTAACAAAAGAGAAAAGAATTAGGACGGAGTGAGAACAAAGTAAACAACACTGACAGACTGTGCAGTGTTACGCATTATCCTTGCACACCAGTGTTACTTTATGTGGGAAGAAGGAATCCGTCTGGAGGTGAACTGTTTGGCAGGCGTGCCAATGATGCCACTGCCCCCCCTGGAGGTCAGAGGGTATATTATGAGCAGTGATGCACACAAGAGTTTTGTTCTTGTTCTCAGGACTTTAATTTCAACTGAAAATGAAGAAAAGCAGCACAACAAACACCCCAAAATTCAGCTGCTTGCAGTTTTTCACTCAAATCTGAAGTTATTGTCTGCGCGATGCACTGGATGATTAACTGCAAGCCTCTTCAGAAGCGGAACATCTTCCTCACGTGAACGCATAGGACGTGCACGTTTCGCTTTGTGAAAGGCTAAAAGAAAAACTTACTCAGTACTTGATGCTGCTCTTCATTCAGTTTGTCTGAAGCGGACCACTGGGTCCGTTTTTCATTATCAGTTGCTTGAACTACTTTCTCTCTCTGTTATTATAAAAATCTGGATGACTAAAGTTGTTGGTACCTGTAGAAAAGTTTCTGCACCACATCTCTGTGCGTTCATGTTCGTTTGAAGCCAGCTGACCTCCTGCAGCCACTTTTCCAAGAACACGCGCTTTTTTTTGCGGCTCAGATTCAGTCTTTTGACATTTCTTTGGAGGTGGAGGAACACCAAAGTAACAGGCCTATCCTGCGCTACAGATTGTAACTATCTATCCCCAAATCGTAGGTACGCAAACGAGCGTTACAGCGTTTGATCCAACGCGCATTTTTTGTTTTGGTTGCGCACGAGCACCTGCGCACCAACTTATGTGCACCTCTGATTATAAAAGACTATCAGACTCATCTTATTTGTCTAATTAGTTTTGTGTTTCATGGTGAACCAGGTTCCTCCTCTTCTACTCTCTCTTCTATTACGCAAAAAATTGTTCACAGCCAAACATGTGGAAGGACATCTTAGTTCCAACAATGTACCTGGAGGAGAGAGGACTGAGGACACACACCGGCGTATCCTTTCCGGAAGCCCTATCTGTTATCTGTGACGTCTGAAGTGGGTGTGGCATGTCAATCACACACTATAAATTGATTAAAGTAAATATAGACGGATTTGATTCCCATCTGACAGAAAGCATGCTGTTCATTTGATTGTTTTTGGCAGAAAGTTTGATCGGTGCTTGAAAGGATATGAAAGTAAATGAAGCCGGTTTTGTTTTGTGCTGCTAACCTGTGAAAAATAAAGTTGCCTGAATGAACGTCCTGTCTTACAAACCCATCTTAGATATCATCTGGATGGGAGCATATCTTTCACTGAAACCTGAACGTACCTTTTAGCATGGATGATGCCCACCCAGAAGTACATGTTAACAGTTCCCAATGGCACTAACGTACCCCTAACATACCATAATGAACCCAATTTGTGGAGCTAGTTCATTTGCAGGCCGCTGAACCTCTGCCCAGCTTTACTTCTGAGAGACTCTGCCTTCCTGTGGTGCTCTCTTTATGCCCACTCCAGTTACTGACCTCTGTTACTGTCCATGTTCCTCCAACTCTTTCTTTTTAGTATGACTTACATTTTGAGTAATTTGTTGCTTTAACTGTTTTGTCATAAAGTGTCTCAACTTTTCTTTGGAACCGGGGTTGTGCAGCATTGTTCTTTGCAGCACGTCACTCACAATCTCTCTCCCCTCACATCCTGTCCACTCACTGCTGTCCACTGTGATTTCGTCTTTGTAAAAATGAAAACAAACAGTAGTTTTTAAGCTTTTCCATGTGTTGTTCAGGACTTAAGAAATTGTCATTTTCTTAAGTACTATTTCTGTGCCCAGAGTCATTGTTAGAGGCTGTTAACACTGCTGAACGTCATGTGTTTTAAAGGCTCTGGTGTTGATAACAGTGTTTTTCCACACAATGCTGTGTGCAGTAGAGCAACTTCAACTCAGAGAATGACTCATGTAGCTGCTGAGGATAAACACAACAGGTAGGCGGAGAAAGACATGCAGAGGGAAAGAGAGAGAGAAGGGAAGTGGTGAGGATGCTCTACAGACGTCATTGCTTTAGTTTGCTCCACATTTCACCGTGTTCACACAGCACTTGTGTTGGTGTTTCACTGACCTGAACTCCTCAGTCGTCTTCACAGCGCCATGATTGCTAAGGTAAGACCACCTGTCTGTTCACTCTGTAATGCAGCCAGCCTTCATTTCTGCCTCTATGTCAGCTTTTACGGTCCGTTTGTGGGAAGATGAAGTGAAGATGATATCAGAAGAGGAAATCGGCTCCACTTCCCCTCAGTCAGAGAAAGAAAGTACAATGTCTGCAACAAGCCTGGAAGGGGCTCTTGTCATTTACATACATGCAAAAAGAGCTTCAGTGTGCGTGTCGTGCCGAGAGTGTGCAGGTTTAAATATTTACCTTCCTTCACCTGAACCATCAACTTAAACACTTTGTGTGCAGGACACACCCAGCTCAAAGTAGAGCAGGTTGTTTCAGCAGTGTTTGGCTTTTATAACAGCTCCTACGAGCTGTAGATTCAACTTCATAGCGGTTTTGTTGAATTCTGCTGCATTTACTTTATGTATTGTTATGGTAGTACTAACATTATTATTTTGAGTCGCGTGGTAGTTTCCAGAGAGAGTGACAAAGTCGTTAATGGCTCTTCCAGAGGATTTGACTTGAATATTTTGGCAACTAGTACAACAGTCAGTTCTTAATAGCAAAAAGTGAAAAGTGTTGATTTTTATTCATGATAAAGAATCCATGATTGATCAATCTTTTAATATAGTCCATATGCTAAAAATATGACACTGAATCAACATTATACTGTGGTAAAACAGTCAGAAGAAAAGGGCCTATTGCCTAAATATGTTGTTCAAATCCTCTTTAGCTGTTTTATCATTACCAATCATCAATTACCATCAGCGAAGCTTAAGAATTTACGTTTATCGAACCTCAATCAGAGCCAGTGCTTTCATCATAGCTTTAATACTTCTGCCTGGTGAAACTATCTTTGAAGTATCACATTAGAAAAGCTTCTTGAAGAGGTTAAAATTGGAAAAAACAAGACACAGAAATAACATAAGATATCGATACGTCCTTTTCCTGGATTGCTGGCTGCAAAGTCCTGCCCCGTCTGTTCCACGCAAAACAAGATGTCCTCCTGAAATACAATACTGTGAAAGTTGAGTCGGGTCACCCATGTTGGGCCCCACATCCACATCCTTTCTGAATGTAAATGTCTTGCTAGTGAGAGTTTTGCTTAACATCATGTAGGTTTGGTCAGCCCCAACTCCACAATAATGGTGAGAATAACCCTCCTAACCCTTACTAAGACAACTTAAGAGGAAATTGTTGCTTTCCCTGGAATTGACTCATCAGTCTATGTGATAATATGAGTTTAAGGTTGTGAGAATATGCAGAAAAACCCCTCAGTTTCTGTTTAACATGGTCGACCAAACTAAACAACACACGGACTTCTCTTGATTATAACATTAGTTATGAATCGGTTTTAACGTTAGTTACGTCAGCAACTAATCTCTTAAACCGGACACATAAACAAAGCAATGCAAATTAATAACCACATTTTTTTACCCCACATTGCAGTGTTCGATCACTCCTGAAATCTGAAATGATCTGCCGGAGATTTCAGGCACACGTAGCTGATCTTTTTCACTACTCTAACCATTCCATCGGTCTTTGGAAAGGACTAATCTTTAGCTTCACTTCATGTCTTCAGCCTCTTGTTTAAATATGCAAACAACCTGCAAGCTGTAAGACAGATCCCTGAAAAACAAGGTTTATCAACATGACCCCCTTTAACCCATTTTCATTCTCTTCGAGCCAGACCACAACACCACATCCTGAAGTAGGTCTTAAAATAAACCGGGGTTTGTCGTACCATCTGTCCTACTTTTTGCAAGTTTGCTCATGACATGCACGATGTCTCAGAGGGCAAAATAACATTCCCACAGTGTCTTCATATTCTAATGGCAACATTTTCTTGTGTGTATAGGTGGTTGAGGCAGAATTCTCAAAGATTTTCCTTTGGATGTCATCTTAGTATTGGGGGTGAAGTTGTTCTGTTGGACTGAGACCTGATGACTGTGAAAGCCACAGCATGTGATTCGCACAGTTTTAACAAACCATTCGGTAACAGAATTTATGTTTTTGTGAACCTTCCCTAAGAGGACACCCAGACCAACTTACCAAAATGCCCCCGTATTGTAGCAGAGCCACTGGATCCATAAACTGTAGGGGCCAAGCGTCACTCTGATGCAGTCTGTTTTTTAATTTGTTGTAAAGTATGAAGATATTTCATGCTGTATCCATAATATATCTATCTTTAGCAAAACTGACTGTATTTTAGTGGATTTAAATGATCTCCCATTGAGTCCTCTGGGGAGATAATGCCCTTTCTGAATGGCCACTTAAAGCTCCTGAAAACGTTTCAGTTTGATGAATAAGCCTTGTTTTGTGTGAGGTTACATTTTGATAAAACACCATCCCCCTTCTGGTAAGTTGGGGCTTTAAGTATGAATGCACCGTGCTTTGTTATGAAAGAGGGGGATTTGGTATGTAATTTTACAATCCTTCTTAATTAGGATCAAGGATTGTTGTGGGGTTAAAGACCCACATAAACACAAGGGACCTCAGAACTGAGCAGCAGTCCAGAGAGAAAGGTCTGTACATGTCCAGGCTCTATTGTATGTTTCAGGAAAAGCTGAACAGGACAAGACCAACAGATTACCTTTAGTTTTCTAAGAGTGGAGCATAGACCTGCTAGGGCAACATCAGTCAAAGCCAATCATTTTTTTTCAGCAGCTGGTATGTGTTTTGCATTGACATCCATGCAAATGTGACACGTTGTGTAACTCCTGTGCTCTATACCAAACCTACAGGAGCGGCGGGCCTGGGAAATGCAGTTTCTGTGAAGTTCCTTAACGGTATATCACTGCGCCTATCTATTCATCACTGAGAGGAAAAAAGGAACTCAGTCATCATCAAAGTTGGAGGAAGGATAGCTCAGCTTCCCTCTTGTCAAGTTCTCTCAGGCCAAAAGATGTCAACAGCTACTGCCGACAGTGGAGGAAGAGGAACCAAAAGTTCCAAAGTGTCAAAGGATCACAAAAAGGTAGGTGGGCGTCACTGTCCATCATTACAATCTTTCGAAATAAGGAAAATCCGCTTCTACAAAATCATTACTCATCAAAAGTGAAAATGATCATTTAAGTGACTAATTCAGTTTCATAAAACACCATGTTCCCTGCTCATTTCAAAATGTTATTTAGTTCAATATTACTGCCAATAGCCACACTAGTGTTTGATCCAGACTGTTAAATGTCAACTCTAACAATGGCTGCCTTCGCCGTAGACCTGCTTTGTATCAGCATTTTTATTGTGACACTGTTGGCGTGTTCAAACTGACTTGTTCCAAAGAAATGTGTGAAATGACCATGGCTTCACGACATGGTCTCACATGGTGAAAGCCTGCAGTGTGTTGAAATCATCTCAGAAGCAAAGAAAGCGACAAGTCTCGCCTGCGCTGACAACACGGTGTTAAGACATCATGCTTATTTCACGTTTGTCAGGCGTCTTACAGACGCAGACGGTGAAGAAAGCCGAAATGTTTATTTCTTATACAGTTTCCAGGTAATATTGAGGCAACAAACCATAGACTCTGAACCTGCTTTGGTGCCTAATTCTAACCCATTTTTACAGCTTAATTCATGAAGCAAAACTGGGCCTTTTGGCTAAGTTTTGAACTCCAAATGCCCACCAAAAAAATGCTTGTTGGTTTTTATATTTCCTCATTTGATTCATTGTCATTCTGCTTGAATTGTGTCTGTTACCAACATGTAATGTGATATTGAAGTTGTGCTTATTGCATGCACTGTATTTCTGTGAGCTCAGGTTAAATTCAGTGCTCGGCGTACAGCATGGTCACAGATATGACAAACTTTATGGTGATGGGACATACGTTTACATATCTTTTCAAACCTGTTCCTCAAACACCGTATAAAGTTAGGAACAAGTACTTAAACACGAGAACAATAACTTCACAGATATGCTTTACTTGCATCATAAAAGGTTTAGCTAGCTGTCGAGCTTGTCTGTTAGCACACTTTTTTATGTGCCTATTGAAATGCTAGCTGTGTATCCTCAGCACAGTTAGCAAAACATCTTAGTAACGATGCTGGTGCAGAAGGCCAATGTCACTTCTGAACATATTTGCATGCTAATCAGCACTAAACACAAAGTACAGCTTAAGCGATCAACAAAGTACCTACACTTTATTCTATTAGGTCTGGACTGAAATGGCAGGTATGGCTAAAGATAAGGAAAAACATGTTAACGTAAAGCTAATTAAGAAAAGAAGAACTCATCTTTTCTTTTCTGTTTTTCCCTTTTAAATAAATATGTTTGGTAGCCCACAGCTGCTGCCCTGAAAGGTGCCATCCAGCTTGGAATCGGCTACGCTGTGGGAAACCTCAGCTCCAAACCAGACAGGGATGTTCTCATGCAGGACTTCTCTGTGGTGGAAAGTGTCTTCCTGCCCAGGTACAAACAACTTTAAGCACAGTGAATAAGAGGCAAGCTTTTGGGGAACCATTCAAGCAAGTAGTAAAGTTTGTATTGTTCCGTTTACTTCTAGCTGTAGCCTCTGTGTCTAGTGAGATTTTGAAATATGTGTTTCCAGTCTTCACCACAAAGTGCAAGAAAATTACATTTGTCTGTGCTACTAAAGGAATTAGAATTCACATTTACCTTAGCGTTTTTTTCCTTTGTTATTTGTGAACTGTAGATCCCAGATTGGCCTCATTCGGCTGAATATATGTTCTATGATGCAAGTAATTGGTCTGAATTCTCTCTTATCTTAAAGTCTTTTCCAGAAAGATTTTACTGATTGTTGTAGCCGTCACGCTAAACAAAGGAAAAGGAATGGGCCTGATAAATATAAATACCTGAAACTGTAGGTAAAAGGGATCCTGGAACATTTAGTATGGTCAGAAACAGCTTTCACTCAAAAAAACATGTGACAACATACATGTTTATTGTTTTGAACACTTATGAACGTGCACTATGTGCACTTGTGGTGCAGTAGAAAAACACATACTTCAGCAAAAGTTGTTTTTCTCAGCAGACATGATGTAGCAGGAGCAAGGTTTTTTGTTTATGCCTGTATGTTTTCCACTCTGTCCTGTCTCTTATACATTAAAAAGGCTTAAATGTATTAAACAACTTCGCTTCTAAACTAATTTAACATTTTGTATGTTTCCAGTGAGGGCAGCAACATGACTCCAGCACATCATTTTCCAGATTTCCGACTGAAAACGTACGCCCCGCTGGCTTTTCGCTACTTCAGAGAGCTCTTTGGCATCAAACCAGATGATTATTTGGTGAGAGTGGAGACTCAGACGTGGTCAAAACTACATTATCACTCTGATTCAGCACAGGATGCTGCAAGTTTCAACCGATTTGGTTGCAAAATGTTGTTTTGCTGAGACTGTTGGATCAATTTGAATTTCAGTACTCCATCTGCAATGAGCCACTGATCGAGCTGTCCAACTCTGGCGCCAGCAGTTCCTGGTTCTACCTTACCAGCGATGACGAGTTCATCATCAAGACGGTGCAGCATAAAGAGGCTGAGTTCTTACAGAAACTGCTTCCTGGTTACTACATGGTGAGTTGCTTTTGCAAGCATTTCCTGCAGTAACCTTACAAGGCTTTCACTTTACACTGAACTGGCTGGTTATGAGATTTGGGCAGCTTCTGTGGAGAAAAAGCACACAGTTTTCTAAAGTGATAATGTATTTTAAACGTTAGAAACGATTCGAGCTGGATTTATTTAAGTTAGTCTTACATGTTTATCAAAAACTTTGGTGAAAATGGACAAATCACACCGAAACAAATGTCTCCATCCGTCTCCATCCTCTTGCAGAATCTGAATCAGAACCCGAGGACGTTGCTCCCCAAGTTTTACGGTCTTTACTGCATCCAGTGTGGTGGTGTCACCGTTCGCGTGGTGGTAATGAACAACGTGCTGCCACGGGCCATGAAGATGCACTACAAGTACGACCTGAAGGGTTCCTCGTACAAACGCCGTGCATCACGCAAAGAGCGCGCCAAGTCCTCGCCAACGTTCAAAGACCTCGACTTCCAGGAGATGCACGAGGGGCTGTACTTAGACCCAGACACTTACAACGCCATGATGAAGACCCTGCAGAGGGACTGCCGGGCACGTTTGCATTATGATCTTTTATATATGAGCACTGTAGGCCGTAATACCTCGCATTAGATTAGATTGTGTGTGCAAACATTTCTGCATAAGAGTTAATCCTTTTCTCCACTGCTGGGTGAAGCAATAATTGAATTGGTTTAAACGCCAGATATTAGATTTTGAGATCTGTCGTGATGGACCAAAGATTTGATCAAAAGGTACATTTTGACTGGTGAACTGGTCCCAAAAGTCACTAGGATTCATACATGTGACAATTTTGTCTACAGCAATTTAAAAGCAATCTTTTGCCCAGACTGCAGAACTTAATACTGGCTACACGACATTGGTCTTATTTAAGAAGTTCGGCATGGGGCTGTAATGTTTAGAGTGATGCACCAGATGCTTAGTTTCATTATCAGTTCATTTTCAGCTGCTTTATAATGCACTAAAAGTTCCCTGGGCCCAGAACTGCACGATATTGAGTTCCAATAGTAATCTCTTGGTTGTCCAATCAACTTATCATTCCAGTACTAAGACCCCTCACGACAGTGGGGTTTAACTCTTTGCTCATTGCTGCACTGAGTTAAGCCGATGATCACTGCACAGTTCTTCACTTTGATAACATTATGCAACCTCAGCGCGCCAGAACACCGAGTTGGACCTCATCTCTCGGTGTTTCGATGACCACATTACTGCCTGTTATTTCATTAGCCAGAAACAACAGTGGCTGCTTGATGGGGGATTAGCCCCCAGCATGGCGAAGCACCTGATCGGCTGCACTTTCGAGAACAAACTGGTCCATCTGGGTGAAATGCTCTTAGTGGGCTGCTGCGCGTGTGTTAGGTAACCCAATGCATATTAAGAGTCTTTGTCTACAGCACTTACTTCATGATATCAGTGTTTGTTCAGAAGGATTGAGGCTTATAGTGTTCAGTCCATTTGGTTTGCAAAACACATTTTCAACCTCTTTAAGCTCTGGAACCAGCTCAGAGGTTCGAAAGGTCAAACTGCAACTTTTATTTAAATAAGAAATGTAGCTATAGGCTTTATGTTGAATGATGTGTTATTTCAAAATAATCTTTTGTTAAATAATCAAATCCTGAGCCAAAGTTATGGACGTTTAAAAAGTGTACAGAATTAGATAGAGTAGCACTTTACATAACGTGTTAAGCTCCCTTTCCTTTCAGCTTCAGTTGCTTATGTTTGGTATTTGTCTCCCTTCAGGTCCTGGAGAGCTTTAAGATCATGGACTACAGTCTGCTGCTGGGGATCCATGTGTTAGATAGGAAGCCTCTAGGCAGAGGAAACAGATGTGACAGCAAGCGAGGACAGAAGGTCCTTTACTCCACTGCCCTCGAGTCCATCCAGGGGAACGTGAAGGACCCAGACCCGGTGGCTGATGATGACACGTAAGAAACCGTTTGCAAAAACAAATACACAGACAAATCTCCAAGTTCAAACTTTCTTTGCTTTAAAGGAAGCCATGCAGTGTGACGTGAAGACACTGACAGGTGGCAAACCTAACAGTCTCCTAAGTTTTAAATTCGAATTGTCACAAAGTCAAGTGTTTATCGAAGGGAGCAGAGTGGCTTCCGTTTGCTAAAGCAGTTCTCAAAGGATGCTATTGTTCACGTGTTACTGTCTTCAGCTTTTTCTCGTGACATCATACAAAAACTGACCTTTCCATCTGATGCAAATGGCATACTGCCCACTCAAAAGCAGACATGGTTCCAGTGCTGATGCTGCTTTAAAACCTTTTTAAAAGATTGTGGATTTGTAAAAATGTTAGCAGTGTCATCATCTGTGTTAAATGTGCCGCAGCTTTGGGCAGCAGGGGTGAATTAAATGGACTGACTTCATGAAAAACATTCATTCTTCCTGTAGATTCGGTGGAATTCCTGCCAAACACAAGGATGAGAACCTGCTCATCTTCTTAGGAATCATCGACATCCTTCAGTCTTACAGGTGAGCTCACAATATCACTCTCACACACCTAAACCCCCAGAACAAAAACAGGTTTTTGATCTTTAAATATGATCTAATAACAGGAGGAATGAACCAGGTAAACAAGTCCTTATCACCAGTGTGTAATGCATTGTAATAGCATGTTGTTGTGCAGCCATGAGTTAGTAACGTGTGAGAATTTGATCACTAAACTGGTCACACAAAGCACAATCTCATGTCATTCTCACAATGCTGTCCAAGCTGAGATGCCACTTGGCTAAAATAATGCATGAAACATGGATCACAGAAACTGTGAGATGGCAAAAACGTTGCATCACATGATGTGAAAAATGCAAGCAACATGAAGCATTTACATGACACAAGTGATTCTGTTTGCCAAAAGTAAAAACATGTTAGTCTGACTGAAATCATACAAAATCAACCTCTCAGAACCGGACTAACACTCCCAGATAATGTGGCTGGGGTCCAGTCACGTTTGCATGTGTACGTTCGGCTACATTCAGATGGTTCTAGACGCCTCGCACACGCTCTAAAAAGAACAACTTTTTGCATCTCGTATTTAGTATTATGTGTTATTATGGTATTATATTGTATTAGTATTAAGTGCATTGATAGCATATTGATACAACTGAATGCAGCTGCTCTCATTCGCGTTGCTTCTGTCAGTTAAACGCATCAGAAACTGGGACTAAAAAGCAGCCTTTTGAGACCACGTGCTGTTAAAATCCCAATTTTAGGGAAAGTTAGAAGCAGCAGAATATCTTTTCTCACACAAGCCACACATACTTCAGTCAGTGACTTTATTCCACCTCTTTGCACACATAGCATGACAAAGATGGTGGTCCAGGCCTTTCTGTTACTTGCATTTCATTGAAATGAATTTATCATTCTAGTTCAACAATGTAAAGCTCCTAATTGATGATTTTGACTTATTCTCAGGTTCATCAAGAAGGTGGAACACTCCTGGAAGGCACTTGTACATGATGGGGTGTGTGTTTCTGACATTTTCTAGCCACTTGCAGGCTTTTACGTCCAACGTGATCGTGACTGTTTGTGTGTGTTTGTCGTTTCAGGACACGGTGTCGGTTCACAGGCCCAGCTTTTATGCGGACAGATTTCTGAAATTCATGGGCACGACTGTATTCAAAAAGATGCACCGTGAGCTCATAACCTGACTTCTGCATTCTTTATCCTGCTTTAACAGTCAACTTTTATTTTCAACGTCCTCTTTTCGTTGTGTGCCCCAGCTTTAAGAGGAACGTCTTCAAAGAGGAAGAGGAATTCCCTCCATGCAGGAAAATCGGCTTCTCAGGAGTTTCTGTCCCCACAGAGGGAGAAAAAGGAGGAAAAGAAGGCCCAAAGCATGGACAATCTGGATGGAAACTGTAAGCCCAACATATTTCTTCACATTATCTGGGTCACTTTTAAGAAGAGGCTTTCTTGATCATCTGTGTTTTGATCTTTGTGTCGCAACAGTTTACAGTTCCTCCAAACATCCAGATCTTCTTCCAAAGTCTGCTCTTACTTTCGAGTCCGTCCAAAATGTCGACGAGGACCCTGAAAACAGGTACTTAAAGTGTCCAACCTTAGTGCCCCAGCCCTAAATCTTTAACACATGCAAAGATTTTCAAAGTGTTTGATTACTTAAGATCCATTTGAATGAGTTTGGTTATAAGATGCATGTACAGTCAAGATTAAAATGAAGGAGAGTTATGAATCCATAGCCTTGGAAGCAGCTCAGCAGTGTTACAGGCACAGGCTCATGACTCTGACATGTTTATGTATTTAGCAGACGCTTTTATCCAAAGTGACTTACACTGGTAGAGTAAGAGAGTCTTGCCTAAGGACCCCTACTGGAGGTAGTACCTTTCATGCAGGTGATTTGAACCCACATGAAAGGTGGCAATCTTACCACTAAACTATCCAGTCCCTTATAAACAATTACATGCTGATATCAACAGGTTTAATGACCGTGATATTAGAAAATGGTCATAAGGCTCATTTCTCACCAGTCACCAGTAGATGTCAGTCTTCGGGGAAACTTTCCATATCATCACAACATAGAGCAGTGAACAGACTGAAACTGCTCACTGCTCATTTGGGTTTTTACGTTGCAGTGAAGACCGACGTGCCTCCAGTTCAACAATTGCTCTGGATGATCCCCTGCCCCCCCTCAGCAGAAGCCAGTCGGACTCTGAGCTGGATGTCTACTTGGTACGATATGCGTTTTATTTGAAAGGTCTTTGTAGACACATAATGTATAGTAATTATTTATCCTATCATAAACAATATCTTACATAATCCAACAATCAGAGTCCTGCTGACCAGTATTATTGATTCCTGCCATTTGCAAGGGACATGCATATTTAGACTTGAGTTTATTTAAGTAGAATTTAAGTCTGCGACAGTCTTTTATCGTGACAATGTAGTGAAAAAAATCCCTTAATTTGATTCTTCTAACACAATGCAGTATGTTTACATGATGTTACATAAAAAAAAGCTAAAGCTGGATTTTCCAAACATCTTCGTCCAACTGAAATTCTACTAAATCCAATTTTCCAGTGAGGCTCACACAGCCAGATAATGGGACTGGAAGTATTGCACGTATTTGTGCAGTTGGACCAAAACTGACATAAGTGTTTCGGACATGCTCCACATTTCCCTTACTGGGCTGTGACCTGGAAGTAACAGAACTAGCTGGTATGTAGGAGTAAAACAAGAAGAGACTGGTAACAACAGAGAATGATCAGAAGGGAATATATATTTTGTTTTTTGTAAAATTTACAGAGCTGTAAAACTGGTCAGTCCATGGCTAGACATGTTGTTTTAAGGCTTTTCAATATTTCAAATTAAATAGACCATATTTTATAAAATAATGTCATATTAGAACCGTAGTCTTAGGAAATAACAAATTTTTTATGTTTTGTTTCCCCCCAGTGTATTAAATGTTCAGCTACAGCCAGTAGCTCAGTTGCTTAGCATGTTAGCATAATAAGTGCTGGTAGCATCGCTATCACGGCTCTGCCCAATCCAACAAACAGAGTCTCATCTTTTTTAAGTGTTTTCTAGCTGTGTGGTACTTTAGGAAGCCTTTGAACTGACACAACCACACTAGAATAGAAAAAACAAGTGGCTAGCCAAAGCTACATAAACACTAGCTTAACAAGTGCTGAATGGAACTTGTTTCTTATGTACATGTGAGGCTACACTAAGTGTCCAGTAGCTGGAACCATAGACTGTTTGGAAGAAGCGGGCATGGCCACTGTAACATCACCCATGGGTCTGTGAACTGCATTTTTTTCGGTCACCATGATGGTATTTTTTAAACCATACTTGACCATATTTGGGTGTGAGGGTGAAGGGTGTTTTTCGACTTCCCTTTTCAGACCAGTGCCTACACTCATCTTTCATATACAGTCTATGGTTGGAGCTTCTCATTTAGGATGGAGACGTGGGAGAACATGACTATTCCACACAACTATAACACTGAAACGAAATGATCAGGTCACCTGTTGTAAGTAAGAGTAAGAAAGATGGTTTACAAAACAATATTCTACAACGAGGCTTATTGAATGAGCCGATGTTAGGCCATGTAGCGTCATCTGATCAAAAATGCTGGTATCACTTCGTCCTGATTTTGACACGTGAGCTGACAGACTCATGCAACCCTTACTGTGAAACTATTATATTCCTTTTAAGAACACATTTGGGAACATTTTTCAGGATGAACTCAGGGGTCACTGGGTGTTTCTGCATTTTCAGCATCACACAGACTCACCCAGGCGACCCAGCTGGAGTTGATCACTCGTTTGTGTCCAAGTGTCCATAAAATGTAAGCAGCAAATGACATCCGTGTACTTTTCTATTCATTTTTCCTAATCTTTTTCTGTGGAGCGAAAACACTGGAGTTTTTCATGATGACTCAGTGTTGGATGCTTCATGACAAAAATAGAAACATGCAGTGAATCACAAGCATAACAAGCTGCCCTTTAACCACGAAGCATTACTATCAATTACAAGCTTCCATCTTCCTTCTTATCACTCGCATTCAATGTATCTCATCTAGTTGGAAGTTTTTTCATTGAAGGTGGTGGCCCTGGAGCTTCCGGTGATGTTGACACTGTATGACTCAGCTCAGTCTTTTTCAATCCTCTCCACCCTCAGTCCCCACATTCGTGACAGTCTGAGAAACTTCCACGAATTCCCTTTTCTACAGCACTTCTCTTACATAACCTCAAAATCCTAATTCAGGCTTATATGAAGCCGTTCCTCAGCCCACATTAAGCAATCAGGCTCTGTGGGAAGCGTGCAGATGTCCAAGTTAATCTGATCTAAAATGGGAACACACTGGGATTCAGAAGCTATAAGGCTGGAAAAGAGATAAATGTGGGCACAAATATACACAAATATACACAAAGATACAGGTAGAGAATAGACAAGTAGTCCAAACATAGAATATAGCAAGCTCCCAAACATTCAAGAGGAAAATCAAGCCATGCAGTAGAGTCATTTTAAAAACAGCACCACCTAGATTTAGGAACTAAATGTTACAGTAAATATCACTTATCCCAAAAGTAATCCACTATATACCTAAAACACAGTGAGTTTGCTGATGAATATTTGATTTGTACAGAAAATATTGGGCACCAGAGGGAGACAGTTTCACAGAAATGGGTAAAGAAGATATAATTTCTGTTTTTTTATTCTTTATTTTCTTATCCTTCTGTACAGAATGGTAGCCTGTAGTTTACAAAAGACAAACAGCCAAAATGAGCATTAATCATGTGAGCCTTTGTCCTGTGTTACCTGAAAAGGAATAATATCTCTTATGTTCTCTAGTGAGAAGCCACCTGTACTTCTGAACCACAACACGGAGACACGAGGACTTCAAAACGACACAAGCATGTGACAAACTACAAGCAAGCATCACTCTGTGCCTCTTTTGCCTCCCCTTTTTAAGACACAGGCAATGTACAAAATCACGGGAAATCCCATTATTGTTATTAACAGATGGAGCTACAGTTTGTATTTAAGCGTATTAAGATCACTGAACGACCATGCTGATGTAAAACACTATGACGCTGCTTCTTCTACTTCTCACTATTGTTTACTTTGCTGCTAGAAAATATTTGAGTTTCAGTTTGTCCTTTTTCCTGCTTTCTTTTACTCTTTTACTTTTGTGAATGTTCAAGTTTCTTAGTGGCTGGATCCCTGAGGAAGTGAAATGTCTTATCAGACCAAGGAAATAGAATTATTTGCTGTTCTTTTCAAATCAGGTTATATAAAGCAATATTCATAGATCATTCTGGTTTCAGCTATATGTATGAAAATGCTAATTGGGATGCTGTGCATCCCTTTCTAATGTATTTGAATGAGTTGCACTGTATACATTGAGAACATATGCATAACATGTTGAAAAAAAATAACAATTACTACAGCGAATAATGAAGTAAAATTTCGACTGTGGAGTAATCACAGAAAATTTGTATATTTTCTGTTTAATCATTTCCATTATTCTTATTTTTGCTTTTCGGAGGTGATATCTTGACATGTTAGCATTTTACCATGCTACACTAAGTTGAACATATCAGACCTAGAGAGCATCAGCTTGTTAGTGTAGTTATTTAAAGCATGTTAGCATTTAACTACTGCCTCAGTTTTATTTTGCAATAGGTGCTGATTAGCAAATGCTAGGAGGCCTATGCTTAGAAACTTAAGCTAAGACAACCGGCTGTTAGCATGGGATGCTAGCAGCTAATGTTTGCTAATGATAATAGTTTAGCTCAAAGCACCACTGTGCCTGTAGTGTAGCCACACAGACTTCCTGTATGGCTTTTCTTCTTGTTTAAACATGCAGAAAAACATACATTCAGAAAATATTTATGTCATAATCCACTTTATATTTTCTGGGATAATATATTAGCATATGCTAAATCAGATCTGTATGTAAATTGTTCTGTAAAACAACAAAAAGCCCTATAACATTGGGTTTGTTATGTCTACCACCTTCTGTATGTCCACATGCTTCTATGTGATTTCATAGGCCCACATCTGTAAAATAGCTTGTATCTTGGAAATAAATTAATATTTAATATCTTTACACTGATTTTTCTTTTTTTCTGCAAGCCCTCGATAAAACCAAGAGAAAAAAGCTCAAACTTGACCATTCATGCGTTTATAATTGTCAAGTCAATTGTGGAGGGGAAAAAATACTTTTTTGACCTTTAATATAATAATATAGATTACTAAGGACTAAGAGTTCTGGTATGATACAATGTGCAGTGAGCTTCACATGACAGCGGGTAATCTATTCTTCTATTCTCGGTCAAACTTCTTTCTAACAGCAACTTGTTACAGAATGTTCAGAGCTTTTTTTGTTTACCACTGTAAGATACTGTTCTTTTCATTAGACATGGCAGAGGGCCTAATCCTGAACAGGTTGAACCAGTCCCACAAGTTTCTTTTGAACCATAAGCACAAACTGTATGCAGCATTAGGAGTAATAATACTATATGTGCATAGGTGGCATTACTGCACAATTAATGTTCCGTCTTTATCAAACCAAACAGGGAAGTTAGGTTGAAACAATTGTTCATAAAGGTTGTAGAGGAAGATTTAAAAACACTTTGACGGTGGGCATCCCTGATGGAGAGGAGTTTTGACAGAATCCTATTTTCTGCAACTGCATGCAGAATGTCCAGCTCCACCCCCAGGATGTTGTTGGCCTTCTGAGTCATTTTATTCAGTCTTTTGGTGTCATGCTTATGAGGCTTTTGTTTCAGCACACCAGAGAGTAGAAAAATATCACCGACCATCACAGACTCACAAAACATCCTCGGCATGGTGCCGAAGATGCCGAAGAGCTGGAGCTTTCACAGGAAAGGGAGGCGACTCTGACCCTTCCTGCACAGGGCCGCAAATTCCTGTTCCAGTTTCCTGTCTAAGTAAACTCTCAGGCATTTGTTCTCCTGTATCTTTTCCTCCATCTCTTCCCCAATGGACCAAGGAGTGGCAGGAGTCCCGAATCTCCATAATTAGCTCTATTTGTTGATGTTGAGTTGCAGATGGTTCAGTTCCCATCGGCTAACAAAACTGTCCTTTAGCCTCTGGTACTCCGACACATCCTCCACCCCATCTGAGAACCTCTGCCTGTACCACGTTATCATGTACCACGTTAAGGGCTTATGTATATGTATTTCAAAAGGTTTATTTATTTATTCATCACATGTGAACCTCCGTTATACAAATCAAAGACTCATATGAAAACATTGTGGTTTACAGATGTTTTACATGGGATGAAGTGACTTTACATTGGTTGAATGTACGTGGTTTTCAGACTTTTTTATTCATAGCCTTATTTGATATCTAAATATCACTTTGTGATTAATCTTTTTTTTTTTTTTTTAATTTAGGGCCAGTTTATATTTTCTTGTAGGTATCGGGTAACAGAATGGTTTACAACCCTTTCTGTGACACTTGTGGTTCTCAAAATAATTAAAAAACATTTGAAAATGTGAAATTTATCTTTAATAAAGGTTGTGAAAATTATACCAACAATCCATTTTCATGCTGACTGATAATTTAAAAAATAAATCTTATATCATGTAGCTTTGAGGAACATTTGAAATAGGTGAAAGACATACCGTTATATTGAGGAGGCCCTCAAACATTGCCTTACGGAGGGAAATACAAGTCAAACAATACAGTCGCGCGCCCTTATTTACCTTTTTTGGTCAGGTTGAAACGTCTTCTTGCTTCCTGATTGTAAGCCAGTTGAGATAGAGGATGCGTGACTCAGAAGAATGACACTGCCTGCCACACCTAAAGGCAGTTAGATTGAAACTGCAGTGCAGCCGCAGTTCTGCACACATTACACACCTGCAGTTCCTAAGCCACGCCCACATACCTGCGAGAAGCAGGAAATAACACTATATGGACTTAATCAAAAAATTCACCGAGAAATTGCCCAGCTGAACACCTCTACGTCCTCACCCTTCCTCTTATCCAGCTCTGTGGTTTGGATAAGTCCGCTGCGGTCTCATAAGAACAGGGTAAGTTCGCAGTTTCACCTGGTAAGTAGGCCAGGTATCGGCCGCCTGAAAGTCGTTGTTTTCACCGTGTTGCTTTGCGCGTACTGCCATATTAGGACATTATGTCGCTGCAAGTTTGAGCAGTTTAATTAAGTAACCACACCAGTTGGTGTGCCTTTAAAGATACCTGTATACTAGTTGAGTTTTTATGTGCTAGGTTTTTGTCAGTGTGAGCCACACTTTTCCAGGCCTCAGCGTTGCTGTTGGTGTGGCCGTTGAGCACTTATCCGCGGAGCGTGAACGCACCACAGACGAGGACACGCTTTGTCCTGTCGCACACAGGCAAGCTGGCTTTTATAGTTCTCATCTCTTAGCAAACAGGATTTAAAGCAGCAAAGTGTAGCTTTCAGAGGCATAAAGTGTTTTTAGTTAAGTGACCCAGCACCACCAAGCAGCGAAGATTGGCCCGACTGTGGGCCGTTACTGAGCCAGAGGGTCAAAAGTGGCCCAGATTTGACCCAAATATGTCTGTTATCTAGGGCTGATTATTTTTTTTCTTCCTCCATTTAGTCGGATAATATAATATTGAAGTTGTGCGTCATTCTAGTAAATTAATTTATTGCAGCGGGAGTTTCGGGTTACTGGGTGTGCGCAGAGTTTAGATTGTATATCAGGACCAAATGGAGGATAAAACACTGTAGGCTGAGTATTACAGAAGCTATAAATGAGCACGAATCAACGCTTCTCCAAAACTAAAATGCACAACATTCAAGAAGTAATGTGTATGATTGTTTTATTAGATTTTAGACTGAAGCAAGCAAAATAAAACCCTGCTGGTAATTATCAGAGTCTTGTTGGCAGCTACTGACTCAAATACATTTTAGAATCAGAAAGGAAACTGCTGTGTTCCTTTTACAGATTCAGTAAATAGAGCAGTTTTTCATTATGTATTTGGAGTTATCCATCTTTTAAACATTGTAGTTTCATCTTAAAGGACCAACATGTAGAAATTCTCTTCTTGAAGGTTTCCATTGAGGTCAAGAAAAATAATTCCAGGAAAACACAGGATGTACCTTTTTAACCACAACCATTAGACAAATCTAGTTACTTTTCTGGTAGTCATCCTCAGTATTGCCCCACACATGTGACTCTTTTCTCCTGATGGAGGAACACCTCTGAGTCCGAGGAAAACATGTTCAAGACATTCTGCTGCTTCCTACTTTTCTCTCCATGGTTCAGTTCAGTCCTAACTGATAACTGAAGGCTCTGCCTCCCACTCTTCTTGCAGTCTGAGAGCGAAGTGCTCTGTTGGGAAAATACAGAACTATGAGATCTTTAAGATATGATGATTGCCCATCTTGTAAATCTAGCCTTAATTACTGCGCAGACGTTGTCTTTGGTGTATGCAGATGGTGGTTTTGTCTCGATACTGACGGGCTGCTTTTGTTTCGGACTCTTTGTCACAGACAGAAACACATTTAACTTGACATCAACCAACAGTATTTAGTGACTCTTTAGCATGATTTGGCAACAGTCTGATGGAAATAGTCGCACCACCACAGTTTAATGGCGTTTTTCCATCACATGTTGCAGCACAGTTCAACTCGGAATGGCTCCTCCATTTTTTTGTTTTCTTCCATGGACATTATCTCCTTAACATGGGTGGGGTCAGCTGTATTTTATCATATTATGAAAGAAGCTGCAGCAATGCAAAGGAAACATAAAAGCCAGGAGTATAGCATTGCTATTACATTGAATAACAGGCTTTTAGTGCAGGAGAGGGAAAAATATTGAACTACCAAACTCCGGTCAGCAGAGAAAATAAAAGAAATCGATCTGGAAAGTCCTACTCGCGACTAGGACTGAATTTTCGGACCATAAGGTGCACTTAAAATCCTTTAATTTTCTCAAAAATCAACAGTGCGCCTTAAAATGCGGTGCGCCTAATGTATGGATTAATTCTGGTTGTGCTTTCTGAACTAGAACCGATTTTATGTGGTACACGGCGCTCAAAAATCTGTCAAAATGTTTTAGCACGGCCTTGGTGAGCTACAAAGCTGCACTGCTTGATGGATTGAGCATTCAGGCCACCGTAGTCAGGAGCCTCGCAGAGTAATACGATCTGTGCTTCAACATTAAGGTGTGTGCATTCATTCATTCATTTTCTATACCTGCTGCCCCAAAAATGGCTCCTGCTCAGAGACTTTAATGCATTTAATGCGGCTTATGACCTGAAAAATACGGTAGTTATTTTTGGCAACAGGGGCTAAAAGCGTCTGATAGAAGTAGTCTTGTCAGATCCGTGTAGCTCAGAGGAATCCTGCATCGCTTCACATTTACAGAAAAAAAACTAGAAGCTGAAATGGCTTTAAAGTATTAAAGAATTTTGGCATCGGTACCAAAAATAACTCCAACTCAACGCTATCAGTCACGCAGTACAACAAGTGAGTTGAATAAAGTTTGACTTATCTGAGTTTTGTTTCATTTAATGCGCTTTATAGCCCGAAAAATACGGCATCTAGAGGACATAATTTGGCCCTTTTTCAGTATAACTCAGCCCAGACTGAGCTGCTCTCTTCATCCTCTTCTTGCTTGTATCAGTTGCTGCTGGAGAAAAAACGGCAGCAGAGAGAACTGGCTTGTGTCTCCACATAAACGGGTCCATTTTTTTGTCTCTACACCACTCACTGATCCAGGTTTACACCTGTGAGGAGCACGTGCACGACGAGTCCCTCCCTGTCACTCTGTCCCCCGACTCCCTGTACGCTCCTGTCAGATTTGCTGCTGGCATGTGTCCCTCCATCTGGCTCGCACATGCATTACATTTGGATATTGCATAATGGCCGTGGGCCTCAGTAATGCAGCACTCCAGTGCCGCTACAACAAGTGACAAGGGTCAGAGAACCCAGCTGCTTATGTAAAAGCATTAAGAAGACCAAATAACCACGTTTGCTCGCCCTGTAGGAAAAGAAGAAGAATTCATTAAAAAGTGAAAACATGCAGTGACAAAAGAATGAGCTGTAAGACTGAGCCACTCACCTTCATTTTCCATAATTGATAATCTGAGACTTGTTAAAAGATAAAAGCCTCGAGCAGCATGTTTAATGCAGTTCTCATTTCAACTCAGAAAGGTAGCTGCTTCATAGTATTTGAACAGATTCAAACACGCCACGATAGCCGATGAGTTTGAATGTAAAATTCTGTTCTTTCCAATATCAATACCTAATAAATGTTAGTGGCTACTGCTCCAAAGTGGGCTTGAGTTATTGAACTGAACTGAAGTTTTTAAACGTGTTCTTAGCTGTGAATTAGAAATCACTGACGTTTTAAAAGGATAAAGCGGCTTGTGTGGACATGTAGCGCTGCCTGAAAAGCCGAGGAGGCTCACGTGCTCCTTTTTTCTGCTTATATCATCAAATATTTAGAGTGATCCAGTGACGGCCTGTTAGGCAGCACATGACAGGGCCACACACACCGAGGCCAGAACCCTGAGTCCAAATCCCAACCACCCCCACTAACATTTGCTGGCCTCCTTTTTGCCATCACATTAAAAGATAAAGGGACGTATGCTCTAAAAAAAAAATAAAAATGTTCAGGAAATAAAATGGCAAGTGGCCCATACAGCAGAGGTAGAACAATTTTAATATCCTGCTAATGTGAGCCGATCTCACGTGGGGAGCTTTGCTCTCTTTTGGGCCCAAGCTGCAGAATAGGAAGGCAGCGTCGTACTTCTCCATTTTGCAGGGGTAAGGTTCCCCTTTCCTTTTGGTAATATAGCCCTTGAACAGGGTGTTGGGGGGTAATTTAGATAAAAGCTACTTCTCAATCCCAAAAAGTAAAGGGGCACCTACCCTGTCTGAGAGAATGGAGGAACTGGGGCAGAGCCAGGGGGCGGGGCTTAGCGTGGACCTTGGTCTCCAGCTACTCCTGAGAAATGTTTGGCTCTTTTTAGCTGCTAAATGTTCAACACTCCTCATGAGTTAGTTTTGCATTTTATCTGCCGACTGTTTGTTGCGGCGCTTATCTGAATTTGTTTGCCAACTTCCTGCTGCTGTGTGAAGCCAGGTGGAGTGAAGTGCTGAGACTGACCCAAGCAGTGAGTTTGCTTTTCTGATTCAGTGTTGCTGTGAGAAAGCTTGTTGTTGCTGTTTGCTGCGAGCGATCGTATTGTTCTGATTTTATAAGAGCAGAAACTTTAATTTAAAGGACCAGCTTGACATTTTTTAGAGTAACTGTTCATTATTATCAGTAGTTCATTGTTTAAGCTACAGCCATCAGTTAGCTTAGCACGAGCCGCCCTGACCGAACAAACAATAAACTGTGCAAAAGAGGCGCTGTGATTTATTGAAACGCGTGCAGATATGAATGCAAAGTTTTTGACATTCTGATGAGTATTTGGTTTATTCTCCAACTCAGCCTGAACCCTCTGAGACAAGCTTTCTGTCATTTCTTTAAGGAGTCTTCAGGAATAGTTCTCCAGGCTTCTTGAAGGACATCCCAAAGCTCTTCTTTGGATGTGGGCTGCCTTTTGTTCCGTTCTCTGTCAGATGATCCCACACTGCTTCAATAATGTTGAGGTCCGGGCTCTGGGGAGGATTCATCCCTCCATAAGACCTGTTGCCACTGATTTTCAGTCCACTTCTTGTGTCATTTGGCATAGCTCAGCCTTTTCTCCCTGTTTCCCTTCCTTAAGAACGGCTTCTTGACAGCCACCCTTCCATGGAGACCATTTCTGATGAGGCTTGGGCCAACAGTAGATGGATCAGCTGAAGGTCCAGATGCATCTCTCAGGTCCTGTCAGGTCACAGCTGGATTTTTTCCTCTTTCTTAAGGACATCACTTTCAGATCCTGTTCATCTGCTGTAGATAGTTTTTCTCCACTGGTGCAGTCTCCTCAAATGTTTCAGTACACACTGCACATCATGCTGAGATGTGCCGAGTTTTCAGCTAATAGCTCACCTTGTCTGTAAAACTGTTATTTTTGTTATTTTCCATAGATGCAACCAAGGAACTGAAAGCAAATCATACGTCTTTGTGACAGGCTGATAAGTTGTTTCATTCCTTGAGTTATGGTGCCTTTTTTTTATGCCTGAATGATATTTAGGTCGGTATTAAGTGTCAAAGCAAACAAAAAACACATTCCTCTGAAAATGTTCAGGTACGAGGAGTGGACTGAGAGAAAGAAAAGTTTAAAAGTTTGCAAAATATCTGCAGAATATGAGGAAATGAGGGGGAGACTCGAGAGTTTTGCATGTGCTGCGACGGTGTTTCCTCATAAAAACACCTAAACTCCTGAAACGCATTCAGCATGTTTATTACATCCGTATAAAGATGAGATGAGAAAGTTCCTGGTAGTGAAATAGGTCAGCACCTTCAAAGTGTTCACTCATGGAGGATCGTGTCTGCACAGGTGCGACTGCGAGCCTTTTCCCCCTTTGGGCTCCTGCTGATGCGTGTGGAGCTCAGAGCTCGCCACATTCACCACGATGCACGCTTTTGTCTGGCCGCCTCTTGCTTTGTTCAGTGCTCTGTGTGAGGCTACTGTAAGGTGTCGGATTACGATGAAACTGTGACTGTCGTGCTGCTGTGTGAGTTTCACACAGCTCAATAGTTTGGGTCTCCGGCGCTCGCAGCCCGGTTGATGCTCTTAATCTGGACTTTTCTGACATGCACCACGCGCACGGTGAGCATCTTCTTCTGCTTTCTTTCTGTTGTTGTTCCACGGGGGTTTTTAAAAATAGATGCTTGTTATTTTTGCATCTCCCTCTCCATGCTCCTGGCATTTTCTGCCCCCCCCTTTAGGGATTTTTGCTGCTCGGTGAAATCTGCAGCAGCTCTCGTGGCACGACCACCCAGAGCCGTAATCCAGACATCCAAGCTGCTTGACTATTAATCCTGTTCGGGGGTATATTGGCTGGCAACTCCACAAGAGGACGTAAAGATTATTAATTTTATTGGAAACCTCTCAGGACGTGGTAACCTGCTGTCGTCTGACAAGATGCAGACGTTTAATCCGTGCTGTGCACACTTGACAGTTTACATCAGTGAGAGAGGGGAGGAATGGGAATGGGGTTTTGAAACAATGGGACAGAATGTTACACTGTTTAATTCAACATCTGATGGCATCCAAGGTCAGAATAATGAAGCCGCACTCAGATCTTTGGGTGGAAATAAGCTGCAAGTCGAGGCATCGCCTGACTCCACGTGAGAACTCCTGGATTCTTGGCTTGTAGTTGTGAAATGTTTTGCTTGTGGCAGCTTGTTGTGTGGCAGTGAAATAAAGCGAGCAGTTGAAATTTGGGGTAAGCTAAAGGCTTTGTTTATATTGGCATGTTAAATCTGTATGAAACGGTTTGTGTTCATTCCAGCTGTGGAAGTTTTGGTGAGCAGGATGCTTCTTCCTTTTAAACGGCTGCATCTCCTGGATGTAAACACCAGAAGGAGTGCGTGAGTTAGCTGAATGTGGAGAACGTTTTCGTTGCTGAGAACGAGGACGCGTGTGCATCCCACTCCTGACACGTCTTCATCAGGCATGCGTCTGTTGTTGAACTGTTAAAACGATACCGCTACGTCGCTTCTTAACTCCATCCTCGTTAGCACTCAGACTGCAGCGTTGTGTTGTGAGCTGCTGGTTTACTCATTGAACGTAAGGATGAAGTAGATGAGTCGGGTGTGTAAGTGGCGAGAAGACTAAGCCTGGATGGGGGGGGGGGGATTATGGGAGCAGGGGGCGGGGAGCATACATGATCTGTCAGGGCTTAGTACCACAATTATCCCAGCAGCTGCAGCAGTGACAGCAGCAGCGGTGGTGCTGATGGTGGCAGAGGCTGCGTTTTCATTAGTGTAATGCCCAGAGAAGCTTCAGAATTATGTAAGAGTGACGCGGTGTCATCCCTTTTAGGCCGGCCCTCCTCCTGGCAACAACGTGGCCGTTTGTTTTCCTTTTATTCTCCTTTGCTCGGAGAAGCCAAAAGGACATCTGTCAGAGTCGGGCTCGCATGCAGGTCTCATAGTAGCCACGCCGCGGGGATGCTGAATGTGCCGCGCGTTGTCATGGCGAAGCCGATGCTCTGAGGCGCACCAACGGATAGGTCTCTGGTCTTAATTCAGAGTGAGATGAGTCGACATTTGGAGATGCTGAATTTGCTTGTAGCGTTGCTCTTTGTTTGAAGAGAAGGAAGGTTGTTGTCGACGTGTCAGAGCGGCTGAACAAAGAGCGGTAAAAGATGAAGTTTAAGAAGTTCATCACGATCATGCAAGCGGCGATTGGGATCGTCCCCCTCAACAAACGGGAGCTCATGCCATCCGACAGGAAGCTATGGAGACCCCCGGGGTGAGTTTGATTCCTATTGACCTGCACAGACACGGGAGTGGTGGAGGTTTGTTTTCACGGTGGTTTTAGCGATGAACTCGCCAAGGGAACAGGTGGCTTCAGGAGGATGTGACACCGTGGCGTTAATGGACCCATTAAAAGGCTCAGTTCACTGGTCACGTCGATTCTTGCTGTTTTAATTTGTTTTTCATCTGTTTTACCACACAGCAAGACCCGGTGGAATTTGTTAAAGAGGACATCGACTGCAGTGATCCACAGCAGCAGAAATCTTTCAGATAGTGTTGTTCAAACTCCCAGAGCAGAAACCAATGTCTTTAAATAAAAGAGCTGGATGTAGATTGAGCCGTTTGATTTATTACGTGGTTGTGGAGCGAGAGGTCATGATGTCACTGTGAGCGTTACGCCTGCTTGTTCACGGTCGTAACCATTAATTAAATGCTATTAAAAATCACCCATAATAACTCAAATTAACTTGAGAGAAAATGTTTCAATGTAAATGTATTCATTTTTGGTCCTTACGTCTTCTTCCATTGCCACTTTTTGGACCTAAAGCGTGCACGTCTGATCTTAAACAGGAATAATGTTCATGAGGGTGTTAATTTAATGTTAAACAGACTCTGGAAAGGATAAGTTTAAAAGTACCTGAGAAATCCCACCAGAACCTGGTGTTAAGTTAGTGAACATCAAATGTTTGATGAGTCTTTGTTGATTAAACGGGTTACGGGTCAAACCTTTTTTATATTCCCAGTGATGCTGCCCGGGTTCAGGTTGGTTTTATAGATGTTTTTGTGTGGTGATCATAATCTAATCACCCGTACAAAAAAGGCCAATCCATGTTTTACCAGTTAATCCAAAACGTGTGGCAGCAGCAGTTGGAAATGTTGGGCTGGAACTGCATCAAATCCCAAACAATAAGGCTGGATTATTATATTTCACTGTTTCCTGTGTGTTGTGCTCAGTAAGGAGGACACTGAACAGCGAGGGCTGTCACACCATCGGATAATTACAGAACGTAACGCTGTGAATAGCAAACAACAATGAATATCATTCATATTTTATGCCAGAAACCAACTTTTAAACAGATGAGGGTAGACGCAGAGGAGGGGGGTAAAAACATGACATCCTGTCCTTCCCTAAACACTTTCTCTGGAGCTCCACGGGGGGGGGGACCTCATGAGGTCAAAGAAGGATGTGAAGGAGAGTCGGTGAGGATGCAGGAAAGGTGATTGTGCTGCGAGGAGCTTCCAGCTGCGCTCGCACCGAGCTGCAGTGTGCTTCTGCTGTGGGAAACTGCAGCTGTTACAGCTCATTAGATTCTTCACCTCCTGCATTCTCACCATGTTGTTTCATGGCAAATGTGGACAACTGAAGACATATTTTCTCTTTACCCAGGTTGGCAGTTTTTAAAAAAGAAGAAATGAACGCTTCCTACTGAGGACGGCTGCTCTCATTTATTCACATGAATGCTAATTAGGAAATGAATGTTGTAGAACGGCATTAATCTCCTCTCCTTTCATGAAAGTTTGCCCAGAGTATCATATTACCAAAGGAGATTAAAAATGAGGCATTAAATCTCCTCTTTGTAGCATTTAGATTTCAGCCAGCTCCTATTATGGCTCTTTTTTTCCCTTCTTTCTCTTTTTAAAGTTCCTGTTTGACCACATGCTGTTCGTACAGAAGACACAGTTGAGTGGTTTTATGAAGCTTGGTTCATCTAAGGGAGTAAATCCAACATGGCTGCCCCTTCCAAACAAAAACTAAAGCAGAATTAAATGGTTTCATTCAATCGTTTGCACACACAGTGCTGATCAACCTAAACCGGTGGATGCTGTAATGCTGTAATGCATCATCAGAGACCTGTACTGCTGATATTAGCCGTTCTGGTAAGTGAGTAAATCCCACAGTAACTGGAAGTGGTCAATCCCAGCTCTGATTTCTGACCTCTGACTGTCGTATTACTCTGCCCCTCGCTGCCTGTCCTCCATCTTGTTGAAAGTGCAGCACTAAAATGATTAAATGCCCTTTTCATGGGAACTTCACCATGCTGGGGTTACGAAAGAGGGATTTCAGCAGGGGTTGGCCGCAGTTTTACCCTGAGAGACTCCTGCGGTGTTCCTGGAGATGCCGTGCCCTCCCTCATTGTTCCTCTGATTCATACATTTTTGTGCCTGAAGCGTGTAAGGCAGCAGGTTAAGTCCCGCTGAGGCGATCTCTGTCCTCTCTCCCTGCTCAGTGCTGTGGTTATCGGCCTTTACCCACATATGCAGTCTGGAGGAGGGCAAAATGAAGGCTGTGCCAGGTTTGCCACGTTAGTGATCGGGTCAGGGATGCTGCAGATTATAGGCTCCTATAGATTATAGCCTGTGGTATCTGTGTCTTACTGGGTGAGTCCGGTTTAACCCAGAACCAGACACGGATAAGAACCATGTGCCTTATACTTAGTATATACTTTTTTCTCTTTCTTTTTGCTCTCTAATGTCTCTGATCCTGGGAACCAAATCATTTAAAGAGGCATATTTCCCAAACTAATGTATCTTTTGCTGTTACATTAAAGAATATCCTTTAATCTCTGTCAAAGTGCGTAATCTGGCATCCCGAATAACTTGTGAAATGAGTGAAAGATTACTTTAGAAAGGGCCTTTGGAAAGGGACGCAGACTTGGAGCACATGGATTACACAAGAAGTCAAACAAGTTTAAAGACTAATTCATTTTCATGCCATCTAAAAATAGAGCCTCTGTGCCTGTGTTTGCCCCCCCCCCCACAGACTTTGTGTTGACGAGTTGACACTTTGACAACACCACTGCTGAGACGTGCCCTTTAAATATTTCAGAACTCTCCTGCAGATTAAACTTTGAAGATCGCAGCATAATTTATTTTCTTCTTTTTTAAGAGCAGTGATGTCAGTTCTTGTGATTTTGCTTCCTTAGATTGTAGGTGATCTGGTTGATTTCTTTTTGCATGTGCGTGACGCAGCATTCGGATAGATTACAGTCCCTTTCTCTTCCATCCACAGGGACCAGGCCTGCTCCGAACAGACCAGCACCGACCTGCTCAAGTCCGGCCGCAAGTTCTGCTGGTCCAGAGAAGCCCAGTACTTGTATCTTCGCCGCCTCTCATCGAGAAGCTTCTCGGCTATAACCATGGTATGTTTTTTTGTTTTATCAGTGATGTTGATGCTGTGAAATTTGAGTGGAGGGCTGGACAAAAACATTTAGGCCTTGAAAAGCACAAATCCAGTGGCCTGCAGCTCTTTCTTAAGCTAAAAAATGTGCTCGTTTAGTTTCCCTCTGCTGCCGTTTCTTTAAGTTTATTGCAAAGGGAGGGAGAAGACTAACTAAGCATCAGTCATACTGGGCAGGAGGGAGAGTGAGGGAGAAGCCACTGCTAGCAGCTAACAGACCTGAAAATAGCACTGTAAGTAAAAGTATCATATGTGCAAGATGCTTTGCAAACAGCTGCTGGAGTAGACCATGGGTCTGTTGCAGTTTGAATTATCTGCTGTACAGAGAGTTCTCTGAGCTAAAAGATAATTCTGTGCACGGCACTGTGACACATTGTGCTAGAATGTGATATCAGTCACTGAGTAGCAGCATCACACAACAGCTGACGGCCACACAATAACTGACCACAACTTTCCACACAGTGCAGCGTCTGAGCTGACAACACCCGGTTCCAAAAGTGTTGGGACACTGTGGAAAAGCATGAATAAAAACTCTAAAAATCTCATTAAACCAGTATTTACACAACAGAGCACAGCCAGCACATCAAATGTTGAGGTATTAGCATTTAATAAAGCATTGAATGGCACGAGCGCATCAAGCAGCGCGGAGCACCTCCTTCTTTTCAGAGCAGCCTGCAAATGTCTGAGAAGTGAGGAGCTGCTGGACCTCTGGGGAGGATTATGGTCCCGTTCTCATCTGATGTAGGATTCTAGCTGCTCAACACTCCTGGGTCTTCCTCGTTGTATTTAGTCTTGCGTGATTCACCAAATGTTTTCAGCTGGTGAAGGTCCGGCACCTGGGCTCTTCTACCACAAAGCCGCGCTGTTGGAATAGATGCAGGGTGTCTTACTGAAGTATGCCAGGCCTTCCCTGAATAAGAAGTTTACGGATGGGAGCATTTGCTGCTTTAAAACCTATACATAGCTTTGATGGAGCCTTTTCACACGAACCCACACTTCAGCAGAGACTCTGATTACAAAGGTAGTCCAGAGGACTTCCAAACAACCATTAATTAACTAAATGTGGAACAAAATGAGTATTTCAGTGTGTGCCTGATTGATTCAGACCCATACAGTTAATCATCAGCTTCTCACGGAGCGTCTCTGCTTGTTTAATGGTGTCATTTGAAAAGTTCACGGCTCAGTTCGGTGGTTCTCGTGTTGTAACCTCACCTGGAGGATTGTGGGGCTCTTAAAATGCTTTGATGATAATCCAAAACTGCACACAAAGTGGCTTCTTTTGGGCCTGGTGATGATTTGAAGTCCAGTGACTCTGTGTTTCCCAGGCTTCTTTCTTTATGTGAACACAGCTAAACTGCAGTGACCCCTCCTGCATCCAGGATGATGATTAACCACAGAGACATGTCACATCCAGAAAGCTTCATTGTTTTAATGACTTGGTCTCACAAATGATTCAGGTCAGTGATGCTGTTTTGCATGAGGATGGCCTATTTCAAGGCTTGTTTGGGTTGATTTTCGGTGGATGTGGAATGTGCAGATTTCATTGCATTGACTCATTTTTCAGAGAACTTATTGTCATCATATAGAATTATTTCAGCATCGCTGAATCAAATCAAAGGTGTGGTGAAAGGGGCTGTCAGTTGTGCTCAGAATAGGAATTATTCAAAGAATGAATGAGCATTTTTTCAAAGTCAGCTGGTCTTCCTGCCAGTGATTTGTCTCTTTCTGATGAAATATTAAATTTGGGCCGACGTGGGTGGGACTGTACAGTCCAAACACACACAAAAAACAGGTTATTATGCAGTTGCTACACATGGTTACCTTGACCTTTACTGTAGCTGCACATTTACTTAAACATCATATATTGGGGCACATACAATTTGAGGCTAGTTTTTATAACCATATATATTATTAACCATTTTACTTTAACATGCAGTTGTCATTTCGACTGTATTCTTCTTCCAGTCTTGTGGTAAAAGCTTGGGGGAATATTTTCCTAATTTGACCTCACAAGGCTTTGATTCCTAAGTACTCAGAAAGAAGTGGTTCTCCCAGTTTGAACTGGTTTTCAGGGATTCCTGTTCGCAGTCTCTGGTGCCTGAAGACAGCAGATCTGTGCAGGCAGGGTTCAAAATTAGTGTTTGATACTTGAAATGCTTTTGGTCACCACAGGAATGCCATTGGGGGCACTTGACATGTTTTGAGGAAGTGTAAAATAATCTGCGGTTTCTTCATAGCAGTAAGTATGTGTTTGAGCTTCTGGAGGCAGTTGTTTAAAAAGCAAAGTGCTTTAAATATTTTACCCACAGTTAATTAAGGTTGTTTTTTTGCTGTAAGACATATATTTAATATAGGGTGAAACGCTTGGAGTCTTTTTTTTGTTTCCCCTGTCTTATTGATGTTTTTGTTCTCTGCGTCGGAGCCTCTCAGCAGGCTGCCTAAAAATCAATGGGAATTCTGGACGGATCCATCCAGTCGGTAAAACAGTGTCCCTGTAAGAATGAATCCGCTGGGTTTTTACCGCTTTATTGTGAGTGACATTAAGATCCAGAATGTGTTGAGTCCGTTGAGGTTGAGAATCTAAAACGTTGCTCGTACATGTTCTCACGTCTGTGAGTTGGCGTAAATAAACCCCCCCGCGCTTTCATTTGGTACGATCTGGACTAAGCTAGGAGCACTCGGCGCTAATTTTTGCCCGGATGTTTAATGTTGATGTAATTTAGGGAGCAAAGTGCGCCATTTGAAGTGAAGCCGGAGAGCCTCAAACAAACTTCAAACTTTGAATTTCTTAATTATCTCAGAAGTTTGTCTGACGTACGACCGGAAGCGCTGAAGTTGCCAGAGTTTGCTTGAGATCTTTGGTACCAGTCCGGGACAGTTCAAAGTGCGTGATGCCAGTGAACGGAGGGGGCCTGCTCTCTCTGAGCAGATATGCAACTCAGTATTTATCCGTAAGTACGCTCACATTGTTGTCTTCAAAGGGCCGGGAATTACAGGAGGTCGACATGGAGTAGAGTTGGTGTTGTGGCAGAGCTTCGGGTGTGTTTTTCAGGAGAAATAGATTATTCGGGAGTTTCCATGAATCCCAGCTGAAGCCTGTTGCATCCTGCCGCACCTGCTGCCATCGCTGTCTGCTGTAAAAACCCTTTTAATTTACACAAAACCCGTTCAAAGTTAATGGGACTCGCTTTTTAAATTGTCTTGACTCTGAACAAATGTACCACTGTAGTTTATTTGAGCGTGTGTCTTATTCTCACTGACCCAGCGCTGTTTGCCTGCGCTTTGAGGGCCATTTTTTCTTTTTGCTTGTCTTTTCTCTGTTTTGAAACCAAACAGATATTTTGCCACTGGGCACAGTAGGTAACGCCAGGCGGCCTCTCGTCCATTCCAAGCCAAAGCCTGCAGTCTCATTGCAATTACTTTGCTTATTTATTTATTTTACGTCAACCTCTACGGTGTCGTACTTGCTTCCTACCAGTAGAGGGCAGACTCGCCCAACTTTTAGCCCTGCTTACACCTACACTGGAGCTTTCCGGCTGCCTTTTGAAGGGTTTCAGGCTTGTTTAGAGTCTGAAGTAAGAACCAGAATGGCATCTGGATAACCGCTGGGTGACTAACGATGTTCAGACTTTGAATAAAATCAAAAGCTCTTTATAATTACTTAATTTTCAAAGAGTTTCCCCTTGGAATTGTTCCAAAAAATGTCACGTTTGTGCTTGTGCTGCCTCATATCTTCTTTTGCTTACACTTTGGAAGGTTGTGAAAGTGAAACCTTTTCAGGGTCAGTCTGCATAATGTACCAGATGTTTCAGTTAGTCGTCCTGTTTCTAGTCCAAAGCTGTCCTAATGCAGGGATGTCCAGAGTCGGTCCTCGAGGGCCGCCGTCCTGCAGGTTTTAGACGTTTCCCTGATTCAATGCACCTGATTCAGATGAAATGGATCTCTTTAGAAGATTAAGTTCTGCACAAGCCTGCTAATGATGCATTGATCTGAATTAGTTGTGTTGAAGCAGGGAATGATCTAAAACCTGCAGGCCAGTGGCACTCGAGGACCGGATGTGGACCTCCCTGCTCTAATGTTAACTGGATGCTGGCTGATTCGCCGCCTGCTGGTACCGTGTCAGATGGTCCCTTTCCTATCCGTGAAATTCTCAGTAAAGTTACAAAAACATTTGGAGCCTTGCTCTACCTCATCCTAACTTTTACTTTTACTTGCAAATGATTTAATTCTCTCTTTTTTCTTTGTTTTTTGTTGGTAACGGCGGTTTTTGTGCGTGCAGGTGATTTATTTGGATTGTAGCTTTGTGATGTGTTGTTGCACAAAGACTCGTCAGTTTTGCTTTACTCCCAGCCGACTTGGTTCTGAAGCTCAAGCAAAATGAGCTCCACAGAAACGGAGCTTAAAGGATTAGTTAAATATTGAATTAGTACGTGGGGGCGGAAAACAGAACTGAAAAGTTCTAGCACAAATGTCATGGATGTTCAGCCTCTTACGAACATATGAGAGGATAATCTGCTTTAAAGTTCTATTAGAAATGGAAGGTTTTGGATGCCGATGAGAAAGCGGCGCTGGGAGTCATCGCTTTGCTTCTGTGTGTCGCTGTAAATCAAATGTTTGAATTAACGTGGTTAAATGTTAATTTGCTGCTGGTTTTTTGTGTTTTTCAGTGAGAAATGTGTGAAATTAGAAGCAAAGTGTGGGTCGGTGCTCGATTTATGTGTCATTCTTTGCTTTTTCTGAGCATCTCTCCACCTGCTTCAGATGTTTGATTCACATCGCCTGAAAGAGGTTTTATTTTCAGCAAAGCTTCCTGATGTTCGTCTTTAAATAGCTTGTTTTCCAAAGCAGCGATGACCCAGTATTTCAGTCTCCCTCCTCATTAGTGGAAATGTTTGTGCTTTGTTATGTAATGGCCCTCTCTCAGGAGACTACGACTTATCCAGCAGGCCTGCCTGCGAGCAGCCATCACTTCTCATTCTACGGGAGACGATCTGAGTGAAACTATTTCTCTGATTGTCATGAGTTGTTTCCTCTTGCTACACGTTTACTCTCTGGTGGGTTTTTTGTGACTCATTCCGTCTCCTTGGAGGCTCAAAATATAAGACGCCTGCCCCAGCTCGCCACACATAACCCCGGCGTGAGAACGGTTAAAGATGGAAAGAGCAGCGGTGGAATAAAAAGTCCTGTCTTTGTTCTGTATGCATGTGCACAGCCCTCTGGGCTCCCAGCAGCCTGCTTCTGGCTCTGGTCCGAACATGTTGGTCAGAAGAGCAAAAAAGTGGGTTATGACCGCTTTGCTGGCAGCCGATTTCCCTCGAGCCCGAGCCTGAGATCTCGCTGTTTAACATTCCAGTCGCCGTCACATTAAAAACAACTCGGTTTGAGCTGGGCTCACACTTGGAGCAGCTGTGGGACTCGGCTCCAGTATTTTGAGGTCTGAAAGCGCGCCGAACCCAGAATGAACGGTGGGATTCACACTGAGGTGTTGCCTGCGCAGGAGTTGGTGTGTCTGCACGTTTCCACTTTCTGCAGACTGTGTGGGATTTGTGCTGAATGTAGGCCAGCAGAATCCCTCTTACGTCAAAGGCAGTTAGGCGGGCAGATGCAGGGGAGAGAGCTGCTGGTGGTTGTGCAGCTGTGGCCATGGAGGAGGCTGCGGCGCACATCAGTCCGCCAGAGCACCGCTGGCGGTGAGCAGGGAGAGACGCAGATAGGTAGAGACGGAGAGCGCCAACGATGAAGACCGTCCTCAGCCTGCACAGGAAATGGGCCCACGCCGTCAAGACCATCCGCATCCTGCAGGGACTCGTGAGTGAGATCAAATCCGGGTCTTGGCCGGGCAGCTGGACCCGGCCGGCACTGTAACGGAGCCTTTTTGCTTGAGATCTGTTTAGTTTTATTCTGCCATGACAGCTAGAATTGCGTTGAAGTGGCAAAAGAGAGAGAAAACGATGATTTGAGATCAGAATGAGTCTGTTGTTTTGTGAAGAAGTTGATGGGAAAGTGAGCGTTGAGGCACGATGTCGTGGTTTTTTTTAGATAAAGTTTGAATCTGTTGCACCGTAGTGTTTGGTCCGATGGAGTCTGATGTCACTACAAAGGATCGGTGGCAGTGCAGTTTGGTAAAATAAAGCCAAATATGGGTTTTAGCTTCTTAGAATCAAAGAAGGATGGTTTAACTGTTGACTAACTGGCAGCTTTGGCCTCAGTGCGACTTGTTGACTCGATGAAACAATCCTGCACGAGATGCACTTGATCTCTGATGGTTTTTTAAAGTGTTCGTCTGAAGCTTGTGGAACAGAGGCCCGTCTTTGTTCTCCATTAATGTGTTCGGAGAAGCAGCCACAGTAATGTTTCCCTTCTCTCCACAGAACCCAGTCATGGAGGAGACCGTGTGGGAGCAGTACACAGTGACCCTGCACAGAGTGAGTCCACGTGCACACGCACACACCCAACTTCCAGCCATACGTTGTCCTGACTGCATTTCAATGAGTATTTTGACACTGAAGTCAGCAGAAGACGATGGCGTCTGGCGTCTGAAAGGCAGCCGGAGCAAACCTAGCATAAAAAGTTAGGATGAATGTTTGAGTTATGCATGTTGAGCAACACTTTCCATCATTTATTCCACATGGTAGGGACCATTTCGACATCTGTTCTCATTAACTTTTGAACTATTCGTCTTTTTTCCTGCGTATTTCTGATGGAACATGTAAAAAAATCCAGAAGCAGGAGGCGTAAAGATGAAGTGAGCGAAATGGAGGCAGGTGAACGCTGCTAGTAAAAAGCTTTCTGTGTGCAGATCGCTGCTCTTACAGCTCTGTGAATGCTGTGCTGTTAGAGATTTCAATAGATTAGATGGTTTTAATCAGTCATCGGTGGGTGATACCATCCAATAAATCTGCCCCAGTCAGAATACTAACATCCTAAATAAGCACGTTTGTTCTGTTTCATGTGCTCGATCGGTTTCCATGCTTCACGTAAGGCAGGTGATGAGAGCCATCCCATCTGGATGAAGCAGCTGACTCTGGATGTGTTGAGTTTGTCACGTCCTGCTACCAGCCGACTGCCGGTTCTGCGCTCTTTCTCACGTGTGCGACTGTGTGAGCACAGCGGACCAGTTGAGCTTAGGTAATCGCCCCGATGAGTTCATTGTCTCCCGTGCTGCGGCTCACCGAAGCCAGAAAAGCAGATTTAGTGCGAAAAGGTCCTCTGCTGCAGGCGTGTGACCCTGCGTGTCAACCCGTCCGCAGCCAGCTGTCACTCTGCTCTGTTCAGCCACGCTTTTCTTCCCTCCTTCCGTTTAGCAGCTGATGGTTTGTTTGCTTCTGTCGCTCTGAGTTTCCTGCATGAAGATGTTCCCCACACACCGTCTCATTCTGATGAGCAACATCAGCATAAAGTCTCGGAGGAGCTGTAGAAATGTGGCTTTCTTTTAGTCTGACGAGCTGCAGATTCCTAGAAGCAAAGCAAAGATGGTAAAGCAGGGTGGAAAGAGGCGGAGACGGTGGAAATCCTTCATGACTCTAACTGGCTTTAGTTGCTTTGTGTTGGGCAAAGTCGGGGAGCTACTATGTGGACACATCTGGGGGAGAAATGAAGCGATCTGTTGCTTTTAGCTCCAGTTTAATCTGCCACATCCAACGCTGCGTTCTTACAGATGGTGATGGGGAAAAGTCACTCAGCGTCCCAGAAATGAAAAGAAAGATCAAGAACGTGTTGAAATTGACTTTAGCTTTTGTTTTTAGCTCATATTTTACTGCAGAAGTTCTTTGACGAATGTTGATATGAAGTAATAATGTTCTTTATTAACCGGACCCCCCAGGTCTGCAGTAACAAACCTTAGATTTAGATTAAACTCCCTGTGGAACAACAACGTGACGCAGTCTCTGCTTCGTGTTCTGGACACTTTAAACCAGCTTCATCACAGTTTGAGCAGAAAAACTACACGCTGGGTTTATTTTAGAATCGTCTCGCTCCTGGAACCTTTTGTTCTGGAGCTTTAAATAAACTCCTGTCTCAGTGGATCCTTTGCTTCAGATTTTAATGACATAAAACGCTTCTGTTGTTATATCAGAGAAGAGCGAGAGCTGCTTTCTCTATCCGTGCCGCCTCCCTCCCGCTGCCTCCGCAGCCATCTGCTAGAGACGGAGGGAAGTGGTGAATTGTTTTTTCGCGCAGATGGAAGGGAGGGATAAAGAGAAAGGGTCATCAAATCTCTAAGTTAATCTGGTCTGTGCAAACTGGAGCAGTGGCAGGTAGAATAATTTATCTCTAAAGAAGCCATGAAAACAAGGACGCTGTCTGGCATACAATCAGACCCTGCGGACGGTGTCGTGCACACACTTGAGCTCAGAAAGCACGTGTTCATGCTAACGGGGGCTCACGCCCGTGTTCCATTTGATGGTTAAGACGGACTCACGTGCACCGAAGCCTCACGGTGACTCTGATAAACTGTTTGCAGGATCCAAAAATGGGGTTTGGGATCGCAGTTTCTGGAGGACGGGACAACCCCAACGATGAGACCGGCGAGACGTCCATCGTGGTGTCGGACGTGCTGCAGGGAGGCCCCGCTGACGGACTGCTGTTGTGCGTCCCTTTGGTTCCTGCCTCCTTCACACGGCTTCAGAAAACACACGCGTTGGTTCTTGTGTTGAGCTCATGTCTGCTTGTCTTTCTGCTTTAGTGAGAAGGACAGAGTTGTGCAGGTGAACGCCATCCCCATGGAGGGCGCCCTCCACTCCTTCGCCGTTCAGACCCTCAGGAAGTGTGGAAAAGTGGCAAAAGTTGTAAGTGTCTTTCTAAATGTCGCGTTAGGCAGCATCAGGATGAAGCCGTGCAGATGTTTTATGACCTTTTCATTTCCTTCCTGGAACGATTCAGACCGTGAAGAGGTCCAGGAAGGTTCCGGTCAACCTGCTGAACCGCCCTCAGTCCCCCGACGACAGAGTCTTCAACAACGACTACAACGACGACTACAACTACGACCAGGACCGCCGCAGCGTGTACAGCGGCCGCAGCGGCGGGCGCGACCACAGCCTGGAGAGGGAGCGCGGCGGCGGGGGATACATGGACTCCGGCTACCAAACCCGAGAGCGCGACTACGACCGCGGCCGGCCCGCCGAGAGGGACTTCAGCCCGGACCGCCAGTACAGACGGGACGGCAGCAGGGGCCGCACCCTGGACAAGGAGCGCAGCCCCGACCGCCGCTACAGGAGCGACCACATGCTCGACCGCGACTACAGCCCCGACAGAAAGTACCGCAGCGAGCGCACGTTGGACCGAGAGCACAGTCCCGACCGCCGCTACCGCAGCGAGCGCGCCCTGGACCGAGAGTACAGCCCAGACCGCCGCTACCGCAGCGAGCGCATGCTGGACCGCGCCCACAGCCCCGAGCTGCGCTACGGGCGCGACCACAGCCCCGGGCGAGACCACGGGCGCGACCACAGCCCCGGGCGAGACCACGGGCGCGACCACAGCTACGAGCGGGGGCGCGGGGACCCCAGGAAGTACGAGGAGCCAATCAGGCGAAGCGGGAGCAGAGACCGCTTGGACCGCTCGCCCTCACCTGCAGCCATCCCCATCCCTCTGCCCCGCCCCGCCCGGAACCTGGAGCCGCTGGAGAAACCGGTGAATGTGCTGCTGCTGAAGAACCATCCCAACGAAGGTGAGGGGCAGCGGGCTGTCGGCTCGTAAAAATCTGTGAAAATGTAACCCGAAGAGCTGAGAAAGTGTCTTCTTTTCCAGAGTACGGCCTGCGTCTGGGCAGCCAGCTCTTCATCAAAGAGATGACCAGCACGGGCCTCGCTGGCAGAGATGGCAACCTGCAGGAGGGCGACATCATACTCAAGGTACCGGCTCTTCTTCTTTTGACCCGTAAAGTGGGACAGATGCTGTTGCACCTGCTGGGGAGAGTCATCCGAGCCTCTCATTTTCAGATTAACGGCACTGTGACGGAAAACCTGTCCCTCAGCGACGCCGGGAAGCTGATCGAGAAGTCCCGCGGCAAGCTGCAGCTGGTGGTGCAGCGAGACAGACGGCAGGTTCTGATCCGAGTCCCGCCGATGGTCGACAGCGACTCGGAGCTCGATGGTGAGAGACACTCGAAACTGAAAAGCAGCAGGACCTATCCAGTGTGAAAGCACACCTGGCGAGTGGCCGTCATCATCATCATCTTCATCGTCACATAGAAAGCACTGCATATGAACTTCATTCGAAATCAGCTGAGAACGCATTGTTGCCATTAATGTTGCTGTATCTGTCAATCCAAGCTTGTTCTACCCTCATTAAATAAAGGTTTTACTCACATCACCTTTTAGTTGTATTTAAATATTATTTCCTGTGTAAATATCCTGCAAAGCAGTACTAACACCAGAGATTCACCTCCAATCATCACAATTCCTCCATCCTCATGGTCACTCATTCCTTTATACCTGGTTTTATTGTCACATGACCAGATGGCGCGCCGTGATTGGTCAGTGCCAATCTAGATAAGTGGTGTGAGTGGATTGTTCATTGCAGGGAGGGGTAACAGCCCAAAGACTTGTGACCTACTTTGTTTGGTCTGGTTTAGTGTGTGTGTGTACGTGCCTGTGCTTGAGTTCAGTGTGTGTGTGTGTGTGTGTGTGTGTGTGTGTGTGTCCTCATGTGTGAAAGTGTTCATTTGCCTCGAGCAGGGTGATCTAATCCCCAATCATAATCCTGCTGTTGGATATGACAGAATTTCATTATGTTCAGGTTCTCACTGCAGCGGCCGTCTGCTTTCTGCCATCCAGCATCCCTCTTTCTAAACATCTGGGAGAACGTTAGGCACTTTCTTGGGGAAAGTTTGAGGATTTGTACCTCTGTAAGGTCTAAAATCACCTGGATAGCACCCAGATCGTTCCATTGAAATGCTAAAAGTGTGAGTTTTAAGCACTCTTTGAGTCTGGTAATGCATAAAGTTACTGAGAGCATTGGACTGTGAGTAGTGAGCTGACCTTGTTTAGTCTGGAGCTACTGTGTTTTGTGTCCTTTGGGCCGTTTTAATTGAGCCTCATTCAGCTAAACACGAGATCATCGAGCAGAAAGTCAGCATATCGGCTCATCCAACCAGCTAATTTCTTTTACCAGAGCATGAATATGGAAACATGGCTTTGGCCTCAGAAAGGTCACAATTTTCATCTGGTTTGTGGTGTTTTGCAGATATCTCTGAGATCGAGTCGTACCGCTCTTACTCTCCACAGGACGACAGACGGGGCCACCACTCCGACCTCTCCTCCCACTCCTCCAACGAGAGAATCCGAGACAAACCCAGGTACGCAGCCATCGGCGTCTCCTGCAGCCGCAGCGTTTTCTTTGCCCTTCCTGTGGCTCCGAAGCGCTTTAGCTTTGGTTGCAAACCAGCAGAACCTGAGTCCGTTTCTATGGAGACGGCAGGATCTATAGTTGTATTGATTGCAGGAGCAGTGCCTTCTCTTCTGCTCAGACGGCTCATTCGGCCGTCCCTGAAGTCACTCGTGGGTTTGTATTGTTTTTGCAGCCTAAGAATGACCAGTTTCAGCTCCTTAAAGTGCTTAAAGTTGGTCCATTTCTTCTGTTTTCTTGTTTAACTTGTGATGAAACAGGAAAGTGAATGTGAAAGTATGTTCTGGTGAACAGCTACGCTAGCAGAAAAGGTCTTCCAGTAGTCAGGAAGAAAGTTCAGCTCCTTTCACTTCTAAGCTCTGAAATATTTCACATTTTCCTTTAACAGCGTGTGGAGGGGAGGCTCATAAGGTCATTTCCAAACTATTTAAAGTCCATCATTCTTCAGAGAAAGATGATTCACATGTGGAAACATGTTGAGGTCAAACTGACTCCTTTGGATAGACGAAAGAAGAACCAAACGCCTCGTATCAACTATCAGGTCACTGAGTCCACCTCTGGATACCAAAGTATTCTAAAAGCTAAAGCTGGGCTGAAACTGGCTCATCAACAGGACAAAGATCCCAAACACAGCAGCAGATCTACAGCAGAATGTGGGAAAAAGAAAAGAATCGAGGTGTTGCAGTGGTCCAGTCAGAGTCCAGACCTCACGGGTTTCAGAAATGCCTCCATGCTATGAGCACTCTTAACCTCTACCTGCTGAAGGTGGTTTTACAAGCTAATGACAAAGGGATGATGAGCTGGTTGTTTTTAGCTCAAGTTAAAGTTCTTTAACTGATGCCACAGAAGAAACGAGTCCAGAAACTGGACTGAGATGTTTTTGTGTTGTTGAGGATGACCTTTGACTGTTTGTTCTGAGCAGAGAGGACCCGCCCAGCAGGCTGGCAAAAATGGGCGCCATGGCAACGCCATTCAGAGGTTCAGATAGACCCGACGACGGCGAGAGGGAGGAGCATCGATCGGAGACGCCACCAGGTAAACGTGTGCCTGCCTCTGACTTTCAGCAGGTGCAGGAAACGGGAGTAAACCCCTAAACTCTCTTTCTGTTTGTGCAACGCCAGCCGTGGCCCCAAAGGTTCACGCTCCTCCTAAGGCGCCGCTGAAGCCGAGCACGGAGGACCAGGAAGTGTACGGGTCAGTATTTTCACAAATGACCCAGGTGTTGCACGTCAGAGAGTTTGAGGTGAACATTCTGATGAACTGTCGCCCCCGGTGATGCAGACCCAACACGGTGATGGTGCGTTTCAAGAAGGGCGACAGCGTGGGCCTGAGGCTGGCGGGGGGAAACGACGTCGGCATCTTCGTCGCCGGTGTTCAGGAGGACAGCGCCGCCGAGCAGGAGGGTCTGCGCACAGGAGACCAGATCATGAAGGTGCTGCCCCGTTGAAAAGCTGCTTCAGCTGTGCTCGCCACATCTGACTGAGAGAGTTTCTGCTCGTCATGTTTCAGGTCAACAGCATGGACTTCAGGGGCATGGTGCGGGAAGATGCTGTCCTCTACCTGCTGGAAATCCCAAAAGGAGAGGATGTGACCATCCTCGCTCAGAGCAAGCCTGAAGGTAAAGGAGTGGACGAATATCAGCTGGAAAAGCATCAGCCGAACACTGTAATGTAATGTAATGGAACGCTGCTCTCACCCACAAACGCTTCTTCTTTGTTCCAGTGTACAAAGACATTTTAAATTCTGGCAGAGGCGACTCGTTCTTCATCAGAACCCACTTTGAGTACGAGAAGGAGGCTCCGCAGAGCCTCCCCTTCTCCAGAGGAGAGATCTTCAAAGTCACAGACACTCTTTATGATGGCAAGCTGGGCCACTGGCTGGCAATCCGTACGGACAAAGACAACCAGCTGCTGGAGAAGGGAATCATCCCCAACAAGAGCAGGTATGTGTGCTGAGAAGCTGACTGCAGCGTGTTCAAACAGCTGCACCCCCACTGAAATAATCTGCTGCCAGCCTGTTTATCCACAGTTCTCTGGGGGCTGCGGTGTTTACACAAACTAACGCCACCTCCCAGGAGGGCGGACCCGTAACTATGACAACATGGAAGGATGTTTTATCGGTCCAGTTTCTGATAAGCACGACTCTCTGCGATAATTAGACTTTTTTTTAGGTGTTTTTTCTTTGAACCGGACCGCGGAGGACAGCCCCACACGCTGGTGCTGCTCTCGTTTGGTTCGTGGCTTAGTTTGAGTCCGTTTCAGAGGCGTCGCAGTCGGTAAACTGCTGCCACAACCCAGAAGTACCTGCAGGGTACTGCTCAGAAACCAGAAGTTTTCGTTTAACAGCAAAGGTTTTCGGATTACTTTAAGAACTTCTTAGAAATGAAGGATTAGAAGTGAGTCTGAGAGAGCCACGGTGAGCAGAAAACATGGTGAGCTGCATGGTCTGTGGAGGCCATGAGGATAAGGCTGGAATAAAAAACGAGTTCCTGACAGCAGGAAGTTGTATCTGTGCACCAGGCGGACAGTTGGTTGTGTGAAACAAACCCTTTTTATACACGTTTCCGCTCCTGTGTGTGAAATAAACCCTTTTTATACACGTTTACGCTGCTGTGTGTGAAACAAACCCTTTTTATACACGTTTACGCTCCTGTGTGTGAAATAAACCCTTTTTATACACGTTTACGCTCCTGTGTGCGAAATAAACCCTTTTTATACACGTTTACGCTCCTGTGTGCGAAACAAACCCTTTTTATACACGTTTACGCTCCTGTGTGTGAAATAAACCCTTTTTATACACGTTTACGCTCCTGTGTGCGAAATAAACCCTTTTTATACACGTTTACGCTCCTGTGTGTGAAACAAACCCTTTTTATACACGTTTACGCTCCTGTGTGTGAAATAAACCCTTTTTATACACGTTTACGCTCCTGTGTGTGAAACAAACCCTTTTTATACACGTTTCCGCTCCTGTGTGTGAAACAAACCCTTTTTATACACGTTTACGCTCCTGTGTGTGAAACAAACCCTTTTTATACACGTTTACGCTCCTGTGTGTGAAACAAACCCTTTTTATACACGTTTACGCTCCTGTGTGTGAAATAAACCCTTTTTATACACGTTTACGCTCCCGTGTGTGAAACAAACCCTTTTTATACACGTTTACGCTCCCGTGTGTGAAACAAACCCTTTTTATACACGTTTACGCTCCTGTGTGTGAAACAAACCCTTTTTATACACGTTTACGCTCCTGTGTGTGAAACAAACCCTTTTTATACACGTTTACGCTCCCGTGTGTGAAACAAACCCTTTTTATACACGTTTACGCTCCCGTGTGTGAAATAAACCCTTTTTATACACGTTTACGCTCCTGTGTGTGAAACAAACCCTTTTTATACACGTTTACGCTCCCGTGTGTGAAACAAACCCTTTTTATACACGTTTACGCTCCCGTGTGTGAAACAAACCCTTTTTATACACGTTTACGCTCCCGTGTGTGAAACAAACCCTTTTTATACACGTTTACGCTCCCGTGTGTGAAACAAACCCTTTTTATACACGTTTACGCTCCCGTGTGTGAAATAAACCCTTTTTATACACGTTTACGCTCCCGTGTGTGAAATAAACCCTTTTTATACACGTTTACGCTCCCGTGTGTGAAATAAACCCTTTTTATACACGTTTACGCTCCTGTGTGTGAAACAAACCCTTTTTATACACGTTTACGCTCCTGTGTGCGAAACAAACCCTTTTTATACACGTTTACGCTCCTGTGTGGGAAATAAACCCTTTTTATACACGTTTACGCTCCTGTGTGCGAAACAAACCCTTTTTATACACGTTTACGCTCCTGTGTGTGAAACAAACCCTTTTTATACACGTTTACGCTCCTGTGTGTGAAATAAACCCTTTTTATACACGTTTACGCTCCTGTGTGTGAAACAAACCCTTTTTATACACGTTTACGCTGCTGTGTGTGAAACAAACCCTTTTTATACACGTTTACGCTCCTGTGTGTGAAACAAACCCTTTTTATACACGTTTACGCTGCTGTGTGTGAAACAAACCCTTTTTATACACGTTTACGCTCCTGTGTGTGAAACAAACCCTTTTTATACACGTTTACGCTCCTGTGTGTGAAATAAACCCTTTTTATACACGTTTACGCTCCTGTGTGTGAAACAAACCCTTTTTATACACGTTTACGCTGCTGTGTGTGAAACAAACCCTTTTTATACACGTTTACGCTCCTGTGTGTGAAACAAACCCTTTTTATACACGTTTACGCTGCTGTGTGTGAAACAAACCCTTTTTATACACGTTTACGCTCCTGTGTGTGAAATAAACCCTTTTTATACACGTTTACGCTCCTGTGTGCGAAACAAACCCTTTTTATACACGTTTACGCTCCTGTGTGTGAAACAAACCCTTTTTATACACGTTTACGCTCCTGTGTGTGAAATAAACCCTTTTTATACACGTTTACGCTCCTGTGTGTGAAACAAACCCTTTTTATACACGTTTACGCTGCTGTGTGTGAAACAAACCCTTTTTATACACGTTTACGCTCCTGTGTGTGAAACAAACCCTTTTTATACACGTTTACGCTGCTGTGTGTGAAACAAACCCTTTTTATACACGTTTACGCTCCTGTGTGTGAAACAAACCCTTTTTATACACGTTTACGCTCCTGTGTGCGAAACAAACCCTTTTTATACACGTTTACGCTCCTGTGTGCGAAACAAACCCTTTTTATACACGTTTACGCTCCTGTGTGCGAAACAAACCCTTTTTATACACGTTTACGCTCCTGTGTGCGAAACAAACCCTTTTTATACACGTTTACGCTCCTGTGTGCGAAACAAACCCTTTTTATACACGTTTACGCTCCTGTGTGTGAAATAAACCCTTTTTATACACGTTTACGCTCCTGTGTGTGAAACAAACCCTTTTTATACACGTTTACGCTGCTGTGTGTGAAACAAACCCTTTTTATACACGTTTACGCTCCTGTGTGTGAAACAAACCCTTTTTATACACGTTTACGCTGCTGTGTGTGAAACAAACCCTTTTTATACACGTTTCCGCTCCTGTGTGTGAAATAAACCCTTTTTATACACGTTTACGCTGCTGTGTGTGAAACAAACCCTTTTTATACACGTTTCCGCTCCTGTGTGTGAAATAAACCCTTTTTATACACGTTTACGCTGCTGTGTGTGAAACAAACCCTTTTTATACACGTTTACGCTCCTGTGTGTGAAACAAACCCTTTTTATACACGTTTACGCTCCTGTGTGTGGAATAAACCCTTTTTATACACGTATACACGCTCCTGTGTGTGAAATAAACCCTTTTTATACACGTTTACGCTCCCGTGTGTGAAATAAACCCTTTTTATACACGTTTACGCTCCTGTGTGTGAAACAAACCCTTTTTATACACGTTTCCGCTCCTGTGTGTGAAACAAACCCTTTTTATACACGTTTCCGCTCCTGTGTGTGAAACAAACCCTTTTTATACACGTTTCCGCTCCCGTGTGTGAAACAAACCCTTTTTATACACGTTTCCGCTCCCGTGTGTGAAATAAACCCTTTTTATACACGTTTACGCTCCCGTGTGTGAAATAAACCCTTTTTATACACGTTTACGCTCCTGTGTGTGAAACAAACCCTTTTTATACACGTTTCCGCTCCTGTGTGTGAAACAAACCCTTTTTATACACGTTTCCGCTCCCGTGTGTGAAACAAACCCTTTTTATACACGTTTACGCTCCCGTGTGTGAAACAAACCCTTTTTATACACGTTTACGCTCCCGTGTGTGAAACAAACCCTTTTTATACACGTTTCCGCTCCCGTGTGTGAAACAAACCCTTTTTATACACGTTTACGCTCCCGTGTGTGAAATAAACCCTTTTTATACACGTTTACGCTCCCGTGTGTGAAACAAACCCTTTTTATACACGTTTACGCTCCCGTGTGTGAAATAAACCCTTTTTATACACGTTTACGCTCCTGTGTGTGAAACAAACCCTTTTTATACACGTTTACGCTCCTGTGTGTGAAACAAACCCTTTTTATACACGTTTCCGCTCCTGTGTGTGAAATAAACCCTTTTTATACACGTTTACGCTCCTGTGTGTGAAACAAACCCTTTTTATACACGTTTCCGCTCCTGTGTGTGAAACAAACCCTTTTTATACACGTTTACGCTCCTGTGTGTGAAACAAACCCTTTTTATACACGTTTACGCTCCTGTGTGTGAAACAAACCCTTTTTATACACGTTTCCGCTCCTGTGTGTGAAACAAACCCTTTTTATACACGTTTACGCTCCTGTGTGTGAAATAAACCCTTTTTATACACGTTTACGCTCCTGTGTGTGAAACAAACCCTTTTTATACACGTTTACGCTCCTGTGTGTGAAATAAACCCTTTTTATACACGTTTACGCTCCTGTGTGTGAAATAAACCCTTTTTATACACGTTTCCGCTCCTGTGTGTGAAATAAACCCTTTTTATACACGTTTACGCTCCTGTGTGTGAAACAAACCCTTTTTATACACGTTTACGCTCCTGTGTGTGAAACAAACCCTTTTTATACACGTTTACGCTCCTGTGTGTGAAACAAACCCTTTTTATACACGTTTACGCTCCTGTGTGTGAAATAAACCCTTTTTATACACGTTTACGCTCCTGTGTGTGAAACAAACCCTTTTTATACACGTTTACGCTCCTGTGTGTGAAACAAACCCTTTTTATACACGTTTACGCTCCTGTGTGTGAAATAAACCCTTTTTATACACGTTTACGCTCCTGTGTGTGAAATAAACCCTTTTTATACACGTTTACGCTCCTGTGTGTGAAACAAACCCTTTTTATACACGTTTCCGCTCCTGTGTGTGAAACAAACCCTTTTTATACACGTTTACGCTCCTGTGTGTGAAATAAACCCTTTTTATACACGTTTACGCTCCTGTGTGTGAAACAAACCCTTTTTATACACGTTTGCGCTCCTGTGTGTGAAATAAACCCTTTTTATACACGTTTACGCTCCTGTGTGTGAAATAAACCCTTTTTATACACGTTTACGCTCCTGTGTGTGAAATAAACCCTTTTTATACACGTTTACGCTCCCGTGTGTGAAACAAACCCTTTTTATACACGTTTACGCTCCCGTGTGTGAAACAAACCCTTTTGATACACGTTTACGCTCCCGTGTGTGAAACAAACCCTTTTTATACACGTTTGCGCTCCTGTGTGTGAAATAAACCCTTTTTATACACGTTTACGCTCCTGTGTGTGAAATAAACCCTTTTTATACACGTTTACGCTCCTGTGTGTGAAATAAACCCTTTTTATACACGTTTACGCTCCTGTGTGTGAAACAAACCCTTTTTATACACGTTTCCGCTCCTGTGTGTGAAACAAACCCTTTTTATACACGTTTACGCTCCTGTGTGTGAAATAAACCCTTTTTATACACGTTTACGCTCCTGTGTGTGAAACAAACCCTTTTTATACACGTTTGCGCTCCTGTGTGTGAAATAAACCCTTTTTATACACGTTTACGCTCCTGTGTGTGAAATAAACCCTTTTTATACACGTTTACGCTCCTGTGTGTGAAATAAACCCTTTTTATACACGTTTACGCTCCCGTGTGTGAAACAAACCCTTTTTATACACGTTTACGCTCCCGTGTGTGAAACAAACCCTTTTTATACACGTTTACGCTCCTGTGTGTGAAACAAACCCTTTTTATACACGTTTGCGCTCCTGTGTGTGAAATAAACCCTTTTTATACACGTTTACGCTCCTGTGTGTGAAATAAACCCTTTTTATACACGTTTACGCTCCTGTGTGTGAAATAAACCCTTTTTATACACGTTTACGCTCCTGTGTGCGAAACAAACCCTTTTTATACACGTTTCCGCTCCTGTGTGCGAAACAAACCCTTTTTATACACGTTTACGCTCCTGTGTGTGAAACAAACCCTTTTTATACACGTTTACGCTCCCGTGTGTGAAACAAACCCTTTTTATACACGTTTACGCTCCTGTGTGTGAAATAAACCCTTTTTATACACGTTTACGCTCCTGTGTGTGAAATAAACCCTTTTTATACACGTTTACGCTCCTGTGTGCGAAATAAACCCTTTTTATACACGTTTACGCTCCTGTGTGTGAAATAAACCCTTTTTATACACGTTTACGCTCCTGTGTGCGAAACAAACCCTTTTTATACACGTTTACGCTCCTGTGTGTGAAACAAACCCTTTTTATACACGTTTACGCTCCTGTGTGTGAAACAAACCCTTTTTATACACGTTTACGCTCCTGTGTGCGAAATAAACCCTTTTTATACACGTTTACGCTCCTGTGTGTGAAACAAACCCTTTTTATACACGTTTACGCTCCGGTGTGCGAGACTTAACGTTAATGTGTGAAACAAGGCGACAGCGGATTATCTGCACCTGCGTCCGGAAGCTGAAGCATGCAGAGAAGATGAGGAAGAAGCAGCTTTGGATTCCATTTTCTGTCTTTTGTGTCACAGAGCAGAGCAAATGTCCAACGTGCAGAACGCCGCCCGGGCTGCGTCGGGCAACGACAGAGGAGACTTCTGGAGGCTGAGAGGTCAGAGGGCAGCGAAGAAGAAAGACTTACGCAAGAGCCGAGAGGACCTGAGCGCCACGCCGGTCGCCACGCGGTTCCCCGCCTACGAGAGGGTGGTGTTACGAGAAGGTAAGACTGAAGACTGTAAGACGTTTTTCTGAACCATCTTCTGTTCATCGTGCTAAGCAGCTGCTCTGCTTCCTGTAGCTGGTTTCAGGAGACCTGTGGTGATATTCGGGCCCATTTCGGACGCAGTCAACGGAAAATTGGCCAACGACATTCCAAACGAGTTTGTCATCGCCAGTAAGTGTCGTCACCGTGTTTTTTCCATCTCTGCATTTGTGCAAAAGCGTGACCGACTGCTTTTCTCCCGCAGAAACGGAGCCCAAGGATGCAGGAACCGAGAAATCCTCCGGCGTGGTGAGACTGAACACCATCCGACAAATCATCGAGCAGGTACAGTTGGGTGGAAGAGTGCCGCGTTGGTGGAAAATATGATGTCATCATCTGACGTTCAGGCCGTTTGTCCAGGACCGCCATGCTCTGCTGGATGTGACTCCCAAAGCTGTGGACACCTTGAACTACACCCAGTGGTATCCCATCGTCATATTCCTGAACCCGGACAGCAAACAGGGAGTGAAGACCATGAGGAACCGGCTCATGCCCGGATCGACCCGGAGCGCCCGCAAACTGTATGAGCAGTCGGTCAAGCTGAGGAAGACGTGCTCGCACCTTTTCACAGGTGAGCGATGGCCTCGCCTTCTCCCTGAGGCACTCGCCTGGGGGGACTCTGCTTAACTCTGTTTTGTGTTGCGAATATTTAGCGACGATCGATCTGAACTCTGCGAATGACGCCTGGTACGGCGGCGTGAAAGATTCAATCCAAGAACAGCAGGACAGAGCCGTGTGGGTGTCTGAGGGCAAGGTGAGAAGGGCGCCGCCGCTTTTATTGGCCATTTCTTACCTTTCTTATCGTGTGTTTCACTTTAAATTTCCCTCCCATCGCTTCCTCTCAGCTGGACGGTTCAGAGGAGGACCTGGATCTCCATGACGACCGCATGTCTTACCTGTCGGCGATGAGCGCCGACTACCTCAGCATGGACAGCCGCCTGACCAGCGACTACGAGGACACGGCCGACGAGGGCGGCGCTTACACCGACAACGAGCTGGACGAGCCGCTGGACGAGCCTCAGCCCGTGTCGGCCATCAGTCGGTCGTCTGAGCCCGTGCTCCCAGACGAGGTGGGCGCCCCCCCCGCTCATTTCAGCGGCCACTCCTCATATTCTAACCCTTCCTTACCCTCTGCTGCTGTGTGTGATTTCATAACCCGTAGAGACCCCACCACGAACCCCGGGCTCGTATGAGGAGGGCGGGAAGCAGAGAGGTGCTGAACAGAGAGCCCAGCCCTCCCCCTTCGTTTGTCCCCGACCCCCCAAAGGTGAACCTCCTCCCCCTAACCAAACATCACCACCTGTAAGGGCTGGTTTGTGGGCGCACGCAGGCAGCCATCTTTGTTGATCATGCAGGGTGTTTTCAGGCAGGCACAGACCTCTTGGAGAGGATGATGGCGGCTGAACGGGAGGGGCTGAGAACAACTGATTCCATCCCAAAGAGGATAAAGAACTAAGCACAAACAACAGCTGCACTGGATGATCTTCATTATTTTAACACTTGGTCTCACGCCAGCACCAAAAAACACCTTAGGTTGCTTTGCATGCTTGTGAGATCCGGCGCCGCAGCATGTAGACGTGCTTTCCAAGCGCAGAATCGTGTTCAAGCCCCATCAGATAAGGAGCAGTTCTTCTGCTGAATGTTTGCAGAAGGAAACCCGAAGCATCCACAGCTGCTTAAATAGGACTGAATTTGGGATTTGGATCCGGTAAAAAGCCCCGGTGACGGACTGGTTCTGAAAAAGTATTGCTTCCTGTTCCAGGTGCGCGCCCAGACTCGGACTGACTCGACACGGAGCTACGAGTCCCACTCCAGCAGCACCATCAGCAGCGACGTCGCCACCGTAAACAAGCCGGCCCCCCCTCCCGTGGCCCTGAAGCCCTCCATCGCCCGTCTGAACCAGACGTCCGAGGACCGCAGCCACGGGAGGGAGGAGGCGGCAGAGGAGGACCCCGCCAACAAATCCTTCATGGGCAAGGTTAGGATTTCACCAAAAACAACACAAATAGATGTTATAAAAATCCTCTGAGAGACTTTTAGCCTTTTTCTGTCTCTTCCTGCTTTAAATGTCTCTTTTCTTCTAATCTTTTGACTTCCTTTTCTTCCTCCTTTGCTTTCTTTGTGCCTAATGTGAAATAGAGAAAGGGTGAGCAGGTAACTGCACATGTCTGCATGGACCCTGAATGTTTTGCAGCCCCCCACCATAACGATGCTCTGCATCTTCACCTCCACACTCCCCTTCGTGTGCCATATGGATGTGCAGCATCTTTAATTCAGCTTCTCCACCGCGGAGCATTGGTTAACCCGGTCCTCTTTTCTCCCAGATTAAAGCCTTCGAGAAGATGGACCACCTGGCTCGAGCTCAGAGGCTGCTGGAGCTGCAGGAGGCGGAAAACGCTCGGGTCAGTAACGTTCATGTCACTGCGGCGCCGAGCTGAGGCTGTTTTCAGTTGAGGGAAGCAGCAGGAAACCACTGGTGTTGGCTTGAATGGCGACATTTCTGATAAATGAGCATTTTTATTGCATTTAGAGAATCTCTGACAGAGGAGCATCATCACATCGGTTACTCACACCGACATTAGCTGAACCTTTGACTGTAGAATTCTTTCACTGTCTTTTGCACTTTGAGAGGAAGTGAGCTCCCTGCAGCCGCTTCAGCACAGGAACGAGTGATAAAAGCAGCCGAGGACTTGTTTAACGTGCACACAGGTACTTAGGAGTCGTGTGCCGCGCTGCCAAAACAATCTTTGCCTCTCGCTGTTCTTGTAAGTCGCAGTGTCATGTGGTGTTTTGTTTCTTCACTTGCAGTTCTATTAGTTCTGACACATCTGGGTCTGTTCCTCTCTGTGTAGCTGGAAATTGCCCAGAAGCATCCAGACATCTATGCCGTCCCGATGAAACTGCCAAAACCCAACCTCAACCGGCCCCAGCCGATCGGGTGAGAGCTTCCGTCTCTTCTGAGGTTTAAAGCTGTAGATTGATGCGAGTTACAGTTCGCTGTTCCAGTGTTAAACTGCGGGATCGCTGCTGCTTGTGTGTTGTCAGTTCAAGCTCCAACGCCGAGCCTCAGGCTCCGTCCAGGCCGCCGTACTCGGAGGCGAGGGGACACGAGGACAACGAGACCGACTACCGCCGCCAGCTGGCCGACCAGAACAAAAGAGGATACTACAACCCTCAGAAGTACAAGGACACCGAGCTGTAAGGCTCCAGGAAGCGACGCCATCATTCTCCCGCACGGTTGTTACAAGCAGACGGCGGCTGTTTCCACGGTTACAACTTTGGCCGCTTTGGCAAACCCTCTGAACTCATGATTTGTAGTCACATTTCCCGCCAAAGCGTCCGCTTCAACACAAATTTGATGTTCTTTCCAAAACTGTCGGTCCAGGAAACGCACGCCGTCCTCAACGAGAATCTTTTTCTTTTTTTTTTTTTACACGTCATGTTCCGGTGCACATGTTCTGTCTGTGTCTGTTTCCTGTTATCCTCTGTTGTGTTACCACTGCAGCCACGCCACAGAGGCCAGAGCCTCGCACGCTTCCACATTCCACACCGGACACAACCGCCGTATGTAGAAGATGAGCGCGTCCTGGGAAGCAGCGGCATGTCAAGTGCCTCTCATTTCAACTGGGGATACAAGAGCTCTGTAGACCGGGCTCTGAAGCAAGATCAGAGGTGGAGACTGTTTTCGTGAGCCGGACCAAACAACAGAGGGTCGGATCAGGGTCTGATTTCTGCGTGAGCTCAAAATAAAGCTCTTCCATGAACGTTATTATTAAAGGAAAGGCTCTTCCTCCTCTGTAGGACGAGCTGTGCAGCTGCCTCATAAAGAGTTACTGAAATGTGGCGAGGGTCAGAGGGCGTGAGGGACTTTGTGATGGTTTGAATGGCGCGGCACAGCTAGCTCGTCTTCATTAGCCGCTCGCAACCACAGACAATCACATTTATATCGCTTCTATTTTTATACTGAGACACAAACCCACTTTAGTCAGTCTTTGTGCACAGCAGCACTGGGAACGTGGTGACAATCATGCTGGTTCGTCCGTCGTCTTCATGTCTGTTAGTTTGTGATTTCTGTTTTTTAGTTTGTGATCTGAGTGTTTCACAACTCACTCTTGGAAAATTCTAATAAATAAATCTTTTTTATACTCTGTCTTCTTCCAAGTATCGGCCTCTGTTTGTCTTTCTGAAGAACTTGTTAGCAGTCGTGTCATTTGAACACACTTAAGCCTTCAGAGGCCATCGGACCCGGCCAGTAACCTCCATCAGACCCAGATTTATCAATAGAAATGTGTTCTGCACACGTTCCACTTTAAAAGTCTGAATATTCCTGGAAAACACCCTTTATTTTCACAAGCTGACGTCCCAATGAAGTCTCTGCACTGTAGTCTGGTTGAAATGCAGCAGAGAGGCAGCACAGTGGGTCCCTCTCAGGTTTTAGGGGGGTGTAGTGACCCGACTGTACCCCTCTCTTCAGTCAGGTGCACCTCTGGGCACAAATTACACTAAATAATGCTGGTAGCACATAACGACCCTATGAGGGAGCACAATAGCAGGCTCAGTTCAGACCAAACTGATGTACAACAGTTTTAATCTCAAATACAGTTCCTTTAACTACTGGTACCGGTCACTCTTGGGCTCGGTTTTGTTGGCAGAACTGGTGCCGATAGGAATGCTGAAGGAACGTAAAAACTAGCTATTAGTGGTGTCACACTTGCTGTTGCATTCAACACCAACTGGGAAAAATCAAAAGCAACCAGCTTCAGCACTTTCAGGTGGGTAGAAAGGCAGGGAACCAAGCTGAAATACAAGATTTCATCTGCTGTTCTTGATCTACTAAACCATTAAAGTATTATTATCATCAGCCCTTTTCTTTCTTAAGTCAACTGCTGTTGATAGCAAAGCAGAAAGGCAAAGAAAGCTCCAACTTCCCACCTTAGAGGTACAGTGAATGCAGCACGATGTGATAAAGATGGGGAGGCTGCATAACTGCTCCACGTGTGATGTAACGGTACCCTTTAAACCTCAATGACTCACTGAATATGATGGGGGGGGGGGCACAGCAGTTTTACTGTCTTCTTCTTTAACAGCTGAACAAAACAAACCACAATTTACTGCCTTTTCCTCAGTTTATTCTGCAGAATTGTACATGCATTCCCCTTTACTTTCAACATTCCCGACTATCACTCGGATCACCCTGACAAGTTATAGGTCCATCGTGATGAGAGTACATTCAGGTATTACAGCTATTTAACCAAAGCTAATATTGACTCTGTTTGCAACCTAAATATATGCACAAGAAAAAAACCACAAATTCTCTTTGGTCAAACATAAAATGTCACATTAACACTCAGCCTAGTGAGATGATCTGCCTTCTGCTGTCGTACCGGACGTGAACATGTTTACATGACAGCTGTCAACTGTACAGATTTTAAGGCAAGTCAAGTGATATCAAACGGGGCACAGAGAGGGGGGGGCAGGGCTTCAAAAACAACTGAGAGGGACGGACAGCAGGACAGACAACTAAGTGATGTGGTGGAGAGTGCAGAGTGTTCAGATGTAGACGGGCTGCTCCTGCGCCGTCAGCAGGCGGTACATGGCGGCGGGCATCGTCTTCATGTGGATCTGGAGCACAAAGAAACCAAAAGCAAAGCAGGTGAGACTCTTCCCCAGAAGAAGAAGAACAGAGCTGCTTCAGAATCAGAACCATCTTTATAGCCGCTGCACAGTAATTATTAGACCTGCGAGTGCTCCAGCTGTGTAAAAACTTCATTTTTAGCATTTGGTTTCGTTACTTTGGGTTAAAACGGGTAAAAAAAGGTTTAAATGACACAGAAAGCGTCAAAGGGAAGTTTTAGAAATAATGAACGGCTTCCACCACGGATGAACCCAAACTGTAGCTTCCAGAGGTACGGTGCACGACGTAGAGACGTGCACGATGCTGAGACGTGCACGATGTAGAGACGTGCACGATGTAGAGATGTGCACGACGTAGAGACGTGCACGATGTAGAGATGAAGGACCAGAACACCACTAACGAGCGAGAAAAGTTTTGTGGTTTGTAAATTAACTGCAAATCACCTACAAACCCAATCAGGGTTTTGAGATTTTCTACAATTCATCGCAAACTTTCATCTCGGGTTGTCACGGTAACCACAAAAATGAAATATCGTGATATTAAGAGGCCCACCACGAGCTGCCCAGGGCCACCGCATCACGGCAGGTGACCTGATCTCACCACAACACACGTTGAGAAGGAGGCGATGGCAGTTGCACTGGCATCAAAACCAAATGTTACTTCGGCCTTTTGGGAGCATTTCGGCTTTCAGCCAAATGAAAAGGAACCAGACAATTTTAATGAGGCAATCTGTGAAATCTGCGGCAAAACGGTTCAAGTAAAACGAGCAAACGCAACGAATTTAAGGGCTCACCGAGCAAGCTGCCATCCAGCTATTGAAACGCGGCTGCCGCTGCCACTGCCTCCTGCCGCTGCCACCTGCCGCTGCCACACAGTCGCGGAGCAGCCGGCAGCTTGGAGCCAGTGACAGACAAAAACACCCAACAGTAAAATAAAAGCTAAAAACCTTTTTTTAAATGTGTAAGCGCCATGTTTCAGAGGAAATATTGCAATGAGTTTTGTAATTTAGTCATTAACAAACTAATTTGACAGATTAAAAAAAAAAAAAGACAGAAAAAAGATGCAATAATATCGCATTGAGCCGCCCACCGCAGGGGGAATTCCTCAAGTTTGTTCATTGGTTCGAACCTTTAACAGACACGAGTCCAAAGAACTGATTTTCTGTGTTCGACGGATTTAGAAAACCTAAAAGAAATTTCAAATTCGGGTGAGCTTTAGGTCCTGACACCATCTAATCTGCTGATTGCAGAAACTTCCACGATGCTGTTACAGTCCATAATCTTTTCTCTTTCTTTGCATCTCTCACAGCTTTTTCCTCTGCATGCACAGCGTTAGAAAGCTGGTGAAAAGAGGTTGCAGACACATTTCTGCCTTCCTGTTGCACTCGGTTCACGTTTTAGCTACTGGCTGCAGGAGGAAGATGTTCCACATTAAAAGTCCTCCAAGAAGAGGAGAGATCGTAACCTTCGAGCTGAACGATGCAGGAAGCAGCTGAGGCCACTCAATCAACAGAACCGGAACAATTAATGTAGAGCTGAATACTGAGGATCAACACCCCCTCACCTCCCCCATGGCGTTAGAGAGGATCTGAACGATCTTCTCGTGAGGAGTCGCCACAACGCTCTGGCTGTTGATCTCGATGATGCGGTGACCGACTCGGACGCCTCCTCGCTCAGCGATGCCTCCTCTCATCAGGCTGCAGATCTGCAGAGAACAGGGACCGAGGATTTTATTCAAACTGTCTGTCGGTCTGAGGCCAACGACTCAAACAGCAAACCAATCGCTGCTCGTTCGTGTCTGTTGCTAAGAAACCAGTCCTGGTGGGAGTGGGAAGGACAAAGTGCACAGCGTGACCACAATCCTTCCAGCAGTCTGATACTCACTATGCCGTTCTGGACGCTGAAGCCCAGCTGGTATCTGAGGTCCGGCCTGCGAATGAGCACCATGGTGACGGGAGGACATCTGACGATGTTCATCTTGATCCTGGATTGAGACTTCAGACCCTGAGGAAGCATGGATCTGTTTAGCTGAAATCCTGACATCTGATAGGTCAGCTTTGTGTCTGCAGACCTGGGTCACGGTTCTGCAGGTTGAGGCAGGAACCGTAGGAACTAAGAAGCGTACCTTGATGATGCTCTGGCAGGTGCTGAGAGGTAAACCCACCAAACTCGTTCCATTTATGGTCATGATCTGATCTCCGATGTTGAGTCTGCCGGACTTCTCTGCCGGGCCGGCGTGCATCATGCTGGCGATGATGACGGTGGGGAGGATGGACCCCCAGCCCGACTCCACTATCACCACGCCCAGGATCTCGCCTTTCTGCTTCTCGATGTAAACCTGCACAGAACCCAAGGTTGAAAATGTGGAACTTTTCCAGCTCTGGGATGGATAAAGAGACTTTTTTTGAACACATGAGGACATGAGGAAGGCTGGCTTTTAAACATCATCACACTTTCTGCACAACTGTCCCACAGCTGGGACTCCGAACCCGCCGGAAGGCAAACTTACAGAGCAGAAAAATGACGAGGGCTTGTTTTGCTTTTAATATGAACAGCAAATGAAACCCCCTCATGTGCTGCCACCTGCTGGCTGACTCACGTCTCTGCAGTTCTCTGACTTGGAGAAGTGGATGAGGTCATCGTTGTACATGTCCTGAGTGTTGAGCAGGTCGCTGTACTCCCTCTGGCTCAGATCCTCGGGGTCGATGCCGTTGGCCCTGAGGAACTCCTGGTAGGCGACGCTGAAGGACTGCCCGATGGACTGAGCGATGAGCTGCGCCTGCCAGGGAGAGAAGAGCATCAGCGCCAACCAAAGGGTCTAAAGGGTGCGTTCCACTCCATGTTATTGAAAACAGAACAACTGTTTCTGAGGCTTGTATTCTTTTTAAAATACTTGATAAAACTGCTTCCTTTCAACCTCTTATTTTTCTTTTTTGAGAAGGTTTTCGACAGTATTTCCATGAAATGCATTAAAAAAAATGGCTAAAGCTAGACCTGCTCTCTGTTCACACTCCACTTTTAATGTCGCTGTCAGTTCTTTTCAACCTAAAAAGTCGGCTGAAGCCACGCTCGAGCACCTCCAGTGACAGTGACAGCCCCCCCCTCCCCACAGAGTTGACTGGCGCCCTGTTAGTCATGCTGTGGTGCTAACTGGATCAACAGTTTCATCAGTGAAACAACTGGAGACAAATCACCGAACTCACTGGAGCGGACGGTTCACAGAATACAACGACAGTAACTATTTTGAACCTTTATCTGCCAAACACCAAAGTCTTGTCTTCACTGAACCGTGCCAAATCATTTGGGACCCGATGATGGGACCTGACTAATTGTTGGGAGTTTTTTCAGAGGAATCTGAGTCCATTTTTTCCCCAGCAGACTTCCTCCTCGTTTAATCCTGTTTCAGGTTACATTTCTGGATGCAGTTGAGAGAAAATGCTTTTCCAAAGTATTCCTGAGCCCAGGTTTCTCATGCAGTGCCTCCTGAGGGCCTCAAGGTCACATATTTCCAGTAGTTAGTTACGTCCTTGATGCTCTGTGATTTCTGCAAATCTTACGGATTACGGATGTTGAAAGACAACGATTCTTTGCAATTCTGGATGAAAACTATTTATTGGAACAAAGTTGTGACCCAACTTTGCTTGGAAAGACTAAACCTTTAGTGGATTCTCCTTTTAAACCCAATCCTGACCCCCTCACCTGTCACCAATTCATCTGAACCTTTGCATTTTAAGTCTTAACAACTCTTAAAGCCAGTTTAAAGAAACGTGTCTCACAAAGTTGAGACTTGATGTTCTCCCGTAACCGATGAGCTCATAAATCTAGCAGAGAAAGCAGCGAGCAACAACTCACGTCCTCGGACTCGAAGACGTGGCAGATCATTCTGTACAGCCTTCTGTCATCGTTGGTCATGGTGGTTTGCTCGGCCGTCTGGTCCAGGTTCTCCTGCGCGCTGCGGGACCGGACCATCTTCCCCCTCGCCATGAGAACCACCATGTTGCCGATGTCTGCTATGTAGGATATCGTCCTCAGTGGCAGGTCCATTAAAGACTCCTGGTGGGAGAAACACATGAGGCGCTCCAGGTTAATCGCTTTTCCACAGGTCCCTAATAATAATAATGTGCTGCCTTTCATGAGATGTGGAAGGTTCCGCTTTGTTGACGAAGCAAAAGATTCCATAGAAACCTAACAAAATGAATGCCTTTTAATCATTTCTTTTGACCCGTTAAAAGTGTGCGCTGGTGTATTTCTCTGCTGAAACCACCTCCTGCTTCTCTCTACATAAAATCTTTCTAATTGACTGCTTTGTTTTGATGGGATTGTCCTGCAGGGAGGCGTGGCCATTTCTGCCAGCTGCCTTTACTGGATGCATGCTGCTATTCTTATACCTGTGTATCTGCATTGAGGACTTTGATCCTCTGCGTGGACATGAACAGGTCAACCTCAGCAGTAGACGGAGCCTCGGCGTCGGGGCTCTGCACAGCCAGAGGAAACGCCAAGAAAAGATGGAAGCAGAGGAGACAACACATTGATGAAGAGCAGGGCGGGAGTCATTACTGTCAACAGCCTTCAAATCTAAACACAATTCATGCAATTATTGAGCTCTGCGCCGCCATTTTCCTCTCGAAACTTTGTCGGACCACAAATTTCTGTGCAAGAAAGACGTGACGCATGCTGTCGCAGAGGAAGAGAATGAACAAACTCACTTTTTTCCTGTTCTTCGCCTGCTTCTGAGCAGCCTGCAGGGATCAGAAAGAGGAACACAATCAGAAAAGAGAAGAAAAAAAATCAAGGCATCGGTTTGAGACACACACTTTTAAGCTGGACAGAGAGAAACCCAGTCGCCTCATTCACTGTGGACCGTCTCAATGCCAAATAAAGGGACAAAAGAACCTTAAAGGTGAAAATGTGTGTGTGGGGGAGGACTGTGACGTTGCTGTCAATCACATCTGACAGTAGCAGGGAGCCAGAGGCCTTTGCAGCAAACGCTATCAAAAGTTTCCTCTTCATCAATGTGACACGCAGCACCCTGAAGACAGAAGAGGGAGCTCATGTGTTTCAGGCCCACGCCTCGTCACAGCTCAGGGTCGCCGTGTGTTGGCTTGTGCCACCAGGAGCTTCTCCGTCTTATTTAAAAGCTTCAGGGGAAGCGATGTGATAAATTCAATTTCCAAACAAGGAGGATCCAACCTTTTATGTGGACTTAAATGGCAAATTTAGTGGAAAAACATGGCTACTGCGGGGCTGCTGCCTCTGCATGTTTGCAGATTCTCTGGTCCCACCTGGTGCTGACAGGCATCTGGGTTGATCTGATACTAAACACAGGTGTGAACGCACTGAAGACACGCTCAGCTGCATTTTACTCTCCAAACACACACAAAAACACTTTGAAGACTTCCCTCATTTACGTTTGCGTGGGTCTACTGACAAAGAAAACAAAAGTGCTGATAACTGGATGTTCTTCTGTCAAAACTACACTCAAACTGAGACAAATACATTTGTAATTCATGCTTAGAAATTTTAAAAATTCAATCTAAGGATGGTTTGTTTTAGGTTTGTTAAACAGCATGAATGTTAAATCAGGAGAAAAATGACTGGATGAGTTAAGAAACTGCAATTTTTCACAGAAACTTAGCGTTGTGGAACACTTACTGCCATCTAGTGGCCAAGTTGGAGATAGCAACCATCTAAAATGCTACCGACGGCGGTTCCAGATCAACTATGAGAAAAACAACCGGATCTATGACAAAAAGGCTGAATGGAGCAGAAGGGTTCTAAGTCAGCGGTGGAAGAAGTGTTTAATAATGCATTATTTCAAGTTAAAATGTCTTTTCAACAGGGGAACTCCGGTATTTTTAAACCTGGACCTTATTTCTGGCATGAAATACGTTCATCTACTCACCGAGAACAGAAAGTCGGCGTCCTTTGGAAGATATTTGCCAGAAATAAGGTCTAGGTTTAAAAATACCGGAGTTCCCCTTTAATATTGCGCATATTGACATTGCAATAATGATACGAGTCTTAATTTAGATACTTAAAAGCAGTGATTCAACAGGATAAAAACATGATGTTCATGTGTGTCACAGTCAGTAAATCCGTAGAAATGTCTCTCTGAGACTGAATTAAGCACTTTTTGCTGCATTTCATCTGCCTTTTGGCTACTAAATCCTAATCAAGCAGTTCCAGAGACACATGCACTGCGTCACTTAACTGGACTTCCAACTTTGTCCCAGTTTTCCACACGGGAGCCGAATCAAGTTATTGATTAAAAACGAATGTGTGACGCCGTGTGAGAGAAGATTCGGCACATTTTGCCACTTTAACCATTGTGCACGCACGTTTAGCTGAATTTACTGCACAGGTGTTGTCTTTAATTGACCTGAACAGGATTTTATTAGAGCAGAGCGACAGTTTGGAAGGAAAAGTTGACACGCAGTCTGAACTTGAGCTGGACGAGTTCAGACGTCTGACAAAAGAAATGACCGAGCAGATTTATTGGGAATTAAGCCATTACTGTACACTCGTTCTTTACTGAAAGATTCAGAAAGATGAAACTTTGGAGCATCTACAGAGCACCTCGACCCTTTTGAGCATAGTTGGCAGAAGTGATTTGACCTCAAAGGCATCATCTGAGCATTAGTTGGTTTTTAGTACGATTTCAGTACGACTAACATGTTTACATGCATTTTAAAAGTCCAGTTTTGATTGGACTAACACAATATGTGTTTTTTTCAACCTGTGTCACCTGTGTATGGGGCGGGGCCAATGGGGTTGTGATAGATTGCACTACGGATGAACAAACAATGCCATTATTGCGATTTTTCAAAGTACACAGACTGGGCAACACTGTCCCCAGCTCCTTAACCTTCTTCTTCCCTGTAGCATTCTTCCATGTAGAAGGATCTGCGGTGCTGTAGGAATGGTTAAATAATAAAAATGATTTTGCTAAGTGATTAAATACTGATAGAAACACAGTTTCAAATAAATTAATCATCTGTGGTCATACATCTTTCCTATCATTACACATTATAACTCTAGGATGAAGCCTGCTTCACATTAGCAACAAATGAGCTTTTTAATAGACTTTAAATGCTCAGTCATGTGTCCCGAATCCATTTTTCCCAACAAAGTTTCATTTAAGTACTATTCATTAGAGACTGTTCTGCAGAACAACTTTGAACGGATGCATTGGAGGTCAAACAACAGGAAGTGGTGCTATTAAAGGTGTACGTCTCTTATTACAACTAAACCCCGGTGAAGTCTCCGTCCGCTGGGTGAGCTGCAGCAGTTTTTCCTGCAAAGGTGATGATCGGATCTATCAGAGCTGTGGCTTTGGAAGCTTTATTTATTCATTTATCCATGTCGTGACAGCTCTGCTCCTGCAGGAAACTCCTGTCTCTGCAGCTGTGCCAGCTGTGCATCACAGTGTCATCACACTCTGAAGTCTGACTCCCGACCTGTGGTGGATGTCAGAGTCTCTGTGTCTCTGTTCGGAGTCATGTCACCGTCAGTGTTTCAGGCTGCAGTTGCCGGGCGACTTGTATGATAATCAGCCTCGCTCTTTCTCTGCTGTCTGAGTCATCTGCCACAACAGATCTGTCATGTGATTTGTTTTTATCCATCATCATATCCCTGTTGTGAGTGCTTTTCTTTGTCCAAGACAGAGGATGTTATATTCTGCACAGCACGGATAATAAAGCCTTGAGGCACATTTATGATGCTGCACTTCATACATAAATCAACTTAATAATTTAACACCATAAACTGAGTTTAATTGGCTCCATACTCAGCTCCACATATGAATACTTTAGTCAGCAACACTCAGATGGAGCTGGGAGGTTGTGTGTGAATAAACAGGATAATCTCCCCTATTTCTTGTCATGTGAATGCCCAAAATGACCTAAAACAGATAAGTAAGTCCCATTCTTACTGATAAAACTCCATTTGATCCCAGAGAATGAAAGTTAAAACGTGTTTAACGTGTTGCATGTTGAACATCGTAGACCGTGACCGGAGGAGAAAGCCAGGTCTCGGGTCCCCGAAGCCCCACAGCCTCATGCAGCAGTTTATATAACATCCACAGAAAGAGCCTGTGTGACTCTGGATCAGAAGCACTGATCCGTAGATGACGCATTGTGCACAAGCGTAGCGCCGTTTCGCCCTCTGGCCGTGGCGCCTTCACAGAGTTTGGGACTTGAAAAGAGCAATGTGAAGTGAACCTCGGTGACACTGCGGAATAATGGGCCCAAAAATGCCCAAAATGTGGCTCAAAACAAAGATCATCTAAGCTTCCTGGTGTCTGCTGTGAGTGGAATTATTGATTATCAATGTAAATCTTTAAGATACCTTTGAACCAGCTTTAAGCTTCAAATTCTAAGAGGATAAGAAGATATATGAGATACAAATATGACACGTGAAATAGCCTCACATGCAGTCATGTGCGCTCCATTCGAAGGTGTCAGGACACGATAACATCCTCACCAGGGCTTAAAATCAGGTAAAAACAACCCTAAATGAACAGCAACACGTGATAAATTACACTGTAAGTCCACCATTACTGTTTCCACAGGAATTAAGAGGGTGAGAAATGGGAGTGGACGTCCCAGCAAGTTTACCCAAAGTCAGACAAAAGCTCAGAGAAAGTGGAAGTTTGGCTTTGTTTCCGTTCACTACAGAATGCAAATAAATAAGTTCTGCATCGTTGTTCATCTGAGCTCATATTTACCGCATTTTTAAGACCAGATGAGAGGAAATTGGGACAGCCATGTATTATCTGACTCTTCCTCGCCCTTTATGACGTGAACACAGAAGGAAATGAAACATTGTGTGGGATTTGTTCTCACTCGGACTCTGCTCATGGCCTCCTGGGCCTGCTGCATGCGAGCGCTCTTTGTGGGCGTCCTCTCTGACAGCAGGTGGGTGCAGCCAAGGTAGGTCGCGGCAAAGATGATGCCGTCAATAAGGTCCTCAGGGTCGCACGGTCCCGGGACTGCATGAAACAGATGCAGCTCTTAGCCATACATGCACAGAAGGGCAAGTGATGCAACTGCACAACTGAAATAAGTGTTTGCATGAACGTGAAGCCATGTGTGGAAGAGAAGAAACCAGAAACAGACTATAAAAGGAAGCACTAGCAAGATGAAAGGATGGGTTACAAATGGGTTCCACTCACCGTCTACAAATGTGGGAAAGGGAGGAAGAGCTCTGCGACTCTGAGAGAAAAGGAAAAAAAAACATCCTTATCATTTCTGCCTGCACACCGCTGGATTAAACCCAGCAGGACTCAAATGTACACAGTAAGACTGTTAGTTTCCCAGATTCTCAGCCTAAAAGAACACGCCCCCCCTCTGTTCATTGAGCTCCTCTGGCTGCCCTTAGCATCAGATCCAAGTCCCTGATGTTAGCTACAAAGAGCTTAATGGAACGGCTCCATCTACTTGAATGCTCTTGCAAAGGCTTCTGTCCCAACTGGGTCCCTCCGTTGGTCCCAGGATTGTCGTCTAGCAGCTCCTACACCACGCCTAAGACAATCCAAACTCTGTTCATGTGGCGTCCCACGATGGTGGAATGAGCTACCGAGCGCTACCAGAACAGGGGCGTCCCTGTCTATCTTCAAGAAGCTCCTGAAAACCCAGCTCTTCAGAGAGCATCTCCTATCCCAGCACTTACCTTGTACTTCCCTCCCCCCTCTATCTCTGCACTTTATCTTTCTGCACTTCCTTCTATGCCTGCACCCTATCTCTGCTCTGTCCCCTCTGACAGAGTCGGACTCCTGGGTTCCTTCTATGTAGCTTATTGTTAGCTTTTTATAAAGCTGTTATAGCTTCATTTGTAAGTCGCTTTGGATAAAAGCGTCTGATAAATACAGAAACAGAAACATATAAGCTTCTATTGCTCCAGCTGGACTCTCACCTCCTGGTCAGATGGTTTCTGGAGGGGCGACTGCGACTGAGCTTGAGACTGCGGACTCTGCGGTTGCTGCTGACGCTGGCACGCTTGGTGCTGATTAGGCGGCGTGGCTGCGTACGTTTGCGGCTGAGCGTAGGTCTGCGGCGCCCTTGCGGCGTCCCTCTGCTGTGATTGGTGGCCTTGGTGGTGGTGGTGGTTGTGTTGGAGCTGCTGTTGGTGATAGTGCTGAGGGTTAACTGTCCGGGATGACTCGGCTCGCAGAGGACTGACGACGTCCCCAAATGGAACTGAGGCGTAGCGGGACGGAGACTCCGAGGCAGACTGAGAGGGGGAGTGAGGAGAAGACTGCGAGAGGGAAAAAGACAAAGTTTTAAGCAGCTAACTGCTGCAAACAGAGGCATAAAAATTCGATCTGAACTGACGTACTAACAGCAGCTTATAAGTGAGGTCATACTAACGTGGCCAGTTGTAGCTTGCGGTGGGTATGCATCCTCCATAGGGCTGATCTCCTGTCTCATCACCCAAATGGGCTCCACAGGCTGGTCAGGTGTGTACGGGGAGCGCACCGTCTTCGTCTTGACTCCCTCAATCGCCTCCTTGATGTCTTTAATCGCCAGGCTGATGGCGTCTCCCGAGCTTTTTGCAGCTTCCCCCGGGAGACCCACCACATTCCGCTCATTGTGGGGCTCACCTGCAGCAGTCTGCCCAGGAGATGTGGTCTTGGCTTGGGTTTGTGGCTGCAGAGACGCCTGCCTACCACTTTTGGTAAGAGGGCTCTTATCTGCACCCTCCGCCTCGCCGTCAGACTGCCCGTCATAGTGGTGCAGGCGGCAGCCAACTGACCGATCCAGAGGGGAATGACGGGAGCCCCGGTCTCTGACCTGCCTGGGAGCATGGTGGGAGCCCTCGGTGGGCGAGGATGGAGCCCCTCTTTGCACGTGGCTGCTGAAGGGCTCTGGGCGAGACTCCTGCTGGTTCTTGCTAGGCTCGCTCCTCCGACCAGATTGCCGGCGAGGTTCCCTGTTTAGCTCTGGGTAGGAGGTCTTAAGGGGCTCAGGAAAAGAGTCAGGATGGGATTTTGGCTCGGAGTACGATTCGTAGACGGGCTCCACGTAAGCTTTTTGGCGGGACTCCGAGTAAAAGTCTGCATAGGTTTTTGGATAAGATTCAGAGCAAGAAGTGGAGTGAGACAGTGAACAGGATTCAGAGCAGTCTTCCTCCTCTTCTTCGGGTAAAGGCTCGTTGTCTGGTAGGGAACTCCCACTGATGTCCTCACTGAAGTGGTCCAGTTGGGGGAAAGGGGGGACGTCGGGGGAGGAGGGAGGAGTTGGTGACTGGAGCGGCGGTGGGCTGTGCAGAGGCCCATCCATACTGAGCGAGGCGGCGCTCTCTGTGTCAGAGCAGAGATCTGTGATTTCACTTCCCTGAGCTGCAGGATCCTCCTCTGCATTGCCCATCGCGTCCTCCTGATCCTCCTCCCCCCTTTCAGCTTGTTCTTCAGCTTTGCCATCATGGCTGCAGCCTGCTGTTAAGTGGAGGTCTCCATCGTCGGCCACTTGTTCTTGTTCTCCGTCATTCTCTTTAACTCCCTTTGACTCCTCCTCCTGCTCCGCTTTATGCTCATGGAGGTCTTCCTCAGCATCAGTAGGAGCATGTTGGGGGTGAAGCTGTATATGATGCGTGGCAGAACTAGGTGACAGGTTGGTTGGGGTAACAACAGCAACTGGGGTCTGGTGAGGCGAGGCCCTGTCCTGGGATTGCCCCACTGCGGGATTGACTGAGGAGCACTGCTGTGCCTGTTCCACTGCTGGAGCTTCCCTTTCATCCACAGCAGCTGAAGAATCCTGGATCTCTCTGAACTGCTGCCGCTGTCTGTGTCTGAGTCTGGGGTTAGGGTCACCATGACGGCGGTAGCGGGCAACAGCGGGGCGGTGCTGCTGGACAGGACGGGCCTCAGCGTCCTGACTGTCGCCTCCATCTGACCTTGACGGAAGCCCAGGCGGGGCCGCACCAGGACTCTGAGCCTGGCCCTGGCTCTGCCCTTGCACTGAAGGAGGCCGTCTGCGGTGACGAGGGGGTCCACGACCAGCAGGATGGTGGTGGTGAGGAGGGTGATGATGATGGCGATGATGGCCATGGTGAGGGTTCACTTCCCCGTCCTGGCCGAGCACCTGACAAGGCCTCCAGGACCGGCGGACTGAGGGCTCTGCAGTTGTCCCATTGGGCTGCCTGCTCCTGGAAGGGGCCGAGGCCGCCGTGTGCTCCTCACCTGCTTCCTCCGTCGCGTCTTCCTGATACTTGTGGCTCATTGCTGGGTGTGATGTGACTCCAATTTTCAGAACATGCTCATCTCCAGAGAAACCCACTCATTACCCAACCTGGGAGGGATAGAGACAGGATATAAACAAGAGACGTCAACAGTGACACTAAACAGAAATAATGGCTTTTAAGAGTGAGGCTAAACTGGCTCTAAGGGCGGGATATTAAATGTCATAAGCCTTTGAAAACATACTTGGATGAGTGAGAAAAAGGATGCTTAGATGCTTAGTCTTGCTAACTAACCCTCCGACCTGATATTACATGATCTATCAGTGGAATCTACCCCTAATGCTGACCGGAATCAGAGATGAGTATCTTTAAGTTTCCATCTAACAGCCGGCAGAGTGCTACTCACTTCCACATATTTACTGACTTTCTATTCCAGTAAAAACAGAAGCGTAGAGTGTGTGACCCCCTCTGAAAAACCTATATTGCTCTGATTTGTCAGCCTCAGGGGCAAATCCATTCATTAGATGCAAAGTTAGTACACGTACCTGAGCACAGGATGAGTCGGAAACATACTCTTTGTCGTTGCTAGGCCACATACTGGTGTATAGTTTATGCATAGTGCAAGACAGATCACAATAAAATGTGATTTCACAAGGACTTTAATCACATATCCCTCATTTTGAAAGTTCTGCACTACACTTGGCTGGAACATCACTCAAAAAAAGGAATATGATTATAATATACATCACACAGGACTGTACCGCTAATACCAAAATGTTAAATCCCCTGGGAAGCAGTGCACTTTAATCCGCACCACTTTCATCCATCCACCAGCAGCTGGCAGATGGCACGAGATGGGAGAGAAAAGGACGAGGAGGAGGCAGAGGAGGCGGGGCCGAACGACTAGGAGGGAACTTGATAAGACCTGACAGAGAGGAATAGATAGGGAAGCATTCTGAATAATAAATGGCCTCTTTGAACGAGAAATATATTTATTCAATACGACAAGCCTATCGGGGTATCTTACAGTTACCTCCTGTCACAAGGTTTAATGTCTCTGAGGTCTAATAGCTGAGAGAGAACTCTAGAATAAAGTGTAACCCTAAATGATGTTTCGGGAATAATAAAAATGGCTCCATAAAAAGTCCCTTACCCAGTGAAACTGTCGTCTCACTTAAAGGGAGGACAGGGCATCACCTTGGTACTGAGGGCCAACATCAAAGGCTGAAACCATTAGAGCAACTTAATATATTCCACTGGGTCCAAGGTCATAAGAATCCACAAATGTGAGCCTATTCGCACAATTTTCAAATAACTTCTGTATTCCAGCTCAGTGCTAAATGATTGCTGAACTAACTTGAATTAAATGTCCAGATTGGAGTAAAAACCAATGCTATCGGATGATTTTAAGTTCCTTCCTAAATCAAATGACTACAGAAGCCTGGCAAAAGAAATATGAGAAAAAATAAATACGACATTTAACAGGAGCCACAAGAAACGAGTGTTTCTGTGGACAAACAGCAGGATCAGCCTCCACCATCATATCTCAGTCTGTTTCTAATCCTCATGACCAAATGTTCCAACATATCTGTCTTTGAATGAGTTTCAGTATGAATGTACATCTTGACTCATAAAATCCACACGACTCCAAGAGATAAACACAAAGCCGAATGAATCTGGACATCCTGTAATTCATTTACTTTAATAGATTAGCCAAAAAGGCTTGTTAACTAGCAGATCTTGTGTTCAAGGATGCGATTCAATTATTCCTTGTGAAGAGCATCTTATTTCTTCTTTTCTTTCTCCATCTCGTCTTTGCTCCTCCAGATTTGACTATTTTTAGCCAAATAAAACTAAATCTCGCAGGCAAACAGTGGTCTTTAATGGTCTCAGCATGGTACATCTTCCTATTATCGCCGCCCGCCGCTGCAGCACAGCTCATTCAGGTCATAAGGACGGCCATCGTACTCAAAGTCGTCTTCCACATCGTCAAAATCTGATAAATATCCTGCCATGTTGGACAAAACTATCAGCAGCAAACTACATGTGAAGTTAGCCGACTGTCACAGAGAAAGGAGTAAATAAACTGTGCTGCAGGCGTCTATGACGTCATCCCAGTAGACGAGTGTGTAGAAAGCCCTCTATAAGCCCCCCGATAGCCGCCAATAACAACAACACAGCAGCTATGAGCTAACAGAGCTATAGCACATGTTCATTCATTCATTCTTCTTAAAGTATTGGTGAAATAAAGACAGATAATGCCTTATTTAGAGGCTGCATCCTCTAAGCCCCGTTCACTCCGTTATATGGATCTCGAGGAATCTAAAAATCTTCCGAAGGACGCCGACTTTCACCAAACTGTTCTCGGTGAGTAGATGAACGTATTTCATGCCAGAAATAAGGTCCAGGTTTAAAAATACCAGAGTTCCCCTTTAAGTTCAGGGCAAACCACACTGTGCAACATGGATGTAATAAACCTGAAAAATCCCCAATCAATAGTTGGCTACGATGCGCAGGTGCAACTGCTCTTTTTTAACATGTGCCACTGTTGTTTTGATCAACATTGCTCTCTATTGGTTGATTAATAGAAGCAGCCTGCAGCCACAGTTACAAACTGTTGCTTATTTACTAATCAAACGTTAAAAGTAGGAACCTTCTTGCTAATTCTTTGTAAGTTTGAATTTCGCCTGTAATCTCCCAATTTTGGTCAAAAGCAACTCATTCGGGAAACATCTGGCTTTTTAGAGGCTAAATACTCAACTGTGATCACCAACTAGAGCTTTTTCTCTGAAACAGGCAGAGGCCCAAGAAAGGAAGCAATGAGAACGTTCAGATTCAGATCAAATCATTTGTGGGAGAGCAAAACAACAAAGTGCTCATATTCAGCACTGAGTCACGGTGAGTAAAGCCACTGCAGCATTACTACTGAGAAAAAAACAGGAAAACTATTCTTAGCGTATTCAGAAGAGAATCGTGGGTACTTCCCAATCCTGATATTTGCTTTTGCTTTGATAACAATTTATTTACATTTGATTGACTGAATCAAGTCACCGACTTAGAAGTAACCCAGAAGAACTACTGTCACCCTGAACAGGTTTGATACTCGATTAGGAGACACCACACAGTGGGGAAATTCAATTCTCATCTTGACTGTGCACATAAAAAACATTTCTGCTGTAAAAATGAATATACTGCACACGTTTAAGACAATTTGAGCCCAAACCACAACCATCCCATCATGGATAGGACCGTGATGGGTCACAGTAGGAGGGAGGGCGGACTCCCAGAATGGCTAATGCTCCTCTATGCTCGGGGTTAATAGAACTGGGTAACAGCGATTGGGCGACTCGCTGATGGGAGCCGGGAAGAAGGGGGTTAGGTGGGTTCACAGATGGCCCCGGCAGCATGGCTGTGAGTTGAACCAGGGCTGGAGAGCTGGGAGCCGAGCACTGCACTTCCATCTGTCGGGCTGCAGTGAAAGCTGCTCACGGGGGGGTTTACTGGCCCATTAACTTGCTGATCTTACACTGTCAAACATATCCAGACGACTCATGTGGATGACGACACACTTACAAGATACTGAAGGATTAAATCCATTCACTGCTATCAACAATCTCCACAAACATGCTCAAAATTAGAGCTAAATATCAGTGGAAAGCAAGTTTAACTTTACCCATTTGACCAAGTTCAGTCTGTCAAATGTTGAGAAATGAACCGTCTTAGAATATCCATAATGTAGTAATACACTCTTAGTAATTACTCTTTCTAGAAGTTATTTACACAAATGTGAGTATTGAGAACGAATCACCAGTAATAAAACAAAAAGAACAGCTGAACCTGAGACTTGACAAAAGACCAGGAGCAAAACAAATTTAGTTGAGTTTTAAGGCATAATAACAAAGATCTATGAGAAATAAATGATTACATTATTAAAGTCCAGGTTTCTTTTAGTATCTAACAGCTACTTTAAAATAATTATCATACTTTTTAATCTATTAAATGAGGTCCTTTGAGACAGGAAGCAGCCATATTACTGCCATAAAAGGGGTGAAGAGGGCAAGTGGAGAAGAAGCGGTCGTGGACACTGGTTTGTGAGACGTTTGAGGCTCATACTCGCTGTGTAAAAACAAGCCTGAATCGATCTTCACAAAGAGATTTTTAAAAAGTGTAGCTTTTGTGTGGCTTTTCCCAGACAACACATTCATATTTCCAACTTGTCTCTTGATCAATAAACCTTTGCATCAGCTTTCAGCACACTAAGTGCCCTTTCAACCGCTTCATCGTACTTTTTGGCTGGTTCGGGGCGAGGTTAAAGGTTCGTGGGCGTGGTTATGATAAACCGTTTGGATGTGGGTGAAATGGTGCGACTCCACCTTCCAGCAGGATGCAGCGAGTGGCTTCTCCCTTTACCGTCTCTTCTCTACAGACGCAGTTATCCTTTGGTTAAGGTGAGGAAAACATCGTGGTTAGGCAGTCAAATCCAATTTATTGCAGAAAGGTGACATTTTCAATGTCACCGTGGCGACACATCCTGCACCTGTGATGCTGTCAGCTCAGGAAACCCAGCGAGTCAAAAGGTGACATTGTGGGGGCTCCCCGAGGATCTAAAACAGACTAATGAGCTCCTGACCAAGCATCAATATCTGTCAAGTTGGGGGTGAGAACAGGTTGTCCTTGATGGAAACCGCTGATGGAGAACAAAGGTCTTGCTGAATTTGTTACCCAACGGGTAATTTAGCTTACTGACACAATTTTGATGCCGGATCGTGAGTGGATTGCGTGTGAGGTGGGTGTCATCTCAAACTTGACCACTAGATGTCAGTAATTCTCGCACTTTTAAAGGGTCATTTAGCACATTCAGAACCAGCAGTGGATATCTGGCCTTGTATGACTATATAATAATGTAAAGACAAGTTTCATAATGAGTTTAAATTCCACATTGACTCAGAGTTCTGCCGAAATCTTCTCTGTTTTTAAAGCCCACAAAGTCAAATATTAGTCAAATATTCACATGGCAGCAGACTAAACCAATATCTTCTATGATTGATTTGCAAGTTTCAGACAAAACGCTAACTTGTTTCAGTTGTAATTACTATTTGCAACTGCGTATCGACTTAAAACCCAATATCTTTGGACAGTTGGTTGATGCTTGGACAAATTTGTGGTGTAATTAATTTAGCTGGACTGTACTCCTTCAATCTGCGTATACTTCAGAGCATGATTCATCCTCTCAGACTCTCTGCAAACACATGGTGACACTCCATCACTCAGCAAGCATATGGTCCACGTAGGGACTCATCAATTATCACGTGACATGCGTCGTGTATGCCATCTACTCGGTTGCTGAGGAGGGAGATGATGAATGCATGAACAAGAGCAAAACTGCCAAGTGCTTTATTTTGTAGGCTTACTGTGCTTCTTACCCCCCTCCCTCCCATGACCTTACACGGTTTTATCATGTTAAAAAGCTAAATGTTTGTTCCTGAATCATTACTCTTGTACTCCACCTTATCATCCGCGGTGCAATCCCTACATCAGTGTTGTTTCAGATAACCTGTGATGCGTATTTCCTGCCAATTACGTGCACGTCCGTCGCTGTTTATCAACGTGTAGAATAATATTGAATATTGATATTGCATTGCGGGGGGGCTGATAAAAATGTACCAGCTGTCACCTGTCTGTGTGCCTCCCTCTCCCTTGTGACGGTCCACAGTAAAACTCCGCAGGTGCAGGATCCGCCATCAATGGAGCGACCCGAGCTTTTTCTCACACCGCCGCCCTGAACCTGGACCGCGCTAAAAACCCACATTCCCCTCCTCTCACCGACCGTCGGACGTGACAATTACTCATTTACCTGCATGTCAGAGGAGGAGAGGCCCAGCTCCGGCTGTTGTAGCACACATCGCCCCTGTGTCCCTTTACGTTCCCGCCGGACTCGGCTCGGTTTGTCCCTCCAGACAACCTGCTCGGATTAAAGCGGCACGCTCAGCCCCTCCTTCTGCACCGTGACATCAGAGCGGATTAGCTATACACAAAGCGCCTTTATAAACACTGCCGAAGCGGTTCGTGCAGACAAACAGTTCTTTACGGCCATGAATACAGCAGCCTTATCCGTCCTACTCCATCCCCAGCAGCCTGCAAAGTGGTGCTGTGCTGCAACGCACTTCCGCCCTCCGTCGCCGGTGTCGCTGTTGTCCGCCTGCGGATCCTTCTGCTGAAATCAAGGAGCATCTTAACCAGTAGAAAGTGTAAAAGTAGTGAAAACCTGACAAAATCTTCAGCCCAACCATTCACTTTGCCCGTTTTCAGCTAATACTCGTGTTATCAGTCTGTTCCCATTTAGCTAATTTTAAATTTAGCTAGCATTAGCCACCCTAAAGCTAACTTTAAGCTAACTTTAAAAGAAAAATTTGAAAAGTTTGCTAACATGTCCAAAGGCTATTCGACAATACGTCTGCCTTGTCAACAGAAAGGAACTTGGAAAAGTTTTCTTGCTGTCACCATATTGTTAGTAACACCTGTGCTCATCAATATATAAACATGTCAAAATGGCGTCTCTTAAAATGACCTTGGATCCGGTCAAACTGCTTTATTTCGCAAATGAAAGTTCCAGACTGTGGCATCCCATAAAAAAAACCTCTTAATGCCAAGCAATTGAACTCCAGAGCTTCCTTTATGGACCTTAAAGGAAATTGTTCCAACATCTTTAACTTTTCTGACTCGTTCTTTACTTTAATAAATTACCAACCCTGAAAATTAAGAGATATTTCAACATTACATCTTTAATATACTATTCTGATGTGTATAATATGCAGCTGAATTTGTGACACTTTTTTTTCAACATCTGTAGCTGTAGTTTTCCTAACAGAAAAAGCATTTAATCCAACCATGAGGATTTTTCAGCAAGGCTATAGTGTTTTTTTTTTCACTATTTGACTGGACTCTGCGAGCGAGGCTCCTGTCAGCCATCTTTGAAAATTCTAACTTTAGAAATGTTACCCAGCAAAAGATTGTGACTATACTGGCACAAGGCCGTTTCGTGGGTCAGCTGTGGGGAGATTGCAACCTTTTACAAAAGGTTATTTTGTAAAAATAAAACTATTCTAAACACTTCTCAGTATACAGTATATGACTGTTTAGAAATAACTGTGTAAGTTTAGGGAATTCACTGGATGACATTTTATCCTTTCCTTTAATGAAGGTTAGGCCAGTGCATCCTACACTAAAGGAGATAAGAAAGGAAGCACTGAGAGGCCTATCACTACTTAGAAAAGTCAGACATTTCTACTGATAGCTCAAACTGGCTTATTGAGCTCAGTTTGGGAAACTTCCGAGGCAAAATAACTGCACCCTTGAGGAGTCTTTCAGGAACATCTAACAGAGGTATATGGAGCCACATTCCCTCGAGTTGTCCTGATAACTAAAAGTTCAATTTGTTTTTTTTATCTACATTTTGACAAGTCAGATCAGTTTAACTAAAATCTAAGATTCTGAGGCAAACTTATGCAGAAAGCTTGTCATTTCGGTGACTTTTTCTACTTTCAAGTAAAAAAAAAAACCCATAAAAATTTCATGAGCAATTACTGTAATGCAGAAACTGCTCGTGGCTTATTCAGGGTTGATTGTGTAGCAGGTCAGCGGAGGCTTAAGGGTGTTGGTGGTGCTCTTGGTACGATAATCCATCCATCCAACAGAGCAGCTCAATAAAGCCTGTGTCTACACTGTTGAGCATTCCCATCTACGTCACATGCACCTTTCATTTCTGCAAGAGCAGCCGTTACCGTGACAACGGCATGTGATGTGAGGTGGTGATGGTGTGCAGTAACCATGGAATCCAATCCGTTTTTACCATCTCACACGTCTTTGATGCCACACGAGCAGCTGGCACAGTTTTCCTGAAACACATACTGTGAACTTTAAGGTGAATGTGTGGCCAGAGCCAATGAAAAAGCAACAAAACGGAATGTGATTGACAGGCCGATGCAGCCTATATTTCATTCTCTGAGTTCAGGTCACTGCTGATCTATTTCCAGAGAGAACATCAATAATTTGTGCACCCCTCTCTCTCTGCATACATGCATGAATGTATACTGAACGTGTGACACAGCCGACAGAGAGCACAGACCGAACCCACTCAGAACTAACATATGTTAATGTTTTATCATCTCTTTTCGTGCAGGAAACCGGCGGCCTCGATCTAAAATCCTCTCCACTCCGTTCATGAGAGTCAGGATTCAGGTTTACCTGCTCAAAGCCTGTGTTTTCACCTGATCTGAATGTGGCACAGATTTTACTTTATTGTCTGTGTTTAGCCTCTAATGAACAGGCTTGTCACTCATAATCTTTCCTGGAGGCTTCCAGCAACAGTCGTCTTCTCATTTTCCGTGATAAGTTTTCGCTTAATTTTTTTCACCGCGTTTCAGGTTCCACGATGCAAATTACGTTCCAAGAAGCAGCTGGTCCTCTTCTGCATCTATTACCGTAAATCATTTCCGAGGTACTCCATTTTCAGCTTGTAACCCAATTTAATGTCAAAGTGTATGGTTGATAATTTGTCCTCCGATTGCCTTCGATTTTTCACATGAAGTTGATTAAGATTAAGATCAAATTAGATTTATTGTCATGGAGACACAGGGAAAGACACAAAATTTCTCCTCCACATTTAACCCTCATGGAAACAGATGCCATATACAGCATGGGGGTGCGGTGCCTTGCTCAAGGGCAGCTTGGCCGTGGAAAGGAGATGTACTGCCACCCCTCCAGCAGTCAGTTCACCAATCTTTTGAGTGGTGAGAGTGGGAATCGAACCGCCAACCTTCCGATTATTGGACGACCCACTCTAACCACGGCCCCCCAAAAGATGCCACTCCAGATGGGACTGATAAAGTGATGTTGTGCAATAGTTTTCAGAAGCTCTTTCAGGGTTTTTCTTTGGACATTGGCTGCTTACTGTCAGTCCCGACCTTTGACCTGGTCATTTCAAGTCAGAAGTGGTTTTGTTTTGTTTCTTAACACTGACCTATGAACCATTCAGGCATCAAAAAGTCACCTAACTCAAAGGAAGAACCAGCGTTGTGTCCACGCAATAAAAAAAAACCAACTTAGCTAAGAACCAACTTTAAATTGCAACTGTTACCAAATATTGACTTTCAAGCTTGTTAGAATTGTACAAACTCTGTTTCTGCCTCATATTCTGAATTTCTTTTGCACACGTCACAAGAAATCAATTTCTTCACAATAAATAAAGAGATAAAGGGTGTCTCAAAACTTTTGTCCTGTACTTTTTCAGCAAGAACATTTGGTTATGTAAACAAAACCGGCTGGAATAACATAAAAGACTGATGAAATCTCATGTTATTAACACTTGTAAGTGATCATTTTTCTTATTCTGTCACCTTTAAGCTAAGCAGACTATGTAAAAGCACAGCATCTCGGTCGGGTGTGTTCTGCCGAAGCAGTTTCCCTTCACAGACACGGCATATTGGCATCTTTACAGGAAGATTTCACACATTTCACTAACAACAATCTAAGCTCAAGCTTTCTGAGCAGAGGCAGTGGTTTGAGGGGTTCCCAGCAGAAGGGTGGAGGGCCACAGAGGATTTAACTTGGAAATCCCTCAGGCTGTAAAACACATACAGGGAGGAGTATGTCTGAACTGTAATATCAGGCAAACAATAACCTCCAGATGCACTGCATGCGGCATCCTTTGTTTATCTATTAAAGCTCTGTCTTCTTCTTTACATGGAGGACCAACAGCCAGGAAATTAAATAGATAAGTGATGGAAATTTGAGCTAGTTGACAACGATAAAAGTACGAGGTGAATCTCCACAACGAGGAAAAGAAGACTATTCCAAGTCTTCTAGAGCAATTAGCTCTGTTGGCGTTCGAGTGATTTTCTCTCAGAAATGAGCTGAGGAGTGAGTCAGATTCTCTGTGTGATGGCTGCAGTCAGTGGAGAATTCTCCTCCCCATCTGCTCTGAAACTGTTCTGGGTTCCATGTTAACATGCTGATGACCAGTGGAGAGAGGAGGGCAGAGTGCTGACTGTGTCCAAAACAACTGCAGAAAGGGAGAGACAGACAGATGGAGCACAAATGTTGCTCCTTTAAAGAATACAGCAAAGCCTGGTCTGCTGCATCCGGCACGTCCCATTTTGTTCTCCTCTGCTGTTCAGTTTCATTTCATCCCTCTTCCACACTGAACCCAATGCGGTCAGAATTCACTTCTTCCATTACACTACATCGCTTTTCCAAATAGCAGATTTTATTCATTTATTTCTTTTACTGCACACAGGATAAGCTCCGTTCTTCTCCCACATTTGAGGCAGATTTTTAATGACGGGATATTTCCACATGGCCGCTTTGCATTTAACTACTTCCACACCAGAGGTTCCTGCCACGACCAGGAAACTTAAGATAGAAAAATGCAACTGGCACCGTTTTTCAAAGCTCGCCAAGCACAGAACGCTGAAAAGGGTGTCCAGTGCTTAGCAACCAAAAGGGATAGAGCATTCGTTCAGTTACAGTTGAGAATTATTAATAACACCAGTGTTACTGACTCACGGCTGTTATTTACTCCCTCATTTACAGTTTTGATCAGGTGTTGGTGCTCATCAGCTACTAAACCCCTATCCTTTGGCACAAGGGGTTAAATTAAACTGGCGGGATCTGCATAAGAGCGTCTCCCTTGGGTGCAGATGCACAATTAAGGCTGAATTTCCTAACATTCATATTCTCAAACACACTGAGCCTGCAGGCTGCTCAGAGCTGAAGCCAACACAAATGTTGCTGAAGGTTGCAAAATGTTTTGACTCCTTCGGTTAGTAAAACATCTTTTATGTATTCAGGCCTCACCTTAAACAGTGAAGCACATCATATCACACAGGGTCAGAAAGATGTGTTTTGGCTCAGTTCCAGCGTACAGTTGCCGGTACGTGTACCACTCAACATGCATATGAACGTCTTTGGACTTTAACATGCTGCTATTGTACAAGATTTAATGCTAAAAGTCCTATTTGTGCTGCGAAGAGAGCTCTGGTATGTGAGGATCTGGACAAAAAACATCCCAAAAGGGTCTATTAACCATTGACCCTTTTAGCCTAACGGGTTGTGAGGTGTGGTCTTCAGGAACTGGATCCCATCAGATTGGTATTTAGGGAGTTTAAACGATTCTGACTCTTTATCGTGCTCTTTGAGCTCTTTCTAAGCAATTTTTGCAGGGCCCACTGGTGGAAGATCTGTTTAGGTAGGATCTGTTTAGGCTGTTCCCAGCAGAAAATTGCATTGTAACAAGATGAGCGGTGTTACTTCACCTGGCAGTGGCTTTAATATTGGGGCGGATTGTATTTCTCTGTGGATATGGGGCTGTTCATGAGGCACTAACATGTTCAGAGGGCATAGGGTCCTCAAACTGTCAGTTTAAACTTGACTTTTTTTATGAAATATCATATAGTTTTGAAGAATTAAAATTACTTGCATTTAAACTACAACCACAAATCCAAAATAGTGGGAACAAGGTGTACATGTAAAAAAAATGCATGTTTTTTGTAAGAGAGGGCCACATTCAGAACTAATTTCCCAGTCGCAACCTCACACATATTTCCTGTTAAAAGTACGAGGTGAATCTCCACAACAAGGAAAAGAAGACAATCCCAAGCCTAAGTCTTACTCACATTAGACCTCACACAATATTCACAACTACTATGTTTTCGTTAGAGTAGAATCATGTAAAAAGGGAACGTGGTTCGATTCCCCCAACATTTGCGGGTCCTCGCCGGTGGCGTCTGTCCTGTTGCACTGACATGTTTTATGGTAGCCCAGACAGGACAAACCAAATACCAGCTCTGGGAAGTGCCTTTCAGGTCATAAATAGCCACTGTAGTTTTTATTATATGCCTTAAAGAAGGGGCTGGAGAATTGGTTATTCAGTTGTTTGCGGTTTTCAACTTTATAACTAAATGAATCCTCTTGGCTGCTTCTTTTAGGAGGCTTTGTGACCATATAACAATCGGTGCATTCAGTTTGACACGCTAACTTGATGTGATGCGTGATGATCCTGAAGCAGTGCGTGCTTAGATTTTGGCTGACTTGGAAGTCCCAGGCCTCCGTCAGGCAACCTTCTGCACTGCAGCTGAACTCCTCTGACTGAACTTACTGGAACCATGTGTATGAGGCAGTGTTGAATGAACGGCTTCTTATCAGCCTCTGCAGAGCTTGATGACGAGCTGCTCATTTGAATCAGGTGTGGTGGAGGAGAGAAACATCGAAAACATGCAGGGCTTGAGAAGCATGAGAAACACTGGCTTAAGGAGTAAACTCTGCTCTGAATATGATTTATTTAAGGCTTCTCTGACCATGTTTTCATTTGATTTACATTTGGAGAATGTTAGTAATAAAAGACCAAAGGACACTAATGCTCAACAACGTTCACTGGCTCCAGTTAAAGAGCGATGACCGTCTCTTTGGCCTCACTCTGCAGCACTCACAAAAGCATCTCCAGCTCAGTTTTAGGTTCTAAAAATAAATGTTGGCGTGTGACGCCTCGTCTCTCGGGATGTTTGACAACTTTCTCCCGTCTTCACACCTCCCGCCTTTGCCTTGCTCCCGCACTGGCTTCACATCATTCATCACTGGCCGTCTTTTCTCCTCCTCCTTTTCCTCCCAGACCCTTTCCCTCGCTCTTTCTCCTCCCTCTCCCTGTTCTCCCCGCAGACAGTCTGCAGTGTGCTGCCAGTCGACGAGCTGGAGAGACACTCAGGCAACACACACAAGAGGAGTCTTCAAAAACAAACTTTCTTTCCAGCTTTTTTGTATTTTCTGTGGATGTAAGACCCACTTTTGACTTCCTTATTTCCTCTGAGTGTGGAGAGTTTTTCCCTCTTTTTTTTCTCTTTAAACCATTAAAAGCTGCAATGCTCCCACTCTACCTTCTGAGTTTTGCTGGTGAGTACGTCTTATAGGTTGTGCCACTGTTGGTGCATGAGAGCATTTCTCTTTTTTTGATGGCGATGATTCATACTTACCATTCCCTCTCTGTAATGTCTCTCTTCTCTCGGTTTCTCTTCCTGTGCTCAAAGCCACCATCCCGGCCTTCAGCCAGCTGTTGCCTGGCTCCTGCAACTTTGAATCCAACACCTGTGGATATACGTCAGATGCAGACTTCACAAGCTGGACCATGCACAAAGATGGTACTTAAAAAAGATGCCGAACTGAGTCTTTACTCGTCTGATTGTTAACTTTCATTCAGGTCTTTGTAATGGCATTTTTTTAGGGAGGCACCACTAAACCACATTGGTAAAAAGAGGTCCATCTGGTCTGTATTGATTCCAGCATCCCTGAACATCTGGAGTCAGTGAAATAACACATTTAGGCTTTTTCGAAGGGTTGGTACTGCAGCTGATATGAATGAGTGCTCGACACACCCAAAGTTATGTCATTGTATTCATGTAGCCTGATCAAAGTCAACAAATTAATGGAATCAGGATCATTATATGATTTGATAACTCCAATTATCCTCTTGTGGAAACAGTGCAACTGTGCAAACAAATTGAAAACAAACCAAGACCCTCGTGTTGAAAGCAAAGCCCAAGCACAATAAACAGAGAAGGGTGATTGCAAACGTCTCTGGAGACCGTTGGCGCGCCAACAGCAGGGTCTTGTCATAGCAACTGTGACACAAGGACTGCTTCAAGGGGTTCAGGTTCTGTTGATGTTAAAAAGCGTAATGTTTCAGTCCAGCTCATGTAAACCGATCCTAAACTTTAACAACCTTTTATTCAGTACATGTAAACGTGTCAGGTCACTGTTTGTGCTGGTACAGAGCAACAAATCAGATATTTCTAATGCACAGCCACAGACTCTGTGCCATGTTCTGACAATAGAGCGTAAATCTGTCTCTGTGTGTATTATGACGAGTTAAACTGAAGTTTTTATAGTTCTCAGAACAAGGTTGCTGTCCAACAATGTTCCAAACACAGTGGAACATGAAGAAAGCAGCTAAATTCAATCAGCTGAGAAGTCTCCCATCACCCAATTCTAGAGGGTCACAAATCATGAGTGAGAGGAATGACTTAAGAATGGGTCGCTGCCTGGTTTTTATAGATGTTACACCATGCTGTATCACTCACAAGTAATGCATCATTTAGCAGGTTATTTTCTCCATCAGTCACTTTATTCTTTGCTTTGTGACAAGTCTGAACTAAGAGTGTCATTTGGTTTTTAAATTTAGACGTTTTGATTTCAAAGCGTGGTGGAATATTTCTTCCTGTGTTATTCATGCAGTGACTGCCGTCAGATTTATGAGATATAAACTGGGAATTCAGCAGAAAACTGCAGTAATCCTTGCTCATACTTGTCTGAATATTGCTGCAGCATCTCTCATCCATTAACGACTTTCTCTTCCTGTTTCCATCCTTTTTGTCGCTGGCTTATTAAGGTCACCACAGCTGGTTCTATACTGGTGTGCTAAGTTCTCCAACTCTCAGCTCTCATTTTCCTTTAAGTGGTCTGTGCGGAGAGGCAGAGAAATGAAGTCATGTCAAATGTATTTGAGCGCTTTTTAGGAGCTTTTTTTTCTGGATCCATAGAGAGCATCTGACCTAATTTAATCACGTTAGCTTGGGAGATACAAATAATGTACAAATAACTGCAATTTGTTGGCAAATAAACAAAAAGATTTGGAATTTTCCATACTGAAGGGGAAATGAGCTCGGTCCTGGTGTGAGTGTTGGTCAGGATATGCTGTAGGCAGCCCCCGGGCAACAGAGCATTCCACTGGGACAAATAATAAATGACAGACCAGAAAGGAGAGCTCTAAAGCCCCCAAAGCAGGGGGAAGCTGCGAGGAAGATTTCATGGTGAACCAAGTCAGAGATTTTTTACTTTGGATCTAAATCCTGATTTCACTCCGTTTTGTATCTAGTCTCAGATGAAGTTTCCAATGAAAACAGGATCTAGTTGTGATCATGTTTAAAGGAGGCCTATCGTGCCCCTTTTCCACAAGCTGACACAATTTCCTGAGGTCCTAACGACAAGCAAGGCACCGTACCCCCATGCTCCTGGGCGCTGGCTGTGATTGGCTGCCCACCGCTCCAGTGTACAGCATCTGTCTCCAGGCTGTCTCCACATGCACGTGACCCCGTGCATGTGCATGCGCGTGTTCAACAGGAGAAATTTTGTACATTTCCCTGCAATTTCAACATCGAGAACTCGGGATTTTTCCAGAATATATTCCCTTTAATGACAAATAGTTTAGAAAATTCTTGGTGTAGTTTCCTAGAATAAGGATTAGGTCTGTACAACATCCTTTTTCACATAAAGTTAAAGATTGAATTGATGTTTCCACTTTTTTTAGCATAGTTATTCCTGCTAATAGAAGGACTCAGAGTACTGGTTGTTAGGCTTTGTCCCAGAGTGGATTGTTGAAGCTAACATGTTAACGGATCACCTGTTCCTGGCTTTTCTTGTTGGCATCATTAGGCTGAAATGTTTCGGTCTATGGCAAAACTCCTGGAAAACAGGCTTACAGTCGGCAACATATTAGCATTCAACTCATAGTACCTCTGCACTTGCAAGGCATTGAGCCACAAGTAATCAAGTAAAGTAGGTTCCCACATTTTCATAGCTGTAAAAATGGTAAAAAATGTGTAATATTTAGGTCACTGAAAGGGTTACAGTTCAAGCTACGATGTACATTTTAGTGTTTCAGCTGTCTGTATCACACTTAACAATCAAATAATGTTTAGAAACAGTTAAATTATTTGCAGAAAAGCAGCAAAAACTTCCCTATAAAACCCTTGAACTAAAAGCTGAAGCCTTGCAGTTCTAAAATGCAGTTGTTTTTTTTTCTTCAGGTCATTTTGTTGCCGTGGAAACAGCGACAAATGACGAACCGGACGATAACACGGGTTCAGGTTTTGAACCAAAGAGAGAGATTACAGGAATTCTGCTGAGTCCAGTTCTGGAGTATGAAGACTGGAGTTGCCTGAGGCTCGTCTACCAGATCACAGAATCAGGAAGTTTGGAGGTCTTGCAGCGGACCGAGGGGAAGAGCTTTGACAAGCTGCTGTGGAGCAGTCAGACACCCTCCGACAGCTGGGTCATCTCAAGCATGGATCTGCTGAACGACACAGAGCCTTACAGGGTAAAATACTTCTCCAATAAGATATAATCTCTGTTTAAGAGGGAGGCCGGCTTGAAACAAATAAAGTGACAATAAATCATTCTTACTTAAGGTTTGATCTGAGCTAAAGGGAAAGGACATTAAGTGTTCGAGATGGGAAAAGTTAGTCCTCTGAGGAGCTTGGATTAGATTGTGTCACTACTACCCATCTAATTGGCCTTCCATCAAACCTTCAAAAAAGTCTAGAAACTATAAGTCATCATATCGTCATAAAACAAATAATTACTTAGTATAAAACAATCTAATCTTATGAACAAAATGTCCTCTTTTGGCACCAGGCACATATTATCATAGATAATATTCTAGTTTTGGCTATTCCAGAGAAGGCTGTCAATGAATAAAATTGGAAATCAACAAAGCTGAAGCAGAAAGCACTTCAGACTGTTGCCGAAAAGACAGATATAGGTTGATGTTACGCATGCAGGCATAAATCGAGCCACATATGAAGTGTGTTGTCATTATCTAAACAGTGTGGGAACGGTGCAGCATGTGTTTATATTACATGCTGCTGCAGACCTGCAGGATGCTGTGGCAGACCTGAGCGATGTGTGCTCGGGGCCCTCAGCACAAACATCTGCAGTGCAGGCACACCGAGATTACCCGAGCTCATCTGTCACCGGCAGACCTTTCGACCTTTCTCATCAGAACTCATTCATACAGCTGTTACTTTTCACAAATATCTGGTTTTCATTGTTGGGAAATTAACTACAACTTCTCAGATTATATTCTTTCCAATTTAACTGCTTTTCTTTCCAGGAGAGGATAGTTGTACAATGGACACAATCAGCTTAGCTTAGCTTAGCTTAGCATAGCATAAACTCTGCAAGCATTCTTGTTGGTGTATGGATTAACCAAATCAAAATTTAACATTAACTAGTTATTGGACTTGAGAGACACTAATAAGCATCTCTTATTGACAACAGCCAGGCTAGCTGAGCCTGTCCTGTCTCTTATCTGCCGCTTTTTAGCCAAACTATGCAAATCAGACACTCCCTTAAGTTCTTCATGCTGAAAATCTATTTCAGTGCTGCCAACCGTTTCTAATTAAATGTAGCTATTCTAGGTCAGTAAATGTTACTAGATTACATCATATGCACTTAATTAGCATTTAAAATATGTTGTTGTGTGACATTTGTGTTGGGCTCGGTTCCAGCGCTTAAAATCGGCTTTCTCCTCTGCTACTCATTGAATTCACATATACTGTCATTTCTAAGCAGCCAAATTTTCCAATAAAAGTTGTCTCACCCACATTTCTTACTGCTTTCATTGTCGAAGTAGAAAAGAAGTCGAAAATTGTGCCTGAAAAGTGGCCCATTAAGCCTAAACGCTCAGCTGCAGACCGTTTGAAAGCACTGCAAGGCTTCTTCTCTGTTCTATTAAAAGATAGATTTTATAAGCACAACATCATCCAACAAAACCACCATCCAGTTAAGCTGAACTCAGCGTCTTTGCAGGGATTTGGGCTATAGTTACATGTATGAAGACAATTTAGAGAAAAAAGATAAAAACAGCAGGACGTCCTAAACGTTCTCGAGTCATAGGTGTCTGTCAGCTGCTGTGTGGCGGATGTTGCTCCACTTTTTCTGCTCCATCTCTGTGGTGCAGCTCCAGCACAGCTCACACATAGACGACAACTCCAGCCTCACAGCACAATATTAGGGACTTTTCTTTTGTTGCAGGGCAGAATCTGAAAAAATCTAATTATGGTGACAAATCTAGGTTTGCAGCGTTTAATTTAGAACAAAACTGAGTGTCAAAGTTAGAAAAATGAGTCAGGGAATGTCAACATTCTGGAAAACGATGAATAGTTGTTGAGAGGCGACGTAGGCTTTAGCTTAGTCAAAGCATCTCATCTTGTTGCTTTAGTTTAATTTACTGATGTCTTGACAAACTCACAGAGATTCAGCTCTGTTGCACAGCTCAGATTAACACCCCCCCACTAACCCTTTAGCCAAAACACATAAAGGCCTGACCTGCTATTTTAACAAGTGTTTCTCCCGCTGTACGTTTTACAGGACACCTGCTGCTCTGCTCAGCTCAGCTCAGCTCAGCTCTGACCCTTTGAACAGTACATCAGATTGTTGTGTCCACCCTTTTTAACCTTCTGACTCGTCATTCCTGGGCAGCTGTGACGGGGTTTTAACTGAACATGTGTTGCTGATTAGGTTGTCATCGAGGGTAAACCTGGGATGAGCGTTGGGAGCAGCGTGGCCATCTTTGAGATCCACATCAGTCCTGGATACTGCCTGGGTCGGTGACTTCATGCATGCGATGTATATCACTCTCACGACTTTCCTTAAACAGAAACACTCCACACATGTAGGCTCATGTGCTGATGAAGACCATCTGCTCCCTTTTTTGTTTCTGTTTCTGTATTTATCAGACACTTTTATCCAAAGCAACTTACAAATGAAGATATAACAGCTTTATAAAAAGCTAACAATAAACTACATAGAAGGAACCCAGGAGTCTGACTCTGTCAGAGGAGACAGAGTAGAGATAGGGTGCAGGCATAGAAGGAAGTGCAGAAAGATAAAGTGCAGAGATAGAGGGGGGAGGGAAGTGCTAGGATAGGAGATGCTCTCTGAAGAGCAACACGAACCTCACGGACTCAGTTGGTACACATCAAAGCTGCAATACCATGAAAAACACCAAATGGTAGCTCTAATGTGGATTCTTTTCCATTCATCTGCATCCAGAGTGTGATTTTGAGGAGTCTCACCTGTGTGGATACACCAACCAATGGAATGCCAACGTAAACTGGTACGTGGGAGGAGGCGGGATCAACTTTATCTACAACAACATGCCAGATGACCACACATACCACAACAAGACAGGTGAGTGACATTTCTGCTGAATTGCTCATTTTAGATGAGTGAATTTCTTTCATTTAGTTCTGCGACACCTTTAAAAAAGTCCAGAAACTATGTGAGGACAGCATAGTTCAGTGAGATAAACAAACCCACAGATTCTAGTGCTGTAAACATGTAATTAGGAGCATCCTCAGATTGGATTATAGTCATTCAGAAGCTGTGGAAACAATTACATGTGGCCGAGGCCGAGGCCTGCTTCTCTGTTGACCTTGGAATGGATGAGAAAAGGCCTCCTGGTTCAGAGTAAACTTTCAACTCAGGTCACTTCATGTACGCGGACTCTGGCTACTCCAAGACTCTCAAAGAGGTGGCCAAACTCGCCTCTCCCATGACGAACGTGCCCATGTCTGGGTGCCTGAGTTTTCAGTATCAACGCATGGAAGACAGAGGAAACCTGTTCTCCGTTTTCACCCGGGACCGGCTGGGCCAGTACCAGGAGCTGTGGAGGGCGGGGTCCGAAGACCAGGGTCAATGGAGCAAGACGACGGGAGAATGGATACCTGTGCAGGTCGACATCAGGGCACCGTACTCAGTGCAGGTCAGTACATGTGAGTTCAGTCTCAGGGATTTTACTGCAGTACTATGGACAGGAGGGCGATGCAATTATTCAAGCTGTGCGATTCAAATTAAAGTGTAAACGATTCAAATTCAAGTGTAAACGATTCAAATTCAAGTGTAAACGATTCAAATTCAGTTTCTGCCAGCACAGATTTCTGCCTGTGCACCAGCTGCAGCCACGAGAGGAGGGGCAGCTCATTTGCATATTCACAGATCTCCTCTAAAACATGCAGGGAGTAATTTCATGGCAATCCTAAGACTGTGAATCGGAGTGATAAAGGCGAGTCTTTGCCATGAAAAGGAAATAAAGCAAATAATGAGAGAATTACACACAATGACAGCTGGTCCTGACCAGATATAAAAATGAGCCGAATACAACTTCAGATGAACAACAACCTTTTTAGCTTCGTCATCATTTATTGAAAAACTGACTCAATATGCAGAGGCAGTGTGAAAAAACCTAGGTCCACTCTCACTGTTTCCATAGCAATCAGGATAAGTAGCAGCCAGGGGCTGCTGATCAGAGGCAACTGATTAATTGATCCCCTCTGCAGAAGCAGAAGTTTTAGCAGTTGTCTGCATTCAGGTGTTTGTTAACACGATGCCAAGGAGGAAAGACACCAGCAATGATCTTAGAGAAGCAGCTGCTGCTGCCCATCAATCTGGGGAGGGTTATAAGGCCATTTGCAAACTATCTGGAGTCCATCATTCTACAGAGAGAAATATTATTCACAATGGAAGTGGGACTGGACGCCCATCTGTCCCACAGCCACAGCTGGCTTTGAACTGGGTTATGTCACAACAACCGGGTCCCAAACACAGCAGGAAAGCTACCACAGAATGTCTGAAGAAGAAGAAAATAACAGGCTTTTCACACATTTTGGCTGCATTTTGTTACTTGATAGATAATGACAGTAATATGACATGGGCTGCTTATCTGAGGTTATATATTCTAATTCTAAGGTATGATTATTCTTTTATTAACTTTATTATTAACTTTTTCTTTCATGACTGATCATATATGACTGAATTCACAAAAACTGAACAGTGAAGATATTGTAAATTGTGTGGAACTGCAAAAGGCTGTAAAGGTGAACCCGATCAGTACATTTAGAGGCAGGAATTCCCGATGCATCAACCTAAAAGCACCGTTCTTTTCCTCATAATTCCAGATACTGAATAAAATATGAGGCTTGCAGGTTTGTGTTGTGCTCGGACAAAATAAATCATAAGAGGAAGAGAATAACACACAGACTGAAACGTGCATGTGCGTCTCTCTGGGACTTCAGGTGGTCTTTGAGGCGGCGTTCAGAAGTGCAGGCGGTGGACATGTTGCGCTGGATGACGTTTCCTTTTCTCCTGAGTTCTGCAGCACAGACGCAGGTGAGCTGCACTCCCGTGTTCGTGCCGTTTTCTGGCTGACAATCCTACAAATATCGCATGGCCCATGGAGAATGCTTCAAGGTGAATGAGAGCATTAACATACCGGCTCCTCGCATTTCCTCCACAGAGCCCATCTTTGACCCCTCCATCGCCAACTGTGATTTCGAGTCAGGTTTCTGCCACTACACCCAAGACCAGGTGACGGGGCCATCGTGGAGGAGAGTGTCCGTGAAGCCCAACATATTTAGGAACGGAGACCACACCACGGGAGCAGGTGGGAACACGGGGACTGGTTGTAGAGTTTGTAGAGCTGCATGAGGAGGTCGGGGCTGAGGTCAGTGCTCAGCAACAACAGGGATGCCGGGCTGCTGAAGGCCTTCGTTCCGCACCTCCATGGAGGATTTTAGCCCCTTTCGGCTTATAGTTTTGGTTTCAAAGCAGAGTTACTTTCTGTTTGCTACCAGCTGACTGTGGTTAGCATCCTTTTTTATTTTTCCACCCGTTTGCAGCGACCAGGTCAGTGTTTGCAGCTTTAAAACCAGTGAAATTGTTGGACTCAGATTTTGTTTTCAAAAATTTGAATTAGAGGAAACTTTGTTGCAAACTACTAACAGGTGTGAGCATTGATGGGAACATTCATGCAAGCAGAGGAAAAGAGAGAGTTGCAAGAAAAAATAAGAGCCATCTTCTCCCTCCAGGATCTTTCCTGTTGGCTCACTCCCAGCTGGGCCCGCGCTCTGGCTACGTTAGCCGCGTAATCAGTCCAACTCTGCCTGGGAACATGAAGTACTGCCTGAGATTTTACTTCTCCCTGAGGGGTGAGCTGCATCCCAACAACTCGCCAAGCTGTTAAATGTTGGTCAAGTGTCTGTGTCTGCATGAATCTTTGTGACTGACTCACTGATCATAAATATCTTTGGAAATCGCAGGATTCAACCAGACGGAACAGGCTCTGACTGTTTATCTGCTGCAGCAGCAGAGCGGCAGCCAGGAGAAGATCTGGACTCAGGCAGAGAAGTCGAGAGGAATCTGGATCGCAGCAGACGTCACCTTCCAGCCATCACAGCCTGCTAAGGTGAGGGAGGAGGAAGCGGAACTGTGGATGGAGAGTCAGTGGGGGAAAAAACGAATAAAAACAGAGAAAATGGAGGAGGGGGAGGAGAAGAGAGGGAATGTAGGAAAGGAAAGACATTATATAAAGGAAAGGAGACTCTAAGGGGGGGTGCAGAAGGAAAACTGGAAAAGAAGAGCTGAACACATGGATATAAAAGAAATAAATAAATAAGAATTTAGGAAACAAAAAGAGATCCACAAAGAATGAAAGAACAACCTTGTGTTTGACCTTTTACCGTCTTTGATTTGCTTTACTGACCGTCCAGCTGCTGTTCAGCACACCATCGCTGTCAGATGAATTATTCATCTCCATGACAAAGCACAGAGAGGATTTCCTCACAGACTTTTTGTTTCCCTCTTCACTTATTGCCTTTTTAAACGCATTTGGTTTCTTTTCATCCTCACAAGAGGTTTAAGATTCTCACACGCGGGTCGGAGCAGAGTATGAACAACATCTGGAGCCAACCCCATCTGGACCTGAACGTTTAGTGGTTGTAAGACTTGGAGAAAGCCGATGAGGCGGCCTCTGCTCACTGTCAGCCTTTGCTGTTCAGGTGGCTTTCGTCAGCACCTGCAGGAGCTTCTGGGACTGTGGCTCCGTGGCTCTGGACGACATCAGTTTGAGCTTCGGCGACTGTGAGCTGTCGGCAGGTAACATCTGCATGATTATCGGCATTTTTTAAAGGCGAGCAGTTGGTTAATTTGTCTTCTTTCAGGATCGTTGTCGTCTTCTCTCTCTGGACACTGTGACTTTGAGGACGGGATGTGCGGTTACACTCAGGACAAGCAGAGCGATGCTGCCGACTGGGAGCTGAGAAGAGGCTCCACCCCGACCTCCTACACCGGTCCCAGAGGGGACCACACCTCAGGTCTTGGTGAGGATCCCCTCACTGGATATTTCTCTCTGAGTATGACTCAAACCGAGCTCAGTAAGTCTATAAATGGACAAACCTCTTCCTAACTGTGTCTGCCAGGACGCTACCTGTTCGTGGAGGCGTCGCCCATGCTGCCCGGCCAGAATGTGCGGCTGCTGTCCCGCCCTCTCAGGGGAGCCAGGGGGCCTCAGTGTCTGCGGTTCTTTTATCACATGTACGGCTCGGGCACAGGAAAGCTCAGAGTTCTCATCGACGATGATGGAGAGGACATGTTGCTGTGGCAACGGAGCGGCGAGCAGAGTGTTGCCTGGCTGAGGGCCCAAGTGGAGTATGAGTGTAACAGACGCCATCAGGCAAGAGTGGGATAAAGCCCTTAATTTGTATGTTATACTCAGATATTTGACACTAGACTGAAAAATACTGACTGCACAGCTCATAATGGGTCTCAATGGGTTGTTATTCCACCTCAGAGAGAGCATGAGCTGAAGTAGAATTAGCAGATTAGGAAAAGAGCCTTTTTCATCTTCAAATGAGCTGGTGGCAGGATGCGGGCGGTGGCTGCTTCAGTTAGTGAGAAAACTTCAGGCTGTTCTCTGACTTCAAACTTCAGGCTGTTCTCTGACTTCAAACTTCAGGCTGTTCTCTGACCTCAAACTTCAGGCTGTTCTCTCACTTCAAACTTCAGGCTTTTCTCCGACTTCAAACTTCAGGCTGTTCTCTGACTTCAAACTTCAGGCTTTTCTCCGACTTCAAACTTCAGGCTGTTCTCTGACCTCAAACTTCAGGCTGTTCTCTGACTTCAAACTTCAGGCTGTTCTCTGACATCAAACTTCAGGCTGTTCTCTGACTTCAAACTTCAGGCTGTTCTCTGACCTCAAACTTCAGGCTTTTCTCTGACTTCAAACTTCAGGCTGTTCTCTGACTTCAAACTTCAGGCTGTTCTCTGACATCAAACTTCAGGCTGTTCTCTGACTTCAAACTTCAGGCTTTTCTCTGACTTCAAACTTCAGGCTGTTCTCTGACATCAAACTTCAGGCTGTTCTCTGACATCAGACTTCAGGCTTTTCTCTGACTTCAAACTTCAGGCTGTTCTCTGACTTCAAACTTCAGGCTTTTCTCTGACATCAAACTTCAGGCTTTTCTCTGACTTCAAACTTCAGGCTTTTCTCTGACTTCAAACTTCAGGCTTTTCTCTGACATCAAACTTCAGGCTGTTCTCTGACTTCAAACTTCAGGCTTTTCTCTGACTTCAAACTTCAGGCTGTTCTCTGACATCAGACTTCAGGCTGTTCTCTGACCTCAAACTTCAGGCTGTTCTCTGACTTCAAACTTCAGGCTTTTCTCTGACTTCAAACTTCAGGCTGTTCTCTGACTTCAAACTTCAGGCTTTTCTCTGACTTCAAACTTCAGGCTTTTCTCTGACTTCAAACTTCAGGCTTTTCTCTGACTTCAAACTTCAGGCTGTTCTCCGACTTCAAACTTCAGGCTGTTCTCTGACTTCAAACTTCAGGCTGTTCTCTGACTTCAAACTTCAGGCTGTTCTCTGACTTCAAACTTCAGGCTGTTCTCTGACTTCAAACTTCAGGCTTTTCTCTGACTTCAAACTTCAGGCTGTTCTCTGACATCAGACTTCAGGCTGTTCTCTGACCTCAAACTTCAGGCTGTTCTCTGACTTCAAACTTCAGGCTTTTCTCTGACTTCAAACTTCAGGCTGTTCTCTGACTTCAAACTTCAGGCTTTTCTCTGACTTCAAACTTCAGGCTTTTCTCTGACTTCAAACTTCAGGCTTTTCTCTGACTTCAAACTTCAGGCTGTTCTCTGACATCAAACTTCAGGCTGTTCTCTGACATCAAACTTCAGGCTTTTCTCTGACTTCAAACTTCAGGCTGTTCTCTGACATCAAACTTCAGGCTGTTCTCTGACTTCAAACTTCAGGCTGTTCTCTGACTTCAAACTTCAGGCTGTTCTCTGACATCAAACTTCAGGCTGTTCTCTGACATCAAACTTCAGGCTGTTCTCTGACATCAAACTTCAGGCTGTTCTCTGACTTCAAACTTCAGGCTGTTCTCTGACTTCAAACTTCAGGCTTTTCTCTGACTTCAAACTTCAGGCTGTTCTCTGACTTCAAACTTCAGGCTGTTCTCAGACTTCAAACTTCAGGCTGTTCTCTGACTTCAAACTTCAGGCTGTTCTCCGACTTCAAACTTCAGGCTGTTCTCCGACTTCAAACTTCAGGCTGTTCTCTGACCTCAAACTTCAGGCTGTTCTCTGACTTCAAACTTCAGGCTTTTCTCTGACTTCAAACTTCAGGCTTTTCTCTGACTTCAAACTTCAGGCTTTTCTCTGACTTCAAACTTCAGGCTGTTCTCCGACTTCAAACTTCAGGCTTTTCTCTGACTTCAAACTTCAGGCTTTTCTCTGACTTCAAACTTCAGGCTGTTCTCCGACTTCAAACTTCCGGCTTTTCTCTGACTTCAAACTTCAGGCTGTTCTCTGACTTCAGGCAGAAAAGTAAAATCTGATCCTGAACTCTTCCCTGTGTTAAGCTCAAGATGTTTCCATGCCGACGAACCTTAAACTTTTCACCTTATCAAGAAGCTTTAAATTACTAAGTAGTTAAAAAACAAAAAAACACTAATCATGAACTAGAAATAATGAAAAGTAAGCAGTTAAAACATGCCTGGGCCCATGTCTCGGAGCTGTGATGGAAGGGTGCAGCTCCACCCTTCCTGTGGCGCTGGGACATGGGTTAAGAGTTCAGGTCTGAACTTTGTCCAACATCTCTGCCCTAAACTATCCAACAGCTTTGAAAGAATAATCTAAATGCTGGTTTACTGTCCCAGATCGTCTTTGAAGCTATCCGAGGCGCTTCGGTGAGGAGCGACATTGCGCTCGATGACATCATTTTGGAAGGTGGCCCCTGCCCAGGTAAACAGCTCATTTAAGATTCTTATTCAACACGCTATGATCAGTCTGGGATACGTAGCAGCTTTCTGATTGTTACATCTCCCCTACAGAGACAGAGAACAGTTCCACCTCAGGAACCTCCAATGAGATCGAGTAGGAGGCCGACTGCTGTAGGATGCATGCCCCCCCCGCCATATCCCATTTCTTTTTTGCACTTTTCAGACAACTCAAAGTATTGTTGACTCCTGCATGTCAGTCTCAGTGTGTGGACACAGGAAATCTTTCACTTAGTTTTGTTTTCATGGGGCAACACATATCAGTTGTGCCACAGTCGGCATGAACTCTGCGCCGCAGCGACAGAGGGTGTTAAACTATGTCTTCCTTCACATTTATATGCATTAGATTAATGCTCATTGCTAAAATAAAGCGAGAAGGTCCTTTTACGTAATTTGTCTTTTTTCAAAAAGTAATTTGCTCTTATGGGGTAGGGCTGCAACTAACGACTATTTTTATAGTCTACTAGTAATCGATTACTGAACGATTAATCGGTTAACTACTAATTAAAACAATCTAAAACTGGAAAAGGACACATTCAAGCCATATTTCCTCTTTACTTTTAACATTAACTGAAAATGCTAAGAAGAGTGCGGCTGTCATGCACCAACAGTCAAATCAATACCAAAAAGTGAACAATAATACAGCCTGGTTGAAACAGTGAAAGATACAATTTCAATGTTGCACTTTAATGTTAAAATCCAAGACAACTCTTACTCTTATTTATAGCTAGCAGGCTACGCTAACAAGGTAAATATCTTACCATAGTGAGTCCGCGTCTCCCAGAGCTCCGACCTGCTTCCTCTTCAAATGTTCCTGCAAGACAGACGAGCTCCCGTGATATGTGAGGTCGGCTTTACAAAACTTGCAGGTAATCTATTTGTTCTGTGTTGAGGGTGAAATCCTCCCAGACCCTGGACACTTTTGGATGAGAGGACGATAATTCAGCCGCAGGCATTTCACTGTTTCTTCAGGTCATCTCCCGCTATTATTTACCGCAACGCGCATGCGTCTCTAAGCAGAGATAGGTAGGAAGCGAGATGACTCACTCAGTACGAAAAATGACGTTCAGCTCGACAGCGCGAAAAAGACGTGCGATGACGTAACCAACAATTATCGATAATTAAATACGTCGGCGATTAATTATGCTATCGATTTTTATCGACAGCGTCGACTAATCGTTGCACCGTTATTATGGGGTTGATTTTTTTTCCAAATGTTCTGTGGGGCAACAGGCACTGACAGCGAGAACAGCTAAAATGCAAATAAATTGAACTGAGAGAGCGACAGGAGAAGGACACCAAGACCAATATATTCAGATTTATTCAAAACATACACTGTACATTTCAATGAAAAAACAGACTCAATGGCCAAATGAGAAAAGTTTCATTTGGTCCCTCAGAATGATCGTTACATGATGCATGTCCCGTCGTTCAGGTGTTTCATGGAGTCCATCTGCTGCGTCATCGCCAGGACTTCATGAAACCCGGTGCTGAGTCCAGACATGTGCTGGAAGTACGCCTCCTTCTCCACCTGGACCGACAAGTTATTCACGCCGGCGTCTTTCAAAGCGGCCGTTACCTGCCAAAGAGGAGACTCGCAGTCAGACCCTCACTTCACACAAGACGTTACGTAACTGAACATCGAATCTTTCGTCGTCAAAAGGTTAGCATGTTTCCAAGCTTTGGGGTTCAGTTTTCATGGCAGAATCCCCAAATCGGCTGCCTGTGACACAGGGACAGTGCACGCAACTTCCCAGCTTGTGCATGTGGAGTGGCACGGAGCCGGGCTTTTATTAAGGAAAGGTTTGTTTTAATTTTCAGAGCTCATCATCAGAGGGAGAGAATAAGAAAAATCCCCGTGTAGATTAGATAATCTCCGTTAATAAACGCGCTTATGGATGAGATCTGTGAGCACTGATGAGATCCTGCCACGGTATGGTACAATGTGTGCACTGATCATCAAAGCACTTCAGAGCTGCTGCAGATGAGTCCATCTAACCATAACAGTATTATAGTATCAGCTTACCTTGCACAGAGAGCAGAGGGCTCCCCCACAGTTGTGGGATGTAACACCGCTGCTGTAAGATCAAATCTGAGCTCAGGAGGAAGAGCAGTCGCCTGCCAATCAGAAGGCCGGTGTTTCGACTCTTCTCCACGTGTCGAAGCGTCCTTCGGCAGGACACTGAACCGCATATGAAATGTAGCCTAAATGGACTAAGATGGGCTGTATGAGTGAATGTGGCGTGTAATGAGACACCCTTTCAGTGGTTGGCTCGACCAGAACAGCGCTATACAAGCACAGTCCATTTACCAGCTGAGTCCTGCACATCATCTGATGCTTGTTGTTATGCTAAAGAGGCACCAAAAACATTTTCAAATAATGTGATAATAGTCATAAAGAAACACTTTGAATTTGCCAAATGTGTGAAATCTATACATCTGCAGCGTAATTTGAATGGTTCATATTCAAATTAGCAGGAAATCTTTTAAAAGGCTGCAAATTTCCAAAGAACTTTGTCGGGTTCTGAGCTGGAAACCAGACGTATGAAGTGCCGTATCTCCAGGGAAGTTCAGGCCTGGGAATGTGTGTAATGAGGCAAAATTTACCTCAGAGCTACACACATTCGAAAGGGTTACACTCTTCTGTCGTGTTCCTATAAAAAGATGCGTAGATCCCTGGTGAGCCGGGCTACAGAAAGAGTAATGAAAGAGTCCCTTTAGTGCCAACCTGCTGCACGATCCTTTGCTCCACCACATCTGACATGACCTGGAGGTGGATGGTTCCGGCAATCACGTTGGCTGAATGCCTCCAGAAATGAGAGTCCCTGTATGACAAAACTCCTTCAATCTTCTCGACCTGAGACAAGAAAAAGCCTCTTGAATAGTTTGTCCAACAGTTTCCTGTCTAATAGCACTTGAACTGTTGTCAAGTCCTGAAAAACTCCTCCTCCTTTGAGTATGCTGTGCGAGGATTAGTTTAAAATAAGCAGAAAGTACTCAAAAATCGATACAAAGCTACATTATTTCACCTAAAACAATCTGGTGTCTGCACCAGCCCAAGGTTTAGTGTTCGGTCTTTAATGCCGCTTCTGAGAGATCCTGCAAATGACTTTCATTCAGTGCACATTTCCTCTTTAGTTGAGATAAACACAACAAAATTTCATGATTACAAACCATGCAATCATCACATATCAGCAGAAAATATGCTCTCATTCGCTCAAATTAGGTGGAAGGAAACAACTTTGTTCCAAAATCCCAGATATAAAAGTACTCCAACTGGCAATAAGGCTGCCAAGTGTTAAAGAAATATGGAGTAAGTTGGACTCCTCACCTTTTCCAGCGCACTGTTCAGGTCTTTCTCGAGTTCTGGGGGAGTTCGCAGGAGGAGAACCTCACAGGCGTCCTTTATCAGAGGAATGACACTCAGGAAAATGAGCGTGGCGATAAAGAGCGAGCATATAGGATCGGCTATCAGCCAACCGAACTGACGGATGAGGATGGTGGAAATGATCACGCCAACGCTGCCCAAAGTGTCCGCCAGGACGTGGAGGAAAACACCTGCAAAAGGAGAGGAACTTGAACTTTTCTTTATGCCTCCAAGCTTTTCACACCCCGTCCACGTTTGTTCGGACTGGAGCTCACACACCTCTCATGTTGGCGTTCATGCCTCCGCCCCCTGAGCCGTGGGCGTGCCCGTGCCCGGCGTGCCCGTGCCCGCCGTGGGAGTGTCCGTGCCCGCCGTGGCTGTGCTCACTGTGGGAGTGGCCGTGGTGCGAGTGGCCGTGGTCCTGCGGTGAGCAGCTTTTCCCGCCGTGGGAGTGAGCGTGACTGAAAGCGCAGATTCCCACCAGGTTGACCAACAAGCCTCCAACGGACACCGGCTGCAGAGGACAACAAACAGTTGGACTTTAACTCAACGGGCAGGAGCGAAGGCACCTGCTGAAATGTGTTTTCAGAAGCCAACGAGCAGCTAAAAGCTTTGCAGAGCAGGATCAGTCGGTTTAAATGTATGTGCAGTGATTATCTCTGGGCCAGCATCATGAAGCTCAGAGCAGTATACATGTACATTTTCCTGTTTTTATACGATGTTCTGACATAAATATGCCACCTGCTGTTTGCTTCTCTGCTTTTTATTCAATTTTCCCTTTGATATGTAACAGAAATGCAGTTCCAGGGTGTCCAACATCCATCTGTAACAGGCAGGATACTAACAGAAGAGAAGTTCAAACTGATTCAGCAGAAGTTATGACATGCAGGGTCAGATTTACTGACTCTGTTTTGGTCTGCATTCCCAGCCTGGACACAGATGATCTTTGCTCCAGGCTCTGTTTCACATGCATTTAAAAGGAGTTTCCTTTTTCTGATCACAACATTTGGGGGAGGAGAGGATTTGAATGAATCACACGGAGTGACTAATGAGTTTTGTGCTCGCAATCCACTGCAGTTTGTGTCATTTTGACATGACAGAGGAGAAGATTCTGCATTCATTTCAATTTGTTAAGACTCCCAGAAGAAGATGCTGTCAGAACAACTGCTGAGCGCCATCATTCTTAGGTTAATGGAGGAGCTCTAAAATGAGTGATGGCTGTCTGTTGAATAAGTCCAAAATGTTTTCCTTAGTATCAGTAACTTGGCCTCCTGTTAGGCTTTAATGAGTCTAAAGGGAAATTCATGCTTAAGCCCAATTTTTACATCTCAGAACATGATTGGAGACTGTAGACAAATGAGCGAATCAGCAGCCTGTGGATGTGTGGTGGGCGGAGCCAAACTGCAGAGTCAGATGAGTTAGGGGCTCAGGCCGCCTTAAAACTTGTTGCATTGGTGAACTGTGACATCACCACAGCGCCGTAGTCTTTAGCAGTGCGTTTCCCTTTCATCCTTCCTGTCTGTGATGCTCTCAGCAACCCCCCGCAGGCTCTCTGTGAAACGTCTGGAAACCCTCACAGTTCTTCTGTTTACTCAAACCTGACAAAACTCCAGACTCAAACCACACCGACTAAGTGCTGCTTGACGTTCGCCTCCATTGCTTTCCTGATTTTGATTCTAAGAACGATGCAGGTGGTTTCATTGTGCAACATGCAGCTGTGTTATGAAGGAAAATATAGATACACACACACCCACATAAATATTAAAGCAGCCAAAGATTATACCAGCAGAAAAAGCAACACTCACAGTCAGCATGTCTGTGTTTATGTTGGGAGGGTCCAACAGACGGGTGACTGATTCCACGAACACAAAGAAGGCGATGACCATCAGAAACAGGCCGTTGATGAATCCAGAAAGTATTTCAACTCGACCGTACCTGCAGAACAACGACAGTCTGTTTCTTAACCGTCCGTCTGAATCTACAATGCTCGAATACTCAAAAAAAAAAAGGGAGTTTACCCGTAGGAGAAGATCCTGGTGGCTTTCCAGCGGGTCATGAGGGCGGCAAACAGGCCCAGGACTAAAGCAGAGCAGTCAAACAACATGTGGAAGCCATCAGAGATAAGTCCCAGGCTGTTGGTCCAAACGCCGTAAAACAGCTCCACAAAGGTGAAGGCCTGAGAAGTGCAGAGCCACAAACAGCAGATTATATGAGGTCAAAAAGTGTGTTTTTTACAGCATTCAGATCAGTTTTAGTGTCCAGTAAAGGAACATTGGCTCATCAAGTTAATCTCATCATATTATCACCTGAAGGTGGTTTTATTTTACAGAAATTTCATCAAGTTATTGTGTCCGAGATAAACTCAGCATTTAAATAAAAAAACACTTTAAATGTCAGTTTAAGAAAAAAAGGAAAGGAAAGCTGGAGGGAATAACTCTTTATCCAGACCCCTCCCTATTGGAGTTCATGTAAATAAACTTTGTACGGTCAAACTGTGCTATTTTTGTCTCATCTATGTTCACGATATCGAATAAAAAGATTAGCAAAAAAGCTGTCGTTGGAATATTTAAAAGCTGCCGCCTGAAGTCACGATCCTGGACTTGGGAGTCGGTGTTTAGAGCTTTCTGCGACATAACACACGTACCAGGTTGAGACACAGGAAGTAGAAGATCTGCCTGGAGTCGTACTCCTCCAGGATCTGTTTCAGGGAGTCTTTGATGAATCGCGGCAGAGACTGGGACGTGTGCTGCAGGGCGTCGCCCATGAAATTGTACAGAGGAGTCCCTTCAGGGGAATAACCCACCAAGGTGCCCTTCTGACCTTTCTTAGATGGAGATGAGAGAATACTGGATGCTGCAGGGAGACGTGAAGACGGAGGTCAAAGGTCAGCCGCTCGGTGTACACGGCATCTTGTGGTTTGTTACTTACACATGATGAAGAAGACGGCGCTGACTATGACTCCACCGGAGAGAACGTGCTCGGTGCTGACCTGCTGGGGCGGTTTGCTCATGGAGCGGAGCTGGTCGGTCAGCGGGTGGGTCCAGAAGTTTGCCAGCAGGAGCGCGCTGAGAAAGAGGGCGACGGTGCCGTAGCGCGCGCACCTCGGCGTCTCCATCTTTGCGCTGCAGACGGCCTCCACGTAAAACTCCAGGATCATGACGGAGAAGATGATCATCCCGAACGGCAGGATGAGAGACGACCAAGATTCCACTTTGCTCTGGGGAAAAGGATTCGGAAAAAGAGACGAAAGTAAAAACAAAGACAGCATTTACCAACAGGAGGAGGGAGCTAAACAGGACACAGCTACCTTTTCATGGTCACGCTGGTTAAGAATATCACGGGACCAGATGACAGCTCAATGTAATGAAATCAAATAAGCAAAAAAAGTCACTTTAAAAGCTTTAAAATGAAGTGAGTGTTTCCTGATGTTTAAAGAACGCGAGGATCAATCTTCCTGGTCCATTTGATATTTCCTTATCAATAAAGGCAGGAGGTTGTCACCAAAACCATCTCATTCAGTCATCTAATAAAACGTCACATCAAATGAGGTTAAATGGAACCGACAACTCTACTGTCTTTGTTCTTTCAGCAAGAAATCTTTACTTTAATCTTCTTTAGAGTCAAGATTTTAACCTTGTTAATGCTTTTTGTGTCTTACAAGATGTAGCACGAGCAAAGTCAGCCAGCGTGAATCATGCATCTCTGCTTTAAATCTGCAGAGCGCCACCTGCAGTTGCACAGAGATGAGGTCAGGCAGCGCGTGCATTTCTCTCTGTAGGAACAAATCCTGACTACTTGCTGGGTGGGTTTGCCACCTGCAGCCAGGATATGGGCCCGGGCCAAGCTAGGCCAGGGGGGGTCATATAAGCATGTTCATAGATCCCAAATCAGTGAATCAAGAGCAAGACGTAGTCAATCCCAAGCAAATTTAAGGCCTGGAGTTTCTTTTAAAGTGGCAAAAATGGCAAAATGAACCACAACAAGAAACACAAATGTGTTTTTAGGGGATTAATGAAAGTCTCAGACCTGCTGGACTGAGACTTTAAGTGGATGTACTCTGAGTGTATCAATTAAAGAAAGTCTAAAAATAATCCAAATCACTGATCCACGACATCAGCACTGACCAGGCTGCCGACAGAGATCATGTGTATGAGCTCCTGAAGAGATCCTATTTACAGGAGGTAACATTACAAGTAAATTCTTACTTTGTTCCTTCGGGATTTTCAGGTGGTTCCGAGTAACAAAACTTCTGATGCAAGAAGTGAGAGAAACTCAGTAAAAATGATTCACGACACTAAATCAAATGGAAATTTGTCCCGTAGTTCACATCATATCTTTCTCTAAACTGCAGACCAACATCTCTGATTCTCACCCTTCTCTGAAGTCTAACCGACCACATCTTGAGCATAAAAGGTCTAAATTGCAAACAGAAAACACCTTGGAGTGCGTCTTCACAACTCTTCCAGACCTTTGTGAGACCAGCAATCAGTCAAAGAGCAAATTTGTCCCATTTCCCACTTACTTCTGTGGTTGCTGACAGCACTATCATCCAGGGAAGCAGCACCACTGCGGAAACCAGGTTGTCGAGGGCATAGAGACGTTTGGCACCACCGATTTCCACCGATAATTTGCGGGAGGCCGTGTGGAAGCCGACCTTCAGGCACAGCGAGACCACCAGCAGCAGGACGCCGCCCTAATAGCAAGAAAACAAAGACAAAGGACAGAGATAGCTTCAAAGACCAAAGAAATACTAAGATAAGTTAAAAATAAAAGGTGGGGCAGTGGCTTTGACTCACTTTGTGATCTGCAACCCCTAAAAATGATATTGCAGTGTAGAGGAAATGCGTGAGTGCGCTGTCGTGATGTCCCTCAGCTGGTTACAGGAGCAGTAAAGGCAAACACGGAGAACAACAGAAACACAGGACATCGGAGAACAAACAGATCAGGCCTTCACGAGGATCAAAGGATACGGTGGTCCGCCATCTTTGCCATGAGGTCGTCGTTGTCGAAGAGGAAGAGGCAGATCACAGCGATGATGAAAAAAGCAGCACCTCTGGTCTGTCAGAGACGAACCAACAGAGAACACCACCCTCAGATTGCACAAACCACTTTAGTTTTAGGTAAAAGTCAATGCCAGGAGCTTTAAGTAGAATCCATCTGCAGTTTAACTTTCTGTTGCGAGGTTAAGCTCAGAGCTCAGAACTCTTCCTGCTTCCAGCCCATCCAGGCTTCTTCTCAGTGTTGTCATGATACACACAGATCTCAATAGTCAAACTTCTGGTCGGAACAATACCCAAACAGTGACAACAACTGCATGTTGTGTCGAACTGGAATGACCTAGAATGGCAAACTGCTGAAGTTGGGGATCATATTCTGGTGAAAAAGCTCCACAGAATCTAGAATGTCAGAATAATACTAGAAAAAATAAAACAACAAGCATTCAAACAGTAGATCTGCAGCAGACCTACGATGAAACCATGACAACACTGTTGACAGCAAAACATTAGCAAACAGATCCCGACCAGCTGTTTGTGTGGGTGGCCTCCTACCTTCGAAGGCCCCCCTCCAGAGTTTGTGAAAAGGACACCGAGGAGGGCGATGATCACCACATCACTGTGCTCGAAAAGCAGCAGTGTCCTGTGTGAAAGATGGGAATTACATCCTGAACACAACAGTGTTTGCATGAGCACACACACTTAGTTTTATCCTCTGTAAAGAGCTCCCAACTATGCAGATAAACCAAACTGTGCAGTTAAAAGTGTTCACATATTCACTCACAAACAGTAGCAACTGCAAACAAGAGATGTTTTACCTTAAAGGTCCACAGAGAGTTAGACCAAAGAAGCCCAGGAGGGAAATGACACAGCCGAAAACAGCATGCTTCACTAATTTTATCCACTGCAAAGAAAAACATTCAAAAGAAAACCGATTATTACACGAAGGCAGGTTGACGTCAATGCAATGTACAAATGGCTCAACTTAAAACTCTACAGGCTGGAGAACAGCTTCCAGGTGGGCAAAGACTAAATTATACGTCTTCACTACTGAGTGAAGAAAAAGAGCAGAAAAAAAAAAAATAACCAGAAACCTTTGTAAGTTTTTTCCAAATAAAAGAGGGACTATAAAGCTCACATGCTGAAGCAGCAGCAATCCAACAAACCTGTCTTTTTGAGATGGCTTTTCCAGATGAAAAAGGTTTTTGAAAGAAAAGCAGAATAACAGCACTCCTAGAAAGAAATAAGAGACAGAAATATGAAAACGGCATGTTGTCACCAACCATATACATTACCAAAGTGCTGCATGTACACTAATCAGCCATAACGTTATGACCCCTGACAGGTGAAGTAAAAAGCATCGATCATCTCCTGACAATATCAGCTGATAGTGGGTGGGACATGACAGGAGGAGAGTAAACATTGTGTCCTTGAAAGTGATGTGTGGGAGGCAGAAACAATGGGCGAGTGTAAGGATTTTCACAGCTATGACAAGGGCCAGATTGTGATGGATGGATAGTTTGGTAACAGCATCTCCACATGTGCAGCTCTTTTGGGATGTTTCAGGTCTGAAGTGGTCAGGGAAGGAACTGCACATCCCTGGAAAGGTGACACATCAAAATGTGACCTGAAGCACAGCAAAAGCGGCTGAAGAATGATCTAAAGCAGGGATGTCAAACTCCGGTCCTCGAGGGCCGCTGTCCTGCAGGTTTTAGATGTTTTCCTACTTCAACACAGCTGAATCAGATCAATGTATCATTAGCAGGCTTGTGCAGAACTTAACAATCTTTTGAAGAGATCCAGTTCATCTGAATCAGGTGTGTTGAAGCAGGGAAGCATCTAAAACCTGCAGGACAGCGGCCCTCAAGGACCGGAGTTTGACATCCCTGATCTAAAGGAACCCAACAAGTTGGAAGTATTGATTCAGCCTCCAAATTCTAAAGATCTCAATCCAATCGAACATCTCTGGGATGTGATGTACATTCAAGACCAATTTATGAATCGAGCTCACAACTTGGAGGACTTAAAGGATCTGCGGCTGACGGCTTGGATCCACATACCACAGCGCTACAGAGGATAGCATAACTCTAAAGGCCTATTGGAGTCCGTGCCTCAACGGTCATAACGTTCTTAGTGACCGGTGTTAGTAACAATAATACAACGGGCAAGTTTGAATGAAAAAATGTAGAATACTTACCCTAATTTTAAGATGAAGATGAACTGAACTACGTGAACAACTTTGAGGATATCATAGGATTCAAAGATCCCTAAAGCCTTGAGCACCTTCGAGATGACGAGTAAAACAATGTACCTGGTCAACCTAGAGATGGGAAGAGGGCAGAATACATGATATCAGGACAAACAGAGGGACACGGTCAAAATAAAACTACCATAGCAGTGATACACAGCCCTGTAAAAGGCAGTGATAAAAGGCAGACTTAGAACAGCCTTTCAGGTGATCTGGTCAGCATGAACCCGGAACAACATGCACCTGAGAGGCTGTGGACTACCAACAAACTGTAACATATGGACGAAAACTACAGTGATGCGCGTCATTACCTGGAGTCGGGCACCTCGACCATGCCCAGTTTCCTTCCTGACAGAACGTTGCTGCTGTATTTCTCGTCCATTTTTAAGACCCCAAACACGGTCAGTTACAGTATTTATGTTCCTATTGTCCTTTACGTCACTGTTCTCAGAATAGTGACATTAATCCGCATCCAGTTGCCGCTTAAGTATACGAGTCTTTCCTGCCTCTTATTCATACTCACGGTGATACTAGCTCATAAAGTGCACACAAACATACACGTATTGTGAACTGGCAGACTCCTTTGCATGTTAGCGAGCTAGCTAGTTAGCTAGCGAGCTTACATGGCAGTTAAATATTGTCAAAACTTTCTGGAAGCGTCACGTGCTCTGTGCTCATTGTGTGTCAAACAAACCCACGAGGCGCTCATTTAAAGCAAATAATAACAGTCATTTTCGATTGACAAAGCCACAACAAACACGAAAGTCCACAATGAGAGAGCATAAAATATCCAAGCTGTCCATATAGCCACGACACTTCCGTACACGTAGACGTTCCACGTCACGAGTGAGGGCTCGTGAGCGTTGCTGCTGCGCAGTTCAGGGATTCGGCACAGAGACCTGCGCAGGTAGTCGGAGACTGTCACGGAGAAATTACAGAGTTTGAGAAATGTGATGTTCAGGTTTCATCTAGTTTGACAGAAAAACGTCACTGGAATAAACTTCCAGAACAGAAATTTGAACATTGGATAAAGCCTGATTTAAATTGTTGAATCATGTTGCTAGAATAAGAAGAGAGAGAAATACTAATTATAAATAATTTCTAAAGTAATACATATGTGGTTGATATAGGGGGAAGTGTGAGGAAAAAGCTGAAATGAAATATCAGTCATAAGTAAATATTCTGGGATACAAAGTCATGATTTTATTTTAAAACCTGAAAATGTTTTCCAACAACTTCATAATTCTGACAGATTTCACACACAAAAGACGTGACTGGCTCAAACAAATGATCAATGTTTTTTTTACTCAAATGATTTTCAATTTAACCTTTTGTGCTCCTGTCCGATGATGCAAGCTGAATTTTAGAGCGACAAAGTCGATTTGTCATTCAACCCTAAAGACATAACATTAAGGAGGCAGATCCTCGTTAGCTTCTCATCAAAGCACTTACTCTCCAAACCACATGCGACTATGCCCCCCCCCCCAAAAAGAAAGTGTTTTCAGAAGATATTAAAAGAAAAAAAAAACACTGCCCGATGTTATGTATGGATTTTATAAAAGGCGTTAGATGTTATGGTCTCTGGGATAATTGCTTTATTAGAACATGGACTCAATAAGACAGATTTGTTATATGTTTTCAGCCAATGAGTTAGTTTCAGTTTCCAAAGTAATTGGGTACAGATGGGGGTTTCAGTAAGGTCCACACAACCCAAGAAGGACTTGCTGATAGTGTCCTTTGGTTTCATTCTGGAAAAGAAAGAATATGTTCAGCTGCAATACTCTGGCAGGTCTGTCTTTACATCTCATCATTTGTTTAAAAAGATGAGTAAACTAATGGAAGCCATTTTGGAAAATGTTTTTACCAGTATGTGCTCTTGTAGGGTTATGTCATACATGGCCCTGTACTCCTCCACTATCTTCTTGAGGTCGACCTCAGAGCGGCTCACCAGGATCCTGATCAGGGTCTCCTCACATGTGCCGTGGCCCTGTTTCAGGCATGAATACATTGCATCGTCTGATTATGGTAAATTCATGTGTCTTCAACCAACTGTCAGCTGCAAAATAGAAGTTTGTTAACGGGCTAACCACTCGAGTGTAGTTTATTTTACGATATATCCAGGAGTTGACTGTTCAGGCATCTTTACGCACATGCAAACAGTTTTAAAAGGGGAACTCCGGTATTTAAAAAAAAAAAACTGCAGCACAGTTTATTTACTCCGTGCTCTGTGACAGTCGGCTAACTTCACACGTGGTTTGCTGCTGATAGTTTTGTGCAACATGGCAGGATATTTATCAGATTTTGACGACATGGACGACGACTTTGAGTATGATGGACGTTCTTACCGGAGTAAATAAGTTGTGCTGCAGCGGAAGGCGTCGATGACGTCACCCCAGTAGACGAGTGTAGAAAGCCCTCTATAAGCCCCCCAATAGCAGCCAATAACAACAACACAGCAGCTATGAGCTAACAGAGCTATAGTACACGTTCATTCATTCATTCTTCTTCTTAAAGTATTGGTGAAATAAAGACAGATGATGCCTTATTTAGAGGCTGCATCCTCTAAGCCCCGTTCTCTCCGTTATATGGATCTCCAGTTATCTAAATATCTTCCGAAGGACGTCGACTTTCACCAAACTGTTCTCTGTGAACAGATGAACGTGTTTCATGCCAGAAATAAGGTTTAAAAATACCGGAGTTCCCCTGTAAGAAATACTTGCAAACTTCTTCAATGTAGAAACAAAATAGTCATGCAGTTAAAGCCTCATCGAGCAGAGAGCGACTACGGAAAAGTCCGAAGACACATTCATACACACCTTCATGGCCAGATGGAGCTTCTCAGCGAAGAAAGCCGGTGTGTTCCAGGCACATTTCACTAGATGTCCAAGGAGGACAAACACATGTCATCAAGTTCAAAATTGCATGCAGAGTCCAGATGCTGCTGTGTCCAACAGCTGTGTTAGCGTGACTTGATGAGTTCCAGGTTTAGGCTAAAATGCTGTAAAGTTTTAAATGCTGCTTGATCTTAAGGTGTGAGAGGTGTGCTCGAGAATGGATGGACACCATCATCCAAACCAGCTGCTTAGCATCTTCATTATTCTGCTGGAAGTTTTTTTTTTTTTTTTAAATTTTTGGTTAATTTGTCTGATTCTTTGTAAAGTAGATGTTATTCATCTGCTTTAGACAGTCTTTTTCCCCCTCTTTCGGCCTGCCATTTCTTCCGTTGTCCCCCCCTTTGTCCAGTTTCCTCAAATTTTTAAGGATACACTGCACACCATGTTGAAATATTCCAAGTTTTCCCCTAAAAGCTCTTTGGGAATCATCAATCATACCATTTTATGTCTGACAAACTTATCTTTGGCATTTTTATTTTTTTTTTTTTTTTTAACTAAAACACTGAAACCATTTGTCTTGGTGACTGGCTGCCAGAAATAAAATGCAGAAAGATACTACACTGCTATGTGTAGACAAACCTGTTTTTCTATCTTTGTGGTGATTCACAATTGTTGTGGCGTGTTCTCCGGCCCCTTATCCCTTCCACCACAGCTGAATTCCCAGTTCTAACCCTTACCATCATCTAATTTTTAATTATAAAACCAAGCTTTAACCCTCCAAAGTCCATGTAAAACACATTGGACACATTTTTTTGGACTACTGGAATACAGAAAAACAAATACTCTGATGTGTCACATCGTTTTTAAAGCAAACTGAGTCCCGGCCCTTCAAAATGAAACAACTCGCACACACAAAAACAAATGATTCATCAGGAAAGATCTGCTGGCATTTGCCTACCAATGTCAATGAGGCAGTCTTCGATGTCTCCTTTCAGCTCCATTTTCAGGGCGTTGGGTAATGTGATGTCACTGACACAGGCGTACTGATGGAACGCTGGCAGGTAAAACAATTGGATAAAGGAGCCATTAAGCAGAAAGTACATGTCCACATGAAAACTATTGTCAGGTCAGATTTAAACATAAAACAGATGTATTAGTGACAAAGTAAACCGTGTTCTTATAAACAGACATGAAGCTGGTCTGGCTGACTGTTTAGCTTTTATTACAGTAACTTTTAAATTATAAACAAAGTGTTTGAGTCCATATATAAAGATGAACTAATAAGGCTGTGAATCAGACGGATTTCTGTGTTGTTCCCTCACTGCTGGGTGTGATCCACTGGCTACCCGAGTGATTGTGGTTCCACCTGTTTCTCCAGGTGTTTGTTCACAGTGAAGTAAAACAGTTGAATCGTTCAGATCACTCACTTTTGGTGAGCTGCGGGCCGCTTCGTGTAGTCAGAATGTTGATCAAGGTGGACACATCTGCTTCGTGCGTGTTCTCACCAGCTTCAAACAGAAGCTCAGGACAAAGAGCGACACGCAATTACACGTTAATGCAAGTCTTTTTCATGCATCTGCATTCAGTTATAAGTCTGTATTTTATACTTTTAATGTCAACAACAGATCAACTGACATTCATACTCAGGAACAGGAAGATTACTACCCTTAAACAAGTGATTATCCACAAGTGTGAGCACCTCTATAAAAGCAAGAGTTTACAGCATTCAGGTGTGTGTTAACACGATGCCAAGGAGGAAAGACACCAGCAATGATCTTAAAGACAATTGTTGATGCCAATCAATCTGAGCAGGGTTATAAGGCCATTTCAAAACCATTTGGAGTCCATCGTTCTACAGAGAGAAACATTCACAAGTGGAAAACATTCAACACAGTTGCTAATTATCCCAGGAGGAGACTGAAATGCTCAAAAGTTGATTTGAAAGATTTGCCTTGCAGACACCTTCCAGTTTTGTCCCTTTTGTCTTTGCCAGCTGTTATAAACCTGAAGTTAAACAAACTTCTGTGTATGTGCAGATGTTTCTTCTTTACCATGAACCTGCTTGTAGTCCCAAATAAACCTCTAAAGTACCGTAAAATGTCGAACAAATGCATGGTTTATTTCCTTTTTTAGCCCCCCAAAAAACTGCCTGGCTGTCATATGAAGTGATTTATGGCTTTCCTCTGACTTGTCCCTACGTCTGCAATACAAACCAGATGCCTTTTTATGGAATACCACAGTAAGGGTGGTGAAGTTAAGTACTTTGCATTGAGCAGTTCTTTGGGTTAGTTGACAGTAAGAAAAATAAAGTTAGAAACCTGATTTTTACCTCTGCATCCTTTCGGGCAAGCTCTACATCTACTTCAGTGCTCTCGTCCTTCTTTGCACTCAGCATGGCCAGGAGAGCCTTGGTGAAGTCACCGCTGGTCTCGTCTTTAATAACCTCCTCCAGGTCCTTTTCATACTCTGAGGGAGATCAAGTGCAAACAAAACAAGATTGAAAACAGAATCATTACTCACTACTTAAAGCTGTTGTTAAAATGCTTAAAAGCCTGTGTGGTCACAATACAGCATTGCCTAGGAATTTAGTGGCGTTCTGTTACTGGGGTCAGCCTACATACCTAAAACCTGATGCAAAAATTGAAAACCTTTCAAGAATTCAGAGCACAGCACCAAGAACAAATAACAGAGTGGCTGTCCTGACAACCTTCTTTGAAGACCCTTTTGATCTCTTGAATCTCTTCGTTTGATCGTGTTGCCAGGATCTCCACCAGGACCGCCTCATCTGTGCCCAGACCCTGTTGGAGTAGAGGAAATGCTAGAGGTGAGGGAATCTACAACTGCAGTAAAGTTGGCCTTTACTGAACCCTGAAAAACAGGAATACAAGTTGAGAGGAGACTTTGTTCCTGGAAGGTAGTTTAATCCCCAGACTGTCAGAATAAATCTGGCCATTACCACTAAGATGTTAAGATAAGGCACTTAAGCATGAACCACAGCAGTGGAGCAGCCAAGAAGACTGAGATCATTCTGTAGCTGGAATAAAAAGCAGATTATAGGTGCAAGTGTGTCCCTGTTCAAATAAACAACACAATCAGTCCCTACAATTAGATTAGATGTACTTTATTCATCCCACAACAGAGAAATGTAGTTCTAACAGCAGAAAAATAGAAAATGCAGGAAGCAGAAATAAAACGAGTAAAACAGCCTCAGTAAAGTGAGGAGAGATTTTGGGAAGTCAGATTATCATTATTCTAAAACAGGAATATTTACCTTTGTGGCTTTCCTGAGCAGGTAGGCGTCAAACTGTCCCGGCATCATGAGCAGAGCCAGAGACACATCCTCCAAATCTGACCTGAGAACCGACTTCAGCGCTTTGTCCAGTTTCTGCAAAACACAGTAACCAGCCGCTCAAATCTCACCACTGTTCACCATTTCCACATTTCCACAGCATTAAATGAAGATTTGATTTAGTGATGTGAACACAGGCTTCCACAACTCCGCTTGAAACACTTTAAAAGAGCCGCGTTTTGCATGTGGCGTGCTGCAGAAGGCTTAATATTCACAGCCCCACCTTCCCACTTCGACATGCAAGGGGAAAACACAACAATAGGTTATTTTACGTCCATCGAGGAGCAAAGCAATGCAGCATGGTGAACTTCATAAAGGACCAGCATCGTCTGAAGGTGTAAACTGATCATTCTGAATGTTATAAAGTCACAACAGTTCAAAAGAGTCACATCATTTCAGTCCGATTAAGACTAATTTCATCAATAGATCCTGTTGACCTCTCAACAATGGACCTTTAAGTGGTAACTACCTCACACAAATTCTAAAAGCAGTAGCTCTGGACTGGAGAACGTGTTGCTTTGGCAACCCAATTTGTCTTGCAAATCTGTAAAAGCTCATAACGGCTTAGGTCAAAGGGATGGATCACTTTTAATGGTCAGTTCTTTAGGGCTCAGTTTTTATTTTTAGCTTGTGTTCAGCCTGATGCTTCAGAACATCCAGCATGAGAAAGATCTTACTCACCTTCCCTGCGGATGCTTCATAAACGGCTTTGATCTTTTGCCTCTGCTCGTTGCTCCTCTTGACCAGGACGGCAATAATCACATCCTCGTCCACTCCTGTCAGAGACAACTTAAACTTAACCCCATTTTCTTTAAAAGCACTGGAGAAATGCAGAGTCTTAATGAGCAGCTTGCATCATCACCCACAGCACAATCCATTAAGTTTTCCCATGTTTACATTTCTGCAGATTTAATTAACTTAAAACCTTTGCTGCCTCCAATCATGTTTCCTACCAAACGGACAACATGAGCTCACAGACCTTTACTTTCAATGGCGCTCTGAAGGACTGCAGCGTCGCTGCTGGCATTGAAGTTAGGATATGGAGTGACGGTCCCATAATACTTGGGTTTCGGCTTACCCTTCACCTTCATGAACAACCAGAAACACAGATGTTAGGTGGCTTTGTTAAACTCCAACAGCCGTGTGAGGATGGTCTTGTACTTACAGTGACGGTGTCATCACCTGGGTCCCTATCGCGGACTATATTTTTAAAGAACCTCCTGAATAAAGACATTGTATTTGGAAAGTTTCAACCGGTCTCAAAGGTTTGCACTGTGGGGAGAAAACAAGCACAAGAAAAACAGTGAGACGGGTGAGATGCTGGAGGATGACCAAATGGAGAACACATGCGGCAGATGTGACAAACAAAAGTAACCTTTGAATAAAGCGGAACAGAAAAGTCCACAAAGGCAAACCGAAGCTCAAGTATTACCCAAGGCCCACCTACAAGATGAGCAGTGACACAGAGGCTTGAACAACAGACAGACCAAGCCAGCACTCAATGAAAAGAGCTCAATGGGTAACGAGACACAGGTGAAACCAATGAGGACAGGAAGACAAAGCCAAATGACAAACTACTGAAAATGGTCACTGACAGACAGGAACTAACTAAAATACAAACAGGACAGGCATGAGCACAAGTTCATCAGAAATCAAATCAACTGAAGACAGAGCGGAGTGTTATTAAAGCAATGTGAGACAAGAAAACTAAACCAGAAACTGGAAAAAACATAAACGAGAAGCAAAATAAACTGAATGCAAATGGATTATTTATGGACATTTACATGTCTTTGTCTTAATGAAACAACTGAATAACTCACCTGTGCTTCTGTCTGTCCCCACACCTCAGTCTGCACCTCTCAGATGACTGTTTGACTCACTCTGCAGCGTCTCCACCCACCTCCGAGCACATGATTTTCAGGTCCTTTTACTTCAACCTGCAGAGGATCAGCCAATCGGCTGCCACCTCTACAAAAAGACGGCATTCCTGCGAGGTGACAGACGAAAGGCTCGACACCTCTGACAGGTTGAGTGACTCTTCTGTTCAGACTTGTGCTGTAGATCAGCGCACGTTTCGGCCCTTAATCAGACAGGTTGTTATTCCCACAGACGCAGAGAATGGTGATAAATAAGATCAGAGTCACAGTGGTTTCTGTTTTAAAGGAGCCGGTGAACCAGTTATAGGCCAGTAACAATAGGTTGTTTTTGGACACTTACATGAATGAAGATGGAAAAAAAGAAGTGAACTTGGCCGACTGCTCTGCTCAAAGCTAAGAGCCTGAAGCTACATTAAGAGCCCATAGTGTAACACACAAATTAGAGTAGTTTTAAGGAGGTACAGTAATTATGCAACATGAACAGCAGTTCTGGATCTTCTGCATTCATTTCACTGGAGCTGAATGGGAAACTGGTGGTGAGAAACAGGTGGTTTCTCATTACTTGGTTGTCCCCTTCGCATGTGGTTTCCAGGAAATAAGCTGCACTAAACTAACGTGCATGAAAACCAACATAAAGCAGAAAGAATAAAGGAAAAAAAAATTCAGACTGAACTTTTAGAAATTGTATTAAAAGATCTTCAACTTTATTGGAAAGTCAGAATCATGAGATGAAGGACAAAGTCAGTCAAAAAGTGTGAAAATCAAAAACTGAACATGGGACAAAGGATATTTTGATACAATATATCATTACAATGACTATTTTCACACAAGTCCAGATGTTTTCCTGACCTTAACCGGTTAGTTTTTAATACCCAGCATTAACTAAGAAGAAGACTAACCTCTACTATGTATTTTGTAACATTTAAACCAGGGCCGGGCTGCACGGTTAATCAGCTGGTGACTCTTAATTGACCCTAGGAGTGAGCATGCATGGCTGTGTGGCCCTCTGATGGACTTCTATCTTTATAACAGTATGATAATGTGTTTGACATAATGACTTCATGGATTATTTTTTTAATTGGATTAAAAACAGGGGTATTGTCTTCAGCAGCTCGTACACCTGAAGATATTCGCTGTCCTGCAGGTTTTAGATGTTTCCCTGCTTCAACACACCTGATTCAGATGAAATGGATCTCTTCAAAAGATTAAGTTCTGCACAAGCCTGCTAATGATGAGTGGAAGTAATATCAGAAGTAATATCCAGAGTTATTTAATGCGTGCAGTGAATCTGGAGAGTGGGAACTAATAACCCGTTGCACAACACAGAATTGACGTTATACCTGTGAAATGAATAAAGATTGTCTCAAGGATGAGCACAGCTTGCAGGTCTGCCATTTTCTGACACTATTATCTTGGAGGAGGCCCTCTCCCACGGCCCCGACCCGGTCCAGCACCCGGTCCAGGTCCTCTTGGCCCAGGTGGACGGTTTACCGGCCCTCTAACATTAGGGTTGGGTGAAGCTAGGGACACATCTTTCTGCAGGTTCACATCTTTAGCAGCTGACCCGGCCTTTGTCTTAGTAGGCTTTGCATCCGGTTCTGGTGTTTTTTCTGCTTAGACAGAGAAACAGCCATCAACAGTTAATGATTTAATGCATTTAACTATTTTCTGCATGCAACCAACTTCAGGGTATTACTGACCAGGTGGAGCAGGGGGGGCGAGGGATCGGTTCGGCAGAAGGTCTTCCAGGTCCTTCATGACCTGGTTGGTGCTGTTTGTGTTGTTTCTCCGGTTCTTCTCCTCATCCCGAGCCTGATCACAAGAAAGTTGGAGGGAGACAGGGACAGAAAAATGACAGGTATTCATAGTTTTTGGCCAACAGTGGAAGTGTAGGGTGACAAATACTAAGATGTAATAGGTTTTTGATATATATAAGCTGCATTGCTCGGTAGATCCGTCTGAAGTGGACCACAAGGTATTATTCCATGTTAGATTCTAAACTGTAGGTCGTGAAAATTGTCGGTTCAGATGGTTTGTTACTTCACAAGTTGAATAGCAAGAATCAATCATTGCAGTTTGCTTGAGTTTCAAACTAAAATGAAACTTTTAGGGCTTTCTCAACAGTTGAGACATGTCTTCTCTTAGTAATTAATGTTTTTAGGGTTAAAACAACATTTGAAACTCCATTTAAAAAAATCTCATCTGTTGAAGACAATAAAACTAGCCTTTCAGCAAGCTAAGCTAAGAATTGTTTTGCTACCATAGCAGTGGAGCTAACATTTATGTTAGCTTTCGGTGCTACAACAATAGCAGTGGGTGACCAGCATAATGCATGGAGAAAGTGTTGTCTATGTTAGTGACCAGGGTATTCCAAAAAGAGGAATTTCATTCAAGGAAGTTCCCATCCCACATAGCAAAATATGTTATTTCAACATATATGCTTGATTTTTTTACTTAAATCGAATGTCCATTGTGGATCAACATTTAACAGGTTAAGTGTTGAATCAACTGAATCAACACTGCATTATGTTTCAGTTCTGATGGCATTTCATTTATACTGTCTCAATTCACTGGACACACTGTTGCATGCAGATCGTCATATATATAACTTTTAAGCCCATTTCTCTACTTACCATCTGCATTTTCTTCTTCAGCTCCATATTGGAGTTTTGGTAGGCCTCAGACGTAGAGTTGAGATAATATATGGCCAGTCTGTAAGATATGACAGAGTTTGTTGGATTACTGAATTCTGATTGCACTCCTGTGTGTAAACACTCCATTGATCCTGTTTCTGTGGTCCAGAGATAGTTACAGATGATTGCACAAAAATGAATAAATAAAAGGATGAAACTAACCAAAAGCTCACAAAGAAAATCCAACACAATATGTAAAGTGTCTAAAAGTGTAAAGTGGCTTTCTGTTTGACTTTATGTGCATCTTCATGTCAACACTTACACCATGAGCAGCACAGCTGGTATGATAAGGCCGGGGTTGGCTGCATAGCTGAAAAGTGTCCCGATGAAAGCTGGCAAGTCCAGTGCGATTGTCTCCATAATCACATCAAACATCTTTGGCTTCCCACTGCTCGGTCACATGTAGGTTTCATATTAGTAAATGCTTGCTTCTAGAGATGTGGTCATAATTAGCGGTTTGTGTTATAACCTGAAAGGTCCGCAGTCAAACGAAGGTGGCAGGGTCATGATGGTGTAGACAACAGGTAAGAGACTCAGGAAGAGAATGAGGAGCAGAAGACCCATGTAGAAGTTATTGGACTTGGAGGCCTTGAACACTCTCTCATGGGGGACGTTTGTGGCCATCACAGCCCAACACTGATAGTACATGGAGCTGAGAAGACGGAGGACATTGATACCGACGAGCCCAGGAGCATAAAACGCACCCATCCTGATAAAAAACAACATAAGACATCAATTAAATGCATGTTTTCTCATTCTCAGGGTTGTGTGTCTTTGTGGGTTGGCATGATTTTTATAAAAACTTTGAACCTTTATCTAACAAAAGTCTGAAGAAATCATTTTCAGTGTCTTCACAGACCGTATAAAAAGGATAATCCATCAAAGTCTTAGTCATTACAAGCAAGGATGAGCCATGGTTCAGCACTTTGTGCCAAACTCAGTCAAAAAAATCATCAATAAGTTTCAAAAATATATCTCTCTACGCAGGACTGCAAAGAGCTTTGGTCTTTTATGATGTACTGCAGATGCACAGAATCTATTCCTCCATCTATTATCTTCCACTTTTCTGAGGTGGGGTCGCAGAGGCTACAGGTCCAGGAGAGAAACCTGGACATCCTTCTCCCCAGTGACACTCTCCATCTCCTCATGGGGGATCCCTTTGTATTCTCACAGCGTGCACCACTGAATCCCCTGAGGGACACTGTTTGTGAGCCTTCCCCATGTCCACAAAGCAAACTCTCCTGACTCCTTCAGCAGACCTGCAAGAGAGTAAAGATCTGGTCCTTCACTTTCCTTACCAACACTCCAGAGTAAGGCCAAGCAGTGTGAGCCTACAGGCAGTATCGATGCCTCATTTTAAAGGTGTTTCAGCCAAAACAGCCACACAATATTCAGATGCTTCATTATATCTGGGAATCTTGTCCACCCCTAGCGCCCTACCACCAGGAAGCTTTTTAACTTTCTTTTTTCAGATGCACAACATTATACATGTGATCTCATTCAGTACCACCAGAGGGCACCACTGCTTGAGTGCACCATGATAAGCAAAATGGGCTCAAGGGTATCTTGGAAAACCTGATGTCTGATTCTGTGTGCCAAACAGGTCCATATCCAGTGACCATGGTATGGGTGACTTGCATATGTTTGAAGGTACCATTGATCTGGAGACGTATTAAGCTTCATAGACACAGAATGTGTGTGTTTGACTGTTGGCTGTGGTCCAGATCTGTCTCATATTAAGACACATGAAGCATTATGTAAAACAGAATCAGAGAACAACACCGACCGTTGAGAAGCTGCAGCCTCGTATACAGCAAAAATGGACCCAGATTAGACACTGAAAATGATTCTTCTGTACTTGTGTCTGTTAAATAAAGCTTCAAAGAAATGAACAAAATACTGATTTCATGTCTTGGGATGGATTTTAAAACACTGAAATGGGGGCTTATAGATGGACACTTGTAAAATGATTCAAAACAATCTATTCAAACTACAAATGTAAAAAATAATTATGAAAAGCTATGTGACATGCAGTGTTATTCCCCTGCCATGGACTACAACAATATGTATCCAATAAGTAGCACAGAACTAATACGGTCACTTCCGTGTAAAGTGGAAACCGAAAGCTTTCTTTGCAACCTGAAGCACAATGTTGGCATTAGTGCTTATTTTGTCTTTTCACTCAGTGATACCGGATACATGCAGCAACACAATCCCATGCATACACAAAGTGGAGGCTGCATATGTGCAGTGTGTGCATAGAACCACAAAGCAGTTTGTACCAGATCATCCCTTGATTGAAGACCAGTCCAAGAACATTTCCACTGATGTCAAACTCTCCATATGATGGCTGGAAGTGATCAGAGGCAGCATTTACACAGTGAGCCTCCAATAAAGTTTCATGCCTTTAAAACATTCTGTAAAATAACTAAATCCTCAGCTGAGTAAAACTGAATTACAGAACTTTTTTGATGACAGATAGTTCAGTTAACGGTTTTAAATTGTTTGTTTATTGGGTCTTTGTAGTTAGTTATTGGTGTGGTGGATGTAGATAACAGAGTTATCTATATTAGCGCTTATTGTTCAGTCATGACCCCCTCTAAAACTCTTTTTATGCTACTATGCTATCATCAAAATGTCTGCTGTGGATAAAGGCTCGTCCCCGGGTGGGGACAGACACACGGACTATTTCTCAGACACATCTATGATAATTTCATTTCAGTATGAACCAAAAACACAGCAGCTGTCAGACTTACAAATCCAGCTTCCAGGTCCCAGCACCAGCAGTAGTTGAGGAAACGAACGATGACGGCTCTCGCAAAGTCACCAATCAGGATGGTCAGGTAGGTCACCTGAATGTCTGATACCGTCAGCTTCACAAACTCCTGCAGCAGAGTTAAGATATTCACCCTTTTTTACACGTATCTCATACCATCTCCTCCATTAAACAGAAGTTGCATAGATGGGGGTTTCACTCCCCTTTTTTCAGCTGTTATGTGTGGTTCATGCATGAACAACAATTAGCGAGAGATTTCCAGGTTTTGGCAGATGAAATGGAGAATAAAAACACTGCATGTGTTACTATGCCAACGGCAGTCTCCCAGCAAGGTCCTCTGATGACATCAGCAGGGTTCATGGGTGGTGGAGTAGACTCGGTGTCATTGATCAGACGTGTGAAGTTGGCATAATATTCCTTCAAGGCCCAGATGGAGGCGTTCTTTATGGACTGCTCCTCTTCCAGCTGAGGAGAGTAAAGAAGCCAATCAGTCAGCAGGTTTCTTCTTATTTACCAGTACTTTTTAACATAAAACATAGTTTCATATACGAATGCATTCAGTAAAAACTTCTTTAAAGATGGAGCTTTCCTGTCATTTTAGATAGAATGATACTTGTAATCAGTGGGAAAAGGTTGAGTGTCCACACCACATCCAGCTATGCTCAACCAGACTGGAAAAGTGAAATTGTAATTAAAAAATGCTCCTAAAGAAATGTAAAGAACACTGAAAGTAGTTACTGTTTACAGAGTGAAGCATGGTAGCGACAGCATGATACTGGGGGGATATTTATCACCAACCAAGGAAACAGGTCAGGATTAAAGGGATTAGAAATGACACTAAACACAGACAGATTCTTGAGGAAAGCCTATCTCAATCTTCCAGAGATCTGAGGCTGGGACAGAAGTTCACCTCTCAGCATGAAAACAACGATCAAATTGCTGAAGAAACACTCGAATGGTTAAAGAACCCGTCCAGCCTGAAGGAGACGGAGTGCTTCTGTTTTGAAGAATGGGCAAAAATTCCACTGGCTGGATGTTCCTAACTTATAGAGATATACCCCAAAGAGTTTGCTGCTGTAACTCTAAGAAGGGAACGAGAAGGTGAACACTTTCTCAAGGCCATGCTGGTCCTGACACTGTTTTTTAGATCAATCAAAAGTCAGCAGAGCAAAGAACCTCCAAAGGTTTCTGGCAAATGTGTAACTGTAAGAAAACACACCGACACTGCAGCCGTACCTTGGAGTTGACCTCATCAAACAGGGCGAACAGGAAGGTGTAGAGGTTTCCCAGAAAGAGGGCAAAGATGCGTCCCAGCTGCCACTTGAGGGCGATTCGAGGATGGTAATCTTCAAGCTCAGCGATCGTCTCAAACAGAGGAGGACATACCAGACCCAGCAGAGACATGATGAGCTCCAGCTGGAAAAACAGGTCATAATCACAGATACCTTTTCCTGGAAATTATCTTATATGTAGATCTTTAGTATCTACCATGAACACGGTTCAGTTCAGGTCATGTTTAATTATAAGGTGCCAAAGAGAAGTTAAAATAAAATCCAGTCTTTGCTCCATAAACCTGTTGCAAGAACAGTAAAAACACTGCTGTTCACATCTGACTGAGCTTTTCGTCATTACCTCGTTCTTCTCGTACCAGCTGAGGTCATCCCTGTTGGCGAACTCCTGAGACCTCTTCACCACAAAGTAGATGAGGTACCCACTCCCGCCGAGGCTGCAGGTGATCAGGAAGTTAGCCAGAACTCTGAGGAACCTCCGCAGGTGGATGTTCTCATCCTTCTGGTTCTCCTGCTCGTCCACAATGGACTCCTGTTCTTAAAGAAAACAGAGAGGATTCACTGTTGGTAGAGCCCGATTTCACTTTAACGAGTAGATGGTTACAGCGTGTGTCCTGAAAACAATCAGAAGTCATTTTTCAGAGTGTCTCAGACACGAACATCTGGAGCTGTGGGGTTACCTGCCAGCGGTTACAAAGGTTACCTTGAAGCTGGTGGTGATGGAGGCGTACTTGTTGTCAGCGGTCTCTGCATTGCCGATGAGGTAATCCCAGCTGGTGAACATCTTCCAGGCGAAGGTGAACTCTCCTTCGTCTCCATCTCCACCGCCAACGTCAGCATTCTTGGCCATACTTTAAACAAAAAAGGACAGACAAACCCAAACCTTCCCCAAATCAGTCTCACTAACAAACGCCTTCTTTTCACAGTTGAATTTGTTCTCAAACCAATCCACTCTTTACCTTTAGTGGGAAGAAGCTTTTTTTTTTCTTTTAGATAGAACTTGATTGATCTTAAACATCTATAACATATAAATAAATTAAACAAGGTGTGAAGCCCCCCCCGAGCCGGAGGCCATGGTGCTGCAGACTCACGTGCGGATCACCAGCATCAGGCTGTAGCCGAAGGTGCCGATTCCCACCAAGAGGTAGGACAGAGGCAGCCGGAACTTAAGCAAGCCGACGGTCCTCTGGTTGTTGTAATATCCGTAGAACAGTACTGAATATTTGCAGTATCCCTGAAAAAAGGAAGATATACGATTAAGGTTTCCCTGTTCATTGCTCCTTACCTCACTTTTCTGCCTTATTTGTTAGCCTTGGTGCAGAAGGATGTGAAGTTTTGATTATATAAGTTGTTTTTTTTTAGAGAAATGTCTTCCAAATGTTGGTTCTTTATTAAGAATCTGTTTAACAAACCTCATTTCCAGAGAGGTTGCAAAATCTTAAATCTTTAAACTTTTATTTCGCTGTCAAAGAGCAAAAAAATACAGTTGAAACAAACATAGAATTTTATGCCAACAACACACTCAAAAAAGGTGAGAGGGAGGCAAAGGAAGACAAAATGCTTAGAGAATATACAAGTAACAGTGTTCTGGAAGCTGATTAATAGGTGACATGTGGGGGGGTCAGGACTGGGTATAAAAGGCTTAGTCTTTCCAAGCAAGCATGTCAAAAATCATCAGCAACTTCCAAAAATATATTTCTCCATGCACAACTTTTGTCTTTCAACATTTACAATGCAAGAAATGATTCAGAGTCTGGAGATGCAGACAAAGCCAGCCATCATTCTGCAGGACGTCCAACAGCGTGGCCTCACAGGCACAGAGCTCGACTGAACTGCCTGCAGTCCGGATCTACCTGCTACTGAAAATGTATGTAAGGAGGAGAATCCAACAGTAACAACCGCAGACTGTTGAGCAGCTGAAATATCGTATTCAGCAGAAACTTTTTCTTCAGGTGTTGCTGGCACCGTGTCTGAAATCTGCTTATATTTTCAAAAGGTAATGAATATATTTTCAAAAGGTAATGAATAGGTCATTAAAAACGTTTTGCAACTTCATTATCCTGCAAGTCAGACTCACATTGAAGTCCATAAGGACGGAGTAGTCTTGAGCGGTGTCCTGCTCTGCTCTGGGTACAGTCTTTCTTGGAATAGACCCATAGGGAAGACCCATCAGGACCTAGAAAGTAAAAACAAAAATATTGTTTGATGTATATTTTACTCTCCGGCTTCCTGAAGACAAGCAAAGTTTTGTTGGCTTTACCTCCGGGATGACCACCAGTCCAAAAGTCAAACCAAAAAGGACGAGGTTCATGCCGTACATCCAGCGCAGGAAGATAAAGTAAGACGCCACAGACGACCCAAAGTGGCCTGAGGGCATTGAAAAGATTCTTTTTTTTAAAAAAAAAAGCATCTCTCTACAATGAGTACCTGTTACAATATTAACCACAGCTTACTTTCCACCTCTTTGATCTTCCTCTCCCAGGGGATACAGGCGGTTCTGAAGTTTTCAAAATCCCTCTGAAACTTTATCCATTTCTGGGATAAAAATGGAGAAAATTATAGACACACAACACGAGAAGAAAGTTTGATTTGAAAAGAAAAGAAAACATTACAAACCTTAGTCATCATCACTTTGTAGGCGTACCACTTCCTGCCTTTGCCTTTGCCCAAAGCTCCTTCAAACTTATCCACAAATTGCTGAGCCTCCCTGTTAGGAAATGTGCAAATACTCACTATAACAAAGTCAAACAAATATCAGCAACACTGGACATAACCGCAGCACACGAAAGACTGATATTACTTTAAAAGCGTGAGCCTCCGCTTCATCCTCCACGGCTTGTTTCTGATATTAGCGATCAGTTTCTTCTTCTCCTCTACCTCCTCCATCAGCCGGGCCATCTCTCCCTCTGACATGGAGTCCTCCTCATCTGAGTTGGAGTTGGAGTCAGATGAACTGGAGCAGACGGGCACAAACAAACGATAGATTTAATGAGAATCTGTGTTTGATATGCTGCCATGTATGTGATGCTAGTGGAAGGGATCACAAAAGAATCCAGATGAGCCTAAAATGAAAGGAAAAAGCATGTAGGGCTAAAAAAAATGACCAAAGGATGAAAGATGCATGTTCACTCAAACTGGGCAAGGAGTCTGACAGCATTGTTTTTCTGCCCCCTGCTGGACGGGGGCAGAAATGTGCTCAGTTGCACCTGTAATTGCACCTTCATTGTATTGATAAATGAGCTAACAGAGTTTACTGGCCTCTGTGTTAACTTTCAGGTTTGCATCCGACTGAACATACATAGTTCTGTATGTTCTCGCCAGGTCAAAGACTTTACATTTCAACGTCATCTTTGGAAACATCCAAGCATTAAAGGAGACATAATGGTATTTTTCGCTTTTACCGAAGGTGACACAATTTCCTAAGGGTCAAAATGACATGTTTGTGATACACTTTGGTCAAAATAACACAGAGAGACACCACAGCAGCTCCTTCTTCTTCCAATTATTCACATCTCTATTGAAACAGATCAGTTTAGGGTGCAAATTAACGAAGACCACGTTTCAACTTCTAAGGTAGAAGGAATGAAGCATCATGTGAAGTTGAAATGAAGTGGAGGGAGGCTGGATGAGCTGGTAAAGTGACTTTAGTTTAGTCTGTGGTCTGAACGGCTCATTGAACGACACATTTTCAGAGATATAGGGTCCACGACAAAATGCTGGGCTTCTGGTTTTTTATTGTTTGAGTTGTAGAATTATGTAACTATGATGCTAATACTCTTTCCAGCATGATCTACACTAAGTTATCTACACTAAGATACCAGTGTTAGTCAGTCACAGAGCAGTGGATGGAATATTTGCATTGTTTTCAATGGAAACTGCTAAAGTCAGGAAATGGTGTGTATCTGATTTCTAACGTGTATTTTTTCCTTTCTCTAGCAAACCTGTCGTCCTTCTTCTTCTTTTTCTTCTTGTCATCATCCTTGTCTTTCCCCTTATCCTTTCCTTTGGCATCGCCTTTCTTACCCTTACTGTCCTGTTCCTCCTTCCCTCCTTTCTTTCCTCCTCCTTTCTTTCCTTTTTTCCCTTTCCCAGCATCACTGTCTTCCCCATCACTGTCCTGGGCTTTGCCTCCTCTCTTCTTATTGGCTGCGCCTCCTCTCTTCTTCTTGGGAGCCTCATCCTCGCTCTCATCCTCATCATTTTTGCCACCACCACGTTTCTTGGCTGGCCTCCTGTTGTTCGCTCCTCTGCGTCCCCTGGGAGCTTCATCTTCCTCGTCATCCTCCTCGTCGCTGTCTGGTTTTTTGCTTCGTCCTCTTCCTTTTGCACCTCCTCTCCCAGCTGCCTGCCTCCTGTTTGTTCTTTTCTGGGTAGCACCATCTGCATTATAAAAAACATCATTTATGATATTTGATATCCTGAGAACTTGATTTGACAATTCTCCGTCTTAAATAATTTCCATGAAGAGCAGTTAGATTCACCTACCATCATTGTCACTCAAATCGCTGTCTATCTCTATCTCAACTGAGGAAGAGCACACAAAAAAAACATTAGCAAAAGCATAATCAAACTCAATGGCTAAAAAAAGACCATCAGAGCATCCTGTTACTCTGGCAACAATTAAAACACTTGGCTGAGACTTGAAAGTCATTTGTTGGTAAATTGTATAATATAATATAATAATATATGTTTAGTAACACTAGCTAAATGATTTTAACTAGTGTTACTAGCTATTTATTTATTATGATCAGTTTTCACTGACAGTCACATTGTAGGCTAACTGTGAGCATGTTAGCATAACGTTGTTAGCATTTAGCTCGAACCACTACTGTCGTTTTGTACCTAAATTGTACTTAAAAAAGGCTACAATTTCAAAAGAAAACATAAATAAACAGATAGAAACATTTCAAAGCACATTATTATTGGCTTCTGTAACAAATTCATTAATTATGATGTAATTATTCCATGTGAAGCCAATTTTGAAATGCTATAGCTCAGTTCCATTTTGTGCTCCAGCGAGCGATAATGACAATTCAAGAGTTCTTCAACTTGCTCACCTAAACAGAACACAGTCATCTTTAAGTTATGACTTGCACTTCTTATTGTCCTGTTTAACAGAACAAATTGTTTTCAGTTTAAAAAAAGGCCTATATGACTTGGCTCCATGAAAAAGCTAAACTTTTCAGGGAAGAATGTTCCACCAGATAAATCTGACACAGAATATTTTAGGATTTTACAACCAAACAAAAAATATCACAATAGTGTTCTTTTTCCAGTTGTTGTGCTATCATGTGGACATTTATGTTCTCTTCAACAATTCAAAACTTTTTGCTAAGAATGACTCTGTCCTTCTCATCAAATCTTGCCTATGTGGCTCATTTATTAAACAGGCAGATACGGACTATTATTAGTGTAAATGTTTTGTTTTTTTCCCAACCATGATCCACCCTAACCCTCACCAAGTAGTTTTGTTCAAGCAGGATATGATACCACAAATTTAGCACACTTTTCCTTTGTAGGTTTCTTCAATTTTTATAGGGAGAAATGTTCAAGTTTAACCAGAGTTGATGGTTAGCACCAGTGGACAGCCATTGTCTACTCAGTGAGACCAAGCTGGGGCTTCCAAAAACCCAATTTAATAGGATTTTGCTTCTCGTTGGTCTGAGAATCATTCATTTTCCTTTTGGGAAACTACCGGCTAACTGTGCAATGTGGCTTTTGGTGAGGAATGGCTCCCATCTCCACAAAGTAACTTAGAGTCTTATACATACACAACACTGGAGTAGTAACAGCTGTAATGTGGTGGTACCATCAATCTCTCTGTAAGCTAACTTTAATTAGCCCAAATTTCACAATGTCATTTTGTAGAAGTGTTTGGTAGTGAACAAGTATCTGAAAATCAGTGACATTTGCATAGACCCCACCTGCTCTTTGGGTTTAAATCAGCTTACTAATATAAACTAAAGCCTGAGAAACATTTTACCTGTTCGATATCAGCGTGTTAGCATTGAAGCTTTATCTATTAGCTCAAAGCTCAGCTATGTCACAGTATAGCTTCACAGAGCTGCCAGTATGACTGTAGTCTCAGCCTTGCTGAAAGTATGACTTTTGTTCTGGTTGAGCCCCCCCCCCACCTTGAATTTAGCACAATCAGATTAGAAAGGCCTACATCCAGCCACAGGAACTCTGTCCATTTGCCAGTGGAATCCAGAGGAGACCATAACCAAACCCATGAAGATGTACCCAAAAAGCACCTGACTTCACTCCAAACATCTGGTAATAGAGCTTATAAAGAGGCATGTACACAAGACAATATTCCTAAAACTTTTGTTTCACACAGGACCGCAGCGCACATCATGCAAGTCTTCAGCTCACCTTCCTCAGAAGCAGCACCACCCCTTCTCGGCATGATGAAAAATAATAAACACCTGTCCTCCGAGTCCTGTGCGCCTCCAGTCTGCTCTGCATCGGCTCCCCGCCAGCACCCAACTCAGGTATCTGACGGTCCCATCACTATGGCGACAGCTGCGTGTGACAACAGGTGTTCTTGGGTGGGTGCTGTAAATTCTGGAAAGCAAAGGTGATCCACCCGTGACTTCCCAAACTTTTTTGTGTTGTTTGAATTTCATTATTACCACACGGAGGTGATGATATGCGGCTGTGGGTCACACCAGGGGTTGATATCAGAGCTAAACGGTCAGAAGAAACCACATTCACTGCGGCTCTGCTGCATTTAGCTAAGTGTGTTTATTGTGCTCTGCTTTGCTTTTCCTAAATAGCCAAAGAACCACATTAAAGTCAAGTGCCTTGAAAGACTCTCACTCGCCTTGTTATTGGAGACCAAACACATGAGAACTCCAGACGTCCTGAAGATTTAATGAAGGTTTAGGTTTCTTTAGGCGAGGCCCATTAGGCGACCTCTAAACGCCCTGTAATGTGCAGTTGGAATATTTGCTTTTTGCTTTGATGCGTTGGTAGAAAACACAACAGATACAGAGTCGAACTGGCAGGAACAGCCACTGACAGCGGTGCTCTCTATGTGCAGTGGAGTGAGCCATGCAGCTTAACATCTCAGAGCCATTAAATAATACAGTAGAGCTCACTTTTCACATCTATAATGGTTCCATTACATGGTCATCGGTTTCCACAGGTGAGATCTATACCACACCTCTAAAGACTTGTGTTGATGTTCAGGTGAGCCTGCCTGAGGAAAAGCATCTGCTGTATTCCTGCTTATTCATTTCTACACAGGTCATGTCAACAAAGCGGTAGATCGATTAATGAGTTATTACGACAGAGCTGATGACATAATATAGCCTTTTGCAACATTATTATCTGTGTATATTGAAAGTGAAGGTATATAAAGTTTCAGTATATATCAGGTGCAAACAGAGTTTTAATTCTAAGGTTCTATGTATCAGACGATACTAAGATAAACCGTCTTAACCAGGTCTTTAAATGAGTTTATACAACCTGAAATGAACAGCACATGGCATATTACACTGTCGTAATGTATCGAACAGACGCTGAGCCAAAAGGCAGAGGCGGTGTGAGAAAACTATCATCTGACGTTATATTTCCTTCATTTTAAGACCTGTGAGGGCCCAATGATATAACCAGATATTTATTTAATCTGTCCCGATACCTAAGCTTTTAGAACTGAAAGAGGATGTACTTTCTTTTTTTTTTTAATGTACATATTTAGTTTTGTATCTGAACTTGTAGCGGAACAATGTTACATTTATTTGATATGTTTATTGTAGTTTTTTCTGTGTTTATGTCGTGCTTTCTGTTTGCTAGAAAGACAGATGTTTAGCAAAGTAAACGGTCAGAGAATTTCAGCTGAAATAAGATACACCGTCCTTAAACGTACGTTTACCTAAAGAAATTAAAGAGCTTCTTCATTCTTGGTGATGAGTTTATCATTTCAATTTGTCCTTGTGAGTTAAATCTGTTTTTCACACCAATGGTGCAGTATGTTTATGATAAAATATGGAGTTTGCTTTCATTTTAGAGGACATTTTTTGTTGTTATAGCAGTGAAATGACAGGTGTGAGTCTGTCATGCCACCTAGTGGTCACTCATGGTACTGAAAACTATTTAAATCCTCTGATACAGTACAACAGACTCACCTCCAAATACTGACAAACATGCAATGATCGAAGGAATCGATCACATTTAGAGATTATGGAGTTAATGGGTCGATGATTACAACTCTGTAACAGTTCATCAGATACAGTAAATATGTCAATTTACACCTAAAAGAAATTATTTGCAGATCTCATAAACAAATATTCACTTCACAACACAACATAGAAAACATATGAAAGGTTTAAAGAGTTTGTCTCGAGGAATTCTCCGTTACAGCCTGGGTGGCCGAGGGAAAAAGTACAAACTTACCGAAACAAACACTGGTTGAGGTGTGACGACAGCCCATCCATTCATCTTCTGCAGGGTCACATTAAGGCTGGAGCCTATCCCAGCCCTAACATGCATGCTTTTGGGTGGTGGGAGGAAGCTGGAGAACCTGCAGAGAACCCACGCGTACACGGGGAAAACGTGCAAACTCCACACAGAAAGGCCCCAGCCGGGAATGGAAGCTGGAGCCCTCTTGCTGTGGGGGTGTAACCACACAGCCCCATGACTCCCCAGCCCTGACATTTAGTGCCTCCGTCAGATGTACATTTTAGGTGCAACTCCTGCTTTAATAAAGATATTCTCTCCGTTTTCTTCTTGAATTTACTCCTTTATCCTGACCGTTGTTTGGCAAATCATTGATATTTTTAAACCCTCCACGTCTCCGGTTTTATACACTGAAAAGTAACAGAATATTATGCGACTTCAGTCCATAATCTAAAGAATGATCTTCCTGTTAGTGAAGATAGTCATCTATTCTAGTTATCTGTGGGATCGACACTCATAGTGCTTGCTTGTGGGAATGAATGAGTGCACCGTGCACATGGATGCAGTCATGGTGAGACAAGGGAGCAGGTGTCATAACATGACACGAGGCCACACTTGCTGTGGCAGCTCCAGTTTCCCTTCCAGAGACCGAAGTCACGTGGAAACAGCTTCAGGAGGGACAGACAGACAGCTGAGCTGCATCTCTGGGAACATCTGGGACATTTTAACATATCTGGAAAGATGCAAATCATGTGAGTTTGTTTGCCAGCTCTGCCTGGAATCAGCTGATGAGTTATACACCCCCCCCCCCCCCCCCCTTCATGTGAACCTTCGCTGAAACAAAGTTTTTGTTACTTCTGCTTTCCTTATTCAGATCTTTTTAATGGAAAACCGAACAAAAGCAATGGAAACCTGCCTTTTGTCACACTGAAAAGCACATTAAAACATGGATACAGCCCCATCCACCATCCACATACAGAGCTGTTAAATCCCTTCATCCCACACTGACCGGGATGTTTAACATGGTCTAAAACACAACCGTCAATAATACAAAAGACTAAACTTTCAAAGACGTAACCCAAAAGGACCAAACATCCCTCATTATACATTTGTGAACATAATTTATTTACATCATACAGTTTATTATTGGAAGATTACACACACACGCACACACACAGCACTATATAAATACAAAGGTTTGTACAAACTTGTTTAACTAAAAGGGTTTAAAAGAAAGAAAGAAAAAAAACAGCCAAAGCAAAAAAAAAAAGAAAGAAAAATATCATCTCAAACTCAGATCTTACCAAGTCACCGCAGCACACGACCATTTATCCTCAAAAAAATACTCATCCATGCAACAGGCCATCATCCCCAACACTGTGATTTAAACTCACATTAATCAGAAGAAACATTCAGCAGGGAAGTGAAAAATTAACATTTTAGTGGAGCTAAACCCTTCCAAAAGCTACATGTTAAACAACATTAAAACCGCAAACTGTTCTGAAAAGCAAAGTAAGGGTAACAATGAGGAACAGAATCCAGTCAACAGCCACAGGACTGCATCTTAATGTGAATTAGTGGACGGTTAAAAAAACCAAACACATGTATGCCATTCAAATCAGGGACACAGAGAGGGTCACAACATCAACCCGAGATCAGAGGCAGAGAAAACGCAAACTAACTAGCATGTGGTTCGAAAGCAGCACACTCACAGGAGGGGGGGGGGTACGAGCCAGCGAGGAAAGGCCGTCGACAAAGTCTCTTTCTCAAAGTCTCCCAAAAGACATCTTTTTTTGTTTTTTATGGGTGTAGCGTGAGCAAAACTCTGACAGGGCGGCACAGAGAAGCATTTCAGAGTCACAAACTCTAACATGGCAGGAGGGTTCCACTCTGATCTCATGAAGAAGAGACCAAATAAAAATTCACTTTGCTACTCAAGCCAGCAGAGAGCAAGCACAGCTGAGGAGGAAACGTGAGCCGACAGCAGAACAGTCCGACAGTCCGAACAGGCCCAAAGCGTCCAAACCTTGGAGATTTTTAAGCTATTTTCAGGATGATTGCAGAAAACAGACCGGGCAGCCATAAAAAGCTTCTTTTGTTTTGTTTTTTAAAGGGTAATAACATGTTCTTCAGTGATCTCTGTGGTCACATCACATGACAAATGGCCATCCCAACATCCGCATTTACAGTATTTCTCTGTTCAAAAACAAAAAGCGTTAAACCTCAGACACAAACAAGCGCAAAAACATGAACACGTATGCACTGGGGGGGGTAAATCCTGAAGGTGTAACAGAGGAGGAGAGAAGAAAAAACAAAAAACAACCTTCATATGAAAGGTTAGGCTCAGGTCCGTTGGGAAAGATGATCACTCAACATTCAAAGTCAAAAAGAGTCCTCATATTCTCTGGATCTTGTCAGCAACTACCATGGGGTTTTCTTTGCGAATCTTGGCGGCGGCTTCAGATTTGTAGTCGTACGGACAGTTGTGCTTATCAGAGTAACGGTGAATTCCACAGAAAAGATTCCCACAGCGACAGTCGAAACCTGAAATGCCAAAGCAGAGGATAGACGTGTCAAAAATGAAAGCTCATCTTTTTGTGTTGGTATTCAATCTGCCGTACTGCAACAAATAGTTCTATTTAAGCTATGAATATGGCAGCCAGCTCGATACTTCATCGTTTTCACAGAGAGGTCTAACCGCTGTGCTCTGTAGGCTGGTTTCAGCTGAAACTTTTCATAAAAATGAGCTCCTCTTCCAGAAAGAAATGACAAACAGTTCACGTGACCGACTTGTTACATGTACCGCTCTGAGCCCAAAACACTTGTAAAAAGAGACAGCAGCAGCGTGGCGTTTTAACTATGCAGCGGCACATGAACAGATGGAGGTGCAGCATGACTGGCAGCAGCATTCTGAGAGGAGAAATCTACTAAAATCAGTGTGCAGAGAAGACCGCTAACTGACAGCTAACTGTTAGCTGACAGTTAGCTGTCTGTTAGCTAGCAGTTAGCTGTTATGTCTGCATCAGTCACACAGTTCAGATGAACAGAAAAACAAATGTGTTGCACTAAATATTAGTTTTAGTGGAACTTCTGGAGCTCCCTCCTGAGCTGTCACCTTATCGTGGTGGGGGAGTTTGCGTGCCCCAATGAGTCTGGGAGCTATGTTGCCCGGGGCTTTAAGCCCCTGGTAGGGTCACCCAAGGCAAACAGATCCTAGATGAGGGACCAGACAAAGAACAGCTCAAAAGACCCCTTATGATGAACAAAAAATTTGGACCTCGTGATCCCTTGCCCGGATATGGGACACCGGGGCCTCCCCCCGGAGCCAGGCCCGGGGGTGGGGCCCGGCAGCGGGCGCCTGGTGGCCGGGTCTGTGCCCATGGGGCTCGGTCGGGCATAGCCCGAAATGATGACGTGGGTCCCCCTTCCGACGGGCTCACCACCCGTGGGAGGGGCCAAGGGGGTCGGGTGCGATGTGAGCTGGGTAGCGGCCGAAGGCAGAGGCCTTGGCGGTCTGATCCTCGGCTACTGAAGCTAGCTCTTGGGACGTGGAATGTCACCTCTCTGTTGGGGAAGGAGCCGGAGCTGGTGCGCGAGGCTGAGCGGTTCCGGCTAGATATAGTCGGACTCACCTCGACGCACGGCTTGGGCTCTGGAACCAGTCCTCTTGAGAGGGGTTGGACTCTCTTCCACTCTGGAGTTGCCCGTGGTGAGAGGCGCAGAGCAGGTGTGGGCATACTTATTGCCCCCCGGCTGTGTGCCAGTACATTGGGGTTTACCCCAGTGAACGAGAGGGTAGCCTCCCTCCGCCTTCGGGTGGGGGGACGAGTCCTGACTGTTGTTTGTGCCTATGCGCCAAACAGCAGTTCAGAGTACCCACCCTTTTTGGAGTCTCTGGGGGAGGCACTGGAGAATGCTCCTACCGGAGACTCCCTCGTTCTGCTGGGGGACTTCAATGCTCACGTGGGCAATGACAGTGAGACCTGGAGGGGTGTGATTGGGAGGAACGGCCCCCCCGATCTGAACCAGAGTGGTGTTATGTTGTTGGACTTCTGTGCTGGTCATGGACTGTCCATAACGAACACCATGTTCAGACATAAGGGTGTCCATATGTGCACTTGGCACCAGGACACCCTTGGCCGCAGTTCGATGATCGACTTTGTGGTTGTATCATCGGACTTGCGGCCGTATGTCCTGGACACTCGGGTGAAGAGAGGGGCGGAGCTGTCAACTGATCACCACCTGGTGGTGAGTTGGCTCCGCTGGTGGGGGAGGATGCCGATCAGACCTGGCAGGCCCAAACGTATTGTGAGGGTCTGCTGGGAGCGTTTGTCAGAATCCCCCGTCAGAAGGAGCTTTAACTCCCACCTCCGGCAGAGCTTCAACCATATCCCGGGGGAGGTGGGGGACATTGAGTCCGAATGGGCCATGTTCCGTGACTCCATTGCCGAGGCAGCTGATCGGAGTTGTGGCCGTAAGGTGGTCGGTGCCTGTCGTGGCGGCAACCCTCGAACCTGCTGGTGGACACCAGTGGTGAGGGAAGCCGTCAAGCTGAAGAAGGAGTCCTATCGGGCCTTTTTGGCCAGTGGGACCCTGGAAGCAGCTGATAGGTACCGACAGGCCAGACGGGCTGCGGCTTCGGCGGTTGCTGAGGCAAAAACTCGGGCCTGGGAGGAGTTCGGTGAGACCATGGAGAACGATTTCCGGACGGCCTCGAAGAGATTCTGGTCCACCATCCGGCGTCTCAGGGGGGGGAAGCGGCTCACAGTCAACACTGTTTACAGTGGGGACGGGGCTTTGCTGACCTCAACTAGGGATGTTGTGAGTCGGTGGGGGGAGTACTTCGAGGAACTCCTCAATCCTACCAACACGTGCTCGGAAGAGGCAGAGTCGGAGAGCTCGGAGACGGGGCCTCCCATTTCTGGGGCTGAGGTTGCCGAGGTGGTCAAAAAGCTCCTCGGTGGCAAGGCCCCGGGGGTGGATGAGGTCCGTCCTGAGTTTCTCAAGGCTCTGGATGTTGTAGGGCTGTCTTGGCTGACACGCCTCTGCAGCATCGCGTGGACATCGGGGACAGTGCCTCTGGACTGGCAGATTGGGGTGGTGGTCCCCCTCTTTAAAAAGGGGGACCGGAGGGTGTGTTCCAACTATAGGGGTATCACACTCCTCAGCCTCCCTGGTAAGGTCTATTCGGGGGTATTGGAGAGGAGGATCCGTCGGATAATCGAGCCTCGGATTCAGGAGATGCAGTGTGGCTTTCGTCCTGGCCGTGGAACAGTGGACCAGCTCTATACCCTCGGCAGGATCCTGGAGGGTGCATGGGAGTTCGCCCAACCAGTCTACATGTGTTTTGTGGACTTGGAGAAAGCGTTCGACCGTGTCCCTCGTGGAGTCCTGTGGGGGGTGCTCCGGGAATATGGAGTGCCGGACCCCTTGATAGGGTCCGTTCGGTCTCTGTATGACCGGTGCCAGAGTTTGGTCCGCATTGCCGGCAGTAAGTCGGATACGTTTCCGGTGAGAGTTGGACTCCGTCAGGGCTGCCCTTTGTCACCGATTCTGTTCCTAACTTTTATGGACAGAATTTCTAGGCGCAGCCAGGGCGTTGAGGGTGTCCGATTTGGCGACCTCAGAATCGGGTCTCTGCTTTTTGCAGATGATGTGGTTCTGTTAGCGTCGTCAGGCCGTGACCTTCAGCTCTCACTGGAGCGATTCGCAGCCGAGTGTGAAGCGGCTGGGATGAGAATCAGCACCTCCAAATCCGAGACTATGGTTCTCAGCCGGAAAAGGGTGGAATGCTCTCTCCGGGTCGGGAATGAGATCCTTCCCCAAGTGGAGGAGTTCAAGTATCTCGGGGTCTTGTTCACGAGTGAGGGACGAATGGAGCGGGAGATTGACGGGCGGATCGGTGCGGCGTCTGCAGTGTTGCGGGCTCTGCACCGACCCGTCGTTGTGAAGAGGGAGCTGAGCCAGAAGGCGAAGCTCTCTACTTACTGGTCAATCTACGTTCCCATCCTCACCTATGGTCACGAGTTGTGGGTAGTGACCGAAAGAACAAGATCGCGAATACAAGCGGCCGAAATGGGTTTCCTCCGCAGGGTGTCTGGGCTCTCCCTTAGAGATAGGGTGAGAAGCTCAGTCATCCGGGAGGGGCTCGGAGTAGAACCGCTGCTCCTCCGCATTGAGAGGAGTCAGATGAGGTGGCTCGGGCATCTGGTTAGGATGCCCCCTGGGCGCCTCCCTGGGGAGGTGTTCCGGGCACGTCCCACTGGGAGGAGACCCCGGGGAAGACCCAGGACACGCTGGAGAGACTATGTCTCTCGGCTGGCCTGGGAACGCCTCGGGGTCCCCCCGGAAGAGCTGGAGGAAGTGGCCGGGGACAGAGACGTCTGGGTTTCTCTGCTCAAGCTGCTGCCCCCGCGACCCGACCCCCGGATAAGCGGCAGATGATGGATGGATGGATGGAACTTCTGGAGCTGTCTGTCAGCTAACAGTTAGCTGTCTGTCAGCTAACAGTTAGCTGTCTGTCAGCTAACAGTTAGCTGTCTGTTAGCTAACAGTTAGCTGTCTGTTAGCTAACAGTTAGCTGTCTGTTAGCTAACAGTTAGCTGTCTGTTAGCTAACAGTTAGCTGTCTGTTAGCTAGCAGTTAGCTGTCTGTTAGCTAGCAGTTAGCTGTCTGTCAGCTAGCAGTTAGCTGTTATGTCTGCATCAGTCACACAGTTCAGATGAACAGAAAAACAAATGTGTTGCACTGAATATTAGTTTTAGTGGAACTTCTGGAGCTCTTACCTGTAAGGCCAACCTTTTTGCGACACATAAAGCAACGGTTCTTCTTGGGTTTTGGGGGCTCTGGGTCTTTGACCTCTTCACTGCCAGCAGTGGAGGGACTGGAGACTGAGAAAGTGGGCTGACTCACCACTGGGAAGACACAAGGAAAACTGTACATGTGCCTTCCTTTTCTAAAATTAAATGGACTGATTGAAAATGATCAGATGTAAAATAGTTTTTAACCAACTTAATGCACTTAATTATCAGTAAAACCATGGCACCGAGGTCCCAAAACATCTTTGTTTCTTATATGTCAAGAATGGAGACAAAGAAACTGTTGGATTTTGTTACACTACACGGCTGCACCCAATAAATTAGTAACTCAATCTACATCAATAAATGAGTCCATTTTTGCCCACCTGGCTCTGTGATTTCTACTTTGCTCCCCGATGCTCCTTTCTCCTCTGAGGAAATGCTCATTTCTGTCAGCTGTTGCGTGACGGAGATGGCAGTTGAAATCCCACTGCGAGGAATAAAAGGAAAGAAAAGAATAAGCAACAAGATTTAAAGGAATAATTCACTTCTGAATTACTTAAACACATTTATCCTATGTCCCATAGTGACTTGTTAAGCTTTCTGGGCATGTTTTTCTCAAACAATATCAATATTGTGTATTCCAATCCCAGTGGTTTTTCCCCCTGATGGAGGTTAACTGTAGCTACAGCGTTGAACTTCTTATTTACTACAGCGTTTCCCACAGAATGAGCGGAGGGAGCAGTGAAGAACAACAGCATCGTACTTTCTTTCATTCATTGCTATTTAAGTTCCAACAGAAGGCCTGTCAGCTGTTGTGTGGTCTTTGCTCATTCTGACGCCTGCTGAACAGAACTCTATGAAGCTATATGAGCTCAGGCTTCACTAGCTGCTTTTTTGCAAAGAGGAGCTGAAAATGGGTCTAAAAGACACTAAACCTAGTTGGAAACTTCATCTTGACCAGGTGTGTCTGTATTAAGTAGGGGAGGACTGATATATATTGTGTGTGTGCATGTGTGAGAGAGCAGGAGGGGTAGGGGGCTGAATCAAAGCAATGCAAGTAGCTTTAAAGAAGTACATTTCATTCATTTGAACTGTAAAAAAGTTGCAATTTTAAGCCACTTCTTGACTGAAATCACAGATATGGTTCATTCACAACATGTTCCCACAAGTGAGAAGATGCTCTCTAAAGTAATAAAGTACCACTGAGTTCCATCACACTGGAGAAAGACATAACAGACATGTCTGCAGCTGATATCTCTAAAACTTGGCAGTTCACACGAAGACGATCAATATTGTTATGTAGCTTTATATGCCAGTCAAAAAATTTGACATAAGGGTAAAATATCACACGGTGACAGCCCAGTTATCTCCCTCACCTGAGCGCATCTGGGACCCCCGCATCAGAGGAGGCGGCAGCAGCAGCCTCCGCCGCCACCTCCGCAGCAGCGGCTGCAGCAGCCGCAGCATTATTCAAGGTGGCCTCTAACCGCTGGATGGCGGAGGCCTCAGGTGTGGAGCTACTGCTGGTGCCTGAGGGAGAAAATGAAGCCGGTTAAAGTCAGATACTGTGGACAAAAGTTAGAGCTGCTGCAGACAGAGGAAACAAATAAAAGCTGAGACACAGCAGGTCTTACCCACAGCACTTAAAGAGCCGACTCCCCCATTGTTCTGTCTGGATAGGTGCTCCTTGTGGCAAACAGAGCACATGCCATTAGTCCTGGGGTTGCCATAGAAACCACAGCCAGTGGCACAGAGCATCGGAACTGGGCTCTGATTGGTTTCCTGGGCCATAGCAATGTCTGCCACCTGCTGAGTTAACCTGGAGACAAACAAAAGCACACACTGTTAGCACAACCAACACACAAGGGGAAAAAAGGCCTGCAAAAATGACAGAAAATGCTCCAGAATCAAGAACGGGTGAATGAAGCCACCCAGCAAAAAGCCGTACCCCGTCCTCATGGTCGCTGTGCAAAAATGACTTGTTTTCAAACCCGATCCAGAATGCGAATACCGTCAATGACCCTGGCCTAAAGATGTTAAACTATCACATTTGTATTTGTAAAACGTAAACTCAAACTGTGATTCAACTTTACATAACGCACCAATCCAGAAAAGCCTATTCACAGAGACAGCTCATCACAATCAGCCACCATCAAATGCTTTTATCTGCCCATTGCCTGAGCTACTGAAAGTAATGATTTTCTCATTTGAGCAAGCTTCTAAAAACAGTCTGCAATCACTGGCAGATGCAACTCTAAACGTTCAGTAATTACCAGATGATAAAAACAAAGCCAGCTTGTGTCTTCCTGTGATTCTGCATTACTCAACATCTGGTAAGTCTTCAACTCACCAACGTGAGGTGTTAAAAGCTCCAGTGTCACCTCAACTGCTACTTAAAAATGTTTGGTCAGCATTCAGTAACATCCACCGCTCCCCCGATTAGCTATTTTGGAACTTAATTCCTCATCTCACATTTTTTATGAGCTAAAAAGACTGTCAGCACAAGACTTGAATGTCAGTCCCAAGCTTGTCACAGTCGGGGGAGTAAGTTTGCAACAGACCACGGTTTAAGATGGTATTCATTGGGTAATACAAACTCTTTCTTCATGACAGATTAATTAGGGTGAAAGTAAAGGTAGAACTAAATTAAATTTCATCTCTTATCAGCACTGAAAGTCTGGTTCTCTGTATGTTTTAAAAAAAAAGAAAATTACTGGTATGATTAATCTAAATTAGGACTATAAAGAATATATTAGAACAAAGCTTCCAATGGTGAAGCAAATGATCACAAAATCATGACTAGCATTTCTACGAGAGGCTGCGAGGAGTTTCTTAGACGGAGACTGACCCTAGGTGCGTTTCCATCAGCCTGTTTAGATGCACATCGAGAAGTATCGCAGCGGAAAATTATGATGGAAACACCATAATTCAAATTAAAATCCCCTGATTCACACAAATGAAAATACGCTCACTGGCGCCGGGTTTTGGTTGATTCGAAGGGGATGGAAACAGCTGCGTTCGCATCAAGTCTGACGTAAAGCAACTGCTTCTGGTGTTTGCGGGTCACCCACAAGGCAACAAACATGGCGGACAGCGGCAGGTTTGTGTGGACGGAGGAAGAAGTTGTGGCGTTTTTAACTTTAATTAAAGAGAAACAAATACCCGCTATCCTTGACAGTAAACAGCAGAGAAATGCCGGCATTTATCAAGAACTCCGGGTCGGGAAGCCTGTAAAACGTTTACAGGCTGGTTGTCATGCCAACCTGCGGAAAACTCGCGAGTTAGTAGTTTTTGATGGAAACACACATGATTCGAATTTCTTTTAATGCGCATTTCCCAATTATTCGAATCACTCTTGGATGGAAACATGACTTGTTTAAACTCAGAGTTAGAACTAGTAGGAAAATAAAAAATAAAAAAACCACCAAGTTCTTGTTCTTCCACCTCTCACTAAAATGTCAGCATACCAGCAGCTAATGTTCTCATTTGTGCCCGCATGGCGCCGTGCAACTCACATGTACCAGAGTATGACAGCTTTCCACTGTCACAGGAGTGTAATGTGATCTTAAAGTCACACACTCACGAGTTACCTAAATAGAGTAAAGCCTCGAATAAGTCTATTTACAGACGTCCTCCAGACTCTTGCAGTTTGACATCATGCCAAAATCTGTGTCCTCATGAGTAATTCCTCAAAAGACACCATTAGCCTTCTAAACAACGTCAGAAATACGTCCCCCAACAGAACGTACTGTTTGATGACAACCGTGTTGCTCACACGTGTATTTCACAGCTGGAGGTTTTACTAGTTGTTCAACTAGAAATTCGAGGAAGGAGGCGTGTACAGCATAGAGAAAACAGTGCATGATGCAAGAAGTTTGCAGAGGAAATTGAATGCGTGTTGTTCGGAATAGCAGATTAGGCTACTTGTTGTGTTGATATCAAGACCGCGAGCTCTGCACATTTCCCCAACAGTGAGGAACACGTTAAAAGGCAACATAGCAGTCCGCAGAAAAGAGAATGAAACAGGAACATCTCCCGGCTCTGTCACTTGCAGTAAATGTTTCAGAGGTTTTGCTGCTACATTCACACATTGTTTCACCTGGTGCTGATCTTCTGGGTATTTTACAAAGTGCAAACTCCTCCAGAACATCTCCAGAGCGTTTCAGGGTGGCAAGATGTGTGCGTATTTGTGTGAATTATTTAGCTTGGATGGCCAGTCTGATCTCTGTTAAACCAGCTTTATAGTTTCCATATATTTTGCACATACAGACAAACCCAGCATTTTGGTCAGCTACGCCCAAAAGTTCAATGCACCCACATTAAACGGTCAACAGTTTCACCGGTGGCCCGAGGTTTTGTGGCACCTTGAGAACCGATAACTGACCCCAGCGCGCCCGTAGTTTGCGTGCCAGCAGTAGGTATAGCGCACAAAATTCTGGGCTGTATTAGGGCAGCAGCAGAAGGACCCTGTGGATCCTTGTGGCTTACAAACAAACTTACTTGTTTGAAGTGACCTTTATCAATGTGTGTTGAGTCTGGTTGGTTAACTTGTTCGGTTCCGTAGATCTGCAGTGCAAAAAAAAACCCAACAACTCTAGACTAACTCAGGGGAATACACTAAAACGCCAGTTCATCTGAAGAAAATTAATGCAGATTATTAAAACACTTATTTAACAAATCCCTTCAAAAGTTCAATTTAACACAAGGTGTTTTCTGTTTTTAAGCCTGGCCACACTGATTGAAATGGGGTGGTCAAAACAACAGGGCGACAAGGGACAGACTCCAAATATACACACAGCTCTGCATGTTGTTGTAAACAAAACCAGTTCCTTTCATCATCATCATGAAGCCTTATTGCAGGACTGGTGTCAGACCTCATTAATCGCTGCTGTGTTCCTGCTAAACTGGCAATCCGGAGCATATATGAAATTGTCAAATGGCCCCCCACTCTCTTTCCCCATTGGTGTAAGTATGAATAAAACTGGTTGTCCTAGATCCTTAATCCCAACACCAGTAGATTACAAGTATATAGCTCCGAGACAAAAGACAGTATCCCTTCCCCTGACCCACAAGCATACTCGTTTCTACCCCCACTAACACAGAACTAGCTTACACCATACAGAGACTCAATGGCGAATACAAATCGAGCTATTACGACATTCTTAGTAAGGCCAGCCAAGCAAACAATATCACTTCCCTCGTCTACAATCCTCAATTGCTTCCTGACCATTACCGGGCCACAGCCGTGTTAAATCTACAAATCCACTGAGTCATGCTAGCAAGCTAATGATTGATGCTAACGCAAAGAACCACATCACACTGAACTGGTTAGCTTTGGGGCTACTACGCGTCAGCAGTCTTAGAAAAGTTTGCCATGATGTTTCCAATACAGACAGCTAAAAGATACCCCCTGCCATTTATGTCCAAAATGCGCAAGCTTTCGATAGTTAGCCATAGCAGTCGTTGGAGCTCGTGATGTCTATCATGTTAGCATGCTAAAGGTTTTCTACAACAGGGAACTGTTAGCTTTGGGGTATGCTTTGTTTGTCCTTTGTTTTTCACCCAAAGCACAGAAGAACTGCATTTATTGTTTTACAATGACTGGTAAAATTAAGGTAACTAAAAGTATAATTTCGGGAAATGACTGGGTAAGTAAAAGCCACCCAAGTTGGCACAAATAATCGCCACATTAGTAAAAAGTTAGCCAACAACTTACAGTAAACTTGGGCAAAGCTACAGCTAATGACGAAGCTGCTAGCAGATTAACATTAGCTAGTGTAAATATAGAATGTCTTCTCCCTGAGTCAATGGACAGGTCTGTGTTTAAATTACAAGCACGTGAACGTAACAGATCATGTTCGGTAGCTTAAAGCTATTTTAGTGCGACATGATAGATGATTTCACGGAAAAACTCCTAATTAAAGACTAAAAGTTTTCAGCGACACGTGTTAAGTTAATCCAACATTTCCTGCTTGTAAAGTGAACAAACCTGTACAACGTCGAATCGGTTTGCTTTACGAGACGTTCCTCTTAATTCATTCGAGGTACGGTTTTCCTGTACATTAACCTTAGCTAGAAATGGTTTAACTAGGTCGCGTCAACTTACCTGAAATGTCAGAGAAACGTTGGCTTTTCTGGCAAGTTGTTTCGACTGACGACGAAATAACCGCATTTATCTGGGAACTCACAAACTAGGGCCGTCTAGGTTAGCCGTTGGTTGTACTTTTCTTATCGGTCTCTTCTTCTCACGAAACAGCGTAGACCTCTTCCAGCTTTGAAGAACTAGTGGTCCGATTTCGTTGACGACGTCCTCTCACGCGCTGTGGTGGCATCTGTTTTATTTTACGTGCTGCGTTTGCCTCCACTCCATTTCCGGGAGACGTCACGGAAACTGTGATTGAAAGGCAGGGTGCTGGAGCATAGCCACTAAAGATTACAAGGCATTGCAAAACAGCGAAGCTTCTTTTCCATGGTGCAGTTATCTGACGATGACTTGTTTATCTCTAGTCAGAGAGACATGTTGCTTTTACATGCTCCCGGTTTCATTGAAGGCATTTAATTCACTCTTTCTGTTCTTATTCTTAGTCAGCATATCAAGCAGTAATATCTAGGAATGTTATTGCATAGTGTCAATGGCCAAGTGTTCAGTGGCCTTAAAGGATACAAATTGCTGTCGTAAAATGTGTTTTTACTGTAATTTATTGCCCCATCGAGCTCAGAACCGAAGAAGCCTTTCAGATGAGATCTGAAATATCTTCAAGATGCAAGAAGAAGTCTCCAGTTACCCTTATTCAAGCTGTTATGATTATCATGACCTGGATGACTGAGATTCTTCATCGACTTACTGTCCTAAAGTTACAGGACTAGTAACTGTAGTCGTAATGTCCTCCTTTTATTTGGTGTTATACGCTCAGCAAATAGGAGCCTTAAGTGAAGTGGAATGTTTCCTAATTGTTCCTTAGGATACAAAACCTAGAGGGAGAGTATATGAAATGTTCCCTCAAAGTTCCAGTCTCTGTCATCTTGCTTAATCTACAGGGAACGTTACTTTCAGGTTCCCTGAAGGTCGAGTTGTGAGCGGTGCATTCGACTCTTTGGGAACCCTTGAATAGTGTTCACTTAAAGCAACTGGCTTTGCAACATTTGACATATTAAAATGTTCAGTGTCAACATTTCATATTTTGTCTTCGTGCTAGTTTCAGTTCAATTCACGGGTTGACTTTCAATTTTGTTTTTGTGAACACTTTTCAAAGCATTCCAACATTTTTTGGAGCAGGGTTTAAAATAGAAATGATAAAACCACAGATCATATTTTTGATTTAGGTGCTACTTCAGGATTGCTTTTAGCACATATTCCGTTGTTTAACTACTTTGTAGCTTTGGTTTGATGCAGATCACCATAAGTCACATGAAGCACACAGTTTGCCAAAGAAAACATTTTCTTTTTGCAGGGATGAGACTTTCCTTTCTTCCTTTATTAATAGTTCAAAAACAAATCTAAAACAGAACATTAAATGAACAATCTATCCATCATCTATTATTGTAATAACTATTATTATTAATATAGTTTAATAATGAGCTGTTTATTTACAAGCAAGCAGACAAGCAGTACTGCCCAGGTCACAAAAATGGGTATACATTATGAGGGGATAAAAGAAAACTTTGAAAGTACGTATATAATCAATGTTTGATAACGCTAGACAAAACTAGCTTTTATAAAGTAAAATTAATTTACCCAAAGCTCCGGCAAAAATAAACAAAAATTTAATATTGGTTGATTCAGGATCTTTGAATGTCTAAAATTATTGTTATTATTTTTTTCTTTAGCAGATTTTAAATTCATATACCTCCTGGGATTTAACGAAAGCGCAAGCATTGACGTAACAGGAAAAGGAAATGGATGTTAAAGAAGCTAAATCACGTGACCAAAGGTTGTCTAGGGAACGCATCTACTACAGATGCGTATGGCCAATCAGGTGCTCGGAGGATTTGGGGCACAGCGAATCAGCTTGTAGTGAGCGAGGATTTAAACCAAAACTCTGAGCCCTCTACAATCAAACCATACCAAACGCCATTACAACTTTTCGAGTGGTTGTCGAAGCTTCGCATATTTTGAAATGGCCCTTCGAGTGACAAGAGTATGTATTTATAGCTTTAATTTATTTAGCGTTTTGCTTTGGAAAGCTATTTCAAGAAAATATGCATCTTATTGACTTATTATTCTTATTTTTTTAAAGATTGTAAAATGTCCTCGTGTCTCTCTGTGGGGTGGCTGGTTCCTTCCATAATAGAAGTTCCTATTAAAGCTCGTTATGGCATAAATTAATATGCACAGTTACTTAAATGTTTAATTTTGTTGCTTTTTGCAGAATCGCTTGGCCTCTGCCAGGGCTGACCTCGGTGGAAAGGCATGCTCCACGAACGGGCCCACACAGAAGCCTCGCGCTGCTCTTGGCGAAATCGGAAACATCGCAGTGAACAAAGAGGCTCAGAAAAAGGCAAGTTTACGCTTTAAAATTTGTAACTGGAAGACCTGTAATAAAAGCCTACCATGCATTGTGATTTGCGGTGCATTTCATGTTCAAAATGGCTTGCAGAGTTTAAAATAGAGGTCTGAAGATAAAGGAAATGTCCACCTACAGTTCGTTTGCAGTATAAAGATAAATGTGCTAGCTTTTAAAGTAGATTTTTATATTGACTGTTTTGTGCAGCATAGTAAAATAAGCTGCCATTTTATGAGCCCAAGGCTAAATATGTCTTAACTGTCTTTAAACCCAGCCATTAATCTGTGCCTTAAACTAGACTGTAATTTTTTACATGTAAATAACCTCCTTTAATGTGGAACTTGCATGTATATTCCATTTATATATATTTTTTTTTATTCAGAATGTCAAGACGGAGGCTACAAAGAAGACTAAAGTTGCCCCCAAAATTGAAAAGACAGAGCAACCAAACTCTAAAGTTGTTGTCTCAGTTGAACCCGTTCCTGAGGTGAAGGTGAGTTGTAAACAAATTGCCATTGAGTGAAGCTGAAATGTTGCATCTGGTTACTTAAACCTGTTTGCATTGCCACAGTTGCCGGCTCTACCTGAACCAGTATCCCCCACTCCAATGGAGACCTCTGGCTGTGAGCCCGCCAACCTCTGTCAAGCATTTTCAGATGTCATCCTTAGCGTGGCTGTCAGGGATGTGGATGCAGATGACTACGACAACCCCATGCTCTGCAGTGAGTATGTGAAGGATATCTACAAGTATCTCCGTCAGCTTGAGGTGAGCGACTGGACTGGGGGTAAAAAATTATAATTCCTGGTTTTGTCTGGCAACACATCTGACTGATAACCTCTCGCCTCAGGTTGAGCAGGACGTCAAGCCCAACTATCTGGAAAGTCGGGAGGTCACTGGTAACATGAGGGCCATCCTCATTGACTGGCTGGTGCAAGTGAACCTCAAGTTCCGTCTTCTGCAGGAGACGATGTACATGACTGTAGGAATAATTGACCGCTTTCTTCAGGTGAGTGTTATTGCAGCCGAGGTGCACAACTTTGTGTTGACCTGCAGACCCCCCCCCCCCTTATTTATTTTCTATCACTTTCACCTCTGACAGGATCACCCAGTCCCCAAGAAGCAGCTGCAGCTGGTTGGAGTGACGGCCATGTTCCTTGCCTCCAAATATGAGGAAATGTATCCTCCAGAGATCTCAGACTTTGCCTATGTGACAGACAGGGCCTACACTACAGCTCAAATCAGAGACATGGAGATGACCATTCTGCGGGTGCTTAAGTTTCAGCTCGGCCGCCCCCTTCCCTTGCAGTTCCTCAGACGGGCCTCAAAGATCTATGAGGTTTGTAGCGGTTTTATTTCAGCTGAAAGTAACTGCTTCTCCTGCTAGTACTCCGCTAACGACATAACTTTACCTTCACTAGGTAACTGCTGAGCAGCACACTCTGGCAAAATACCTCCTTGAGCTCACCATGGTTGACTACGAGATGGTTCATTTCCCACCTTCTATGGTGGCAAGTGCTTCTTTGGCACTTGCCCTCAAAATCCTGGATGCGGGTGAATGGGTGAGGATGCATCTAAATATTTAAAGCTACTCTATAACCCAACCCTGGACTTGAAGGTCAAGGACATTATGCACTAATCATAGTTGTCAGTTAATGACGGGGTTCACAATGACTTGCACAAAATTAATTTTCTATAAAGTTATATTGGCCTCTAATTCTAAATTCAAAGGTTGCCTAATGGCTGATGTGCTTAAGTCTTTATGGTCTGAATTCCTCTCAGGATGTGACGCTGCAGCACTACATGGACTACACAGCAGAGAGTTTGATTCCTGTTATGGCACATATTGCCAAGAATGTCGTTAAAGTGACCGATGGTCTGACCAAGCACACGGTAAGCTGAAATGACACCTTCCCTCCAACCAAGGGATCTGCTGCCATTTACCCACAACGTTCATTATTAATAATACAGATTCCTAACTGAGATGCTAATGAAACAAACCTTTTTTCTTGCAGGCCATCAAAGGGAAATACTCCACTTCAAAGCAGATGAGGATTGCCACCATCCCTCAGCTCAAATCTTCAGTGGTTAAAGATTTAGCAAAGCAGCTCACTCAGTGAGGACTATCTTCGGCACCATGTGCTGATTTGTACAAAAGTAACTTAATTTTTTAACATGACTGGGATGTGGGTCTGGACTAAAGTCAGTGGTTTGCATGTCTAACCAACTTAATGTTTTTAAAAGTATGCCAAAAAGTCTATCCAATGTGAAGTTTAATCTCTGGTTGTTTCACTTAAACTTGATCACTCAAAAGATTCAGTTGGCCATCGTTGACAACTATAATGCACGTTTTAACTTTCCCATCTACATCCTGACTCATGCACCGTTTGTTGGCCAACTGAAACTTTGAGTATCCTTGTTCACCATTTAAATGATTGAATTGTAACCCCCCCACAATATAACTTGATGTCCTAATACAGCTTCAGAGGTTGTTACAGGTCTTGTGGCACAACTTCAAAAAGGCCAGTTGGCGGCTCGCCTTTTTGCTTCTTTAATGGGATTATTTTCATGTAAGCGTGACTTTGAAATGTACAGCAATGGTTTTTCTTTTTAAATGATTTTTATGTGACTGTTTTAATGCTTCTATTAAATGGTCTTGACCAGAAACATGCACCTTTGTCATGACTCAACTTTACCACTAGAGGCTGCTGTAAGTCAGTTTAAAATGGTTTGACACGGAGTCCCAGTTTATGGGAGCTTGAATTGAGGCATGTTGACTTAGACTTTAGTCTGTTAAGGTTATTGAACTGTTTATGGTAAGTTTGACAAACAAATTATCAGTTTTTGTACATGTTAGTAATACAAATGCACTAAACCTGACAGACCTTTACTGCATTTGGTAAATTTAGATGCTATTACACCAGATCTTCATCAATATTGAGTGTCATTAGTCAGCCTTTAATGTGCATGTCAGCTGCAGCCTCCATGTAGTTAAAGCTAATGGACAGGACAAAGAGGGAGCTTTTATCACTGCCCATTCACAGCTGGGACCCCATACCATCCTTCTCACCTCATGGGGATGTGCAAAGAGCCTGGTGGTACAAGACCACCTGCCATCTGTGCAATGTGAGTCACTTGTTTACATCATCAGGATCATAAGACCATCACTCCTAAAGGCCTTTGGGATAACAGCTTGACCACATCTGTTTAAAAAGTCCAAGACCAGAAATCCAAAGGGAGGGGGTATTTGACACATTTGGGTTTAATGTAGTTCAAGCACTACAGTGTTTTTATTTAATATCTCACACAAGATCAGTGATGCTTTCAATAGTCCTGTCAGGTATAAATGCAGCCAAATGGTGAAGGATTAAGCGGTTGCATAATGGATTACGAACACCTCGGCGACGCATCCGTTACCGGACAATCTCCAGACAGCTGCCGCCTTAAGAGCTCATCCTTTTCGGTTTCGCACCGGGTCAAATGATAATTAGTCTCCGTTGTACTCTTAAGCCTGGTTTTTAAATCCCAAGATCAAACTGAGAATTCATTCTTGAGTGCTGAGGTCATGACTGGGCAGCCATATCGGTTTACAAGACGGATTCCTGCTGTGTTGCGCTCAGACCATACACTTGCAGCTGCCTGGAACAGCACTGGGCCTTTGACAGAAATTCAGCTGTGTGACATTTATTAGGATGGAAAATCTAACCTAGAGGCTGTGCACTTTGAGACAGCTCAGCAACTGGAACTTGCGCTTCCAAATAACCTTAAAATCCCCTTCATCCGGATTACAAAAACACATGTCACCACTCAGGTCTTGTGGTTTGAAAATAGTTTTGACTTTATGTGAGTGCCCCCCAATGTGTCACTGACACAACTACTTGAAGAAGAAAAAAGGGAATTCTTCAACCTGAGCCAATGACTTTTTCCCGTATTTTGGTGTAATTTGTTCCTAGTTGTAGAAACTTTTGTAATTGGCCTGTTTTATTCTAAGAGAACAGCATCGCCGGCAACTGCTACGTAGCTGCAGGACGGGGAAACGTGCATGTGTTTGCAACTGACAAAATGCGTGTAACAATTAAGATTTTTATGCCAATCAGTGAAATATATTTACGTCATTGAGTCATTTTTCCTGCACTTAACAATTAAGATGTCTGGCCGAGACAACACATTTTCTCCAGCAGTTACTGTGAATGTAGAATTGGACATTAGACCAGACCAGTGACATCAGCTCACTTTGGTAAACTGCTTGGCCCAGTTAGAAAAAATCTATCAATTTTTTTCACCTTTTGGATTCAGAACTTAACCAAAAAGGGGGGCAGGGGGATAATTAAGAAACAGGAGGTTAAAACAATTATTATATGGGTATTAAGAGACAAATAGTTAGCGTGTCTGGGTGATACAAATGGTTAATGCGGATTGGAGAGTCTCTTAGTTCTGAGACATAACATTTGCCATCACAGCAGGAACAGTCCTGATCTGCTGGTTTATTCAATATTCGTATTATGTCGTCAGTAGCACAAACTGTTCATTACAGGGTTTGTTGGCTGCAACAACACACCAGTAGGGGAAAACTAACCTGTCTCACGACGGTCTAATCCCAGCTCACGCGACGTCGCTATGAACGCTTGGCCGCCACAAACCAGTTATCCCTGTGGTAACTTTTCTGACACCTCCTGCTTAAAACCCCAAAAGTCAAAAGGTAAGTCTGTATTTGTATGTCAGAAGTCTGTATTTATACTGAAAATCAAGATCAAGCGAGTTTATCTAATCTTAGTGGGACTTTGTTTTAAAGATGTTTAATGGAGTCTCCATTCCAGTGATCCAATAAGGTCAATAAGGATATCTACAAAAATCCATGTATTAAAAGTAGGACTGGGCACATTAACGCGTTATTTTTGTGTTAACTAATGAATTCCTTATCGCCGACAATTATTTGTCTCCCATTAACGCAGTTTTTATTATTCTATATTTTTATTGTAAACGTCTGATGCTCGCCGGCTTTTATTTTGAAAAGTCCATCGTGAGCGAGCCCAGTATGTCGCTTACTGCTGCGGCGCACACAGGAAACAGTCAGAAAAGAAAAGAATGGCGGATGAAGCCTCTTTATAATGTCTATGCGGGCTAAACAAACATGTAGAAGTTTACAGAATTTTTACATTATTATTACACTATTTTCATTTCAAAGTTCTTCCAGATGGCGCATTCAACAGAGCCAAAGTTATTAGCACTGCGGTGTTGAATTGTCTTATCACCGGAGTACTTCGGTCATATGACAGTACAGTTCCAATAAAAGTGCGTTATACGCTACTTTTAAATTCATTATTGGATTTTGCGTATAATAATGCGATTAATCGTGATTAATCACAGAAAATCATGCGATTAACGCGATTAAAGAATTTAAAATGTGCCTATCCCTAATTAAAAGCCTGCCCATTTCTTCCCAAAAAAAAAAATAAAGATCGTGAATACTGGCCACAGCACACGTTCCCATTGTGTGACAGTCCATCCTAAATGCCTCTGAGCGAGGCTATCTCTGGACGGTTAACATAGGGCTTCTTTTTGCATGGTAAAGCTTTTATCTTCGCTTATCAGAGACTCAACCTCCATGGATGCAGTTATGGATGATTACAATCACCTGTTTGAACTCCTTACCAGCCCATAACCCCCTCAACCAACTTCTTTTGGAACGTGTTGCATGCCTTAGATGCAAAAATGGATGTACATGCCATTTTCATACCACATTTTTCTGATTTGGGGCTGTAAAACCAAAAATATGTTACTATCCACTTCACTTACAGCCATGTAGAATCACTCAGACTTGATGGCCTTACAAGATCTCCAGAGACATTTAACCCACATTTTGTGACAACAGTTTGTGTATTTTTGCACATTTTACAGTCCTTCCAGCTCAAATGTCACGTCCTTTCTTATGTTTATTCATGCGCTTTCAGTTTTATGAATTTGCCAGTCAGCACTGAGGTCCAGAAAGAATGCAACGCTTGGCTTCAGATGTCTCAGTATTCCAGCAACTCGGCTCTCACCCACATGTGGATCATCCAAGACTAGAGTCAGAAGTTTGGAACTCTGTCTTAGTCTAAACATCGTCCAAGATGGCCTGGGATTTAACAAGTGCACCCTTCAAAACGAGTCAAAGCCCATTCTCACCTCCCATCCACCAAAGTCCGCGTGTCTCAATTCAATAATGACTAAGTCAAACAAACAGCCGGCCCGTGGCAGCGCTGTTACGGTTTCTGTGGGGTGCTAATAGGTTGACAGCTGGCAAGCAGAATCAGGCCTCTGCACTCGAGAGAGGAGTGAAGCACAAATAAATACAAGGACATTCAATTTCACAATTTATAGATTTTCAAATAAAAATCATGTGCTTGCTGAACTTTATTGACCTTTGACGCTAATGTCACACAGAGGAAAGACAGGCTCCCACTGTAGCCTGAACTGGAGTGTTTGAGCTGTGTATGAGCAGGATTTTCTTAACATCCTCTCGTACAGCAGGATGCTATCTTCTCCTCACCATCAAGGAGTTGAGTGTTTGTTGAATTGTGGCAGACAGTAGACTCGTGTTTCTTTTTAAAGAATTGCTGCGTTGTTTGAGTGCTTTGGGGGTAGAGCACAGAAACATTTCAAAGCTCGTGTCAAATATGATTTGAACCAAGATTTAATGGAAAGCTGCATAGACAAAGGATGTATTCATTTAATCATCTAGTAGCGGTTGTGGAGCTTTTTATCGTCAAAGTTCAGATGATGACTGTGGGATGGGTATGACTGGAACCTCCAGAACAGCAAAAGTGCATGCACCAGAGTGGAAGTTACATCAAGTAATACTAATTAAAGCAACAGTGGAAGGCCAGGACCTTATTACACTTTATTGCCTTGGCCTGGGAGAGACCAAATATGTTTTGGGTTGGCAGAAAGGAATTATTATCTTGTTTCAGCTCTCAGAGATTATTTCTGGCATCTGAGCAGCACCCCTGGATCAGCTCAGAGTGGTGTGGTTGCTGAGAGGCATGGGCTCTTTTGTTGTTCGCTTCCCCCAACTGAGAGTTTTCCACTGGCCTTCTCTCCACAAATTCGAAGGATTAATAAGTTTGGTCCAGTAATTTTTAAGAGCCAGCAGACTTTTTACAGGAAGGAACCAGCCAATTGCATTCTTTTCAAAGAGGGACTTTCTTGCTGGCAAGAGATTTTTTGAGGCACTGAGGTCAGATTTGCATTTCAATGAAGGGTCTAATATCGAACAGATGCATCCCAAACTTGAGCAGACAAGACCGATGAATAATCTCCAATGTGTTTGTCCCCATTGTCAGCTGTTTTCTTTGTGTTTGCAATCAATCAATCATCTGTCTTCTTCCAACCCAGCTCGCTATCTACCGAGCTACCTGTAAAAAATGCAACAGATAAACGATAATCACGAATGATTTGGGCCATCCACAATGAAAACAACAATGTGAGCATCTGTACTGCTATCCAGAGCCGGGATTATGCTGAGCAGTAAGATCAGCTGAAAATGGCAGTCATAAAAGTTGCCGTTTTTAGAAAGACACCGTGGCGTCTTGTCTGATTTATTCAAGAGAGAACCAATAAAAGCTGAGCTTCAACACAGCTGTTGTCATTGTCCCCCTCATTTTCTAGCCATGTAATGTCTTAATATCGCCAAAATTTAAAGGTAAACCCTTTAATAAAGCAGCAGTTTGGGGGAGCTCATTTACATCTTGGCTCCTCGAATGGAAACACCAGCAGAGAAAGAACCTAAAAATGTTCTGGGTCCTCGGGGAGATCCCTTAAAGTGGAAACACAGCTTGGTGTGATGATTTGCCAAATCAGTTGAGATTCTTTCAAACCTTTTGTCTTTTGAGAATGAAAAGATTGCCACTGTGCTACTTACCCTGTGAACACAGCGTTATGCACAGCATTGTTGCAAATGTTCTGAGCAAACTGGTATATGAAACTGTTTTCAGTGACAAAGGAATGAAACAAGCCTTTCTCTTGTATTTTACGATATCCTCCTGAAATTTCGCCTCTTACTTTCTTCGCCAGAGGTCTTGTATCGAACTTTGCATTTCATCATCCCGACCGAGGCCCCATAATTGGCCCCTGAATGTAACCTAACGTCATTGTGCAAGAAAAGCATCACTAAAGGGTCGTTAAGTAAATGTTGCCGTGCACAGTGATTATCAGAAGTTATATCACACTGTTTTACTTGGAGGAAACAATGCCAGTGTTTGTGTTTTGATTTACGAGATCAGTAATAATGAGAACAAGACAGCCCAGGAAACTGGTACTTACTTTGTCCTGTGATTAGTTTTTCTTTCTGAAATACATTACTCACTCAGTGTTGACAGGACTTATGTGCTGCTTTATGAGCCATGTAATTTGATGATGTTGTTTTTTGGGTCATTTATGTTGATCATTTTTTTTCTTGTACATTTTTGTCTAATAATCTTGGAGGTAATTATTGGGGGAAAAAAAACAACTTAACAGCCATGACATGTTTTTTCCACATAAATCAGCAGTGGCACCCTTAACTTTAAAGTGTGGTAAACACTCAGCATGACTGATCTTTAAAGATATCTTTTGGTATCTACTGGGTGTTGCAATCCGACCTGTCTGGTGACTCAGCCTGCCTGGAAAATGTCAGGTCTGATCTGAGATAAATCCTTACAGAGTGTTGGGAAGAGGGAACGGGAGACACAGCAGCTCCTGCTGACACCTTGTAAATCAACCTCTGGGGTCACTTGGCCGTCTCCTTTGTTGTCTGCGTGCGACGAGGGGATTGACAGGGAACATCCGGTGCTGGGCTTTTGGACCTCTGCTGCTTGTTTGCACACAATCTGTGCATGATGAAAGACTTCAGCTAAACGGAAATACACTGCCCGTCCGCTAACAAACTTGTCAAAATATGTGAATTGATGTATGTGCATTTTCTCCAGCAACGCTACAAATTTTAAATAGCAATAAATGACAGTCCAAATATATTCATAACGACCTTCAAACTTCTTTAGTTACTGCAACGTATTTGACTCTAAAAGCATAATATTTTTACTGTAACTTTTAACAGTTTGCATGAAGATAAATCCCTTATATGGACTTCTGCTCTGCATTCAGCACCATAGTTCCTCATAGACTGATCTATAAGCTCAAGGATCTGGGACAGTACTCGGTCCAGAGCTTTTTTTTCCAGTCCCCGCACCCTCAGCGTCGGTCCTGTGCTTTACTCCCTCTAAATCCACGACTGCAAAGCCACACCCCTCCAACATCATCGTTAAATTCTCGGATGATACAGTGGTCAACTCCTCACATAACACTCACCCCCATATATTTCTTATTTCTGTCGATAGTACTGACGTATAGGAGTGTTTCAAGTACGATAGCAACACAGTCTGCGAAAGAAGCAGGACTTTTTAGAGATGGTGACACTTCTTTTTTATTCTCACTTGCTTAAGTTTAGGCACCAAAACTACTCATTTAGGTTCAGGAATAGTACAAACTTGGTTTTGGAATAAATCCTTTCACAACTATCTCATTTGACAACCCTTTTTTTTGCTACGCTAGATGCTTCCTTTTGAAATACAATACAATACACACAGCCCTTCACACACAGGGAAACCTACACCAGGAAAGCCTGTGCTCTGCATCTGCTTATTGCAATTTATTCTACCATGGCAGTAAGTGATCCTCTGGCTCTGGGAAAATTTTATTCTATGTTGCTCGCTTATCAGCAAGTCATGGTTTTTATAAAAAGGCCAGAAAACACGAGGTGGATGGACATCCATTTCCCACACTTAGAACTCACTGTCAAGTCCAACCTTGAACTGCTGTTTTTCACTTTGTTTTATTTGGACTTCCTTTGCTGTCCTACTGTTGCACCACCACAGTTCCAAAGGAGTTGGGACTCTTGTGTAAAATGTAAATAAAAACAACACAAAATTTTCAGATCTCATGAACCGTTATTTTACTCACAATCAAACTTATATCAAACGCTGAAAGTGAGGCATTTTATTATATCATCAAAAGTTCTGCAAACAATTTGATGACAGCAAAACATCTAAAAGAATATTAATTCAGATAAACGTATGCAAAGTCACAACATTTATTTCCATCCAGAGTTGCATAGATCACCAAGATCTCATATTGATGATGGGAGAGTCGGATTGCTGCTTAAAGTCTTCTCCCGTACATCCCAGAGATTCTCAATGGGTGGCCACTCTGTGGTGGTCAATCCAAAAATGATGCCTCATGCTACCAGATCTTACACAATTTGAGCCAGACATCATCAACATGCTGTCAGGGATTGCTCTGGGACCTGATAACATTGACCCTTCAAGCTACACAGCTGTTTGATCCTGATACGTTGCAAGTCAAAATCCGACAGTCATGAAAATTGAATCTATTGATTCATGTCCACCAACACACCATCACGCTATTTTGTAAAATAGGCACCGACTGACTGTTGCATAATTTTCAAATAGGCTCAAAAGTCCACATTTAAAGGTTGGAGAGGATGGACGATGGCACTACACATCCGACAAGTCAAGACCGAGTCCCATATTGACTATTGGCGCCTTGAAGTAACTGTAACCCTAACCCTAACCCAGTTGTATTTGCATTCAGTTGCTTTTTCGTTGGTGTCCACACATAAAAAAGGTAGATGTAAAAATGACTTTGTTTAGGTTAAGTGTTTAAAACAAGCTGGTTGAGGATAAGAAAACAAAACTGACCCTGTATTAATGTATTGGCTGCAGAATCCTGCCCCCCCCCTCTCGGCTATGCACACAAAACGTGCTGGAAATACAAACCAGGCGTCTCATTGAAAGGCATTAGTTCAATAACGGGGTGGATGGCATGAAAAAAATACAGATTTCGTCTTCATCAGCACAAACGCAAAGTTTGTTTCAGACATTCGAAGCTACTTGCTGCATCAGTGAGGGATAAATAACTTGTTGTTCTTCACTGCAGTACTTTTCCTGTGGGAGTCTCTTACCTGTTTGTTTAGCTCTTGTTATACCAAATTAGCATGGAGAGGAGTAATGTACTTGCAAGAAAATGAAGAAAATATGAAGTTGTAATGAGATATGGGGGTACAGATCGTTTTCAATGTGGATAGAATTGGAGTACGTCCAGCAGTGACGTAGAGATGAGGGGGGGGGGGCTAGCTCTTGGAAACCTGCTGGTTTAGTTGCTCTGACTACATTTTTCACAGATGGCTTCTCACTAAGCAACATTAGATGATTAATTAAAGAATACAATTACCTCAGTGGGTGATCACATGCTCGTTTTCAGACTAAATCTGCTAATTTATTCCTGGAAAATCAGTGATAAGCCCGTTTTTTTCTCAAAGCATGATTAAGCTGCTTTTTGAGGTTTTTCTAGTAGTGTTGATCACACAGACAGAAAACCTCGGGGGGGACTCAACCGCACACACAGGCACAGTTATTGATTATATTAGTCAATAGAGGCTAGTTTCCTCCCCGACTATTATACTAATGCACTTAGGGCAAATGTCCCAGCTCGCCTTGCAGCCCAGGTTATAGAGTGCACCAGAGCTTCTAAATTATTCACAAGGACCCTCACCAGCACCATGCATCCATTAGACAAAGCAGGACAGGAGGAGGGATTGGAGGGGTTGGGTGACGATGATGTCACCCAGCCACATGGAGCCAGACGAAGGCAAATGGGAGTGAACGATGGAGTCAGCTGTTGAAGACCACAAGTCTGCCAGAAGTTTCCACCTGAAGCTACGAGTGCCCTGCCTCTGCAAGTCCCTGCCAGTCAGGAGGGAACACCATAAATCCTGTGTGAATACAAGCTTATGCAATCACAGCAGGTAATGACTAATCACTGCACACTGTGAACAGAAACTAAAAAGTGAGGGAAGCATCAGGAAAAATAGGCCTCAGGTCAGAATGGTTATAGCTAAGAAAGCATGATGGATGCAAAAAGAAAAAAACAGGATGTTTCTTAATTCCTCCTCAAGCTCTCAGAACAGCTTCAGGGCTGTATGTCAGAGTTTCTGTAAAGTTATTGGAGGGATGCAAATCATTTTTAAAAGGTACATTAGTTTGTTTTGTGTATAAACCAATGATGGCACAGAAGTCTACAGTTCAAAGCAAACACTTATTACTGCGAGATAGACGCAGTATCTATGGGCAGATTCCATGACACGAAAAAGTTTCCCTCGGACACTGACTATTGAAAAGATTGAGTTGTACTAACGTTTTGATCAACTTTCATCAGCCTGATTGACTGCACGTAATATTTGAGGAAATTGAAAAGCTGACAGCCATCTGACTGTCATCATCAAAGTGAGTGATGTAAGAAATAGTGAAACGCAAACATCATCTAAGCTGGCTTCTCAAGGAAGGTGGGAGCTTATTGTCCTGTTCAAACAACTATTTATGACAACCACCTGACCTCAGATGTATTTCCCCTACACCTGTCTTTATTATATTCTGAACTCAGTTCTGAGAAGCTGTGAAAATAGAAAAGAATTTGACTTAAGCAATAATGTCAAAATGCGAGCAATACCCTGCGGCTAATCAAAATTTTAAAGCACGTGAAAGAAGAGCATGTGTGTTTTCACTATGGTGTGAGGTATTTCTGCTCTCCTGCTGCTCTCCTTCTGTGTCATTTCTGGGAAGTTCACGAAGTTCAGTGGTATACACAGCAAAAACACTAAAACGCTGTGGAAAATCAACACAGACAGCAACAAAGTCATGAGAGACCAAAGCAACCCAGATGCCAAGAGTCATCTTTCTTTCCCCCTCTCTGTCTCCTTGAAACTCTCTGTCTCTCACCATCTGGGCAATGGGCTGTAAGAGGCCTGAAAAGGTCTCCAGTTCACTGACACCAGCCAACATGTGGTGTGTCACCGCGTGGATGTGACTGGAATTGGGAAAAGGGGATTTAGGATGGATGAAGCACTGGGTCTGACTATGTCGAGGGGACTTCGTGAAAATGTTAGACCTTAAATTTATATAGTGTTATAAAGTGAGTAAAGCTTAAAGCTGCTATATTTACTTAGTTCTACAATGCCGCAACTGCTTAACCCATTGATACCTTAGGGAACCCTCCAACAGGTCCACTTATGCATTGCATCACCTATTAATAGTTCAAAATTACACTGGTCTGCTGTCCTTTCTGATTTGTTCAGATTTGAGATCGTGGGGTAATCTTAATTTTAAGCGTTAATCTTTTTGTTTTGCTAGATATTGTAGGCTAACATGTTTTAAAAGGGAACTCTGGTATTTTTAAACCTAGACCTTATTTCTGGCATGAAATACGTTCATCTACTCACCGAGAACAGTTTGATGAAAGTCGGTGTCCATCGGAAGATATTTAGATTACTCGCGATCGGCGTATATCCGTATAACGGAGTAAACAGGGCAGGGACGATAAAATAAGGCATTATCTGTCTTTATTTCACCAATACTTTAAAACGAATGAAAGAACGAACGCGTACTATTGCTCTGTTAGCTCATAGCTGCTGTTATGTGGCTACTTGCAGCTATAGGAGAGCTAACGGAGGGATTTCCACACAGGCACTCTACTGGGACCACTTCATCCACACGCCCCCCTGCAGCACAGCTCATTCACTCCATTAAGAACGTCCATCTTACTCAAAGTCATTGTTCATGTTGTCAAAATCTGATAAATATCCTGCCATGTTGCACAAAAGTAGCAGTAGGAAACTCTGTGTGAAGTTAGCCGACTGTCACAGAGCACGGAGTGAATAAACTGTGCTGCAGGGGGGCGTGTGGATGAAGTGGTCCCAGTAGAGTGGTCCCATTTGGAGTGGATCCAAATGGCCAAAATAACTACAGCATGCAAACAAAATGGTTAAAAACAGCAAAACAAAGCTTAATCTCGTGTGCAAAATGTTATGTTTATGCATTTAGCAGACGCTTTTATCCAAAGGGACTTACAGATAGGGTAAGGGGGTCTTGCCTGAGGATCCCTACTGGAGACAGTACCTTTCATGCAGGGGATTTGATCCCAGAGCTCCCACACAAAAGGTGGCAATCATACCACTACACTATCCAGTTATACTGTGTAACCTTGAAGTGAGATTTCTTTCGCCCACTTTTCTCCGTCAGTATCGTCCGTTTAAAAATAGTCTCCTAAAAATACAACACTTCAAGTTTATCTCTCGTAAAACCGCCAGAACAGCCCTTGACATTTTATCTGATGCCTTCGGTCTGTGTTGGCTTAAAAAGCTCCTCCTCCTCAAAGATGTTGAGCCGTTACGCTGATTATCTGAAGTGACTACGACCAATTCAATTAGTACGGGACACCAGAGAGCCGTTTGGCGCCATATGCCGTGTAACTGGTTGAGCAAACTACTACTCTGACCAAATCAGGGAACAAAGAGTTCAACTGGACCAGAATTAGGTTTTGGTATTGGGTTACGCCCACTCAGGTCCTCACACTTCCTGCAGTAAATCTGCAGGTTAAATATAATATTCATGGCTTGAGACAGATGGTAGAGCAGATGTTCAAAATGGCTCCCCCCTTTTACTACTAAAAACATTTTCAGTCAGTGATATGTTGATGGATTGTGGTGACGAAACATTATAATCTCTGTGATAAGAATATGCATACATGTAGAAATTCTGATCAGACTGAAAACCTTTAGTGGATGATCTATAAATCACCTACTGCTGGTCTTAAGTGGCTTTGCTGGCACCAGCATCATAAGGCTAATGGTTGAACCCTCTCCCTCTGTCCTCCCAGCTTTTTATCCACATGGGGGAGAGGAAGCAGAGTTCCTCCTCTGGGATCAATAAAGGGTATTAGAGATAACTCCACAATGACTCCAGTTTTCCACTTTTAGCAGTGATAATTGTCCTTTATAAAGTACAATTGGAACTGGGCTAAATCAAACACAGACTATATGATCGTAAAAAATCATTAACTTGTTTGCGTCCATAACGATTGCAGCCACTTAAAGAAATCATTTTTGTGACTGAAGCTATGGGAGATTGTTAAAACAAGCGGATATATTAATGTGAGATCCCCAAAGCGGCATAACCCGTCCCTCCGTTGTTATGCTTGCATAATGAAACATATACAGGGAGTGTTCAGGTTTGGAAAGGATGGAATTATAAATGACTCTGGATCGGTACACGGGATGGCGCAGCCACTAAAACAAGCACATAAGCTGCAATGGAACACCCACTGACTGTTAGTGTTTACAAGATGTAGAAATAGGCAGTCATTTGCTGTAACCATAGCGAAAAAACAACATTTACAAAGCGGCCCGTGGGAGTTCCAAAGACACAATCCAGTTTTAGTGGTGAACTCATGCTGCACCGGGCGAAGAAATATATCGGCGCTATCGCAAATTTCTTTCCTCTTACATCAGACCCTCCTTTTCTCCATAAAAGACAGCTCAGCTGTTTTAACAGCCCCTTTAAGGGCACATTTTTAACATTTTATTTGACCTTTAATGTAAATGTAAGTCGTGTATCTTAACTTCAAGTAGAAAAATGTTCCTAGCATAGTCATCCTCCAAAGATTTACATTATTATTACCTCACAAATAAGTTGGGCAAAATATTTCAGGGGCATTAATAAAAAAAAGAAAGTCTTTAGTTGCATTTTGGTGAACCACTGCAGAGATTGTTATCTCGACAGCCCAGACAGGATAATCACTTTGCCAAAAATGGGTTCCAGATGCCCCCCCCCCAAAGGTACCCCACTGACGGCGAACACCATTTGTTGTAAACTGCGCAAATCGAGGACTGTTGAACAAACAAAAAAGGTAAAGAAAGCATACACAGAGGACTCCTTTCCTGCTATAATTAGCTGTTGTGCGTTCACCTCCCTTCACCTCGTAAGCTGTTTCAGTCCCTCCAGACGTTCACAGGCCCTCTCTGTCCAAGACATTAGCATGTTAAAACCACCCCTGCTCCCTTGTGTAATAATAAAATACCACTAATTCTGCTTTCTACATCAGAGAGCCACATCAGGAATTGATTGAGATTTAAAACATGCTGCAGACTTTCATAATGATACTTTTTTTTTTGTTGCTTGCAGTGGTTTATTTCCAGTCTGTTTTTTTTTTACCATGTGTGTAACCTCGAAATGTGTGCGTGTTTGTGTTTCTTTCTTTTTTTCCCCCAGCTTTATCTCTAACGCGATTTCATCTCGTGCACATGAATTGTTATGTGCACACAAGACCAGAGACGAGTAATAAGAAATGAAATGTGGCACATATGAAAGAACACAAATAAACGCTGAAACACCTGAGTGGCATTCTTCAGGCTTTATAACATCCGGAACCCGTCCCATTCTGCACCCACCAGGTTAATAAAACTCCAGAATAAGATAAAAATCCACGTGTCCAAGCGGTGGGAAACTCAGCTCCGTGTGCCTTCAGAAGCTGTAGCTTCTGTTTAAAAGGACTAATAGTTGTGAGATGACTCAGGGAAGCAGTAGACGACAACCTCTCTCCATTCAGAGACCTGTTCTTGTCTGCAGTGGAAAATGTTCTGGATCTCATCAAGTCAACACATTGCCGCAGTGGGTTTTGGCGGCACGTCACTTTGATCTTTAATCATGCCGAATATATCGTAAATACCGTCCTTTACAAACTTTATCATCTCACAATAGCTGCACCTTTATTGTAACACTATTTGGGAGAAAAGGCACCCACTACATATTTTCCTGTCAGCCTGGACTGTCCATCCAAACTGCAATGACTGAGGCTATTTAGTTTAAATACCTTCTCAAGAAGTATCATCACCCAGTGAGTTCAAGTGTGCACAGACTTCTCAAGAATCTTACTGAACCGAATAAAAAAGTTAAAGGGAAAATGAGACTGTAGCATTATGAAGACAGCCAAGACACATTTGCTACCCTTTGATAATGAAATCCAAGATGAGCTCAGTTTGAAAATAGTAAGTAAAATAGATTTGTCCACACCTCCAAAACAGAGTAGTGTGACAATTAGGGCACAGAAATCAAGCAGTGGCAGTGTTTCACACTGGTGACATAAACCTGTAACGGTGTATATTTTCACATGTAAGCTTTACCACGTGTTTTCCCCGAACCCTCACCATCTATTTATTGATATCTTACCCCAGCCATGTGTTTTTAAAGTCTAGCTCTAGTCAACTGTGACAGTTTATTGTAGGCATGTAGCTATTTTTTTGCCAAGGAAGTGCGGTAAGTTTAACATTTTTGATCCCTGCAGTAGATCTAACCCTTCTCTTGTTGTTCTTCAGCTACTAATTGTGCAAGTCTTCCAGAGGTGAAGGCAGACGGGGCAAGAAAGCTTTCAAATGTCTGCCAGCAGACAAAACAAAGTGGCTTTCGATTCCTTCGGGAACAATGGCTGTTATAGGCCAAGTGTTTATTGAGAAGTCCAGTGCAGAAATTCAGTGGGAAACTGTCACAATTTATTGTCTGTTAAAGGCAAAGATTTTGTGGTGGTTACATAACAACTGAAATTCACATTTTGTGTAACTTCACTTGGAGTTAACTTTCGAGGCAGCACTACAAATGTACAGACCTGTACCCGAGAGGCACCCAAGAAGAGCTTTCAACAACACAGGGGGCCACCTGCGTCATGGTCACCGGAGCCTATTCCAGGTCCTAGGGTCAGTTTAGAATCCCCAGTTAACCTACCGTGTGTTTGTAGATGGTGGGAAGAAGCTGGAGTACCTGGAGAGAACCCACATATACGCAGGGAAAGCATGCAAAGTCCACACAGGAGGTTCCCATCTTGCTGTGAGACGCCTCACCACTGTACAGCCACACAGGGGGGCCGTGATAGCACATTTTTGATGACTAACAGCAACTTTTACAGTGATGAAAAATTTCAGACTCACGGCCGTCGAGTTTTGAAACAAACATTTTGGTCGACAGGCTGATTTGACACTATGAGCTGACTTCAGCACCATAGTTGTGCATTCACAGAAAAGCTGTAAGAAATCAAGGAAAGGAAAGAAAAACTACACCGATTTCTTGATGAAAGGGATTCTCCGAAGTGAAAATAAAATATAAAATCTAATAAAACAGTTTTTCACGTTCTGTTACAGTGTGAAACAACACAAGCGTTCGGGTCGTGTGATTTATTTGTACTGAATTCAGGAATCTTGGCAAGTAACAGGAGTGACTGTGAGAATTAGAGATTTGTCAAACCAATAACGCTCATGCTACTTTCAGCTAAAAACCAAACATAAGAAACTATTGTTTAAACAAGTTGAATAGCCTTTTGTTTAATGCTTTCCAGATGTTGCTCCCCACTGTTATCTGTAAAACAAAACACCTTCCCATAAAGTGTTTATCTGCATTGCGTTATGAGGTATGACAGTGCCAAAAGGCTCCCCCTTTATAATTCAGAATTATAAAGGGGCATAGCATTTGGTAGTTAAAGCCAAGGACTTTCAGTGATACGCCACAGAACACAGTATTCCACGTACTTCTATCCGTTCTCTTAAAAATAAAGAGTGCTAACAGTTAAGTTAAGCTGTGAGACCTGTGCAAAGGAAAAATAAATGAGTATAAATGTGAACATTCTCACAATATCAATATTAATGTGATACACGTCTGTTTGAGTCTGAGGCTGAGACGGATTTAGATCTTGACCTTCAACTGGTGCTGGGAGAGAAATCCAAAGGGTCTGAAAGTTGTTGCGGTTCATCCTGAACAGAATTATATGAGAATCCTTTAAATCCCCATGGAAATATTTCTGTCTTGACAAAAGTGGTCAGCCAACATACCGACCTAAGCATCATGGCTAACGTGACTAAGAATCATCAGTGCGAATACAAGAGGTTTAACTTCTGTTCTCGTGATTTTATAACCAAAATCTAAATGTTTTCTTTCAATAGTTATGAGCTGTAGGGGTTTTACTAAATAAAATCTTTTCTTATGTAGTCAAACGGGGCATTAAATTGTCGATTATAGTACTTCGGTACCACAGTTTTCATAATTATAGCCCACAAGACGTTTTGTCAGAGTAAGCATTACATTTTTCACGTGCTGGATATCTGCCACCGCCTTTAGCGTAATTGTTTTTCCAACCAGAAGCTTACTCCCAAATGATAAAAAGGTGCAGACATTCCCAGAAACACATCCTCTTCGCTGCTGACTCCTCCTGTGATCTGCAATTGCAGCCTTTATTTTAAAAAAAAAGAAGATTTTGTCCTTATTCTTTTATGGTAAGGCTCTGCAAACCTTACACACACACACACACACACACACGCATATATATAAACAACACCAAATGTGCTGTATTAATCCATAGTGCCAACACACAGTCATTCCAGCACACCCAGGTCATCATTTTACAGCGAATGTGCTTAACTGCACCTCATGCTTTAACTCGTCTACAAACACCAGGCAAAGACATCAGCTGCCATCAGAATGATTCATTATATTACAGTCTTTTAGCAGACCTTTTTATCCAAGGCCACCTGCAAGTGAGGAACACACTGGGTAGCAATGAAAGGTTTAGTGTCTTGCCCAAGGACATGTTGCCTGAGGGAAGTTAGGAGAACCTCTATATGCGAGATACTATATATATATATATATGGTTCCTCCCACTGTCCAAAAACATGCATGTTAGGTTAATTGGTGACTCTAAAATTGTCCTTAGGAGTAAGTGTGAGCATGTGTGTGGTTGTTTGTCTCTGTGTGGCCCTGTGATGGACCGGCGACCTGTCCAGGGTCCAGACCCCACTTTCTCGCCCGATGACCGCTGGGAGAGGCTCCAGCCCCCCCGCGACCCGACAGTTAAATTAAGCGGGTATAGAAAATGGATGGATGGACAATGTTGAGCTTACAAACATTATCAAAGGGCCACAAGCATCATTTGTCAGTTCCACATAATGTTGTAAGTCACCTACAACAGTCACACCTTTCCATGAGGGTGATGTAGTTCATTCCTTGTGACTGAAAGCTTCCAGATCATTACTTTTATTTGAACCCTCTCCCTTTATTTGGATTGATATTTAGGGCTATTTCAGGAGATTCCACGGAGAATTACAGCTGATGGCCCTCCAGCGAGCTGGCAGGAATTTGATGTTAAGGACTTTTCCTCATTCGCTAACCATAAAAAGACAAAAAACAGTTGAGTGTAGTTACACTGAAGAGTGGAGACTTATGACTTTCAGAGGATTTTATCGAAGTAGACTTGATAAACAGTCTTTTTGATCAACAAGCTGTGACAAGCTGTAAGTGAGTCCTCGGTGAACTCAAGCCTGCTTGTTCTGCTTTTTGTGGCCATGCTCATATTTATCCTGGACAGCGTCCAGATGTCATAAAAGGCAGAGCTTTTGCTGGCCAAATCATGTCACATGAAACCTGTAGGCGTTATTGTAGTTGTGCATGTTATTCCACACTGTCCTGTGAGTGGATGACATTCTGCCCAGTACTTTCACCTCAATCCAAGCTTAAAATATATGTGAATGACACGCAAAAAGTGCTGGAAGTGACATGGTACTGATGCGCATTGCTGTAAGATCACGATGGGGATGGTGAATATTTGCTTCTCTGTAATTATGGAGCTTGTTTGGTAGCTTTAAATGCTAGTAAATAGCTATTTTAGTTAGATGGGGTTGGAATAATTAGTTATTATTAATATATCAATTTGATTAAGTCACTTAACCCATTCAAATGCAATTTTTAAAAACAAGATATAATAGAACAACTTTTCTTGCATTAACCCATATGATAGATATTTCCTAAATTCCTACTTTAATCTGTGGATCTTCTTTAGCATTTTGCAAGACATCACCACAGCAAATATACGAGCCTTCACAGGAATCTTGACTACAATCCTGACTGACTGAAAGGTAGTTTTCTATTAGATTCTTCGTCGACTAGTTGAAGTCAGATGTGCAGGACGCATCTAAAACTCTACAGAAATAACTAATGCTCTGGCATTATTTCTGTGGCTACCTCGAATCATTTGGAAGTTGGGCCCATATGCGATTGCTTAACACATTCCCAAAAGCTCTCCTTTGTTATGCAGGCAATCAGCCGCCAGCACACGTAGGACGGCGGTCATTTACCAGTATGCAGGATCTGACGTAAGAAAGTCTGTATGTGATTTTAGAAGTCAGGGAAGTTGTTGCAACTGAACAGGTCGAGGCTATCAGAGCTTCTCTTCCCATCACAGATGTTTTGTTGAATTAGACGAATGAAACCTCCAGAATATTCTAAATTTGTTACTGGAACCATAGGCTTTACAGCCAAATACACACACAGAAACATTTTTAAATTAACCTGGCTTGAATTCTACAACTGGAGAAGAAACTATCGCTCTTTTTAACTCAATGTTTTTTCTTAAGGTCATTCTTGTGAGTCGCTGTGAAAGGATACCAACCTTCTGCATTTCAGCTTCCAAATATGCAAAGACATAAGACAGAATTCAATGATATTTATTCTGAGATCTGCAATAATTTAAATTTACAAACACAGCTTTCTGGATCACGTTACAACTCAGTGAGAGACATGTTGTTGTCCTTCGTTGGGCCACATTGAGGAGCAGAACTGTCCTAGACCTCCCAGCAAGGCCGGTACACCCTTCCCACCATGCACCTCATGGTGTCCCTCCTCAGGATGGGGATGTTCAGCTGCTGTCCAGCATCTCTATGCTCGGTGGACTGGCTGTTGTCGTCAGCCGTGCGCTTGTAGGCGGACAGTCCATTGTGCAGCACTCGCAGGTCCCTCCAAAGGCTCGGATCAGCAGCAATAACGATTACCCTCGGCGCTCTGGATTTGGTCCAAGGGGCCAGATCTGCATCGCCAAGGCCATTTTCCGTCGCCTGATCGCTCAGAAGTGAGGTAAAAGCCTCCTCCTCCAAGGATCCTTCTTCAGTCTTGCCCATGGGTAATGCTGCTGACAGCGCATTGCACTCGAATAAGAGTGCTACGGCAAAGATGACTGACATGAGCGACTGTCTCATGGTGAAAATCTTCCGGGAGGAGTCAGTCGTTGGCTTGGTGGGATGAATTTCGTTCCAGAAGTCTTGCTCCGCTGATCTGACTTTAGGTTCATATCATGCGCTTTTATACCATTTTGAAATCCTTGAATTGACCACGTTGGATAGTTTGTCATTGTAGCTCCTTGTTTTGTGTTCAGGAAATTAGTCACAGGCATTAGAGAACAGTTGGGTAGAACGCTTGCTGTGTTCAAGTGTGTTGTTTTGGTGGAAAGTTAATTAAAATCTCTGGTGTTGTGACTCATTTTAGACACTTGACAATGAAAGAGTGAAAAGTCTTTGAATAGGTGACACCCAAGAATAACATTAATCCAAAATTACTGCCCTTTAAAACAACAAGGACAGATAACCCGTCTGGGAAGCTCTTGAGGTGTAGACTCTTGATCATGAAATCGGTTTTTCCCAGAGCATTGTTTGCAGTGATGTTCAAGAGGGGACTTAATCTTGGCTTAGTGAGAAAAAAAGCTAACAAATTATTCTTGAAGTGTTTGTGTCTTCGTGGCAGCAGCTCATTGTTGACGTGTCAGAGACGAAGAAAAGTTAGAAAATGCTCCTTTTAGGTGACGAGACAACATATATACTCCTAAGAGCTTGAGGTGGAATCTGGTCTGATCTCTAGCCGGAGCACAACACACAGTAATTACAGCCTCGCATAATTATGGTTGCCAGATGGGTTGTTGAAGGGTTGCACACCTGCATCTGATAAGATCCAACTGAAATCAGTTGATGCTAAATGCAAGTGACATTTAAAGAAAGCTTTCTTATCTATGATTGGATCATTTCTCTACCGCCATCTACTGTTCCAGAATAGCACTTCTCCAGCTAAGATCATGGGAACACTAAGGAGCACTAGAAACGTATTACATTTAACACTTTGGTCCATTAGAATCCAGCAGGGAATGGATTTGAGACTGTTATTATTAACTGCACATTGCGAAATTATGTTGGCGAGACCTATAATTTAGTGTCATCACACAAAGGTTATTTTATTGCTGGTAATGTGCAGCTGGGCAGTTCGTATAGATGTGTTGTAAAGCATGTTTTACTGAAAACTATACCTGTGGTTTCTAATAGTTGCAACATTATAAGAGTCATCTACACCCTGCTTTAATCATATCATTAAGTTTTCTGAAGGCAGACCAGAAATCTTGGATATCAAATGTTCATGGGCTTCACTGATGGGGTGGGTGGAGCTCTTGTGGTTGTTAATGGCTCTGATTTTGGATGAAAGCCGTGTGGATCTGTAAAACAGAGGTGGTTACCCCTAAAGATAATCATTTTCTGGAAACACTACAATTCCACATGGTTGACCTTCCAATAACAGGGCTAATGACACATATCATCAGATGAACTCTGAGTCTGAGTGCTGTGACTGGAATTCATAGCCCTGTGTGGGGCTGTCAGCTGGATTATTTCAGCCTGATAATATGGTGTAGGGCACATATAGGGCGCTGTTTTCTTTGTGACACCCAGTATGACTTTCAAAGCAATGTTCTTTTTGTTTGGTTTGTTTTTTTAGCTTTAGCTTTAGCATCACACGGCAGCTGTCAGGGCGTGGTGTGGAAGGGACGACCCAGATGCAGAACTTAAGCAAAAACTTGATTTATTAACAAAATAAAGGAACAAAAAGCGCGGCTGAGCCGGATATAAAAAATTCTAAAACTGTGACACAAAACAAAACAAGACTATGACTAATGAAACAGGACTAGACTGTGGTACAAAACAAGAGGCAATAACCTGACCTGACAAAGGTGACCATGAACCATGTAAGGTAAGGTGAGGTGAGGTGAGGTAAGGTTAACAGTTACATGCGGGCAATCGGATCGGATTAATGGCTAAATTACAATAAGATTGAGTAATTCAGCTCATGGAACAAGCTTGATGCGACAAGAAATCAAATCGGATCGGGTTACTTGTGATCGAATCAAGACCCCGGAATAACTCGATTGCCCACTGAACCTGCATGTAGACGACAGTGGATCGGATCGAGCGTTCTGCGCACGCTCCAGATTTTTTCCCGCGATCGTCACCCGGAAGTCGAAGGAGACGATATTACTGTTGTTGTCGCCGTCAGAAAGAAACAAACAACGCCATGGAGAATGCGCCGTTGTGCATCGTCTGTGCCATAACCAGCTCATCAGAAATGTAGAGGGACGCAGCTTCATCTCGCTCTTTGTTCGCCATCTTTCTGAATGCCTGAGTTTGTTGTTGTTGGAGGTGAAGACGTCAACAGGAAGTGGCTCTATTAGCGATAGCTGAAATGGGGACAGCGCCACCTATCTACACTGGCATGCTTTGTGCCAGTGATTCGATTCATTCACCGCCATGTAACAAAGGATAATAACCCTCAGATAAGGAGCATAACTATAACAATAACTATAATCGAGTTAATCTCATCATGTAGACCCACTGAGTGAGAACCGGTTGCAGGGAAATAGTGTCACACAATGTTTGTGCTTTGATTAACGATTATCTGAGTAAATATATTGGCAGGAAGCCATATAAGCCTCTCTTAGAGAGTCACAATACGTCAGTACACAATACTCCTGGTAAAGGTCCATCAGCTGTTTATGTAGGGACAGAGATGTGCTCAGGGTTGGCTGGTTCAAGGCAAATAAACTGTCCACATTGATGTTAACATTTCAGTTTTGCTCTTTAGTCTTGGAACTAACCTCACTTTGGATGAAGAAGAAATTCATGCAAACCACAAAGTGTTCTTTTTACACTTTGTTCCATGTGTGCTAATAAATTAAAGCAATAATTCCCCCCACATCCCTGTTAAGGCAAGGAACATGTTCCATGTTTGCTTTCAAGTGTGAAGGAGCGGCAGACAGCGATACACCTCGTCAAAAAGAAAAAGAGGGGAAAAAAGGATCTCTAAAAGCATGAGGTTAAGACGTGCTGACCAGCTGACTACACTGATGGAGGCGCCAGCCAAAACACGAGGCCTTGGCTCAGGAGTTCGAAAGGAGCGTAGTACAAACCAGCAGTGTACTGGAACCCTTAGGCATTCAGCAGTGTTTCTCTATATTATGATACTAAGCGGTGCGCCACACAGCTGAAACCCAAGTGTTACTACAGCTACGTAAACACAGGACGCAGATCGACAGCACACAGGCCCAAATTGAATTACGTTGAAATTCCTGAGTGGTGCATTTTGTCAGCCAGTTCTGAGGTGTGACAGATAGAAATCTATAATTTGGTTAGCAAGCAGACAGGCTTAAAAGTGTTGTACCATAACATGCTGAGAGGAGTCCTGAAAGACTCTGCTTTTATACCAAAGCAGACGTGAAAAGTAGGCTTAGTAATTAACTTTTTACTGAAATCTTACCAATTTGGCAGGTTTTGTAACATAGATAATACAGAAAATACTGTACTTTTACTTTGCTTCTGCATGTGTCGCACCTTCTTATACAGTAAAAATAGAATATGAGAGAGAAAATGGACTTACTTTACTTTTCCTGCTTCATTGCAGCTAATGCCGTTAATGTATCAACACTGTGGGAAAATTAACTTCTGGGTAATTTACGGTTGTTGCCCAAATGTTGCCCTCTCATTTCCCATTGCTGCTCTGTCAGTTATCTGACCCAACAGGCGCATTCACCAGATAAGAATCTGTTAACCTTTTTAGGCACCACACAGCTGTGGTCTCACATGTTCAGCTGCAGCCATTCTGCAGCGTAAGGAAAATTGCACTATTCATTATCCACCTTTCTGTATAACCGGAGTGGTCATAGACAAAAGTTATATGACTCCAACTATATTATATTCCATATTTAATCACTTTCATCTCATATCATTTATATTTCAGTTGTTTTTATCACTATTTTCTGACATACACAGTGGCAAGTAAGTCTGATTATCTGCACTTTTTATGATAATGTTCAGACAGTGAATTTGTAATTATATATGTCACTACCTTAAGCTCTGGATGAGGTGAAGCCATTAGGGGACAGCCTTTCCCTCCACATGAATCTTTCAGAGGCAGCTGCTCATCGTTTTTCTGGGTTGGTCTGTGCCACTAATGCCTACTATCTGTAACTTTGGCTTTTTCAGGTCATGTCAGACATCAAACCGGATCAAATAAATGCACACAAAGCATCCACAAACTGGCTTAATTAAGTGACACCAACACTAAAAGGTCAAGGTGTTTCTAAAGCTTATAAGCACAGATATGTTCTCCTGGTACATTTGATATAATGTACACATATAATATTAAAATTGTGGTATGCATCTTTTTGTTTTTTACCTCATGCACTTTTAGTGTAGGTAAGATTTTGGGTGCTTAATTGTACATATATAATTGATCAGTTTATGTCTGCTGTATGATTTCAGTGTTTTTTTACACATTTGTTATGATTTATTTTATTAATTTTCCTTTTTCTAATTCTCTTGTTTTCAGTAAAGTTCTGCTCATGCTCTTGTTTTTGTTCTGAGGTTTAATATAGTTTAAATTGTGGTTAATCCCTGCTTAGATATGTCTCTAATTTTACTTTACTCTCCTTCCCTGCCTACACCTGTGATTGTCTGCTCTCCCTTAATTGTCTCCACCTGCCTCTCATCAACCTCTGGGTGTCTATATATAGTCCTGCCTTGCCTTCTTCACTTGTCTGTTGACTGTTCCTGTTGTGTGTCTGAGTTTGGCATAATGTTTTCCAACCATGGTATTCCCCTGTTTGGATTTTCTTTCATTAGACTTTGAGTTATATATCACCTCAGCAGCACCTCAGGCTGTTTCAGTACATTTTCATTCAGGAGTTTGTTTGCCACAACTGTCCTTTGAGTCCTGGATTTAGGTCCTCCACCTGCAATCCACAAGAAGTTTTCTACTTCATATATATTATTCAGATGTATTGTAATTGTAATTGTTGCTAATATTAACTAGCAATATTAAGAATTAAGAGAATAATGCAAGATATCTGGTGACATACTAGCTAAAGAAGATATATTGTCTTTTTTAGGTAAAATTCATAGATTTTTGTTTCAAGTTAAAGTTAAAAAGGAAAAAGCCTCTGAAATCTATTTAAAGTATAAAAGTCCTTAACCGTGAGCATGAGCTTTCTTGATTTGCTTAATCTTTCTGAAAGCTAGCATACAGTACTTTCTTTATATTCTAAAGCCCTCAAATAAAAGACACGTGCCCATAGCACTGCAGCCATTGTTGCTACATGAATGTATTATTATTAAGGAAAAATGACAAAACATTTCTTAAATGTATGAGATTTTCAGGGTTGAAAATTAGTCCTCTGCCTATTCATGGCTCACACATTACATTAGCTACGTTACATCTGCATACTGATAGTTACAGGAAGAATGGAAATGTAAAAATGACTCTCCCATCCGTGTGGGTTGCTGTTGCCTTTTAAGAAAAATAAAGAAGTGAGCCTCTTAGAAAGTGAAGAACTGTTTAAATGTTACTGGTAAAAATAAAAAGCTGTCAAGTTGTTTTATTGCTGGTGTTAAAATGAGACATTTTGTATGAGTGCATTCAGCTTCAGAAACATTACATATGTTTTACTTTTTACTTTTTTATCTTCACACAACACTGGGCAGGATAGTATCCTGAACCTGATAATGGTGTCACACCACACAACACGACTGCAAACACTCTGCGGAGGCTGAAGATGAAAGCCAAACACTTCTGCTAGTTTTTCAAGGCTCCGACTATCAGCGGCAGAGGGTGTGAGCCGGGAAGGGAAGATGAAAGTAAAGAGATGAAAGCTGATGCAGTGCCACGTCGTATGGCATTCCCACATAAACTGGCAGCTCGTTTTACGCTTAATGCAAGAGAAAAACTGAGCAACACTCATCAATATATCTGCAGGGATGCTGGTAACCATGGAGATGGTCAGTCAACATGTAATCACAAGGTGGTGCAAAAATAGCAGCCAGTGGCACTCTGTGTGGAAGACGGAGATTGAAAAGAACTGCGTTATCTTTTTTCGATGGATGGATGGATGGAATGATGAACTATAGGGATGGGATTTGGAAAATTTGATCCTAATCCAAACTGCCTTAGTGACAACACAAAGAAACAATAATGTTAATGCTCTGAAGGAGGAATTTTGCTCCAAGCCTCAGGACGTTTAGGTTTGATCATGCTTTGATTGAGCAGCTGCTAATGCACTCATTATTCTAAATCTTTGGCTATTTTTGGCCTTCATTCAGTTTAACCCTAACCCTAACACACATTATGCCATGTGGAAACTTTACTACCTGGTTTTCTGATTAGTTTTAAGGCGAGACAGAATTCCGAAGTGAATTAATGAATGAAGGATAGATATCAGACAGATAAGTGTGCTAATCTATAGCAGGTATGCTATAGATGCTATTTATGGTATGCTGTCAATAGATGAAAACTAATTCAGTTTACATGATGGGATTAACTGGATTACAGCTATAGTTGGGTTCTGCTCCTTATCTGAGGGTAATTATCCTTGGATATATGGCGGTGAATGAATGGAATCACTGGCACAAAGCATGTCATACCCCGGTACCATAGGTGGCGCTGTCCCCATTTCAGCTATCGCTAATAGAGCCACTTCCTGTTGACGTCTTCACCACCAACAACAACAAACTCAGGCATTCAGAAAGATGGCGAACGCAGAGCGAGATGAAGCTGCATCCCTCTACATCTGTGATGAGCTGGTTATGGCACAGACGATGCACAACGGCGCATTCTCCATCGTGTTGTTTATTTCTTTCTGACGGCGGCGACAACAACAATAATATCGTCTCCTTCGACTTCGGGGTCACGATCCCAGGAAAAAATCTTGAGCATGCGCAGAACGCTCGATCCGATCCACTGTCGTCTACAGGCAGGTTCAGTGGGCATTTAGATCGAGTTGGATCGGGGTCTTAATTCAATCGCAAGTAACCCGATCAGATTCGATTTCTTGTCAGATCTTGTCTACATGAACTGAATAACTCAATCTCATTGTAATTTAGCTATTAATCCGATCCGATTGCCTGCATGTAACTGTTAACTTTTAGTTATTTTAATGATCTATTTTAATGATCTATCCACATCGCTCTGGGAGTACCAGTGATGGTCCATTGGCTTGTGAGCTTTTCCAAGACTTTAGCTCAAACATATGCCCTGTTTTGTTGCATTTGTTGATTAGACTGGATCAGTAACATGCATTCCTGCACCACTTAGGATGAATTGTAGATCTGAGACTTTTGAGAGTTATGCTCAAGTACGGCCTCACAGCTAACCACACTTACCCAAGCAGGCCTCACAGAAACCTGTGAAACGACCACAGTACGTGGTGGAGGCATCAGTTCACTTTCACGCTTCAGTGAAGTTTAGGAACGGCTTCAGCAGCTTCACTCGGCCAAATGGACCACTGCCTTTTTCCAAGTATATAAGCTTGGGAGGAGAAACCAATTTAAAGAGTGAAGTATGTCTGACTCTCCGAGTGATGTGTTCTGGAGCCAGCTCAACTCAACTCAACCTTCTGGCTAATTTACACAGCTTCATCAGTGACTAGCTTTTATTTACATGTGTGTGTGTGTGTGTTGCATATATGATTTATAGAATATGTCTCCCTGCAATCTGCAGTTGGACCAAGTACAGGTACAAACTGGACAATTACAGCATTACCCTCGCTAAGTTCTACATTATAAACTTCATGGTTCATGTCCTGTGGAATCGACTTCTAAACAGTCTGTGTGGTAATATTACATCAGAAGACGCCTTACGAAACGAATCTCGAACAAATCATTTAGTTAATCATCATCAGCATTGCGAAGACTGTAAATATAAAAAATTTGATGGCTCGGAACACAGCTAATTTTTCATTTGTAGTCATATTTTTATTGTGTTACCTGTGTTTTTACCAACTATTAAAGCCCTCTGTGAATACAGATAAATTGCATGGCGGCGTGTTTTGTAATAAATTTGTAGTTTCTAGGGTGAACAGCTGTGATATGTACTGTTTGAACTCACACAGTGATCTAAAACTATGGATTTGTTGGCCTTAGAAACTGCACAGAGGACCAAACATATTAGAATTTGCTTTAGTTAGATTGTGAGATGAATACATTATGTGGTCTAATATACAGTTAGCTAATGCCAGCATACAAGCACAGATTTACATTCACTGAGGGCTTTAAGATCTATAAAAACGCTGATGACAAGATAAAATCAGAATAGAAAGAAAAGATTTACTGACACAACAAACAGACTTGACTTCACTGGAGTGATCTTGGACATTTGAGTGGCTTCTTACGTAATACAGACGGCCAGTTTAGTTTGTGAGTGGGGGTGGACGATCCAACTCCAGCTTCCTGGTGGTTGCTGTGAGACAGTACGAGTATCCAAAGTCAACCTGTTGTCGGGTCATTTCTGGTTTACATATTATATCGCTGGTTAAAAGAGTTGCCAAACAGTTTAGCAAGGGACAAATTGTTACATTTAGTTTATGTTGTATGCCCATCCATCCATCCATTATCTGCCGCTTCTTGGGGGGTCGGGTCGCGGGGGCAGCAACTTGAGCAGAGAAGGCCAGATGTCCCTGTCCCCGGCCACTTCCTCCAGCTCTTCCTGGGGGACCCCGAGGTGTTCCCAGGTCAGCTGAGAGACATAATTTCTGGGTCCCACAGGGTCTCCTCCCAGTGGGACGTGCCTGGAACACTTCACCAGGGAGGCGTCAGAAGGCTTCCTAACCACATGCCTGAGCCACCTCAAAGGTGAGGATAGGTGAAGACTATCCTCTCCAAAGGTGAAGACTCTGCAGGTTCTTTCCTAAAACAAATGAGATGCACACTGTCCCCTGTGCTTATTCTGTTGTTAATGGCTTTTTCCACTTCTGTGTAACTGTTTTTTCCGTGACTAACGGGTCAGTGAACTGTGGAGCATGTACAGAGCGCTTTGACCAGCTTCTCGTGTCACCATGTACACAAATGCAGCAGTATTCGATGTGTTGATCTGACTTTGAGAAATTTAATCTAGTCTGGTTTTAGTTGGACTAAGATAATGATTCTGTCTTTGTTTATTACAGCTGTAGGCAGACCACAGTGAGAGGCTGATTTTATCCCCCAGTGCACTTTTTTACCTTTTTATTACAATTAAGACTTTAACCAGATGGGAAAATACCAAATATTACAGGATAATAAAAGACAATGATCCTCTTTTAATTTTCATTATATTTTCATTAAAAAGTACCCTTCTGAAAGGTAGGAAGTACTCCACAGAAGCTGTCCATCCTGTGGCCCGCTCTCTGCCCACATTTTCTCTCTCCCACTAATGAATAATGGTTGCTAGAGCCTGAGGAAGGTAACATCACTACTGGTGGTTCCTCTCTTATACATCCCTACAGGTGTCAGTATCATACTGTGCTCTTGTTTGAAGAAATGGCACAACTCGTATGATATTTACCGTCAACATAATTGCCGATCACTTTAAAATAATGAGTGCACGCCTGATAGCTTGCAGGCCACGTGGATATCCAGATTAACTGTCCATCGTCCATAAAACGTAGATTCAGTTACAGACTTCTGCTTCATGTTGGTGTGGGGTGCTCGAGACACTCTGGCTGTCTGACAGTAAAAACTCTTCTTGCAGTTTCTCAGCAACGGACCCAGTGATTTGTTTCTTTGGTTCATATCCACGACAACAAGCACTGGGTGTTATATTTAGCTGGGTTTGCATTGATAAGAATAAATTGGACGTTAATACAAGGATACCGAACAAATGAAAAGATTGAAGCTTTTCTTTTTCTCTTCAGATGATGGTGCTTCTTGATTTAGCAGTGAATTGCATTTAAACATGCAGCGATAATCTGCTTTAGCTGAACATGTGCATTATAGGTGATCTGAAAACACACACTGACCATATAATTAAGTCAAGTGTTCAGGGGTTTTCACGTTGATTTGTTTCTCTTTCACAATAACATTCACTTTTGAATGATGTAAGAGGAACAGATGTATTGTTACCATAGATATAAAAGAGGTTGATGATTGGATGGGTCAATCGGCAAATGGATACAAGAACATTTTTCCAGATGATCAAACGACAGCAGTGTCGTCTTTTCTTGCTTTAATTGCACCTCGTGGGAAAAGCCTGCAGCAACAGCTGTCTCCTGGAGATCAGAAGATCTGCTCCCGAGCTCACTGGAGTGACTGCCAGGAAAGAAAATGTCCCCTCCATTTTTCTATGTCAAGATATCTTTTAAGGTCTTACAGCCAGAATTAAACGGGCAGCCTTTTAAATGTATGAATAAGGAAAATGTTTGCTTTTAGTTTAAATATTGGCAATAATACCTCTTAGTTAGTGTTAGAAAATATCACGGTCAGGACTGAAATACATTCTTTGTACTATGCCATGGTTGCCATAATGGACTCCATGTAATTAACATGTAGTTGCTCTAACAACCACCAGAAAGCAAATAGTCTAACATTGAAGGAGTTTGCTTCTCATTTGATCCATTCATCCAGTTTAATACCGATTAATACAATTTACACCCTGAATGGGTCACCAGTCCATCACAGGGCCACACAGAGACGAGCAAGACAGACAACCATGCACACTAAGGACAATTTAGAGTCAACTCTTAACCCAACATGCATATTTCTGGTGGGAGGAAGTCGTAGTTTCTGGAGAGAACATGCAAACTCCACTCAGAAAGGTGCCAGCCAGGTTTCAAACCAGGGACCCTCTTGGTATGAGGCGCTAACCTCCACACAATCCTGTTAATTTTATGTTAATTTTAATGTTTTACTTTCAATCACTGTTTAGTTAGGTTTGAACAGTAAGATATAGGAAGGTTTGGTCATTAAAATGTTTGGGAAAACATCATGGCTCACCTTAAAATGGATCATCTCCTAAAGCACTGCAGATTGTGAACACTTATAGTAGCTACTTGTGTCTTTCAGCTCTTCGTTTGCATTGTTCCTGCAAAAGGTTTCCAGTTCTGTGAGATTCTTGGGCCGCCCTAACAAACACTCAGGCCTCCCAGTTCTTGTGCAGCTGAAACTTTTCACTCGCTCTCATTTCATGTACCCATTTTCTTCCGAAGCGAAAAACAAATTGACACACGATAGATGAAATATAAAAAGAGGGCTGAAACTGCCAGTGTTCACATCTTGGTCATTTTGTTGCCAGATTGAGCAACTTTTCAGACCCCCTCTGCGAGAGAACAAGATTCTCCATCTAAAGCAGCAGCATCTGTGAGCTGCTTGAACACATCCAATGCTGTGCTTGTGCATTAGGTGGCTGTGGACAACGTGAGAAAACAACACACTCTGTCACATCTAACTCCTTCTCTTGGAGATCTTTGCACATCTAGATGAAATGAACAGCACAGACGTTACTTCCACCTATTTTGATGGTGTTTTTTTGTCAGATTTGTGTTTTTGCCAGAAACAGAAACCTTTGATAGTGACAGTGGCTTCACTGGGAATTTGGCTTTATGAATATACTGTATGTATGAGCAAGGTGAGTAGGAGAGGGGGAAACAGATGTTAAGGGCTGGCACACAGATGATGCCCCCAACCCACCTGCAGTGGGATCATTGTCCCTCTGCAGAAGCTGTCCTCTTTTCTTTTTCCTTTCAAACCCAGAGCCCCCTAGTGGTCACAGAGAGAACAGTTTTGAAGACACATAGAATACTATTGTGTGTCAGCACACAAATCTAGAAATTATGTCAAATTTGACCGCGTTTCTCTGCTTTTCGTGGATCTTGTGTGAAATCAGCCATAAAGTGAAATAAATTGCCTCACTCCTAACCACCACAGCACACAGTGACAACACCGCTGCTTTAAAAGTTTAGATGAACATTTAAAAACCGTTAAAATTCGCAAGGCATTCCGTGACATATAGATTAGAATGAAATGCGTCCTGCGACAGATGCAGAAGGAGAACATTTACAAGGCACAAACAAAAGATCGTCCCAAACCTCCTGTTTATGACTAGCATAGATTTTATTATGAGCGTTAATATTTTCCGGTAAAGTGTTGACTTGTTGCCAAGGCGTTGCCAAGGCGACACTTCCGTCAACAGAAACCTGCCGCTGTAAGAGTTGTTAGACAGAGACCGCCGCGTCGGGTCATTTTGCTTTCGTGTTTGTAGCTGTCTTCTTGGTATAATGACCGAGCAGTCAGCCACTTTGAAAAGAAAAGCTGGGGGGATTCTCCAGTACAACTGGACCGAAGAGGTGAGTGGACAGTTAGTTATCCTCCGCAGCACCAGACATAGAAACTAACGTGTGAACCGTTTGTGGGGACAAAACCTACAGCATGAAGTAACTTTCACCTAAACCAAACAGTACAGAGCGTTTTGGAAGATATGTGCGTTCTGTTCAGAGGCAGATGCGCTGTACAGACTTTTATTTGAGAAGAGACACACCTGGAGGTCAGCCCCAAACACAGGTGTGCTCTGATTAACTGGCCGCTCGTCGGCGTCGCTTCTTTTCCATCCAAGCCCCCTTTTAGCGTGACGCGTCTGTCCTCTCTCTGGTTCAGTTGTGTATGTTGTTCTTGGATGTCCTTTGGAGCATGAAGTTTTTTGTGGAAAAAGAGAAACCGCACTCACTCCCCCCTTTCGTGTTGTTACATTCCTGAATGCCGATAGGATCGTGATTATTTTGTTTAATTCCGCACACGCTCGGCGAGGAAGCCAAGATAACCACATACTGCTGTTGGACATATCCAGACCGCACTTAATGCATAAGTTGTCTGTCCTAAGGTATTTAGTACTTTGGGACTTTGCGGGAGAACAGTTTAATTCCTCCACTATGTCCAGTATGCTTCTCAGCCACATCAAAACATTTAAGTTATTCTTTTGATAACTAGTGCAATGTTTAGAAAATCTCCGCTTTAGAGTTGGATTAAAATTGCGAGTTTTTTTGTATTAAATAACAAGTAAAGTTAAATGAAATGGCTTATATTGATCGATTATGAGTTGAAATTGGAAAGAAAAGCTCCAAGAGTCAAGGCAGCCTCTCAGATATTCAGATATTAATCTCTTTGCATCTGAGATTATTTAGCTATTTTCTTTTAGATGTTTCTCCTCATCAAAGTTGTTGCCAGGGTCTTTTGACTATTTCAATGATTATTCCACGTCTTTTCCCAAACAATGACACAGGCCAAGAGGAATTGTCAACTAATACCAATAAACTAAAATGAGAGCAAGATTATCAAAGTGAAGATTGACATCTTTACAAAAGTAGTATTTCTGTTCCCAGCGACCCTGAATGGATTAAGCGGTTATGGAGAATGGATGCATATTTCTTTTCTTGTTTGCCTTTTTCACCATTCAGAGAGCCGTTGCGGCCCATGACGCAGGCGACCCAAAGTGGATCCAGAAACATGGACACAAAGGGATTCTCACGACAGACTTTGAGTCTCCGATGGAGAGTATGACCACGTCGAAAGCAAGTCACGTCACTCCAGTGGGTCCAAGAGTGAGGGTGCGGGGTAGGTGTCTTTTACCCGTGTTTGACCAAAGCTGATTCAGGGCTGGTGCCGCAGTAAAGCCAGTTCTGAGTTGGTTCTAGCCAAGAACTTGCTGCATATGGTGATTGCACACGCTGCTCTATATGTTGCACTGGGTGGCGTTCACAGACACGACCGGTAAAAACAATGAAACAGCAGGAAAATAAAAGGAAACTGAGCTCAAGCTCTTCCGCTGCTGCTTTGACTTCACATCGACAATGTAGTCCTGTTTTTTTTTAGCTCTGTCTTGGTTTAAGCAGACTAAACACCACACCGGATTTTTGAATGTGGTGATCACGACCTTTGAATTGGTCTCGATGGTCTGTCTACGGCCCCCGACGCCAGCGGTACTTTTCTCTGGCCCAGCAAAGAGTGTGTGAAGTTTGCCTTAGCAGTCAAAATAGAAAGAACTGGTTCAAGGTTAGACTCTGGCTCTGAACCAGCACTGGAACCACTCTGGTGGACAAATCCCCTTTATATTCCATCAGCCAAAGTCAACAAATGTCAATGAAAACGGAATTTAATCATCTGTAAATCTCATAAACCAGTATCTTATTCATAAAGACTCTGTCATATGGCTGTTTATTCAGATCTAAAATGTTGCTTTGGGTGTTTTACGACACATGCTCACTTCATCTTTTAATCTTTATTCTTTATTGGCATGTTTCAGGCATCAGAAGAGAGCTTTTGGAAAGGCACATTGCCCAGATAATAAGGTAAATCAGCTTTAAGTCAGATTTTATGGTGGTGTTTTATATGGATGCCAGTCATCTTAATGGGGTTTATAAAGTGTATCCCCACAGATGTGGAAATTAACACCCCATTGAAGGCAAGTGTTCATTGGGAATTCAAAGCATCGTTTATAATGTCAACAGTTTGTCCAGTAGCAGAAAGTATCTCAGCACTTAGTGTTTGCGACATCTACTAAATTTCCTTGATTTTACAAGTGTTCGTAAGAGCTGCATGATTCATACTTGGGCACCGTTTAGCAGAGGGCTCAGAGGGTTTTTCTAGACTCATTGTTAAACAAAACGCTATGAATAGGAAGATACAGTCAGAAGGCGGTTTGGCATCGCGAACCTGTAGTTGAATACGGTCATGTGAAAAAAGAAAGTACACCCTCGTAGAATTCTACGTTTTTTCAGAGGCTAAGTAGCAGCCAGGCGCTGCCAATCAAATGCACGTGATCCTCAGTCAGTGTGAGCACCTCTATAAAAGCAGAAACGTGGTCAGTTTGCTGGTCTGGGGCCTTCAGGTGTGTGTTGATTAACAATGCCAAGGAGGAAAGACATCAGCAATGATGTTAGAGAAGAAAATGTTGCCTCTCATAAATGTGGGACTCGTCCATCTTTTGAAAGAGCTTCTTTTTCACCTGATTGCACCACCAGTAAAGGTTATGAAATGATATGGTGTGACAGATACATTTCTTACACATCCAGCACTATGTACCTTGCATGTAATTGGTTCACCCACACAGTCGTTTGTCTTTGTTAGACCTTTCTGCAGCCCTGTGTGGGCATGAACACACAGGACATGAATGAAGTAATGCTTTTGTACCTCCAAGGGCTAGACAGCTTAGACCTGTGCTATTTTCTGAATGCAAGAGGTCACATAAATGCGTCATTTCCTTCACTTGCTTTCTTTAGCTCATGCTACATTCAGCCAGTTGAATAGAAAGGGACGGCAGGGAAATTTCCTCCTTTAGAAAACATTAACATGCTGGCTCACAGAGTCCCGCAGACCAACGCTGCTGTTTGGCTCTGAACTTCTATCCTCTTGTTTTCCCAGTGAAAAAGTCAGTAATGACCTGCAGCCACTGACACCCAGAACGGACTACAGCTCCACAACCCAACGGGACTTCTGTGTTGAGGGATTTGTGCCCTGCAGACCTCAAACTACAAAAGTATGTGTGGAGATGCAGTGTCGCTTGCACACATTTCAGTATAGCTGCATAAAGATCATCACATTTCCACACAGCAGCTTAAAGTAGATGGGAACCTTTTTGACCTCAGGGCTTGTTGTGCTGCATATGGATCAGGACGGCTTGACATCTGAATAATTCCAGCAAATTCTACAGGAAATTCTCTGAAACTGGGTCAGGCAGTCAAAGATGTGACATGGCGCTGCACCAGTTTGATGCTCGAGTTGTTCTTTTTAAAACGAATCAACATAATTTAGCCATTAAATGACAAGGCCAGCTTTCATTCTAACTGGATTATTTGCATTCACTTACTAATGACAGTCAAGTCTTTGGTGACAGTAGCATGAAAATGGGCGTCTGACTGTTCTGAATCGATAGTAGATTCATCTTACTTCCAGGAAACACAGATGGTAATCATAATATTGATGATAATGATGGCTCGTTACCAGAGTGGAATCTCTCTGCAAGTTGTGCACATCCCAGCCGTTGTTTCTGAGTGACGTTAAGCACAGCAACTGAACTCAAACTCAACTGTTTTTACCGTTTTATTCATATTTCAAAAAGGTTTGCTGCTGGTTGGAGCCCCACAGTCTCTGTTTAAACACAGCTTAGACCTGTGCTATTTGTAAGTAAAGAGCCGGTGAGAAGCAAAGAAAAGGCAGATTTGCCTGAAATCGGGAACAACACTAGTTGCGTGGGAATATTCAGTAAAGATAATGTCAACTAAAAATAGGTAGTTTGACTTCTAGACTGCCTGTAATTATAGGCACAAATGAGGTTTGTTGGAATTTGGTCGTCATTAAAATCAGCACAACAAAACTCTGCTGGGCATGTATTTCTGGATGGCATGCAGCTCTGCTTTTAACAGCTGTCAACACGTGTTAGGTCACGGCCTACAGAGAAGTGGGATCGATATCGTGGGTCAGTGTGTTACAGCTGCTTTTTAACACATCTGTTTGAATGTGTGCAAACTGTACACCATTAAAGGATAAATAAAATCTACTTTTTCTGCTTTTTAAAATAGAATTCTCCTGCAAAGTCTCATTTTCCTCCTTTTTGTCTTTATTCGTGAACAAACAGTTTGTTCGATGCAGTGAAGAGGCTCTCAGAGGTCTGTGATTAACTAGCTGATAAAAGCTGAAACCCATCTGATCGTTTTAAATTCTTCAGTGAGCCTAACATGGGCGCACGGCTGTGCAAAGTCCTCCATTTATCTCTGATGTTACTATCAAAGAAAGCAAAGGGATTCATTTAAATGCTGCTTTGCACTCCTTGTCACTTTATTTCTGTTCACGCCAGGATGGTGTCGGCGCGGTTTTCCAGCAGACAGAAGCCTTAAGTTCACATGTTCAATAACAAGCTAGGTCTTTTAAAAGCAAGCACAAGTGCATCGTGATAATTATGAAGTACTCTGAAGCTGCAGAGCCACAGAAAAGGAATACAAGTGTTTTCTTCTCTCATTTTCAGGTTCATGATTATAAAACCGACCAGGCCATTACATTTTGGAGTGAAAACTACCAGCGGGTACAGGTGTGTCAAAGTTTCCTTTAATTTCCTTTAATTCTTTTAAATTGACAGTTGTCGTGATCTTTCTGTTTATTCCGAAGCTTAACAATTTGCTTACGGGCCAAACAACAAACCCGATCGAATGTGTGTGAGAGTAATTTTCAGCTCTCCGTCGGAGTCGTTTTTTTTTTGTAGCCTCTTTGCATTTAAGATATGGCCACAAATGGCACCATATGAAACGTGAGGAAAGAATGCAACAGCCGCAGCTCTCAGAAGAATTCCACTCATCCACCAAGGTCCAGAGGAAGATGATTATAGACTGTGTTCAGAGCCCTCTCCCCCATTACTGCCTCTGTGTGTAACATGTATTTGCATGCTTGGTATTTCATGTGCGATTCTTCGGCTCCTTAAAAAAAAGAAGGCAGTATAAGTCGTGCACTTTGACACCACTCCTGCTTTGTTCTGTGTGACAGGGCGTGACTCCCGCCCAGACCTTAGAAGCGCCCTTCAGGAAGTCAGCCCTGTTCAGCACACCAATCAGTGAGCGCCTGGACGAAATTGAGCTCCCACCTGACAACTGAGTATCACTACACTTCATTACTAGTTATTAATAAACAAGTTATCAACTAGAGCGATTAGCTTTGATTTATTTATTTTCTTCATTTCTGTCTGGCAATGACGACAAATCCCAGCGCCTGAAAGCACTCTTCTTCTTTTTTCTCGCCTTTTGACATCTCTACCAGGCATATTGGATGTTTTTGTAGAAACGATGACTGTAAATGCACTTTTAGCTGCAGCATTACCACCTTAAAAACAAGACAAAGACGCACACATCTAGCTGACGCTGTGACAGAACATAGCAGGTTTTTTTTGTTGATAAGAAACACTTAAAAATATATGTCAGCACTCTGTGTGAGTCTCCTAAGTCCTGCCCAAAGTATTAACGGTGGCTTTGCTGAGCGCAGCCACTAAACTAACTGCTTGTGACAACTAGAAAACAAGGGGCTGCATTTCTCCTCATTCTTTCTGTATTTTCTTGCTTGCACAGTGCTGATTTTCACTGTACGGTTGCTCTACTCTTATCCTTCTTTAGTCATTTCCCCCCATTTTTTCTTATTTTTCTGCTGCCACTTCTGTAAATATTAACTACATCATTTCCATTGCTTTTAAACATCGACACCACATACAAATATTTATTTTTTTACGCCCTGGAAACAGATTTTGAGAGCGTTGTTCAACTGTTGATCATCTTGATGAGGACCAGTCACCATCACTGCGTTTTCCAAGCTGGAAATATTTACAAGTTGAACCATGAAGAGGCATTCCACAAAGTACTGTGTATGACTCACTTAACGTTGAAAATGTAAATGTTTATTGTGTTGTGGAAGTCTTCAAACTCCTACGTATGAAAGCATGCTGGAATAAAAATAAACTACACTAAGAAAGGTTTGATAGGGGAGGTCAAAATTTGCATGATATAGTTTTTTTCTTAAACTGCTTCTGAGCTACTGCTTTGATTAGTAATTGAGTAGTTATTGGTTGGTGCTTTGTTGGATTCCCAGAGATTGATTTACAGTAAATGTTCGTACCCTATCAAATTGTGCAGAAAATGAGCTGCAACTGAATTCAGCCCCCTCTTACACACACACGGCCATTAATTCAATCTTTGTTATATACAGAATATTGCATATAAGGAGTTGTGTGTTAGAAAAACAAAGGAGACAAAAGACATGAAGTTAGAAGGAATGCTGCTTGTCTACTAACCATGCAACGGATAAAAGCTGGCTGTGCTGGCGGCTTGGTGGTGAAGTTCAATCCAGGTCATGTTGCTGAAAGTTGGATTTTTCTTTCAAAGTGGCGGCGCTTTCAGTACTTTCTGTGATTGAGCTCGACTGCTGCATCCTGCTGCCTGCCAGGAGTTTATTTACAAGCTTCATTAATCTTTTTCTATAATTTCTCTGTTGCTTTTTGCAGCCTTTGATTAGGGTAATCAAACGCCAAACAGCGAACAAAACACACTTTTCTCCTACACAGGATAAATGTCTTGTTATTGTCCTTGAGCAGAGCAGCAGGCATATCAGCGCAGAGGAGTGCCTCACTATCTTAATAAAGATTTGTGCTCACAGGCCCACAACATGCAGATGTGAACTAATACATTGTTGGGAGTCGCTGCATATGTTGCAGATTCTCTGTGTGTTCTGTCAATCAGAGCACAATTTCAGGCTTTACTGATCCTTTCTGAGCCTTCAGCAGGGATTAGCAGGCGGTAGCTATAGCGACAAGTAATTTTAGCCTCTATTTATGCAGCTTTTCTCTCCAAACATTTCATTATCTCACAGGATGATACAGGAAAACCAATTTGCTTGTGAAACACAGGGCCCCGAAGCAAATTTGTACTTAACATTTCAAATGAAATGAGATGCAACGATTTTCAGTTTTGTTTCTCCTCTTTAATTTCAGTTTTGCCCCTCTGTTGTGTATGTCTATGCAGCTGTGCCGCGCACACATCTGGCCTTTCTTTGTTTTCAACCCTCAGATAACCCTCCGGTCTCCGGTCACAACTCTTCTTTTAGAAGTCTTGGTCACGCACACGTATGTCACACACTGTTTTGACCCAGTTGCAGGGATTTTGCTTAAATTTGAAGCATGGTCCTCAGACAGCAGCTAAAGTAGCACTTACTGCTTTTCTGATCATGTGTCCAGCCGCCAACATTCCCAGAAGGCGACTGTTTTCAAACAGAGTGGCATTGAACTGTTGTTAAAGCATCCCAGATAGTGCTCCTTTTACAGTTCCATGTAAAGTCTTTGCTGCATGGACACAGTGGCACCTTAACAAAGCTATTTCTCAACCGCTACATCTATAATATATATATTTGCCATTAGCGTAACATTTAATTAGTGTCGGATGATAGAAACAGCACGTATTTCCTCATATGGGAAAAAAAACCATTGCAACTCATTAATATTGAATCAGTATGAGCCCTAAGCTTGTTTCCTTGCAGCTACATAGTCCCTTCCAGAGATTACAGTAAGAAATACCTGAACATAATCCAGAGAAACAGGAGAGACTATCCCTGAAATCAAAGCTAATGTTTGGCACATGTCAAATATGCCTCTTTCCACCTGCTGTCCCCTCAGTCCAGTGAGGAAATGAGCTGCTACAGATCGCTGTATCTCTGTTATTATTGCACAGTTGGCATTAATTGTTACACGCTTATTTTTAAGGTAATTTATTTCCTATTTCCAGGCAAAGACTGTATCCAAAAATAAATTTATTCACATCAATGTTTCATTCCACAATTCCATATTTCCTCATTTTTATTCTGTGTCTTTGACTTGGGAATTGGGAACAATTTTCACTGAAAATTGATGCAAAGCTGTTTGAAGTGGGGTTGCGTGTAGTACTTAGAGCTGGTAAGTGTCTTACATTCATGAGACGACAGTCAGATCGCTCTCAGGCTGAAGAATCAGAGGGTTTCCTGACAGGCTACAGATACTGAGCCATGAAGGAGCAAACTCTTCATCTTCTCAAACATTTTACTGCTGAACATGTCGGACATTCTGCTGTTGAGGAAGTTTAGGGGCGTATTGCGTGCACTCAAACTACTCTGAAATTTTAGGTTTGAGTTGTTTGAGATGGAGAAAAATTTGCTCTTCTTTTGGCTACCTTCTCACGTTGGTATCTGTTCATAACAGATGACGCTCAGCGTGATGAGCTGAGGGAAGTTAACAGGTCAACAGGAGGTTCGGCAGACTTTCCCTCCTGCAGCTCCTGCAGAGATGAAAATGCACAAACACACACACAAACACATAGCCACATACAGCGCCCTTGCCCCTGTTTCAAAACTGATAATGAGCACCTAATGAGCAGTGATGTCATTACAATAAAAACACTGCTGCCTGCTACTGACCTGCTTTTCTCCACTCCTTCCCTCATTTGTTCACAACTGCTTGCAGTTAATTAGGCTGCAGATACATGATGCTGTTCTTCTGAGGTTATCTTAAACAATGGCAGCGTAATAACGCTGGTAGCAGTGTGACATGTAAAGTTAAAAGGCTGAAAGAGCACAAGCGGGATAAAGTAGAACTAATTGTCACAATCTGTGCAAGGAAACTTACTGGACTGATGTCTATTGGAAGATAAAAATAGAATAATGAAACATTCAAAGTGTATCTTAGCTTGGGCACAAATGCCTTAAAAGGTTGCGCTCCTTTGCTGCATAAGCATCTGCTGTATTTCTGACCGAGCCTTGTGAGCCTGTCTGCCTTTTCTATGTGCAATTCTAATATTTCAGGGGTCATTTATAAATTATTTCTGGGCTAAAACTGGACGACAACGTTTGGGTGAGTGTTGTCAGGAGAATAAGGCCCAGATGCATCGTCCATATTTTTCTTCTGTTACCTTTTTAAGTAACTAAGTACAAAATAACTCCATAGAACTACTAAAAAATTCGGCCTACACTAAAAGTGAAAAGAAAAGTGTTTTAATCAGTTTATTGAACAAAATATTTTACAGTATCTTGGATATACATATATACATATTGTTTTGTACTGTCTTACATGATTGATGAACCCCTGCAGTGACAACGATTGTGATTCTGTGCCATCAAACTTCATTGGATGCTTCAAGAAAAATACTAATACATCATTGACCTCCAAACACATTATACAAATCTTAATATAGAAAGCACAAAAAATAAGATTTTATCAGTGAAAAGCACCAACTTCATACAAAAACAACTTTTCTTTTTTTCGGTTACAGTATGCAGGTAATAAATATACCTGGAATTCCCTCTGTCTTTGCCATAGGGGCTTAATCACCCTTTCTCTGCAGGGAAATCACCGTTAAGGACTTATTCTAAAACAAATAAAGTAGCTTCTGCTGTCGTCTGCCGCTGCTGCTGCGCTCACGATCAGCAGGCCTCTCAGATAACATACACATCAGTCTTCTCCCCGAGAAGCCAATACGTTCTCATTTTGCCTTTGCCCTGGAAAAACAAGGAGATCAATAGGTTCGTCAGTGGAGGAGGAGTGGAGGAGGCGTGGTGACTGATATCCCGCTGTTAGACTGCCCTTTATCATGGGTGACCCTGAAGCTAACTCTGTGTGATAAACTTATTCAGTTTTATGCTGAAACAGTCATCACAAACAGGAAATCAATCAGCACCAGCTTTGATTCTGCCCAAAGGAAGTGCTGCTCCCCCCCGCTCTGTTTCAGTGTTTTTTACCTAAGAGCTGTTTTATGGCAGCATATTGATTACTCCTCCCAATCAGTTAAAATCAACATTGGACTGGTGAATTGTTATAACCCTACTTTACAGAACAAACCACTGAATTGGTCAGTATAATAAGCCCAAATTGTAGGATTATCCACAAAGAAGCATTTAGTTTTAAGAGTTTTTCCCACTTAAGTGTCAAACTCCTCCTTATTTACTCCTTATTCAAACTGCATGCTCTGCCAGTTCTTTATATATTCTGTTAACAAACTACATTTAGTGGTTAGAAGTACAAGTGACACAGTAGAGGCTGGCATGAGGGCACTTTGTAAAGCAGGGCATCTTACCTTCATTTCTACATCTCCGCGTAACTGAAGGTCAAAGTAACCAAACTCATCCAGCACTTCTTTGGTGGCTGAGGACAAGTGGATCTTTAAGGCTGCGAAACGAATCGAAAGCACAACAGAAAACATTTTCAAACACGGCTCCATCATCTGAAATATCGCTGCACTTCTGCCGTATCAATCCTCAAACACAGACATGCAGAGAATACTGAGGAGTGAGACGAGCAGATGCACTCTGTCCCATCAGAAGCCAGCAGCACAAACGCTAACAGATGTGTTGTTTTGTTCATTTAACGCACACAGTGCAGAGATGTGAGACCTGATTCCTGCCTGTGAAGCTTTAAGCTGCACAGTTTACTGCTGGCTAAGGGCCCTGTGCTGTAAGCGCTATCAATTATTTACCAGATGAAGCACAATACAGGAAGGGACTCAGTAGTTAATCAATACATCTGATGATTCACTCGCAAAATGTCCAACCTCGGTTTCATAACGCTGGCTGCTGTCAGTGCTTGTTAGGAGCAGAAATGTCAGGATGCAGCTGTAAAATCTTTCAATAATAAGGTTTCAGTGTTATTTGAATCCTTACCAATTCTTAGGTAAATACAGCATTATTGTCATTATTTCATTACCTAAAACCAAGAGCCTCCTCTCATTCAATAACTCGTAGAGCCACCTTCAGCAGCATATCTTGAAGTAATTGTTTTCTGTGTGATGCTGTCACTTTCTCACGTTGCTGTTGAGGAATTTTGGCCAACTCTTAATTACAACATTGCTCCAGTTAGTTGAGGTTTGCTGTCGTTTGTTTATGCAAAACTCAAAGGTCTGGACTTTGACTGGACCATTGCACAACTTTAATCTTTCCTTTCAGCCGTACTGTTATAGATTTGCTGCTGTGTTTGGGATCTTTGGGCGAATGCATGACCCTAATTTCTCTGACTTTGGATGAACTTGCTGGGACATCCACTCCTAGGAAGATTGACAGCTGTCTCGAATGTTTTCTGCTTTTATGGAGGTGCCAACACCTGATGATCAGTTTATCAGGATTGTTTGAGCAGCACCTGGTTGCTAATTCCTCTCTTTATTCCTATGGAAGCAGCATGGACAAACTTTCAAGCACTTTTTCTGTATTTTTGGTAATTTTTCATGAAATAATGACACATTATTTAGGTAGGTGTTGACCTTGACCTTGGATAAGTGAAAAAAGAAATTGACGGATTGGATAATGATACATTTGAGGTTGTATTTACCTAATTTTAGAAGCTTTGCACTGAAAGGAGGACCTTCCTGTATTTTCACAACTGCACAACCAGCTGAGAATTTAAAACTTTTTCAGATCAAACCACATAAATAAAGCAGCTGTTTACCTGAGCAAAAACAACACTTTCTAAAACATTTGACTCATGATATTATATAATGGTATTGTAATATAGAATATGGATCAAAATCACAGACTTGTGTCTGACTTTTGGCCGCTGATAAGGAAAAACTGAGGATATAAAGAAAAAAGTAGTCCTAAAATCTATGAGAACAGAGCAGGGATTGCATCGAGACAAAGCAGAAGAATTATAATAAGATGACACTTAATTGCCCAAAGCGCAGCAATAGCAAACTTTAAGAAAAGAAGAAAAGGTTGAAGCCCGTTTCAACTCTGAAAAATCAAGCAGGACAGTGTCACCGCTTCATAGATTAGTGTAAAAACGATCCTCCCTGTTGAAATCCAACGGGTAGAAACATCTAACGGGCGCCGCCGTGAAAATAAAACCCAAAACAAAACGGAGCAACCACCAGTGATGGTGACAGCTGCACTCACCCTCTCCGTTGGACTCCATTCGGGATGCTGTGTTGACGGTGTCTCCAAACAAGCAGTACCTGGGCATTTTCAACCCAACCACACCGGCACACACTGGACCTGTAAAACACAGTCACATTTTACAGTGGCCAAAAAAAACAATCCTTTCACTTGTGATGATCCACTTCTGCTACATATCAAGTATCTGTATAACAATATAAACTGTTCCTCCATGAGCTGACACAGTCTAAACATCGTGTCACAACCCCCTTGTAAATGGCCTCAGATAGTGTTTATGCTCGCCCTGTATATGCGTATTCAGGGTTGCTATGTTACAAATCACAACTGCCCTTCGATTTACCGGATGGTCACTGCAGCTGCATCCAGTTAAACTAAGTAGTTCAATGCGAGATATTGTAATAAAACCTTTATTAAGGTTATAGTGTTTAACTGTGTTTACTCAACTTTAAGCTCATTGTGGAGGCTGCTGTCAAACAGGATGTTTTTGTTCTGTACAGCTGTGGGTTTATCTTTCAATGAGAAAATGACTTTTATTAACCTGTTAAAGTATTGCTATGATAAAGCTTATTTACTCGATTACTATCGAGATTCTGGGTGGGTATTTCTCACAGAGATGGTCGTTTGATTACAGCATTTAATTGTGGCTAAAAATGATTTTGGCTACAAAGCGAGTCAATTATTTTAGTATTTCTCCAAGCAGAGAAAGACAGAAATGTGCCTTTTTATTTATGACTAATTCATGACAAAATAAACAGGAGCATACAATGATTGAAGAGCCACTGGTTGATCAGAAAGAGGGAAGTGATGCATTAAAAAATCATTACCCTGGATTGATAAATATTCCTGGAGTTTGCAGAACGACAGCATTTAAGAAGCCTTATTCAGACCTTTGGGTGTTTGATTTGTTCAAACAGGTCAAGTGTCGCGCTCACTGCAGCTGAACGCCTCAGCTCAACTGTTAATGGACTCAAAGTGGATTTAGTGATGGGATGCTGATCTTCCTGTGCCACAGTTGGAAAAAAACCCAGCTCCATCAATGGGGAAAAAAAGCAAGGGGATAATTGCCATGAAAATGGAGCCCAGCGTGGATTGGAGCAGCTGTTTGTACGTAGGCGCGCTGAACTTGTGATTGCAGTGAGCAATTTTGTGAAAAACACTCAGGGGAATATTGCCTCTGGGAGAAAATAAATGATGGGCTTTGCCCATCTGGGCCTCATTCAGCACCTGGACGACATGAACACGGTTGAGGAAGAGCTTGTACAGATTTACACACTTCCACGTCAGGCTTAAAGGTCAGACTCACCTGTGTGTATACCTATCCGGAGTCTCAGCTGGTCGTTTTGCCTGTGCCGGATCTTGAATGTTTTGACCTGTTCTAACAAAGCCAGCGACATCCCGGCGATCTCTCTGGCGTGAAGTTTGCCGTTCCGCACGGGCAACCCAGAAACCACCATGTAGGCGTCGCCGATGGTCTCCACCTGAGGGACCAGTTGAAAGAAATCAGAAAAGCTTCTTCTTGTCATTTTTTGCTGTCGTGCACCACAGTAAGAAGTCTTACCCACCTTGTACACATCAAAGTTATCAATTATAGCATCAAAGCATGTGTACAGATCATTGAGCAATGTGACAACCTGTGGAGAGAGAAAGAGGAGTGTTCAGTATTTTTAAAACATCACAAACTAAATGAAGAGCGTAAAAAGTGTGGTTGCTTTTGTTAAAAGACTGACAGAGTAGGAGATGCATCTGCAGGACCTCACAGCCTCTAATGCTGAGCTCACACCAAACGATTTTCACAGTCTCAGACTAAAAAGGGAGTCTTTAGGAGTCTAACTGGAGTCTAACTGGAGTCTAACTGGACTCTCGGCGCGCTCCCGTCATCTCGATCGTTAAGTTTAAGGCGGTAATCTGCAGTCTGCGACCGCGTTTCATTCCAGTCTTTCCCTAGTCTTTGGATCATATCAACAACCAATAGATGAGCTCTGACAAAAACAGGAAACAGGAAGCAGACAGTCAACAACAAACATGTCGGCGGACGTAGAAGAACGAGCGATATTCTGTGGTGTTTTCTCTTCTTTTTGTTGGGTTTTTCACTACAAACCACTGCACAGACCAGAGCAGCTGTAGCTAAAAGCTGCTTCTGCTACATTTTTGTAAAACTTCTGCTGAGCATGATGGGAAAAAATCTAAAAATCTAGTTGTAGTCTTGTAAATAGTGACCCTACAAGTTTCACAGTCTTTGTAAAATCTTTAGTCTGAGGCTCGTCTGGGACTAAAAACTGTAAACACTAGTCTTTAGATGTGAGCTGATAGTCTTTTAGAGTCTTTTCTAAGTCTTTTCAAAGTCTTCTGGTGTGTGGGGAGCATTACACTCTGCTGGATGATTGCTGCTGAGGCTTGCTGACAAACACATTTACAAGAAATCTTCTTCTCCACCCAGCTTCAGATCATGCTGCATTCGCTGTACATGTTTTACTGTTTTTATGTGCCGCAGTTCGACATATAACTTGCACATATGACTCGCTATGTGCTCTCTCATATGGTAACAATTGCATGGAGGCACAAAGCTGTAGGACAGATCTCAAAAGAGATGCCATGGAAGAAGGTGCTGAAGACCAAATTATGTCAACTTGTGTGGAAAAAACATAAATTATCTCCTTAATGGCACATAGTTCCTTTAACTTAAATGAATGACATGACATCAAGTTAAGAAGGTCCCATCCCACATCTCTAAAATCTTCTGGGTGCAGGTGGCATGTTCCCAACCTGCCCTTACAGAGAAAGATACGTTTTAGAGATGCTCTGCGACATTTTAATGGATGTTTGGGTCCAGGGCCCGGACCAGGTGGCATATCTGATTGACCTGAGGTTGCTGCAGGCACCATTCAGGGCTGTAAAAATGGCTGCTACCTCCCATATAGTATATTCTTCTAAAACGATGTGGCAACACTTTCTCTGGCATCCTCTTTTCTTATAAATAATACAGATTTATTGATTTGGTTTATTCAAATTGCATTTGTCACGTCTCCTTTAGTCTCACTGGCATTACAGCACTTATCATCTTTCTGGCCTTGCACACATATTAAGAGGAATTCTGTGAAGATGAGTGGAGCAACTGTTTGTATTTAGGCTGATTTCACTTCATTTGATGTTGTTAGTGCCCATCAGCACTTGAGACCTAGTGTTTAAAGTCTCGAGACCTCACAGAGGTACTGAAGCAAGTGGAAGATGATGTGACTCAACTCTGCGTCAACATACTCTTCCATCTAGCAACTTTACTATTCTGAGTCACAGTCTGTGTGTGGGAACACACACTGTGGGAACCATGAGACACATTGTAGGTAGAGACCTGAGACAGACGAGCATTTTAATGCACGAGCGGAGAAGGAAAATTCACTGCAACTCTGATCACGACCAGAGATTTTCAAAGCTTACAGGTTAACCTGGGAGACGATTAGAAGCGTTTTGCAGGCGGAAACAGTGAGATGCTTTGATGGCAGCGTACCTGTAGCGGCGTGCTCTCTGCAGACATGGATGTGAAGCCGACGATGTCGCTGAAGTAGATCGTGACGCTGTCGAATGCCTCCGCCTGCACCGTCTCACCCCTTTTTAGCTGCTCTGCTACTGAACTGCATGCAGACAGAGAAAGGTCAAGCTCTCCACACTGCAAGGACAGTGCGCTCAGAAAAACAAGGAGGAGAGTAAGGACCGTGTGACAATTCAAAGACGAGATGTCTGAAAGATTTGGCTGAATGCTTGCTAACTTCGATTATCCCCAGATGTCAATTTTAGATGTTCATTATCTTATTCTTAAGGCAAAAAGCACTGTGACAAAGCAGTGAGAAATTCTATCTGTCCTTTCTCTCAGGCCTTTTTCTGATGGGGAGGGAGGAGGAAAAGAGGATAAACGGTAGAGAAATAGTGGATTTTTCTACTGTGGTGTTATCCTAAACTCTCTGTTATGTCTGTTCTACTGTCTCCCCTTAATGAGCAGTTTGCCTGTCAGCTCTCTCTGCTCCCTTTTATCTACAGTGTGATCACACCGCAGGGAGATGTGTTTCTACTAATAATGCACAGGGTTGGAAGAATTCTGAGGCCTTAATTAATATAAGGATTAAGCACAGCTGACAAATTGGCACTGGGACATTCTGGTAATCCACCCAGTTTGCTGGTTTGAAGATAATTGGAGTCAGAACAAAGGGGCCAATACACTTACTGTGGTAAAATTTGATAAAGGAGATTTTCGGCTTTTCGTTTCTCCTCTAGGTAGGCTTGCGTTCGCTCCTCCACCAAGTTCTCCAGGTTGTTGGCGTACTGCTCCATCCTGGACAGCAGGTTGTTAAGAATGCTGGTGCTGCCCTCCCTGTGGAACACACAACAAAATCTGCTTTAATACTTCTGGGAAAAATAGCAACACGGCAGTGAAAAGTTCTGATTTCTGAGAAAATGTAACAAAAACTAGAACTGGGTAATCCTTCTCCTTCAGTTCCCCTTTTAATTCTCTGTTGCCTTCGCTCTGAGTTAATTCATATCACTTAAATTCTGCCGCAGTTAATCAGCACCTTCGACCAGTTTTAATTCTTTTCATTTATTTATTCTCTTTAATTGTGGCTGTCATTTACATAGTAAAAACGAATTTGCATTGATCTTAAATGTAAAATAGGCCAAGTCCAGGGACACTTCTTGTCTTAACACATTTGTAATTTCTGACGAGGTTGGTGTGAAGGTGATGAAATCTCTTAAAGTGGCCGGTGACAAACTCTTGTTTCATCCAGAAACAGAATCCAGTGTAAAGGGAAGATGACAAAGAAAAATCAAGTAGGGGTTGAGCTCCAAATCCTCCACATCCCACGTTTTCTGCGATGGAACCAACGTCATCTTTTTGTTGCCCTGCACCATTTAACACTTTATGTGTTGTCTCATTTAGTTTTTTAGCATAAAAGCCTCCTTCTAAAGCCATTTTCGCACATGAATAAACCTCTGGAGAACGCCTGTGGATACGGGTCTGGACTTTCTCCGCAGTTGTTGCTCACAGATGCACGTCACAGTGACGTGAACGCTGACATTTTGGTGCTCAAAGCAGCCCTTCCCGAACATGCCTCGATAAATTTCAGGGCTTCAGTGCATGTTTAAAAAAGGACTTGACACTGAAGAGAAGCACACACAATGCCTCTTGCCTCATTTCAAAACTACTGCGTCATAATGTTTCCCAAAGGTTTTTATTAGGGCTGTCATAGTTAACGCGTTAATCGTGATGAGATTAATAAAAAACGCGTACATTTTTTTTGATCGCAGTCTTAGCAATTGGCTTAATAAATAGGAGAAAAGTCAGAATCTGATGTGTCTAATTCCTGCAGTTTTTCATTCATTTAACTGTCATTAGGCCCTGTTCTGTTGTTTGTTGTCTTCTACCTCTTCAGTTTTAAGACCACATAATTGTGGCATTTTATGTGCTGTGTTTTAAATAGACACTTCAAGTGGGTCTATAATGTACTTATTTATTTCAAAGAAGAAATAAAAGATAAAAGACATTTTTTCTTTGTGTTTATTTCATTCTAACTCTGTATTTTTATTATTGAGATTAATCGCGAGTTAACTGTAGAAAAAATGTGATTAATCATGATTTAAAAAAGTAATCGTTTCACAGCCCTAGTTTTTCTTATTATATAATATGTGTATTGTGTAATGTTTGTGTCTAAGGATTTTTCTACATTCACATGCTTATCCATACACATGCATTTACTCCGACAGAGCAAAAAGGTGACTCATCCACGCCACCATGGCAGCTAAAAGCATCAATGTCTGGCATTCTGCCAGTTTCTACTGGGTCACACGTCCTACACACACCCACACATGTTGTTTAAGTGTAAAGACGCAAATATCAGAGGGAGACATAAAAGACCGATGAGCATCAACACACTGAATCCGATCACATAGGCCTCATACTCTGTACTGACCCACACATTATACACGTCCATATTTTCCCATCACTGATTCATACTAATAGCAACAGTGACAACTGTCAGAAAAGGCCTCGGGACATGGAAGCAAATTTCCCTCTCCACAAACACGTCCTTTACTTCAGGATCCAAACAAGCCACGCTCATTTCCAACAGTTTTCACCAAAACACATTTTAAATCATCCAAAGTTCAATCAAGCATGTTTCTGAAAAAGTTGGGATGCAACTGGAAGGAATTATTTACAAATCATTTAGCCATAGCCCCAGCTAAAGGTTTAACAGCATCAAAAATCCAAAAACCATGAGGAGTGGATGGAGGAGCAGTGCAGGAAAGACAGGCCCAATAACCTAAAAAAACTAGATGCTTGTTTGGGTATTCACAGCAAACTTTGCAAGCCACTGTAACGTTAGCATCTGGTGGAAAGGCTAGTGTAGCTAACGGCTAAAATAATCATGAAACCGTTTCATCAGTACACAGTGGGACACTTGCACATAACAACGTGAAATGAAACAACAGCGAATAGTTACACCAGTTCTGTGAGGAAAATTAATCTGAATCATATTACAGCTTTAAAGGGGCATTTTGTAGTTTAGTGACACCTAGCTGCAGAGCTGGAGGTTGCAGCCAACAGAATACTCTCTTACCTTCCATGTTGGAGAAATTATGTAGATTTAAGTAGCTTTCTGCAGTGATTCTTATTTGCACACAATTCTGCACCAATACACATAGAAAGACATTATCCTACATATAAATACTTCCATCTCAAAAGTCGTGGCCATGGTTGGTCCGAATGTTTGTCTCGTCACGTGCTTCACTTTTAATTTCTCTTTTTTTCTCCAGAAAAAGTTACGAGAACATCAAACATTTCACTGCTGCACATAAAATAATGTATGAAATTATTTTTAGCACTGATGATAAACAACGAGAGACTTGATGTGCACAGCGAGGGGTCAGCTATTCACGGTGCCAGCTCCTTGTGTGGGTCAAACCAAACCGTTTACTGCTGAACACCCTGCTTGTTACTGCACCCTTCAAGCCCAACTCACACTCGCACACCAAAAATAACAGCCCATCCATCACTTCATGTCAACAACATGCATTTACCTAATGAAAATAACCAGCAGACAGTGCATTAACGCACAGGCTTCCGAGGTGAAGGGCCTCATACACATGGAGAGGGTCTTTGCACACAGCTGTCAAGAGCATCCTTGAGTGCTTCTGAGGTTATCAATCATATGGAGCTCTCTGCTTCAATCCCACTCCAAATGGAAAGCTATACATCACCAGACTCATCCTGTGTAGAATTACAGAGCTAACGGACGAGGTCAAGCTGAGAGGAAAAACACTCGAACAGCACACTTCTGTTTGTACAGTCACTTCAAAAACACCTGTTTTTAGGTCACGTCTCCAACCAGTCAGCGCATGCATGTCTCAGGATTCAACCTTTCAGATGGTTTACTACAAATCCAGACACACGATAATCTGCCTATCAAGTCTCATCAACCAAAAACACGACTAAATGTAGTTCAGATCAGCTGATTATAGCCATCTACCCACTAATAGTCACACAGTTGTAATTATGTGATGATGCAGTAATAGAGCTGCATTAAAGCCCGGTCGGGAGGTGTCAGGGGTTCACAGACCATTGAACTTAATTTCCTGTTTCACTGTGATTGTGTTTCTCTAATTCCTTAATGCACCATCATGCAAACCATATGTTTAAATATTGTGCACATTTATTAGATTATGACTGTACAGCAACTGCAGATTAATGTGTATGATCAGGCTTCATGAACATTTCTACGCTCACTTTCCAACTTCAAGTATTAAACTTTAAGGTTTGCATGTCTTTGTTAAAGGAAACGAAGGACAGAGTGGCCTGAAGCGAAGAACACTTCTTCCCAGCACAGGAAGCCAGTTCAGGGCTGAAATAATTTGTCAGAATAACGACCACCTTCCCAATCTGACCTCAAACTTCTTGAGAACTTGTCGACCCTTCTCAAACGTGACATCTAGTGAGAGAGAAGACTACACACTGCTTAAAACGTCATCCAAGAGACTGTGGTTGCTGCTTTACGGGTAACCGCTTGTGAACGCATCAAAACACTGACATAGATGGAAGGCTGAAGGCTTAAGACACTTATAGAAAGAAGGGGGCTTTATTGGTCACAGAACATTTTTAAAAAGGCAAGAACTGTTTATGTAACCGTGAATTTGTGGTATTTATTAGTTAGTTTCTCTGCAGAAAGTGAGATTGACCCTTAATCTGTCGTAACTTCCCAGCCCAAGAATTCACTGCACAGCTATTTGCTTGAAATCTGAACTTATTTCTCCTTCTAAGAAAGACTGACCTCACTTTACACGTATGAAACCTTTAAATTCTAGGTTAAAAAAACACTGTTGCCTAATAACTGCACGCAGCTTATTATTGTGGCCGTGAAATTAAGATCCTCTATTTTACTTTAACTCTAAGATTAATTTTCCACAGCCTGCTGGGACCAATGGTAAGAATGAGGTGGACTTTTGAAAGTAGCCTCTCATAAGAAGACTTGTTATCAGCATAGTGAAACGCATTAATCTAAAAACTAAGACTGCGTTCTTAATCAATCGTCATCATTTGTTTGACAAAGAAACATCCAAATACACTGTGTCAAAAAATTACAGGCGTAAAATATTATTCAGTCCAGACGATTCAAATGATCACTCCACCATCGAGTTGAACTTCATTAGACATCAATAACTGTACTTTTAATCTTTTGTTTCTCACACAGATGTGCAGCAAATGTCAGTGCAGAGCAATGGTGCTAAACTGAATTAAAGTACAATTAAACCTTGATTTGTTTCACAGCTGTCTGGTTAACAGACAGTAAAAACTGCATTTTCTTATGTATCTAAAATCAAAATGCAAAAGCACAGAATATGAGCAACCAGACAAGACAAAATACACTACAGTGGGGGAAAAAACTGCATATCTGAACTCATTTTGGTCCACTCTTATTCAGATATGACTCCTCATCTGAGCTGTTCAGGCAGCTCACAGCGATTCTGTTGATTGTGACAGAACTGAACAATACAGCAAAGCCTTGAGATTCCAACTCTCCAAAACAGTGACTGAAATAATACGAAAATGATTACTTTACAATGCAATAATCTCCTATTCAGAAGTAAGACAAGGTGAATCTCCACGGTCACTCTGAGCACAAAGCAAATCCAAGTACAGCACTGTCCAGCCTAACAGCGTGTGACAACGTGTCAACTGATATCAGCAGGTGGATCGCAGCTTCCAGCTGAAACTCTTGAATGCTGCACACTGTGACAGAGTAAGGAGCTTTGACCTGTGTTTTGATGTTAATGTCACAACTCCCTGGGTTTAAAGACTAATTGCAGCTGTCAGGCAGAACATCGCAACCTTTGGCAGCTCCACAAAAAGGAAAGAAAGAAAAAAAAACCCTGTTCGCTCTATGTGACGATGTTCCATGCAGAGTACAGCTCAGCTGACTTCTTTGTGAGGCTCTAAGATGCTCTGAGTGAGCTGAACTCGAGGTGCCATGTTTATCATGGCGACATTGTTCAATCAAACCGAAATATATCAGAAGTTTCAGGATATCTTTCTGGAAAGGTATGTTTTATATTTTCAACATGACTTTCTTACTGTGGGGTGATTGTTTTTTTTCTTACATTGTGGAATTTACTAATTGTGGTGAATAAATGCACGCACTCACAATTCAGTTGTTTCCACACAGTCCAAATGAGGCACATTGATCGATCGATTGTTTTATTCATAGATTATACAAAGTACTTACAATTCGAAGCCAGCAATTAGCTTAACAACGTGCATCTGTCCTGCAGAAGCTCAGCATCCTAAAAATGACTTATGTCACATGTTTTGATGCAATATATCATGATCAATAAAAGGTTTATTACAGATAGTGTTTTCATTGGGTGAATAGCTGTATATCTGTACATGTATAAGTAGGGCTGGGCGATAAAACGATAACGATAGCTATAAAGGAATAACTTTTCCTCGATATAGATATGAAACATGGTCGATATACTTTTCGATAGATTACATTCGTCCATCTTTTGACAGACAATACGAGTAGCCAATGATAACGAGAGTTGCGCCGCACTGAACCAATCACGTGGCTGGAATAGAGCCATGGCAGCAGCTAGTCGTGGCGTGTTTGTTTGTGCTGCTGCAGCCACATAAAAAAAGATAATGAGTGTTCCCGCTGAAGAAACAACGGAAGACACAGCCCAAGGCGTAAGGGATGATATTAGTGATAAGAAGGGCCCGAAAAGTAATAAAAAAAAAAAGTAAAATCTGTTTCATCACCTGAAGCAACCCGTTTGAGCACGGAGAATGCAAACTTTTACAAACACAGCCCGGAACAAGTGCTAATCTTCCCCCAATAACAAGGCCTGTGCAGCAGCAACAGAACACCATAGAGTCTGCTTTATCCAGTGCTGTATGACAAAAGATCTAAGAGCTTATTGTATTGCAAAAGATTAGAAATTAACCTTTTGATATCTTCAAATCTCAATTAAGTGTAACTGGGAACATTTATTTTATATTGTGATATATACCAATATCGGTTGATATAAAAAAAATATCGTGATATGATTTTTTCCCATATCGCCCAGCCCTGTGTGGCACAGTTTCAGAATTGGGCTCTTGGTTCAAATTCAACACTTAGTGAACTTAGTGTCTGTGTGCTTTAGCGCCACTTTGTTTCACCACAGATACGTACAATAACTCTTCCTCATAGATCTGCCTCAGTCAGGGGAAAACATGCATTCCTCCCATAAACTCAGAAACAAAATATGCATATGAATGATTCATAAGATTATCGAAAACAATAGCAGAAACGTGGACTCCAACTCCTTTCTCACACAAGCACACACTCCTCACAGATGGAAGGGAAGCAAAGAGCGCTTCCTGTCAATAACTGCCTGTCAGGAACAACAAACAGCCTTTTATCTGAAATTGCCTGGGTGACTTTCAACTTTCACAGCAGTTGGGGGGGGGGGTTTCGACACATTGCTCACATGTTAGACACATGTTAGCGAGGACACTGATAGTCTGACCACATCAATTTGTCCAATTCTATTGACTTTGAGGAAGAGGACAGAGGTGTAGTACATGTAATATTAATCAAGAGTGCTTCCCGTGCTTTGGTTTAATTTCAAAGCTCCCAGATTGATTGTGAAGGGAATAAAGCGTGGGTCTTACTTGTTAAGTTTGGCCATGTAGATCTTGATGTGGCCGAAGTCAGGCCTCTCTGCAGGGTCCTCGGCCCAACAGCCCTCCATCAGGATGGTCAGCTCCTCCGAGTGGTACGTGTTGTCGGTGGTTGGCCGAAAGTACGGTTTCTGACCGTTCCTCACCTTCTGGACGATCTCTGGGGAGGGGGGGGATCCAGAGTCGTTATTCTAGCATGTGTAATTTCACAAGCTTGACTCGATCGCCCACACAGCTGAACTCTTGAGTGAAAAACAAAAGCACTGCACTAATTCAGCAAAATACAAAACGTTCTGTTTATGGTGACATCAAAGGTTAAAACATTCATACATTCTAATATATCGTTAATGAAAACCAATAGACTCTCCATTTGGTGATTTGGAAAACCTGCTGCAGGAAATTTGCACAAATTTGACACTGAAGGGGCCTTGTTCAGCATTTTTTAAATATACTTATTTGCTTTCAGTCTTCGGTGACAGACTGCTGCTTCCCAAGTGCAGGACCAAAAGACTCAGAAACTCTTTTGTCCCTCATGCCATCAGACTGTACAACTCCTCTCTGGGGGTGGGGGGTATAGGATTTCTTTATTTTATTTCTTTGTCTTATTATTATCTATCATTGCATATATAATTTTCATACTATTCTTTTTTTTCTGTAATGGTGCTGCTGGAATCTGAATTTCCCTACAGGAACCTTCCAAAGGGATCAATAAAGTTATGTCTAATCTAATCTAATCTAATCTATTTTGCTACTAAAAGTGAGATGGCAGGACTGATAGCACGCCTCAGAAATAGCCTGCCCTGGGACAGATTAATCACTTTAGGACAGAGGCAGGTGCTTCCTGTTTCCTGCGTTTGTGCTAAGCTAGCAAACAAGCCGCTTGCTCATCTCACTGGTAAATTCAAGAGACTAAAAAATGTCCAGGTCTGGGTCATGTTCCTACTTTTTAACCTGATAAAACTCTACAAAGATTAATTGTAAATCTGTCTTTGCTGGTGGGAAAACAATGTTGATGGAATTTAAACGCGTGCAGAACAATAACTACAACACAAAAAACTTAAAGAACACTGAAAAATATGGCAATTTTGTACTATAATATGTTTCTATTAGTGTTCTGTTTAATGAGCACTCATATATTCATTATTGTGCAACAGCTTTGTTGGCACAGATTTGTACTCTTTCAAGTCAAAGGTTTATAAAACCATGATATATTACAGTTATTCAACACAGCTTAAAGTACCAGGATTACTGTGAATGAAAGGTACCTAAAAGTCATCATTTGGAAGAAGTAGCCTACCCCAGGAGGGCATTACACAGCCGCTTTCCATGTGCTGAAGCTGATTGAGTTGATTTAGAAGTTTACGGTTCTCTCGCTGTCACTAAGAAGAAGCAGCGGTGGAGGTGAAAGTGGATGCTGGTGAGGAGACCGGTCAAACTTCGATGGCTACCATGTGTGCAGGAAGCCAAAGTGTCAGCAGTAGTTACTTAATCTAAGATGATTATGTAGGAGTTTTCCAAAGCATTGCATCACCGTGGCAGTGAATCCAAAAACAACCTTTTTCAAAGATAATATTATCTTAATAATCTTTTATTAGTTTTGTTTTATTTTATTTTGATTAATGTGAAATTAAATATTGCTCAGATAAGATTTTTCTGTGTACCAGTAGATTACAGCATTTGTTTCAATCATTTTTCACATTGTTGACTTGTGGCGGGCTGCTTAAAAACACCTGAAGCACCTTAAATGAACATTTAGGAGCTGACTTCACACATAAAACATAGAGTCTATGGCATGGTGCCTGATTTAACTCGTCTCAGGCTCGCTTAGGGTGTGATTGCTATTCTGTTATTCAGATTTATATTCATATATTTGAGATGTGTTAGTTTTTGGGACTCCGTCTGCCTTGACATCTGGCCAACATGTGCTCTATATTTGTGCACGTGGCTGTCAGAGCACCATATAGTTGTCTGAGCTCACAATGGACCAGTGAAACTCATGTATATGTGCTTATTTGCATGCGTATTAGGGGCACAAGTAGCGTGTGTGTGAACTGATTTATCCGTGTGATTTCTCTGTATTTTGTGCTTGTGTTTTCCATGTTAGTTTGCAGATTTAAAGGATCCTGGTCATTTGATACCACAGGGGTCAGCTGGCCTCCTCAAAGCTTGTAAAAAGACAGTTGTGTTTACCTTTAGGGCTGAGGTCCATGCCTTCCACATAGAAAGGTCCATTCCTCAGAGCTATTTCCTGCAGTATGATGCCAAAACTGTACACATCACCCTTCTGAGTCCCTTGAGGAGGATGGCGGTCGTATATGAGCAGCTCAGGAGCTGTCCAAAGCTTCTCTAAAAAAGAAATAACAAACACAATAAAAGAAAAAAACCTCAGGAAATACAACAGCATCTGATTTTTTTTGGTCAGGGATAAGTTATTCAGTGGAGTGGCTGAAGAATCTCAGAAAAATGGACTTACTTGCATAGAGTGCGTGCGAGTCATCATTTTCGCAGGATGAGCGAAAGCTGGCCAAGCCATAATCCGTGATCTTCAAAACAAATCGACTGTCCACCACGCAATTAGATGACTTCAGATTTCCATGGCAGCCAAAGTAGCTGTTGTGGAGATAGTTCATTCCCTGGTGCAGAGAAGCGTCAGTCAAGCAGCGCAGACTTTTCCTCGCTTTATTATTTTTTTCCGTTACATGCAAACACACAAATCCAGACATGTGGAAATAATATGCTTTGACAACAGCATGTATGCTGGAGGTTCTGCAGAAAGGCCTTGTTTCAAGGACAACTGTGTGTCGTAGGGGAGTTTCAGTCATTTCACTGTTAATTCCACTGGGAATTGACTCGTGTTCAATATTTTGTGCAAACATCCCTCTAAACCTCACCAGAGCCTCTTTTCTGAAAATGCTGCACAAAATGCTACACAATCCACTTAAGAGACAAATCTCCTCCTAAAAAGACCTTTTTGTTCGGACATAATAAAAATAATCTTCTCAGTTGTGTGCGTGAGCAGTTTAAATGAGGTGTACTATGATACTTTGTTATATAGCAGTTATAACTGTTGTTTCATGCATCACACTGTGCCAAAAATACATAAACTCTGAATGACTTCATGTGAAACCATGGTAACCTGGTCATTTTTATGTGCATATCTGGTAAGACACACAAACCCTTTTATTTAGCACTGCGGCTTTTGTTTTTCCGTGCCCTCAGCCACGTACCTTCACGATGTCGTTGATCAGTGAATAGCGGAACATCCAGTCCAGATTAATGCTCTCATTCTCCAAAATGTCCTGGAAAAGGCAAGAACAAATCAAAAAGTTGTACAGACAAAGACAATTTAAGCTTTCTTCAAGAGAAGAAAACAGCCAAAACAGCCTTAAAGATTATAGGGATGAATTCATCATGGACATGCATGAAGCCCTGCAGGATATCAACGAATAGCTTTCAAAGCCTCTGCCGCTGACCCTGTTAATGGAATCTGGGTCGAGCTTTGACATCCAGCTACATCACATCAGCTAAAGCTATCCGTCTTTTACATTGAGTCTGAGTGATGAAGTCCAACGTTATCGATGTTTCCCAGATTTGTCCCTTTTAAGAATGTCGGGGGGGCGGCCAAGAACAAGTTCGTTTAAAGGTTTGTGTGTTTCTTATCAGTTAACAAACCACAAAAAGTACATTTAAGGCAAAGACAAAAGTATGTAAAAAGTCCAAGGATGAGTTTCCACAGTGTGAAGACATACTAGAAGAATTTAATCAATTCAAGGGCCCTACCAAGGGTGCTTCTCTGTATTTAAACGTCTCCCTCTCATACTGCATCAATGAAGTCCATCAATGGGCTTATGTTTAGTACATCAATTCATGAATTAGTTAGTTTTCAATAGCCCGAATGTTCTTTATTGTATGAGAACCTTTGCAGACATCCCTCTCCAGTTGTATTTAGGTTCCACTAACTTTTATATCACAGTCAACCAACAGTAAACATCTTGCTCTACCATGAGAGCTTTATATAGAATTATGTTGTGAATCAAGCGCTATTGCAATAGCCTTTAACATCCCAGGGCAGATGAACCGGTATTTTCAGTGGATCTTATGGCAACATTTGCTTCCCGTTGTGACTAAAGCCTCAAGAAAGGTTGAAGAAACGGGTCCATCGGAAAAACTCCAAGGAGTTAAATCATCAGATTTAGATATAATTGTGTCGGTGCAACACATAAACCGGTCAGCTTCTCTGATGCTGTATTCGTAAATACCAAAATACAACCGATAAGGAACGTTGTACACGTGTAAAGACTGAAATCCATGTTCCCTGAACATTCAGGGACCTTATGTGGATGTTCCCTGAACATTAATCTTGTCAACCTAACATAATCTAATCACAAGCTAACGTTAGCTTGCTGTTGTGTGCTCGCTGGGCAGAATATTTCTTCTTTACCACAATCTATGAATATTCAAATAGTTTTCATGCAACTTCTTAAAATAACTTTGCTAACAGTCACCCTCAGTGCAGGAGCAGAGCAGTGTCAAGTTTCCACACTTGTTTAAGTTCCATATTGGACCACAACTGGCTCCCAGACTTATGCTGCCACAAAGGCCTTTTGTACATACAGGTGTTAAAGTCAGAAGCCAAAAACATCTAAGAGGAGTAACGTTACCTGTAGGCTGCCCCTGGGACAGTACTCTGTTACGATGCAGATGTTGGGAGCGTCGATGCAGGCTCCGATGAACCTCGTTAGATGGTTAAACTGAACGTCTCTCATCTGAAAATAACCACATAAAACACATTGCAACTGTGAGTGTAACTCTTTCCAAAGATCACATTCCCAAACCTCATGGAAACAGAGGACGAGGGGGGCGGGGTGGACTGATGGTTCATTTATGCTCAAAGTTTTGAAAATAACACTGCCAGCAGTTCATCAAAATAGTCTATTTGCAGTTGACTAGCTGGCACTGAGTCATTTTCTACGTGTTGAGACGCATTCCTGCTCAGGGCACCCAGATGAAACATGTGCATGAATCGCCCTTGGAGGTTATGAATGAGCCAGTGTGCTGAGGATGATGAAAAAAAAAAGAAGTGGAGGTGTTGAGAGGATGTACGAGCAGGAATATCAGAGTGGAACGAGCAGGATGAGTAAAAGCTGGTTCTTACAACTCAAAAACATACACCGTGTGAGAGTAAAGACGGGACAACATAGAGGATTTGGTGGAAGCGTTTTCTGGCAGGTTGAAAAAAGTATAACATTTCCTTTCAGTAGAAACAAACTGGCTGAAGGTCTTCCTGATGCTTTCGTTCCTAATCGAATGTTCAAAACTTGAAAAGTGGTGGCGAACATCACTTCAGAGCTGTACTTTTCTTCTTTGAACACAGTGAATGACAGCAGTTCTCACACTGAAGTCAGAGAGTCGGTCGCTCCTGTTTCATGGCTCGGGAGATGTTAGCCTACCCTTTGGCCTATATAATTTCCCCTGCTGCACTCTGGTGAGGAGGGACGAGAGCTAAGAGGGAGAGGAGGAGCACTGGAAGACAAGTGGTTAAGTTTCCACTGGCAGGCTTGTCTCTTCCCCCATCTGGTTGGCTTTTTCACGAGCTGGGGTTTGACAGCCGATCAGGCCTCCGGGGCATCTGAGAAGCTGCCAGCTCCGACAGCAGCTTCCCTCCCCGGTGTGCCTGTCGACTGACCGAGAGGCCACTAACTGCTCTTCCCCCAACAAACTGCAGCTCACACAAAATGACCAAAAATTCAGTGCTGAGACAGAGAATTAAAGTGAAGAGAGCTGTTGACTGAGTAAGAAAGAAATGGCCAAAACTCCTCTCCGCGAGCATCCATCTTGCTCCTGACCGCCACTGTAATTTTCAAGTTATGGCTTTTCCCCCGTGCCACACTGTGTTTCCATCACCCAACCACATATTTTTTTTCCTCTCCCTCAGCTTCCTTATCGCTCTCTTGTAAATATTTCCCAGCCAGAGGGATCTTTTCATCAGCAGCTGCTGTTGGTGATGTTGAGGAGTCGGCCTGAGGACGTCAAGTCTTTGCTGGGAGTAACAAGCAACATCCTGTGGCCATGTTATTAAGAGGCAAGCTTCTACTTCCTGCAAACAGGTACAAAAGATAATGACAATGCTTTTGTTTTTGTATTAAGTCAGAAAATCATATAAAACCACGACCGACTGAACAAAGATGCATTTGGATTTTCTCTTAGAAGCTCACTGATAGAGAAAAAACAACAAAACTTTGTCCTGGAGAGGTCAGTTCCTGCTGAATACAAGACTTCAGCTGCTCGACAGCTCACGACTGCTGCTGTCTGATTCTGTGGTAGCTTCACACATTCTTTATTTAATGCACCACACCATCCCAGATGCAGCAGCCAGGATGGTCTTTCTTATCTTTTGGCAAGTAGAACTAAAAGCAGGTGAAAAGTGGACTCATCTAACCAAAGACTACGTCTCTGCTGTCTTTCTGTCCATCTGAGATGATCTTGTGTCCTCGAAGGTCCCACTCATCCTGGACCTTTACCCCGATTCCATGAATCTGTACTTTTCTTACTGAGTTCTGCACAAAGCAGCGACCCATCCTTGCTCTGGATGACTTGGCCTTTGGTGGATGCTTCTTTTATACAAAATCCTGACGCCCCTGCCCCAAGAATCCTTAAGAACAGTGAGAACATTTTCTATCTTTTGGCATCAGTCTTACATGTTACATGTGAGTCTTTCAGTGAAGACAGTGACAATCATTTAATTTGTAAAATTACGTGAAAACATACACTTGTGACACTGCAGGATACAGGATTTTGAACTTTATTCATTAAGCGATCAAATCCATGAAAGGAATCTGAATAAAATCTGAGACCATTCACGAACACTTACATGTTTGAGTTCCATTAAAACCTGTCTTGTCAGCTCGATCCTCTTCTTATTGACGTGCTTAATGGCCACCAGATTTCCCTGCGTGCAACATAAAAGGAAGCAATGAAATCGCACTGAGTTTTTGAGCAATATTATCACCAAGTAACAAGAAAATGACCACTACAAGCCTCGCTATAAATAGCAAAGGAACCGTTAGAAGAGAGAAAGCCGGGCAGCACTGAGCAGTTTAGCCTACAGGTACATTTGGAGCCTGTTTCAGTTCACTGCAGAGGCAGAAGGGTTTCTGCTGTTTGCTATGTGAGAGGCAGAGAAAGGATGATTTCCTCAAGTTCTAATTTTCAGTATTTGCAAGTTGTCAATGCTGTAATGTCACTGCATTTCAGGCTTGTGTTATATATATACATGAGAACTATCTCAGTAGCTCCAACAGTCTGTGAAAGGTTCGATGTGTACCGTCACATCAGCATTTATGTAAAAACCTGTGTTGTACAGCTAAACAGAAAGACGGTTGTCTCTTCATTCAGCAGCCTCTTTTGTCACATTTCCTCACACCTCCTCCATCTTACAAAGATAAATTAGCAGCAACAATTCGATGCTCATGTCCAGACTGTGAGGCGGGAGAGAAGAACCGGAGAAAAATCCATTTTTTTTTAAAAAAGGAAAAGAAAAAGAGAGAAAATTGACGCATTCTGCAGCTCAACATTAAAACCAACTACCTAAGTTCGCCCACACTCTCTTTCTCTCGCCTCTCCAGCTCTCCGGCTTTCTCTATGAGTGTGCACATGTGTGGGTGGGAAAGGAGTGCGCAGGAGTTGAAAATGTCAGAACTCACTAAGCCTTACCTTAAAATAGCCAGTTTTTGCAAATAGCTGATATTTTCCATGGGCAGTTATCAAGGAGCCATAGCTGGAGCCTCTCTGAGAAGGTGGAAAGGAGAAGTGAGAAGAAAAGGTGTCGATTAGAGCAAAGAGGATTAAATCTAGGTCTGTTCATTTAGGATTATGCTTCTACTTCAGTGCAACATAGATTCATAAAAAAAGGGTTAATCTATTGACAAAATACTGTACATTTCACTGCAAAGTATTGAAATGTACCGTATTTTCTGTTTCCAGTGAGAGATCTTGGGCGTATGTCTGCAGTGCACACAGAATGAATACAAAAATCAAGAGACACTGCATACAGACAGACAGCCAGTACAGTCAACTACACGCTGGTATTGAATGCAAATAAAGGCAACACATGGCACACTGGAAAAAACAAAGGGCTTGGAATATTGCTGCATTTTCCACACACATAGTCCCAGAAACTAGGCTGAAAAGCAGTAATAAAAGAGGTGTGTGCATTGAATGCTTGCACGTGTGGGATGAGATTCATCAGCCCCCAGACGACAGAACCTGATACTGGGAGAACGTGATTAGGTATTACATGCTGTATGTAGGAAGCCCGGCCAGACGAGAGCTTATTTTAAAAATCATTTAATATGTGTCTGCCACTGCAAACCCAGCCACCTTGAATAAACCGCTGGGAAAGCTTTCAGGAATGTGTAAACTCACAAAGGGTTTTGACTCTCTCAGGGCTGCAGCTTTTTCGAAGGAATCACAAATTGCATCTGAATACACAGAACTCTGAAATTCAAACGCGTCCAATTAGCATTTTGGATTCCTGGTGAAGTCCAAATTCTACGGAAACCACATCATCTATGGATGATGGCTGTGTTTCTGTTGATAGCAATAAGCCAGCAATACACGCCAAATTAATGTCAGATCACGGGGGTGTCGCCTCTTCTACATGTTTTGTTTCACTGTCACAGCACACAAATCTGTAGAAACAACAGCATTATTTAAGATCGTCTACCTGCGAGAGAGTTAGCCGACTGCCAGCTCGTTTGTGGTATTTATTGGGGCTCTCGAACTGAAGGTCCTCCCACCGAATCCTCCACAGCATTCCAGCCAGCTCTTTCTCCAGCTTCAGTTTTCTGCGAAAAGGAGAAACCAGGTGGTGAAATCAACGAGGACGCAGAAGCACAAAGAACAGAAGAACTGTCTCACACAAGCTGGCTTTGGTTGAGGCCGTTGCACATGTCCTGAGCTGATGCTTTTACCATGAGGCTGTTACAGTGCTGACTGGAATTAAGTAAACGGATAAAAATGCTGCAGATCCAAGGTGGTCTGGTAAACGAGATTTTAAGCAATATGGATTTAATCTTGCAAGTCACCATAAATAAAGAGTAAACACGCTCCATTTGTTCAATTCCATTTGATCTCCATCATTCCTGGTGGTATTTCCTGAGATAGCCATCTGAGATTCCAGCATTTTGTACTTGTGTTGACTTATTATTGCAATGCTGTCCATGTAGAAGTTTGGTGAAGTGTAAGAGTTTTTTTTATTCTTCTTCCTGGTCAAAGGGTTCCTTCATTCAAGCAAATACTAAAACACTCAAAACATCAGATAGGAAAGATCATCAACTTAATTGACACACTGGTCAAAAGTCAACTGTTCGGCTTTATGATAAACTTCAAGTTATTGTTTGCAAACTAGTCAAAACACTACAAAAAGCCATTCATCCTCTACCTAAGAGGAAATTTTCCCCAATGACTCACTGGACAGTGTTAGAAAAAGATCCTGGTTCGGACTAAAATGCATTCTTTATACAACACCATCGTCACCCTGACGGGAGCCATTTAGCTAGCTTATCTGACACATCGACACGTTACTCTGACACTTTGTAATACATGTCGAAATAGGTTAATTTAGGCCGTAAGACATCAAAACTACTGGGTATGGGTTAGTGATAAAATCGATTATTTGTATTTCACATGCAGTTTCTCTCACAACCACTAGAGGTCACATATTCTATCCATATTCTTTAATCCATTTTCTATACACTCTTAATCCAATTTAGGGTCGCAGGGGGGTGGAGCCTATCCCAGCAGTCATTGGGCGAAAGGGCCACACAACCACAGTCACTCCTAGGGACAATTTAGAGACACCGATTAACCTAACATACATGTTTTTGGACAGTGGGAGGAAGCCGGAGTACCTGGAGAGAACCCACACATACACAGGGAGAACATGCAAACTCTACACAGAAAGGCCCCAGCCGGGACTTGAACCTGAATCCTCTTGCTGTGAGGCAACAGTGCTAACTACCACACCACTGTGTGACAATGGAGCGCCATCATTCACTCGGTTTGACCATTTTTGGTTCTCACAGTGGATCATGTGTTGATGAATCGCAGCAAACGTGGACAGAAACCTCTCCAAATGTGTGCACAGCTGAAGCGGAGTAATTAATCTCCTGATTTTCTTGTCAGAGATATTTTTGACACGTTTTAAGTGTTATTTTTGAGCATCGGTCTGACTGGCGGGCTCCACAGAGAAGAAGAGGCATTCCAGCAAATCAACACATCTGGGGCAAACCTCACAGGAGCTGCTATTTCTCGACATTTAATGATTTACAGCGAGGGCATGTTCAGATATAAAACTCCACCGTTTTGGAAAGCAGAGTTGCTCAGTTTGTTTTTATTTGGCTACCCCCCCCCCCCTCTCTCTCTTCTTCTACTTTTTGAGGGGGTAGGGGATTCATTTTGGGTTTGAAACACTTAGAAATGAAAAATGAGCAGAGTCCTAACATTCCAAGGCAATCTAAAAGGTGTAAAACACTTCCAGATGGCCGCAGGAAATTATTGCAGCGTTTGCACATCACCGTGTTTTAGTTATTTCCCGTACCAGCCAAGTTTTTTTTTTTTTGCCACAGTTTCACCAGGTCAAATCGTGTTTCTGGGCAGTTCAACAACCTAAAGGAGATCCTGACGCTTGTGAACATGTTGGGGTCATTAAAGCACCAGTGCCCTCCAGCCTCATCTACCACCCAAAACAAAAAAAGAAGGTGCTTTTCTATTTAAAGAGCCTCATTTAGGAACCTCTGGCAGCCAGAGGGGCAAAGTGTGGGGCTCCACACTGGGCCTATTGTTTCATGAGTCCCATTTGTGAATACCTCTTCTGGACCAACCCCTCTATTAAAACAACAGAGTCGCTGCTGCGCTGCTCAACATCCCCTCACACTCCTGCTGCCCAGCAAACTCCAAAATCAACCGAGAGCAGCCCGCTTGTGGCACAGAATTTAACAGCTGCCCCATGAAATGTACAAATTTTGCTGCAGAATAGAGCTATTATACCAGGACAAAGTTATATAAGTAGGCAAATAAACTGTTTTCCTGTCCTAAAATCTTGGAGTAAACTTGCAATTTATTCATAGTCATAAAAAAAAGACATTAAAAGATACAACACAAGAATTTTGTAGGAACTCTCCTGCTAATTTTATGGACATTTTATGGAAAAATTTTACTTTTTTGGCTTTGTGTGAAGCTAAAACTCGTCATTTAATCGGTTTGCAAAGCAGTACAAGAAGCAGATGGTTCAATACACAAGTCCCTCTTTATTTAATTTCATATTCAGTGAAATATTGTCTATATTTCACAAAGGCATTAGCCGTGTGTCAGAAATCTATTACCAAGACTTATCCAGCCTGCCAGTAATCTCACATCCACTGGATTCTAATCTCCCAAATCACATCAAATTAAAATGAATTGAATTACATTTTCCTTTATGCTTTTAGAAAAACTAGCATGAAAGCAGAGGCAAATTTTTACGATTTAGAAATGATAATATTTGTTCTTCTTATATCACTCTTAAATATTTCAAACATTTTCGTGGTGTTTTTCCAGGTCAAGTTCTTAAAATAAAGGCCTCTTGGCAGCTGGCTCTGCTGTCCACCTCTGTCCATCAGCAAAGCCTCGTTGGTGTCTGCAAAAACAGGAAGTGATTTGTTAGTGTTTGGTGTAAAACGGTGGCCGACAGAAACGGCTCAGATTCATTTTGAAGGTTTACATTCACAGTTTGATGGACTTGGAAGCATTAAGTTGACTCAAAATCAAATGACGGACAGCATGTTCGTGTTCAGGTTTGGCTTTTTTTTATATAAATGGTTCTAAATATAGTTGCAATGGAGCAGAAAGTTCAAAACTAAGGGTCAGGGTCACAAATGCATCACAGTTCCCAAGTTAAATTCCCACAACAGAAATAGATACTTATACTTGGATCCAAAACTGAACTCCAAGAAAAGAAACTTACCGACCAAGAGTCCAGGAAAACTAGCTACCTAGCTGGGAAGCCTTGAAGCACTTGCTGAATTGAGAGCTGAAAAAAAACCCAGAGAAGAAGCAGCTAATTTATTGTGAATTAAATGCACTGTCTGAATCAAATGATATGTTAGTTATTTCATTTTTAACATGATCAAGTCAGATTCAGTATTAGTGGAATTACCTCAGGTGGACAGCTGCTCCTCCATCGCTCTTGTGCAACTCCTCTGATCAAAATCCATTCTGATTGGCTGGTGATTAACACTTGTTTGTGTTAATGGTGAGTATTCGATTGATTTGTTAGTTGGGCAGTGATGTCTAAAATCAGCTCATCGTAAAAGATCAATGCATACTGATGAAGAGAGTAAAGTTAACTTCTACGTAAAGAGACCTTTGAAGAAGAAGTGGTGGAAGAGAAAAAAAATTAGAGGCATTCATTTTCTTTGCATGACATAAACCAGGGTTTGAAAAACCTTCCAGGAGCTTAATTACCTGGGACATGCATGATTTACTTGAGTAATTAAGTAATTTTAATGCTACAACATAAGCATGTAGACTGTGCCGCTTGGGACACTGCAACAATTTCATCTCAGTTTGTTTTTACAGCTGAACGCAGAGCACGACGTTAACCCATTATAAAAGCAGCAGGCCTACTTTTATTTCAAAGATGCATGTTAAATAAACTGCTCGGGGGCAGCCATTACAAGTAAACCCCTTATCTAGACAGTTAATTACATAATGTTGGCTCCCGTTTCAATTTTTTAATACAAACTACAGTAAACTGCGTGAAGAGTGTTCACACAGCCTGCAGGATCTCTAATTACAGCGCCCGGATACCTCAACCCCATGACGTTCATTCAGTTGTGCACTTCTTGCAATAAAATGACCTTTAATAACCATCTCATTATTTTCATTTAAAGAAAAACTTCTTATATGATGTCATTTTTTTCTGTTGCAGTCACAGAAGTAAAAAAAAAAAAAAAAAAACAGTAAAAAAAAAAGGCTTTTTTTAATTTCCTCCTATAATCCAAGTCCAGAAAAAGCTGGGACAATATGGAAAAATACTAATTAAACTGAGAAAAAACCTTTACCACCTCTCTCTCTCGCCACATTCCAACATCGAAGGTGTTATCATGTCCAATTCTTCCTTCAAACATGTCTTCATGTGTGAAACAGTATCATCCACATTCTCTATTGGTGACAGGTCAGGCCAGGTGAGTCTGGTACCTGTGGCCTCTTCTTCCCCAGCCAGTGGAATGTGGTCTTACATGATCTTGAGGAGGTCTTTTTGAACAGAGTGTGTTCTGCATTAATGCCGTTTTCACAGAAGTGTGACCACTGATTCAACCCCATGCCATCGAAGTGCTTAGTTTTTGATCTGATAACAGTCTGGATGGTCTTTATGCTCTTCGGTCCACAGCACAAAATGTCCTTTTCTTCCAAAAATAATCAGAATGACTGATTAGTCTGATTCCAGTTTCCACTGTGCGGTGATCCATCCCAGATGCACCCAAACCCAGAGAAGTCGATGCAGACGGCGTTGACATGAGGCTTCTCTCTGCACTGTGACATCTTGTAAATGTAACTCTGTGCTGCAGAGTTTCACAAAGTTTTCCCACAGTAATCCCTTTTCCATGTGGTTATATCAACAATCAATAAATTAGGTTAAAGATTACAAACGTCCAGCTTAGACTTTCACCCTTGCCTTTAAAGCAATGAAATTATTTGCCGTAAATTCCGGACTATACGCCGCTATTTTTCCTCAGGCTTTGAGCACCTCGGCTTATAATAGGTACGGCTAATATATGTTTTTTTTCATGGCGCCAAAAATATTTTGCCATAAATAACATTAGACCACTGAAATTGTATGTTAAATCAAACACACTTACACCACTAAATTATTGTAAATCAGTCATTTGTACTCGCCCTCAACATGGAAAACAAACAAAGAAATGTATGATGCAGCTTCTAAATTAAAGGCGATTAATCTGAGATGAGATTGTGAATGAAGTTCTGAGGCTGTTCAATTCGGACACTGAGGAAAATTACTTTGATGGTTTTAGTGCGCAGGAGGAAGATGAAGAAGGCGATCAATGACTTTTCCTGGTAGGCTACTGTCTTTTTTTTTTTAAACAGCCGTGTTACAGGCACTGTTCGAAAAAAAAAAAGCATTTACATCACTTATTTGTCCGTTACTGATAGGTATTTAAGTTAAAACCATCAGTCAAAATCAAAAGGATTTGCAGCATGTAGTTTAAAAATCCTCAGTGTAACATCTTTCTGTATAAATATCTCATGTTACAACGTGGACACCAGCGTCTTATCATCCGGGGCGGCTGATACAAGTACAAAATGGATTTTCCTTTTTAAAATGAGAGGGTGTGGCTTATAATCAGGTGTGCTCTGTAGTCCGGTATTTATGGTAATAATATTACACACTTTGATGGAGAAATATGCAAATCCCTTCAGATGTTTCTATAAGGAGCATCATTTTACAGCATTTAAATGGTTTTCTGAACATTTATTGACAGGCTGGTCCTTCTCTTCCTCTCTTTGCTCCTCAAAGACTCTTTCATGAACCATTATTTTCTACTCACCTCATTACAATCCATAAATTACCCCCGTCCCAACTTTATGGGGAATATGTTGCAGGTAAGCAATGCAAAAAAATGATGTATTGCAACAAATAAAATGAAGTTTATAAGACAAAACACGGATTATCTTTTAGTTCATACTGTTTTCATGGTGAAGTTAATGAAAAATATAGGTTTTATTCCCATTTTTCTGCTTATAGCTTGTTTTGCAGTGTGAAAAACATTTTAAGTGGTCAAAAGATACGACAGCTTACAGACCAAGATGTAATCTCTTAAAGGGAGTATACACATGTCAGCAGTGTGTGAGTTATTCCAATAAGAGTCATTTAGCTTTAATCAAGTGCAGAGAACATAAACCTATTGAACCTAATAATTATTATTAAGTGAGAGTGGCAGTGAGCGTAGTTTGTTGTCTGTATATGAGCTCACTTGGCAGCATCGGCAGACTTCGCTGCTGCTTTAATGCCGTCACCTGCTGAGCTGTTGCTGTAGCAACAACTGTATAAATACCACCCCAGCATCCAGCAGCACAATCCATAAATGCCGTTTCAAACACACGTCTGTCTCTCCCCCCATTATTTCTGTCTTTGAGTAAAACTTTTAAAGAAATACTGCAATTCTGCCGTTTGAGCTGAAAGCAGCACAGACAGGAAGCTCCGGCTCACTGCGATCAAACTCACCTGTAAATGAGGAAGCTGGAGATCCCAAAAATGATGAGCGCTAAGCCAGAACCCACAGCTACAATACCCAGAACTGGCAGATGACCTAGAAACGGGAGGGAAAGATGACAAACAAAAACAACAGCAACAAAAAAAGAGGTTTACACTCTCATATGCTCCACAGATGTCCTCATTCATATCTTTGAAAATAAAGAGAAAGTCACAGCTGTGGCTTCCTGGAGTGCAGCTGCACTGCTGCAGCTATCTGTCAAACCACCAGCAACAATTTCACATAATTACACAGCTCTGGCATCCCTGATGCATATTCAAAACCCCCAATGGAGTCCAACCATACCACCTGCTGTAAATGACTGGATAAGATGATTGTTATAATCACAGAAATAGCATTTTAAACGTAACCAACCAAGACCAACTAACCTCTTGATAGCTATGCTAAAACTGTGAATTTAGGATTACAGCACAAGCAGGTTAACTATGCACAGAATGTTGGTTTATATCGTGGAAGGATAGCTGCAAAAAAACGTCCAAGTTACCCACGATCATAGAGCAGAGGCGACGCTAAGATGGTGGTAACTGCTGCACTTTTCACTCTTTCGTACCATGCATTAAAAAGCGAGTGTGCAAGCTAGTTCTGGCATAAAAATGCTTTAATTCTCTAGACTTTGCTCTCTTAATGGTAAACCGTAAAACACAAATCATTTTGGAAAATGAGCGGCGATAAGATAAAATGTAGTTCTGGAGTCACATGGTTTCCGCTTCTTTTGGAGGCTTTTAGTCCTTTTCATTCTAAAAGGGAAAAGTTCAACTTAGCACAGCTGATGACTGATTATTTCACCCAAACTCTGAAGGTGTGACTAGATCCATTTTACACAAGTCATTAAACTGACACGAAATGGACTTTTTCCAAATGGGAAATCAGGAGGAAACTGCTGTTTCCTCCTGAGGTCTGTTTGTGTTGCAGCAGCACATTTTTGTAAGAACTGGCAATGCTAACATCTTTTAGCAAAGGAAAGTACAATTTAGAGATATCACCTTGATACATATTTCAAAGTTATGCTCATTGGATCACTCAGGTTTCCAAAATCATGCAACACACATTCATAGTATTTTCATCCATCCGCACAATGTTCACAACACTGCGACACCAGAAGTCAAAGCCATTTCATGCCATAACTGCAGCTCAGCGGATTCATTTCAACCCACTGTGGTGTTTTTTTAAGGGTAACAGCAACATAAACCTCGACGAGTTATTTTGGAGCTTAAACTCAAACAGCAACTGACTATAAATAGAGGAAAAAGAAAAAAGTAGAATATAAAAAAGAAATTCTGTCTCTTGATTGAAAGGAGCCCATTGGTTCATAACATTACAACACAAGCTAACAGAGAGGCGGCAGGGATCAGCTGACAGTGAGAATCTGCAGCAAGATCATTCGGATTTATCTCTACGAGTCCTTGATCAAATCAAATGGACATTTCAATATTTCACTTTTGACCAAAGAGCAACCATGTGACATCCCCAAGAGCTAAAACAAACACACAAAAATCCAATGAGCTCTTCATGACGACAAGTTCTTGTATGACAACCGTTTTTCCTGCTGATGTCAGCAACACACCTGTGTGTAAGTGTCATGCTGTCACTTATAATCTGTGTAAAAACCGACAGACCGACATTGCAAGAGTAGGTACCTCCAGCACCGCTGCCAGTGATGATAAAACCGGTGTCGGTGCTGTTTCTGTTATCATTTTGTTGCCACTTCGACCAACTCTAGAATATCTTAGTTACAAGGCTGTTTTGCTCTAATAGTGCTAATGACTAATAAACATATTGTGTAACGCAGCACCAGGTCACCAACTTGTTCATACAAGTAGTTTCTATGTTTGCATGTTTGGTGAACTTACATGCAGTGCTGGTTCTGCCCCAAGGCAAAGCTCTTTTCTGGAAACTGGCAGCTGCTCAGCTGGATAAAAAGCTACAGATACTGAAGACAGGAGGTCAAGCAAAGGTAAAACTAACGATCTGTGAAATATTTCAAGTTAAAACTTGAAAGGGAATTTCTGGGGACATTTTTGATATGATGCTTTAATGAGTCTCACTATTTAAAACTGTACTGCATCAAGATATTTTCCAGAATTTTAGACGACAGATGCTGCACTCACTAAAGCCAAATTTACACACATTTATTTATCTTATAATACACATATTTCCCTTTTAAACAACAAATAATTAGAATCTGATTCACTGTCTTTAGTCCTGAAAGTGACAAGCCAACAACTCTAAACTCTGTACATAATTTGGTTGGCTCCAGAATCGAGGATGAAATCAGATTTATTGCTGGTTCCACTCATTATCCTGTGTTCATACCACATTATTTTTATAATTGCAGTGGTTTCCCCATTCGCTCCATCATGTGTGACGGCTCCTTTTAAAAGCGTCGCACAGTTCCTACAGCAGCACCACAACGAGCACTTTTCACTTGTAGCGTCTCGCTCTCTTGCTTCACTGAGTGAAAAATATGGGATGATCTTAGAATCAAAAGCTCAGTAGCTCTGGATAACTGCGCTTTAGCATCCGCCTGATTAGCAATTCCATCAAAACAGTCAAGAAATCTGCCTCTAAGGCTCTATCGATGTCAGTGATGTGCAAGAAACTTATTTTTAAGACTTCATTTCAGAGACAAAATGATCTTCAAATTCAAGTGAAAAGGTTGAGTGTTTCATCAAAATATCATGGATCAGGATTCTATCATTGCATACCATCGTTGCAGGAGGGGTCATCAGTGGAAAAGACACAAGGAGGGTTATCCAGCGGTGGGAAACCACTGGCCCAGTGGATCTTCTCTGTCTGGGACCAAATTATATCTTTGGTGGTTCCATTATAGTAGGCAACGAGCTGCAGCCACAGAAAGAAAGTAAATGACATCATAAAGACACTGCACACAACATTTCATAGTCAAGAACAATATAAATGTAGAAGTAGGCCACAACTGGTGGAGCCACAGGCATGGCTGTGAGTTGTAGATGCTGTCTAAAAAACAATTTAGGAAGCATTCAAGCACTTTGCAAGGAGAAAAATACCATTCTTATTTCTGTGATAGCTTCAAATGTGTTGCCAGCAAGTAACTAGATCTGAGGAGAAAGCAGGGAAACAGTTAATCTGTCCCAGGCTGAAAAACAAAAACCCTTAATGGCTCCATTAGAATTTCAGTGGTGACTACTTGCTATATCTTAGCTAGCTTTGCATCGTAGCCTCTTAAATCACAACAATTATTCCGCTGTACAGTAATTAAGTGCTGTAAGTGAGTAATTAGTTATATAATTACCCAGGATTATGGGAAGAATAACTGGCATCTGAAGTTCCTCAATGTGATGTTAAAATGATTTAGCTTCTTTTATGATATGATGTAACATTATAATAAATGTTGGAAGCAATATTCTGGGGTTTTTCAGTGGTAAGCAACTCGTATGTTCTGTAAATCTATATTCAAAACACTTAAGCTAACCTACAAGAGTGCATCCAAAATAGACAGTCTGAGAGCTTCATCTGTTGTCCTGCTGTGAAATACGACTCCAGCATTACTGACCAGTAGCAGAGCTTAGTGTTTTTCAACTGCTGCTACCTACATGTTGTCTCCCTTCAGCTAAAACCTTGGAGGCCGTCACCCTTACCAAAGGTCATCAAAACAATGCAGAATGTGATGGTTGAAGGAGCAGAGGCTCCAGTCTTTAACTCCCTTCCACTCACTGACAAAAAGAAAACTTTTCTTGTGTTCTTTCCTAATCTTCTTATCTGAGCTGTCCAATGCTTAATTCTTTGAGTTGTCTTCTGAAAATGGTAGATTTTGCAGCCATAGTGTCAACTGAACTCAACTGTAAGCGTGCGCACGATTTGAAATCCATTAACAAGAAAATAAAGTTCAGACATGGTCGAGTACTTATTGTAACGGAGACCCTGAAAGCTGAGACCGTTCCTGTGATGTTTTTCGACCGGACTTCTGGCTACTCGGGTCAATCAGTCATATGAATGAACCAATTAAAGGCCAGGGATAAATGAGACCAGGAAGTCCTGCTGACAGCCTCTGAGGACGACTATGAAATTCTAACTGAAGTCGAATGCAGCTAACCCACTTCTTCTATCCTCAGAGACAAAGGAACACACACATTGGATCGGTTCACAGCAGTTAGTAGAGCACAAAAATACTCAATTTAATCGCACAGAGAGGGAAGTCTGAGGTTTTTCAAATCTTATCATTAGACAAGTCAAGACCTCACAGTGTTGCACAGATAGCAATATCCGCTTTCCATGTGTTCTGGTGAACATTTGATTTCATTGCATCCACGGCCAATCATAAGCAAAGGCTGTGGTTTAGAACCACACACGACTAATGGCGCTGGAAAGAATTTTGAGAAAATTCTCATTACAGTAATTAGGGGCACATGAATTTGTCTTTTTTTGCAATTATTTTGAAGAGCAGCTTGACAATGACCGACAGTAGTGACATTAAAATAATCCACAGCCGAGTCGTTGAAAACAGAGATTGTTTTGAGTGAGTGGAGTGCAAATTATATTGTCATTTATTATCAGTACATGTGCAATAACCAAATGAGCACCAAAATGCTGCCATGTCAAGATTTTCCAGAGTAATTCTGTATTAATAATGTTTCGAGTGCTGCAGCAGAAAGAGGGTTTTCAGAAAGAATCTGTAGTTAATCCTCTTCAGCTCATCAGCGTTGTTCACAGCTGTAATATGATCCTCAACCAAAGAACTGCTGAAAAAGCGTCTTTTCTTAAAACGGCACATCTGTGTGCCGATCTGCATGTATTCGCCATCACAGTCCAAACAGAGGTGGGTCAGAACGGTAAATACTTTCTCTTTAAAGACAAACTAAAGAGAGAAATTTGCTAAAAATGTTCTTTCTCTTCAATGGAGACATTTTATGTCCTTTTTTTCACAATTTCCAGAGGTCTTAATGAATTATTGCTTTGTTAAAATAACGCTGAGAGACACGACAATAGCTCATTTTTCTTTCATTCCAGCAGATTATTTCAGGGCATGGAGTGACCCACTCAAGCCCACTCCACCCCTTTTTCCTCAGGTTCTGCCTGCCTTTGGAGATCTGTGGTACTCAATAACTCTTGGAGTATGTTATTATGATATGAGAGAGCTTACTGTAAATAGCCTGAGAGCTCAGATCACACATCAAACAGCCATTTTATTCTCAAATACTTTTCCCTCATCTGCATTTGGACCACAGACAGCTGCCACTAATCAATCTTTTAGCCACAATTGCGTTGCGAGACATGTTGAAACATGCACTGCATTGGCTGGTGAATAATGCTCCAATAAATCCTCGGTCATATATAAACTCTGGACTTCCCCGTTGCTCCATTCCTTTGTGTTTTGTTTGCATTTTTGTTTTTCAAACAGCAATTACCTGTGCTGTACTGATGGTAGAAGTGATGGTGCAAAGGGATTTTTTTTGTCCCCTTTAGTCGGGATAAAGGGGGATTCCAATTTCCTGTTTGTCTTTGAATGCATCATCAGAACCAATAGCTGTTCACAAAAAGAATGTAAAAATTCTAAATTATGGTGGGAAAAACTTGAATAATAACTTTTATAACTTATACATATCTGCTTTGAATTGTAAATTCTCAAGAATAGAATTATCAGTCAAGTATTTTTCATTTTGCTGTGTGCTAGTATGAACTTTCAGGCTAGGTAGTGGCAGCTCTCTCATAATATTTCACTCTTGAGTGTTAAAAATTTCAAAATTTAAGTTTCCGTGGTAGCTTTAAGCTGTAGGACAGGCCTCAAAAAAGGCCCACCCCACATACAAAAGTGCAGGAGTGAAGTGAAATGACTCACTCCTCCCCCTAAAGCTTGTTGCTAAGAAAAGAGCTGTTAATTCATGGTTGACTAGGGAGCTGTGGGACTCTCTGTCTCCATCATATTTTCACCAAAGAACTCCACAAACAGTCTGATAAGGCCTCAGGAAATTGTGTCGTCTCAAAGTAGTCGGCCATGTCTGAATAAATGGCAGAATGTGTCCCCTCTGAATCCCATTTCCAGACATTTATGAAAAATTTAATCCAACAACGTCTCATAAAAGATTTCATAAGATCTTCAGAGCAAAACCGACATAATATGACCAAACTCATATTAAATGACCATATCTACATTATTATCTAGCTATATTACAGCGGAGTATTATAATATCAATCAAAACTTAATTCACGCAGTAAAATCTTGACTTACTCCATACTCTCCTGTCTCCTGGTTGGTCATCGCCCACAGGTCGACGTCTATGTTTCTGGCGTTTTTTTCGTCTGTGGAAAAAAATCCTGTCACTCCTATTAAGAAAAAAAGAAACACTTCTGTTAACTTCTTTGCACAGAAATAAACTAAGGAATTAAATAAACTAAGGAATTTACTCAAAGTAGCTTTTTTTCCAGCATTGTCATACTGTCACACTGATTTCTGTATGGACCAGTTCTTTGAAAATAGCTCCATTAAGAGCCTTCACACTTGATATTCTGTCCTTAACCACTACATTTTGAAATGAAGCTTGAGAAAGAGTTCAAATGTGACTCCTAAGTTAAGAAGAGAAGGACATTTTCTGAGTGAATGTTGGTTCGTTTAAACCAGACAGTGTTAACATTGTCAAAACACCCACAGTACTAAGGTGAAACTTTCCATCATTATCCTGGTCCCACTTTCTTTGTTTTTCTTCAGTCGTGCCAAGCAAAGCAACTCTAATCATTTCTTTTAATCTGAAGCAACAAAATCCCATTTTCCTTCTCTCAGTATGATATCAGCGCAGATCTGGCAGCCAGCAAAGTCGACACGGAAGTGTGTCAGATACCACGTCAAGCATTGAAAGTACTATTAACTGGAGTGTTGTGTGATGAATGTTCAATAAGAGTGTAATTATTGTGATGAAAGGGAATATTTCCAATCACATTTTGGGTTCAGTGGTGCTTTGTGGTCGTGTTTAGATATCAGTCACTTGGTTTTACAGCATGTCTTATCAGAGAGCACCATTCTCTGTGACTTGTCACCTGAAATGATGCCTTTGAGTTGCAACGTTGAGGAGACATTTCCAAACTCTCTATCAATAATCAGTTCTCAGTTTGTGGTCACATACTTCAATGTACACCAGGAGATACAAGTTTTGAATCCAAGGAATCAGCCATCTATCTAGATTTGGTTTTTCAGATGTGCTCTGGCGTAAGAAGTCAGTCCATCCATTTACTCACCCATGAAACGGCGGTTCTGCGTCCTCATTGTGATGTTAATGCCGTCGTTCTGGGCCCCGCCCTCTGCTAGAGTCTCCTCCAGCGCCATTGCATACAGCACAAAACCATCATAAAAGCAGCCCGCGATGTAGTCTATCTGTAAGGAGAAAAATTCTTTGGACCAACAGCAACAGCAGTGTTTGCACAACACAGGGTTTTGATTAAGGCTCTCTGTGATGAAAGTGAAGAAACGCCTTGTTCTTTAACAAGGGGATGCCTGTTCTTCTGCTAGGGTTTGGAATTGAATTAATTGAGACAATTTTGTTCAGACAAATGTACTTTTGTTGAACTCTAATATGGAACATCTGAGATAAATGCAGCTATAATTTAAGTGTTTGTTAACATGTCTGTTACCATTGTAATTATTCATGATTAAAGGAGAGATTGCGGTATTCTCTCTCTTTATTATTGTATTAATCATTGGTTTGTTTTCTTAAGGTTTTTAGTGCTTTATCAGCAGCTTCATGGGAACACCTGGGTTCTGTTCCCTGTCTTTCAAACCTGGCTATTACTGAGGCTTCCCTCCACCTCTCCTCCCCCTTCAGCAGGGAGCCCTGGGGTGATGTGGTTTTATTCATTTTTTTATTTGTTTTTTTTACACCATACAACATTTGCACATCCCACCTTCCTACAATGCTGACTCTCTGATTTTACACCCCACACATCGTCTTCATTATGACTTGCAGTAAATATTCTAACTGACTGTTGAAATTTCCTATTTTCTCAGTGCCTTAAGGGCCAGGCTGTGACAATATATTATTGAAAAATGACTTTTTCTGTACTTGAGAGCATGTATTTCAGTGTCTGAAGTAACTTAACTTAAAAACACAACCAATAACCCCAGCTTCAATTTCAGATGATGCTATATTCGCTGTACCAAAAAAGTAAGAATGTGAAACTTGCTTTCTGGTTTGCTATTGACATCAAATATCATCAGTAGTTACATAGACCACTTAACTGAAGAAATAAATAAGCTAATAATGTGCAACTAGTACTTTTTACCTGCAGAGAATTTCTTTAATTTTAACCACAAAGAAGTTGGAAATGACAATATCCCATTTGTCAATAAATGCACAATGAGTACAGCTTTTTAACTGAGGTTAGAAAAACAAATATTAGCCATATAAGCAACAACTCTTAATGTTAGCTGTCAAGTATTTTTTTATTAGTTATTATGTTTTATTAGTTTTATGAGGTTATTTGCTGTATGATCTCTCATAATGCAACAAGATACTCCAAGAGTTATCAAGTGCAACATATCTCAAAAGACGCAGACCCTGAAGAAGAGACGGGCAAAGTGGAGTCAAGTGGGTCACTCCACGCCTTAAAATGAGCCACTTAAATAGGGCTGGGCGATAAAACCATAACGATAGCTATCGAGGAATAACTTTTCCTCGATAGAGATATGAAACATGGTCGATATACTTTGGATAGATTACATTCGTCCATCTTTTGACAGACAATAGGAATAGCCAATGACAACGAGAGTTGCGCCGCACTGAACCAATCACGTGGCTGGAATAGAGTGGTGTGGAGGTATTTTGAAGTCCGACATGAAACAGAGTAGTGAGCACTGCAAATGATGTCGAACACATGTTCCGACAAACACAGGAAATACCGCTAATCTGTTTCATCACCTGAAGCAACCCGTTTGAGCACGAAGAATGCAAACTTTTACAAACAAGTGCTAATCTTCCCCCAATAACAAGGCCTGTGCAGCAGCAACAGAAGACCACAGAGTCTGCTTTATCCAGCGCCATATGACAAAAAAATCTAAGAGACACCGTGATTTTACAAATGCAGCAGCTTATTGTGTTGTAAAAGACATGCTACCAATAAGCACAGTGGGAAATAAGGGGTTCAAGTGGATGCTAAAAGTTATGAACCCGATATATATCGATATATCGACTGATATAAAAAAATATCGTGATATGAGTTTATCCCATATCGCCCAGCCCTAAGTGTAAATAACGGGAAGAAAATAAATTGAACTGCTGTACTGTCTTTCTGTGGTGTTTTGATCAAAGCATGTCACAGACATTTCATTAAAACCTAAAGAAATGTGTCAGCTTGTGAAAAAAGGGCATCGCGTGTCTCCTTTGGCAACTTGTACTTGCATTACAAATGAAGCTCACAAGAACTCACAAGGATTTCTAACTTACCAGTGACGGTTCCAACTGAACACCAAAATCTCTTTGGGCTCTGGCGTGGAGTTTCTTCTGAAATTCCTTGTATTCTGGATTATCTGGAGGATGGTATGTAATGACGAAAACAGACTGGAGAAGACACACAGAGGATAAAATGTTATTAAAGATATGGTCGAAATGGACTGTAGAATGAACAAGCAACATATCTACACAATATCAATCAAAAATGAGGGTTTATCTAAATAGAAGCTCAGAATAGCCATGCTTGAAATTATGTTTTGAAGTTGATATCTTAAGACAAGTTAATTATCTTATTATTTGGAGATAACAAACCCTGAATTCTTGAGAGCAAATACTCTTAAGCAGTTACATGATCTGTAATACTCATGAGCACCTACAGGCAGAAACAGGGAGATCTTTTCTGACTACATGATGCTTTTGTCAAAATCAGGTAAGATCAAGTAAGTCAGACACTCATCACCGTCATCTTTGATAATTCACGAGACCGCCCTCCCTCCCAAAACACGCCATTGTGGCATTTAGATACGGCCAATGACTACAGGCCATTCAAAGAATATGCGATCTGAACTAACTATATTACTGTTTCCTTTGGAAATTCACACATGCCAGACAATGACGGCTCAGCCCCGCATCAGCGAGTGCTCAAACATTAAGCTGCTGTTGTGGAATCAGCTGAGTGCTGACAGCATTGGTGGATAGAGCGGTGCATTTTGAAATGTTAGCTTTCCCTCACACGCTCCGTTGCCAGAGGCCTTTGTGCTTTCACACATGACACCATAGCACAATGAAGGCATCAGTCCCAGCATAAAAGGGAAAAGTGTTGTCAGGATAATTCATTTGTGATCTTGCAATAAGGGTGTGTAAATAAATAACTGAAATAGCTATTGTCTGGTTCCATATTTTTCAGTTTCAAAAGTAATCTACAGCATTTTCTAATAAGCTAACAAACTGAGGTTATACATTGCTAGGATTTTATATTAAATCCATAGAATTACAATTTATTAAAGACATCAACTAACATCGGAAAACCATTTCAGGACTTTGAACCAAGACATGGTTGTTAATTATAAACATTTTGGCAAAATACCAGACTCTTAAGTCCACTAGATAAAAAGAGGCCTGTAGGTGTTCCCACAATCCATGATGGTCAAGCTCAAACAGAATTTCAGGAGCAAAAAGGTGTAAAATTCAAGCCAGAACAAACTATGACTTGCTGAGCCTTAAAGTTCACTGCCCTGAGTGTGTGGGCTGGGGAAAATTCCACTGCTCTGGCTCGAGTGACATCGAATCAATTTTATTGGTTGAAGGCACAAAGTTTCATGAATCAAATATTGCAAATTATTTTCCAACATCAATATGACAGCGACATTAGCAGCAGCAGCAGAAGCAGTTCAAGAGCGTGTACACAGCAAAATGGTAGTTATTAGCATTTCTGGCATCTATAGCAGCACCCAAAGAGTTTGTGTGCTGCAAACTATTTTCACAAGATTCCAAAAAAACAAATCAGCCTGGTCGTCTGGTCGTTAATTTTCAGTGTAAAGACACCTCATGAGTAATGTAATGCCTGCAAGCTTTTACCTTTCTATTCAATTCTTATAAAGCCATCATTGCCAGACTACATTATGTTGTGTAAATTATGCTTCATTATTTTTGCTGAATGGTAATAAATGGATGGCTGAATGTTCAGCAAACTCTACATCAATTTCTGTCATGTATTGAAAAACTAATGAGAGACAGAGCAGAACAATATATTTCAGCCAGACATTTCAGTGCAGATATTTACCTCAACTCACCGTTGATCCTGTCACTATACCAGCAAAAACAAGCTTTTCACATTTCTGTAGTCTTTCAGCTTTGCTCTTGACCAGACAAGCTTCAGATCATTTTTCATGTTACAACAGTGATTGGAAGCCGACCGCAAACTTCCACAAGCCATTATTGCTGCAAATGGAGCTTATTGCCATAATGAGCCCTGTTATGGTCTGCCAACAAATTAACGCCTTGGATGATGAACATATTTGGAGCCAAAATTTTGTTCTCCAGCCAAGGAGTTCAAATTCAGATAAACTGATGAAGAGATAAGTGTGTTTGATGCTAGAGCCATTTATGATCACCTTATGGTTTCAAAACAGAGGAAGCAACACTAAAATTACTCATTAACTTTCTTGATACAAATATGGGCTAAGGTCTAACACAGTATCCATATCAGGAATACATACACGATGAAGAAGGCAGAACTGTGTCTGTTAACTCTGCAGAGTCCAGTAATCCTTACTATTACTAATACAATATGTATTTACAAGTGCACTTTCTAAAAAAACAAAAAAAAAACAGTGAGACAATTAGTTTATATTCTCATATGTTTGTCAATCAAAATCTTAACTTTTTCAGAAACTATAGCTCAGTTTCCCTGAGGCTTTTTCTTGTCGGCCTATTTCAAATAACTCTTTGACGAGTCTCCCCAGTCATCTGTCCACATCTCCAAAACTTAACATCAATCAGTGGCTATAACCTCTGAGGCTGTTTTGTATAGACAGCATCCATGTTAACAGTGGCCCACAAATAGTAAAATGTGAATCCTCATGTCTACATAGTTCAGAAATACTTCCTACAAGGTGTTTCTTAAAATGACACTGCGACACATTTCTTTTCTTCTTATTTTTTCTTTCTTTTTGTTTTGTTTTGTGAAGAAAACAAAGTAAAATAAGTTAGGACTCAAGTGTAATAAAAAGTTGAACTTGGGGTCTCTTACATGGAAGTTCACGGACTAATATCTTCCACTTCGCCCTCCTTCCTCCATAAATGTGTTTGTGGCAAATCAACAGTGTTTAAAATCTACATAATCATGAGCCGTTGAGTGTGGTCTCGATTAGGAACATAATGAGCCGCTGAACCTCAGTGTCATGATGTAGTACCATTGACCACAAAGTGAGACATGTAGCTGCATATCTGTAGGAAATTAAGTAAGGAAAATATAGTCGCTGCACTATTTTGAACCTTTATGGTGAGACCGCAGCATTTTGAGCTGTGGACAAACATAGCCGTTACATATTCTGACTTGTGTTTGGGTTGCTTAGCTATTAGCCAGAGAGCTAACATTAAGCTAGCAAAATTCAAAGTCAACAACTGTGGATACAGCTGACTAAGAGTAAATAATTTAACAGTATCTAACAAAAAAAACTATAGTAGATACTTATCCAGGATGTACTTGCTTCCAAATCAATATCATATGTAATGTCAGCTGTAGCTTTAATATAGCAAGTTACAGCTAACTGGACATGAAATGACTACTAATGAGAAGTAAATTATTATCAAGTTTCAAGATTAGTGTGCTCCTTGCATCTAGGGCCTTCTTACAGTCCCCAACCTGTAGTATTTGGAATGAAGGGGTGATGAAATTTAAGGTTGTAAAACAAGATATTAAGCTTTTTTTCTTTTTCTAAATCCTAATGTCAAGGCATCCATAGCCAGCTGATGCCAGAAGAGGTTTTTAGGTTTTGTATTGGCAGGCCTGTTTTAAGAGCTGAGCAAAAGTTAATCTATTAGATGTGTGGCTTTGCTCTGGTACAGGCTACGTCAGCACATGACCTTTGAACAATAAACAATAAACAATAATAAACTCTTAATCTCAGGGTCGTGGGTTGGGTGTAGCACTTTTAATAAACAACAGATGTTTGATCCAGCACAAAGTCAAAGTTCAGCTCTGTTACCACCATCACAGCGACCTCAATGGCGCCTCTTTGAATGGTCACAAACCTCCTGAAATGCACAATATGAGTCAACAACTCTCAAACCTGTGCAAGAGCATTACATTTGCCTTTCTGTGAGCTCATGGTATTGGGGACTGGATAGTAAGTGGTAAGATTGCCACCTTTCATGTGGGTGACCTGGGTTCAAATATCCTGCATGAAAGGTACTACCTCCAGTAGGGGTCCTTGGGCAAAACCCCCTTACCCCTACCGGTGTAAGTTGCTTTGGAGAAAAGCATGTGCCAAACGCATAAACAGAAACACCCTGCAGCTAATGAGAATCTATTACACCCAGACCATGTTGTAAAATTGTATCATCTTATCTAATTGCACATTTGTGACTGACAGTATTAAAATCTAGACTGTATTTCCAAATAAAATTAGAAAAAATTAGACAAATGAGACAATATAAGAGCAGCCACAATACTAAATCACCCATAAGTCCAGTTAGATTGCATAAGAGGATACTAAAAACTTCAAAACTTTGAGAGAAATGAATTAAGAGAATTAAGAGAACAGTTTGGCATTTGGAGAGATAAATTAGGCGAACGACACCTGTGTGTCTACCATCTTCTTTCTCATTGCACTAATTTGCAGGGCTAAATGGCTTCCTGTGAGAACACATCCACTCATTCATTAATGTCATTTAAGAATCTGACTTCCTAAAGTTGTCGAGGGGGTTGGTGTTAGTTTGAATCTTCAGGGACTGAAATACTAAATAAACCCACACACTGGCTAAACGGATGGAACTCTTTTAAACTCATCAGGATGTATGTAATCTTTTTTAACACGGTCTAATGTCTGTCATTACCATAAAAGCTTCACACCCTGTTGCTTTGGTTAATGATCACTCAACCTAACATAAAAGTTCATTTAAACATGGTTCATTCTATATGTGGGGTAAGACAGTAACAGAACTGCCAACAGAAGGTTTTGTAATATTTTGTACCAAACACAAAAGTACGGAACAGAGGAAACAATGAAAAAAGAACAATTGTGTGTTCTGTTTATTATACCTTAAAGACCTCGATGGGATTGGCCCATTCGAACTTGGGGTTCTTCCACGGTTTACGATCAGTCAAGCTCTCTGCAAACACATCCAAATAGAAGATAGCATAGTTTTCCGGGTCCTGGATCTCACTCTGAAACTGCTTCATGATGATCATGAATGTGTCCAGGGGCCCGCAGATATATATGACTGCAGATGGAAAAGAAAAAGAATTAGAGGTTTATCTCAGTCACTGATTTGTTTCTGTGAAATATAGATTATCATTGCAGAAATCTAAGTCTTATACCAAGTGCACAATTCCTATAAGATATGACAGTCACTATGGTTTGACTTTGGTCTTATGGCATGATAAACAAACTGATCACAGAACAGTCATGTCCTGTGAAATGTCATCAAAAATAAGGTGGCAGGGAAAAGCATCTGTCATGTAGTCTGTGTTTAACTTTGCCATCTTTTGCGTTTGGAAGAGCTATCTCTGCAAATATAGATCTTAAAAATTCTCTCGATTAAAGCACTTATTATCGGCGAGACATAATATTTTTGGATTCCACTTTCAGCCGTGAACCATTTTTAATTACTTACACCAAACAGCCGCTGTGCACACATGGATATATTCCAGATGTAAGGCTGCACATGCAAGCAGAGCCAGCACACATGTGCAACAGGCCCCAGGAGGAGAGGCACAGAAATTTATGCTGGAGAGCCCGAGGATGGCTGAGAGTTTGTAAACCTGTTAACTTGAGGCGTCAGTGTTGCTCGAAGCAGTGGGACGAGCTTGAGGAAAGTGAGTGCAGTTGTACTATTGTCTTCGCTTGTTCCCTTTCAGCTTGCATACACTCAATCACTTTCTTGTCGCTAATCCAAATCCCTTAAGTTTCCTTGCAAATAGCTTCATGTTGACGTGTTCTTTCTCATCTGTAACCTGTGTTGAATTCCAAACTGGACCATAGTGAGCTGGGAGAGAAAGTGGGGGAGACAAATAAGGGTATGACAAAGTAATAAAGCACTCATCGATTCCTTCTTTTGATTATGTCATTTTTATGACAATTACTCAATATGATAGTTCAGAGGTGCTGCTTTTCATTTAAATCAGCTCATTTCTTGTGGCTAATCACCTCTATTTGATTAAAAGTCCTTCTGCTCCCTTACTAATCTGCAGAGGAGCTCACTGTCATTGTGACAATACCTATAATCACTGTTAAAACCAGAGCTGTGTCACATATTTTTGACAGGTCTTGTGGTTTCACATATTGAATGGAACAACATGGCGCAAACACTGAATATTACCCTCCAACAGCTGGCGTCTATTCCAACTTTTGCAATGTCTGATTAGAATAAAAGTCAAGCTTCATCACAATCATCTCAAGGAGATGAAAATATCCCAGACAAGCCAAGATGAAGACTAAAATCATTCAAAGATGAGGGTGAATATTAAAAAAACATTTCCAGGAGGTTAGTAAGTTTCATAAAAATGTGGTAAAAACTTAAATCTGTATTTCATTAACTTGTTTGTATCTTTATTTCAAAGACAAAAGTCATTTTCAGTGTCTTTACTGACCAGCTTCATTGTATTTAGAAATTATATTATCAAATCTAGTTTGAGTCTGAGGCCAGCAAAACGCTCAAAAAAAGTTGGGATAGATCCAAAGAACTTATAAGTAATAGCATGTAGAATGTTCTACAATCATCAGATTAATTGATGACAGGTGAGGGTGTTAGGATTGGGAATAAAAGGAGCATCCACCAAAGGTTTATTTATTCCACAGCAAGGATGAGTTGGGAATAAAACACTTTGTGCAAAGCTCCATTAAACAATCATCTATAAGTTTAAAAAATCTTTGTTCTTTAATCAGATACAGCGCTTAATATTGTGAGAATAACGTATGAAGGAGATATACGCGACCATCAAAGCGACATCTTTTCCCTGGAGGTTATTTGAGCAGGATGCCGGACCTTGTTCTGCACAGCTTACAACAGCAAAGCTTCATAGATACCACAACCTTTCTCACACATCGGATCTGCCTCATCAGCCCAAAATAGACATTCTTGTTAAGCCGTTATCAAACAGAGTCGGTTCAGCGCCACATCAGTGTGGGAAAACATTTATCACGCTGACATCAGGGAACCAGCTGAGGGACAACAGCGTTCCGTGGTGCCAGCTCGCCATTACACATGGTTTGGCCTGTCACTATGATGCCGGCTCACAGGTGAATCAGTGGCAGGTCAACCTCACACCTCCTTTCATTCTCTGTTCTTTTATAGATGACACCGATGCACAACAAAGGCATATCATGTGCTTGACTGGGGTCCCTCAAAACAACCAAAGAAAGATGCGTAACATTTGGTCTTTTAATACTGCTGTGGATTCAACAACGAAGGTGCTTCTTACTACTTCTTACTTTGTCAATCACTCGAAAACCTTTGTCCAAATGTTGATTTTAATCAGACAGAAGGAAAACATGCACATTTGCCGCTTGGTGACCTACATTTAGAAATAGGGAATGTCTTTACAAAAACAAAAAAATGCTTCTCAGCTTTGAAAGTTTAGTCATTTCAGCTTAAAACCGAGAGAGAAGCAACTATCTAACTGTGTTGGTTTAGGATAATCTACCACTTCCGTATTTTCAGTCACAAGAATCCAACCTGACACCTTTTTTTCAGGCTCTGACAGTGTCTTTCCCCACTACCTTCACCCTGCCACCCACACCCTCCTGCTGTTGAGTCATGAATAAAAAAACGAAGCATTATTTCCATGCTAGCATATGTAATAGTGGTAGCTGCCAAGTCCAAGGCAAAGCTCCCAGTTAGCAGACATTTCCTCGTGTGTTAGACTGAAGTGGGCTGCTGCTTCGACCTTAACTCTCATCTCTTCCAGTATGGTTCATCATGCCAAGTAGTCCTGCTGTCTCCTGGACTGCTCCCAAAATAAATGTGCTACACAGCTGGGGAAAATGTCCTCCCGTGTTTAAGCAGTCTTACTGGATTGTGAAGTTTTTATTTCACACAAAGCACCTTCAAATGTTGGCTAAAGAAGTTGTTCCATCTCCAGCAGGATGTTTAACCTTGTTCTTTCTCTGCTCACTCCACTGCTCCACAAACCCTCCATTAGCTTGTTTTTTTGGCTTTCTTTTTGCAATAAATTGTAGTTTGTAGTTGACATGTTTCTTGATGAAGATCCCAAGATTTTTTTGAAGGATCACTCAAGATGGAATATCTTCTGTCAAAGTAAATGGGGTTGAGATGATTTGTGTCCTTAGGGCCTGGGAGACTCAAACCAAAGAGCTGTCATCAACAAACACAAATCACTGTATTTCTGACCTAACCTGATCTCACAGAAATATTTTAAACAACTTCGCACAACATCTTCAAAAAAACAGAAAAAAGAAAGCGCATTGCATGTTGTTGATAGCACTGAGCGCATGATTTCTGACCAAGAGAGACAAGTTTGATTCCAGAGAACAATACTTGTATAATCTTTCCCCATTTTTTACAGTTTCTGAAGGGTTTTTTGTTTCTATTTGTTGCTGCTACATTATTAGCACGCTCAGTATGTGTTTGATTTGGTTAGACACCAAAAACCACAAGTTAGGGTTGGTGAAATATATGGTTTGAGAAGCCTATAATTACCTGAAAATGACAATAGACAATAGACCTTCCTATAAAAATTGCTGCTCCCTTTCTTGCATCTCTTACAGAGGCAGCAGCGGTTTTACCTCCAACTCAGGTAAGACTTGTCTCCCTGGTAACCGAGCAGGCTGGTTTGACAGACTTGTGAAATGAGCTCAACGTCTTAAAGAAACAGTGTGTAGCAATTATTGACATCTAGCACTATAAGTCAGAGACAGAAACCATGTCAAATGCTGTCCACCAGTTTTGTTATAACAGCAAGAGTCCTGCCTGTGTCTCCTTCTTGCTGTAAACCAATATTCTACGTTCCAAACCAACCTATTTTTAGGAACTAAACATTAAACAAAATCCTGGTTCCTAGTCGATTGAAACCCCCCTGTCTGGATCTTTTATTGTTGAAAGAGATTTGCTGTTGCAACACATTGTTGCTAAATCAGAAGAGATTGAAATGTTCCTTCGGAGTTTACTGTTAACTGTATAGCGGGATTCCAGCCAATTCCTTATACATCAACAGTTTTGTCAGACACACCCACCTGTGAAGCCTGTAAATTTACAGAGGGAGGACACAGTAACAGACGAATCTCTCAATCAACGCAATGCAATTCAATTCAAAAGCACCACAAATTGCATCCGCCACAATAATCACAACGTCTTGTGCGGTTAGATTGTTTCAAGAAAAGTTAATTATAACTTTAAGATCAGATTTTATTGTCATGTACGTGCAGGGAAATACACGAAATTTGTCCTTCGGATTAAACCCAGCCTCATTGGCACCTGTTGAACAGGGTCATACACTCATGGAGCCAGATGCCATAAACTGAAGCTGTGGGCAGCCAATCACAGCGCCCAGGGAGCATTGGGGCACAGTGCCTTGCTCAAGGGCACCTCAGCCGTGGCAAGGAGGTGGACTTCCACCCCTCCAGCACCGGCACCTTTCTGGTTAGTGGATGACCCACTGAGCCACGGCCGCCCACCCTACTTGTTTTAGCTACTGTGGCGTCAGCCGTAAATGCTGAACACTGGTCATATGCACACTAAAGTGAAAACATCTTAGATCCTGGCAGACATTCAATACAGCACAGTAAACACAGTCATTTCTAACAGAGCCTTCAGAGTAAATAAAGGCACTTTCGCTTCATGGTGCCATTTAACTCTCTCTGAGGAAAATAACCTCACAATGGTCATGGCTGTTATTATTGTTCGGGCTCCGAGTTTCTACCTTGCCCTTGATTTACTAAAAGTGTTCTTTCAGCACACATCAGAGCGAAATATCACTTTTTTTATGTAGTGCACATAAAAGTGTGTTGGAATGCAAGTAGTGTGATCTTGTATGGTGCGAAGCCTTGAAACAAGCTCTCTTGACACTTTTAGAAAAACACAACTGATAACTTTAGGGATGTTGATTCTTTTGAATTATAACAAGTGTCATGTTTGGCTCTTAGCTGACTTCTCCTCAGAGGTAGATTATCCCTCCTTCTAATATGTCTGAGAAGCTTTTCCAACCCTACTTTTACCAGAGCATGTCAAAGCAGCCTGCAAGTCTAATCTACTGTTGTTGAGGTGTTTTTCTCAGGTAACAGGATTTCTGTAATTACAGCGAAGCACTGCCTAAGCTTTACAGAAAAGACTCTTTTCATCTCTCACTGTGAACAACAAATTACTGACATGCGTATGGATCAAAGAGAAAGAGAGTCTTTCTCTGAGACAGCACAGATTTTCCCTCTGATATTCCATAAAGAAATTAAAAAAGCATAAAGACGAATTATGTTTTGTTATCTTCATTCAGATAACAAAACATCATTTTATAATGCAGGTGAATGAAATATCGCTGGTATCCACAAAGCTTTGCACATTCCCATTTAAGAAACGCTGTGATTGGCTGCTCACCCCTCCGGTGTATGGCATCTGTCTCTATGAGTGTGTGAGCCTGTGCATGTGTGTGTTCAACAGGTGCCAACCTGGATGGGTTAAATGCGGAGGAGAAATTTTGTGTCTTTCCCCGTACATGACAATAAATTTGCTCTTAATATACTGAGCCACAGAGACTATTTTCTGGTTAAAAGATGCTCCAGAGAGAAATCCAGCAGGGTGTTGATATCAAGAGATGTATGTGAGAAAATTACTTTTCATTGTGGTCATTAGTGAGCACATTCCTCACCAAATGCATCATTCTGTCATCATCTTCCCATCATCATCATCTTAGAATGACAATCTGTTACCAGTTACAGGTTCATGAACTACATACCTCATTTAGTCCTGAATATCTCTTAGCCCAGGCAGTCTAGTCCTTATTATTACTTAATTTATAATTCCCACAAACAACTGTAGGTAAACAGAAGTCTTTGTCTCATAAAATCACAGAGTGCACCAACCAAGGTTTCAATGCCAACTTTTGGCTGAAAATCTTTTGATTCGCAGTCTGAACATCTAAGAACTCTTTTCAGGGTTATATCTCAATGTGTTATATAAATTTTTATGATGGAACAACAGAGGCTGAGTGCAGACTACCAGATGCCTCCTGACACCGTGAAGGTGGCAGGTGATTTGGGAACGACAATTTCAATGATCTTGTAACAGATCATATACTGGTAAATTAAAAACTTTATATAGCTTTATTTAACTTTACATATTCTGCTTAATGAGCTCCAACAAGCACTGATGAACCAGATCCAGAGCTCAATGCACAGAAGTAAAGAACTTACTTATACTGTGACATCTCAGCTAAATATGAACATTCAATCAATGTCTTAGACATCCACAAAACGTTCACTTCTACCCCTAATTTAACCTACATTTCTGGACCATTTAGATGTCTTTTAGATTTCTTTTCAACCAGTAAATGCTCGATGAGACGTTAACTTTTTACGTATAAAAGGGCCTCAGCTGTCGTCACTACTGTTAACTTGCCATCGACCGATAAAAGAATAGTGTCAAGCACCATTTTTGACCATTTTACTCTGTCAAAATCAAACAAATAAATAAATAAAACACTAACATCTAGTTTTTGAGTACAATTAATTTTGTCTGATCTCTTTCATGCAGACATTCTGTCCTGTAGTCACGGCATTTCTCAGCTTTGGCCCTGATCAGCATTGATGTGACCAAAACGCCCTAATTTCCAATAAAAAAGCTGCACTCGGGCTTAAAAGCGTGAGAACAGCTCCTTTTTTTATTCACACATGTTAACTGACCGTAACGCCTTATGTGGAGGCTCTGAAATTAACGGTAACAACTTGTTTGATTTGTGGATTTTAAGCCTCTACAAGACAACTGGCAGCTCACTCTCAGTCCAACTGTAATAGTTAACTTATATTATTTCATCAAAAAGAAAAAAAGCTGTCAACTATCTCAGAGAGTTGTGCTTATAAGGAACTGTGGCCCAACACAGCATGCAGGAAATAGCATAATATTATCCCTTGATGCTGTCGCACACTCTTGTCCCCTAAGAGGAAGCCGCTGAACGTAATTCCAAGTCGTAGCACGTCATAACCCGAGAGCATTTAGGGTAAAATTGCTACTACTAGAAATGGGAAATTATAATATTGGCATGTTATAATGGGTAAAAGCAGCATCGTAGTCTCTTGTTAAACATTTTTATCTCATCCAAATGTACATTGAAAGAGTTACTGGATGACATCAATTATTGATGGAAATTAAGCTCAGTTGTGATTATTTTAGAGTAAAAAGTTTTCTATATTAAGATATATATTACATTTATCTCCTTTTCCCTGGGAAGAGTTTCATTGTGGAGTTAAAAAACAAAATACTCAATTAGACAAACTGAATTTCAAACAGTCGTAATCAATCATACTCCCACTCTGGTCCCACTAACGAGATTTTTCCATTTACCACAAAAGCTTGGGTTGCAGTTTCTTCTGGTCTTGAAATTAAATAAATGCATTTAACAGACAATAAGCCGTTTTCTCTTGCCTGCTCACGGCAGTAATGTAAGTTAGAAAATGATTTTTAGTGAATGGTTAGATGTTAAGAGATGTACAGACAGGTATAAACTGAAATTGGGACTGTTGCTACATCGTCTGAGCAGTGGTGGAAGCTACTGAACACTTTTATGAGGAGAAACAAAGCTCATAATGTGGAAATCACCAAATAAGGGTTGATTTTAGCAACATCCTCAATCGGCCTAAATCAGCACTTATGGTGGCTAATCTGTCTTTCCATTTTCTGTTAATTATTCCACCAGGAATTATTGTATTCTACAGAGTAGTACAACAGGTAGAATGATAAAAGAGGATTAAAGTCATTATCACCCCTGTTGATTTTCAGTGTTGAAATGGGTATTAAAATGTATTCTATATAATAAGTTCATCCTAAACCCTCATTTTGATGTCAGTCAAGAAAATTATGATGATTTAAATCCTTTTGCTCTGATTTTTCAGCTTAATTGATTTCATTCTGAATTGTCAACGTTCCCATGGCATCCAATACTTTTCCAACTGATATCCTCAGCCTTAATCCTGCCAGTGGATTATAAAAAAATATATACAATAGAAAATACTAAGTTATCAAGCAAATCTAACAAATCTGTATCTTTTTTTTTGCTTTTAAAATCTGCAACGTTGGGAAAGGTCACCACAGAAGCATGGGTGAACCTGATCAGTTGTCAGCGCTCCAATGATGTGTGGCTGCACACTAAAAGCCGAGTTTTTCCTGCCTCTTGCTGTTTTGAATCCAGTCGGCAATGAAGTGACTCAACAGAGCTGACAGCTTGTAGGATATCTGCTGGGATAAAAGTGAGCTGAAAGCCGAGCCAGGACAAGCCCTGACAAAACCATTAGCTTCCATGACCTCCAGCTCACTGCAGCAGCACCGTAATTCATCAGTGAAGGGAGCGGGGGGTTAGCAGCCTGCACCTTTCACCCCTTTTCTTTGCCGCTGTGTTGCCCTTTGATTACCTTTACACTTTTACAGTAACAGCAGATAAATATGTCTAAATCTTGACTTGTTTCACTGCGCCAGAAACCATAACACAACCAATATTTACTGGCTGGAAGCGGATTTTGCCTGGAAATATTGAGTATTTTCCAAAGAAATGATTCCCTCCAAATGTTCCCCGGACTATAATATAATAAATATTTTGCAAAGCCCCCATGCCCTGTTGATAAGTATCAGAATCAGCTCTAAAATTCTGAATACTCACTGTAATGACAACACTCGTTCACATTTGCGGTTGCAGTTACAGGTCATTAAAGTTTCTGTGAAGATATACATTTAAAACAGGCAAACATCCACAATCATCTATGTAAAGCGTGTCTGAAACCTGAATCTGTAGAGGAGCCACTGTGATCTCTGAGCTGTAAGTTGATTATTTATTAATTCCCCTCAATGAATAAATAACCAAATAAATAATATCTCAGAAGTGTTTTCCTGTCAGCAGAACAGCTTTGTTTGGCAATGTCTCCCAACACTGTAACAAGTCATCATGTGCAAAAAATCTCTAGTTAAGATCATAAAAAAAAACTTTTAATTTCTGTTAGGTGCAATTTAAACTAACTAATGAGTTGAATAATGAGGTTCAGCTGTGTTTTAAACTTTTGGTATAGCCAGGCTAGCTGTTTGCCGCGCTCTCATTTGGGAAGCTTAGCTAAGCTAACTTGATTCCCGCTTAATGCTAACTGGAAACGATAATAACATACTTAATTCCTCCAATTAGAAGCCAGACAGCACAAAGGTACTAACTTTTTAATTTCAAGATAGAAAAGTAGGCAGTAGTTTTCTACTGCTATCTAAAGTTTAAATAACTGTACGTTTAAACTTGAATGAAAGATCTCTCGAAATTGTTGGTTAGAAATAAACATAACCAACTTCCGCTGATATAGCTAGCATAACAAGCTAGCATATAAGATTTTATTATGGTCGCATGAAGGTAGTTGTAACACAGCAGCCATTTTGATATAAAATATTTAGTTAAAAACAAGCGTTACAAATGGAAACATTGTGACTTAATTTACATGACTAATTATTTCATGATACTTTGTCATGTCAAAATAGCTTCTGTGAAGCCAGAGCCATTTGGCTCAATGTAAGTACCTGGGTCGATGCATAAATGATGCATGCACGTTTTCCCACGGACCAACTGAAAGCACGTGTGATGAGAATGTGCAAACTTTATGCATTCTTCAGACCATACATACACTGGATTTTAGAGCAATTGCAGCTCGTGTGCTGCTTCAGGTTTTTCCAAAGACTGTTTGAGAAAACAGCCAAAACACTATGCTCCATTTGTCCATCTGTGTCTCCTTCCTTTGCTCTTACTTTACAAAGCTGACTGCCCACATTACATTTTTCTATTCAGCCGTTTCTGTTCTCTTCATCAGAATTGACAGAATTGAAACCATCAAATAAAAGAGATTTGTGAACTTCTTCTTCTGCTTCTTCTTTATTGATGCTCTTCATTATCATGCTTTTGTGTTGTGGTGCAAATAATATTTTAAAATGCAAATGACTCCTTTGGGGAATGTCCTCATCCATTCATGGCTAAAAATGGTTGAAATCAGGTTAGTACATTAGTAGTTGCATGATGACTGAAATGTTTTAAAGAGAAGCATTTCATGAGCAGGGCTTTATAAATGTGGTTAAAAACTGGGTATGCACATTTCTGCCTTTGTGTTTTATGCATCGGGCTTCTAATGTTTTCTTCCAGTGTTGATGTATTCCTACGCTTTTATAGGAAAATAAACACTTTCACTGTGATTTCAATTTTTCCCTGTCAGTTTGACTGTATGGCGAATCAGAACAGACATCATTTAATTAGATGCATATGTTGTCTGGTATATTTAGAAAAATATAGACCATTTTCAAAAAATCTTAAGCGCCATTTTTAGACGTTTCTGTGCATTTTACGAGTTTTACGTGCGCCTTTATTTCCAATGCAGTGGGTTAATGTGGCTTTTTAAAGTCACAATGGTCCCCAGAACAGGGTTTCTGATTTCATACATTCAACTTAAAATTACAGGTGAAAATTCATCAAATTTTCGTACGTGTTTTTATACATAAAAAAAATATTATTTTACTTCAAGTTGTCTGTGAGTTATGGAGTCCGCACTTTGCACGTTTAGAATAATTATTATAATAGAAAAAGTTATGCGTCAATTTCTAAAAACATCCAGACCGTCACAATTACATTTTCACTCCAGCAATAACGATTACATCTGCCTCACAGCAGTTAATTAAACGTGAGGACAGAATGGTGATGAGTGATTTAAGAGCCTCTCACTGCTGTCTGAGATTTACATTTCACCGAAAAAGGCTGTCATAATGATTTGTTGACAACCAAATTCCTGTATTGCAACGTGATACAGTATTCCAGGTTAAGACAGGCTGAACAACACCTAAAGACTATTTTGGCCCCGAGGGCTCACATTTAAGGAGTACTTCTCATTCCCTTTGTAAGAAAAAAAAGAACTCAGGTGGTGGTCCTCCACGGGCAATAAACCAGCAGCAGCAGAGTGCCCACAGCCTAAACATTCCTCTGTAACTCCGGAATAAATGGGCTTTTCCTGCACCAATTCCCGTCCACCTTTGTTTGTATCTGCTGGGAAATGGAGGCGAAATGGTGCCCTCATTGATTAAAGGCGGAATATCCTAATTTCGTTCATTTGTAAAACTCAAATTAATGTCGCAAATAAGTAGACGTTAAAAGTACATTTTCCGCCCACATTTTTTCTAGTTTCTTTCCAAATCAAGAGTTTCCTATGCTGCAGCATCCGTAGGAGTCTCATCCATCCACTGACATTATCTTTATATTTGCCAGATGGTGATCTGCTTTATTTCGAGATAACGACGCGCTTCAAAGACAAGTTGCAAAACTTGCTGATAAAGTGAACTAAATCGCTGTTTTATGTTATTTGACTTGTTGGGAAACATATTTGGAGTTGACTTTGCTGTATGACAAGTCACAGACATCTGTAGACCACCTTTGTTTTTTTTTTACTCTGTGGACTTACTTCTCCCGTTGTCCTTCATGAAAGCTATGAGTTCCGAGTAATCCTGGTCGCCCGTGTACGGCATGGCCTCCACCGTGACGTTCATCTGCTCCTTCAGGTTGAAGTAAATCCCCTCAGAGAGAAAGTAGTGCGGCCGGTCATCCTGCCGCAGGTCGTAAAAGATCACCGCGGCCCGGGATGTCCAGTTAAAGTGCGTGTGCAGGACGTTGGCGAAGTCCCCCAGCTTTGTGGTGGACGGCCCGCTGCGCACTATGGTCCTGTACTCCCGCTGGTAGAAGCCGTACGCGGGTCCTCCGGCGGTGATAAGCGGGAGCTTCCAGTGGGTCGCGAAACGCCCCACAGAGGCGAGCGGGTACACGCAGCCGGGTCCGAAGAAAACGTCTGGGCGGATGTAAAGCTTGGCGTCCACGGCCACCACCTGTGCCCGGCTCTCGGCGCACGAGCCCGCGGCAGGGTCCTCCGTGCTGTAGTTGAGGATGTTGATGGTGCGGCCGAGTAGCAGCTTGTGTTTGACGTGCAGATCCTCGTGCGCCATGAGGATGGCTGGAAAGACGCGCGGCAGAGCCCACGGGTACTTGTGGTGATTGTCCGGCAGCATCACTGCCACGGTTATGTTGCTTCTGCAGCCGGGGAGGAGGCAACAGGACAGCGCCACAAACAGGCAGCATCCCAGCGCGCCTCTGCATCCCATTTCTCTAAAGCTCGGCCACGGAGAGCGCACAGTTTGGAGAGGACTCAGCTCAGTTCAACCAAACCATAAGTATCCGTAACCCCTCACTCTCTCTCTTTCAAAAGTCACACGGAGTCGGTAAAGGTGTTATCCTGTCGTGCCAGTGCGGTTGTGCCATGCGTCTTCGCTGCGTAAATCCCAGTATATGAACTTCTTTTACTTCCCAAAGCGAGTTCTCCAGCGCAGCGCAGTCCTCGCACTAACAGCCTCTCGGAGAGTGATAACATACATTCAGATGACTGGAACTTAAATCGGAGCAGCGCTCTGCTCGGCCCCCACACGTCACACACTGCAAAAAGTGTGTATTCGTTACGGTGTCCATAAATCACTGTGAAATGATGAAATAAACCGTAAATTAATCGGTAAATCATTTGCGTCGCCCTGTGAATTGAGGTGCTTCCGGTGCAGGTTGCATTCATCTTATATGCCTTTTGTTCCCACTTCTAAAACCAGGTAGACCCAGATCCACGTTGAGGAACAAGAGGAACCCGAAGCTGTATCACTTAATCAGAATCGGCTCTGGACAGGGAATCAAGCTGTTCATGTCTTAATGGAAAATTTTGAAATTTAAAGAAAATCCAGAAACAACAAATTATAAATGACAAATATTTTCCATTTTTTGCAGTGTACTGTGAAAAAAATCCTGTTAAAAAAAACAAATAGAGGTGAGTCGCCCCCTGCCTGCCGTTTATGTTACACTATAGGTCCAACAGTCCCTTGTTGGGTATTGGGGCGCACGGGCGGCTTTTAGGGGATTTGATGCGTTTTAACGGACTGGATCACAGTGAAATGGATTAAATCTGCCTGAATTGGACTGCGTTGCATGCACTGGTTTTAAACTTTTCTGTTCTCGGTTTATGGTGTAAATAGATACATAAAATGATTTTAATTTAATTGAAATGTCATATTATCTTAGCAGCAGGGTGCAGAACCCTTTATGGGGGCATGTGCTTGAACTTGAAAAGTGAGCCATGGAAACCTGGTGGTAAATATAATCAGGGAGCTGATGACTATCACATTAAGGCATCAGTTAAATCAGTTATTGTCATGCCAGACACTGCCAGTGTAGAGAGGTCAGGGGTCACAGCACAGCACGACTAACACCACAGCCATTTTTTAACTTGATGAGAGTCAGAGGTATGGAATGGCTGACTGACTAACTGGAACTGCATCCATTCAGAAAGCTGCGCCAACTGGACTGTAAAATGAAAAAAAAGGGATCAAAAGTGATCCTAAGGCACATGCATCTATTTATCTGTGAAATCCTGGATATTTTCAGCTTTTTGTAACATCCTTCTATGACTCTTTTGAGAAGTAAAACTCTCCCATGACTGAATAAACTCGTGTGATGACATATTTAGATATACTGCTAGGAAGGGGTGCTGCTGTGTATGCATATTTCTCCAAAGAGGTCACAGGTCAGTTTGGGAGTCAGCGCATCACTCAGCGCAGGGATTCAGGCCATCCTGTCCTCCTTCAGATCACCCTGCAGCCATCTTATTCTTTGAACTGACTGTGACCTCATCTATACGTTGATGCAGCTGAAGATTTTCTTTTCTCAACACAGCCTGAACCCTCTGAGACGAGCTTCCTGTCATTTCTTTAAGGAGTCTTCAGGAATAGTTCTCCAGGCTTCTTGAAGGACATCCCAAAGCTCTTCTTTGGATGTGGGCTGCCTTTTGTTCCGTTCTCTGTCAGATGATCCCACACTGCTTCAATAATGTTGAGGTCCGGGCTCTGGGGAGGATTCATCCCTCCATAAGACCTGTTGCCACTGATTTTCAGTCCACTTCTTGTGTCATTTGGCATAGCTCAGCCTTTTCTCCCTGTTTCCCTTCCTTAAGAACGGCTTCTTGACAGCCACCCTTCCATGGAGACCATTTCTGATGAGGCTTGGGCCAACAGTAGATGGATCAGCTGAAGGTCCAGATGCATCTCTCAGGTCCTGTCAGGTCACAGCTGGATTTTTTTCCTCTTTCTTAAGGACATCACTTTCAGATCCTGTTCATCTGCTGTAGATAGTTTTTTAGGCCTGACACTTCTTCTTTTGTCCTCCACTTGTCCAGTTTCCTCATATTCTTCAGACACATGCAGCGCACCATGCTGAGATGTGAAGTTTTCAGTTGAATGCTCTCTGGGAATCATCTAATTGGTGCAACAGTCTTTTAAGTCTGTTAAACACTGTTGCCGTTTTTCACAGGTGCCAATAAAAAAATGCCTGGCAGATTGGCAGCAAAATATAAAGAAATGAGGGGTGGACCAAGACTTTGCATAGTCCTGTGTCTGTATAATAGTTCTGTGTCTTTCTAACATGAGAAGATCAAAGCCTAAACTTTAAATAAAGTGCACACACCATTAGAGATCTGAAGGAACAACTTTATTTCCACCAGTCAATGCAAGTGTGTTCAAGCATGATTAAAAACCACCTCAGGCAGCCGTCACACACTCATCAGACTCGTACAAATGTGCCTTTCATAATCAGCTCAGGGAACGCAGAGGACAGCTCTCATTTAACCCACAACAACATTTTCTGCTAAAAAAACACCAACACAATCAACAGCTTTTACATTCCCTGCGTTCGCCTCTAAGTCAGCCCTTTAAAAGCTAAACAGAAAAGAAAGTTAGAGACGGGATCCAGGAGCGTAGAGTTAGTGCTGCAGCTCAGCCTGATATGAAGACGGACTCTCAGTGTTCAGGTTGCCGTTGGAATCGTCACTAAATTGATTGATTGCTTTCAGTAAATACGGTTTTCTCTTAGTAAGCGTGACTGAGTCACCAGAAGGTTTGCAGCTTGAAAGAAGTGTTGATCCACCTTCGCTCTTCATGCTTTACTCCTTCAGCCAGGTGAGCAGCTGAGGGGTGTAGTAGGTGATGATGATGTCAGCGCCTACGTCACAAATCAAGCAAAAACTGTTAGCATCTGATCAGATTAGATCTACAGCTGGCAGATTTAGTAGCTGGGAAAGTAAATCTGTTGCCATTCTGTAACAGGGTCTCTGCAGGTTTCAACAAGTCAAATTTAAGACGTTTTAAAGACCATAATGAATACAATTTAAGACGCATTTCACAACCAAACAGGCAAAAAAGTACCTGAAAAGGCCTGAAATATAGGAAAAAAATGCTGAACTCAACTAAAAACACCAGAAGCCTCTCTCTTGTGAGCTAATATTTGTTCTACTGTTAACTTTGGACCCCCCCCCCCCCCCCCCCTTCATTATTGAATTGCAACACTTAAATGTAAACACAGAGATGAAGAAGTGGATTGTGAGGGGCCACAGTAACGGAGACATGAAAATACAGTAATTACAGTAGCTTTAGGTGACGTGGTGCACAGTAACGGGATTTCACATCGTGCACTAACATCATCACATCGTGCGCTAACATCATCACATCGTGCGCTAACATCATCACATCGTGCGCTAACATCATCACATCGTGCGCTAACATCATCACATCGTGCGCTAACATCACATCGTGCGCTAACATCATCGCATCGTGCACTAACATCATCGCATCGTGCGCTAACATCATCGCATCGTGCGCTAACATCATCGCATCGTGCGCTAACATCATCGCATCGTGCACTAACATCATCGCATCGTGCGCTAACATCATCGCATCGTGCACTAACATCATCACATCGTGCGCTAACATCATCACATCGTGCACTAACATCATCACATCGTGCACTAACATCATCACATCGTGCACTAACATCATCACATCGTGCACTAACATCATCACATCGTGCACTAACATCATCACATCGTGCGCTAACATCATCGCATCGTGCACTAACATCATCGCATCGTGCGCTAACATCATCACATCGTGCACTAACATCATCGCATCGTGCACTAACATCATCACATCGTGCACTAACATCATCGCATCGTGCACTAACATCATCGCATCGTGCACTAACATCATCGCATCGTGCGCTAACATCATCGCATCGTGCGCTAACATCATCGCATCGTGCGCTAACATCATCGCATCGTGCGCTAACATCATCACATCGTGCACTAACATCATCACATCGTGCACTAACATCATCACATCGTGCGCTAACATCATCACATCGTGCGCTAACATCATCACATCGTGCACTAACATCATCACATCGTGCGCTAACATCATCGCATCGTGCGCTAACATCATCGCATCGTGCGCTAACATCATCACATCGTGCACTAACATCATCGCATCGTGCACTAACATCATCGCATCGTGCACTAACATCATCGCATCGTGCACTAACATCATCGCATCGTGCACTAACATCATCGCATCGTGCACTAACATCATCACATCGTGCACTAACATCATCAGGTCAGGGTTTCCCATCAGTGCATGTAACGTTAGTCTGCTCTCGTTTCCTGAGCGCAATCCAGAGGAAAATAAATACACCGTTAACGGGACGTTGCTGATATGCAGCAGCAGCAGCAGCTCGTCACTATGACAGAACACATGAGGTCAGGTCTGAGGTTACGTGCCGTAACGGCGCAGACAGACGAGACACCTGCCGGAGACCCCCCCCCCCCGTTTCACCGCCAACACACCGGGGCACACACACAACACGCCAACCAGCTGTGCTGGATAAGTTCTGCCCGGGGTGCTCCGGTACTTTGGTTCCGTTTGTTGTAGCGTCCTCAAGTAATTAAAAGCAAGTCTGAAGTTTATACATTTGTTTTAAATAAAAGTTTTAAGACCTTTCAAAATCGTATTTAAGACATTTTATGAAATTTTTAAGATAATTTTAGAGATTTTATGACCTTAAATTCAAATGATTGGATTTTAGACGTTTTAAGACTTTTTGAAACCCTGCGGACCCCCTGGTGTAAAGCTGTGATTCTCTCACAATACCGCAGACATTCTGGCAGCAAGGACACCAAGCGACTGTGAGAGTATTAACAGCACGGGCCTTTCAGCCTTTCAGCATTGATGAAATCATAAATTAAACAATTATTTTCTCATTGTTAGCGCTGAATTTCCTTTGAAAAAAGTGTTGCAGGCCTAAAATACAAAAACAGATGTATGTAACTTTGTTCTGATTCGGTTAATGTACAAATGGAGCCACAGTAAATATGTATTAAATGACTCCTCCTTTGTGTTTTACCAGCAGATACTTTTCTGACCTCCAGCAGAATAAAATCACATCATTCTGGCTCAGAATACTGCTAACCAGATAAAAAGTGCGCAGTAGGATCAAACCCTCGGACGGATCTTAATTCTCCTTGTGGAGATTAAATGCCAGGCTGGTGCTTTGACATTTATCCGCTCAGATGTCTGATGTGCTGTTCAAGCGTAAACCCTGTCCTCTCTTCCCTCACCTGCCCTGCGGAAGGCGGTCATGGCCTCCATCACAGCGGCCCGCAGGTCAAACGCTCCAGCCTGCGCTCCGTGCCAGATCATTGCAAACTCCCCAGACACGTTGTACACCGCCAGGGGGTGAGTGGGGAACTGGTGAGGAAAACCGAAGAAGACGAGCTTTTTTTCTGCCTCATTTTAACCGATCTTCGCCGACTTCTGATGAACATCACCTGATTTACTTGCTCACCTTGTCTTTGACTTCCCTCACGATGTCCAGATACGGCAGACCTGGTTTCACCATCAGCATGTCCGCTCCCTCTCTCACGTCTCGCTCCTGCAGCAAAGGCAACGGCAAAATGTCGGTGCACACACACACACACACACACACACACGCGCAGCCCAGACACACACCAGCAAACTAACTCACCACGGCCCGAATGGCAAGTCCTCTCGCTCCGGGGGGCAGCTGATAGCAGCGCCTGTCTCCAAACGCAGGCTTGGACTGCGCAGCATCCCTGTATGCAAACACAGCAGGGAGCGTGAGAGCTCTGCCTGTCTTATATGATGACGCCACACCACAGGGGCTCACTTACCTGAAAGGACCATAATAACAAGAGGCAAACTTTGCACTGTAGCTCAGCACTGAAACCTGCATGAGGAGACAGTCAAAAGACTTTCAATAACTGAACCAACATGACAATAAAATGACTTTCCTCCCGGTTTTCAGGAGATTTACCTTGTTCCCCAAACCGTTGGACAACAGCGATTGTTTTATGGCTCGGACTCTTCCGTCCATCATGTCAGAGGGAGCGATGATGTGACAACCTGCAGGACAACAAGGCGAGGCCCGTTTATTCACTGTCAGCGAAGAGTTCCGACAAAAAAAAGGCTACCCAAAGAACGTCACGTGGAGCGTGAGAAAGAAACGCTCCATGAAGTCATGAATCTAAGAAGAACGACAAGAAAACGGATTACATCGTGTGTTCCAGTTAAGTTCACAGAAACATCGTTATTAGCAAAATACAAATTAAATGTTTAAGGGAAAACAAGAAAGAAAGAATATGACTTGGTTTAATACAGTCTTATTAAAGCACAATCTATGAGCTAAAAACAGAATCTTTATTTTATCTTTAAAAACAGCTGCAGCTTGCAGAAGTATTCACCCCCTTGGCTTTTTACCGAATTTGTTACATTCCAACCTGTAATTTAAATGTTTTTAAATCTTATTTTATGGGATGGATCTGCACAAAAAAGTCTAAGTTGGTGAAATGAAATGGCATGTGCATATGTATCCACCCCCTTTGCTATGAAGACCCGAAAAAGTACTGGTGATCTATCGGTATAAACACACCTTTTCTGAAAGGCCCCAGAGGCTAAAACACCACAAAGCAAGAGGACCAAGGAGTTCTCCAAACAAGTCAGGGTTGGGTTAGAAAGAAATATCCAAATCTTTGATGATCCATCAAATCAAACTGACAGTCAGTGCAAGAATCAAAGAACTGGAGTCTTGTGATCAGTCTTCTGGCTGTTTGTCAGGATTGCAGCAGCAGCATTTTCAAAGAACTGGTGTTATTACTGCGTTATACCAAAGGAACACAGGCATGAATGAGCCTCTCGTCTTGTTTGGAAGTTTCTCATTTAAACAGTATGTAAGCTGTCAGGCTGCTGACTCTGGGCACTTGAAGTGGTTGTTAGTTTTAGCGCCTTCGACCCTTTATACACCAGACAGGTTGTATAATTTTATCATCACGGGCAGTAAGCATCCTGTCACTGGTCTAATCCTCCAAATACCAACTATGAGACAGTAAAAATGAGCAAAAAGCCTGGAAAAACCCCCACAAATGCCTACTTTTAAAAAAAAGAAAAGCTAAATAAACGCCAAGCATTAAGCTATCGAACAAGTCACAACAGACAGAGTCAGCTGATCAGAGGCAGATATGCTGGGCGGCCATCATGCATGCCTGGTGCATCAATGGAGGGAGGGCCCTTCGTCACCCTGGTGCTTTCACAATGTTTGGTGTAGAAGACAAACCTCCAGCTAAACACTGAGCAGCACCCTTCCTTCTTTGTTGCCAAGAGGATCTATTTCTGTCCTATCATGAGGGAAGCTTGTTGCATCCAATTGTTTACTCTCTTGAGAGAAGGCATGACAGGTCTGAGGGAGCGCTGTCATTAGATGAATCATTAATGTCTGCATGACTGTGAAAAGCAGCTACGAGGTATTCTTGGTGAATACAAAAAAAAGGGGAAATATGTAGGTTATGGTCACAAAAAAGGAGGGGCTGAAGAACCAATCCTTACGGGGGGTTTTCTGATTTCTCAACACTGTCACTGTGCACAAAGTGTGACCTAAGCAGCAATAAGACCTGCCCTGATAGTCTGGCCCAGTCATTCACTCTATCATGAAGTAAGTCATGAGTCACGCTACGAGATGCTGCTCTGAACTTTACTGGCACAGAATAAGTATTCCTTCCCACTTCCTTATGAACTGATATGCGTGTCAGAAGATATCAAACATAATAAACTTCAGGAGATGAATATGTTTGAAAACTACAACCTTTAAGTCAGTAAAAAGGAGAATGTGAATGAAAGCAACTTCATATTTTACACACCTCAAAAATAACAAAAGAGAAACTAGATTTACCAGCCCGTCCATAAGCCAGCGCTACTTCTGCCAAGCGGAGACAGCTGGCGTCATTGTTCAGGGTGCCGTCGTCATTCAGGATCCCTAAAAGGTACAAAGAAGAATGTGCTGCGTGTCTTTATGCTGCTGCGTACGTCAAACAGCCGAAGGCAAGCTTCATGGAGACCCACTGACCGCAGTGTCCGTGCGATGTGTACGGACACAGGCAAACGTCGCACGCCACAAGCAGCTCCGGGAACAAAGATCGGACTTTCTTAACTGCCAGAACAGCCGGCGTGTCGTCTGTGTCGGCGCCGGAGCCCCTTTCATCCTGATGAGAGAACACAGACATGTTTTCCACTGTGAACTGACAGATTTGGAATACGTTGCTGCTTCAGCATGAGCAGGGCTCTGCCATAGCAGATTCCTCCCTGCTGCTTTCAGCTTTTCCTCAACAATTTCTAACCCAGCTATCGGAATTAGCTCCCATACAGACACAAGAGCACGAGTGAAAGGCAAACCCACGGCCAGAATCATCTAAATGCTTAATTAATGTGGAGAAAACAACACAAACATTTATTTTCAGGCTGAGCCATGAACCTGCCTTTCTTTTGGTTTGACGTACCTTTGCTATTTTTGCCGGGACACCAAAGATCAGCACACATTTCAAGCCGTTCTCCACGAGCGGCCGCAGCATTCCCTCCAGCTTGTTCACCCCATATCTATGAATAGAAAAGACAAAGGAGTTGTGATGAGAAGGCAAGAGACAATCAGAAATCCACAGTGTGACATTCCAGGAACTGCATGCATTTCAGTCCATGTACTGTAATGAAGGCAAAATGTGAGTTCAGGTTTGCTGTTGAATGAAATAAAGGTCTAACGGATTCTCTTCTTATCTCATATCTCAGTCGAGGTCAGAGTGACCGCCCTTCCTGACTGCTTTTATCTGAAGACAACAGCCTCAATGGGTACGCAGCTGTGGCCCCACACTCTTATTGTCATCCATCTGAGGCCAAGCACAAAGACATCCATCTCACAGGAAAAGAGATGCATTCTGCGACATTTTGCTACAAGCCAACTTCCATCTTCAGCTTTCGTTCATGCGTGTGTGTGTGTGTGTGTGTGTGTGAGAGACTTTACCTTGCCTGTCCTGGCAGGCTACCAATAGGCTCCACTGCATCTGCACTGTCTCTGTAAAACAGTGTCACAGAACAAGATTAAAACTATGTTAATATGGAAACCTCTAATGGCAAAAACTGCCTGTTTTATACAGGGAATGATTCAGATTCACTGTTGCATCAGTCAAACTTCAGCACACATAGTAACCTGGCCTCACTTGTAGAAAACAGCTCAATTTCACTCACGTAACGAATATCGGATAGATAAGATTGTCTGGTCTGAGATCGGCTGCGCAGGTCTGCCAGTAGCGGAGCGTTGGGTGGAAATAGCCACTGTGGAGGACCGACTCTGCCGGCGTCTGCATCTTTACCCTTGAAAATAAAATCTGATAAGAGGAAAAATTCAGTGTGACACAGGCAACTGGTCAAACTTCAAAAGCAAAGCCAAAATACAGCCCTCACAATGTTGTGCTTCAGCTCAGTCAACGTTAAAACTGAGCAAGCATGCGTAACGCTGCTTTTCCAAGCAGCAGCTTGGCTCAGGCTCACTGCAGAGTCAACACACCGCAGGCGTTTTCTGTTCATTCAGTCCAGACCTCATCAGCCCAAACACTGTTTCTTTGAATAGACCAACAAGTCTATATCAGTTGGGTTTAACAGCACAGAAGAATCTGGTTATTGTGATTGTTTTACACATTTATGTTGTCCAGAATGGAGTTTTTCTCTCTTTTTAAACTTTTTCAGAGTTTTTTGGAGTGTTCAAAATCAGTTTGATCTGATTAAAGGAATTTGGATGAACTGCACACTTTTCTTAGAGCCAATTTTCACTTGGCAGAGGACAGTTAAAAACACGGCATCTCATTATTTACGTTCACTGCATTTCTAAAGCATTGAAATACATCAATTACGCAACATACAATAGCAATAGTGTCCTGTAGTAACAGTGACAAGAAGGTAACAGCGCCAGCTCACATAATTTTCAGAAACACGAAACAAAACCCAAAGCAGAGACAGTTGCAAACAGCAATAAAAAGCGACAATATTGCTCCTGTGATTTTCAAGTATAGCAGGTCAGTCATTACATTATGAAATGTCATTTTGTCACCTTAGCTAAGATGAATCTTCACAGAAAACACTGAGCGCAGACTGTAACAACAAATAACAGCAACTTATGTCGTAAATCTATAAGACCGCGTTTCAAGACGAAAATAAAGGGTTCATAAATACCAAATGAAGTCAGCGTGCTCACCACTGAAGAAGGGAGTTGTCGACTTCTCCACTCAAGTTCAGTTGACTGGAGGTGCTTCTTCTTCGATGGTTTTGCTGTTGTTACCGTACTACCGCCGCCTACTGACTGGAATGTTATTCAATTTTTAAAATATATAATTTATTATAGTTGTGTAACAGGAACCATACTCTCTTTTGTTCCAATAATTAAAGCGAGATAAATAACGATATAAAAAAAACTAATGAAAAATTTGAATTGTCAGATATGTAAATTAGCAGCGACGATACAAAAACTGGGCTTTGCGGCCACCGTAGAATCCTCTTGCTGTGTTCTCGCGACATTCTTTAATAGCGAGAACTAAAGCAGGAGCTACGATGCTATCAGCTTCGTAACATCGTTTTGTTCCTACAGTTTCATAATTAACTACGTGGAGAAGGAGAACACCCAGCTGTTTTTAAGGTAATTTAACATATTATTACAGTAACCCACATTCTGAATATGTGTATACATGCGTCGTGTTCGAAACTATCTTTTCTGTTATTAGCATACAGTAGCATTACAATACAGCGACTGGTTATCTTCTGTATGTTCGACGTAATAGAAGCTTGACATATATAGGGAACGTTGATTTGACATTTTGTCCTGCATTAATTGGAACCGAACAACATCGCCCGGGATAAATTTGAAGACTATCAAGACAACAGGACGAAGGGAGATAAATAGCTCAGATCATGGGCCCTCTCTGTTTTAAAAACATAGACTGATTATGCCTGTCTATTGTTAGTTTTAATAAATGAAGCTCGTAGTGTCTTCTCTTCTAATACTGTGGTTTCTTAATGTTTCTATGACCACCTTCTCGTTCACCTCATCCATTTATCATCCGCAGGTTGAATGTGAAGATGTAGCCAACAGTGGGTCATCTGTGCGGTATCAAAAAGCTCCTGTCTGAAGATTATAAGTGACCTCTCCCCTGAACTTGCTGCCTCCCTAACCCTGGAGCCCTCCCATCCCTAACCAGGACTGCCTCGTGCTTGGCTTGGCCGTCCTCAGTCAGTCTGTCCCCGGTTGAAGACCTCGCTGTTCTCAACCATGCTGTTCTCCTTGAGGGAACTGGTCCAGTGGCTGGGCTTTGCCACCTTTGAACTTTTCCTCCACCTACTGGCTTTGCTGGTCTTCAGCATGCTGGTTGCTCTGAGAGCTGACATGTTTACTCCCAAGCTGAGCTGGTGGCTGGTGTTCGTTCCACTGTTCGCCGCGGACGGCCTCAGCACTTACTTCACGGCCATCGTGTCCATCCGACTTTACCAAGAGAATGAGAAGCGCCTTGCAGTGCTGCGGCTCCTCTGGGTGCTGACGGTGCTCAGCCTGAAGCTGGTGTGCGAGGTGCTGCTGTGCCAGAAGCTGGCTGAGCAGGAGCAAGCCAGAGACCTCTGGTTTGGCCTAATTGTTTCACCCCTCTTCATCTTGCTGCAGCTGCTCATGATACGAGCGTGTCGGGTCAACTGAGGGGAAGCAGTTCAAAGTGTGACACCACAGGAGCAGAGAGCAGTCTCTGTCTGCCGTTAGAGATTTTAAGGATTAAATCGGTGAAATTTTCATTGTGGCTCATTGCCACCTGTTTTTTCTTCATTTAAAAAAAAAAAAAGTTCTTATTCCAGCTTACACCACAGTCTAGTTTTCCAACATCTGGGTTTCACATAACTTCAAGATCAACAGAAAATATTCTTGCATGTTTCAGTTATGCAGTATTTCTATTTGTGTTTTCAATAATAAGGAATTAATTGTTGCCATTTTTTATTTTTATTTTTTTTCATGCCAGTTTTATCGGGATAGATTACTGCTGTAAATGTTGTGGTATCTTAACAAGGACAAATAGTCAGAACCTGTCCTAATATAAAGTCTGGATTTGGAACTTAGTAGTGCCTCTACATTGTGCAATCAATGGTGAACAATGAGCCATAAGGAAAAAAATGACCAGAGTTATGTTTTAATACGCCTGTGCACGGAACATTTCGAATGAAATAAACTGGTGAAACCTTAAGGCAGAAACCACCTGAGTAACATTTTGGGCAAATCTCATGGATTAAAGACCCCAAGGAGCTCCTGCAGCTTTATTGCTTTTACTTTTTGCCCAGAATAAGATGCCACTTACCAGCAAAGTTTGTGTCACTGTGTTGCCAGTTGCTGGGAGTGTTGCTCATGTAAAAATCATTCCCCTCAAATCACCAAGCTGGTTGGCTTCCATCAGTGAGAATGGTCTGCGCAGAAAGAAGCTGGAGCTGAAACCTGCCGGCTCTGGACTGAAGAACTGAATGCAAATTCCATTGTGTGCACACGTCCTCCCTAAAAGTTGCTGTAATGTCCTTTTTATTTTATTTTTTTTCTATCCACCCTTGTATATGTACTGCATGTATTTATGGTCTTGTTTTAATTTAATTCCTGATGTGATATGTACATGTTGGATTTTGAAAAGAAATTCAAAAACCCTTATTTATGTTCTTATGTTTTTCTATAGCACATCTGTGGTCATCTGTATGTATGTGTAAATAAAACACATTTAAGCAATGTTGCCTTTTAATGTTTGTTGAGGGCGGTGATGGGTGGAGGCGCTGTGATGCCATAAGGTGGCGCTGCTAACCTTATTTATGGGCGTGGTGTGCGACAAGATGAAGCCCATGCTTCACTCGTCAGTTTCAAAACCATTTTCATATGATTTCCAGCCTCCTGGAATGGTAAAATTAGTCACTTTGTGTTGAAAACAGTTTGGAGACTAAGGGGCACGTCATGTATTCTCAAACTTTATTTGGTTTCACCTAAAACTCGGACCAGATATGCAAGCTGTTCACTAATCAAGATATTATAGTCTGACTACAAATCATATAAAAAATAACGTGTTATTATGTGCGACCTATTGTCATGATTCAAATTCCGAAAAATATTACGTAGGACGTTCACTATCGCGTTATTATTTTGGGAGGTACGTCAGATTTCATAACTACTACAACCTACTTCGAGAAGGAATTGATGCTCAGTTGACCTACTTACTTATGCATTATCATTATTTTATTCCCTCGCGCTCTTTAGTCAAGCTGTGCTTCATTACAGCTTGGCGATAAATATTTAATTGGGTACAGTAATCACTTGTAGTACCCAGGAATAGCCTACTTAGTGCTGATTCATGTGCACCGAGCTGCTCAGCTCATGTGTTTGCCGCACCCGGATTATCGACAGGTGGAATCACCGGCAAGTGTTCAACGAACGAACGAGCGTCAACTCGGGGTTTTCCACAAAAAAATCGGAGTAATACCACACTGTGAGCTAAGCAACGATATAAATATATCCATATACTGTGTGTGAATTAACAATCCAGCCAATGTTAACAGGAAATCTATGCAAACAGAAGGATTTCAGCAATGAACATGATGTGAAGAGAGCAACACTTGTAACGTGGTTGAAAACCTCAGTCTTGCGAGCCTCACAACATCGTTGCCCTGATTAGATAATTCGTATTTGTGTGTACATCTAAATTTGATTACAGAACATAAGATTTATTTGCGAAGTGTTAATTGACGTCAAAATCTGAAGGTGCGGATTAAACTTGAACGCAACCCTTTTGATTGACAGGCTTTCCTGGGCCCAGTCAACAATAGAAAAGGGGGTGGTTTGCGTCAACATGCAGCGAGCTAAAGAAAGTAAATAGGCGTGTCTAATAACCATGCGAACCAATCAACAACCGTGTGGGACTGCCGAAACGGCTCGTGCTGCTGAGTAGGGGCGGGGCCGCATTCAGGGGCTGTGGGAAGAAAGGCAGCCAGACTGTGTAAAGCGGAGGGAGAGGAGAGAGAGGAAAAGGGAAAGGTAGAGATGTGTATGAGTGTGCGCTGATCGGTGCTGCAGGTACAGTCAGAGCCGGATACAGCGTTTATAGTCGCACCGGACCGCGGCAAGACCGCCTCGGAGCCTGCCTCTCTCCTCATCCCTTCCGAGCAACCCTCCGTAATGTCTGGCGGGGGAGAGGTCCGTGTCCTTCGCCAAGAGCCCGGGCAAGAGAGTCCGAGGATGCCGGCCTGGAAGAGAGAAATCTTGGAGAGGAGGAAGGCAAAGGGCGGCGGTTCTGGGGGAACCGTCGCTCCGGAGAGTAGTCCCGGCGGTGCGAGTCCGCAACGGGTAAACGGCGAAGTAACGGGAAATGTGAATGGCAGCAGCAGCGGAGGACCCAGTAGAGACAGTGGGGCGACCGGTGGGTCCGGGCGGAACTACACCATCACCACAGCCAGTCAACACTTCGCGAACAACAAAGAGACGGCCGCCGACGAGAAGACGACACCGAGGCAGGGCGGCAGACATGAGAACTTGGTTCTGCAGGAAAGTCTGGGGCCGCTGGAAGAAAACCCGTTCATCAAACTAGAGAAGGAGCGCAGGAAGCGGCAGGACCGAGAAAACGCCGTCCGCCCGGTTCAGCACATCCTGGAACTGTACGGCAGCGTCCCGGGTATACGGACTATCCGCGCGGAGAATATCATCATAATTGAGTCGGATCCGGATTACTTTCCGGACGCTGGAGGAGTTAAAACCGGGGCCAATTGGCAACAAAACGGTGTCGACAGTTACAGCTCTTTGAACGACCTCCTTGACAGGAGAGGTAGAGCTGTTACTGAGATCAGAGCCAAGGAAGTGGTCATTTATGACACCACGTTAAGCAAAAGTGAGGAGAATTTGAGCACCTTGGGCCGCCCTGATCACGAGGTATCTTATGATTCAGGTGATGGTCAAGGTAGAGTTAGTCGGATTCTGCAGAAGTTTGATAGCAACTATGGGAAGCTGCAGAAGAAGTCCCACAGCACGGAGAACCTGCTGGAACTGGACTGTAGTGCCAGTAGCAGGCCAAGACCCTGGTCAAAGCCACAGCCAGATCTGGTGCCAAAACCCAGGCCAAACCTATCGGTCAGCAGCCCAGGCAGCAGCCAGCCACCATCACCGGTCTTCCAGGCTCCCTGGTCTTCCAAACCAAAGCCACAGCCTGCTGTCCCTGAGCTGAGCAGCCCCAAGTGCCATTTCGGGGCCCCACAGTCTGTGTTTTCTTTCCGTCAACGGTTTGAGGAAAGCGGGATCCATGGCACAGCTGTCATCCCCAGAGATGAGCCAGACAGGGGCCAAAACAAGCTCACCAGAGAGAGGGAGTGGGAGGTGGCTGAGGCGCCACCCAAACCCAAGGTGCCATGCTCTCCTGAGACCCGACGTGTCCGTGCCGAGTCCCCCTCAAGCCCTCTCTCACCCAAGGTATCGCATTCCTCACAAGGATATGAGATCCGTCCCTCCCCAAAGCCAGACCTCTCTAAAATACCTGATGGGGACACTCAGGCTCAGGCCCTTGCAAACCTGCGCCTGCAGTCCCGAAACTCCTTCACAGTGATCCCCAAACGCCATCTCCCTGCCTCATCTGCAGCAAGCAGCTTGGTATCACCTGGTCCTGTCACGTCTTCCCCCTCACACAGAGCTTCAGAGGTGCCCACACCCGGAGTGCCAACCTCCTACATGCCAGCGCTCACTACACCCACAGCAACGAAAGAGGAGAAGCCCCAGGAGAAGGAGGTGGAGAGCGTAGCGAGGATATCCAAGCCTGAAGCATCTCCTGCTGTTGCCACAAGTCCTGCTCCTCCTCCGACCTCTGAACCCTTATCCCCAACCCCTGTTCTCACCCCAGCACCTACTTCTCCACCTTTTCTGGCTTCACCGCCATCTTCTCCATCTATCCCATCATCACCGCTCATCGCTCCAGTCCCCACAGACTTCTCCTCTGCCCCCTCCCTGCCCCCACAGCAACCTGATCAGCTGCCGGTGACAAACATAGACGAAGTTGAGGTGGAGCCCACCAAGCGCGTCCCTGTTCCCAGCCCCCTGGTGCAGAGGAAAAAGGGGAACACCTTCACTGTGGTGCCTAAACGTCGGGTGGAGCCCAGCGCCCAGCCAAGCTCACCTGAGTCCCACCAGGAAGCCTTGAGCGAGGCCCAGCCAGGTTCCACGCCCCCCCAGGCCCCGTATGCTCACCTGGGCACCCTGCTGAAGAAGCGCTACCCTGCTGTGGAGGAGATTGAAGTCATCGGTGGGTACTTGACCCTTGAAAAGTCCTGCCTCTCCAAGACTGGCTCCGCAGGCAAGAAGGTGAGACCAACCAACCTTTTCAGGCTTCATTGACAGGATTTACATTTGTTCTCTTAAGCATTTGCTGTTTTGTTTGAACTAAAATAAGCCCCCTTTCTCCAGCCTTATCATTGTTAATGGAGCATCTTTGGAGATTTATTTGCAGGCTCAGTTCATACATAAACCCCCCCTTATAGGGAATTTAAACATGGGAACACTGCAGCAGCACATAAAATCATAATATTGCTTCCTTACAGTCTCAATATGCCAAATCTAGCTTTGAGGATAATTCAAGAACTCCTCTGATCTAAATTTAGAAGTCGGCGTCACACGGAGTGGCTGTTTTTGTCTGATATGAATCTCTTAGCACCTGTCTCTTAACTTCTTTAACCAAGCCAGCTCACACTGGTCTCATTGATCCCTCTAAGCTCAGTTATTTTCATATGCAGCGTCGAGTGTGTTTGTGTGTGTCTGCCACTCTAAATCTCCTCGTCCCATCACTTGACCCGCTGCAGCCTGTACGCCAAAGCGGATTAAAAGCGTGTGTTTACACAGCCACTTGGATGAACACGCGTGCTTTTTCGTGTGGATTTCTGTCCCACAAAAGCGCGTTATTTGTCGCAGAGCTCATTACAGGGTGAGGTGGCTCTCCGAGCCCATTAACTGAACAATCTTATCAAGGCTGTGTCCGGTTCTCAGGGCTTGGCTCGAGGGATTCAGGCCTGCTGGGTAACGGCGAGCTTTCTATCGGCACGTTATGGTCACACATGGTGCCTACCTGACGAGGGTCTGGCTGCTTATGCTCCTGTCTCGTGTGCATTTGGGACGAATTAGATATCAGAATGTTGCTAATCAATTTTTGCGGGGTGGCCCCACTTTCTGCACTGGTGACGCCAGCGTGGCGAGCGTTGCCTTCAGCCCACTGGCGTTCATGTTGCACCTGCAGACAAGTGAAAGATTACAGAGCTGCATGTCAGCACAGCACCCTGAGCAAGAGTCAAGCCTGGTTGCACCACACCACTGTCTCTTCCTCTTCGTTTAGCTGTGATTAAAAGGAAGTGCAAAGATCCTGAGCTGTAACTTTTATGATCTACAAATCAGCGCACGACCTGTAACTCTGAATGCTTTCAGACGCCTGGCAGCTCTGAAACGAGGCCAGTGTTACACCCTCTCAGATGTTTCCTTGACCTGGTGCTCCGTAATCTACTTGGAAAACACTTTGTACAGGCCGGGCTTTCCCGTTTAGTTAGTTGTTGTTGCTTTAACCAGAGTTGACAGCAAAGTGGAGATGGAGAACATCAACCTTTCTATGTCTGGGTCGTCATAAGTAACGTTTGCCCGAAGCGTCTCCCGTAATCTTTCAGATTTTGAATATTCTCACAGAACTTTGGCTATAAAAGTTTCATATCTTTCCAGTTAAGAGTGTAGTTTTTTGGTAAAGTTACTTCATCACGTCTTGTATCTTGTATCCCGACAATCTATCCCATTTTTTATATTTATTTCATTTCAAATGAGCTGGCGGCTGCGCCTAAACTGTCACACGTTCTTTCTCATAAGTCCAGTTTGCATTTAAGCTTTCTTTACGCTGTCATGTCAAACTATAGCGATCCTTCCTGGCTTTGATCGGTGCCTCACTGGAGGCTATAGAAGCCAGACTGATGAGTCAAAGAGGATATGCTATTTGGCAAATAATTATAACGAATAATACATCATGGATAGGTGTTTTAGGACAAATTTGTCAGACTGGGAAGGAGTCAGCGTGACCTCTTTAATGGAAAAAGGGTGTGACATTAAGTTTCTTAAATGAAATTGTAGATCATTAACCATCATGTTGGAGTATTCTAAGTTTTTCCAGCCCTCGTGAGTCAGAGTGAAACGGTCAAACATTTGGTTCACTATCAGTTAAAAGGGGGAATCTGTAAATGTCTTCTCAGCAGCATATTCTCCAAAAGTTCCTGCAATTCAGCTTCATACTTTCGGTATCAGTGGAAACTCTGGTGTATTCAAAATGAAGTTGTGTGGGTTTCACTGTGCAGTGGCAGACAGTCAGGCTGTGGCGTGCATGTGCTTATATTGTGTGCTCATGTGCGTGCAGTTTACCGCAGACCGCCGCATTGACACGAACACATCCTGCCTGCCGTCCTCTCTGCTCACAAACAAGAATCACCTTCTTTTTTCTGTTGTTGCCGGCCTGCTCGACTCGGTCGCCATCGGGCTCAGATGTTTTTCTTCTTTTCTTTTCTGGGCAGGGTTGCGCAGACAATTACAAAGCCATCGAGGCTTGGCCAGGCCGCATAATTTGTGTGGAATTTATGTTCACTGTCGTTTCGGAGTGAGAGCTGCCTCCAAGAATGGCCGCAGCTCGGTGTTCTGGTTGGGTTTGGGGGTTTTTTCAGTACTTTTTTTTCCAACGAGCCTTTTTTTTTATGGGGAACTTGGCTGAAAAACAATGTTCCATTTGCACGTCAGGATTTGAGCGCTTGTCCAAAGCACATCATCAATCCTTCCTCTGGATTTTCCAAAAGTATTTCACTCCTTCCCCTCTTTGCATGTTCAGACTTTCTTTTTTAACTCTTTAACTCTTGATGTTGGACTGCATCTAGCTCAGGCCCCCCTTCAGTCTTATTCCACTCTGCTTTGTTTTTTCCGCTCTTCCCACACTGCGCTTCTTTATTCCCGTGCGGTGGTGGTTAATAAGCTAATAAAGCCTTCCCCTTTGCATCCAGCTCCCTGTGATCTCCTCTCTATTGAGGAGGGAATGATGGAAGAGCTATATAGGTCAAGTGCATCTTCTTGTACCACATCCCTCCTGCATTTGCATAAATTTGTTCTGAGTTTTCAGTTAAACACAAGCCAGGATTGACTCAGTTTCCACTTGCCGTTTGATTGGATTGGGCTCTCGTGACTTAGTGTGGGTAAATGAGCAAAATGTTCTTTTTCTGGCAGCTTTTTTGGACAGATGTGGCTTGCAACAAGGCATGGGAGGGGCCCCAGTGTGCATTTGAAGTGGCAGCTTCCCATGACTGATGATTATGGGAAAAGGAAGATGGACCCACGCGTTTTCATAGCACAGCATTGAGAGCCTGAGAGCGAGGGAGAGGCTTTATGGCGCCCTGCCCTTTTTTCCAATGCTCATGGTTTCTGTGCGTTTGGAGGCACCGCTCAGACTGCCAGTTTTAAGGCTGCTGCTGCGTTTTTATGTGTAATTATGGTCATTCTGTCAACTCATTGACTAGCTTTAGTGTAAAAGCTTGTGTCAGATGATAAATTGCCAGTGTTGCTGTAATTTGTTCACATTTACTCTGGCGACATTAAGACCGCTGACGGGTAAAGTTTCACCCGGCAGTGTGTGGATTTTATCAGGCAGCAAGTGAACAACATCAGGCTGGATCGCTGATTGCTTGTAGTGTCAAAAGAAGGCACCAAGCGCAGGATTTGATCCTGGATCTCATGTTAGATCTGTGGTTTAACACCAACACAGAAACTCAGCTGCTTTTCAGCTGTACTCTCGACTCTCACTGGCAGGTCTTACTTCTCGTCTTTATGACACCACAGAAGATAAACTCACATGACATACCTGGAGTTAATTTTGTGCATTTGAAGAGGACAGCCTCATCTCTAACAGTAAAAGCATTCTGTCGGTAGGTTTAAGATAAACTGCCCTGTGATGGAGTGATAACAGCTTGATGAGTAGGAGAATGCTCTTTCCATCAGATCTGTTACAGTTTTTGCTCTCTGCATTTATTTGAAGTACATCTCCTACGTATGGGGGTTTTATGGTGTGGTTTTGAGAACCCACACTGCTTTTTCTTCTTCTCGTTAAGCGTCATGCATGGAGCAGGTTAAAAATACCCAAACTTAAATGGTTAAAAGCTCTCTGGAACACAGGAAGGCCAATGAAAGGGCACACTCCTACATTTACATTGGGCGACTGGCCTACAGGTGTGAAAGTCCATTGTGTTTAATTATTTACCACCCAGCAGACGTTCCCCATCTCTCCTCCCTTACACTTCCTGAAAACTTACCACCCCACCCCTGTGTCCTTTCAAAATAACAGCGCACCCCTCCGTCCTGAGTGCTTTATGTGTTCGTGGAGGTGACGTGTCGGGGAAATGCAAAGCTGAGTGGTGTTATTAATAAGGTGAATTATCACCTTTTACTCTGACGCTAATGTTGGAACAGTTTCTCACCCTTAAAAAACATGTCTGCGTTATAATCCACTTCCTCCAAACTCGGGCCTGGGCTACACCCTTATATTCGGAGTTTGATATGTCCGGTCAAATGGTATTTCTTTTGCTTATGGGTGAAAATGGTCTGGTGAAGTACTTGGGACTGCTTCATTTAACACTGAATCCTCTTTTATGGGAGAGAACGGGGCCGTCCCACGCATTTCCAGGCTTTACAGCGACATTCACTTATTTCCCTACACTGCTGCTACCTTTTGCTTTAAACTGATGGCTGTGATGGTAAATTTTATGTCTCATAACTGACAAACTCTCCAGTCCACATTAAGCATTTGTTTCACCCGGACACACTAATGATTTTAAACCATTTGTCTCTTGATTAACACCCAAACAAGATAATTGTTTTAACTATTTATCTCTTAATTATCAACAAGACCACATCCTGGATCTTGCTCCAAGGTGTGAGACATTTCCCCGGGGGAGGGGGTGGAACTATACACACCCAAAGAACAGGCCCCCCTCAGGTATAAATGCTCTGATTTCCAGCAGAAAAAGAAAAGTTCTGTATTTCATTGCTTATCAGAGGTATTTGGAAGGAAGTGTGAAAAACTTCCATAACATGGCCTCCTCTGTGTTTATCTGGCCGCTGAAACAGGACAAAGATTTGATAACTTTGATTAAAACAAAAAAAAGCATGTAGCAACGTTATAGGGGCTCCTTAATGGCTATGTTTCATAAACGCTGCATCCTTTAAAGGACTTTGTGGACTCTGCATGTTCTCTGTTGTGCTAAAACATGCACGGCCCATCCAAGTTCAGAAGATGGATCAATGGCACTGTGTGCATTTGAATTTTTTGTTAGACTTCACTGTATTTGCTGTCACCGTTACAGTGTGTTCCCTGAAAAGACAGCAAAGTGTTGCCAGTTGAAAAAGTTTCCAGTGGAAATGGCTGCTGCACAGCCAGCAAACATCTTTTTAGTCCCTGTTGTTGTGTTTTCAGACTGTGGGGCTGTTGTCCTGATGTGCGCTCTCATTAGGACTGTTCCATGGTGCGTTTTTCTTTGCTATCCTAAGAATGATGCAGCTTGGCAGGACCCATCCCACTGAGGGACTTTGACCTTTGACTCTGCAAAGCTCTTACGATCTCATTTGGACTCTTCTACCCTGCTTGGCTTTTGAGCTGAGGAAATAAAACTGCATTTCTTTACATCATGCTGTTTAGCAACACAATGCTTCTTGCTAACTGCCCGCTTCTGCTCTTCAGGAAAGCGAACCAAAACCTTGGAGCTTCTGCTTTCAGAACAAAACGTTGAGTCTGATGAGGCTAAAACACCGTGTCGGCTCGTAATTCTTTTTAATTCACAAGCAAACTCATTTAAAATATTGATTTACATGCTTAAGTGATGCAGCTGTTTAGCACCAGAAGGCAGGGATGAAACTGATTAGCAGACTGGACGGTTCAGGGTTAATCTGAGGCATCCTTGTTTCCTGAAACCAAAAAGGTGCAGTTTGTTCTGCCTCCAGAAGAACATGTGAAGCGGAAGATGAAATGAAAGCTTCAAAAGGATCAAAATTCAAATGACTCGAAGAAGCCAGAATGAAATTCACACAGAGCAGGTGCATCACCCAGAAGGCCCTGCTGGGGCCCTGCCGGGGCCCTGAAGTGTGTAGCTGCTCTTCTCTGTAAACTTGCCCTTCACATGAGGCTATTTTGAATCACAACGCACTAAAAGGAGATCTCCCGTAGTCTGTCTCATGACAGAGGTGCTGCTTCCGCTTTATTATAGATATCACAGGTGTTGCAGCTATATTTTCCTTTTAAGAAACCTGCCTCGGTTGCAGTACCACAAGCGCTCTTTCTCCTTCAAACGCGTTAGCGTGGTTCAGCACACACACACACACACGTGTGTGAATACACACTCGCAGTTTTTCCCACACAGCCCCCAGGCACATGTGGTACCCAGCAAAGTCGGAGTAATTAGAATTCAGTCAGCAAAGCCCCACTATCATAGTCATGTTTAATTCAGTGTGTGGTTGTCTTTAGAGCGAGCGAGTAAGAAGCTGAAGAGCCGAAAAGCAGCGAGCTCACGGTGCTTTTTGGAAGGTTTATAAAAAGAAACTGAGTAGGCGAGTGAAAGGAGGAGGTTACAGATGCTATTAACCTCCTCTGTTTCTCCACAATCTGCTTTGAAATGCATCATTTTAGGATTCATGTGTGAGGCTATATTTGTAATTAGAAGGTAAAATCCACCCAGCTGTTGCTGAGCACATCCACTTCTGCTTCCTCGATCACAAACTGCAGCCATGTGTGGACATTTTTATTCAAATAATCTCTCCGTGGAGGCTGTGAGGCTTAATCCACCTGAATGTTTCCTGGCTCGTGCATCACAGCTCCAGGATGTGCAGCATGTAAATATGTTTATTTATGGAGCTGTTTCCGTGCGCTGGCGTGAGTCAGCAGAGTTCTGAATGACTTGTTTTCATGTTTGCTCCATCAGAAGCTGTCTGTCTCACAGCCCTGTTCGTCTGTCTGTGTCACCTCCACTCTCCCGTTTCTCTCTCCGTCACATATCCATGGCGCCTGTCACCAGGGCAACACCAGCCACGGCCATTCTATCCTGTCATTAGGATTCTAGGATAAGGACACATGAACTCTGTCACACACGCACATGTTTTTACGTCGGTGTGGACTCTCTAATTGATGGATGGGCTGCTGTAACAAGGAGCATTTTCCCAGGGGAAGAGGGAGATCAAATTGAAATGGGGTCTAATGAAAACGTTTGAATGGTGAGCACGATCTTTAATCAGCAAACCCAAATCAGGGTCTTTGTGAGTGGAGACCCAAACTGCTCAACCTTCTGATGCGAGCGAGGAAATCAGGGTCCGTTTGTGAGGCCCAGCACAGGTTGCTCATTACGTCTCACTTATGTGCACCATCTCATATTTGAGGCTTGTTGAAGTATCGAAATAGAATAGTTCAAATCTCACATTTTGTTCCATTGTTTTGAATTTCATTAAGGTGGTTATTGTAAGACTGGCGACCTGTCCGGGGTGCACCCCACCTGGGCTCCAGCCCCAACAACAACCCTGAGTTGGGTTAAGCAGATATAGAAAATGGATGGACGGCTATTATAAGATGTGAAGTTCACATTTGACAAAGATTTGACTCTTTGCTACACACTGTTGTGTCAAACAAATGTTGGGTAGTTCTGTGGTTCTACTGGCCAACATGCACTGATTATATGGGCATGTGATCTATTTCTGTAGGGAAATACTGTGCAGGGAGACAGTTTATCTTATAGAATCAACACAGATCACTGTGTTTGTCTTGTTTTCCCTGCAAATGGATGTCTCATTATCAGCAGATTAGATTTTAAATGCTGGTTTAAACAACAGTTGGTGTTTGTGAATGCTCTGCAGAGCCGAACAGTGTTTCCCAACGCTAACCGGTGTTTAAGAGCAGTGATTCAAACGTGATTTATGCACGTTGTTTCGGGTGGGGGGGTCTTTAAATGTCAGGTGACTACTTTAAAACGACCCACGATCTTAATAAAGATGGCTGCAAACGCTGGCAAAACAATTATGTGGCTGTGATTGCTGCTTTTTGAGGCCCATTGGGCAGAATTCAGATGCGACTGGCGACGTAAAACAAGCTCAAGCTCTCATCCCTCTTGAATGAAGCAGATTAAACACAACGAAGGCTCTGGATTTTTAAAGATGGCAGTCACAACATTTTAGTTGGGTCTCCAAAACCTTGCCCCTAGCCCCCAACATAAGCGGCTGTTTGCTCTGGCCCAGCAAAGAGTTGGTGCTAACTCAGCCCTGTTTTTCTCTAGGTGCTGGAGCCTGTGCTGTGGCAGTGGAAACGGAAAGAAAAATGGTTCTAAATTAGGCTCTGAACCAGCACTGAAAACCGCTTTGGTGGAAATCCCCCATCATCTTCTAGATGAAATGCTCGACATATTTCACCCCTAAGTCATAATGAGGTCATTAGCTAAATGTATTCCTTTTGATCAGCATGCTGTTCAGCCCTGAGAACGTTATTTGATAATTAAGTAGCTATAATGCCTCGGACTGAGATAATTGTGTCCAATCTGGTTTCAATCAGCATTCTCCGCTGACTCCTCTTGTCCAAATATGATCAGTTTTGGATCCAAAGAAGATTAAGGCTTCATATTGGTTGTTGTCAAACTTAGAAGTTAAGTCACATTGGCTAGGTTACTGTTTTATGTCGACCTCCTACTTGTTCACCTAAAGGCAAATGTAAGTTTCATATCAGTGCACTTAGTAAAGAAGGTCTATTGTGTTTAGCCTAGTTTAGCAAGGCTGGAGAAATAGTTAGCCCCACTGTATCAACACACTTAATCACTTACTTTTTATGTTTTTATCTCGTGTATTTAAGCTGTGTAAATAATAAATGGGATATAGTTATTTATTGAACAGCGACTGAGCTGCTTTTGTTCACTTTTCCCAGTTTTGAGCGACATGTGAGTCAACAGAAGCTAGTAGTTGCGCTCTCCTTTCTGTTCTTGCGTCAAGCTAGGCTAAACTGGCCCAAACCAAGCATTTACTGATTGATGGGGGGTCTTTTTATCGTTCACATCTAGTTTTTTTTTCTTCTTATCTAACTATAGTAGCTCCAGATATTTCCTAAAAGTGACCTTAAACTTTCTAAACTGAAAAAAAAAGTTAATTTAGCCATGTTAGCTTGTTTGTTAGCTTAGCTGTGTTGCCTTTGCCTTACATGGGAATAGGGTCCGCCTGCTTGGCCTCTTTCCTCTGTGGTGCCTCCACAGTGTCAGTCACTGACTCATCTCTGTCCTGAACTTCACTGAAACAGTAGTGTCGTGGCTGCCCAAAATCCAATTGACTGTAAAGCACCAGCGGAACAAAAAGATCATTGTGTGATGCACTCTTTGGTTCCCTTCATTTATTGGCCCTCCTGTTGACACAGTCTGTCCCTTGGATTGAAGTTCAGCATATTATACTCATGATTCTTTGCAGGAATAATGACTAAGATTTAAATTTGTATGAAGAATAGAAGGTAAAACATTGAAACAGATATTGAGAGAAATATCTTAAATCCTGAGCCGGTGTGTGTGATCCTATTCTGCCTTTTGTCTTGATTGTGGTTTTTCAGACACTCCCCACCATCAGCATTTTCACATGGGAGTCAAACAGTAAATGCTCCCTCAATGGCGTGTACGAATGTGTATGTTGGGAGTGGACGACTGATCTCCACCTTGGTGGTGTTGTCTTACCTTACATACAGAGTAAACACTTATCTTGGTTTAAACTAGATCAATCGGTCTCCCAAAAACCTGTTAGAAGAGCGATAATCATACCTCCACTCATCTAAGACTGATCAGGGCTCATTGATGCAGGCACACGTCTCCTCGGCCATCGTATTTCTCATCAGTTGGGTGATCCCATACACGAGCAACAAGGACACTTCAGCACGCATATGTATAATCACAGAAGGCTACTATTACAGCAGTGAGTCACGCAGTCTCGAGGTAGGCAGCGTAAACACAGATTTTCACATATGGCATAGTTGGTGTCCCACACCACCAGCTCTGAGCAGCGAACGCGAGCCGCCTACGTGTGTTTAGTATCCACAGTTGTGACAGTGCTGTCATACTGTGGCGCTCTGAGCACTTCAGAGGTGATTCCTCCTCATATGTGATAAAAAAAATCTGCTGTTTCATCGGTAATGATGCACGATTCCTTGAATGTGTCTCTCCAGGTCATTGTGCTAATCTAGCAGCACACTAAAGCGGCGCCCCACATGCTACATGTAGGCTTCATCACCCCTCTCCTCACACACTAATGCAGCTGCAGCTCAACTCCTCAGCCGGTTCATTGTGGTGCTGTTCTAATATTACCTACCTGGTTAGAGATTAGCTGTAATCAGGCATCTGGTCAATCTGCTCCGAGCTGAACTGCCACGTGCCACATTAGGTACAGATTTTGACATAAAGCTATTGGATGCTTTACGACAGACACATGCTGCTTGTGAACCAGCGCATTTTCAGTTCCTATCTGGAAGCAGAGCTGAGCACCAGGTCGAGAGCATGCTGTGTTAAGACAAACTGAAGTATGCAGTGGCTGCATGATTGAGCTCCTCTGTAACTCTGAGCATCGCCACCCGATGAGCGCTGTCAGGGAGCTGCTACTATGCGTTTCCCTTCAGTAGGAACCACTTTTCTCCAAATGAGGACATGCCATGCTGTGTGGCCTGGAAGAAATTCTTGGCGCTGCTCCCATCTTCCTTATTGGCCAAGACTCGTTCATAAAGATCTCATCTGCTGGCTCTCCTCCGAACCTCTCCTGTTGGTGGTCTTCCCAAGTGTCTGTTTATGCTTCTTAAAAGCATGTAAACTACAAAGAAACGACAGCGAGGGAACTTCAGGTGGAGAGGAACTTTTATTTGTTTTTTCAGAACAGGATAATGTAGCTACAGGATGAAATGTTTCAGCAGTGACAGAGTTGGGCTTCACCATCTGTGCACTACTGAATTTCAAGAGGAACGAATATAATCCTCTTCACACACACATATAGATTCACATACAGCAATGTCGGTAAGTCTAAAGCTGAGACGGAGTAGTAAAGCAGCTGGAAGCGTCCTGCTGATGCCGCAGCATCCTGTTTGAGCGCCCTGTGGTGAACCAGAATGACAGCAGCCCCGAATCTGGCCCCACTTTCCTGTCACACACCCCGAGGCAAGAGGACAAATCATTTCTGCCTCCGTGATGCAGGCTTTTAACGACAAAACAAGACCCACGACCAGCTAAAGTAAGAGAGGCCCCTAAATAGGTTGAGTTGGGATCCTTATTTAGTTGTTTTTCTTCTTTTCGTCCCACTGACTTGGATTAGTGCTGCTGGTCAGATCTGAGTGGGACAGAACGGGGCTCTTGTGTGATAGAAGTGCCGGTTGGACACTCGAAAAGAAAAGTGAAAGAGGAAGCGAGCCCAGCGCCTGGCCTGATTTATTGATGGGGCTCGCTTTTGGCATTCAAAGATTTCCTCCAAGACAGGATGCCAGTTTAGTAAGGAAATGCTTTTTTTGTGGAGTAAGAGGTTTAAGGCCTAATGTTAGGGTTTGTCCTGGACCAGGTTCCCTTCGGAGGGGGATTTTGGATTGTGCCACCACAGAAAAGCAATAATTTAGATTGATTTGATATACATCTGTGACAAAAGTCAGATCTTTTAGGGCTAAAACAGAGTTTGTATTTTGGTGAGTGGTGAAATGTCTCATCTATTCTTTGAATGTTTTACTTTTTTAACCTTTTCATGCAAGTTGAACGCAGCGTCTCTGAGGGTGGCAGCAGGATATTTGCAGCAGATCGTTGTGGTTCTGTGGGTTTGCAGGGCCCGGCCTCCCAGACGATCGGAATGGAGTCTTGTTGAGTTTGAAGGCCAATGTTTTGAGCTCTGAGTTTTCCTCAAGCTGGAATGCCATCTCTATCACCCCCCTCTGATTGTAAATGACCTGAATTTTTTTTATGAGGGCCCTGTACAGATAAGTGTCACAGTTTTTCAAACATTTTATGGACGGCTTAATCTGTGTCAACTGCTGGTTCTTCATCTTTAAAATGTGGATCATTGTTCTTGTTCTTTTCAAAAATCCTCTCATCCATTTCTCACCCTGAACCTGCAGACTACAGGCTTCACACCATCCATCGAGTCCATCCATCTACATACAGACCTATCCTCTTTCAAGGTTTTTACATATAAGAAGAAAAAAAAGCTGTTCCTTACCAGGTTTTGAAGTTGAGCTAAAATAACTTCACATGAGCAACAAGACATGACAGAACTAAGCATTCAGGTGTGTTAACACAACATTCAGCAACATTCAAGTGGTAACATTGAGTCTGAGACTCTACAGGAAGCCTCTTCTCTCTAAAAAGAACATGGCAGCACAGCTTAGGTTTGCAAAGCTGCATCTGAACAAAGCTCAAGACTTCTGGAACAATGTCCTTTGGACAGACCAGAGCAAAGTGGAGATGTTTGGTCCTAATGCACAGCAGCACGTTTGGAGGAAACCAAACACAGCATATCAGCACAAACACCTCATACCAGCTGTCAAGCACGGTGGTGGAGGGCTGATGATCTGGGCTGGTTCTGCAGCCACAGGACCTGGGCACCTTGCAGTCATTGAGTCCACCATGAACTCCTCTGGATACCAAAGTATTCTAGAGTCAGATGTGAGGCCATCTGTCCCACAGCTAAAGCTGGGCTGAAACTGGCTCATCAACAGGACAAAGATCCCAAACACAGCAGCAGATCTACAGCAGAATGTGGGAAAAAGAACAGAATCAAGGTGTTTTGGTTTTGGTTTTGTTCAGTAAATGACAAAGTGTGATCCGTCAGGTGCTGCTCGTCTGAGGTTGCGTTTACCTCACTTTAAGACCTGGTGATTGTGTCCTTCTGAATGAAGCCTTCAAATTAAAAGAGGATGCACTTTGGTTTTTAATGTGCAGACCTTTGTCCTTTAAAGGCCCCTCTTTACCTCCTTCAGTCTATAGCTGTTTGTCAAAACAAACTCGAGAGGTGAATCAATACGATATAGTTTGTCAGTCTCTATATGACAGAGTAATGATATATTATCAGTCTTGTCCTTAGTCCAACTCATCAGTCCTCCTTCGACTGTGTGGGAGGGATCTTGTTTTATTTTCAGACTTTTTCCTGAATCGATCAACTAAAACCTTGAGTCATATCATAAATCCTGGTGTGCAGCACCACTCGAAGGTTTGGACTTCCTCCTTCAAAATGAAGGTGGAACTTTTGACTGGTGTCGATGAAACGGCTGCTTCATCCTGAAGCACCGGATCATGCAAAACTCCACCGTGGACACATTTCACGCCATCTTTTCACACCAGACGACCATTCGGAGTACGCACGCCTGCCAGCTTTGAACGGTCTTCCTGGGTCAGAGGCGCCGTCGCTGGGCTGTGGCCGTGTGATGGAGATTAGAGCAGATTTAGATCAGGTCGTACGGTACGTTAAGAGCAGTCAGCTGACTGCCGCGCAGACAAACCTGCTGCTTTCCATGTGTGCATCAGCTGTGCTCTCCATGGCAACGCAAAGATAAAAGCTTTTTGGGTTTTTAACGCCTGCGTGAACAAAAGAAAGAAAGAAAAGTCCCTGCAAGGTGCATGTTGAAAAAACAACCGCAGATGACTGCTGACGGCGCCGACCGCTGAGGTGCATTTGCCCTTCGTGTTGCGTTGCGCTGTGCAGCAAAGCCCCCGTGTTTGCCGGACAGCCACCGGCCCACTGAGGAGGAGCATGTGCAGACGTGGCAAATCAAACTGCAGCTGTTTCTCCAAACGCCCTGATTACTTATGCAAGTTATGAGGTACTCGTCTCTCTGCTGTGTCAGCAGATAAGCAATAAGGAAGTTAAAAACTCATAAAACTCTGAGCTATCACGGTGGTATCATCAGCATTTTAAAATCTGTGCTGTGATATGAGCAGATATCTGATAGTTGGCCGTAAGGTTGGGCGTCCTCAGCGGCCCAGGTGGGGACTTTGTGACCCCTGCTCCCAGGCCAACTGACAAACTGTTTTCCTTTTTAAACGAAATATCATGTCCCAATCTTAGCAGCTACGGCCAACATTTCCTGGCATTTGGCCGATGTCTGCTGTTCTTTTGCTTGTTGATCAAATATGGCCCAAAGTACGGCCGCTTCCTGTTGCAACACGAGTCAGACTTTGAGACCTTTCCCATGCCAGCTGTTTTTGTGTTGTCTGTTGTTCCTGTGAGATGCTCTTCATCAGTTAGAGAAAGATCAAAGCAGGTTTAAAATGTATGATCACTTTTCGGGTTTCTGCCCCTCTTCCAGCTCAAGATCTCATTCAACGAGTCCAGCCTGCAGAGCACGTACGAGTATCCGTCAGAGAGCAGCGTGTGGGACAGCGGGGAGGAGGACGAGGAGGAGAAGCAAGACGGGGCGCTGACGGACGAACAGCCAAGCATGGTGGGGCGCATCCACATCCCCCGACCCAGTTTCACCGTCTCGCCCTCCCACGACAGCAACGGTGAGGCAACGTGAAGTAGAAGCCGTTTTACTCTAAACGCACAAGTTAAATTCCCACTTTTCACTCCGTTTCCTCTCAAAAGCCTTTGAGCATTTTTGATCAACCGCATCCATTCCTGCAGCGATGAGGCTGAGCTTTATCAGCTTTCAGTCCATCTCTGTCCAACTGCTGAAGCTTTTTATGGTGTAAACGTGCACAGGAGGGGCAGAATGTGATTGAAAGCTATGACCTGGGATGAGAAAGATCTCCTCGTCTTGATTTCTGGGTTAGGTGAAAACAAACTGCAGCCAGACTTTCTTGTAATCTTTTTAAAGTGGTCCTAAGCAATAGTTCTCCAGGCTTTTCTTTCTACAGTGGCTGCTTTTTCACTCCTTTTCAGTCCGGTTCTTACCTGAACATCTCGTTCTTTGCAACTTAGCAAAGAATCAGTTTTAAACTGTACTTTCAGACACTTTTATTTTCTTTTTTCATTGAAGCTCAGCCAGTGTCTTGCTCCTTCTCTGCATTTAGCATGGAGTGCACACATTAAAACTGTCCACTTCCTCTGTGTAAGAATGTTATTTCTAACGGCAGCGTAACATACAAATGAATATTGCAACAAGGAGTAAATATGTGGAGCATTTGCGAATACTTCCAGAGACAAAATGGAGGCCGGTGTCGGACAGACAATGAGGGAAATGACGGACAAAGGTTCAAAAGAAATGAGAAGAACTCTCATGCTGAAAAAACTCTGGCTGGGTTGTTAACGCTGAGGTCTCTGCTGCCATTTGTGCAGCGAGCTGCAACTGAGACAGCGTTTAGGTGTGAAGACAGAGACCCCTACTGGTCAAACTGTTAACTGCACCTGATCGTTTTCTCACTGCAAATACAACTTTTCTGCATTATTTCTCTGTGCTAGATACTGAAAACTGCTTTCATTAAGGCCGACTGATGTGCATTTCTTTGTGGGAAATAAAACAAAGGTGCTAAAACAACTTTTGACATCACGGTTTGTCTAAAACTCGTTACTGTTTGCAGACCTTTCCAGCTACATTCCCAAGCACTCAGTAGATTTCAGCACCTGGCAGGAACAGAAGCACGATGACGGGGTTTACCAGGAAGAAACCTCCTCCCAGCGGACACAGATGACGGAGGACGTCATGGTGAGGGAAAACGCCTTCCTTCTTTTATCGCGTCAAGTATGATTAGCAGTTAACAAGAAGTTAATTTACGCTGACACAAAGAGAGCAGCGGTACATTTTACATACGTTTTTATTCGGGTCCCTTTAAATGATTTGGTTTTGGATGGATGGACCATCTGTAAGCGTGCAGCCTTCAGCTCGGACTAAACCAGCTGATGTGCTGCGTTATTCTGGTGGCGATTGATACATTTAGAAGAATACGGGTACATTGTGTTTATTTTCACTGGCGAGAAGGTGCCTTTACAGTCACCCTCTGCGAGCTGATGTGTCCTAAAACACTCAGAGGCCTCTACTTTAACACAAGCACAATCTAATGAAGTCTTCTCTCCTCAGCTCACGCCGGCCGACAGCTCCTCCTTGTCTGACTACAGCAGCGAGCCTGCTCTCTACTTCTGATCACTCCAGCTGGACGGGAGCATCACGCCTGTGGGACCTGCACTGCTTCCACCTCCACCTCCACACTCCCTCCTGTTTATTTGGCCTGAGTTCCTGCCACAGAACGACTGGGGGCCACGTTATGAAGCGCATATCAGATCAGAGAAGCTTCTCACCCGGTGGCTGGTGTTCAGCTCCCGCTTACTATCCAAAAAGCAGCTGGGCTGTCTTTCCCTCTGATACCGGACAGTTGATCTGTCAGTGTCACTCGAAATCTTCCTCTTTTACTCTCTTGAGGAAGTTCACGGGGTTCCCGTCTCTCCTGCTTGCTCTGAGGCTCAGATTCAGCAGCTCGTCGAGGCTTTTGGACGATGCCGATGAGCGAAGGAGCTGAAGGGACGCCGCCAGCATCCACAGAGTTCAGTGTTAGCATGTCTGGAGGACGCCTCTGCTGACGTCCTGCAGATCGATCCAACACACAAAAAGAAATCTGGTGAAAGGGTGCCACAGCTGTAGTTTTCTTCTGTTTTTGATTTCGACCAGCAGCTTCGTTGGTTCTCTGCTCCTGTCAAGCTTCTGTATGCCTTCTTTAGTTTTTCTCCTTCTCTGGTGTATTCTGCCGTGTCGGAGCTGCTGGACGTTTGGTCGAAGGCAGGCAGGCAGACTTCCAACACGCTCCCCTTCCACGGGAGGAAACATATGCATACTGAGGAGGACATCTGTCAAGCAGTAGCAGCTCTCATTTCCACGCTCGGGGAAAAAGTGACCTTCGCCAATAATGTCTGTACGTTATTTTGTGACAAAGCAAATCATCACACGGTAGAATGTCTCGCTATATCCTCTCATCAAGTTTATGGGTCGCGTTTACCAAAAACTCTTCGACCTCCTGACAACGTCTCTGGCTTCGTGAGTATTTATTCCTGTGTAAAGCTGAGGTTTGCATGTCTGAAACCTGCTCGTGTACAGAAACCTTTTTGTATTAGACGGAGGAGCCAGAGGGGGCGGGAACAGCCCCGCTGGGCGGTTCTCGGCTGCTCCAATCGGACCTCTCGTACTTTGACATTCCACGTAGAGCGCAGTCGGTCCGTCGGAGGCACCTGTGATCATCATCACTTCTAAAAACGACTTGTTTGTGCGAACGAATGCAAGATTGTGTGTTTGAAAGATTTGATAATTTTCTTTTTTATGCAGTCTTTGTTTTTATATAAATATGCAACAATGCACCAACTTTCCAGATGATTTTTATTTTTGATTTCTTTTCTTTTTTACTCATAATGCCAACTGATTACAGTGTTGCTGTGGTGGCCTCGCATTCGTTCTTCAGCCCAGGATCGACTCTTCGGCCAGTATTCCTGTACAGTTTCCACCGGATGTTGATAGATGCAAAGATCTGTTGCTTCTGTCTTTCTGCTTTTCTTTTAAATGTCTCAAATCAGATGAAGTTTATTTCGTCCTCAAAGCTGGATTTTGCTGTTGAATTCTTTGTATCGCCAGGAGTGTTGGATGTTAAATGTCTTTGCACTGTCATGCTTTTTGCAGCGTTTTGCACCTCACCAGGAATGAGAGCAGGCGACAGAGGAAATGTGCACTTAAAAGAACAAGAAACCCGATTGAAGAGTTTTGTTTCAAAGCTACAGCCTCTACACCTGTTCCAGAACCACTAACAATCTTTTTAAAGACATGCCCCCCCCCTTTAATTCAAAATGAATGAAGAACATTTTGAAATGGAACTCCTCAGTTGAATGCACTGCCGATGATGCCATGCAGTTTGGTTTTTAAACGGTTTTCCCTACTTCAGTTTTCTGATTGTTGGCCTTGTCACTGTGACCACAAACGGCTCGGCTGCAGTTTCCCCTCACAGAGGTCCAGGCTTCATCTGTGGCCCAAAGCAACCTCCAAAGTAAAGTAAAAAAACTACAAATCCTTTACATCACTGCTGACTGTTTGCGAGCGGCGCCTCTGGTTTTGAAGTTTGAATGTATTTTTTTTTTAAGCCACTTAAAAGCTCCACTTATTTATCACCATCTGATGGCATATAAAAAAGTCTCGATTATCATGTGATTATAGTGAACCTGAAGCACAATTTTCATTGGACTTTAGTTTATTCTAATAAGCTGGTTTTTAATTTGAAATGCTTACTGTTAGGATCTCTCTTCTGGATAAAAGTTAATCAAAGAATGTATTAAACAGGCTAAGCTGCTAGACTTATACAGCAGTCTAAATCTGGAAAAATCAGAGCAGAAACACAAAGGTTGGAAGTATTTAAACCAGCCTTCTCATGCAGCTGGGCTACATTATCACACTGTAAGGAAATCATGCCGACTTGCTCAACTTAAAAAGTGGACTGTAGCTGTGACCAAGTTCCTTCCACTGCCAGTAAACCTTGACAAAGAACCAGCAGCCATAAACAGAGCTAACCCAAAACTGTACAACTGTGAGACGCGTCTGCAAACAGTCAGCGATCATCTGAAGCTTGATTTGTAGTTTTGGACTTTAAACTTCCTGAAGGTGGTTAAATCTGGCAACTTGTTGGAACGTGTTGCAGCGGGTTATCTGATCCTAAAGAACCTCCTGTGGTTCACAGTCACATGACACGCCTGTGGATCCGTCCGCTGCTGACCCAAAACCCCGAAGAGGTCGTCGGCCTTTTCTCTGTAAACGTCAGGACCAAACATCTGATTTCTGGGGAAACTCCACTGATCGTCTTAAATGACACCAGCAAGAACTTTTCTGGACATGCGAGTCGACTCTGTGCTTTGTGAGTGAACCAAGCCGTCTGTCCCCCCCCCCGTCAGTTTGTGTAGGTCACACTGTAGCGCCTCTGTGGTAGAAGCTCCATCTTCTTCATCCTTTACCCCCCCCCCCCCCTCCTCTGTAAATCTACATCGCAGCAGCTGTGCTTACTGTAAACATACTGTCAATGATTTGGGCAAGTAATTATAAAAAATAAAAAATGATGTCATACTTGTACAAATGAAAGCTCAATAAATAGAAGACTTGAACAAATAAAGTGCTTTGAATGAGTCTTTCACCTCTGTGCTCATCTGCTTGCTCTGAAAGAGTCATGGGAGAGTTCCAGACCAACGATGAGAAACATTTATTGAATTAAAGAGCTTAGAAGAAAACAAATATATTACAAATAGTCCAAAGACGTCTATAAATTGCCTTTTTTTCAGTTTCAGATCAGTGATGGGTGTGTTGTGGTCACGCAGAGTTCGGTGACCGCTCATCGCCGTCAGTGCTCCTTTCTCCGAGGCTCTGTGGCTTTACTGAGGTTTCCCGCCTCCTGCTTCAGGACGCTTAGAAGAGACTGCGAGCTCTCCAAGATCTACAGGAACAAAACAAACGCATGCTAACAAACAGGCCAAGTACACAAAAAGTGAAACTGTGCAAGAAGGGGGGGGCATTGCAAACCCCCTTGTTTTTCCACATAAGAGCAGTTTGGGAGTATTTGTTTGCAGTGATTAGTGCGAACACACAGGGAGTTCAGCATCAGCAAGTAGGCTGCGCCACATGCCTGCGAGGATCTCCTCCACAGGCTGAATTACATCATAACAACAACTCAAGAGGAGCTCAGTCGAGCACCGTGGGGCTAACGTCTTCATCTAAACCAGGGAGCCACTGGCTGTGCGTGATAAGCAAGGACAATTATTTGTGCAGCAGTTGGAGGCTGTAAAGACTCTTTTTATTGATCCTTAGATATTGGGTTGCGTTTCGTGTCCCACCCAACTTTAAAGTGCTGCAAAAGCAACTGTTAGCTAACATCGTTGCCCACCAGCACACTGCTCTTAGCCTCACTGTCATGCACACACCGACGTTTCTTCCCATAAACCGAGTTTGTTCCCACACAAGTCACTGGGGGTCGTTAGCCTGCGTGTTGCTTTAGCAGTTCCTCCGACCGCATCCCTACATGGTCCGAGGATGGATGTCCATTTAATAACATCCGACCGCTCACCGGAGAAACGATGTTTCAGGAGCTGGATTACGGCAGAGTACCGTGCAAGTAATCCAAATGATGGGGAGTGTTCTAGATCAACATGGTTTTATAGTTTAACGGCCATTCTTTCAGTTTCAACTTTGTGTAATGGATGAGAAACGGTGCACAGTTCATGGTCTACTTCCACAGATGATGCCATTTAACAGCAGACGAGATAAATCATTAATACAGGACGAAGCTGCCTGTGTCTCTCCTGTTAAAAGCCATATCAGCAGTTGAAAGGACGTTAATGGAGCATCAAAAATAAGGCTAAGTTAAGTTAGCTGCTCATAGCAGGAGTTAAGTGCCTAGTAACGACCAACACAAGATGCAGCCTGATTTAATTATATAGAATAACAACCAGAATGATGGAGACACCAGTCTGGGTTTCAGTTAAGGCTAGTTTATAATGTTACTAAGTCAAACGGCACTCTTCTCCTTTAAGTCTTTGTCACAGGAAACAGTCTAAAGTCACAGAGCTGAAATAAGATTTAGGGCAGAGGGGACACACCTTGGTGTATGCAGCCTCCGTCTCTGCGATGGTGCGGTCGAAGGTGGCGCGGGCGGCGAGTCTTTGTGCCAGGCTCTCATTGACCTTGCTCAGCTTCTCTGAGAGGAGGCGGATGTCGTGCTGCAGCCGTTCCTTCTCCTCCTCCTCCTGCTTGATCTGACGGTTCAGCTCATCCCGCTTTGAGCACAGGTCCTCAATACCTGATGGAGACACAGAAAGGTTTCTCTGGATTCTGCAACCAACAGGTGACCGCACACGTGTACATTTCTACAAGTTTCAATTTGTCTCATGAGGTTTGAATTGTTTTACAGGCATTATGTCAGTACAGTTACAAAACTGCAGTTGCTTTGTTTAAACTTATCAGAAGGTAAAATGAGGTCAGGTAACCTGCCATAGAAGAGCAGGGACAGATTAAACAACACGTGACTGGTGACAAGAGTTAAAGCTATTATTTCTTTTTAAAGCTGCCATTCTGTAAAAATAGTTTGGGTAGAAGAAGCAAAGTATTCAGGTGTGACACGTTTTAGCAGCCAGCCCCACTCATTATGTCTGTGGTTGTTGTGCAGAGAGGTAAATGCTGATTTCCAGGTGATTGCATAATCTGTGCAGGTTAATCAGATTGGAAGGACCGTCCTGTTTGGTGCTCAAAGCAGCAGAAAAGTGCTTCATCACGAGAACCACTGACACTTACTTTACACCGGTTTAAAAGTACCAGGGGGAGGGGGCATTTGGGGCTAAATTAAGAATACAGATTAAGTTTAATGAACAGAAAATATTACTATTAGTCAAATTAATTTCGCATCGGAAACATACGGCGAAAGACTACAGGGGAAGACGCGCTTTTTCCTGTCCAGACGATGAAGCATCTTCGGTCTAAATATTCAATTTGAAACAACAACCCGCCACCAGTTACTCATCTTCACCACAGTTTTATCGGTGACACATAAAGAGTCAAATTAGCTACCGAAGAACAAAACAAGTCACTTACACTTGACAAGTTCGTTGTTGTAGGTCTGCAGGGCAGCAGCTTGTTGCGTCATGTCGGTTTTTAGCTAACGTAACGTTCGCCTTCTCCGTGTTCAACCGTGACTGTGTGCTAACCGAGCTGAATGACGGGCTAGCTTCCCATCGGTCTCTCTGAGCAAAGCAGGCCTGACAAGTGGCTCCAAACTTGACCGCCTCCTCAAAGCGTTTCAACAGAACTGCTCGTACATGGCGGGTTTCCCTGACAACTGAACCGGAAGTTCAGCAAGCTTCTTCTGCTGCTCAATTTAAAGCTCTTGACGTCTAAAATGGCACGACTGGCGCCCTCTTGTGGCAATCTCAAAATATCTTCTAATTATTATTACCCGTAGAAGCATTGTATTCCCAATTGTTCGGTTTCGTCTATGTGAGGAGTCTTACAGTTATGTGTCATAAACCAGGAGGAGTTCATTTTATTAGAACAGACTAGTTTTACAGAACAGACCATTTTAGAGGCAACTGCAGAATTATAGCATTAAAAAATCTCATCAAATTACTTGAGAGGTTTTGTTAGTGATGGAAGGAGACACCATACAGATCCAATGTGCCTGCACCAGTGTAAAATATAACAGTGAAAATTACAGTCTCATACTTCCTTCCCTATTTGTGTTACTGTTTCTGACCATACTTCTATTTTGTGACTGCTTTTTTCCCTCTATTTAATAGTTGGTTAATGTGGAGCTTTTTTTAACTTCTCTTCTCTTTATGTAGTTTAACAGTGTAACATTGCATCACATTAACTGATCGTTGCTCTTCTATGAAAATTGTTATAGTTAGATAAAAGAAACAGCAAAAGTTGTGGCAAGTATGAAATGTAAAGAGAAACAGAATGCAGTAATGTGGAAATTGTCAAGTCACATCAGTTTAACTGAAAATAGCACAAAGTCAACATTAAAACATTTTAATGTGATGTCATCAACACATTGTTTAAAAAAGAAGAAGTTTGGACAGGACAGAAAAAGACTGTAAAACCGTTTCAGTTATCTGGCAATGAGTCAGTAACATGACTGCTGTGAGCGTTTTCAAAAAGATAAGGAAGAGAGATTCACCACTCTCTGATCGGCTGTAGGCAAATGTTCCACCAATTTACTACTCAAGCTCTTAACGTGGAATGACAACGAATTGTGGATTTCAATTCCAGCAGGTGTCCTTAAAAGATTCAAAGCATGCAAAATGGAAACTTGACCTCAGGCAGGCAAGAGAGCAGCAGATAACACCTTTTTCAGCAGTTGGTTTTGCTTCCTCCGTTCGTTGTTCACACCTTCAGTTTCAGTTTATTGACCTGTGTTTTGTTAGGCACTACTCTTTTCACTGCATATGCAAACTGGTTTAGTTGTTTCCTGTCTGATCCTTGTGAAATGTACAATCCAGTAAAGGATTGTTGTGGGTTTACCTGTCTCCCGTGAGTCTACTTTTGGCTCCTCCACTCCACTCATCGTGGCATCCTATTTTGGAACTGGTGTAATGCCAACTTGTTTGTCATTGGGTTGACTTTATCATTGCTTTGTTGACCAGCCAATAACTCAGTGGTATTGCTCCCAACTGCCTGTCTGACAGGGGGGACCTGAAAGGGGTAAAGAGTGTGGGAAAACTTTGATTGAATTTTTCTTCTGACTTTCAACATTGCTTTCAGTTTTCATCACTATTTATTCAGATTTTTTGGGGCATTTTTACGCCTTAAAAGACTTAAAAGAAGGCAGCTATGAAATCACTATCATTTAAAAGTACTAAACTTCAAACTGTCTGTAAAACAGATCCTATCATAAACACCTATCAAATACTCTCTTCTGCTCAGTTTGCTTTGAAAAGCTTCTGCTGCACAGTGGCTTTTGCCCCATTTATTTTGAGTAAGGATTTCAATGTTTTCTTCCCCACTTACGCTGCGCTTGGATTTGAAGTGAAAAGGCACAAAGTCATAACTTTTATCGCTTTGAAATCAAATCCAGTTTTATTTTACAATGTCAAATAATTCATATAGACCCAATGCAAGAGAAATCAGAAGAGACCACAGTGAGGAGACCTCTTTTTTGCTCTGTCCGAGCTTAGAGTGAGAGGTGGGAGTCGGGTTGAAGGAAATGCAGATCGAGCTCATGCGATAGGGAGAGGTTTGTGATTTCTGTTCGAGATCAAAGAGAGGCCCACAAGTTGAGGAAGCCTGAGATTTATTTTAGAGCTTGATGAAATCTCAGTTGCAATTTCAAAAGACTTTGAGTCTCTCTGTTCAGGATTTTTTTTCAAAAAGAAGTCACAAAGAACTCAGAGTTGTCTAGGAGAAATTAATTAAATATTTTTTTCCTGTGCGTTTAATATTACAATTATACAGCCAACGTTAATGCCACCGTGGTTTAATATACAAGGACGTGTCAGTAGGGGTCCCTGCTTATAAAGACAGACTGATCAGGTCTGATATGGATTTGTTAATAAAAGGAAACCATCCTTGAACCGACACGTTGGGATGAGGTGTAACAGAGATGTTGATGGCTCAGGATAAGCAGTTGTTAAAGTTAACCCAGAAAAATATTCAAGAGAGAAAGAGTCTAAATGCAGATCCAGAAAAAAACAAGCTCAACGGTGTGAGAGTCATTTGAGTCTGGTGGTTCGTTATGAGTTGACCGAATCATCTCAGAATCTTAGATTAGTTTACCCTGTTTGTAATCTGGTGACATAACTGGGTGTAAAAGGCATTGTGATGGCTCCTGGCACAGCTGGGCTTCTCTTCACAGGCCATCACTCCACTTAAAATAGACAGTGTTCAGGCAGGGGTCAGGCAGGCGTGCACCGAGTCTGGTTCTATTTCCTTGTAGTCCACAGCACTTTACAAAGGAGCAAAAATAGCTACGCAGTTAATTGACAGAGTGACAATAGTCATTATGAAGAATCAGTGGCTTCAGCTTTCAGCCGTTATAGCCAAGTATAGGTTTTATATGTGCTTGTGTGCTGACCAGTGGTCAGTTGTGTGTCACATGACCGTGCGTATTCCTCCATAAGCTGGTATAATTCCATGTATTTCTGGCCAGTTTAAGTGACTGCTTCTTTTCATGAATGTTAGTAAGTGGAGGCCATTGCACTGCACAAAGGAGCAGGTGGTTTCACTTTGAGTTACTCTATTCCGCCCTTGCTGAGATTGGCTTTTATATGCCTAAAGAAACACTCTCCGTCCTCTTCTTCAACGCACCTACGATGGATCTATGTTATCATATTTCGATCTGGAGTCGGTCCACAACAGGATACAATAATATTTTGGTAAAAAAGCACATGGTTCCATTTTAGGGAGGAATCTCATCTCTTAACACGACGGTGTCCTTGTGAGCAAAGATAAGCAGGTTCATAAAGAGTGAAGTTTTTCAAGTTTAATGAGGATAACACTGACAGGCCTTCACAAAGCCCGGACCAACCGACACCTTTAACATGAAGTGGGACAGAGACAAAATATTGTCCCTGATGATAGGCTAATAATGCAATCAGTTTATCTTCTAAAGGAAAAATGGCGCAATAATTGGTTTGCCAAATAACTTGTCACATTGTACAGTACTGTGTGTAAATACAAACACCGATGGCTACGTGCTTGGGTAATATTTGTGAGATATAACTGCCTGTACTCAAAGGGAAGACTATACAGTCTGTGGTTTGAATTATGCTGTTAAGCTATTCATTGGACGACATGGTGTAGGTTACAGTCTGACTTAACCGTGTACTGTAATTACACGATCCACCTCTCAGTTACTACAATATCTGATGGATATTAGCGTCCTTATTTACAATATCACTGACAAACTCTGAGGTGTGGTGATACTGATAGCAAATCAATAAATGTGACGTAATTCTGTGTGGGCGGAGTTAACGTCCAGGCACCATGGCTTCGGTAGGAACCGAGGTGAGTATTTGAGCTTTATCTACGCCTAGCTTGTTTTGCTCTCAGACTGTTTTTAGTGTCCTGGAAAATGTGTTTCGTTCGGGCAGCCAGAGAGCCCCCTGTAAACAGGCGAATTGTCGCTGTCGAAGTGTCGTTTTGTCGTAAATTGCCCGCTACCAGCCTGGAGTCTTGTGCTTTTGTGCTGGACCGGAGGGCAACTGAATGTGCAGGAAGATGCTGCGCCCCGGAACGTGTATGATTAAGGCTGGCGCGTTGTGTGCTGTTTGGTTGGACACGTTCATACATGGTCCAGGCTCATGTCACTATCCTGGCTGTGTATAGCTTTAGCGGTTCAAAATAAACTTCACCTATTTCTTAGTGCATTTTGCCCCGGCATTATTCACAGTTTGGTCTGTGTCGTCAGTTACCGGCAGACCGGTAGGCTAAATATAAACGTTGATGATCAGCTAGCTAGCTAGCAGTAATGCTAGTTAGCAGAGTGCTCACTTTCTCAAATTCACCCACAGACTGGTTTTTATTTAATTTTTTAGGTTATTTGCTTTAAACAACCTAAGTTAGTCTTTGAGATATTTTGAGCTATACGGCTAGATGCTTGGGTAAGAATGTTATCTTCACGGTGCTCTGCAGTGTTACCTAGACGTAACTGATGCAGGCAAATGAAGGCAACAGTGCTGCTACAGCCTCCATCTACATACAGTACTAGTACAGCAGGTTTCGGCGCGAGCTCCGAAAGCAGCGGAGCTCTGAAAGCTTTCATTTTGAATTCTCCAATTTTGAATATTATTTCACTAGTTACACCTCGTCTTTGCGAGCTATCTGCCATTATTGTCAGCTATTTTAGCCGGTGTAAGCCAGCCTCGAGTTAGCTGTTTCAGGCTGCACTGTTTCTCTTTATTTCATTTATTTCTTTATTTTTTTTTATTGATAAGAGGTATTTGTCATTAAATAGGGGGTAAATTCGACAACAGCGCATGAGTGTGTGGAGCCTCAGTCTTTGTTTAATTTGTTTAATTTGTTTTAGTAGATTTAGGAGCTGGTATACGGACATGTTCGGTAGAGGTCGCTCAAACCGCGTCTTGATGATATTTGCTTACTAGCTCAGTTTTTGGAGGCATTTGCAAAGAAAGGTGCGAGTCAACGAGCTTTGCAGACACTTCCGCTTCTTCTCACAACTTTATTCTGCGTGATATTTGATGCAATAATCAGTCCAGGGTAATTATACCCTAATTTTCTCCAATTTAAACAAAGTGATTTATACCACATTATGGATTCACGTGTGCTCGCTTAATTGAGTAATTACATGGCAGAGAATGCATGAGGAATGATTTTAATAAATCAGATTAAACATCTGATGAGTTTCTAAGAAAAAATAAAGCATCTGTGTGTGTCCGCTTATAAAATGTGAAGATAATGTAGTCTGCTAGCATTGAAAATAACCATATTATTCAGAAACTGCAACACCGTTGTGTTTGGCATAATCAGTGGTTTAGTTCTAGTTGACATTGTGTTGTTGGTTGATGTTTGGTCTCGTGGATCTTTTATCAGTTCGTCCTTTTAAGGTGTAATTGCTCTTTGTATAGTTGTGCTCTTCCCCCTCCCTCCACCCATAGTTGAGATAAATTCCTTTCCCAGTGAAAGACGACACATGCTATCAACAAAATTAAAGATGAACTTGACTGACAACATTGTTTTCTTCTCGGTGTTTTGTAGAGATTATTAACGTGGTTTCTCTTTGCAATGATAACCATCTCAAAATTATGAGGGCAGTTTTTCACGTCTTGGCTCGACAGCCAGAACAAATGTTCAATGAGCTGAGAAGACAATTGGGTGCTTAACCAATAATGGGGAAAAAAAGAAAGAAGTTGCAGCCCTATTTAAGTTGTTAGATCGAGAAATCGATCAACAAGTTAAGAATAAAAGGTAAATGGTTTTCTAAAGTGAAAATATAGATCTGTCTGTCTTCACAGATAAATCCAGGCATGCACACCAGTACATTTCTGTGCTCATCTTTACGCAGGGCAGCTAAATCTTTCTGGCAAACGCTCCTTTTAAGTGTGATTTCAAAGATCTCGTTGAACCCAACACGTTGTCTGAGGCTGATGTTGTGAATTTTGAAACATCTTACAGGCTCAGAGGCCTTTGTGTTTATTTCGCTGTTAAAAAGAACATGAAAAACGTACCACTTGTTGTTTGGCAGCTCTGTTTTTTTGGTGGAGTATGCTGCTGTGATTTCACGAGCTGGTTTGGTATTTGGTTGGCTGGAAAACAAACGAAAAACACAACTGCAAACGTAACTGGAAGAACATTTAAAACTGGAACAGTAGGCTTGTTTTTAAATGAGCATCATCTGCGTTTTCCAGATAGACGGCACCTCCAGCAGACAAGTAGCAATCGTGCCTTATTCTTGAAATGTATAGGTTTAAGCTCACGTTGATGGATAATTGATTGCAGGCCCATTGTCTGGCTTGGCCTTACAGTGTTGAGGTGTTTCTTATTTTCTGCTTACCGAATGTACAGAATGTATGTTTTATTTAGAGTGTGCATTCGGACGGGAGGCACAGCAGGAAAACTGCCTTGGTTCAATGTTGAGAATATCTTTGGCTTGCTACAGTTCAGTTACTATATATTGTTGAGAGGCAATTGCCATTATTGGACCGACAACACCCAGCTGATGTCATATTCTGGCCCAACTCTCAAACGACTGCATGCAGTGTTTGCTCTGATTTGGCCGTATGCTCATATTTCTTTGCTGCTTCTGTCAGGATGCTGGTCCACTCACCAATATTTTCTTTCTCCCTTTGCTGTTTTCCATTTAGAAATGATTGCTCAGATCATTCTTTTGCTTAATGTTGGTTTCCCTGCTGTTGTTTATTTTTGAGACGCTGTTTTATTTTATTTTAGAGATTACTGCTGACTTACTCTCTCCAGCCCCTCCTGTCTTGTGTATTCCAGGCTGTAGTTTGAGCAGGTCACTGTTTTGGAGGGCTATAATGTCAGATAGTGACGATGGCAGTCAATCTATTGGATTGTTAACACGCTTCAACTCTACTATCTTGTTAGAGCTGAGCTTTTTGGGGGAATGTGAAAGCTTTACTGCTTTGGTCTATTTTCCTTCACTTTGTGTTGGGTGAGACGAATGCAGATAGCTACATATAGTGCTCATTTGAATCCTGCTTTAGTTGCTTTCTTTTGCAAAATCACCACAGTGAATCAAGTGGTGAAAGCCTTTTCTTTTAATTTTTTATATGTAGGATTAGAGACGTATTTCACTGCAATTTTGCCCAATTTACTGATGTTCCTAAAATGCTTGACATCTTGGATATAGCTGTTAGAGGAAAAAAACAACATTATGCCCTCGGTGCAGACCGCTGGGAGTCCGGAAGTGTGGTTTAACTGTGGGGGCCTGTCTCGCTATGGCAACCATCACATGTGCAGTGTGTTCTGCAGCAGATGAGGGAAAAGGGAAGAGACCCAGGTGGACCTGCACTGAAGCCCTGAGGAGTCGCAAGCCACCAGAGACTCACCTGGCAGTGTTATCCTCAGTGTGAACGCATTTTAAAAACAAAAAGAAAAAAAAATGTCCTTGAGACATTTCTGGTAAAGGCCCCTTTGGAAAATCCAGCCAGCTTTCTGGACTTAAACACACATTCCACGACACAAGCTCAAGACAACAACCAGCTCACTGAATTTCAGCATCAGTCATAGCTCCAGCAAAGAACCAAACCAAGAAATAGAGATTATATGCCCATTAACCTCACCTCCCTCCGGGCCTACAAGCTCTTAAGGCCTACTATCTACTACAGGCCTACTATCTCTAAGGCTGTGCCCAGATATTCCCTGAAAGAACTCATCTTAGCTGCTTTTATTCTTGATTCATTCTTTAAGTCACCATCCAAATCTTGTGCCCATATGTTATGTCTGGAACATACCTGCAATGGACCGATGCAGCGCCCTCATCACCACTGACAAAGCCCCACCCATGTCCCACTCCAACTTGCCATTACTTGTGAATTAGATCAGGAGATACTGAAACTCCTCTGCTTCAGGCGAGGACCCATCTTCAACCCGAAGGGAGGAGCACTCCACACCTTTACGGTTGAGAACCATGGCCTCAGTCTTGGAGGGGCCGACTCTTATCCCAGCCACTTCACTCTTGGTTTCAAACTGCTCCAGTGCACGCTGAAGGTCATGACTTGAAGAAGCCAACAGAACCTCCTCATCCAGAAAGAGCAGAGATGCAACAATGAGGTACCCGAACCAGACACCCTCCTTTCCACCATTGTGGCTTCTTACATCACTGGTGTCTAACAGCTGATCCCCTGGTTTCTGCCACGACAGGCACCGATGGCCTTCTGATTATAGCTCTTGTCCCTTTGTGAAAAACTGTTGGAGGTGCAGGTTGAACATCTACAGGACAGGGGCTTCACCCTCTCAATTTGTTTGGTCTTTAATGAGGTCTGTCCGTCAGTCTTTTCCACCATCGGATCCAACTCCTCACCAGGCGGTGATCAGTTGACAGCCCTGACTCTCTCTTCACCAAAGTGTTTAAGATATATATATATGGCCACAGGTCTAATGATACAACTATGAAATCAACCGAACAACCTTTGGCCTTAGATGGCCAGATACCAAGTACACCTATGAACCACCCCATGCTGACACGTGGTGTTCGTGGACAGTCCATTCCTCGCACAGAACTCAAATAACAAAACACTTGGGTTCAGATCAGAGAGGCTGTTTTTTCCAGTCGTGCTCCTCCAGGTGACACAGTCACTACCCACTTGAGCACTGAAGTCTCCCAAGCAAACAATTGAATCCCCAGTTGGCACCTCCTCCAGGACACCACCCAGGGACTCTGAGAAAGTTGGGTAATCAGTACTGCTGATTGGTGCATAAGCACATGCCACAGTCTTGAGCCTTCCGTCCTGCAACTCAAAACCCTCTTACCCTCACCAGGGAAACGCAAAGGCCCAGAGGAAGAGGCACTTTGGCGGATATGAGTCTACCAACACCCAACTGTTGCCTTTCCCCCAGGGCAACTTCAGAGTATGATAGAGTCCAGCCCCTTGCCAGGAGTTTGGTTCCAGAGACCAGTTGGAGATGAGCCCTACTGCATCTAGGTGGTACTGCTCCACCTCACACACTAACTCAGATTCCTTCCCCGCCATCAAGGTGACATTTCATGTCCCAAGAGTCAGTTTGTGACACCAGAGATTGGCATGTCCAGGACCTTGTCTTCGTCTGTCATCCAGCTCACTGCACCCAACCTTGATGTTTCTCCCTGCAGGTGGTGAGCCCACGGGGAGTTGGCGTCCTTTGGAATTATTGGACCGAGGTTTAGCCGTCAGGTGCACTTGCTCTCCTCTCCTTCTCGTACGCATATATATATATATATATATATATATATATAAAAACTAGGCCTAATAAAAATGAAAGCCAAAGCTACGGAGCTAGCTAACGTCCAATGCACCGTGTGACATGCTAGCTGCTTTGCTCAGCTGATTGGCTAAACTGCTACACACATCTAATTCAAGTGTCAAGGCCAGCTGTAAAGCTCCACCTTGGCAAAAATGAAACCTAATCACAATTTAAAATCTGATTGGTTCAAGTATATGACATTCAACATAACAGAGCTTTTGAAAGCCTTATGATTGATACAGACACTGATGTTGGACGAGAGGGCCTTACTTGCAGTCTTCGCTCTAATTCATCCCAAAGGTGTTCAATCAGGTTGAGGACAGGCCAGTCAAGTTCTTCCACGCCAGACTCGCTCATCCATGTCTTCATGGACCTTGCTTTGTGCACTGGTGCGCAGTCATGTTGGAACAGGAAGGGGTCATCCCCAAACTGTTTCCACAAAGTTGGGAGCATGAAATGGTCCAAAATCTCTTGGTGTGCTGAAGCATTCAAAGTTTCTTTCACTGGAACTTAGGGGTCAAGCGCAGCTCCTGAAAAACAACCCCACACCATAATCCCCCCTCCACCAAACTTTACACTCGGCACAATGCAGTCAGACAAGTACAAGTAGTTCTTGAGAGTGACCAATTCTTTCACAAATGTTTGTAGAAGCAGTCTGCATGACTAGGTGCTTGAATTTATACGCCTGTGTCCATGGAAGTGACTGGAACACCTGAATTTTTTGGATGGGTGAGTGAATACTTTTGGCAATATAGTAACAGTTTGGTCTTTGCATTTCATTGGCATTCGCCAGTGGTTGGTCTAACAAAACCATGGCATTACACATTGCCGATTGTTGCGATAGCCCCAGCTTGGCATTACATTTATTTTTCATTTATCTTTTTTGGCTTTCAATGTTAATAATAAAAAAATCAGATAATTGAGTTCAAAATATGTTTTTACATTGCGTTTTGCTGTGATGGTCTTGTTTTTATTTTTGTTCTAAATCGAACCTGCATTTCTTTTCTATGGTAACTTTTTAGCTAAGAACTTTTTGTGCTCAATCCCATTTGATTTCTCTTGATTTGCAGTTTCCTTTTGCCCACTGAAACTTAGTTACAAGGTGAAGTGACTCAAATATTTTTCCGATTAATATGGGACACCTCTGCAAGAAGCTGTTCCGATCTTTTTTACGTCAGCTATGTCCTTTTATGGTTGTATGCAGCAAATTGGACAAATATGAAGGCAACGAAAACATCCTCAACTCCTTGGAAAGAGGGTTCAGCTTTTATGGATCATAGAATGGAAACAAATTTTGTTGTAGTTGGCCACAAGCACAACATAAGCCAACAGGATTTATCTATAGGAAGTAAAAGCTTTACTGTAAAGTTGTTTACTCCTCTTTTGTGTGGGTTGGGGTTTAGATTGGCTGATCATCCTATGCTGCTCTCAGTCGCTTCCTTGAAGGCTTCCCAAAGCCAGGGAATCTGCCAGTGCCTCTCATCACTCCGTTTGTGCACCTGCAGACTTTCTTTGATGGAGGCTATGGCTGAATTCGGCCAACTGTTGCTTATGTGAGAAGAGAGTGGTAGTCTAAAAACACTTCCAAGGCCTGGCTTCGTTCATACCCAGACAAACTTGTATCCCCCATCAACTCCTCATTAGGTGCTCCTCACACAGCCAGCCCAAACCCATCTTTACCTAACAGTTTGTGGCGAGTAGGAACATGTATGACATGTTTTGCACAATACTGACTGTAGCATTGCATTGTGAAAGAGTCTGATAACAAAATAAAGTATTGTGTGAAGGATGAGTGGCCGTCACTTGCGGGTTGAAGATCTACAGGACAGGGGCTTCCACCAGAAATTCCCAGTTCACCTTGTATGTTTGGGTTAATGAGGTCTGTCCGTCAGTCTTTTCTGCCATCGGATCCAACTTGGAATGAGTTGGTTTTCACTGCTGATCTGAGTATTGACTTTCAGTTTCAGCTGAAATTGTTGCAGTGAACAATGTTGAGCTTTATACTTGGCTTACCATCAGTCCAGAAATAAACCCCATAAAAAAACTCAAGGACTCAGGCAACCCCAACCAGTCACCTTTCAGAAGCAGACAACATTGCTTTTCTGTCAGGACATGTATCATGGCGTAATTTATCGTTGCCTTTTTCCTACACAGAGATTGAACTCTAGCATTGTAAAAAAAATAAAAAACATGCTCTCATAATACCTCCATTGCTTGCTGTTGCAAGGTAAAAGTTGAAAATATTTAGATATACCTGCTTGAAGTGATTTTTGTCACATGTCCAACACAGTATTTGTTACTTTTTTGTCCTGGATGTATATTTCTGATTGGGACAACTACCTCTTGTACTGTGCATTAGCACTATGGGCTACGAGCAATTTAGCCTATGTTGCAACACGTTAGCCATCTCCATCATTAGCATTAGAGAAGATTCTACGAAAAGGTTGCAGTCTTGTCACGAGCCTCACAATAGCCTCACTCCCGAGGAAAGGATTAATAATGATGGGGGGAAAAGGCATGGGTCTCTGCAAGATGATGGCTTAAAATCACCTGACAAAATTTCTTCATCTCCACCGGTCTTTCAGAGTCCATGGGGCCCCTGAAAGGCCACATGCATTAATATACATGAGCCCTGTGCCTGGATCAACCACACTTTTAGAGGTTTGGGACAAAAACATCAGATAAAAGAAATTATGAAAAGAAGAAGAACAACAACAACATCAGGGATGCTTGTTTTTAGGAGAGAGGCTAACCAATTCCTCATTGAAAGAAATCAAGGACACAGATCTGTTAATTCTCTGGTGAGAAATCATGCCAATGCATGTTCAAAATTTTGAATATATTTGCAAACCATCTTGTTAGCGTGTCATTAGACTTGAGTAAGAAGCTGTAGATTGATTAATGTGCACAAGTGATCGACCGATCCGGGTTTTTTAAGGCTGATACCGATCTTTTTGACATCACTCTTAACCAATCCCCGATATGTACTGCCGATATTAGTCTTTCTCCCTCCATTTACATGATAAAAATGACACAATGATAACAAATGTTACACAAGTCTCAATTTAAACAAAAAAAGAAACATTTATTAACAAAACAAACAAAACATGTTAATAGTAGCAAACAATGTAGAACATTTAAATATATAACAATAGAAATAAACAATCTTAACACTTAAATGTTTGTGCACATTACATATGAGGCCTTTGTAGTGCAAATGCCTGCTGGAGATATGCTCTCCCCAGCTGGAAATGTGCAGAATGGGGTGTATTGGAACAGGTGTCCAGTGCATGCTGGAGGCAGCATATGGTGCAGAAATCTCAGTGGAAATTGTGTTTATTGCTATGACACGTTGAAAGTAGCAGATGAGGCTCTGCATCACATTTCAGTACGAGATGTATCTGTATGTATCCACAATAGGGGCACATGCACGCTTGCACAGCAGCAGCAAATGTTCCAGGATTTTTGCTGACATGTTCATGCATTGTTTCACCAGCTGAAGATTTGGAGATTTTTCTAGGCTGGGGTGGAAAATCTTAGCAAGAAGTCTGGAGCAAATGTTGCAGACGATTGCATTTCCACACACCACTGCTCTGGAAAATATCTAGAACATTTCAGGACTCCAATGCGTGCGTGAAAGCGTCTGTAGTTTTACACCAAGGAACCGGTTATCTAATCCAATCCATCAATATAAACTGCTTTGACTGAATTTATATCGGGATTACCCTTGATACCGCTATACCGATCTTAGTAATTTGATTTTGAGTATCTGCTTATTACAAATCATTGCCGTTGTGTTAACTGCTGTACCTGTGATACAACCAGGTGCACAACCAGTTCAAATCTGTACAATACAGCATCACCATCTCTGTAAAACGTTGCTTTTTTTCCCTTCAGCTCATGTTGACGTTGAGGTTAACGTTGGCCTCCAATTGGTTGCTGTTGGGATAGAAATAACAGTTCACTGCTGTGAATCAGAAGCCAACTTCGGCATTGTTCAGCGACAGAGCCTTAGCTAAAGTAAGCTGAGAGCACTGTGTCACTACTGGCTTAAGTAATGTTCAGATTGCAGACATTACAACTGGCTGTTTGGTTGCTTTTATTTTACCATTTGAAATATTTCCACACATCAGATGACATTTAGGGCAGGCATTATAGGAGTTGTACTCAGTCAGAGGGTCTACATGATGAGATTAACTGGATTATAGCTATAGTTGGGTTATGCTCCTTATCTGAGGGTAATTATCCTTGGATATATGGCGGTGAATGAATGGATTCACTGGCACAAAGCATGTCATACCCCGGTACGATAGGTGGCGCTGTCCCCATTTCAGCTATCGCTAATAGAGCCACTTCCTGTTGACGTCTTCACCACCAACAACAACAAACTCAGGCATTCAGAAAGATCGCGAACAAAGAGCGAGATGAAGCTGCGTCCCTCTCCATCTGTGATGAGCTGGTTATGGCACAGACGATGCACAACGAAGCATTCTCCATCGAGTTGTTTGTTTGTTTCTGACGGCGACAACAACAGTAATATCGTCTCCTTCGACTTCGGGTGACGATCCCGGGAAAAATCTGAAGCATGCGCAGAACGCTCGATCCGATCCACTGTTGTCTACATACAGGTTCAGTGTACATTTGGATCGAGTTATCTCAGGGTCTTAATTAATTCGGGGTCTTCAGATTAAGGTGTCTACATGAGCCGAATAACTCAGTCTTATTGTAATTTAACCATTAATCCGATCCGATGGCACTCCTGTAACCGCACATGTGATCCAGAAACAGATCAGTCAAAAAATGCTTTGATTCGGAACCTACTTGAGATTTCAAGCTGGACCAAAGTTGCAGAACAAGATGAATGTCCCTGTTTTAAAGGCAATGCCCTTCGCTCTGCAAAACGCCTCCGGAGAGAACAGGTCTGTTTGCCCAGATATGGGCTAAGTCTTGGTATACTTTTCCGTTTATTTGCTTTGTCCGTGACTGTAAATGTCTGATCCATCTCGTTATCGTGCACGTTTAGATATGATATCATGTTACACAGCAAATTTGTTTGCTAAGTGCTAATTAGGGCTGAACGATTAATTGAATTTGTGATAAAATTGCGATGTGAAAAAATTAGATATTCTAATCGCATATGTTGCGATTTAAGTCGAGTGACTTTCAACACGCAAATGGCCAAAAAAAACCAAAAAAACTGACCAGACGAAGATGGCCTCAGGCAGAACCACGACAGCAGCCGACACTAAAGAAACTTTACCTTCTAAGATGAGGAGTACTTCAGTTGTGTGGAATTACTTTGGTTTTAAAAAAGAGGATGTTGCACAGCACCAGGTATTGTGCAAAACATGTGTTGCTACCTCACGAGGCAACACGACAAACTTGTTTCAACAGTTTAAAAAAACACCATAAAGCCTTGTGATAACTGCATGGCTCAAATGGCGATTAGCAGCGTATCACATCAACACAGCACCCAACAGGGCCCGTTAACCGACACTTTGGAAAGTGTGACTCCATATGAAACTTCGTCAAAATGACAGTTTTTGGCAAGGGACACGATGCCCATCGCCACGGTGACCAAGCCTGGGTTTACAGCCTTAATTAATACACTGGATAAGCGGTACAGCATGCCATACTGGACATATTTTAGCCAGGTTTCTATACCGGAGCTGTATAAAAAATGCCAGTAAAGAGTGACTGCAGAGCTGAAAACAGCCGAGTTTGTCTCCTAAAACAGAAAAATACAATCCCTGTGTTTGTTGAAAAATCCAAAAGACAAGGAGCTTAAAAAATAATCGCGTATTAAATCGCAATCACAATTTTTTTTAAATAAAATTGCAATTAGATTATTTTTCCATATCGTTCAGCCCTAGTGCTGATTGAGGTTTAGAAGGAATCAACGATAGCTTTGTGAAATTATAGCTGCTATTTTATCAGTTAACCATCAAGTCATGACTTGAACAGAAATACAGTTCTCCTTTTCCCCTTATTTATGTGTTTTGAACTGTTAGGCTCATAAGGCATGTGGTCACAGTCCTGCTTTTTCAGGCCTGAGGAATTAAAACAGATCAACTGATTATTACAATAAGAAAGAAATGATTTAACCGTTTACACTGATGCTTTATGAAGTTGACCCTTACCCTGCACTCTCTCTTCTGCGCTTTTTTGGATGTATTTTCTGTGTTTTTCTTGGCTTATTTTGCTGGTTTCATATTTGGTTTGGTTTTCTCTTTTCCCATGACTCTTGTGTAAAGAATACAAAAGACTCCTGTTGGGAAGTTTAGATTAGCAGATCGATGTCTGCCATGGAAACCTGGTTGGTCCGGGGCCTTTTTGTTTTATTCTTCTACCTCCTCCTTTCTCCCATGGTGCTCCTGAACTAGTTGTGCATCTGCAGCGACTGTTAGGCCCATTTTCCTGAAAAAACGTGATGCAAAAAATGCATATAATTAACCCGTCTGATGTGAATATTGCTGGTGTGAAGTAAAAACACACCTTTTCCAAAGAAGATGCAAGGTTTTCACAAACATTTCCCCCTCCTTGTTGAGTGTAGGCATTTGCATGGTGACTTGGTTCCAGTGGATACCTTCAGTGGAACGAAATGGAGTGTTGTTACCGTTTGAACTGACTGAGCATGCTCTGTGGGGACCTCTAAGGAAGAGGACCGACAGAGGGAGCCATCAGGTCACATGACCAGCGAAGTGAATGTGCATACGAGGAAAGAAAAGGAATAGAGGAGCAATCTGTTCGGCACATTCTCGCTGTCCTCCCCCTTCCCTTTCCCTCTCTCTCTCTCAGTCACTCCCTCTCTGACGCCTTCTTCTTCTCAATGGAGGCCATGAGAAGAAAGCAGGTATGATGCTTCCCTGAGGCACACAAGGCAAAACGACGTGTTAACTTCATGCTCTTCACCCATAATTGGCTTTTAATGGTCTGAGCAGATGCATAATCTTGCTTCCCTGCTCCTTTTAGCCTCTTTTTTTTTCTAAGCAGTACTATCAGTTGGTTCGAGTTCTTGCTCTCCTCTCTTTGAGATGGTTTCCCAGTTTGTGAAATGCACTTCTCAGCAACTGAATGCTCTTGGTTCTTGAAATGGAAGAGCTAATTTTTGTGTGGTAGCAGATTTGAGTGTGGTATATTGGAGAGTGATTCTCTTGATTTGGCTGAATTTGTAGTAGTTGCTGCATGTCTTTCAGGAAGATGGGATCTCTTGAAGATTTGGAAACCGTCCTGATTTTTTTTCTAATTCAATTCAAGTCCAGCTTGGTGTTTGCTATGCCTTTTTCTTTGATGTCATCTTCTTTGCTCTCTCTCAGTGGCCTGTATGTAATGAGATCCCCTGGGCAGATGATATATGTGCAGCCCAGGCTCCATGATCAGGAATCTAAGTGAAGATGAGGCTGCTTTTCTTCCTTATCAATTCGTAGGAGGAATATTATCCTGTAATGTGAGCATCCACGTTTACCAGCTGCTGGATTTGACTTGTCTAATCATCAATACTTGAGTTTACCTGGATTGTTTGGCGTAGTCATTCAACAACACAACACTCACAACAAGTGGGTTGAATCGAACAAAACCTATTTACATTCCTATTTCTACATTGTTTTCTACTAGAAGTTTGTAACTAGGTTAATGGATTTAAGGTACTATGAAATCCACGGGGGGAGGAACAATGACATGACAGACTGGAGTCTAATGTTTCCTTCGAACATTTGCCCCAATGATGATGTTATGGCAGAGAAAAGGGTTGCAGGATCAGTTTCAGGGTGATCTGTCAGACAAAATGAATATCTCTGTTGCATTTCTTTGGAGAGCAAGGAGATGATTTCTTCTGTCAAGCAGCTCTGAAATTCTAATTGCTATAAAAGATAAAGGGTTTGTCATTATATGTCATTGGGGTGTTGGCTCCTGGTGCTTGTCCCTGGCAGCACAAAAGCTGATTGTGTGATGTGTGTTTGCTTTGTGCTTAGGTAACTCCGTCTTGTTCTCAGGTCTCTTGGAACAGATCTAAAGATAGGTCACATCAGTATAAACGCCCAGGCCTTCACATACCAAGAGACAGTGAAAGTCTGAACCACTAATGTACTTTAGAGCATGTAGGAGTAGAAAACTGTAAGAAGCATATTAGCATTTTTAACAAAATGGCTCCACCCTGGATTTTTATTCTGAGCCATTTGGGCCTCAGTGTTACAGCCATGGCTGAAGCTCTGGCCTAATTTAACATCTTTTCATGTTTAAGGAGCCATTTAAGACTCCTGATCAGCTCTCATAGCTTTGGGTTCAGATTTGAAGCTTTGTTCAGCGGCCTCCATATCCCTATCCACAAGCTTCCAGACCCCTCCAGTCCCCATCTAGTGGAAAACTGCTGCAATGGCCGCGTCATGTCAGTAAACACTCTGGTTGCGAAATGGCGGAGATCTGCAGACAACCTTCTCTGTCTCCCTTCCCCCCCCTTTCCTTTCTGTCTCCTGTGTGTATGTTCCACTTTCCACCACTAGGGGGAGAGAAGAGGCCAGTGTTGTTTTTTTTCAACTGACTTTCTTCTCCATGAAAAGAGGAAACTGAAGGGTTCTTCCTCTCCTCGCCCACACGTGTTCCTTCTTGCAGGTCAAACACAACACAAGACTGTCCCAGAGTAGATGATCTTTGGGAAACACCCTCAGTTTTACCCCAAAGACCAAAAGAGAAGTTGTTGGGTGAGCCTTGTTGCTGTTTGAGAAGGTGCCTCTTTGCATTTGGCATAGAGACTCAGGAGCACATGTTTGACGAATGATCTGGGAAATCTGTCCTGATGGTTCATTAAGTTGGGGGTCTCGATCAAACTGTCTGGTAAATCTGAGGAGTCATTGAAGAGTCACTTGCTCAGTAAGTTTGTGAAAGTGGGGCTTTCAGTGGTCTGTCTTTTTTAGGGCCTTTGATTGGGCTAGTTTTAGGGGAAAAATAGTTTTATCTCTCGTCTTGGGAAAATCAGACTAAGTACCTGCTTTTGTTTGTCACTTGATGTGACAACTGCACCCCCAGTCAGTTTGCATACTGACCTTTATTCTTCCTGGAATGAGCCTATTCCGAGGGTTGAGTGTGAATGTTTTTCATGAGTGCTTGTTATGATGGTTTTCAAGGACAAACTAATACAGACCTGCTTTCGTTTGGATATTTCAGCTGAAAAGCTCCCTAAGATTGAAGGGTTTGTTGCAAAAAGAATGGCTAGTGTGGATCGATGCTGTGTCCAAGGCCGCTTTTTTATCCTTTGGAGTTGTTTTTTAGAAGGCTGACGGTGTGCTCAGGAGGAGGAAACAGTTTAGCGTTTCCTGGTTTTGCCCTAAAGGTGATTGATGGGTGGTTGGGATTTCTTTTGAAGCTGTGGTTTCTACCGCTGTGCTGAGTGGTGTAGAAGGAAAGTTGACAGACAGTGACGGTGCACAGAGGTTGGCCCTTTTCTTGGCTTGCTCTGCAGTGTTTCTTGAAAGGAAATGACTGAAAAAGCCCAAAGAAATGTATTAATTAATTCATTTTTTGACAGAATATTTAATGTATAAATAGAAGAGGCTTTTCCATTGATATTCCTCCTTTTTGCTGAAAGAGTAAAGCAACAAATCCTACTGTTTAACAGGTTAAATGTGTGTGACTGGCAACATTGTTTTTGGAGAAAAACATCAATGAATTGAGCAATTGTTTTAGTGCTGAATTTGTAAATTGAGCATCTTTTGGTGCAAATCTAATCCTTGAGCTTTGGGAACTCAGTAGAGACATTTTACTAACTGAGAAATTAATTTAACACAGTTTCCATAGTAAACACTTACAGTTGTAGCTCTTAATTGAACTCTTTCTCCTGTCTTTTTTTATCAGCCCACTGGTACAGCCGTGGATAAGACTGCATCCACAAAGAGAGACGGACTCGATCCAGCAAGCAATGGCGAGGAGAAGTCAGGTAGCACTTCAGATAAAGTTGAAAGGGCTTTCTTTATGCATATCATTGGCTCACACCATAATTTGCATTATTTCTTTGGTTTTGATGCACAGATGGAGACAAAGAGGTAGCAGCCAGACTGGCCTCCTCCCCTGCACCCGAGGCGATGCTCAACGGGACCGAATGTGACGACATGAGGCACAAGAACCTGACAACTGGCAACAATAAGACTGTATTGTTGGTAAATGAAAATGGCACATCAGACATGGAGCCGCCACACGGTTCTGTCACTGGAAGCAATGGATTCATTCTGGTCAATCAGCAGCAGGACAGCAGCGCTGCGGTGACGCCAGGTTTGGGAGTTTCCCCTCATAGGACTAACTGGTTACCTTCGGGCTCACCGACAGGGGCACACGCAGCCAAACCCCTCCCTGCCTCAGCAGCAGGGTGTGCACAGAGTTCAGGTGCTTTAAGGACTGCCCCCAGTACAGGGACTATGTCGGTACAGGAGACATCAGACACTAAAAATGGCACAGTTTCATGTCCTGTCCCATCTTCAGCACCGGTCACTATACACAGAGCGCGCAAGACCATGTCCAGACCTGCTGTCAGCCCAGCACAAAAGGTAAACAAAGGCCTGGAGCCAGGGCTTGTAACGTTCTGCTCCACATCTGCTTTGTCTGCATCCTACAGCTGTGGTTCTGGCGCATGATTAAACTCTAAAGCTATAAACTAAAAAATGTCAGTAGCAGTAAAACGTTCCTATGTCGGGGGCTGTGTTCACACAGGGTCCCATGTTGTCACTTTTATAAGAATAAAGGTAACTTCGAACTCAAGAGGTGGTGTATGGGTGGTCCTACGCTGAGATGGCTTTATGGTTGGATGGATGGATAAACTCTGACAGATAATTTGACTAATATATACTTGTTGGGAGTTTATTGGCTATCATCAAAAATGTTATTCTAAAATGTACAAATTTAGGGGTTTGACTAATTATGAGCAGGACTGACTTAATGAACATAAGCCTCCTTTTTACTTTTGTCAGGAAGTATCCACATACCCCAGCAAAGTCATGTGTCATGATTATGCAAAATCACACCAAGAATTGTAGACAAAGTCTTTACTTTAGACTTCAAATCTGACCAAGACCCTGAAATCCTTTGCTTTTTGTCATCTGCAGCTTCTTAACAGGGAATTAAGAGAAGCAAAAAGTGCCAAAATGGAGACTCAGGTTGCGTCTGATGTGCAGAAATCTTCTCGGCAGTCATCTGCTCAGAACCATCTACCTCAGAGTCCACCAGATACGCCAGCATCAATGCAGACTGCTTCAACAGCTTCACCAGCAGCTCCCACAGAGCCTGCAGCTCCTTTAGCTCCTCCAGCTCCTCCAGCTTCAGCCAAGCTCCAACTAGGTGACTAAAAACCCACTTTGTTCTTGGTATTTTGAGAAAAGTAATCGGTGTGGTTGACTGTTAATGCCTGGTGAGTTTTACCATGACCGTGTGTGTTGTTCACTTGTGCTGTAGGGTCATATTCGGCGGGCTTTTCGTCCCGTAAGAAGAAGAGGAGGATGGGAACGTACAGCCTGGTTCCCAAGAAGAAACCCAAAGTGCTTAAGCAGAAAACTGTGCTGGAAATGTTTAAGGAACTACAGCAGTCTGCCAAGAGCCCACAGGTGTTGGCTCCTCGCTTTTTGTGTCAATAATTTCTTAACCTTTAAAGCTCCTAAGATGTTTTTGTGTGTGTTACAGAGGATATGATGAGGAAAATCAGCCATAAGTGCTATAGCTTTGAATCCTTAGACCACGACTTACATTTTGGGCGAACTGATTAAAGGAGAAGTTTGTAAAACTAAATGGAAAAGACGGCAGAAACGAGGAGGAGAAACTACTTTTGTGAGCTTCTGGCGTATTCGTGAAGACAGAATACTGGAAAAAGTTCTGTTTGTGGCTGTAATAGTGCAATTTTAATTCCTTTAAACCTTCAGTGATGTTGAGTTACTTCAGACAGTGGAAGTTGGACGCTGTTCTGGCCGTTTATTCAGGCAGCGCTGCGCGTACGAGTTTGTATGTCCAACAAAGCGAGGAACTGCACTTCTCAGCCACCCAAACGGCGAGTTGTCCTCATAATGCTGTAGTTAGAAACTGATAGAAGGTGAATACTTACCAGTTTTACACTTCTATTTGCATGTGACCTTGTATAATTTAGCTTTAATTTCTTAAGAGATCACACACGGGTGCAAAAATGTATGACACGTTACGCTTGAGTAGCGTTGCGGAGACAAGGAAAATCAGTAAGGGGCAGATTAACTTATTCAAAGAGCTTCTTTAACCCAAGGGGAGGAGCCTGATCAGAGGCCCAGTTTGAAAATGTACAATTTTGAGGAACACGGATGAGTTTTTAGGGGATTAATAGATTGTTGAATGGGTAAAATACCCAAAAAACTCATATGTATATTCAAACTGTACGTCCAATCCCAAAAGGTTTGTAACGCAGTGAAAAATGTAAAAAAAAAAAAAAGAAGAAGAATGCAGTGATTTGTAAATCTCATAAATCTGTAGAACAGATTACAACAGAACACAAGTAAGGTCCGATGTGCCGACAGGTCAGTCCAGCACCTGGACTCTTCTATTAGGAAGCCATCCTGATGCAATAGATGCAGTATGTAGCTTAGCATTGTGTTGCTGAAATATGCAAGACCTTCTGTGAAAAGGACGTCGGAAAGGAAGTACATGTTGCCTTTCAGCATTGATCTGCAGGTTTCCTGTTTCTCAGGCACTAATGCACCCCCGTACCATCAGAGATGCAGGCTTTGAACTGAGCTGATGGTTATTCTGCTTCTCATTCTCATACGACTTCTTGTTTGCGTGACAGAGCTTTAAGCTGATTTTGTGGATAGCTCCTGAGGGCTTGCAGATTATGGGCATCCAATGTAGCTTTGTCACCGGATTCTTTGAATCTTTTGATAATATTATGTACTGTAGATGATGGATGTTTTAGGTTTCTCCATCCTTCTACTGCCACTTACTTTTTCCAGTCTTTTGTTGCCGCTGTCGCAGCTTTTTTAAGACGCGTTGCTACCATCAAACTCAAGATTCGCACATTTTTTTCAGCATCTACGTATTAAGAGGTGTGGGTTGTTTTTCTCCCCTACATACACCATCTATTCAGGCCCTAAAATGGCTTGAATTGTAACGCTGTATCTTTGCCTCAGCTAATAAGTTGTTGCTGATTAAAGATAGTGTTGCTCCCGATTATTAGCTCCGTTACATGCTGCGTATCGACAGGATTGGTGTTTTAGTTTGCTGTTTGAATCCACGTTGTTGAAACCATCTGTGGTGCTCTGCAGTGCTATCGTGGAAATGCTCAGATGTGGCATTTGCATTTTCATTTGCTCACAATATGTCTTCCAGCATATCAAGCGTATGGTGACATTAGCTTTTGAAGCTAATTGTTGCAACTCTTTACTTCGCCTTTTGGATGCTTTTCCATCCAATCTTATCATTTAATCGTTAAGTCTGATGGTTTTCGTTGAGTCTTTGAACAGTTTTGCAGTTTTTAACCATCTAAAACAAACACTATCAGCCACTTAAATTTAACACCTATGTGATAACGCAAATGTTCGACCCCAGATTTCTTTACTTAACTGCTTTCTTCGGTCTTATTTTGTCAGACAAAAGACGTTGCAACCATAAATGGGGAGAAGGTGAGTAATGCGTCTGAGGAAGAAGAGTCAGAAGATCTGGAGTCTGAGGAAGAGGAACAACAGCAGCCAGCAGAGGAACCTGTCACTGCTGTCCAGGGAGCGCCTGAACCCTCTGATCAGGTGGGAGATTACAAGTCCTTTGCCTCTTTTCATATTACCCTGATGCCACGTGTGTTAATTTGTATTTTATGCACAGTGAACCCCTCTTGGAAGTTTAGTTAAACCGTTGTGCAACGTATTCTAACGATGTGTGCAGGAAGTAAATTGCGTCAACAGGAACAACGTTTTCAGTGCAAAGCTACTGCAAGCAGTTCAGTTAAATGTTCATCCTGTTTAACTTTGTAATTCAAGTTGTATGTTAAATGCTGCTGATGGACTTTGTTTACCTTTTGTGGTGGAGGTGAAAGATGAGCAAGAGTCTGAAGAATCGGGAGAAGAGGAGGGAGAGGAGGAGGGCACAGAGTCTGACTTGGTAAGACCCTCTCAGCATCATTAATCTACCTAACTTCATCAGAGTATTAGATCTCATCTCATTCCACCTCTAGTGACTGTGGCCTGAGCAGACGTGAGTGTAGTTGAATATCTCGTGATTGTTGTTACTTTCTGGCGGTTGCTGGAATGATCTCTGAATGGACTCCATCTGTCTGCCTCAGAGCACCGAGTCTAGTTTGAAGAAGAAGATGAAAAAGAAAACAAAAGCAGACAGCGCCTGGCTCCGGCCCTCCAGGAAGAGGAAAAGGAGGATGAAGACCAAAGGTGATCACACACATACATGTGGATGTCATTCAGCTGCTCACCTGGAGTCCTCGTGTTGAACGAGATCAGGAGTAAAGCGACATTTTATTTGAATGAAATATATAATCTGGCATTTCCTCAGAAGGAAATTGAGTTTCTTCTCCATCTCGTAATCTCTTAAACCTGACTGAGATCTGATGTTTAATCACTGATACACCTTGATGAGTGTTTCTTGCCTCATTGCTTCACAAACATTCACACGTGATTGAGTCATTGCTTAGAACAGTGTATGCCGTGTTCTCTCTGTACGCAGCTTTTCTGGAAAGTAGAGACACATTTTCTTACTCTTCGCTGTTTTTATGCTCAGAACTGGAGGCAGCGGCTCAGCCCCAGGCTTCAGCTCATTCCCACGTACGTGATGACAAGGAATACACACAGGTTCTCCCATCCGAGTCCGTCAGCCTCAGCAAGACATCACACAACAAAGGTGAGGGTCTGTCCACATACGCCTAACTGACTGTGTCTCTTCAAAGCAAGCTCCTCGCGTCGGTTCATTTAAGCCGATTCATTTGGACCACAGACTTGAGTCAAAAGCTGGGTTTCAAGGGAACTCGAAGCAAACTTTTGCAGTGTGGCAGGATTGAATGTGTAGATCAGGCAAGATTACATGGTTCTGGATCTGAAAGCATGAACATTTTCACGGGGAGAGCCAAAGTCATGCATTTTCCACCCTGTGGCTTTAAGGAACTTTCATACTGATTACTTAACAAACACACCTGGATGAAGGCAAAATATTTTAAGGACTGAATGCTTAATTGACATTTGTTATTCAAGGTTTGTTGCATGCCGAACACTCCTCTCACCCCTCTGAAATTTAGTCTCGCCGTTTTTTTCCACTGCGTGGTACAGTGCGTCTCAACACGGCTCTTTTATACTTTAGTAGTGCGTAGGCGGGATATGAGCTGCTTATTATTCCAGAGACTCAGACAAATTGCCTTTGTATGTATGCATAGAGTGATGTTTGTGTGAGTACATCAGTGTTTGCAGTCATGTCAGAGTGACAAACAACTGTGTTTTAAGCCAAAAAAAATACACTCAAAATCCCAAAATGGAGAATTGCTGATTGTGTTTGGTTAAAAGCTTAATCTTCTTAACTTTTTCTGTGATTAAAGAGTTCTTTATCTTGATCGGGCTTAGCTCCAGAGGGTTAATTATGTTTCTTCTCAGACTCTTCAGGTTCTGCGGTCGAGGAAGCTCAGGAGCTTCCACTCTGCAGCTGCCGCATGGAGACCCCCAAGAGTCGAGAGATTCTCATTCTGGCAGACAGGAAGTGCATGGCCACGGAGAGTGTCGACGGACAGTTAACTCGCTGCCAAAGCGCCGTACTCAAACATGAAATGATGCGTCCCTCAAACTCTGTTCAGCTGCTGGTTCTGTGTGAGGACCACCGCAACGGCATGGTGAAGCACCAGTGCTGTCCCGGCTGCGGGTTCTTCTGCAGCGCGGTGAGTTTCAGGGTCCCGCTGCTGTGTACCATCCTCCTGCTGCCCAACTGGCAGCAACTACAACGATGCATTGTTTTATGTTTTAGTCCAATTTCGTTTGACTAGGAATATTAGACCCAAAGCATTTCACATTTGCAGCTTCACGCATACATATCCCTCATATTCCTAAGTGTGTCTCTGTGGGATTTTCTTTTACTCGTTAAACATTTATGACACCAAAACTTTGGGCGTAACTCTGTAGCTGTTTTAGGTGCCGTTGTATGAGAGGCAAGCGCAGCTTAACCAACACAGATCAAGGAAATGGTATTTAACAGGGGGAGAAAAATGCTTCTGTACCTTCATTAGGCACTTAACTTTATCTGGTGTGATCATGAGATGGAATTTTAATGTTCCAAGCTGGAATCAGAGCTGGTTTGTCCTCCTCCTTTAATTTCCTGTTGCTTTTTCCTGTTACCAACACAGGATATTTTATTATGCTGGACAGACTGTAAAATGGGATCATTTCAGGTGAAGGTTGTCATGTTTTCCAAATGTCTGCTGACTGACACTTTGCTTTCCTCTGTGCAGGGGACCTTCATGGAGTGTCAGCCAGATGTCAGTATCTCTCACCGGTTCCATCAGGCATGTGCCTCAGTGCTGAAAGGTCAAAGCTTCTGCCCCCACTGTGGAGAAGAGGCCAGCAAGGCCAAGGAAGTCACCATTGCCAAGGCCGACACCACCTCCACCGTGCCCCCAGCTCTCGCTCACGGGCCAGCCACGCCTGGAGCTCCCGAGGGCCGAGCTGACACCACCACCGGCAGGTAAACTGCAAACTCCTGTGGCGACTCCTTCAAAAGAGAAGAGAAAAAGAGATCAGGCTTGTTTTTTCAGAGTAAACTGACTCATTTGATGTGTTTTTCAGCTCTTCTTGTTTGGCCTTGGGTGCTGAGGCCAGTGGCAGAGCCGACAGTTCGCTCTCCATTCGTTCTGCTCACGGACTCGACGCCTCTGCTGTTCCTGGATTTTCCAGGAATGTCTCTCTGCACACCGGGATGGGAACACCAGCCCCTCCTGCTCTCCCTCCAGGAGCACCTAAAGAAACTCTAGATAGCATCCTGGTTGCTCTTGACATGGAGAAGTAAGTGGGGCTGCTGGAGGGTCACCGTATTTATCCAAATGACAAAAAGCCCACAGCTTCTGAGACACCCTTTTGATTTTTAATTGCGTGTTCTTTTATTAGGCCCAAAAAGCTGCGTTTTCACCCCAAGCAACTGTACCTCTCTGCCAAGCAGGGAGAGCTAAAGAAGGTCCTGCTTATGTTGGGTATGTAAAGCCCATTCAAGCCACTCACAAACACCTCAGGTTTCTACACTAAATCATTTTTAGATGTACCTTTTACTTCAGTTTGATTGAGGTGAAATATTTTCCTTCCTTTATCTCAGTGGACGGTATTGACCCTAACTTTAAGATGGAATCTCAGAACAAGCGCACTCCGCTACATGCAGCAGCTGAGGGGGGACACAAAGACATCTGCCACATGCTTGTACAAGTAAGGCTACATTTCAGTCGTGATCCTGAGTTTCACCAGTTCAAACTGAATCCTTTAGGGGCAGCAGCTAACGTTTGCTGTGTGACGCTTCAGGCTGGAGCAAACTTGGACATGTGTGATGAGGATCAGCGGACTCCACTGATGGAGGCCTGCGAGAACAATCACATGGAGGTGGTCTTGTATCTGCTGAGAGCTGGAGCCAGCTCCAAGCACAAGGTAAACCCGCATCAAGCTCATCCTGGAAATGAGTGGCCTCCATCGGTCAGCTAAGAATTTAAAAGATCTTTCAGTTTCCGGGATGAAAACTCCTGCTTCCTCCTGAAGCAGCCTGCAGAAGTGACAGACGATTTAATCACGTGTATATTTTTAAATATTTTGAATGTTTAGTCTTGAGAAATGATCAATAAAACGATTGTCTGTTGCTCTCAGGATGTTGAAGGGTTCACGTGTCTCCACCTAGCTGCAAAGTCCGGCCATTACAAGATTGTTGAGTATCTTTTGTCCACCGGACTGATTGACATAAACTGCCAGGTCAGTGCAATTTCATGTTTTTCTTTCAAAACAATGAGTGAAAAATATAAAACAGCTTCTTTTTTTGCTTGTCCCCAGCGTGTTAACCACAGAGGTCGTGTTTGGGGTGTATTACTAAACCCCAAAGTTTTACTTCTCCCTGCACTCAGGCTTCTGTGGACTCACAAAACTTATCCCAGATTTTCTCTCCTCCCAGCCAAGAGTTCCACATATGATGCTAACGCCGCCGTCTCTTTGTCGGTGTGCTTGTTTTGCTTCACAGTGTCCTCTCCGGCTGTTACCGCAGATCGTCTTATTTTAGTCGAATCCAATTTAAATTGAGTTTATTTACACAGCCACACTCATCCCGGCTCACTTTCCAGGAAACAATTAGTTGCTTCTGAACAGTGTTTTCCAACACCTGGTGAGGATGTATCCTCCGTTGAAGTAAAGGATATTCTTTAGTATATTTAATATAATTCCTATTTATGCGTAATGTATTGTTGTGATGTAAAGTTGTGGTGGTCTGGAAAAAAACCTGAATGTTGTGCAGTTTGGAGACTTCCAAAAGTTGGACTTTTGCAGGTTGATCAGATGGTTGGAATAAGCTGTGATGTCTGTGTTTAAAGTCGCTGTGAAGCCTGCTAGTTTCAGGCTGTGGCTTATGATGTTACTGTGACTGTGAGCATGATTCGAAGCGTGCTGCGGCGTGCGTGTACGTTTGACTTAAACAGATGCTCTCACTTTCGCAGTTTGTTATAATGTGGAACGCTTCATAACTGGGAAGGTGCTGTTGATAAAGAATTACAATCATCTGCACTTTGAGTGGCTTTAGTGTTAACTTGAGAACTTCGTTTTTCCTAGGATGACGGAGGTTGGACGGCCATGATCTGGGCCACAGAGTATAAACACGTGGACCAGGTGAAGCTACTTCTTTCCAAAGGAGCTGACATCAGCATCAGGGATAAGGTTGGCAAACAAGTATTTGCACCCTACGTTTGATATGCTTTATGCATTATGTTACGTCACCACGTTAGCTCCAGAGAAACCTTTAAAGGAACAGGTTTGCTCGGTAGTGACACAGCTACAAGGAGCATATTTTCTCTGCAAATCTTTTATTTGTTTATTTATTCACCAGATTCCAAAATGAAAGCAGTCTGATTAATTTACGATTTGCAGTTAACAGCATATTGTGGATTTTTGTTCATCTTTTGTAGGAGGAAAACATTTGCCTTCACTGGGCGGCATTCTCCGGCAGCGTGGAGATTGCTGAGCTGCTGCTGAATGCCCACTGCAACCTGAAGGTTGTCAACATCCACGGAGACTCTCCTCTGCACATCGCTGCTCGGGAGAATCGCCTGGATTGCGTCACGTGAGTTATGAGCTCCAGGAAAAAACACCAAATAAAACTTACCTTTTGACAGAAAGAAAACATGCTGTCTCGTCTCGTTTCCTCAGACTTTTCTTGTCTCGAGGAGCAAACGTGTTTCTGAAAAACCGTGAGGGAGAAACTCCTCCAGACTGCTGCAGCCACAACTCGAGGGCCTGGGCCGCCCTGCAGGCCAACAGGAGGGAGAGGGATGCCAAGAACTCCAGACTCCGTCAAGCAGAAGAAAAGGTTCTTCACAGGTTGGGAATTGAACCGTCACTGCTGGAGAGAAACCTGGCTTTCAGGTTAAAAATGCAGAGTGGCATTAGTGGCATTCTGCATTGGGATTTCCTGACTTTGTGTGTCTCTTTGCAGTGACATATCTTTAGGGCAGGAGCGAGTTCCCATTCCCTGTGTCAACTCCGTCGACAGTGAACCTTACCCCGAAGACTACAAGTACATTTCTGAAAACTGTGTCACGTCCCCCATGAATATTGACCGGAACATAACACATTTACAGGTGAGATTCTTCAGGTATTCTAAAGAAAAAGGTTGGATTTGGCAGCGTGAAGTGACCACTGTTTCTTTTTCTTTCTTCCATCTCTGGTTGACAGTACTGTGTTTGTAAGGAAGACTGTTCTTCAAGCATCTGCATGTGTGGACAGCTCAGTCTGCGCTGCTGGTATGACAAGGTAAGGCCAAAAGTCTGCAAAGACAGAGTCCTCACACGGTATGCATTATACATTCTCACATTCTACTGTGTGTGGATTTGATCACGTATAGAGCGGCTGCCTGCTTCCTGAGTTCTGTCGTGAGGAGCCTCCTCTCATATTTGAGTGTAACCATGCATGCTCCTGTTGGAGGACCTGCAAGAATCGTGTCGTGCAAAATGGACTCAGGTATTTGAAACGCAGCTCAACATGTAAACAAGTGGAAAGATCTGAGAAATGTGATTGTGCTGGTGGTAGAACTGATGTGGAATCGCGACCAGTAAGGCTGCGAGGAGGTGTCATTTGATTGATTTAATGTGCATCCGAAACGCCTGTTTTGGAGTTAGTGTTGCTTAAAGATGTTGTGCATCTTCTAGGATCAGACTTCAGCTTTTCAGGACCGGTAAAAAAGGCTGGGGAGTCCAGGCTCTGCAAGACATACCGCAGGGGTCGTTTGTATGCGAGTGAGTTAAACACACCGACAAGACGCACGCTTCACTTACACTTGTGGTTTTTCATTGGTTGCCTTTTGTTTTATTTTCCCCTCAGAATCAGTCCTGTATTTTCCTTCCATAATTTATAGCTTTTACATGAGGAAGAAAAAAAAAAGTGTAAAAGCAGGTAATAAAGTGTGCTGTGACACATTCACACCCAATTAAAAAAAGCTGCTACTCTTACACATGCAGCTGCTGTATCTGCTGCCAGATGGTAGCAGCTCAGCCTGTGAGTGCGACACAGTTATGGTTCCTGCTTTATCATGTGCCGTTACACCACTCCTGTTAATATTTTATTATGGTTACAAAAAAGAAATATGAACAAAAAACTGTGCATTTAAGATTCTGCGTGCCATTTAATAAAAGTAGGAAATAAATAAAACATTGTCACGAAAGCCTTTGACATTTAGATGGTTTAATGTTTAAGTTTCTGATCTCAACATTACGCATCGTCTCCAGGCTGTGTGTTAGGGCAATACTTTATCTTAAAGGGGAAGTTATTTATTTATTTTCTTTAAACCTAGACCTTATTTCTGCCATAAAATACGTTCATTTACTCACCGAAAGTTGATCAGTAGATCACTCGAGAGCTGCGTATATCCGAATAACGGGAGGGAACGGGTCAGAGACAATACAGCCTCTAAATAAGGCATTATCTGTCTTTATTTCACCAATACTTTAAGAAGAATGAATGAACGAACGTGTACTATAGCTCTGTTAGCTCAGAGCTGCTGTGTTGTTGTTATTGGCGGCTATCGGGGGGCTTATAGAGGGCTTTCTACACACTCGTCTACTGGGATGACGTCATCAACGTGCGCCGCTGCAGCACAGCTTATTTACTCCGTGCTCTGTGACAGTCGGCTAACTTCACACAGAGGTTGCTGCTGATAGTTTTGTGCAACACGGCAATTTAGAAATAGGCAAAAACAAACCAGCAGCAGCAGCAAATTCTGTGTAAAGATGCTGCGGGTGTAGAAAGCCCCCCGATAGCCCCCAATAACAACAACACAGCAGCTATGAACTAACAGAGCTATAGTACGTGTTCATTCATTAATTCTTTTTAAAGTATTGGTGAAATAAAGACAGATAACGCCTTATTTAGAGGCTGCATCTCTGTCTCTGCCCTGTTCTCTCCAGTTATATGGAGATATGCAGATCTCGAGTAATCTAAATAGCGTCCAAAGGACGCCGACTTTCACCAAACTGTTATCGGTGAGTAGATGAACACATGTTATGCCAGAAATAAGGTCCAGGTTTGAAAAAAAACGAACTTCCCTTTAACTTGAATGTGTTGGCACACAAAGTCCATCCATTGAGTGGATTTTGATAACATGTTTAGTGCCATTTACTTTATTCGAAATGCATTGTTTTGCTTAATATTAAACACTCTAGACTTGAACATGCGTCACAGGGAGAAGGTGAATCTGAAGTTTAGTGTCTCAGAAGCGCTGCCTTCTGAAGTAAAGCTAGATCTGACCCAGCTGCTGACGAGGCCGTCTGCTGTTGAACAGGTATGTGGGTGAGATCATCTCTGAAGCAGAGGCAGAGATGAGGCAAAACGATGCCTACCTGTTCAGCCTGGATGATAAGGTAAAAATGATTTAACACTTCCTTTCGGTCGTTTTCTTGTTGAATTATATTTTCGCTTCTCATTTAGAAATGTCCTCTCAGCTGTTTGCTGGCTTTTTCTTTTTTTTAGTTCAAGCTTTTCACATCTTTTCCTTCCAGCCTCAAGATCTCTACTGCGTCGATGCTCGTTTCTATGGAAACATCAGCCGCTTCTTAAACCACATGTGTGAGCCTAACTTGTTTGCTTGTCGAGTGTTCACAACACACCAGGACCTCCGTTTCCCACACATTGCCTTCTTTGCAAGTGAAAACATCAAGGCTGGAGAAGAGCTTGGGTAAATTTGCGTTATTTTTATTTTTTTTATCAGTGCCACGTAGATATCAAATCTCATGTTGAATCCGTGTTTGATGCTCTCTCTTCATAAGCACACATTTGATACTTTGGGTAACAGTGGTACATGCGAGCGAAGCCTCAAGGACAGTGAGGGTTTTCAGTCATTCATTTCCCAAAGTTGGTAATCTTCTGTGGAGAAAGTAAGTGAATTCCTGGTTTCAGAGAAACTTTGAAATGTACAGGTGGACATTAGCGTCCGCATCGAAGCAGCAACGGAGCATATCAGAACATTTAAAGCAAAATTGTAGTGTCAATAATTCCGCCTTAACGGAACAATAAAGAAGCTCATGTTCGCCTGCCCTAAAACACCAAAGAAAACAAAGCAGCAGAAGAAGAGTCAGAAATGCAAAGCTCCAATGTAACGCCCACCTACAGATGTGTTCAATGGTAGAGAACTTTGGGTTTAACCAGCAGAGGTTCTGAGCCACGACGCGAGCAGTGAGTCCAGGTAAAGGGTTTGATGAGTAAAGCCCATCGAAGAGCCATTATATAAGATCTGCGGACTCCAGAGGCCGCTGAGTCGGATGTACCATAAATGATCTACTGTTCTGTGATGGCTCACTCAGAAGGTCTTGAGATCACGACACGATGACACCAAAGACGAAGCAAATGCCAGACTAAGAGGTTTATAGATGACAAGTTTACCTGTAACTTACCTTTAAAATCATCAAGACCTCATCTGGAACCCCACAGTGAGGGAAAAATGAAATGATAAACTCAGAGGTCATGGAAATGCACGGACGTTTAAAAGTGAAGGAGTGAAAGCTGATGTCAGCTGGAAAGAACAGAATGATGACTCATCGAGTCATGTGACTAATTTAAACGTAGATCTGTTAGTTTGTGAACCTTAAGACCAGAGAACAACTAAAAGCGTAGTCGCAACAAGAAGAAATTCATCAGGAGTCGGTACGAGATGATTATTATTATTGTTATTTATATATATATATATATATATATATAAGTCAGTTGGCTGCTCTAAATGATGAATATATATACAGCCCAGTTGTACGAAATATCACGTTTGTCAGAGAATAGCAGTTTTTATTAATTGGCGGCGTTTCAAAGGGCATCAAATTTAGTTTTGTCCAACAGTGTAAAAACGTTTTTTTTTCCATGAGACGTTTAACGATGAATCGCTTGATGCTGGAAATGCAGTAAATGTTGGTTCTGGAGCAGCGGATCAATCATTTTCCCCACCTGCTTTGAGATTCTGCGTAGACTTTCAGCATGGATGTTAAAAAACTGACATGAAGTAAAGTTTTTATTTATTTTAATATTAAAACGCTGAAGTTTAGGAAAGATTATTGTGTTTCTCAGCTGACTGATGGGGCACGAACTGTGTGTACAGCGTAGACTTTAGGGTAAAGATCCCAGTACACTTGTTTCATCAGTGGGTGACCACCATTTCAGAGATAAATCTTTATTATTATTTTATTTTTTTACCCCCTCAGATTCAACTATGGTGACCACTTCTGGGAAGTCAAAAGCAAGCTGTTCAGCTGCGAATGCGGCTCCTCTAAGTGCAGGTACTCGTCGGTGGCCATGACGTCCCTGCAGGCTGATAGCACACCAGAGGAGGAGCAGCAGCCCAGCGCATCGCCCGACACCAGCTCTTCCAACAGTCCCTCCAGCCCCTCCTAAAACCACCCCCCAACACTAAGTCCGGTTACGCCCACACATGAGACAGACGGGGTTCCCTTTTCCCACCCCCCCTCCCGAACCGTTATCCGTGAACTTGTACTGTATCTCCACTTTTTCATTTAAAGCAAGGACCACCCACCTTCATGACAACCTGTAAAACTTTATTTCACCAAACCAGATGCACAGTCGACTCCCGGCAGATGTTGCGACTCCTTATTTCCACCGTTTGGAACACGTTACGAACAGCAAACCCCACGGAGACGATAAAAAGAACGGTCGTACTTTTCATACATACCTTTACTGGGATGGAGAACCGTGTATTTTGTCTTCTTCTTTTCCTTCTTTTTTTTTTTTTTTTGAAGATACTTAATTCACATTGTCGTGATTGTGGAATTCGGGGAATTGCCCAAATTCTCAGACAACCTAAGCGCACAAGTGGGTGTTACTGTTTTGACCTTGACCGTCATTGACCATGAACCATTCCAGCAAAATGAGCTGATCACTATGGAACGTGATGCCACCTTTCTGTGTCATTTCATCTTTCTCGTAGTGTTTGAAAGAACATCATGTACGTCCCTCTTTATCCAACACAGCTGAAGACCTGTTGTTGAATATACACCAATTATGTAAAAGGCAGTGACATGGTTCAAAAAGTGGGCTCTTTTTCTTAAATTGTGCAACTCAAAGGGGAGTCGAGATCGTCTGGGGGGAAAAAAGACGCTGAACCATGCCTCGGAATCGAGGCGTTTCTGGTCCGAATAAAATTGGCCGACCTTTTTAATCAAAGTTGTTTAAGGGGATTGAAAGTGTCAGAGTTTTTGCCACATTTGTGAACCGATTAATGAAAATGATTTAAGAAAAGAAAAAAAAATGGTGCTGATAACGGTTTTTACGTTTGTTTTCATTTTTATTACCCAAGTGAACATAGTTTGTAAAATAAGAGGATGTTTTTATGTTTCTTTTTTATGTTTAATTTTATCTCCAGTTTTCTAATCGTAGTTACCGTAGTTAGCTTTTAATTTTCCTTTCACGATTTTTGCTGACACAAGCCAAACCGTCACTTAAACTGTTGTTAGGAAAGCTGTGACTGTTGTGCAAAGTCTTGAAGGGTGTCGATGAAAAGAGGCTGATTCAAAATGCATTGAGTTCTGTTACATATTTCTGGACCGTGAACCATCCATCTGATTGGTTGTATCTTTTTCAATAAATTTAATACTATAATGCATTTATCCTGAGGCACTTTCCTCATTGAATGAAGGTAAAGCTGAGGGTGTTGCTGCAGATTTAAACAGCATCTTTCATTTTGCAGGAGATCCTCGTATCCAGGGATGCGATTTGTGCCGTGAGTTCGGAGAGCTTCGCTCACGATTCGGACAGATTAAATGTTCTCAAACTCTGAGCAGGGATGACGGGCAAAATGGCTGCTGGCTGTGTGAAGGGAGCAGCTACCCTGTTAAACTAACCTCAAAGGCATCGCCTCTGCGTTCCATGCAACAGGAACAGGTTCGCAGAGGCTGCAGCGTCCACTGAGCAGCTGCTGGCTATAAAATAATGATCCAAAAACTGCTTTTTTTTTTATGCAGACAGGTTTAAGGTTCTATCCAGCAGATGATTTACAGTGTTTGCGTGTGTGCGTGTTTAGTCTTTAAACTCCACAAAGTTGGACTTGAAATGGGCATAGAATTGGACTAAATCATTATTCCCTAAATCTGTTCCATTAGGACTTTACTGACATGCTTGACATTTGAGTCCCACTTACAAAGGAACACAAAGAATGAGAAAGAGTCTTGATCCACCCCTCATTTCTTTATGTTTTGCTTGCAGTGAGCCAGGCTTGGCCTGTAATCTTTTAAAAATGGTCCTGAGCAAGAGTTCTCCAGGCTTTCTGATGGACTTTTACAGTCTTTCTTTGGCTTTTCTCATTTTCATTCCAGTCCTTGTACCTGGCTATTTTCAAGAGAATGTGGTTTTCTTTCTTTAAGCCACTTAACTGCAATCAATGAATCACTCGAGTGTAAAAAGGCACCAAACCCGTGATGAGTTATTGTTGTTTCTGCACACGGCAGACGACATACAACCTCTGGCAAAAAGCTGATGGAGTCGCCACACTTCGGTGTCTGTGGTGTGTGCTTTACAAAGCAAGAATGCTCGGCTATAATATGACAATTGTTTTGTTTTTGCGCAATAAAAAAAGCTGAATGAACATCATCCCAGGTGTGGCGATTCCATTGACAAAAGAAATGCCAAAAATAAAAGATTGACGGACATTAAATTGGAATTTGACACAAAACCGTGTGATTCCCAGAAAGCTATTAGCTGAAGATGTGGCGTATCGCAGCATGGTGTGCAGTGTGTCCTTAGAGAAAATTCAGAAAAATGTGCATGTGGAGGACGAAATTTAAAGAGTCAGGCCCAAAAAAAAAACTATCTACAGCAGATGAACAGGATCTGAAAGTGATGTCCTTAAGAAAGAGGAAAAAATCCAGCTGTGACCTGACAGGACCTGAGAGATGCATCTGGACCTTCAGCTGATCCATTTACTGTTGGCCCAAGCCTCATCAGAAATGGTCTCCATGGAAGGGTGGCTGTCAAGAAGCCGTTCTTAAGGAAGGGAAACAGGGAGAAAAGGCTGAGCTGTGCAACAGGTGTATTCAACAGTTCTTGGGGAGTGATGACTCCAAGCGAATTTTCCATTTCCCCGTCAGTACATAAAGAAATGAGAGGTGGCTCGTGGTGGTTGGGAAGCAACTGAAAGTGCAGAATCTATTTACAACCTGATGTGCCAATAAAAGTTTACTTACTGAAAGCACGGGAGGAAAATGCTACTAAAATAATCTAGATGACTCGGCTTGACCTCGGTCTCTTTTAGAAAGTCTTACTGCAGTCATCATGGCATGTTTTCTATTAACCAAGAGGGAAGCAATTACTTTGTGAAGCCTAAACCAAACGCATGTAGTGAATGACAAACTGGATTAAAAATCTAATGAGTACAGCAGAGAAATGAGCTGAGGGAACTTAAAATACTCGAGGACAGTACTGTTCTGAGTGGCTGTAAAGTAGCAAAAGTTACAATCACACAGCTGTCGACATAAAAAAAAACACGGTTTTGATTCAATATATAGTCCCTTTAACAGCAGGGAGGAGGAAAACGTCAGGAAGCGAGTGAATGTGCATCTGCAGGCCTTTTAGGGCTCATAAACTGACCGATGATTGCTCCCTTCCTGATTACCAGCGAACAGAGTCGCTAACTGAATCAGAGAAATTTCTCCCTGAGCATCAAAGATGGCTGCTCTGATAACAAGGTTCTTAACTGGCAGGACAGGAAGCAGGCTTTCCGCATTCCAAGGTGGGAAAGCTCCCCCCCCCCACTCCTTTCTTTTTGTGGTCTTTGGTGCCCCTTCCCTGGTGCCACACAGCGCCATCCTGTCAGCAGAACTGTGTGAGGGGCCCAACACTCGCTTCACCCCACTGGTCAGCTGGAGAGCAGTTATGAAGAGAGTAGTTCCTCACAACTCCAGATGGGCAGAGAGACGATCAACCTTGGTTTATGGTACGTTCAGTCTGGTTCTTAACACCACCTTTAGTTTACAATTTCACTTTTTAATTTTCTTTTACTGCATTAATAACCCTCAAGGCAGCGCATTATGTGTCAGAGATCCTGAGGGTTCAGGACCCCTCCTTCAAGGTGGTCATGAGATATGAAAAGGGTGGCAATTTAGTCACTGATTCAAATTATTCTGTCCACTTGCGGTATTCACATAAGTTGCTCCATGTCAGGGAGGGATCTTTTTTTTCAAGGGAGTAATGAGAAAAAGAAGAATTCAATGTGTTTAGTCTAAGGCATTTAAAGATGCCGCTCCCCCTCCCAGATTTAAGACGGTTCCCTCAAGATAATCTGTTAAGCCTTTCTCTGGGCCATGGAAAAGAACAGGTGTTCCCACTGACATTCACTAAAGCTCTGTCCTTTTTAGGTGCACCTAGTGACAGTGAAACACTGAAGGTGCTGCTGAATAGTCTATTTTGCTTAGAAAGGTTCCACACTGAGTGAAATTACCTGGAATTATCGAAGCGGCAGCCTTGATGTGAGCTTGTTAAATTCTCCGAATGCTAAGAAGCTTCAATGCTTCTTTTATTATATTCTTTAGCCAAAACGGCCAAAGAGGTTGCTCGTTCTTACTCTCAAACCTGACTTGAACAAACGCCTCATGGGAATGCTTTTTGGAGAACAGTCTCCCTATACATAGAATACAATGGACCACATTCCAGTTGCCCTGTAGCTCCCTTTGAAGAGACCTGAACAGGGTATTCAGCTACGCTAAGTGAGATTCTAACTATCTAAAGAAGATTCCAATCCTAGGGCTAAAAAAAGAAAAAAATCAATTCGAAGTGTAGTGTGGACTAGGTATAAAATAACTGATTATCATCATCAATACAGGTGTGATTAAACAGGTGAAGTTACATCATTACAACAACAAACACTACAAATTAACTTGAAAACTAACAAGTTAAGCTAACGTTTGTTGACTAGCATAGCTGTGTAGCATAAAACAAACGTTGATGTTAGCTTTTGCTTGCAAAGTTCCACGGGCAGTAGTAACAGATAACTCGGGGGATTGGTTCACCAGGGCAATGGGCAGGAAGTGTTGTTTAAAAAGGTGACAGTGCAGGTTGTTATGAACAGTGGGATTCTGTTAAAGCCTTCGCTGACATTCCCCTAAGAAGGGAGCAGGGAATACTGTTTCTGGACACTGTAGAATGGAACGGAGCTGCCCTTCATGAAGGGAAAGGAGATGAAGTTATGTTCCATACTAACTGGCAGCCCCAGACTTTCTTTTATGGCAGACATTATTTACATATTGTTATGCTAATATGATATATACAGTATAGCCTCCATGAAACAGTGTGATTAAAACCAAAATGCTTTAATGTTTTGGGGTGTATTTATTTCCATCAGACCCATATCACAGCTTAGTCACGGTGGTCGGATTCTGCTTAACTATTTAACTACACCCGGCCACCTTTAATTGACTTATTAATTACACCTGTGCTTTCCTGCTGAGGTGCCATTTAGGTGTGCCCAAACTTTCCATTGGCACCGTATGCGAAAATGTCTTTTGAGAAGAAGTTTAACTACTGTGGCATTTTGAAGTGTGCTTGTGGTAAATGATTTAATTACAGGTGCAGGGGTACAGTTTGATGGTCTTGTTGACACATAAACTAGGTGTCCTGCTGTCACTAACAGCACATGAACAGGACAGAGGGTTTATTTCATATTACAGCCTCTGAGATACTACTAATTACCAAGTTAAAAACCTCATTTTACAGAAAGGTGGGAAGAATTTTACTTCTAACCAGGATTAGAGAGCAAGTTCAGGTATTCAAAAAAGCACCACTGATGTTATTTTGTGTTAGCATGTCAGCATACAACAAGCAATTCACTGCTAGGGGCTTTCCTTTAATAAATAGCTTTCTTTCAATGCTAGCGTAATAAATACTAAATGAATAGGGCTTACATTCAAATCAAAGCAAAGTGAGACGTATTTATGTGGCATTTAGTCTTAAAAAGTTTCCCTTCTTCGTTGTACACTATTCACAAAACGTTAGGGATATTCGGCTTTCGGGGGAAATTTTAGGATGAACCTAAAATGCTTCATAACCTTTACAGGTGAACTCAATGTGACCTTCTGTTAACTTTTGAACGTCCAACTGTTCAATGTTTTAATACTTTTTGCACAAGTTGCTGTTCCCTAACAAGGAGTTTAACGGCATTATTCACAACAGGTGTTTGATCCATGAATCGACCAATACATTTCCTGGTTCAATTAGAATTGGTATTTAAACAGTCTGCCACATTTTGACATCGTGAGACCAAGATGACGCCTAACAATTGTGCAACAGTACCTCGCCTTGAGGCTTCAGACAGGATGTTCTGAGACGGATGTGGCCAGCTTAGAGTATCATCAGCAGTTTGCTATAGAGATACAGAGAGACTGGAAGAGTCACTGAAAGGCATGGAAATGGACGTCCTTTGGCCACATCCCACACTGATGACCGCTTCATTGTGAACAGCGCCCTGCGGAACCGGATGGTGAACTCCCCTCAACTCCAGGCACATTTAAGGGAGGTGAGAGGCACCCAAGTGTCATGTCAGACCATTCAAAACCGTTTACATCAGCGTGGTCTGCGTGCTGGACGACCTGCAAAGGTACCTGACCACACCACCAGGCACAGGTGTCATCGTCCTGCATGGGCCAGGGAGCATTTACGCTGGATGAGGGACCGGTGGGACTCGGTGCTGTTCTCTGATGAAAGTCGATTCACGTTGAGAAGGAGAGCGCTATGCATCAGGCTCTGTTGGCACCAGACGAGCCTTTGGTGGTGTTGGTGTTTCAGTGTGGACAGGTGTGTTTAGTCGGTTCAGAACTGCCCTGCACTTTGTGAATGGTACAGTGACAAGCCCATACCACCTGAATAGCATCATTAATCCAGTCATTGTGCCTCTGCATGAACAGCACAGGCCTATTTTCATCTTCATGGATGACAATGCTCCAGCTCATCGCGGTCGCATCATTAGGGAACAGCTGCTGGAGACTGGGGTGCGTCAGATGGAGTGGCCTCCACTGTCTCCAGACCTGAATCCCATAGAAAACCTATGGGATCTTAACTCTGTACCCCAGAATCTCAATGACCTGAGGGCCGCCCTCCAGGAGGAGAGGGATGCCACGCCTCCGCAGAAAATAACTCGACTTGTGAACAGCACGAGACGTCGTTCTCAAGCTTTTTTTGTTGTGGTATCCTCATTACTGTTGTTGGCTTTTGTTTCAATAAATGCTTCTACTTAAATGCCCTACTTTCATGATATAATATGGCTGTAGCGTGAATTTTTACATTTTCCATAAATTTCACCCGAAAGCCAAATATCCCTAACTTTTTGTGAATAGTGTATGTCCATAGTCTGTTTCCAATACATATGTTGGTCCTAATATAACCGGAAAATATTGCTTTAATTTGTGGCTGGCAGCTTGTTGTCGTTTTTTAGTCAGGAATCCAAGAGACCAATTCAAAGTCTACCGTTTGAACCATATTTTAGTAAAATACGTTAAGACGTTTCTTTTGGCTTTTTTTTTTCGACTACAAACGGAGTCTCTGCTTTAGCCCTGTAGCAAGGTCGATTTCCTCCACTCTTATATTTAATTAGGCAGTGCTGTGGGTGTTTTCAGTCATATGATTATGTTGCTTTTTAAATACTGTATCAATGCAAACTTTTGTAACAGTTTTTCCCACACATTAATCCACCAGCGGTCCGCGCAGCCACGTTCGGCTCCTGGCGGATGCTCACCCTGGGCTCAGAGTACGAGGACACCTGGGCTCCGTCACCTGATCAGAGGCGCGGTCCCTCCAAACGGGTTGAGCAGGATCCGGGGCCGGACGAGGAGATAGACGCGTCCATTGGAGAGCCAGAGGACACGTCGTGGAAGGCGGTCCAAGGGAATATTGAGCAGAAGTATGACACAGTTTTGCAGTTAGATGGCGTAAGAAGAGCGGGAACGAGAGACGGTGTTCGTCAGGCCGTCTGGAAACACGACACCCTGAACAGCAACCCACTATCCCGCAGGTGTGACACACAATGTGTAACATTTACTGACATCTAGCGGCCAAGTTGGGGATAGCAACAGATTGCATCAACATATATCTGTTGGCTGAATTACCTGTAGGAGAAAAAAAACGAGAAACTTCCACATCCCTCCAAAGACCTTATTTACAATTTGAAAAAAGTCACACCACCCTTTATCCTGTTTTCTGCCCATCTTAAATTCAGTTGATCTCTTCATGTTTTTGAAAAGGTTTACCTGTGCCATTGCATGTTTCGCATTATGTAATCAGTAAAATCCTCTGATTTCCATCCTTACTGAACAGCATCCACATACCTATTTAATTTCCACTTTCTTTTTCTTTATGATCCTCTGAACAACACTCCTAATCTACCATATGTGCCTTTTAATATGATCATTCTTCCATGTAGAAGAGCCGTTTGTGCAAATAGATAAAAATGGTTCATAATTCAGGGTAATAAAATGAAAACAAGGCAGTTGGATACTAACTAGAACATAGATAAGATACGCAGTCTCAGCTGTTCCTAGAGCAGATAGCTTCTTTCAGTTATTAACCCACCGTAAAAACAGCTTTGGGAGGAGGTCTGCTGCACACAGTCGGCTCCGCCATCATCAGCCTCTTAAATGAAGACCTTTTAAGCTGCTTTCACAGCAGCTTTCACTTTCAAATTGTTCAAGCTGTTAACAAGAAAATCCTACTACCAACTCCGTGCCTTTGGATATTATCTGAGGAAAGATTCTCAGGCAAAATATAGAATGATTCCAAAGGAGCTAAAATATTTAAACAGGAGATGATTTTCTGGCTATAAATGTTCAAGACTGCTTAAACAACTCTTGCTCCTCTGCTGATCTGATATCTGAAAAGTAATCTGAGCTTTTTAAATAAAAAACAACATTTGGATTCTCAGTGCAGTTAATCAACTGAACCACCAGATGTCTCCTCAGTCATATCCAGACAGTGTGTGGTCATGACTTACTCCCAGACTTCACAGAACAGGTCTGTGGAGGCGAACAAGTGGTTTGACATGCTGTATGGTATATTAATTGGATTAAACTGGATACTAACTATTGAAAAAGGAAGCAAACTAAGAGCCTGGTCAGAAATTGTAGATGAGTAGAACAAATGCTGACATGTTCATGGATAAATAACGTGCAGTTTTGTCCCAAATTGAGTCTGAAAAGGCTCCCTTTCATAACAGCTGGTAGTCCAACATTTAAGTTTATGATCAGGCTTAAGTCCATCTTTTGGGTACTTTTCCCTCGTGTAATATGAATGTTTTTATGTATTTGGTGATGATGGGAGGACACATACACGTGAAAATGAAGATGTGTTTTCCACTATTACTGAGTAATGCAACCAACCCAACATTTTAGATCATGGTAATATTATTTAATTGGACTTTGAGCTTGAAGAAGCCCAAAATATAGCCTGATTTTTTTGAAAATGCGGGCGTAAGATTGACTAGATTTTAGCACAACCATCTTTTTTGGTAAACGCCACAGAGAGGCGTTTTATGTACATCGAAACATACCTGACCAGGCTCTGAGAATCCATGTACCAGAAACACAGCTTCTTTATTTTCTTCCTAAGAAATATTAACTGCGGTAGGTTAGCTCAACAAAGTAGACACAAGCAGTACATCAACAACGGTACTGTAAACATGTAGGGTACAGTTCTATGTAAAAGCCGTGATTCACCCCTCATTTCTTTATATTTTGCCTCCAAGCAGCCACACTTTGTTGTCATTTTTAAATAGTCGAGCAGAAGTCCTTCAGGTTCTTTGAAGGTCTGTCAAACATTTTATTTGGATATTGGCTGCTTTTTCACACATTTTGAGTCCAGTTCTTTGACCTGTTAATTTTTCACCCAACTACAGGGAGGAACCAGTGTTCTTTGTAATCGACAACTTAAAAATCATACCAAATAATTACTTTCGAGCTTCCTAAAATTGTACAAACTCTGTTTTTGCCTTTATTTACCTTATTTCATTTTATATTTTCACCTGTTTCCATATGTCACTCTAATACTCATTTTCCTGACAATATATGAAGAAATTAGGGATGGAATCATGTGATAAACAAATTAGGAACTGACCCAGCCTGTCTCACAAAAGACCTTTTCTAACCAGGATGTCCGTAGCAGAGTATGTTGTCCTTTCACTGTTCTGTGGCGAACAGCTGTGCATTTTCGGAACAATGCCTCCCTAATCAAATATGCAGTTACAGGTGGTGACGTAATGAATGGACACTGGAATGAGATTGTAAAATGTTGGGGGTGGACAGTGCGTTAGAAGTAATCATTTGTATAAACCTCAGTTTCACCTCATCGATTTAAAGGGGAAAGCTGACTGAGGTTGGTGTTCTGACCCGCAGGGCTTTTCCCAACTTCGTTAAGGTTACAGGTTCTAATAACCAGCTAACAGACGGCGAGCGCGTCTGTGCGCTCCAGTCACCGATAGGCCCCTTTTGGTCACGTGCGCTCTTCCTTATTCCTCTGAGGACTTGCTTTATAGCCTATAGCCCCCATGCAGCGAGCGATCAAAGAGAAATCACAGGACCACTGCTCCCGTTGGATTGCTTGCTTTATTGTTGCTTTCGGCTGGAAAAGAGAAAACGGAGATTTCAGTGGTCTATGACGCTTCTGCGCCTTCTGTTTTCCTTTTTTCTTTTTTTCCCTGAAGCTGAACATTTCAACTGGTGTCTGGATACTGACACGATGCTGTTAGGGGTCTGGGCTGAGACAGAGTGATCAGATTTAATTTCAGTGTAATTTTCCTCCACTTTGAGCCTGCGCGATGTGGATGCAACAGCCTTTTTAGCGACATCTGAAGTGCTTCGTTGCTCGAAACTTTAAGATTTCTCCGAAGATGAATAAGTGGAAAGGCTCAAGAGAACGTGGTTTTCAGTGAGGCCACCTTATTCTTCGTTTTCCAAATCTCAGATTCTCTTCAGTCTAACGCCAGGCAGTGGTTTGGATGACGCGTGTTTGTTGTGATGCGTCTCCCCTTCAATTCCACTGACACCAGTTTGGATTTTCCCTTTTGGATCTGTGCGTTTCCAGAATGGCTCGCTTCGCAGATGATCTACCCACCCGCTATGGAGGAAGCGCAGGCGTCGGAGGGAGAGGTGGACCGGGCGCTGGCAGAGGGGGCGCCCGGGGTGGTGGCGCTCCGGGCGGGCAGAGGATGTACAAACAGTCGATGGCCCAGAGAGCCCGGACAATGGCCATTTACAACCCTAATCCTGTCAAGCAAAACTGCTTCACTGTCAACCGCTCCCTCTTCATCTTCCGCGAGGACAATCTCATCAGGAAGTATGCAAAGCGAATAACAGAGTGGCCATATCCTTCCTCACCAGCAGCACCACTCACAGAGCAGGTGCATCTGTTTATCCTCGTTTGGCAACCATCCACCAGTGGTTGAAACGCAGAAACACACCACCGCCCGCAGGCTTATATTTATTAAGTTTAGTTGCTGATATTATCTTATGGATGTTTTAGTTTAGACCAGTCCGCGCTGTTGAATTAACAGGTGCCTGTACGCGGACTGCACCTGTCGCTCCGCTTCTTATCTCTGTTCAACATGACACAAAGGTGTTTTGCCTGTATGTGCGGGCAGTGAAAAGACTTCATAAAACGCCCATTGTGTTGCCTCCTTTGTTCGCAACTCTATTCTGAGTGTTTTAGTGTCCACATCGGCTGAGAAGTTCTTTTGTCAAAATGTCAGCTGTCAACTGTCTGCCAGGCATGGACTACAATCCGTGCGTTTCAGTTTATAATGACCAAACATCGCTATTGATTTATGTAGCTCTAACTCAATAGAAAGCTGCGTGCGTAAAAGGCGATGGCAAGTCGAAGCTGCTTTATCTGAACGTCCTTCACCCATATGTACTCTTGTCAAGTTGTGATTTTAAAAAGCGCAATTCTTGCATCATAAAAAAGAGAAAGAAGAGATGTTATGTCCACATCGTCAGCACCGCCTCGTTGTCTTAGTTGGGAGCCCTCTCCATGGTGCTGAACTCGCCCACGCTCCCCACGCCACTCGTTGAACGCTGCAAAAAATGTCCGCTTTAAGAGGTCGTGGTCACCCCTCAGTGCATGCTGTTCCTTCTCTGGAGATTAATGAGAAATCTTACCAGAGGGTGCTATTATCAGAATGTAATGCAAAATGACCAAATGTGTAGATTCCAGAGGAACATTTACGTTCTTAGATAGGAGTAAGTATATGCTAAAGTACTGCTGCCCCACTCATAAAGTGATTTAAAGTCCTGTTGATGAACACAAAAGGGGGTTTTCACCAATTTTACAACCATTATGTCCCCCATATAAAATGCAAAGTTAATGTTTTAGTAATAGATATAAAATAAGTGCCAGAATTGCAGTCTGGAAATGTCCCGTTTGGCTGAAACAATAATTTATTTTTAAGCCATTATGAATTTTTCACACTTTTTCTGAGAAAACTCATCTGTAGATTACATGGCTCATTAAAGCAAATATCTTCTTGCAGTGAGATGGTGAAAGCTAAGAAGCCAGAGCTTGTGTGACAAACATGAGCAGACAGCTGGATCTGCTCTGTGGGCGACTGTGAGAACAACATTAGCTGTAATCAAATAACAGTGGTTATCAATTTATCTGTACCCTCATGAGTTGAATCAAATTGAACTTCCTACTCTACTTCCTTCCAAAATAATGATTATGATCATCAAAAAAGGAGACTGAAAATCAACACTAAGCAGTGAAACTAGTCATTAAACCCATTTCCTTTATAAATTCATAACCAAAAACAGTTTTGTGATGGCGTAATCTGGCCATTTGGGTGTCTGCATGTCTTTGCCTTAACAGTCATAAGCTTCGTATTCCTTTGTGATTCATGGACCCTCAATTGGCCCTGACCCACAGGCAGTGACCCAGTGAAAATAGATTGCAGAATGAGCAAACCACTGAAAATAGTTGGAAATGGTCAACCATCTGGAAGGATCATAAGCACATGTGAAGTATGTGTTCTTTCTAGAAAAGCCTCGAACTAGAACACGATGCTTTAGTGGACAGAATGCATCCAAGTGTACGTTTATAGTCATTCATGTTACAATTTCATGATGGATAATTTTATTTCCAGTGTGATTTGTTGTTGTCTGCAATTTGTGTGCATTTATGTTTCATTTGAATGAATCTATCACCAAACTCTACTGGTTATTCATTACATGCTGAGTAATTTATGCAGATCAAATGAGGTCTTCATGCACAATATTGTTGTGATATATTTAATGAAACATGTGAAACTTCATTTTCAACCTCTCCTTAACCCTCACACTCCATTTGAGTACATGATCCTGGCAACGATTATCGCCAACTGCATCGTCTTGGCCTTGGAGCAACATCTACCTGCGAGTGACAAGACACCCATGTCAGAGCGCCTGGTAAGTCCACAGTCCTTGAATTACGAATAACTGATCTGAGCAAGCTGAGTTACAGCAGTAGATCAAGTGCATTTATCTTCCTTTTGTTCCAGCTCCTATGTTGTAAGTTAGCAGATGAGCTAGCTTTGATCCCCAAACCCCCCCCCGACGCTCCAGCTTCTCACACATGCGCTTAAAGCTTAAACTAACATTTAAACTCTCACAGTCGCGTAACAAAGGCAAACATAGCAAAGGGGAGGTCAAGTTACACATGCAGGGGAAAAAACTGTATGTAGCTTCATGGTTCAGTAAGTTGTTCTTCTTGTTTTGAGGGTGTTGCAGCTCAGGGGAGTTTACGACACTCTTCAGCTCCTCAACAGCTTGATGTGGAAAAAGTCAATGAATCGCTTTCATACTCAGCCACCTGCTCTTGTTTGGACTTAATGGCTGGGATGCAGATTCAGCAGTTGCAGATATTACAGCTTGGAAAACAAAAAGGCAGCATTCGGCACATGAAAAAGAGATTAGTGTGGTTACACAAAGAGAGAAAACAAGCATCCTCTCTCTGTCTCATCCACCTTGAGAATGTAATATGACAAGATGGCTTTTAATTAGAATCAGGGATCAGCTATTATTTGTGAAGCTCTGTCAACAGATCAGGAGGCGGCCTCTAAGTGGAATCTACTGGCTAAGAGTTCTTCACATCTATTGGAGCTCTGTTGTGCCATGATCCTTGGAGAAAAACATATTGATTATTTTTAAATGTTTTAGATGTATGTATAGATATTAACACTCAGCTCGTGAGTGCTTCATTCATGCAACCCTCGAGGAATATAAAATAATGTTCTTGAATCCTTCTTAAGGTTGCATGGCTCTTATTGGTCAGAAGTACCTTGTCTGCTTCGGATTTCTTACAGCACTCATGGCTGTAGCACTGCTTTTATGTGATTATTTATGTTGGTTGTTGGGTGTCATGGGCAATGTTGTAGTGTGCTGGAAGCAAGATAGAAAAATTGAGGGGGGGTAGAGGTTAGTGTTGGTGTGAGATATCCTCTGTTAATGCCCACTGCGTTATTTCAGGATCTTGCAAATATTAATGGAGGCGTAGGAAAAAGTGTCATGTCGTACACGCCTCATCCAGCTCTATTATTTACAGCCAGGCCCAGGGTTAGTCCAGCCAAACAGTGCAAATCATGATGAAACTGTGACCCCCTGTGGAATTGTGTGACACTTTCAGGGAACAGTGCAGTGCCCAAATAAATCATGTTCAGTCAGGTGTGTGGCACATGTGTTCTGAAAGTGCAATTTCAAAGAGGTGTTTCTTTGTCCAATTGGGACAGTGGTGTTTATTCCATTTGGACGACTTTCACAGTAGAGGGGCCTTTGAGCAGCACTCCATGTGCCCCCCTCCCAGTTCTATTACTCCATGCTTCATTTTTCTTTTATGTCACATCAGTGGGATGCTTGAATGGCACAAGAGCCCTCCCACTTGGTTCAAATGTCAGCACAAGTATCCCCTTTTACTGACTATAGCTGACTATAGCTTCATTTTTGCCCCTGTGATTAGGCCAGTGACCCCCCCCCCCCCCCCCCCCCCCCCCCAGACTTAGTGCTGCGGGGCTCTCAGTTTAAATTCTGTAGGATGTTGCATTTGTGCCTGCTTGGAGCACCATTGATTACCTGACCTCCTGAGATCATGCTGTGTTTGTGATTATTAGTTTTTATTCTAACAGGGCTCCACGTACTTCAGCTCATTCTGGTGCAGAAACTGAAAGATGACATTTTTATTTATTTATTTAGCTTACTGCCATCTCTTTCAACCCAATGCTCCATTAAACACTGTCTTACATCTTACAAAAAGATCTTCTCCTGTCAATCTCATCCCCTCTCCGATTCTTTCTGTCTTTCTGTAGGACGACACAGAGCCCTACTTTATTGGAATATTCTGTTTCGAGGCTGCCATTAAGATCATTGCCCTGGGCTTTGCATTTCACAAAGGCTCCTACCTCCGCAACGGCTGGAATGTAATGGACTTCGTGGTCGTCCTCACTGGGTGAGTCCCTCCCCCACTGGGTGCCAGCTAGAGATGGAAGTCCCATGTGAAAGAGTGGTTGCTTTTGTGTGTATCTGTGAGCATCCTGAGACAGAAGTGTAGCGTAATCACCTTTTATGATACAGCATCTGCTTTCAAGCATGCATCATATTCAAAAGGCAACCAAAGTTTGAATAGGATGTAAAATGATTGGATCATTTCTTTGGTTTTTAGTTTCTGTACAACACTATATTGGAAAGACTCGCTGTTCACATAGAGTACCTGGTGGCAACAGTTTGAGGGCCTCTTTGGCGTGGAAACATCACTCTGTCACAAAGCATAAAGCCAAATCTATCAGGAAGTAGCATTACCAGAATGATTCAGAAGATTGACTGTCCAGTGTAGAGCTCTGATGCAGCGTGGGAATGTTGATGTGTCCACGTGCTTTTGGCCATACGATGTAACCCACAGCATGGGGTTGATGCTGATATTGCTGTAACAGATTAACGGACTGTAGCAGTACCAGATTACCCACTCAGAATATGTTTCATATTTGTTATATTAATTGCTGAAACAAGCACATGTCAGTAGTGCAAGTTGCTGGCTAAATTATGTTCTGTGATATAAGCTTTTATGAATGAAAGCTGTGTTTTCCCTTCTTCTTGAGTAGCTCTTAGCGGCTCTCTGGCAGGGGGGGCTTTCATCCTCTGGGCTTACCATCAGCTAAGAGTCATGAAAAGTCAATCACAGAGCAATGGACAGACAACATTGTGAACAGTTACTGCTGGAATTTCAACCTCAGCAGCACGAAGGCTTTTGTCTTCAAGGCAGTAAAGTCAGCATTTAACTGCAGATTTGACTTTGCTTTAATCTTTATTTTCTAAACCAGAGAAATATTTTTAGTAAAATACACAGAATGGCACAAATTGTTTAGTCTGTTGGTAATAATTACCGTCCTTTTATCTGAGTCTAAATGGAGCGTGTTTACATTTAATTTTTGCTTTTTTTTAAATCCAAAAGTGTAAGTGTAGTAAAACTGGGGAATGAAAAAAATCTTTACCTGATCTGACACTGACCCAAAGTTAGTGCACCCTAAGGAAAGGGAACTTTACCAAATCCTGCTGACGATAAAAGACTTTATCAAGACAATGAATATGAAAATATTAAATTATTGCTTTAGTTAAAGGACCAGTACAATGTAAAATGAGTCCATTACGTCACTGCACCAAGCATCATGTGATTTTGGGAATTCCAAATGTGCTGATAAATGCCTGCTCTGCTTTGTTGAATGAGGAGAGACATTTCCCTGTCTGTGTGATGACAGAAGCGCACTTTGGACTTGTGCTATGAATAATAGCCTTTTCAAAACATCAACAAACAAATGAATCAAGCTGAAAGAGCTCAAATTACAGAGGCAGCCACCGTGAGGCTTTGTGGTGATAACAAAAAAAAAGATAAATCTGTAAAGAACACAAGAATCTTTCGTGGTTTCCTTTTTCTATAAACATTCAAATGTGAAATATTACTTTTTACAAGCTGTATTGTAATTGTATCTGGATCTGATTGGACTGAACGTTCCCCAGAGGTGGAAGAATTCATGTTGAATAATGAGAATTCTTTATGGCATCGGTTGCAAAACAGCTGTGGTGCTCAATGTTTTGCTTTGTGTTTTGGTGGCTTCAGAAGATATGATGACACTGTGCACTGATGTTTTAAAAACAAATGAAACACGGATGTCGGAGATAACGGAGAAAAATCTTTATTTTTGTTTACAGTGAATCACGTATCAAGAATCAGCTTTTTGTGTCCGTATTTTTCTTCCCTCCAGAAACGAAAGCAAGAGAAATAGCTCTCCAGTTTTGGCTACCCATTGCTGACACAGCTGGATACAAATTAGCCATTGTGTGTGTGTGTGTGTGTGTCTCTATTTGGTTGCTAGGCAACCACAGTAGATGTAGTAGATGTGCCTCGATGTAAGAAGTGGTTTTTGCGAGTGTGTGGTTGTAAATGTGTGCGACACAGCTTGCTTGACATACTCTTGTGGGATCAAGGTGGGCCGAAGGTGTCTGGCATGTGCCCACATCAATCTGAAATCACTGAGATCACCTCTGGACATAGATCAGCTGGCCGGGTCACAGGAAACGTTAAGTCTGATCCAGGAAGAAACGGTGCCCATGACAAAGGATAGAGGACTTGTCCTCAGATGTTCAGCCGCTCTTCATGAATTTAAGAGGATTACGGGGATGCTACTACACACCTGGGTGTTGGGAGGTGTTTCTGCTTTGCCGGGTGTTGTCAAGAGAGCTAATAAGCAGACTGCAAGCAAAAATTTGATCATAATTGCAGTTAAGAGCAGTATACAAGATAGAAGAGAGAGAGGTTAAAAAAAATCAATCGATAGGCCACATCAAAGTCCTAAACATCTGGTGCTGCTTCAGACAGATGTTGTAAATCATTACTTTAATTATTGATTAAAAATATCTGAAAAAGAAATGCTCAGTGATCAATCAAAAGTTGTGGTGAGAGTTTTTATTGATCTTACTGGTCAGAAATCTAATTTAGCATATGGTCTCGGATGATGTTGCCATGGCTCCTCTACAAGAGAAGAGAAACAGATAATTGCTGGCTGTAACATTCTGTTATGCTCTATTAATCATCTTATAATGTATAAATCAATAACGCAGCAGTTACAGTGTTTTACCTTTGCACAGAATCAGTGTTATTTCTCTATCAGTTGTGCAATTCCAGTGCTACATCTCTAGGCTAATTATGTTGGTACAGCCAACCAATCCTAATGAAAGGGTCTAAATGATAGTGTAGCTGCAGGCAGAGGCAGACCTTTAATCTGTACTGATCAGGCATTAGGAGCCTCTAATAAGAGAATAAATCTGCCTGGGTTGCCAAAGGCTTAATCAATAGAACACTGAGCTTTCTACCTTAGAAATACTAAGCGGTGATGGGCAGCCAGACACAGCCTGTCACGCCTCAGCAGGACATGAGGAGAAAAGGTGAGAAGACGTATCATTACTCAGCATCTGTAAGTGGAAGTTATCAAAGCCTAAATCAAGGAATAAAAATCTAATCGTAAATTAATGGAACCGATCGCAGGTTTTCCTTATTTTCAAGAGGACACACAGAGAAACAGTTTAGGGAACATTTTCGGCATAGAGAGCGCAGATGAAGCTTTTTTTCTGCCATTTGTTTAACACAGCCATTATTCTAAAAGCCAAGAAAGATGTATGACATTTCAACCAAAATTTTTAGAGTGCTCCCTGCTGCAGGCTGCTGCAGCCTGTGCTGCATTTTCAGATGAACTACACTGGATCTACAGGACTTAGCATCTCAGATGCAACAACCTCAGTCATATATTTTCATGTGTGAGAGTTTAGTTCCTGTTTAGCTCCCATGGCGAGTACAACTCAGGCAACTGGCATCACAGGAATGTGAAGGTCACTCTGTGTTGCAGTTGTGCCTGTGTGTTATTTTATTTTTTAAATATATTTTTTAATTGTAGTTACAGCTTGATCGGCAGCTGTTTGGAGTTTAAACATATGGTAGTGACCTGAAAGTACTTGTACTAACTATAATGGATCTATTGACAATATATGCAGCATACTTTTCATTAGGGGTGCACCGATCGATCAGCCCGATTTCCTTCATTTTGGATGACCGGCTGACACTTGAACCAACCTGATCCACCAATCTTTTTTTCTTTTTTTCCTGATCCACCGATCTTATTTTCCTCTGCAAAGGTCTGAAAAGGCCTAAGCTAGCAGAACACATGTCCTATAAACCTCTATCAAATAAAACTTTACAAAAACCCCCAAAACAACCAATCAATAACTGCGCACTGTGTTATTTACAGATAAACATTTTCCAAGGCAAAAGCATAGGAATCACTTCAGAAACATAAATAAGACAACCGTTTAGTTCATCTATCTGAGTTAACGATGTCAGGAAAAACCAACATAGCTGAAAATAAAGCGACAGAGCGCTCACCCTGACGCATTTCGAAAAACCAAAGAACAGAGAGAAACTTTATACATTTTATCTTAATTTCTAATCTTAACATTTAAATGCAACACAGGTATTGTTCAATGTTTTTCAATAAAATAAGATTGGGACATTGAAGGTGCATGCTGTCAGACTGACCTTATAACACTTGACAGTGTCAGTTATGAAAAAAAATCGGAATCGGCAGGTCAGGCTTTTTAAAGATCGATGATCGGCTAGAAAACCGCAATCGGTGAAGATCCTCTCTATCCCTACCATCCACGGTATGAGACTGAAACACAGTAAAAGACACTCATGTAGCATTAAGTGTTAGTGTTACATAATGTAGTTCTCCGTGTCCAAAAAAGGCTATATACTCTTTTTACAGACATGTAAAACAGGAAAAAGAACAGTGCAGGGAACACTGATAGATAAGAAAGCATAAAAGCATCTGAGTGTATGTCTACTGTGGCTGTGATGCATGCATCTGTGATAAGTGTGCATGTTTTGCACGTGTATATTTATTCTTCATGTATTTCAGTAACATCTGAATGGTTCAGGTCATACTGTTAACCATCTTTACCTTTTGGCTTTTGATATCCAGTTATGACCAAAGCCTCTCGTGATATTTTACTACTTGTGAAAATACAATGAAAACCCAAATCTAAGGCTCCAGAGTGAGAACAATAATCCCGCTGTCATCTCCAGGGTAACAAAGACAGGCCAGTTGTTATTTATTAATCTGTATTTTTTGATTTGTAAGTCCTGGCCATAAGTGGTCAGGGCGAGAGTCGGTGCTTGTGGCAACTTCAAAGTTGTGATATCCTTTCATGTGTCTCTCAGGCGATGGGTTAATACAATAGGAGGCTTCAAAGTACAGTTGCAAAGACTACAGAGAGTGGGTCATTTTAGCTCATGCCCTGCGACATGAATAAATGTTGCCTTTGAACATTTGCCAAAATGCTGCTGTCTGATCATGGCGGTCAGCTGAAGTTTCTTGCACATTTCCTGTGGTCTTTTGTGCTGGTGCACGGTTTGTGTCTGGGCCTCAACCTTACTGTGGACTGGGGTTAAGCTTGGGGTTAAAAGGTATTTTATCAGACTTGACTTTAGTTTTCACCCCAAACATTTTTCTTTAATCTCTTCATCAGATCTGTTTCTGTATGTTTAGTGATAGCATGGAAGGCTGTAAATTGCTCCCTGAGGATGGATACCAGTGACTATGGCATCACATTTTTCAGGCAGTCCAAAACATCTGAACAACTGCTGGATATCTTGGCATTGAATTTCAGATTCAGTATTGACTGGAATGACTGACAGAGATAATTATAATTATTATTCTAAACTGTTAATTGGCAGCATCCATGAGCCGCATCTCTATGCATAGTTGTCTTGTTCGTTATGAGTTTTTTTCATTTTTTCTTTCTGACTCCACAGATTTGTTGTCATTGTAGAGTAAGAAAATTGCTTTGTACAAAGTCAACAAATTGCTTTTGTTAATCATAGGGCTGGGCGATATAAAAAGTCATATCACGATTTTTTTTCATATCAGTCAATATTGATATTTATCGCAATATGAAACAAATCACTATTTTGTGAATTTTAAATGTTCCCTGTTACTCTTAATTGAGATTTGAAGATATCAGAAGGTACATTTTTGATGAAATATTTATATACTGTCAAAGTTGAACATGTAACACTATACAACTGTTTCAGATAAACACAGAACTGGTATTTCAAATAAAAATCCTATATCTGACCGGTCAACTAATCAAAAAACGTTTGCATTCTCCGTGCACAAACAGGTAACCCTGCTTCAGGTGATGAAAAAGATTAGTGGTATTCTCTGACTTTGCCGGAAAAATGTGCTCGACATCATTTGCAGTGCTCACTACTCTGTTTCGTGTTGGACTTCAAAAAACCAAAATACCTCCACCTCACCCAAGTTTTCGGGCCCAACAATGTCATCCCTTTCGCCTTGGGCTGTGTCTGCCATAGTTTCTTCTTCTTCTTTTTTTTTTATACTCCTGCAGCAGCACAAACAAACACGCCACAACTAGCTGCTGGCAGGGCTCTATTCCAGCCACGTGATTGGTTCAGCACGGTGCAACTCTCGTTGTCATTGGCTATTCGAATTATCTGTCAAAAGATGGACGAATGTAATCTATTGAAAAAGATATCAATCATGTCTCTATCGAGGAAAAGTTATTCCTCGATAGCTATCGTTATCGTTTTATCACCCAGCCCTAGTTCATCACTTTATAGTTTACGTTCATGTGTAAAATCAACAATAACTCGAAAGATTGCTTCTCATGATATCTTGTGTCATGATTATCCGTTTATAAAGGCTTTACGTGGGAATTTTCCATTTTTGTTGTAACGTGGCGAACAAACCCTCGGCAGCGTTGATGCGCACAACACAGCAATGTCAACAGTTCTGACTCATCACAAAGACACTAAAGGGGTAGATGTGTGGTGTCTACACAGTCTGTTCCACAGTTCTGTTACTTTTCTACTTCTGCTGTACTTTCACGATCATCTACGTTCGATTTTACTTCCACCAGGAAATGGTTATGCTTTTTTAGGTTTAAAAACCATGAATATGGTTTTGTTTAGATGTTTAGGGGTATAAAACTTTACATTGTCAAGGACTACACAGTTTAATAGTCATTAATTGTGGTTCCTGTCCTGTGAGCTGATGCCGCCTTATACAATATAAATGTATACCAAAGCGTCCTCTCAGTTTTTAAGACTGGAAGGTAAAATGACATATTGGAGGTGTGGAGAAATGTTTCTCTTTTACAATGTCTGGTGACATTGAAAGTTTCTCTTGGTAACATTTGCTGCTTACAGTCTGAAGATAGTTACTAAGACTCGAGCACAGTTTTCTTTTCTTAGCATTATTTCTTGTTGGCCTTCTGACCAGCTGAGGAAGTAGTAAATGGAAAAAAAGTCTGTGTTCTCTCAGCTGCTGAGACCTGAGTGTGTGGAAGCAGCAAAGGATCCACAAACGCTGCGATTCACTTTGTCTATGTCCATATTTACCTTGTAAAGATTAAGTGCTGCTGTCATTGACATCTTCACAGATTCGCTAACATTAACACACGTTAACTGACACTCAACGTTGAATTATTCTTGAGTCACTTTTAATCCGGGTGTGGTTGTTTTCTCAGAAGTGTTTGAGTGTGATCCTGGTGCTTAAGTTATTGATTCTGTTCTCAATATCCGCTCTGCTGACAGACGTGGTCAGTGACCCGGCAGCTCTGGGTCTGCGTTGGTTTGCGTTTGCTCGGTGCTGTCAGCTCTTCTCAGTGCCTTCCAGCCAGTTGGGGGTCTCTTCAGTGAGCGCACTGCTGGACACAGTAGGCTGTCAAACCCAGCCAAGTCCTGCTGATATCATGCTGTGGCAGTTTGCTACCACTTCTGCAGTCCTTCAGTGGCCACATCAGAGCTCAGAGCAGCAGCTGGGAACCCGGTCCGCTTCATCCACTTCACACTAGCGCTCACACCTATTCGGCCAGGAATACAAAGTAAAGAGCGGTTACAACAAGCGAGGCTGTGACATACTTTGCATTACACATTTGGTCCAGTGAACATACCTACTGAAATCTTTGTTTATAATCATATTGTTGTTTTCTCATAGTGATATTAATTCTCAGAGTGATATATTTATCAAATCAACATGATTTCTGGTCTACACAGAAACCGTAGTTCATGTGGATCCAATGCAAATATCTGTTTAAGAGTTGTTAGTTAGTTCTATAAGTTGATGACAAACGGCTTGTGTTATTGCCCCCTCCTCTTTCAGTTTCATGAGCTGCCATTTTTGAGCTCTTCTGAAAAGGTCTGTCTTAATTGCTCTTGACAAGCTCTGATTAGCTTGGTTGTAGCTTCAGAGAGAAAAAGCTGCTGCTGACCAAAACATTATCTAGATTAAATAGTGTACATGAGGCTCATTAAGCTCCACTCATGCTCAACAAAAATATCATATTGTGTTTGTCTTAAGTTGGATCGTTTGTCTGCTGGTAACAGGGCTGGTGGTTTGATTCCCACCTCTTCTCTACAGGTTTAAATATCTCAAGCCGAAGTTGCTCCACAGCCCCTTGGTTGAATGTAGTTTAGATGTTGGAGTGGGTTGTATATGAATTGCAGGCTTGGCAGCTTGATTCCCTTTTCCTGATGCTAACTAAATAAGACAATTGGGCTGTACGGTGGTGTGGTGGTTAGCACCGCCGCCTTACAGGTTCGATTCCTGGCTGGGGCTGTTCTGTGAGGAGTTTGCATGTTCTCCCCATGTATGCCTGGGTTCTCCGGCTTCTTCCCACCACCCAAAAACGTGTGTGAGAGCAGCTTGTCTGTCTTGTTTGTGTCCATGTGGCCCTGTGATGGACCTGTCTCGCCCAGTCTGGATAGACTCCAGCACCCCCGCAACACTAAATTGGATTAAGCGGGTTTAGAAAGTGGATGGATGGATGATTCAGTTTGATTCTACACAGTCTGAGGTTGAGTTGACATTTAACATAGATATTTGTTTTTCATCATATCAGAAAACAAGCCATTCTTACAAATGTGCTGTTGGTTATCTAACTTTCAATAATTATACAGAACAAAAGACCAGGTGGCCAGTATTTGTGTCTCTTCATGGAATATAAACTGCATTTGATGGTTGTAGTCCGACTTCGCTCTTTAATTTGATAACAAGTCTGGCACACAGTTATCTTTTACCACATCTTTAATGAGTGACATGTCCCTTTCCTCTCAACCATACCCTAAGATTGAAAATCTTCTTACAATTATGTGGATCAGCTGCGGTGGAGTAATGGTCTTAATATTTGTGTCTCTATCTTGTGTGTTGTTGTTCTTGCTTTATCTAGCTGACTTCTCACCAAGTCGGTTCAGATGTGTCATGCCACAGCTCTACATTATCAATATTCTACAGAATTGGGTGGAAAAGTATTTGGTACTCAATAGAAAGAGCTGGAGGAACACGTTCACAACTAATTAGGTTTTTTGGCAACAGGTCAGTAGTATGAATGGGAATAAAAAGAGCACCTTAGAGAGGCAGAGTATCTCTGAGTTTTAGTAATCTGCAAAGAATTTGAATATTTCATAATATCATTATAAGATTCAGAAAGTCTGGAGAAATCTCTGCGTGCAAGAAACATGATCAAAATTCAATATTGGATGCCTGTAATCTTCAGGCCCTCAAGGGGAATAGCATTAAAAAAGGCATGATTCTGTCACTGAAGTCATTTTACGGGTCAGGAACACTTCCAGAAATCATGGTCTGTGAATACAGTTCACTGCGCCATCCACAAATGTAAGTTAAAGCTCTATCATGAAAATATGAAGCCATATGGGAAGATAATGACTTGCATCGGTTGATCTTTATGCCCCTACACTGAGCCCAAAGATTCTTCTGACTACGGCAGAGCTCACTGCATTGCAGCTCTGCCCCTATGTGAGTAAGAGATGAGAGACACTCAAATACGTTGAGTGGTACTATATTTGAAAAGGCAGAAAGTGCTATTCAAGTGTACATTATCAACCATTTACAAACCTGTGTGCTAGTTTGCTGTGGATAGATGAATATAGGGCATGTATATATACATTTTGTGATTTATTCATTATTTAAAAAAACAGATGACAGTGAGGTCTCAGAAAATCATGGGAGACGAACATGTGGAGTAATAAGCAACAAACTTAGGCTATACTTTCATGAATAACACTTGCTGCTTTGGAAATCCCAGCTGAGTAAGCTCAGACTCTGAACAGACAAGCCCCACTTCATTAATATTCATGAGAACCGGGATAAATTAAGCTCAAGGTGACTCAGAATAACTGTTTTGGTCTTTCTCTTTGTCATCATGCCTATTTGTGTCTGACTAAAATGGCTTTACATGCAGTCATGTTATCACGATACATATCTGGCAGGTTCTTGGCCAGACGTTCACATTCTGCAGCATCTGCTACTGCTGTGGCACATGAGGAATGGTTCATCATACAGATGGTTCTGAAGGAAAAACGTGACTTTGTTTGGATTAGTAAGAAGCTGGCAAGCACTGAGAAATGCATTAAAACACACATTAATCACAGATTTGTGGAGGAATTGTTGTCCACAACAACACATGCACACTTTTAACACACAAGCACTTGTGCATGTGTAGACCAGGGGTCGGCGCCCTTTAACACTCAAACACTTTTATTTATGTAATGAACACATTTTGAACTCTTAAAAAACAAAAGGGGTAAATGCAAATTAATCTGCCCAGGCATCATTAAATGTTCTATTTTCTTTAGATATTTTTCTTTTCTTACATTTCTCCATACCTGGCCTACCTGGGGTTGAAAGTCTCGATAAATGCACATCGTTTTGGTGGGCATATGCGGGCTTTCCATAGATATATACACTATGCGGGCTTTCCATAGATATATACACTATGCGGGCTTTCCATAGATATATACACTATGCGGGCTTTCCATAGATATATACACTATGCGGGCTCTCGGCGAGTGACGCATATTTTGAGCGACGAAAAATAATAAAATATAATTTTATTTTAATATTTTTAAAATAATTTTTAATATTTCGAGATCACAATTATCTTCCAATTTAGAACTACAATAAAAAACGAACTAACACAAATAAACACTTCAATTTGGATACTATTAAATAAATTTTCCCAAGCCAGGCGGAGCCGCAGCATAAAGACGAAAGAGACGCATGCGGCTCCTGAGCTGTGGGTTTCCGGCTCCTGAGCTGCGGGTTTCCGACCCCTGGTCTCGACACATAAACGCCCACTTAAATAACCATGAGTAACTTCTCTCTACCTGTTTCCTATACACACATAAACACGCTTACACAAAACTTTGTGTCTCTGTCGGCCTCACAGCCGCTGATCCAGTCGAGCGAAGCTGAAAGTGATGCGTGTCATTTCCTGTGGGCAGAGGAAGTGCACAACACCGCAGCTGATGCGGCAGACTGGCAGGTTTCCCTCTTCACACATGACTCAATCCAGAGCTAATTACGAACAAAGTGTTGTCTGGCATCAGTGACTACACAGGTTCCCCAGCTGATTTTGTAAGGAGAAAAGAGAGCAGCCATGTGTGCTATAATGTATGTGGGTGTTTTCTCGTACAGCTACGTGCCAGATAAATTTACTCAAGACCCAGAAGCTAAGATCACTGAATTCAAAATGATCAAAAACAAAGAGGGAGAAAAATGAGATGCACAAACTGCTGCTCCAATAAAACATCTGATTCCAACCAAGTTAGGCTTTAAACGTCCTCTCGGTTTGTGCTCCTGCAGCTGGGAGAAGGTCGGCCTTCGACCTGAACCCAGGTTTAGCGAGGCTGGCACAGCTCACAGTAAATAATGGCCAGCTTTAGGTTTTCGAGGCTTTAGTCAGCAACACTAAAGAGGATGTCCGCATTCATCACGTCGGCTGTGTTGGCATGAATGAGTCGTCGCTCTGAAGGATGTTAACGTTCTGTCTCCCCCTGGCACAAGCCTACACGCAACTTAGTTTACCGTCTTGAATGTTTCTCATGTGCAGTATCACTCACTGGAGATAACTTTGCATCCCGTGAACACTGTCACAGGTTCAGGAAGATTAAACATGTTTAGTGTAGAGAACTACGTCAGGCAAATATCAACTGATCCATCCTGACTCTGCTTGTTCTGCTCTGTTGTCCTTTTACTACTTTGATTGTTTTTTTTCTTTACCCCCCCATCCACAACATCCACCTTTACTGTTGTTCTCGTGTGACGGCGTCCTCCAGTTTTCTGTCCTCTGATCAGGAATTGGACCCTTGGTGTTTGTACCCACACATACAAAAATACGTTACTGTTGTATTTTCCTGATGAATAAACCAAACTGTTCCCACAGAGCAGATACAAGCACTGCAGGGATGCAAATGAGCAGGAAGTTTAGAGATAATTAGCTGTGTAAAGAGATAATTACGCTTTCTTCATACATTAGAATTGAGTTATTTTGTATGCTATTATAGTAGTAATGAAAACTTAATGACACTACTTGATTACTTTATGAGGGGGAATTTTATTACTCAGTCTTTTAACTGATCACATGTCTCAGTGAACTTAAATTACTGCAACAGGCATGATAGCAATATTCAGTCACTTGAGGACATAAACTTAGAATTCACAAGGTCTCATTAAAAGAAAATACATTGTAACCTATTAAACTTTAGAACTAGATCATTAAATCAAACGATTACTAACTAAACTGTCACATCGACTCCAGTTATAATTAACACCGTATAGGTAATATCACCTTGAGGAGACCTTTGTCATACTCTGGGTTGAGGGGGTTCTCCCCTGAAAACACCTTGTTCCTGCCTTGGTTCTGCCTTGGTTCTGCCTTGGTTCTGCCTTGGTTCTGCCTTGGTTCTGCCTTGGTTCTGCCAGGTCCATGTCTGCAGCAGCCCTTTTAGAACACACCTCTCTTGCAGGCTGAGATAACCTTTTCAGCTCTTTCTCTCAGATCTGGTGTTGTGATGAATCTGAGAGGCTGATTCCCGGCAGGTGTATTCTACAACTTTGGACATAAGCCAAACAACGCAAGACTGATTTAAACTCTGTTGTTGGCACTAGACTTGAGCTAAGACAAAAGGACACGATCGATACAGCATCCCAACTTCAGAGCTCTTAATACCTGTGGTGGCAAATGAAATACCAACTTCCTGGACCAAGCCTTGCCGAGATATCAATGTTAGGGAAAATCTGCATTCATTTATAGAGCTGCACCTTCCCACCAAACTTCAAGTGGAAATGCAAGTGAAGCAAAGCAACCTCAACACTGAAGTATCAAACATTGTCTCCAGCATCCCTCTCCTCCAAGTTCACCTGCAAGCGAAGCAGCTACCCACAAAATGGTCATACCACCGGTGTAATGGATGAATTGGCTCACCTTGTTTTTATTTTTTTCTGAGCTGCATTGCCAGCTACTAAAAGGGCTGGAAAGTGGCTTTTTGCGGTGTCCTCTCTTGTTCTCAAACATCTGCGTAATGGAGTGATTAGCGGCACACACAGTGCCTCGTTCTCAGCCTTCTGCCTCCAGCTGTGGGCTCAGCAGAGGGCACACAGAGTTTTGTTTGTGCTGCGTGGAGAAAAACAACATTCCTCCTCCACTTTTCTTCCCTTCTGTCTCATTAGATATACCAGGAGCCTGCTGCCACTGCTGAAGTGCCTCCTCCTCCTTTCCACCTCGTCGTTTCTCTGTCTCGCCTCAGTGGAGAGGTGCTCTATTTGTTCAGCCTTCCCGTGTAAGCTCTTCCACTGTGGAATAACTGAAGAAGTCACACACAGAGAAGTGTTTTGCACAATGGAGAGGAGGGAAAATGAGGGAGATAAGTGAGATTGAGATCAAAGGATTAGCTATAACGATCAACAGAATACATAACCTTGTGTACTTTGATCTTTGCTGGATTTATTACGTTTGGTGTCGCTGTGCATCTCCACATGTGAATCCAGTATTTCTCGCTATAGTCTAACTTGTAGCCTGTGTGACTAGTTTACTATCTATTTTGCTGTAATGTAGGACATCATTGGCTGCATGCACATCGATATTCCAACTACTGACCTTATTTAAATAAGACATCTGATCGTTGTGTGCTGCATATAGAACATTCCATTCATACTCCTCTTCATATGTTACAAAGCATAATCTGATTGATGACTCTCACACACACAGAGCTTTACTCTGGCTTCTTCCTCCCCCCAAAAGTTTTTTCCTTCCCGCCATCCTGAACTGCTTTGACTTTGCTGGAGATTAAGCTGCATTCAGTCTTAACTGGGAACTCAGAATTTCAGACAGATTAGAAAGAGAAAATGCCGTCAGAAGTCAGATTTTCCAGTAAGTCTCATGGGAAAGGATGTCAGCCCCGGGTTCTTTATTTTATAAAACATTGAACCTTTCCATCTTTTCATCCATCCCTTTTCTATGCTACAATTCAAGACATTTTTAAACCCACTCATCATATTAAGTGCAAATAGTTGGAAAAGCTTGTAGATACGTCTGTGGTCAATTGCAGCTCGAGGTCATGCTGGACAAGGCTGTAAAAACTAGGAATTAATTGTGCAAATAAGGTGTTTGCACATCTGCATTCTGACGGGAGGACTTCACAACACAAATGCTGTTTACTTGGCCGTGTTTCATTCAGAGAAAAGTCTTAATGTCGTTTATGTTATCCCTGTGCTGTCACACCACTCTGCAACTGCCTTGGCTTTGCAGTGGAAGTACAAGAGTCGTTGGTGGGGCTTCTATGTCTTAACTGCGTTGATGTGCTGCAAAGGTGTGGATGGGTGGTGTGGATGGATGGTGTGGATGGATGGTGTGGGATGGATGGTGTGGATGGATGGTGTGGATGGATGGTGTGGATGGATGGTGTGGGATGGATGGTGTGGATGGATGATGGATGATGGATGGATGGTGTGGGATGGATGGTGTGGGATGGATGGTGTGGATGGATGGTGTGGGATGGATGATGGATGATGGATGGATGGTGTGGGATGGATGGTGTGGATGGGTGGTGTGGATGGATGGTGTGGGATGGATGGTGTGGGATGGATGGTGTGGATGGATGGTGTGGATGGATGGTGTGGGATGGATGGTGTGGATGGATGGTGTGGGATGGATGGTGTGGATGGATGATGGATGATGGATGGATGGTGTGGGATGGATGGTGTGGGATGGATGGTGTGGATGGATGGTGTGGGATGGATGATGGATGATGGATGGATGGTGTGGGATGGATGGTGTGGATGGATGGTGTGGGATGGATGGTGTGGGATGGATGGTGTGGATGGATGGTGTGGGATGGATGGTGTGGATGGATGATGGATGGATGGTGTGGATGGATGATGGATGGATGGTGTGGATGGATGATGGATGGTGTGGATGGATGGTGTGCCCGGTGAGGCAGACGGAGGTTTAACTGCTCCTGTACCATCGTACCATTTCTCGCTTTTGCTTTAAATTCTGTAGATTTTCATGTCAGTTGCTTTTTTTTTAGTTTGCTAAAGGTGTCATCATTCCAGACTCTCCATGAAACAGGTTGTAACGGGTTGCACACATGCACAGAAAATGAGAAAAAACCTCAGTTTAAGAGCCGTCTTACAATTGGTGAGCACTAGGTTTCGCTATCGGTCTCTGGTCTGGCACAATGATACTAAATGTTTGCAATAAATCTACTTTAACGTCTTGTAAGACACACTTTAAACCATAAAGTTGGAGTCTAATGTACAGTTTAGCACACCTCTTTCTTATGTTCTTGAATTAGTTGATATGTCAACTTGTGCCTCCTCTTTAGAATCCACTTGAGCCATGCTTTAATGGCTAGCTCTGAGGATGTCGGGGTAATGTGAGCAGCATTGGCATGTAAAGTAATGGATAGAGATAGGGGATACATCACTTGCATGACTGGTGACCGGAATTTTTCAGCTTGACCGGCTAGCATCAGCAAGCATGCAAACATTTCTTTCGAGAGGAAGTTTTTTAAGTGCGAGTCATGAAAGCAAAGCTCACAGTTTGTCTGTCTTATCTGTAACAACAAACTTAATCCGACTCAGAAAACAGCAGCACCCCCTCTAGCCATGCCCAGTTTACAGAAGTGGGACAGACTTATTATCTAGTGTTTAAGTCTTTTCCAGTTGTGCTTTAATTGCTCAAATTCCTCAAAGTAAACTATCCTGAAGCTCTTCAGTTTTCTTATGACAGGTCAAATGCTTTTTAACCCGGTGCAGTCTATTTTTTATATATTCTATACTTTAGTATGAACGCACAGTTGGATTTTCTGCTGATTTATAGTAAATCTATATTGCTGGTGAGAAGTGATTAACTTGAGTAATATGCCAGCGGTTTGTCTCCTTCTTTTTATTGGTCGTTGTGATCATTCAGGCCCTCACACAGAATGTCTACTCAGCAGTGTGGACTACAGAAGAAGTCTATTAACACACTAAGAATGGTGATGTTGAGGATTAATTGGGTCCTGGACCATGTTTGCCATTCTCAGCTCAGAGCCGCACACAAAGCCGTGGATGAAGGTGCACACGAGAATCTAAATCACTTTGGATCTGTTGCAGGAAGAAGATTTAGTTATTTTTTAAATTCTGATCACAAACCAAAGGTCTTATGGTGCTTTTGGGTCGAGAACTTCCATCCTTTGAATTAGCTTCTGGGAATATAAGAGGCACCCAGTATGTAGAGGGAATATGATCAGAGCAGAGCTTATAGTGCAGATGTTTCATTTACAGATGACAGTGTACAGCAGGGATGCCCAAAGTCGGTCCTTGAGGGCCGCTGTCCTGCAGGTCTTTAGATGTTTCTCTGCTCCAACACACCTGATTCAGATCAATGCATCATTAGCAGGCTGCTACAGAACTTAACAGTCTTTTGAAGAGATTCATTTCATCTGAATCAGGTGGGCTGAAGCAGGGAAACATCTAAAACCGGCAGGACCGGACTCGAGGATCGGATGTGGACATCTCTGGTGTAGAGGAGACATCAATGGCCACAAACTGTGGACGCTGAGGTCCAGCGAGTGTCTTTTGTGGCTATTACGTGCCTGAAAGACTGAATTTGCAGCTGCTTTCCAGCAAGTCTGAAAAAGTTTTGAAATCTTTGAAGATCTCATGGAGGTCATGCCTGTTGACATTTATGCAGTTTTATTTTTGTCAGAGTGAGCTTGCTTGAAGCATGAAAATACCTCTGTAACCTTTTTACTTGCAGTTAGTATTTATAACAACACAGTGTTGTGCAGCTGGAATTATACGGTTCAGTAGCTCATTGAACTTTAAAAAAAGGGTCTTTGAAGAACTTGAGGACAAGCGTTTCCTTAAAGAACCTTCTACTGATGAATCTCCTTCACTGAAGTTTGGACTTTTTATTTATTTTTGAGCAGATTGAGGCTTTTTTCTCCTTTTTTTTTCTTTTTAAATTAAGGCCAGTTGTATATTGTTCATTAGTGAAGATGAGGATTTACACATAAATCAAATAGCAAAATATTTCCCCTTTTTTGGAATTAATAAAGTATTATTTATTACAATTTAAAGGGGAACTCCGGTATTTTTAAACCTAGACCTTATTTCTGGCATGAAATACGTTTATCTGCTCACCGAAAACAGTTTGGCAAAAGTCGACGTCCTTCGGAAGCTATTTATATAACTTGCGATCGGCGTATATCCATACAACGGAGTGAACAGGGCTAAGACGATGCAGCCTCTAAATAAGGCATTATCTGTCTTTATTTCACCAATATTCTAAGACGAATGAATGAACGAACGTTTACTATAGCTCTGTTAGCACATAGCTGCTGTTATGTGGCTACTTGCAGCTAAAGGAGAGCTAACGGAGGGAATTCTACACAGGCACTCTACTGGGACCACTTCATCGAAACGCATGGCTGCAGCACAGCTCATTCACTCCGGTAAGAACGTCCATCTTACTCAAAGTTGTCGTTCACATTGTCAAAATCTGATAAATATCCTGCCATGTTGCACAAAACTAGCAGTAGCAAACTCCGTTTGAAGTTAGCCGACTGTCACAGAGCACGGAGTAAATAAGCTGTGCTGCAGGGGGGCGTGTGGATGAAGTGTTCCCAGTAGAGTGCCTGTGTAGAAATCCCTCCATTAGCTCTCCTATAGCTTCAAGTAGCCACAGAACAGTAGCTATGAGCTAACAGAGCTATAGCACACGTTCATTCATTCATTCATTCTTAAAGTATTGGTGAAATAAAGACAGATAATGCCTTATTTAGAGGCTGCATCGTCTAAGCCCCGTTCACTCCGTTATATGGATCTCGAGGAATCTAAATATCTTCAGAAGGACGCCGACTTTTACCAAACTGTCCCAGTGAGTAGATAAATGTATTTCATGCCAGAAATAAGGTCTAGGTTTAAAAATACCGGAGTTCCCCTTTAAGTCTATGAAAACTGCTATTATCTTCATCCCAACACATTTCCTGTCCCAGTTCCCACCACCCATGACCCATGGACCTTTCTCCAAAAGACAGAACATTGGAAAATAATAAGAAAAAGAGAAAAAAACAGCTGTCAGTGGTGCATGTGTACTGGGACTGAGAGAAGCAGGTGAGCTGTATATTGTGTGATTCCCAGGCCATTTCCAGAGAGCCCGACTAATACTGGAGTGTAAATGGGAAGAGAAGCAGCCTGAACTCAGCTGACAAAGACAAAACTGGATGTTTGTCATGATTATTCACCGCTTCAGCCATAAAACATCACAAATTTTACAGTCTATCCCATTTAAATCCGCTTTACTTGATCAGTAGAAAAACAACATTGTATACCTCAGTTTTTTCCAACTTCCTGTCTCATTTTAGGCCTCTGTTTTAGCCCGGTTTGTAGTGCCAACTCAAAGTTAGTCTTGTTCATCAAAGGAAACGCATATTCATTGATGTTTTCTCTTCATGCCAGGATATCCTCAGGAGTAAGCACAACATATAACATTTCCAAAGTTTGGACTTGATTTAAGAGACCGCTGGAAATTCCCTACAAACATGACGTGCTCCAAATTTCCTTTAAAAAAAAAAAGCAGATTCTACAGGGACAGAGGATCCAGTAGATGAAGATTTTCATTGGATATTTGTAAAAATAATACAGAACGTCACTCAAAAATATCCATCAACAACAGAACATTATGTGATTAAAAGAGCAGTTGTAAGGTGCTTATTCCAATTCCATGCTTTTGTGCACATTAGGATCAGATATTAGCATCTACAGTAGACACACTGATACAATTATAATATGTCAGGTTTACTCAAGCTTTGCATACATTAAAAAAAGGAAAGATTTATGAGGCAGCACAGCAGTTGTCAATGCAAATGTTATTTTTCCAAGCTCTTACTGTTTCATTTGGCAAAAAATGAATTGTGCAACACACTCTAATCCCCAAAACGGTGACCAAAACACACACACTATATCATAGGCAAGTGATTATAATGAGGATTTACATTACTTCCTTTCCATTGTAACAGGTGTGGATATAATTCATACATTTTTAAATCTTTGTCCTTCCTGGAAGGCAAAAGATTTCACACAGAATACTGCTGACCACATCTTGAGTGCCTTTTGATCAATATCTCTCTCTGCTTCCTCACATTTCCACTTACTTCCCACCCCGTCACCACAAAATCTGCCCGTATTGGTGAGAATGAACATAAAATATTTAGGAATAACGTGAGATTGTTCGTGAGCCTTTTAGTTACCACAATGACAGATTTACTGCCGAGTGTCTGGGCCACTTTAGAAAGGCAGTTAAGACAGATTGGAGATTGGGGAAGGGCTCATAAAAGAGATTTAAAGAGTAAGATCAAGGCAGAAAGAGCAGACGGTGTATGAGAGAAGCAAAAGAGCATCATTTTCACTGATGTAAAGGATCAGCTACAGATGGGAGGAGAATAGTCGCTAATGATCTGGAGATGGGTGTGACTGTGTTGTCAGATGGAGATTTATGGAAAAATGAGATAAAATGATGTAAAGATGTGCTGGAAGCTACTCTGTACGAAACCATTGATGCAGTCAGCAAATGTTGGAAGTACCCAAGTGCAGACACTCTGCTACGATACGCACATAGAATTATGAGGTATTTCTTCTTTATTTGAGTACCTATAGTTCTTTTTACTTTTTTCGGCTACATTTGCAACAAATCCCTGTTTTCCACTGACTTTTCAGAGGTTAGGTTATATTGCTTTCATGTGTTCAATGGGAATTAATCATCATTTTGTGCTCTCCTAATATCAAGTTCAGTCTGCACAGATGTGACTGTATCATTAAGAAGTTCCCAATGGGTCCAATGGTGACGACTATGATCACAGAAGATAATACGTTTCTGTTACAAATTAACATTCATGGATCTGTTGTAAAAATAATCAGCAGCTGAATAAGTGATGAAAATAACTGCTGGTTTAAACACAGAAACACCTTCAGCCTGGCGTGCATAATGCTGATTTATCAGTGTGGTACAGCAGTCACAGGAGATGTTTTTCCTTTTTCGGAGCAGCATTATTACCTTTACCCAAAGCTATAAAGTGAAAAATGAATCGAACTGGACTCTGTTTAATCTGTCAAATTACATGAGAGGGAAATAAGATGTTTAGATTTAGCTGTTTTATGTGAACGGATGGAAGTCTGTCTGCCTACCCCTCCCTCTTTCACACGTATCATGTTCACTGTCTCTCACGGATGCTGCAGGCCACGATGAACCATTAGCAAATGCAATATGAGAACACACAAACATTCACATGCATTATTTTCATTCTGATTTACAAACGTTACGTTCAGAAAACAATAAAAACATGTAGGCTCTGTGATATGCTGCCTGTTCACACTGTCAGCAAATGATGTAGGATGTGTGTCTTTTGGGGCATTTCGAGCTTTACTGGCAGAGGTGAATTGCTCTTTGTCTGTTGATGTCTGCTCTTACAAACTGACAGTGCTCTATTTTTACAGCTACTGTTATATTTTGATTAACAGCTGAGAACTTCTACTGTAATTCATGTGACTTTATATTATGAACATATTAAGTCAGGCTACAGTCTTTAAGAGGTTGCCCTCTCTTAGATAAACATGCGCTGTTAAGTGATGTCCATTTGGCCTTGCAGAAATGCCCGCCCTGAGGATGTCGGAGTGACTTAATTACATTTTCTGACATAAATTCCAACACATGATGTCAGAATGGCACCTGTGGGGAATCAGTGATTATTGCTCTCTACAACTGAAGCTATTGTCTCCCAGCTTACTCAAAGATTCAAATATTATACAGCTTGGCATATGCTATACAAGAGCAATATCTGTCCGTTACATTATTTAGTTTCCTGCACAATCAGCAGACACAGTTTTGCCCTGTTCATGGATCTCAGATTGAATGGAGACACACAAAGCCGCCGCATGGTGCGACATTTCACGAAACTAATCACCGAGATTGTTATTTAAACCTTGATGCTGGATTTGATGTAATCATGGAGATACTTGTAATAAAGGTGTGACAGGGTAAACTTTGTGAAACGACTTGTTGGGGAGTGTATCATCAGACTTGGATAATGTCTATTACACTGCTGTAAAGAGTTGTTTTCTCGTACAGACGATGATTCCGTCGGACCAACTTGCGCTGGGTGTGTCAACTTTACCGTAAAGTACCTGCTCTGCTCACTTGGAACCTGCGTAATACCCAAAAAAGGTATCAGATAATATTGGTTACGTGGTATTACTTCCAATGTACCGAACCGTACCAACTATTGTAAAAAGTGAGTTTGTTTGCATGGCGACAGCTTAAAGTGGAGTGGCTGACAGCGCGGTTTTTCCTGCCATTAAAACATTTTGGTGAAAGTCGGCGTCCTTCCACAAGCGTCTACTGGGGTGACGTCATCGACGCGCGCCGCTGCAGCACAGTTTATTTTCTCCGTGCTCTGTGACTGTCGGCTATCTTTACACAGAGTTTGCTACTGATAGTTTTGTACAACATGGCAATTTGGAAATATGCAATAACAAACCATATTACCAGCAGCAGCAGCAAATTCCGTGTAAAGATGCTGCTGCTGCGGCGGCGTGTGTAGAAAGCCCGAAAGCCTCGATAAGCTCCCGATAGTCTCCAATAACAACAACACGGCAGTTCTGGTTAAGTAAGCATTCCTTTGAAAGTACAAAGTGACTGTAAACTAACTGCAGATACAAGGCTGACATGCATGTGTCTCTGTGTTCTACATGTTGTTAATTTTCTGCTCTTTCAGCAGAACCTTTTCTCTTTTTTTTGCTTAATTACTGTCAGCACTCACAGTTACCAAAAACCACGGCAGGGTTTCAAAGGAAAGAAATGGAGTTAATGTGTGTGAATAACACCAGATCTGAGGAAAGAAGGCTGGAATTAAGCCAGTTGATTGAGAACACGTACTTCAACTATAAAAAAAATAGTTTTTAGTCTGATCTCTTTTTGATTGCAATCAGGAAGATGTAAAATAGTCTTTCAGTTCAGGAAATCTGAAGTCTGTGTGCGTTTCATGATTTGCTGCTTATTGCAAATCCCTTTATGGACATTGTAGGTGACATATGGAATAACTGACAGCAGAATCTGAATTTCATCATCGACATTTGGACAGAGACTGCCTAAATGTAAACAGAGCCTGTGAGCATAATTTGGTTTAGTTGTATCATATCATGATCATTAAATGTATTCATCAAGCTCCACAGCACACAGTTGAATTAACAAAACAAACAGAGAGATGTGATTCATTCCTCCGACTCCCCCCACCCACCTGGCTTTTTTCTCTCCTTCTCACCCACATCTCCCTCTAAATCTGACTCTAATACTCATTCCCCACCGCCGCTGTATATCTTCCATGAACCCAATAGAGCCATTGTCTTGTCGTCTTCCTGTTTCTATGGTGATGAGGTGCGATGTGTCGCCAGTGAGTCTCTCACTTCAGCCCTGCTCACTTGCCCCAGTGACTTTTAAGTATGTCCACTTTCTCTTAAATTAGAGTCTGATTCATTAGGTTTATGTGCTATTTCACTTTGACACACACACAAACTCAATTAGTCACGATCTAATTTTCTCCATCAGTTAGAATATGACTGATGTGACTAATATTAAGATTTACAATGTAAGTAATTATGTACAAAGTAAAATGACAAATATTTTGCATTTCCTGTGTTTGTATTTTGTCGAATAGCTCATTTTAACTGGAAACACCGAAAGGCTCAAAGCCAAAATGCAAAGGCAGTGTGTGAAAACTAACTGCACCTCATGATCCAACAGCTTGTAGAACCTCCTTTAAGAGGAATAATTTGTACATAATAATAATTTTCTGTATGTTGCTCTCAGTGTCTCACATCATTGTAGAGGATTTTTGGCCCACTCTTCTTTATCATTTTGCTTATATTGATTGATGTTTGTGGGCTTTCATTTGTGCACAGCTCTCTTAAGGTCTCACCACAGCATTTCAGTCAGGCTGAGGTCTGGACTCTGACTGGACCATTGCAACACCTCGATTCTTTTCTTTTTCACACATTCTGCTGTAGATCTGCTGCTGTGTTTGGGATCTTTGTCCTGTTGATGAGCCAGTTTCAGCCCAGCTTTAGCTGTGGGACAGATGGCCTCACATTTGACTCTAGAATACTTTGGTATCCAGAGGAGTTCATGGTGGACTCAATGACTGCAAGGTGCCCAGGTCCTGTGGCTGCAGAACCAGCCCAGATCATCAGCCCTCCACCACCGTGCTTGACAGCTGGTATGAGGTGTTTGTGCTGATATGCTGTGTTTGGTTTTGGCTTTTGAAACTGAAGTCATGCTGCCATGTTGTTCATAGAAAGAGCCTTAGATACTTATTCAGTCTTTTTCTATATCTCTGCTTTTAACCTTAACATGCAGCATGCTAAGCTTGCCTACGGGTTGCACAGGCTGACCCTGGGATGAATGTGCTGGGATGTCCACTTCCTGAGAAGTTTTCTGCTTGTAAATAATCTTTCACTGTAGAATGATGGACTCCATATTATTTTGAACCATATGAAGTTCAGAATCTAGGATTGTGGTTACCTAAATTTTAAACCTGATGAAGACCGGATACAATTGAATTATGTCCTGTTTTGTAGAACCTTAATGTCTTTTTCTTATGACTAGAGATTGTGATGCTTTTAAAAACAGTTTGATATTTTCTGTCTATGTGGTAAAACACTGATAGTGTTGCACTTTGGTTTTACACCAGAACAAATGTCAGACAAAGCAGACTTCAAGTGAGAAAAAAAATGTCTTTTCTCACCTCCACACAGCTGGTCGATCACAGTGTGAAGACGTCGTGAATGTCAGACCTTTGATTTCAAAGAGAAACACAATGATGTAGTGCCCTCCTTCTGGGTTTGGAAAAGCCGAGGAGGTTTCAGAAACTTTCTGATCATCTGATAAGTGCTTTAGACTGACTACACTAGCCCTTCCCTGTTTTTTTTTTTTAAGTGAAGGTTCTTTGCACACAAGACAAGATGATAACCCCCCGATTGCAGGTTTCGGTTGTCATAGATTGCTCTTATACCTCATTCTCTTGCCGGGCAACAGGAGCAGTTTGGCAGAAGTCAAATTTTGTTTTCTCTGGACTGGCTGCTGTTGACTCCCCATCTGTGTTTGGATTAATTTAGTTTCTTTTGTGTTATGCTCAATTTTTAGTACCAAAATAAGCTGCCGCTTAGAGTTTAATTTGGTTGCTTCAGATCAAAGACAATAGCACCAGAATTTTTATGGTCATAGAAAGCCTCTCCTTTGCCTTAAGGGTCTGTCCAGCTCATCACACTTCACGTCAAAACAGGCGCCTCTTTAGCTGGAGGTATAAGCCAAACACACACCTGCTCTCCCTCCAAGAGAGGAAGCTGTGAAATGACTCTGGAGCATGTTAAGCTGTCACAGGGCCAGCTGGTACTGAACCTCAGGCAGCTGTGATTGACCATGATTGGCATCGGCACATAGAAACATGTTAATATACCATAATCAAACATGCAAACACACATCTGGAAAAACCTCTGACAGAACACACACCACAATGAATTAAACATGCACTCTTTAGTCATTATAGAAACAGCAAATACAACCACTGTGTGTGCTTATACAGAAGAGATGAAATATAGTAAATATAAGTGTTTTACAGCCCTATTTCCATTAAAGCTCATTTGCTCTTTCGTATGTAAATTAGAAACTGAATGAGATGAATTACAAACTATTCATGCTCATGTTTACAGTGGCACAAACATAATGCTGTAACTTTTTAGGAATAATTTTAAGAGTAGTTTGGACTTGGCCAGCAAAAGACAAAGAGAAAAGCTTCGTTATGATGATACAAGACCGGATGGAACATGCCAGGAGTGATGAGGCAGATTGGGTGTGAGGAGCATCCCTGAAGCTGAGGCTCTCATATGCAAACACGAAGAAGGATCTCTGAAAGACTGAAACACCTTTCTTTGCTTGCAGCCTCCACTGCCCCGACGACTCACATTTTTATTGTTTTGTATAAGAACATCAGTGTGTAGAAGGAAATCCTAATGCACTTTGTAGTGTGGGCATGGGCTGGTTTTAAGGTGGTATTAGAAAGTCACAATTTTAAAACCAGTAAAACTGTCTGCTCTGTATGAGACGTTTTTATTTATCACTCGTCTGAGAGCGTGCAGGGACCCATCAGGTGGTGTGTGCAGTGTAGAGCGACATGATGGCAGAAGGAGAAAAACGCCAAACTGTTTTTGAGAATTTTCCGGGTACAGAAAAACAGACTGCTGTGGTGTGGAGGAGAAAGAGGGGGCAAAACTTCACACAAGATTTAATATCTGTGGCAGAACGACCCATCACTCTGCCCAAATTTAAAGTAATGTTGTTTTTTTTGTTTCCCAGCTGGCATGTCGAGCATCGGTGAAATAAATAGCCTTCAATAGGCTTGTAAGTAAAGGAGATAACATGGCTATTGAACATGAGGATGAGCTAATGTTACTTTACAGAGCAGAGCTAGTACTTTGACTTTAGTTCTATAAATAAATCTAGCTGGTGTCACTTCTAAACTTTGAATTCTTCCGTCATTCTGTACAGCTGTTCAAAGCCGTGTGGCTCTCAGGTGTCTTTGTTGGCTATTTGTTTTACAGAGAGACAGCACAACTTTGAAGGTCTTTTCATGACTTTTAAGTCGGGACTGAAGCGGCTTCGCTTCACTTTGGTGTCATGTGTGACACACAGAGGCAGAAAGGACGACTGAAGCTGATTCAACAATGATGCACCTCTAAGCCACTAAAGGGAGACGGTAACAGTCCCAGCAGTAAGGTAGAGGCGGCATTGCAGAACATGGACCGACGACGCTGTTTTCACTCGGTTGATTCTGCAAACACGGCTTGGTGTGTGCAAGCCGGTGTTGGTCATCTTACTTTAAAAAAAGTCATTTGTCCGTAAGAAATTCCTTCTCCCAAAAAGTAATTGAGTTAGTAACTATGTTACCTCATTGTAAGAGTAATTAGTTACTCAGCAAAGTAACTGTGACGTTATTTTTCATGTTCTATACGCTATTACGTTCTATAACAGAATAAAAACACTAGTATTTTAGAACATTTGGTATTTATATGAACTCTATAGACTGCAGCCTGCCATATGACATGTATAGAAATAAAAATATATAAAAAGTAAATGTTAAAAATAAAATTCAAGTGCAAAATTAAAAAACACTGTAAACTTGGGTAAAACGAAACAAAGGAAAATCTGGCCATTAATGAGTGAAAATCTCTGTAACTGTATTTTAGGCCTACCGCACAATAAACAGAAGACTATATTGATATATGTGGGCTTAGGGCTGGGTTAGCAGCAGCAGCAGCAACAAGTGTCATGTCAGCATTTCTGCTGCTTCATGAGATTCGATTTGCTTCAGATATTAGATAGCTCAAGATTTTTTTTCCTGGGCGTAGCTGCATGTTACAGAAACATTCTTGCCTTTAATTAAAATGGGAGAGAAATAGTTGCAGTACTTCCAGTTTGAGGACGCTACCTTTGAGTTCCCCTGGCTCGTCGCCATTGTCGCTGTCTTGTTGTGTTTGGCAGTCAGAGCAGCGCGAGCAGCGCATGATCCGCCCACCCAGCCAATCATCATCATCGCTTTTGCAACGGCGTCATCATCCCCACCGCTGCTCTCTCCAGGCAGCTGATGTGTGGCCAAAACCTGACACCAGTAGTAACGCACCACTTCACATTCTCAGTAACGGCAGCAGCGTTGCAACGATGGGGAAAGTAATTAGATTACTTACTCGTTACTGAAAAAAATAACGCCGTTATTACCAACACTGGTGCAAGCACACACTTATGGGGTGTAGAGCAGTTTCTTTTTGGTTTGTGCGGATTACCAAAGACAAACAGGGGCAGGTTAACAAGTGAGGCTGGTTGAAAAGAGCTGGAATGCATGTGTGTGTGTGTGTGTTTAAAGCTAAGACACCAGTCGATACACACGAGCATCAACACACAGAATCAATGTCAAATCATAACTTAATGTGTAGAAAGTGAGCAGCAGGTTTCAACTCATTTAAATAACATTTATTTAGAATTTTCTTCTTCACCAACGTTCAAAATATATCTTATATTGTTTAAAACTAATACAGATTGTATTTGGTGGAAGAAATCAGTAGTTTAAAAATAAGATGTTTCAAAATAACACATTTTAGAGCTGTAATCGCAGAACAGCACTGCCACAAAACCGTGATATATTTGCTTAATGTTATCTCACCCCAGCCTGTGGTAACAGAGCGCTTTACCTGCATGCCAAATAGTGCCTGTGCACGGGAAGAGATTGTTGCTGTTGGAATGTAGTCACGTACTTCTGTAGGTCTTGTAATACAGTTGGGTTCACATGATGAATGTTTTCCACACTTGCTTTATACAACTGTTCTTTAAAAAAATGCACAGGAACAACAGAGGCTACATGTCCATGTGGATTCTGAGATCTCACTTCCAAGTAAAACACTTTTCATAATCAATTATTCCTGCTGGCTGTACAAGTGCCCCTTGTGTTGTTTAGTCATTTTGCTAAATTATTAGTAATAATAATCTATATTTGTGTATGTGTTTCCAAACAGCATGACACAGAGTCTTGAAAACAGTGAAACAAGCACTCACTCTCATTGGCTTTCAGCCACAGAGGCAGTCGGTAAACAGGTCCAGCTGAGTAATTTGATTCATTCTTGGTAACTCATATCAGATCTATTTCTTTCTCTGTCTAAAACCATTGTTTTTCCCTCAGCTTTGCCCTTGACTGTCTCCTCTGCTTACAGTTGGTTTGTGGTTATTCACTTCAATGCAAACACCTGCGATATAACTTTTCATGTCATACTCTCACACAACCAAGTGCAGGTCCAGCCTATCTGAGGCTAAGTGGTCTCTCAGAATGGAATATGCTACTTAGAATAATTTGCTCAAATAGAGTTTCAGGCTCCATGAAGTTAGCTATACACTGTACATTTTGGATTTAAAGAATGCAAAAAATGATGGTGTCTGATTGCTCTTCAAAGTGAATCGATATGACCCACTGGTGAAGCACTTATTTAAAGTGGAAAAACAAGTGGCCACAAACCAAAGGAGAGCTAGAGAACAGAGTAACGCCTGCAAACTAATCCTGAAGCCAGAAAAAAACAAAGTCTGCTTCCTTTAAAGGTTATGACTTCAAGCCTCGGCCTCCTCCCTTTTTCCCCCCTTTTTTTATAATTTATTTTGCCCATCAAAAGTAGCTCTGAACATTCAACATATACTCGTGTTGTGTAGGCAGTTTGGGACAGTGTCTGTTCGGTCAGGGCTGTGTCACGGATGGCTTACAAACAGGATCTGGAAATGGCCGACAAGACTTGGCTTCAACATTTTAGTGACGAAAGAATAAAGAAAATGACCAGAATTCTGTTGGACGAGCTTTCAAACATCTGTCCGGCTTCCTCCCACTGTCCAAAAACATGCATGTTAGGTTAATTGGTGTCTTTAAATTGTCCTTAGAAGTGAGTGTGGTTGTTTGTCTCATTTGTCTCTGTGATGGACCTGTCCAGGATGTACCCCGCCTCTCGCCCAATGACGGCTGGGATAGGCTGCAGACCCCCCCCATGATCAAAGCAATTGACAAAGACCAGTACGAATAACTGTGGGGTCACAAACAAGCAGACCTGTTCTGGAGCAGGTCCTGTACACATGACTCAGGTGCAGCCGAATAACTTAACAGGCAAGAAGCAGAACAATGATCCATCATACCTGTTAACTTTTTTATTATAATATATAAATATTTCAGCTGTTTGGCAGTGATTTAAAAAAACCTGAAAGGTTTATCCGCCTAATTCCTGAAATAAACCCCTATTTCCACACAGCTGTTATAAGCCCTCCATATTTCTTACTGTTTTTCACAGTTCAGGACCATGGGTGACGGATGTGAGTGCGGGATGACTCCTGCACCTTAGTAAATCCAGAGAGCAGTTTATTAATCCCAGAACAGTTTTACCAGGCCCTTTGTCTCTCTCCTTTATGTCTGTTCTCATACAGTATTGCATAAGGCCCCTTCTTTGGCATCCAGTCAAAATGAAAATTGATTTGTGACTGTTGCACTCATCATATATTCATTCTATGAGCTTCTCTTGCTCGAGTTGAATTTTAATGTAAGCCCAGTATTAACTCACCGTTTAGTTTTCTGCATCAACTTGATGAAAAGGTCTAAAGCCATGTGATTTGTGACTAATTATCATTTAGATTTTGCACTTTTTAAACGGTCAGTGAGGTTAATCGTATTGTGTTTGTATTTGCACTCCGTTCTGGTCTTATTTCTAAGATGTCTCGGGGGATCCGGAGTATTTGCTGAATGCAGTGTCAGTGCTGTCTATCCCCCACTGTCCTTTAGACTCTGACTGTGCTCATGATGTGTTAGTGTAGCAGCTCTGCATTAGGAGCTCAGCTCTGTGTGGAGGCTTTCCGCTTTCTCTTCAGCTCCAGTTCACCAACATAATAGCGAGATATCAAATGTGTAAGAGGGAGAAGCAGGGAGGGTTTGGCAAAAGGAGACAGAATGCAGTCACCGACAAGTTGTTTTTGTGCACGTGTGGTTAATGTTCTTATGTGCTCGTGATCATGTGTGACCCCTCCCTTCTTGTCTTTATGACACAAAGCGCTCACAGCTATGTGGAGATGGATAATGTATTGCTATGGTGCTGCAGCTGATGTGTAAACAAAGATATTGAATGTAATTAATCATGAAAGGTCTGTAGTCGGTGTATATAGAACAGATTGTGACACAAACAGGAGCCACTATGCATGCTTGTGTGTATGCTGCTGTGGTTTGGCACCACCTGTAAGTTCAATACAAATGTGGAGCAACTGTGAATTTCTGGGGAAGCTTCCAAACATTAAATGCTTATTTTCTACTTTTATGATAGCCTCACTATAGAATCTTCCTGGACATCTTCCTTTTGACTGTCATCTGAATAGGGATGGGAATTGTTAAGAATTTAGCAATTCCGGTTCCGTTATCGCTCATCGATTCAGTTCCTTATCGATTCTCATCCAGTTAAATATGGTACAAATATAGTACAAATAGCTTTGGTTGCAGTAACACTTTAATTTCAAGTATGCACCAACATTTGATCTATTTTCGCCTCTGTCATTTTACCTTTCCCTGCCTCGATGGAAGGGGTAGCTACAGGTCTGCGGGAGCCTGCCTGTGATCCTGCCTCTGAGCCTGCCTCACTCTTGCAGTCCTCGTCAACTAAATGTTAATATCAGTGCCACAGGCTCCCCCGCGAGAGTTAATGCAAGTAATTGCCTGCTGTGTGGTCAAATGTTTCAGCATGTTGGAGGTATTTCCCCCCTTTGATGTGATCAAACCTGCACGTGTTGCAACTGGCCCTAGTATCGTCCTTTTTGGTGAAATTTAACCTAACTTTGGTGCGTTTCTGCCTCGACGCCATGTTGGAAAAATTCTGAGCCAAAATACGAAGCGTGCGCATGACGTCATCGTGCAAATGTGTCAGACGTTAGCAGAACCTATAAACGGGATTGTTAGACAGGTGGAATAATCGATTCCCATCCCTACATCTGAACCATTTTTTGTGTTTGTTTTAATGCTGACGTCACCCTCATTTTTACCCTCTGTCTATAAAAGAAGAAAAGGCCAAGTAGGATCGTCTGAGTGCTTTTTTTTTTTTAAGCTCCAGTACTGCAGCTCTTCAACTGTACTTGACTTTACTACAATCTTGCTCGCTTGAGCCCTGTGTACTGATTGTATTTGTTATGAAAAAACAGTTAGCAGCAGGGTAGAGTATGGCATATATTTATGAATTATTATCGCTTCATTCTTTACAATGAAGAAAAAAAGCAAATTTTTTGCTTCATTTTGCAGCAAATTCTGTAAACCTGCAGATGAATGTTTAGAATATGTATTAAATCCAATTATTCATTCTCTAATGAACTTTTATTGTGAAAATGTTTCTTATCCAGTGCCCAAGGTTTGTTTGACCAGAGGTGCTACTGAGGTTGAAACACGTAAAACTTCACATATTATGAGTGAAATAAGGAAAAAAAAACAACTTGTCATTTAGACAAGTTGTTTGGAGGCAAACGGATTGATTTATTCGATTTATTATTAGTTCTCTCATTGTTCTTCATTGAATTATCGCCTCACAGCGACAGATTTTCCTATGAATCAAACAAGTCACATGACACATCAGGTGATCTCGATTTGGCTCCAAAGAAAACATTTTTTTGCCTTTATCAGTTTAACAATAGTGTGCTGATAGGTATTTAATTAAAAGCAGTGCACATGTAAACTAAAAAAGATGCCTTGAGCATAAATAGATTATTTCACTTATGATGTTCACATCAAACACGTTGTGAAGCTTTTTTTCACTCATAAGCTTGAGTTTTCACATTTTAATGGCATTGGTTCAATAATCAGTTACATGTTTGTGTAAAATAAATGGTTGGAATTGAACAAAATCAATATTGCTTCTACGGGGTGTAACATCAGATTCATTAGAGTTAGAATCAACACCTCTCTATAAATCCTGAGGTGGAAAATAAGCACCTTGTTACTTGTCTTGTCTTTGAATATGTATGTGTCGTGTCTGTGAGGCAGGGGAGCCCAGGGTGACTTTGTTCATTTCGACTCACCTCAGACTGACTCTCTGCATCTTGCTTTCTTCTTATTTAGTTTTTTCCCTGATGATGTCACGATGCTACTTTTCAGTCTCACTTTATTAATCTTGTCTGAAAAGTGCTTATTTTCCACCACAGATCTCACGAGCAATAATTAGGCCACACTTAAATGAGCAAAAATCAGCAGTTGCATTACTTTCAGTGTACACTGCAGTAAAAGCTCCATCTGGAATTCTGACTGGAATTCCTTAGATATGCTTGTCATGAAGTAACAGCCACATTTATCTTCTCATGGCTAATGAGTTGAAGGCTGATTACTATGTTGTTAATAGCTCTCTGTTATGGCCTTGTAGAGACAAGGTGATTTATGGGAGATGGTGTTCAGAACAGAACTGGTCACACGGGTTCATTTCCAACATTGATTAGTTATTTTTCTCTCTGTGTTTGTAAGCAGAGGCTGTGATTAAAACCTCACTTATTCTGACAATACACGACTTACACATGTAGCACCTACTCTCACCTTTGTGCACGTCTTTCCTGGCACAATCTTACATCTCCAATCCAGCAGTACATGGAGAAAATAATTACCATCATCCAGATGGGACTGATAATGAGTGATGAATACCAGAAACAGGACAGAGAGCCTTCCCCTCATGAAGTCGATAATTCAGTGATTTTAAAGCTCCCATTATCGTGTAACAAATGCCTCACTGAAAAAAACTGCACATGTGCTGCAACACAAGCTGGCCGTTAATGCTCTATAAATGAACAAGTCCTCATAACCACTGTTACTGATCTGAAACCATTTTCTGCATGAGACTGTGGAAAAACAAACAAAAAAAGAGTGCTTTTCGTTGAAGATTTGGTCTCTGCCTTCTGGCGGTAGATAATAGATGCTTGTGTGTGTAAACATTCTGATGGTGGCTGCATATGAAATGTCAAATTCTGTCAGAAGATTAGAGATAGGTAGAAGAGGAGCCTGATGTGATTAGTTGGGTGCATGTGGCCTGTTCATGTCCCACACCAAAAACATTACTCACTGTCAGTTCACAGCAATAACAGTGCCGGTGAATTATGTAGTTAAGGTCTGATTGATTGAGTTAATGCTGGTGAAGTGCAGGAAGGGAGAGTTGTATGCACGAGCAGATTGGTCCTGAATTTGAGAGCACGGGTGTTACAGCTTACTGTGTCTTTTTTAACTACTATTCTACTGCCTACATGTCAACGATTCCTGTGCTTTTCTGGAGGTTGTTTTTGCTTCCTAATGAGGGTTTGACAGAAAAGGGCATTTGAAGTGCTGACATACAGCGATATAATGTAGTTTTGTTAAATATACAGTACAACAGTCTTGAAATGTATGTGCAGTATCTATAAAACACTAATGAAACATCAGTTTACTGCTGTTTTTGGCCTTACTTTTGCTAAAAAACAGGGTTTGTTAACAGAGTGTGAACTGATCTGCATAAACTAGACTTCTGTCATCCACAAAAACTCTGTTTGCTTGCAGCACAGCTGATTTAATTTGGCTTCACTCCACTTTATTTTCTTTTTTTCAGTCAGATCCCACTGAGACTGAGTCTATCTAATAGCTGGTTACCAGGAAACATGAATTTCCGAGGCTGTCTAGTGACGGCATAAACAAATTGAACCTCTGAGGTGCTTCTGCTTGAAACTTGAAATCCCATATGTACTTACTGTAAACCCAAGGTCACTCCTCTCCGAGGCAGTAATGATTTCATTGCCTATAAGTATTTGCAGAGAATTACCTAAAATTGAACTTTAATCAAAATGTCAACTTGGATTCAACCTTCACACTCTTGATATAGCTTTGAAACTCACTCTGACATCAGTGCCATCAAGTTCATTCGGTTCAGACTAATCATGGAAAACCTTTCATCGAATGTTATACAAGCTGTTATTTTTCCTCTAAAATAATTTTAAAAAAGCCTACAAAGCAAACATAGCCTACAGAGAATAAGAGATTATAATTAGATTCAAGTTTAAAAATGCTCTTTTATAATGACTGTAACGAGTCTATTGGACTGGAAATGTAAAAAGGATGGAAAGAAAAAGCCCCTTTGGCTTTCATTTTAACTGTAATGACCATCTCATTTTTGAATCAGATGAATTTTTGCAGTTCATAAATCTACTCAATGATAATTTCGTATTAACATATGTAAACAAGAAACACGGACTATATTTTGCATAAAAAAAATGCTTTACATGGTGCTCAGTCGGAAAAGGGTGGAATGCCCTCTCCGGGTTGGGAATGAGATCCTTTCCCAATTGGAGCAGTTCAAGTATCTCGGGGTCTTGTTCATGAGTGAGGGCCGAATGGAGCGGGAGATTGACAGGCGGATCGGTGCGGCATCAGCTGTGATGCAGGCTCTGCACCGACCTGTCATGGTGAAGAAGTCCCTCAATCTACGTTCCTACCCTCTCCTATGGTCACGAGCTGTGGGTAGAGACCGAAAGAACAAGATCGCGAATATAAGCGGCCAAAACAGGCTTCCTCCGCAGGGTGTGTGGGCCTCCCTTAGAGATAGGGTGAGAAGCTCAGTCCTCTGGGAGGGGCTCGGAGTAGAACCGCTGCTCCTCCGCATTGAGAGGAGTCTGATGAGGTGGCATCTGGTTAGGATGCCTCCCTGGGGAGGTGTTCCAGGCACATCACACTGGGAGGAGACCCCGGGGAAGACCCAGGACACGTTGGAGAGACTGTCTCTCAGCTGGCCTGGGAACGCCTCGGGGTCCCCCCGGAAGAGCTGGAGGAGGTGGCTGGGAACAGGGACGTCTGGGTTTCTCTGTTAAAGCTGCTGCCCCCGCGACCCGACCCCCGGAGAATAAAATCTAAGACAGAGACCGAGAAATAACTGGTAGTTTGGTCAGACCAAGGCAGTGTTTAAAACAGATCAAACTTTTTGTGAGCATTTCGGCTTGTTCCTTTATCAAGGAAAGGTTGTTTTGGTAAGTGATGTTATGCTTGAACTGATGGAAATTGCTTTAATGATGAATCTGCTTTCAAGACAGCCTCTGTAACCACAGGGGCCAGAGGGATGAAAAACAAATTAAGTAGATGAACAAATCAAGCTGGAAAAAAATAGACCAGATATATTTAAGTCATTATTCAAACCAGAAAACAAGAATTAATAATCCGTTGTATGGTTGCAAGTAGGGCTGGGCGAAATGGGAAAAAGTCACAATATTTTTCTTTATATCGGTCGATATCGATATATATCGGGTCCATAACTTTTAGCATCCACTTGAACCCCTTATTTTCCACTGTGCTTATTGGTAGCATGTCTTTTACAACACAATAAGCTGCTGCATTTGTAAAATCACGGTGTCTCTTAGATTTTTTGTCATACGGCGCTGGATAAAGCAGACTCTATGGTCTTCTGTTGCTGCTGCACAGGCCTTGTTATTGGGGGAAGATTAGCACTTGTTCCGGGCTGTGTTTGTAAAAGTTTGCATTCTCCGTGCTCAAACGGGTTGCTTCAGGAAACAGATTAGTGGTATTTCCTGTGTTTGTCGGAACATGTGCTCGACATCATTTACTCTGTTTCGTATCGGACTTAAAAAAACTTAAATACCTCCACACCACCGAACTTTTCGGGCCCTTCTTATCACCAATATCATCCCTTACGCCTTGGGCTGTGTCTTCTGTCGTTTCTTCCGAGGGAACACTCATTTTCCTCTTTTATTCGGCTGCAGCAGCACAAACAAACGCGCCTCGACTAGCTTCTGGCAGGGCTCTATTCCAGCCACGTGATTGGTTCAGCGCGGCGCAACTCTCGTTGTCATTGGCTGTTCGTATTGTCTGTCAAAAGATGGACGAATGTAATCTATCGAAAGTATATCGACCATGTTTCATATGCTATCGTTATCGTTTTATCGCCCAGCCCTAGTTGCAAGTTTTTATATTGTAAATCGGTTATTTAATCTGCTAGTCATTTTAAATGTGATTTTTCTCTCATATACATAATCCTAATCGGTTTACTCCACCTCCTGTCTCCTCCAAGGCTCAGTAAGATAAATAAATAAATGAATAGATAAATAGATTAGATAAAAAATGTCGAATAAATATGAAAAATGACACAAGCTTGACATAAATCTGGATCAGGACTGTAAGTTAATCACTTCTACTTTCAAACATCCCACATCAACAGCCACAGAATTTTCTTGGTGGGAGTTAATAGTTTGGCTTTCCAAGGTGGGGATTAATTGTCAGCAAATGTTTCACTTATTGTGTGTTTTTGTCATTAGACATCATTCTCTATTCACTGACATCCTCACAGCTGGGCTTATAACAACGTGCCATAATGATGGTTATTTATTGTCATACTAACAACATAAATACTTCTGAGGAATAAATGTCCTTCAGCTGAGAGGCACCTAATTCAAATGAATACTGCTGGAAGATGCACTGAGAACCCTGTTGTCACTAATCGGCTGCTTAGGAGGTACGTTTAGACCGCATTTGCTACCAGGGCTTGACTTATTACTCATAAATGGTTATTTTCAGTGATGCAGAGCTGTGTCTTTCATTCAGTGAGCCTCTTCTTCAATACTGTGAAAAGACTAACTAGGTTGTTAGTATGCAAGGGGCAGTTGGTGAGTGATGGAATATGCTTAATACAGCAGATGTCAACCACACAACCAGTTACTGAAACAGTGAACACGACTCTCTGCTCAGCAGGACACAAGCTCTCAGCTTCATATTAAATGTCGGTGGAAGACAGACGGGGACATTTCTGTCGTCATGATCACCCTGGTCAGATCCAAGGCTAGTGGCCATAAATACACTTACACATTATGAAGAACGCTATAAAGAATTATGGTGGATTTTCAAAAGCATATAGACTTGTACTTAACATAATAGTTTTAAGTTACTGTTTAATTTACATCCTTTGCATGTAAATGAACATTTATTTCCATCAGTTTGCAAATAACAGCAAATAACCGTAATTTATTAGCATAAAACAGTATTTCCTGACAAACAGACGCCAGCTACTCCTACTCACCGGGTTGCTGTACAAATGACTCTCCTCGTTATTACACATATTTGTACATTTAAATTGGTTGTCCGTTTGAGATTTAAATTACTCGTATTTTGCTCTTTTCTCACAAGTTGAGACACTTCCATGAGAGCTTAATGAAACATGTGACATGCTTTGATCAAATTACCACAGAGGGACATCCCAACAAACCGACTCTACTCCTTCCTCTCTTCTGTGGGGTGTATCTTAATTGGCATCTGTCTTCCAGTATCAAGCTACCTTGCAAAGGTAAAGTGGACACAAATTGCACTCAAGCATGTAATTACCATATGGGAGAGCATAGAATAACTGACAGCTAATACTAGCACAAACAACAAACCGAGTTTGCAAACCCACATGCATAACTGGTTTGAAAATACTTGCCTGACAGATTTATTCACTTAAATTATTAGCTCATTTCTTTTTTTAAATAAACGTAAGTTTGCTTTATTACTGCTGTTGAGAACTTGGACGGAGATGATGATGACGAGGCAGGACATTAGGACTCTGAGCTGAAAGCTTGACATGCTTTTCCACCATAAATCCGAATGGATCACTGACTCATGTATTTGATATCAGATTACAGGGTCCCAAACAAAAGGACAGGGTTGTGTTTTTGTGTTGGTAGTGACTTCAGATACCCAAATATATGCTCTCCAAATAACCAAATGGTAGATGGTGGAAATAACCATCTAAGCAAGCATGATTCTTGGGAGACTGAGCTGGAAATGTATGCAATAAATTCTTCATCATGGAAGGAAATATTGGTTATTTAATCATTTGTTATGTTTTTAATGTTTTATCCCCAAAATTGCTCTGTATAAAATATATTGATAGATTACATACACCCTCCTGTTATTCTACTACTTATTTTACGGTATTAAGCTAATGCACAAAAACAAATTGTTTGTGATTATAAGAAACATAATTTGCCGACATGACTGATTTTTTTATTCTCTCATTTTAACTCAGCAGTTGAACTGAAGCATTGACATTATGAAACATAATTTAATCATTAAGAAGAGGACTCAGATTTTAACTAAGTTCTGAAATCTTGCTAGTAAATGCATGTATGTGCAGGTAAGCACACGCTAAACACACGCTAAACACACGCTAAACACACGCTAAACACATGCTAAGCACACGCTAAACACATGCTAAGCACACGCTAAACACATGCTAAGCACATGCTAAACACACGCTAAACACACAGCCTGTTTGAATTGGATGGAGCGGAGGCGGTATAAAAAAAATACACGAATTCTAGTTAATTATGTCACATTTGACATGACACTGGAAGACCTTAAAGGAGCATTTTTAAAAGAAATGTGTCCTTAAAGAAAGACCTTGTTTCTGTTTTTAAAATGTGATTTTTCTTTCTAGTCTTTGCGCGACAGTGTTTACATATCGTGTATCATATATCCTCTCTTTCAGGCTTCCTCCTGGCTGTGATAAATAACATCCCATCTGATATTTCAAGCAATATCTTTACCGTCTGGCTTTATATTAATCTTTCTTTATTATTGTTGTTTTTCTGTCTTTGTGTTCCCTTCTTGCTGTCATTCTTTATTAGCTTCTTTGTAAGCGCTCTGGTCTTGAAAAACAACATAAAGAGATAAAGCCATAACCCTGTTTAAGACACACTGTACTTATATACTGTACAAACGGAAGACAGACAGACAGAAGGAGAATTTTTATATGGAAGTCCTGCTTCATCAGTCCCCCGAGGCAACTATCCCAGTGATGTAACTCAAGTCAAGATCTACACGGCGTCTGTCGAGCTGTACAATGGCTGCATGCCATTGTCGTGTCATGCAGCTTTCCAGAAATGGTTCAGCTGAGACTACTCAGGCTGATGGCATTCTCAAACATATATTCCAGCACATCTTGTCAGGATGTCTCCTCGGGGAAAAATAAATATTGATTTTGGTTTTACTCAGATGGTAGATTATGTGCACATTGTTCCCCTTTAATACATCTACTCCTATTGCTATAACTATAGCATTACCATTGAATTATAAATGAAAAATGCATTGAAATGTTCACACTGAAACAGGCTGCACAGCTTGTCAGCCATTTTGCATCACTTTATTTTAATTAGACCGTAAAGCTTCCACCTCACTTGTGTCTGAATGCAGTTATCAAAAGCTGTACAACATGCCCTCCCCTGACATTCAATTTCTGACATATCTCATGAATAGCCAAACTCCCTGCTGCCTGTGTGTTATGCATCTGCTTCCTGTCTGGATTCACATGAGATGATGGGTTCAGATCTGCTGTGCTTTTATAGGAACACCTGGACGGTATTTTGAGGCTTTCCAAACGCACTCTGATTCTTTAACGACCAACATTAAGGTGTGACATAGGGGGACACCTGTCTCTCTGCTGTTGTGAACAGAAAGAACCAGTGAAGGGCATTAGTGTATGCCTACAGTATTTAGTATTGATACTGCCTCAACTGAGCAGCATTGCATTAGCATCTTTACAGTGTAGGAGATGAAAACTGTCGTCCAATTGAAAATAACCCCATGAGTTGCTTGTTGATGCAGGCAGACAAGCAAAAAATAAGTGACCTTTAAGTGGCAAAAACAGCTTCTATTAGGAAGACCATGGCATTGTAGAATTCATGGGGTTTAGCCCTAAAACATGGGACATTATTGCTGAATTTAGCTTGACAAATTTTCACAGTAATTTGCTGTTTTTACTTGTTATCCAGGCAACCAGCAACTAGAGTTATCACCTGAATCTGAAGCTAAAATTGATGTAACGCAGCTAGTTAGTCTTGTTTTGGTCCGGATCAGGATACTTTTCTTTAAATCTGCAGAATAAAGCATTGGCAATTATTAACAATGCTCTCTGAAGACTCTTTCTTTCTGTTTTGGATCATTCTCTGTGCTCTTATAAGAAATATGGGATCATTTAACCGTTTATTGAAATTATACCGTATGGAAAGGGAAAAAAAAAAAACATTAATTAGAGGATATGTCAAAAACTCTGTCATCTGAAATTCTGAAATCTGAAATCAGAAGCCCAAATGACTAAAAAACAGTGCACTGTATTGTATTTTAAAGCTTGTTATTCACCCATTGGACACATTTTTCATTGTAACATGAACAGATAACAAAAGGTGTTCTCAGGTCAAGTTTGAAGGAATTTGCACTGCATTAACGACAAATACTTGAGTAAATGTATTCAATTATTTTTAGACAGTGACAGTTACTTTGTCGCTTATGTGGCAGGCAGTGAATAGAAGCTGGTAATGAGAACTCGTCCTGTCAGACAGCCTTTTAATGAAGTCTACATAGGCTTGCTTGTTTGGTGACCTGAGTTAGGTCTGATCCAAAATATATTCAGTCCAACTGGGTGGGGAAGGGTCTTATTGCATCGTAGCATTTCTAGTTTCTGTGTGTGAAAATGTGTAACACGGAAATAGATCTAAATGCACAATGTTTTGAGCATTTTTTTCTTTTTGGCACCAAAAGAGTATTAACTGAGCAAGCAGTAGAAATGACATCTACTGCTGCTGCTGCTCTCCTTCTCTTTCACCACAGCTGCTCATTATCTGCTGATGTATCACACTGCTGCCAGTGTTGTGTTTTCTCTCTTTTTGGGTCTGTTTGGGTGCACTGCATCTTGAAGTGTATCTTATCATCCTTCGATCTGAGTTTCAAATGTTCCCATTTGGGTCGGGTCTCTGAAAAAACAGTTTATTCTTGACAGGTTAAATTGTGAAAGCACTTTTTATTTCATTTTATGATAGTTCTGCTTATTTAGCTTATTTCATGATGTAGAATTCTTCCATAATACAAAGCTAAATATGCAGTACTTCACATAATATGTAGTGCTTCATGTGACTATCCCTGAGCTGGTTCATATATTAATGATGTGGCTCTGTGGCTTTCTGACTCATGGAAAAATATATTTTTTAGAGGGTTCCACAGTTGCACTGCACCTAACTGGCTCTAGCTCCTGCCCAGAAGTACAGGGGTACTGATGATAACCAACATACCCCTACTCCCTTCAGGCACCTGGTTTATTTAACTGCAGTTATGATTTCTCATAAAAACATTGAGCCCAACACTGCGGAGCGAGCAGTTTTATGTTTGGACATACTGTTCTTCATTACCGAGGTTGATCAAAATCTTAATGAAGGAATGGGAATATTAAATCGAGGAACCGATACAGAGGGAAGGTTAAAGGGGTAACAGCTCCTCTTTTGCCTAATTGTTTGTGCATTGAGGCTTGGTTCAACTCATACTGTTAGCTAGCTTATCTCCAGTAAATCAAATCATCTCATAAATATGTGGTACAGTCTGAGCTGAAGGCTGTTCTTGCTGTCAGTGTTCCTTAACTTTGCTCTGCTGTGGAAAAGACAGTCAAAGTGGACAAAGATCTGCTTTGTGATGGGATAATAGTAAGTGTTCAATGGTGAAGATTGTTTGGAGACCTTTTTACCGGTCCTTCTTCTTTGTTTTTATAGTTTTTTGTGTTTTGTCCTCTTTGTTGTGATATCAGTTATTGTCGGACGCTCCTGCGTCCAGCTAACTTTCAGCCATTCGATGAAGGCTTAGCTTCATCTTGGGAGCTGATGCATTATTAGCTTTTTGGAGGACTGTCTGCATTGAAAAAATGTCTGTCTGCGGGGACTGAGAGTGGCACAGACCATTACCTCCATGAGGGTATAAAAAAAAAAGGCCTCAACTTTCTCCCATGTGTTAAACATAACTGCTCCTGTTAACCCATACAGTAATATTAAGAAGAATTTATCTTTAGAAGTTGTTCTAGCTGTCTGCACACAAGCCACCATTTGTGTTGGCGCTTGAACTTTTAGAAATTTAGTTTGAATTTTTTAACAGGAGCATCGAGCCTGAGATCTGTGATCAGGTGTGGTGCAACATCCTTGTCTGACAGTTTGACAGCTTGTTTGTTTTGTTCGTCTTTTGCCCTTAACTTATTCATGAGTCTAATAAAGAGGAAACCTTCATGTGCATGCATCCAGCGTTAATTTAGAACCACAGCAACCGTGTTTGATGGCGAGTTGCTCTGGCAGCCACGTTGAGTTCATGAGTACCCCCTTCTGTCCACATGTGCATTGTGGGAAATGCTTGCTCTCCTGACTGTCACAGCTGTCCACTCACATTGTATGATGCCATGGCGGTACACACACACATACACACACGCACGCACACACTCCATTTTTGTTAACAAATAAGATGTGACATGTTGAACTCTGTTGGCTGATTGGTTTGTTAAAAACCAACAGTGGCGTGAAAAGGCTGATAAGGTTTAAGGCTGAAATTGGTAAGGTGAACGTTTTACTTCACATTACCAGACTTTCACTACCAGGAATCATATCCTTGGAAATGTAAATGTCCACATCAGCATCTGTGGCTGATGCACTTTAAGCTTTAAGATCCAAGGACAACGGTCTGTGGCTCTACATGATGAGATTAACTGGATTATAGCTACAGTTGGGTTATGCTCCTTATCTGAGGGTAATTATCCTTGGATATATGGCGGTGAATGAATGGAATCACTGGCACAAAGCATGTCATACCCCGGTACGATAGGTGGCGCTGTCCCCATTTCAGCTATCACTAATAGAGCCACTTCCTGTTGACGTCGTCACCACCAACAACAACAAACTCAGGCATTCAGAAAGATGGCGAACGCAGAGCGAGATGAAGCTGCGTCCCTCTCCATCTGTGATGAGCTGGTTATGGTTAATATCGTATCTTCAACTTTCGGGTGACGATCCCGGAAAAATATCTCGAGCATGCGCGGAACGCTCGATCCGATCCACTGTCGTCTGCACGTTATCTCACGTTATCGATCGAGTTATCTCGGGGTCTTAATTCGATCGCAATTAACCCGATCCGATTAGATTTTTTTGTCAGATTAAGGTGTCTACATGAACTAAATAACTCAATCTTATTGTAATTTAGCCATTAACCCGATCCGATTGCTCGCATGTAACCGCACTGATTGACTGTTGGCTGACTGTTTCATGTCTTTCGATAAGCAATCAAAGTCGAGGTTTTATGAGGTACACAGATCAGTGAAGTTTGACACTGCAAACATTCATTGCTAAATGAGCAACAGGAACAGCGAATAGCTGCCTTGAGTGCTGCTTTTCTCATTGCCCAGACTGATATTTAGTAAAGTCCACAAAGAGGATCTGACTTATCCATCTGCTTACTTAAAAGCAATAACTATGACAATACAGTTTATTTGTACAGCAGTCCTCAAAAGCAACATTAAAAAGTGATTTACAAGATGATACAATAGAAGCTTGATTACTTTTTTTATGAGGAGAAATTAAAGGCAAATTTTGGCTCCCGTTGGCAAACTGAACATTCAAACTTCTCTGTGCATGTGTGCAGTTCAGGGACCAAATAACGAGGGAAACAAATATCGAAAAGGAAAATAATGCAACGGATTTATTTGTCTGATACGAGTAACAATGCAGCCTCTACCAGATCAAACTGATATCTGTCAGACCATCACATTCACTGTACAGTTGCCACTGCATTTCAGACACTACTGGAATGCAGCTGTACTTTGTAATTATGTTTATTCACATTTATGTGTTGCATAAACAAAACATACTCTCCAAATCTGAAGTAACAGATGTCACAATGTGCTGTTTTATTCCAGAACATATTGCAACATCACTTTATATAACACTGACATAAAAACTGTATGACACCAATTAACTGCGCGTTTGTAATCTTTTTAATTATACGTTGTCAACCTACACAAGCACTGACAGCAGCTGCAATGATAGATTCTTCTTCTTCTTCTGTTATTATTATTCTTGTTGTCATTAACATATCCTTTGTTGAACCAGGAATGAGTCTCACTAAGATCAAGTGTCCTGGCAGCAGCAGCAGCATTCAGACATTTCAAAATAAGCACACCAATTATTTAAAGTTTACATTGAATTAAAAGTGTTTAAAATGAAAAGTATTTGCCCCAGCTAGTGGTAGCATGCGACAGCACACTGTTGACTTTTAGCTTCAAGGCACAATGATGGTCTGTTTTAACTCATGTAGTGTACATCTACTATACACTACTTCTTGTGAGCCACATGATGGAGATGTAGTGCACTACACAGCGAGAGAGAAGTTGCCCTAGAAATTGCGAGCAGCGCTACAAAATGGCTGAATCCTCATATCATGCATCATCTCATGAAAGACCACAATATGAGCACTGACCAAGAGAAATAAGTCTACCAGTGCCTCCACAGGAATCCTAACAGCCCACCTGTGCCTCCCTTCCAGTGATGAGAGGGATTAGGCAGCTGGATGCAGCTGTGTCCCTGCTCTCCTATACTGAGAAATTATGTTGGAGCATCTCTGCAACCTTCTCCCTCCCTGGTTAGACAGAACGCAGCGAGAAATGTAAAGGTCTGCATTTACCCTCACCTCATTTCAATGCTGCCTACAGAGCAGTATTTGGAGAAGAGATAGCCACACTTTGTCATTCTCAGGTTTCCCCTTATCCTTAGAATCCAATTTCATAGCCTTTAACTTCTAAAGAAAGTAGCTTTCAGTTTTTTTGATATGTAGAACATCAATACTTACATCGATATATACTACATGTATTTACTTGTAGTATACTTCTAGTTGTAGCCGGGGAAACGTGACTATGTTGAGAGTAATACAACAGACACCGGCTGACTGGCAGGTGATGCATTAAACGATTCAGCGGTTGGTTCTGTTCAGATGCGAGACAGACAAGCAGGCAGAGAGACAGACGGTGAGGCAGACAGTCTGTGACCAGCTGGTAATGATCCCACAGACAGGGAGCAGATATTCAGTCAGGTTGTCAGCACCATGTTCTCATGTCTGTCCTCAGAGATCGTCCTTCTCCTCTTACAGAGACGTGTGAAAAACTCAATCACAGCCCCCGGCCCCCAGCTGAGCGGGGCTGCAGTAATTAAACTACATCGCTCATCCACATAAGAAAGCTCTGCTCCTCCAGATCGCTGTCTTTTACCACCTGTGTGTTTCTTTATTTCGTACATTGTCCTCATTGATGTTAATCATAAAAGGACTTGCAAAAAAGTTTCCATTTTGAATTGTGCCTTTCAGCACTTTTAAAGAAACGTGGTTGATTAAGGAGATGCAGACACTCAGTCAGTGGGGTTACATGCGGGCAATCGGATCAGATTAATGGCTAAATTACAATAAGACTGAGTAATTCAGCTCCTGTAGACAAGATCTGACAAGAGATCGAATCTGATCGGGTTACTTGCGATCAAATTAAGACTCCTGAGATAATCGAGCGTTCTGCGCATGCTCAAGATTTTTTCCCGGGATCGTCACCTGGAAGTCGAAGGAGACGATATTACTGTTGTTGTCTTAGCCGTCAGAAAGAAACAAACGCGATGGAGAATGCGCCGTTGTGCATCGTCTGTGCCATAACCAGCTCATCACAGATGTAGAGGGACGCAGCTTCATCTCGCTCTGCGTTCGCCATCTTTCTGAATGCCTGAGTTTGTTGTTGTTGGTGGTGAAGACGTCAACAGGAAGTGGCTCTATTAGCGATAGCTGAAATGGGGACAGCGCCACCTATCGTACCGGGGTATGACATGCTTTGTGCCAGTGATTCGATTCATTCACCGCCATATATCCAAAGATAATTACCCTCAGATAATGAGCATAACCCAACTATAGCTATAATCCAGTTAATCTCATCATGAAGACCCACTGACTATAACTGTATTTACTGGCTTCAACCTTGAAGCACATGCACGTGAGAAGTTTCTTTTATCTTTTCAAGATTTAAAGAAAAATTGAAAGAAATAGTCAACTGACAAGTGCCATTCTCAATACTTTACATACTCATTCATTCTAATACTTTGTGAAGCATCTAGTTGCTAACATTCATGCACGACTGCTGCTGCAACTGTGATGAAATGTGTTAAAACTAGGAATTAGGGTGAATAACTGCGATCTCACTTTCTCACTCTTTTGCATGTGAAAAGAAAAGCAGTTCAGTTAACACGAGCAGACGTGTGAGTAGTTTTTCTGATCCACAGTCCATTCCAGCTGACTGAGAACTTTCTTTACAAACGCATTACAAATGAGAAACGCCTGTCATGTAGCTGATAGCTTGCGGTTACTGTTTGGACGGATTGCTTTTTGAAAGCGGGCTGGGCTCTCCGTCTGCTGTGAATTCTCAGACAGTGAACATGGCGAACAACATGTCAGTGACAGTTATCATGGAACCTGGGCCTATCTTGACAGATAATGGCTGATTATGAGAAAGGCTGTGCTCGGCTGTATGCCACTTATCACAATGATTGCATCACAACCAGGTTACACGGTAAACGGCAAATGCTCTGCACTTCCACAGCATCATGCAATCTATATACAGCATGCAGCACTTTTTCTCTACAAGCACACAATCGTGATTAAACTTGATTAACTGCACAGTCATGCAGTCAGTTTCAATTAAAATATTTTATAGCTATACAGCACTGGGTAAAACCAAAGAAAATAATGAAGAGAAGCCAAAACCTTCAATGAAAGTATCATATTTAGTGCAATATCCAGACTTTTCCTTGATCAATACATCTTCTATTTTCTTTAGTGACTTGGCTCTGTCACTCGTTCATTCCTCTTTACAAAAATCTTAGCAGTTTCAAAGGGAAGTCAGTTTAAGGGTTTCTCTTTTGATTAATAATAGACGAGTGAACTGAAATGTTGCGTTAAAAATTTGAATGGGCAACACAAGTAACTGTTGCCTCTTTATCTCCCTCTGCAGTTGTTTTTTTTTTTAGTTTATTTATACAATTCACTGATTAAAAAGCCCAATCACAGCATCTAGATGTATGTTTGATTATCTCTTCAGAAATGGGTGCTTATTGTTTGTGGCAGTGGACTCTGGATTTAGTTCTTGGCCTTTATGAATGAGTTTTTTAGTAGTCAGACTGGATCAGCTTCTATTGGTTGTACTTGTTTGTGACAAAACAGAGGAATGTGTGTGTGTGTGTGTGTGTGCAAGAGAGCGTGAGGTTGTGACAGACGATAACATCACCCTCTATATTTCCTGTGCCAGTGTCTGGCACCCACATGGATATATTGTAGTGATGATAAAGGGATATTAAAAGTCATGGATTGTTCTTCGACTGACTGTCTACACAGTTGTCAGATCATCCCTTCTATGGACACACACACACACACCCAGACTTGACTACTTAACAGAACAGAGTAGGTCATTGATTGTTGTAAACATGCTTTCTTATTTGTCTGCTTCTTTAAACCACAGTGGCTTTTAAATGGACTGTTCTAGTGTGGGGAAAAATACCAAACACTAACTTTTTCATAACCAGTGTTGGATTTAAGAGACCAAAGGGCAGTGGGCAGTGAGCCTGAAATGTCAACCAGAAATGAACAAAAATGCAGCCGTTTGAACATTATTTGTATACAATTCAGTCTTAATCTTATCAATAGTAGAATGATTATCGCTTTGTTATAATTGTACACAGACATGTTACCTTAAACAGCTGACAATTAGATAAAGGAATCATTTAAAAAAGCTTTTAGAGAGACAGATACTTTCTCGGCATTTTGTAACTCAGACAAATATCAGTTAGTGATTCTGGTTGTTAAAAAAAGGAAGGGGTTTAAGACTAGAAGGATACTTTGTGTTTTCAATGTGCACGCAGCGCTGTTGGTGCCTGTAGAAGCAGAAGTCATCATCTGCACGATCTTTAAAGACTCCCGCAGACCCCTGAGCATATGTCACATCGAGCCCAAAATTTCTTCCTGCATGCAAATCGTGCACTGCAAGATCCTGCTGTGCATGAGCAATGAAAACAAAATTAGCAATTACTGATACAGTCTAGTTCTATGAGTGCATGCACAACCGGTTTTGATGAAAGGCTGTATGAGGAGATTATCCATTTATCATTCATTCTTGAAATAGTAGGCCTACAACTAAGTTCTTCTTTTCAGCTAGCAGCTAGCAGTAGCCTGCATTAGCACCATTCGTTCCCTTTAGGGTGCAGTGCATGATGGTCTTTTTCAACCCATGTAGTGTACAGCATCTGTGCCACGTGATGAAAATGCAATGCTCTATCCAATGAATGAGTGGGAGAATCGAACACAGATTCTAGTTTGCTAATTGCCTCACCAGCATGGTCAGAATATTTAGTTCCAGGTTTTCTTGATAATTTCCTTGTTTCATGTTATGTGGTTTCCTCCTCATATTAAGACACGTTTTTGGTGCTTCCACAGTCAGTTTTGTGTTTCAGATGTTGCTTTCTGGACACTGCTTCTACAGTGCTATGACTTGCTTAAATCTATTTTCTTCACCCGCTTCCTGAGCCTGTGTTTGAGACTGTTTCTGCACATCCTGACAGTTTGTGCCGTGCACTGCCCTCTGTCTGTGTGACATTTTAGAATAGTGAATGTTTTAATACTACTTTGATTCCACTACCAGGAAAAACATTCATATATGTGCTGATATCACTGCAGCACAGAGGCAGGACTGTTATAGAGTCCTCATGATATTTAATTAATGAATTAATCTCCTTTTTGATCTGTGATTTATTATGAAAAATTATAAAGAAGGAAGATCAAATAAAAAAAGAAATTTTATATTACAGCTTGGCACTTTGATCTTGGCAGACAGATTTCTCCCATAATGATAATATTGCAAAGCACATGCTTTATTAGTTACCATGCCAACCATGTTTTCTGCTTTGTCTTACCATTTGTTAATATATTTTATTGGTATTTTTTTATTGTTAGTATGTGTGTGTGATGGGTGTATTCCACCTTTCTTTTTTAAAGCTATTTCCACACATGAGGACCTTAGAATACCCAACCAATTGGAATGTTTTAGATAATGTTATCGCCACTTAAATACGTTTTTATAAAACAAAATCAAGTTTTCATGACCAAGGCAGAGTTGAAGGTTGTTTTTTCTTTTTTTTTTAGAGTTTATTGAATCATCTATTTTACAAATAAGAGGGCAAACCAATTAAAAAGCAACATGTCCTCAAACTCAAACTGAAACGCTAATATAAGCCATTTGTTCTTACGCTTCAATACAACCAGTATTGGCGTCCTGTAAAATATCGCCCCTACAAGTGGCTGCAGCAAAGTTCCACTAAGGAGGAAGAGCATAGGATGGAGCAACCAAGCACAGTGCTTTCAACAACGGGCTTATTTTCTGTGACAGTCCTGTCATTACATAGACACGATGGAATATTCCATCAATGTATGTTTTAAAACCTAAACCTAACCAATCACAAGAGACAGCAAAGTAGGAAAGTGAAAGAACATTAGAAAATGTTGGGCTCAATGTTAAGGCCATCACATGAGTGTTGAAGATCAATTTTGAGGCTTTATGGTGTACTATAAAATGTGGTTATATCACAATTTTTAGAGGCAAATTTATTTGTTATAATTTGCTATAAATTTAATATAATTGTTGTCACTTTACAGTATCTGAGCCTTTTACAGTTTGTGCTCTGGACCAACATTCCTATAACACATGGTGGAGGCTTTATTGCTTTTTTGCTATTAAAGTTCATGAATAGGAATAAAATATTCTTCTTTTTTTAAAACCATAACCCTCTATGCTGTACAAAACCTGTTCTGTGTAATAAACCACCTCTACATTTTACTGAGAGCCTGGCCTTTGTTTCTTCTGTGGTACAATCTGGATTTTCTACAGCTTCTTTCAGATAATTTGTGATGGGGGGGGGGGGGAACTTATTCAATTGAAAATTGATTTAATCGATTTCTAGATAAGAGATCATTTCAGTGGAAACTGACATTACGTTAACAATGACAACAACAATGTAGAATCAAGTCTAGCATGAAACTGTATGAAAATCTATCTTTGTGTCCTGGACAGCTGGTAAAGATGTGTTAATGTAAATCTGCACTTATGAAGCAAAGTCCTGCAAAAAGTAGAAAACATAGGAATGTCTCTCTGCTATATTCCAGGTCAAATGAATACAATTCCCAGTCTATGTTCACGTACCCCCTATCTCCTTACATCAACTCTCATTTTCATTTTTCTGCTCCTATCTTGGTCTCTCTCCTCTTAGCCTAAAGCATGTGTTTTTATGTGTGTGTCCCAGTGAAGCACTTAAGTCTCCCCCTCTGTGTGCAGCCTGTAATGAGGGCTGCCAGCTGTGCCACAGAAGCTACACGCACGCACGCACACACACACAAGACAGCACGTCTCCACTTGTAGGTAAAAGCAGATATAAGCAGCATATGATGTAATGAGCCACGTATGTGACCACCAACCTTTGGGTTTGATAATGACAAAAGAAGGGAATGGACTTATCAAAGTCTATGAACATAGCTGTTAGCTCAGGTGGTTGTTTCAACCCACTTAGTGTTAATGGCTAGGGATGGAAATCGAGACCAGCTCGATGCCGTGGGATCGTTAATCCGCCTGCCTGTCTGCTTGGCCTTTTCTTCTTATATAGACAGTGAGTAAAAATGAGGGTGGAGGAACAAAAAAATGGTTCAGATGTAGGGATGGGAATCGAGAACGAGAACCGCTCCCAGTAGTTCGATTCCGTGGAATCATTAATCCGCCTGCCTAACAATCCCGTTTATAGCTTCCGGTAACGTCTGACGCATTTGCGCGATGACTTCATGCGCACGCTTCGTATTTTGGCTCAGAATATTTCCAACATGGCGTCGAGGCAGAAACGCTCCAAAGTTAGGTTATATTTAACTAAAAAGGACAGTACTAGGGCCAGTTGCAACACGTCCAGAGCTTTGATCACATTACAGGGGGGAAATACCTCCAACATGCTGAAACATTTGACCATACAACATGCAATTACTTTGCACGAATGTAAAGTCTTTGACATGCTGCTAAGCAATGGCTGCAACTCTCGCGGGGGAGCTTGTGGCACAAGTTCTTCCGTCTCAAAAGTCCCAGGTAACGTAAAACTTCCAGGTCCTGTTGAAGTCTCACGCATCGAGCGTGGCAGTCACGCTTTTGGGTCTTTTGTCACGCACTCCCGCCACACATTGTATTTCTCACGCTGAATAAAGTTATACAAAGTTGTCTCTTTTGTTTTTTACAGGTGTAGCAGCTGGTTGTCTGGTTTTTGTTTCTATTTTTGTTCTGTTTCCTCTTCTTTCCTCTTCTTCTTTCCTTGTCCCCCGGTCCGGTTCAGTTCTATTACATGTTATATATTGTAAACTGAAATAAATAAATGGGCATCAAGGGGAGCTTTACATTTATAAAACTTCCCTTGGCAAAGCAAATCTGTTAGGCATAAAAGGTATTCAGACTACAATTCTGCTGCCATAATGCTGGACAGGAAAAAAAATATAATATATATATAAAAATACTCATACTTACTGTATAAATAACTTCCATTTCATATTAATATTTAGTTGAGGAGGACTGCAAGAGTGAGGCATTGTTGAATATATAGAGTTATATATTGTACTATATTTGTACTATTTAACTGGATGAGACTCAATAAGAGAATCGATAAGGAACCGAATCGATAAGTGATATCGATAATGGAACTGGAATTGCTAAATTCTTAACAATTCACATTTATGGAGCCCAAGTTTTATTTTTCAGTACTGTAGCACAATATGTGTTTTTTCTTTTTAATGAGCTCCTCGCATGTCTTTGTTTACTCAGAATCTTGGCCACGGTGGGTTCGGACTTTGACCTGAGAACACTGCGAGCTGTGAGAGTGCTGAGACCGCTGAAACTCGTGTCAGGAATCCCCAGTAAGTCCCTCCGACAGCATCCACACAGATGATTGTCGATATACTACACACAAGCTGAGGCATTTTGTCTCTCTGATTTGATTTAGGGATTGAGGAAAAAATTATTTTCCCATCATTTAAGTCTTTTATTCTCTGCTTTGATATGTGTTTAATAAATTAACCATCATTCTCTATCCTTCACATGACTGTAATCTATTATTTCGTTCTTACTGTATGAATCTATTTCTTAGCAATCAGTTTGTACACTTGGTTAAAAAGTTATAAAAAAACAATTAAAGTTATCATAAGAGCCAATATAAAAGCAGATTGATCCCTCTTCTTACTGCAGGAAAGCATTTATGTTTTCTCTTGTTGCCTTCCCACAATCTATTTTCTCCGCTCCTTCTCCTCTCTCCACCTTGCAGGTCTCCAGGTGGTGTTGAAATCCATAATGAAAGCCATGGTTCCGCTGCTTCAGATTGGCTTGCTGCTGTTCTTTGCCATCGTCATGTTTGCCATCATTGGTGTGGAATTTTACATGGGCAAGTTCCACACCACCTGCTTCAAGATCGACACTGGTGAGAATAACAGTTGAGATGACGCCAGAAAAAGCTTTTTTTCCTCACTTGTTCGTATATTTGGCTATAGTTTTAGTTTTATAGAAAGGTAGAGTAGTTGTCTTTCAATCAAAATGTTTTTAGTTTGATTGCCATCTTTCTCAGTTCACATGTCAAAGTACTCTGAACCCCACATAACCAGTTTACATAGATATGGAAATTGTCTTCCCAGTGTTTTGTTTAATTCCATGCATGCTTATAATGGACATAATTGCAAGGCGTGGATAAAGATATGATCTTTTTCAAAGCAGTCTGTGTTCATTCTTGCTGAACACAAGATTTCAGTTGCTCAACAGTCCGTGGGTACTATTGTCTGATTTCTTCCTCATAATATCCCACACATTTAGAATTAGAGATAGATCTGGGGGCTGCATGATGGTGTGTTGGTTAGCACTCTCTCCCCATAGCAAAAGGGTTCCTGGTTCGAACCCCAGGGCCTTTCTTTGTGGAGTTTGCGTGGGTTCTCTCCACGAATTGCAGGTTTCTTCCACTGTCCAAAAACATGCGTGATGGTGTTAATTGGTGATTCTAAATTGTCTATAGGAGTGTGCAAGATTGTTTGTCTCTGTGTGGTCCTGTGATGGACTAGTAACCCGTCCACGGTGTACCCTGCCACTCGCCCAGTGGTAGCGAGCAGATAGACTCCAACCCGCTTGCAACCATAAATTGGATTAAGCAGGTTAAGAAAATCCATGGATGGAAGTTGTGCAGAATGAGGTCTGGAACTTTCTGTTGAAATAACCCCGGATCACCCTGATCATAGCATATTTTTTGCCTCTGAATTGATTGTAGCGTCACACATACAGTCTGGTGAAACTGCCACGGACGCTGATGCATCCCTATGACATTATATACGGTGGCTTTTCTAATATAGAAGCATTCACGGTTTTCTCAGCTTCGGCACAAAGAAGCAAAACTCCCCAAAGAAGTGAAAACTTCAAGACCCATCTCATCACAGAACTCGTTTCCCCCGTCTTTCTGCCCATATGAAATTAAGTTGAAGTAGTTGCAGGGGTGGACTGTGTTAAATTAAAGACATTTCCAATGTACTTCTGAGCCCATGTGACTATACTGATCTTAGGTCATTTTAGGGCTCAAATGTTGCTTGCATCCAAAAGTGTTTTTTGTCTTTTTTTTCTAAGATTTCTCCAGATTACCAAAATAATCTTTTAAAAATATTTTGCGCTTTAGATGCTTAAAGACCAAAGTTCCTTACAATCTTGTGTTGTTTTTAACAAATCATTAATGATTATCTGAGCAAGTTAAATGAGCCACAAACCAGCCTTACTCAGGAAGACAAAGCCTTTGGTGGATGCTGCTTTTATACCTAATTCTGACACCCTCACCCATCACCAACTAATCTACTGATTGTAGAATCTTCTGGAAAAGTCTTATACATCATATATATTCTGTTTTTGTCTCACTTTGCCTCTCCACCAGAGTTTTATTTAACTGCTGGCGTAAAATTCTAGATTCGTTTATTTTTTTTTACTAAAAACAATAAAGTTGGTGAGTGAACCCACCAAAAATCCTGTATTTGAACTTAGATCAACCCCCCTGTGCATGCCTCTGCTCTAAAGGCTTTAATACTTCACTTCATGCTTTGATTTTACGTTAAGGCTGTAGAATCTCTGCTATAAACTGTGAAATCAAATCATATTGAGCTATTTATGTCTTTTAACTTGAATTAAATGACTAGGCCTCATGGGATGACGTGCTTTTTCAGTTAATTATGCGTAAGAAAGTGATTAATAAGACCAATGATATCAATTGCACCAAATGACACCCAAAGGTATATCACACCAGAGATTGTAAGGAGCTGCTGATCACTTGGAACAAATTACAGAAGTTATAAAAAGTAAATTGTGAACTTTGGTGAAGTTAGTGTTTTGCTGTTAATGAGTGCAAATGAAGGGTAGTTATGCAACCCTTTGTGTGTGTGTGTCTGATAATGAGGAATAAAGCTAGATGCACCTGTCTTACATTAAGCTGAGCGTGTTTAAATGTTTCTGCATTCACTGGGTGTCACTCCTCCTGAGCTCAGGCTCAGTGAACATCTTGACTTTTTTATCATTTACACGATGGAACCCTGATTTATTGTCCTTAGTGACACCTGGTGAGACGTTAGACTTTCGATAAATACGTATTTTTATGAACATATAATGAATACACGGGAGGATTGAGCAGGATAAATTCCCCAGTGACAGTAATAAGTTCATAAACTGTGGAAAGTCAGAACGATTTTAGGTCTTTTGTGGCCCTGTGCAAATTACGAGCATTTTAATGAGAACAGCTTTCAGTTCACCTACATTCCATTTTCACATTTACTGCATTAGAGAGCAATAATCCTCTGTGCCAGAGCTCTCCAAGAGAAATTCAAATGAATATTCCAAAAATTACGAATTTGTTGACCAGCAGTTGAAATCGGATGTTATCATATTACCATCAATAATTCCACGTTATCCACTGCAGTGAGTCCAGCTTCCACAGCACCTGTCAGTGGGAAGGAACGGACACCAGAGGGATGTTGGCTGTGCAGTTCGGCTCGCCACAGGCTGTGATCGAGGCACCGTCCCTCATGAAACCCCGGGTGTACAAGGCATCTGTTGTACTCAGCATATTTATTCTTTATACTGATCCCCGTCTGCTGATATGTGTGCCAGCACAAGCTTAAACAAGCTTTTCACAGCTCTGCGAATCGTAGTCCAGTCGTTATTCCTGAAAACCCGTACGTTACTTTAGAGGGTTAGACACAAGATTCTCTAAAATAAATGAAATTCTCTTTAATATAACTCCTGGACTTGAGGATATATATTTTTACATACTATCAGACTGTTTGTAATTGACATCTTGCAATTCTTCTCTATACCTAAGGTTCGACTGGCCCTCAATGTTGTGTTGTAGGTTTGCTAACCATTAGCTCTTACTCTGGTTGTATTATTCAATGTTATTTCTGTGATTTTGTTTGTTAGGTGTTAATGGATGTTGGGGTCAAACTCAGCCCACAACTCACTGGCTTGAGTGTAACCAAGCAAAACAGATGGAGTTGACATCTTTGAAAAATGCATGGACTGGCACGGACACTAAGATGGAAACCTGCTTCCTAGATAGGACTTTCCGTCATTTCTTGACACAAATAGAAACTTGTGTTTCCATTCTGGCCATGAAGGTTTTTTCCACCGTGCTCAACAGTGCCAGTGTGCAAGCTGACCAAACACCAGAACCTGCTGGGTTGGGGATGGATAGATAGATAGATAGATAGATAGATAGATAGATAGATAGATAGATAGATAGATAGATAGATACTTTATTAATCCCGTAAAGTATTCAGCAGCTACACAGATGCCCAAAGGTAGGTTGGTATCAACAGCAAACAAAAACTCAATTAGTAGCAACATACAGTAGGATATAATAAGTATATAAATATATTTCTATATTCTGATGTGCTGATATGAGTATGGGTTTAATCACGATCCTCCCTGGCCACCCAGTGAAGAGTTATACAGTCTTATGGCCGGGGGACACGTGTTTTTGAGTCGGTTTGTGGAGCAGGTCAGAGACAGCAGCCTGCTGCTGAACATGCTCCTCTGTCCCATCAGAGTTTGATGGAGTGGGTGTTGTGTGTCGTCCAGGATGGTTAATGCTTGATGCTGCAACTTATTCTAATTCTGGGTTTAAGATAGCGGCCATGACACTGGCGCAATGTGTTCCGAAAGTGAAGAAATTTAACCCCAAAGGCCGAACTTCTCACGCTTTTTATCCGAAAAGGTGTTTGGAGAAGGGCTTTGGGATTCTGCGAGGAAATGTAAATACATGACATAAAGAGTGAGGGTCAGGTGTGATGGGATGGAGAAACCCTGTCAGATTCACACACTGCAGGTGGACTGCGCTCAGTGGTCCTGATTTGGAGGAACTCGTTAAACTGAGCTGGGCACAAGCAAGGATCCTGATTTCCTTCAGAAGTGCTGCAGACATGACTATTATCTCATATCATGAGAAACATTAGGCAGCTGGGCAAAGCTTCGGAGGACAAATGCTACAGTTTAGATAGAAATAAACTCAGAACAGGTATACTTCAGCAAAACATTTTAAGTATAACCATTGAAGGGACTCTGGTGATTTAATCATATAAGTCCAAAGATCTGTATTTCTGAAGATTGATATTTTAGTTTGAATAAGCACATTTAAGGTAAAAAGATATCAGCACATATTGAAACTGATTTTTTTCTCCATTTATTTTCCTTGGATCAGGTGAAAGAGCAGCTGATTGGCCTTGTGGATTTGATCCACCAGCCAGGATGTGTCCCAACAGGACCGTTTGCAGAGAGTACTGGACCGGACCTAACTTTGGTATCACCAACTTCGATAACATCCTATTTGCAGTCCTCACTGTATTCCAGTGCATCACCATGGAGGGCTGGGTGGACATCCTCTACAGCGTGAGTCTATACACACCAAAAACCCATATTAAGTCTTTCGTCGCAGCATTTAGTCATTTTCTTAGTTCTGTATTTCAGATTTACTGAATATTTCTGCTTCTGGGAGCCATTAAGAAAAATTAAAATGAATAAGAGAAACCAATACTTTATTCAGGAATAGAGTTATTTAACCATACATTCTTTTTCATGGCTACCTGTGAGTGCTTAACGTTCACATAGACGTGTACTTTATTGCCACCCAGGGGCTGCTAAAACCACTCATAAATTTTTAAACCTATCTAATTTAAAATCATACCTGTGTGTGTGTGGGTCTGTGTGTGTGTGTGTGTGTGTGTGTGTGTGTGTGTTCGGTAAGCAAGCACACTGAAGCAGAACTAGTGGACATGTAAACATTGGCCCACTTCAGTGTGTCAGATGTGAGGCTGTGTTCTGCATGGATGATAATGTAGCAGCAATTGCTCAGTGGATGCAGAGCACCTGCTCAGTGTTGTTGTTGTCTATGTATATATGCAAAGAAAATGAGGAAGTATGCATGTTGTCAGTGAGCACATAAAGTACATGACAAAAACTAACTCGAGTCTCTTTTCGGTCCCTTTTAAGTTGAAGGCTTTCAGTGCTTGTGAAACTGTTGTCAAAAAAACATGAATAAATCAGTTCAAGTGGGAATTGTACATATACAAAATCCTAAAAGATTTACAGGATTATCAAGTCTGTGTGAGGATGAGATGAAGTGCATCAAACGCTGCTGTTACACATGGAAATGTGTTATCGTCATGTGGACGAGTGCTTCTTTTATGGTACAGCAGGAAGTAAAGATTTTAACAAACGAACAACTGAATAATGTGCTTTTGATCAAAACAATGTAGCTTTTTTGACCAAAAAAAAATAAATAAATCAGATAAATAGATTAAGTTAAATTTGTTTATAGACCAGTTTTGCCCATTCCACAACGGGGGGGATATGTTGGCATCTTGCATCAACGAATCAGAGTGGGCAATACAGCATCTATGTATCACATGTCTTTGGACATTTTGATGAGATACTCTCATTTTTGGAGTTCTCTGCTGTTCTATGGAATTGTTTGCACAAGAGCCCAAAAGCCTTCCGTTGCTAGGCAACTTGCTGAGCACTCCATCTCTGACCTCAGAGATGATGTCACAGTTAGCCTTTAATGTGTGTCCTGTGTCATAATGAGGTCACAAAGGAGTGTGATGACGTCACCAAAGTACATATATGTACAGGATTAGGCATAGCCTTGTTCCATCGACAGTTCCCTTCATCCCTTCATCAGATTCCTTCGTATACAGCATTACAAACCTATATCACTTGCACTAATTTCTAACAATCTTACGGTGCTTGAACATACAATAGTGGAAACATGGGATATCCCGGAGAAAACCTTTCAGAAGATGATTCTGACCTGGACTTGGACGAACTCATAAACATGAAGATTGACCTTCATGGTAAAGCCAGCAGTGAACTGGAAGAATCAGATAAAATGTTCACTGCTGATGATATTCCAGCAATCATCAAATTATTCAAAAAATATGACGTTGATGACAGCGGCGCCCTTGACATCGACGAATTTTGCATGGCAATGCAAGACCTATACACCACAGTAGATGAAGAAGAGCTGCGTGTTCTACACATGAAGATCGATACAAACTGCGATGAATCTGTGGACATTGGTGAACTGCTACATTTTCTTTTGCATAAAACAAGTAATGCAGAGGCTCTGGATTACAAGAACCAACTTTTCCCCAAACCTTTTGAATTGATAAACCTTGATACCCACAAGTTGGTCGTTAAAATTATATGCCTCCCTTTAATGCATATCAGCAAACCAAAACACGGAGCGAAGGATACATCACACCAAATCAGGCCTTACCAACAGTGTCTGTACCTCTCCATCAGTACAGATGGTGTGCTGAAGTACTGGCCTGATGACTTTAAGATATCATGCACGTTTCCCTTGTACGAGAAAGACGAAATAACTCCTCGTTTTCATCACAAAAAGAAAATGCACGTTAATGATATAGTGTACATCAAAGAACTCGAGCAGCTGGCTGTCGCAACATCTGACAGAGAACTGCTCTTCTATGAATGTAACAACTTCCCACAATTATTGAGAATTTCATTTAGCTTAATTGAGGATGAAAACACGATCAAAACCATGAACTACTGCTACAGTGAGAAAAGAGGAATGTTTTCCTTTGGAGATTCAAATGGATTTTTAACCGTGTTCATTTCTTACAATATATCTAAAAATGGCCTCTTTTGCAAAAACATGTTTGAGAAAAAAACCCTGCAGCACTATCCAACTGCATACATTTCATCCCTCCTAAAGACTGCGTCCAAAGAATTTTTTTGTGTCAAGATTCCAATTTTTTCCTATGATACATACAGCGACTTGCGATACTTTCCTAGTATGAAGTCATTCCTTATCTGTAACGAATCATCTACATCCATGGTCCTTGCTACTTTAAGCTGTGACCCGAAGTCTGTCAGCCGCAAAATCTCTAAAAAAGTCTTTGAGTGCAGGGGCCATGACAAGTTTTTTACCTGTGCTGAATACTCTCCTTGGTCAAAGTTTATAATGACTGGTGGCAAAAATGGCGTTCTGCGGGTGTGGTTCCCCCACAAAACATCAAAATGCGAAGAGATATTAAAAGGGCATAAAGAAGCCATTACACACATTGTTTATAATCTAACAGAGAAAGTCTTTATCAGTATATCGATCGAAAAAAATGTACGAATTTGGTCTGACGGTGACTGGATCTGTCGGCAGAGCATTTTCCCTGAGGGCATGAAAGAGGCCACAATTTCCACTGTATGTTACAACATACACAACAACGAGTTGTTCCTGGCTAACTCGGACATAGCCAAATGTCGAGGGAGAGGAACAGATGTTTTTCATAATTCTTTGACATCCCACAACATGCCTGTGTGCAATGTGCTATACCACAGCATTTACAAGCAGATTGTCTCTGTTTGCATGGGTGGTGTAATGACTGTGTGGGATGTTCTTACAGGAAAGGCAGTAATGCAGTTTAGAGTCACTCCAGAAAAGTCTGTTGGGCACACTGCTATTGCCTTCGATCAACCCCAACGCCAAGTAATCACAAGTTCTCACGATGGGAAAGTGAGATTATGGAACTTCAGTATCGGGGAGGAGCTCAATGTCCTCCCCGTTAAAATGCCAAAAGATGTGAATCGGATTATCTGTAGAGACACAAAAATATTTGTTTCAGCAAAGAAATGCAACGCCATCTTTAGGCTGGACATGGAAGGAGAAGACAATGTATTTTTGAAGCATCACTTATTGAATGATATTTGCTCCATGGAACTTCATGAACAAACTTTGATTACTGCATCTAATGAGGGAAATGTTGTCATCTGGGATGCGCTTTCTTCTCATGCTCTTTATTATCTAAAAATCAGAGAGAGCCCCCGAACACACCTAGCATTGTCGATAGATCAAGGTCACTCAGGTGTGATGCCTACTAAAAAGAAAGCCATAGGATTGGATTGGTCTAATCCTACAGAAGAGAACGTAGAGAACGTACGCCCCATGGTTTTATCTTTGAAGACCAGGGAGGTTGATATTGAAACGGCCACACTGCTAATCTCAGCAGAGGGTTACGTCGGTGCCTGGTCAGTTAAAGCTAAAGGAGGACTAATAGGAAAGTTTAAGGCGGTGGAAAGTGATGCAGTTATTACCTACATGATAACTGATGAATCAGACAAGACACTCGTGACTGGTGACAGTACTGGAAGGATTTGTCTGTGGGATATTCAAAATTTTGGATACAAATCAGAAGCAGATAATGGGCCATTTGAAACCGTAAAAGCATGGCGTGTGTCACTGCAGTCACCTCCACTGTTGGCTTCTTGGCAGGCTTGCCATTCTGAGCTGGTCAGTGTTGCTGGTGATAATACTTGTGTAGACATAGCCACTACAGGACAGGGCAACAACATTAAACTGTGGATAAATACTGGCAAGTATGTTGGCCTTTTTGGGAAAGATCAGTGGGGTTCCAATACTACACAAGATCAAATGAACATTGACAAGGAACAGGAAGAACAACTCGACACACCAAAGAAAGAAACCTTAACAGTACCATCTAGTGATATTTCTTCTGGTACTGATATTCCAGTGGTGCCTGGAAGACTACCTTACTATAAACTTTGCATAGACACAGTACCAGATGTACCCTTGGAGCCCCTCCCATATAACGACGTGCCTGAAATTAGAACACTGAATGAAATGATTCAAGAGATTAGTAAATATGTGGATGAAGCTAAATGTATACAAAGTCTGATGCTTACAGGAATGCAAAACTACACTGTACAACTAAAGGACAACAAAAAGAAAAAGCATGGAGAAGCGTGCCACCAGCCCCCTTTAAGTGAGGCCCAACCAGGGATCATCGATAAAGTATCTCCACCACAACCTCTGCCTGCCACCTGGTCTTCAAAGCAACCGTCAGGAAAGATACGGTTGCCACCACTCAAAAAGAACAGCGCAGTAGCACAGAGGCCTGGGAACACAATCCAGCATGAACCTTTACACGCCATCCCTCTCAGTGTGCATCCCCCAGTCCCAGGAAGACTTGCAAATGGTTTGCACAGAAACAAAGACCCAGTGGACCAGAGGTCTGAGATGACAAAACAAACACATTTACAACCCATCAGAGATCAGTTGCCCATCACACAGCCCCAATTCAAACCACATCCACCTCTGACCCCACAGCCCACAGACTCAACTGGATCCATAAAAAGTGCACTGAGACACAACAGAACAGTACAAAAAAGACCTGAGAACATAACCAGGCACGTACTTTTACCATCCATCAAAGATGATTTGCAGCAAACGCCATCCCAGTTCAGCCCACGTCCACCTCTGACTCCTTGTCCCTCAGGTCCGACTAGATTTGCATCTAGTTTGATCAGACACAATAAAGCTGTGGAACAAAAACCTGGGAAGACAACTGAGGATAGACAACTACCACCCATCACACCCAGTGTGCTGCAAAAACAGATCAATTTCCAACCACTGTCTCTGCAGCCCACAGCTACATATGGATTGATAAAAAATGCACTCAAAAAGAACAGCACAATGACGGAGGGACCTGAGAAGACAACCAAGCAAACACATTTGCTACATGTCCCCTTTACTGCAAAACCAGACCCAATTCAAACCACATCCACCAAAGAACCCGCGTCCCTCAGGTCCGAGTAGACCAGTCAGGAGTGCACTGAAATGAGAGTAATTAGTACACAGTTATGTGAGACAGAGGCTTGTTCATGTCTGTCTTTTCATAATAATGTATTTTTATTATTTCTCCCAACCAAGTCTTTCTTTACTTCATGCAAAAAAAAACTAAACAAACAATATAAAACAGAAATATATAATTTGTGATGTACTTTTTGTACAACTGTGCACAGACATGTGAAGGTATTTCTTCTTTTGGAAAAGAAAACGACTTTGCAATTCCATCATTTGTATCCATGATTCAAAGAATCAATACATTTTTCCTCTTATTTGATCTGAAAGAAAAAAAAACATTTGCTTTTTAATTCTCGGGAAGTATGAGGTATTTTCTATTTATGTTCAAGTGATATGCGCAAAATACGTAACGCTTTTACACATAAATGTGGACATATTTTGATTTTCTTGTGGGTGTAAAGCAGGTTTTGCACATTTATGCATCTATTTTTAGAAAAAGTGTTACATTCTGCATAAGACAATTCACAACTATGTGCACTCAATAAATTACTTGTTTAACTTAAAAGGTTTTTCCGTGTTTTTTTGTCATTGTAAAATTTTGTTTGCCTTAGTTATTATCTAAAGTACTTGATTTACTTCCAACCAACAAGAATGAATCATTTGAAACTAAGGGTGCAACGGTACATATAACCCACAGTACGGTCCATATCTCGGTTTTTCGGTATGTGTTTTGTGCGTAAAGAGAACTATTTTTTTTCTCCCAAAATTCTCTCTTTACTTTGCTTGTCAGCAAAAATTGTAAACATACCAGTATCACTGGTGTACTGAATAATATGACACTTTTCTTTCACGTTAACAGATAATAAACACAACTTTCAAACGGTTCACTATTTCACAGAGTACTGTTGTAACCTGTTGAGCTTTGCAGCTTTTACTCGGGCTGAACTCGGAGAATAAGCCGACGGGGACAAAGGTATTATTTAGCTTCTTTTAGCGTATTTATTTGACACTAGCACACACTCATTTCTTGAGTCATGGAGGAATGAATTTGCAACTTACCATACAGAAGAAAATGTGGCTTAAACAAAACGCGATGACACAGCATTAGCTTCTGGGCTTTACACTTAAGACCCACTGTAGTGAAAACAAGATACTGCATCTACATAAACAGCAGTACAATCACATCACACATTAACACAGTCTTATGTTGTGTGTCTCACAACAACTGAGTACACCAAATAAAAGAATGTTTCTTGACATATCCCTATTAGATAAATGGATGGATGGAAAATGGATCCTCTCCCCAAATGCAAGGATACAATTTTCATTACTCTCTATCTATTCATTTACTCAAGGCAAATTGTTCTATCAGTTTTATATTAGTTGTGGTTAGCATTTGGTTGATCATTGCATTTTAACAGCACAAATTATTAATGAGAGGAAGTTGGAGAAACGATGGGGACTAAATGTCAAAAAAAGTCAATAAGTGGACTGAAAGTACATGATTTGTCTTCCACAGCTGTATCACTGGGCTCACCACTCCAGCCTTACATGTTTTTTGTACTTTCTTCTGCTCCGTTACCAGACAGATTTGTTATCTGAATACCAGCTCCTCTCAGTTTCTTCAGGGCAGACAAAAGCATCACTGCGCCTTATAAAAACACTATTCTTCAACTCAAAGATAAAAACCTAGTTCCCTCGAGGATGAGGGCTGCTCAGCCAAGCAGAAGTGTGTGTGCCAGTCCCACAATGACTCTTTGACCCAGATCTTTATCTGTTTTATTATTTTTACCAGGTTAAAAGTTGTGGAGCATTGAGATAGATCTTTGAACGTACTATTATTACTCCGTTGATATCGTGTGTGGCAGATCACTCAACAATACATTAGTAAGCAAAAACACACACAAAAGAGATCCAGATGCAGAAAAATACACACGGGCACTCATTGTTCTGCAACCAGAGGAAGGAGTGGGGAGCAGGTGGAGGAGGAGATGGTGTTAATGAGGTGTTTAAAGAGATAAATGCAGATAGATACACACCACAATGTCTCGAAATGAAGAAAGGTTGTTTCACTCTTACAATACAATTCACTGGAAGTGAAGTTCAACACCAACAGCCTTCTTGTGTGATTTAAAAAAAAATCTAATTATCATTTTTACTTTGCTGGAGCCTAAAATTCACACACATTTCCCTTCCCAATGTAGTCTTTCTTCTTGCTTATCCAAGTCCTCCCTGAGTCATTCGTTTAAGAATCTTTGCAAAAATGCAACTCCTCAGTGAATCAGTGGGAATACATAATCAAGCTCCACGAACACTTCTGCTCTTGCTAACTGTGTAACCCGCCTCTGAATGCAGATGGAAGGAGGAGAGAGGTGCACTTTGTGGACAGTCGCACGAGCCTGGCGTGTAAAAAATGTAGTGCACAGTGGGGTCCAAATGCAGTGAAATGCATCTGCAGATGAAAAAACGTTTGGATCCATCATAAATTCTGTGCTCCATGTAGAGAATGATAAACTCTTCCCCATTATTTTTTTCTGTTTGATGTGTTGCATTCATTTGATTCCACCTCTTTTGTCTTCTTCTGTTTACCTTTCACTTTCATTCCACGAGTACGCCTCCTTCTCTTTGCATTGTTTTACATCTTCCTGCTCCTATCTGATCCCAGAAGAGGGTATCTAACTGGTCCAGTATTGTGAGCCACTCACAGATCCATCCTGATGTTCCTTTTTCTTCCTCTTCCTCATTTGACTTCAAACACCTCCCCGTCTGTAGCTGTTTCTTCTTTTTCATCATTCTCAACGCTGCTGTCTCACATTGCTGTGATAGAAAAATGTCTTTTCTCTCAGACAGAACTTCTTTTTTGGTTGTTTTTGGCCATTTTCTTCTTCTGCTCTGTGATTCCTTTTGATCCACTATCTATTTTTACTACAGCCTTTTTTGTATGGCTTTTATTTCAGTGGGCCAGGAGACATAAACCTATATCTAGATGCTCACCAGTAAACGACTCACTTTTAATGGTGGGACAGACCGGTATCTGCCGGCGTCAGCGTCAGTCCACACAGAGTGAACAGTATTCAAGCAGAGCAGAAGGACTAAAGTTAGGTTGTTGGAAAACAACCTGCACGATCGCTACCGCAGAGCAGCTGCATAACTTTATCCAGGTTGTGTGGCTGAATAAATCCAGATGGTCTCCAGGTAGCTTGAGATTTAAGATGCAAATTTCTTTTGGCTTAATTGACCATTTCCCGGTAACTGCATGCTTAATTGAGCTGACACAGAGACAGCTGTAGTGGTGAGATTTTTTTCTGGATTCATGAAATTTTGGAACTATAGGGATTAATGTTTTTGCACTATAGCTCAGTTTCTTTCCTGCATGATGTTGTGGCTCCTCCTCCTCCTCCTCCTCCTCCTCCTCCTCCTCCTCCTCCTCCTCCTCCTCCTCCTCCTCCTCCTCCTCCTCCTCCTCCTCCTCCTCCTCCTCCTCCTCCTCCTCCTCCTCCTCCTCCTCCTCCTCAGTACACCTCTGTTGTATCTTACATAATAACCTCAGATCAGATGGTCGGTAGTCTGACCTTTAAAAAAACTTGAGGCTTTTAGTGCTGTTTAGGCCCAACATGATGCTCCATGCAGTGTAGTTTTAAAATTTGCCACAAATTATCACATTTTATGTTTTTATCGACTATTTTCAGTTTTCTCAATTTTTGTCTTGCCCTGTTTTGCACTTAACTACATTTTTAATTTCTTTTAATTAAGTTATATGCTGTGATAAACCTTTATTTTTACTTCTTTCTTAAGTGCCTGTGCCCTCTTCCGGCTCCAGATCACTGAATCTCTCCACTTCACCAAGTTAACTGAATTATGTGGAAATATGTAACATAAGAAATTAAAGGTACAATAAACACTCTAAGAATGAATAATTTAACCGGATTAACGTGGTTCTCCAGCTGTTATCAAGTGCTTTTAATGGTGTGTGCTGCCGTTGGGATATTTTAAATGAGCACTTTTAATTTTTCAGCATTAACGCAGCATAGCTATTACACAACAAATGGAGAAACGGGCTGCAGTGTTTTGTACTTTACTCCGCTCAACTTCTAAAATGCCAGCAGGAATATGACATGGCTTTGTATCCTTATCAAATAAAATGCCAATGAATTTAGATATGTATGTTGATCTCTCGGGATTGGTTGGGCGGAAAAACGAATGCCCTATCCAATGGGAATCAGATAGACTTGTGACAATGACAGAGTGAAGCTGGAAAAGGAGCGTAACGATGCCCTTAACTCAGCATCTAAGAGGGACAAACTGTTTAGGTTTGTGTCAGGATAGCAAAGAGGATGATGACATAAATGGGAACTTTTTAAAGGCGGTTTATCCCGTGAGGTACGTGTGGCGAACAGGCGATTGAGCAAAAGATAGAAGTCATCTGATGGGTGGATGAGTTAAGAGTGAAATGCTGAACTTGAATAGGCTTCAAGTAGACCAAGATAATGTGAAATAGCAGAAAAGGGGCATGGGTGAATTTGAATGAATGCAATGGAGAGTGCATGCTTGTCCGTTGCCAACTTATATCCTTAATTTACAATTGTAGATGCACTCAAACACTGTAGAAGCAGGGGGAAAAGAAAGTCTGACAGCATGAAATCAGAATAGCATTCAGGCGGGGGCTGTACTCTGTAGATTGTTCTTTCCCGTAACCCAATGTTAACCTCGCAGATTGATGACTGAACTGCCTCTGCCTGGAGGGGGATCACTCAGACCTTCTTTCTTTAATGGTGCAAAAGAAAATGCAGAGTGCCTCTCACCATCATTACCATCTTGCTCCTTCCACTCCATCTTTCCTCATCACTTCCTCTCTGCCTTCCGCCCACTCCTCCCGATTTCCTTCATAAATTCAGATCCCGTGGCGAGGCCACATTGCAGTCTGTGGTCTTCCAGCAGCTGATGTAGTGGAAGTAGTTCTGTCTGGGCTCAGGATTGGTGACACAGTGCTTTGCAAAAGGGTTTACCTCCTTTGGAAATTTCCCATTTTGTTGTCTTACAACCTGGGAATGAAATTGACTTTTGGGAGGTTGGTCAGTTTGATCAGCACAACATACTTGTCACATCAAAGCTGCAAAAACCCAAGACATTAGAGCCCCTTCAAGCTGGATGGGTCCTGCTGGTGTACAGCAATCTGTAAGTCGTATTGACTGATTTTACTTAATATTTTACGATATTTTTCCCCTTTAAACCACTTCAGTGGCGGTATTTAGCTCCATCTAGGGCTGGGTGATAAAACTATAACGATAGCTGAAACATGGTCGATATAGTTTTCGATAGATTACGTTCGTCCATCTTTTGACAGACGATAGGAGTAGTCAATGACAAGGAGAGTTGTCGCCCAAGGCGTAAGGGATGACATTGTTGATAAGAAGGGCCCGAAAAGTTCGGTGGTGTGGAGGTATTTAGAAATCTGACATGAAACAGAGTAGTTTGCACTGCAAATTATGTTGAGCACATTCCAACAAAGACAGGAAATACCGTTAATCTGTTTCATCACCTGAAGCATCGTGAGATGAGTTTTTCCCATATCGCCCTGCCCTAGCACCAACCATTGTTTCCATAACTCTGGCCAATTTCCCAGGTCTTGAAAAAAGTCCCCACAGCATGATTCTGCCCCCTCCATGCTTGGTGCGTGAATGGTTTGTTTCTTTGATGGCTATCAGAACACTAACGTCTTGCACGTCTTGCCAGAGTAACTTTCATGTCTTCACTGTAGAAGTCATGTCAGTTCTGGATTACACAAAACTGTTTACACACGTCACACTCCTCGTGTGAACTCAGCTGAAGACTTAAAATGGTCTTACGAACAGATACTTTAACCTCTTTGTACCTTCTTCATGGTTACATTTGGTCACTCGGTTACATCTCTAGTTAATACCGTTTTATCATTATTTCTGAGTTTTATTGGCCTGATCTCTCTGGGAAGGTTTGGTCGGATGCTATTCCTCTTTACATTTACTAATAATGGATTTTTTGTGTTGATCAAGTTTTTAGCATTTTTTACAAACACAAACCTAAAGTTTTTTTTTTTTTTCAGAACTTTGTCCCTGACCTGTTTGGTGAACACTTTAATCTTTGTTATGTCCCTTACTTAGCGACTCTGGGACCTTTAACATCTGGTGTAAATAGAAGTCATGTGATGCTGCAACAGACTACACACAGGTGGACTTAACTGAACAATCAAATCAAATCTTAAAGTCTCAAAACATATCCATTAAATTACAGCCTGTGATGTAACAAGGCTGCATATAGCTGCAGTTCATATTTCATAATCTCACTGTAACTTAGAAACTAACTACATGCCCAAAGCATCATTTTGGACTGCCTGCCACACTGTGGAAGTCTCAAAGTAAAAATAGTGTTGCTCTCCTCTTTAATGGGCGTATGATTATAGAACCAACTGGACAGGCTACAACGCTTTTGCCTTTGGTTGCATACTTTCTCTAAACGTAACCAGTTATAGAGATTTCATTGTGGAAGGCTTGTTCAGGTTTTTGTTGCAGTGGCATCTGCAGCCTGTCTCATACGAAATGATTTCATTGTAAATAATAAAGAGACAGCAAAACTGACTCAAAACATCATACATGTTAAAATGTTTCTTGAGTGAACTTATTTCATCCAACAAGGGAACCAGGGATGAAAAGAGAATTTTCTAGAAAATAATCAATGCTCCCTTTTGATATTATAAATATTAGGGGAGGAGGAAAGGGGAAGGCATATTAGATTTCAGCTTATGCTAATGATTCTTATGCTAATCCCCCAACTGCTGCAGAGCCTTTGAAAATACAGTTCAGTTGGTGTAACCTGTGCTGGCAAACCACACAGAGCTTGTTCCTTATAAGAAGTGTTGAATGGTGGATAAAAAAGCAAAAACTGTTCAGAAACAGGTAATAAAGATTATTCCTAAAAAAGAATGCTGTAATTGGCTGGATTTTCATTCAGATTTCTTGTCTCTATCCTACATTAGTTGAAGTTCTCATATGCTGACACTAATAGTGAGTTTTATAGTGAAAATTGCATCTTAAGGTAAAATTGTCTGCAGATATGTCATTTTCTATTGATACTCTGTTGCTTTTCATATGTGCACGGTAACAATGCATGTTTGTCTGAACGCTGATCATCAGTGTTTGAGTTTTAAATTAAATTCTAATAGTGTTTCCATGTTTACTATCAGGTCTGCCTTCTTAATTCTGACATCATTCTCGAGCCCTGCAAGATAGGTTGGCTTTGGTTTGGATTTCAAAAGATATTTGGCAAAGGTTGTGGTCTTCGTTATGGAGTAACTGCTCAGCTGAGATTGGAGCAAGCAAAAAGGAAGCTCTGTGTTGGCTGGAAACTGGCAGTAGTCTCTTATGTAAAAGTGGGTAATGTAGTTTTCTTTAGATATTTACGTGAGGCTGTTTCTGCCCTTGAAGAGAGATGAATAGAGAGTTGTATTTTACTGGAAGGAGGGCTGTAAGATCACTTCTGTTGTCAGGCTCTGTAGATGATGATAAAAACTGCTGAATCCATCATCATCAAAACTTATCCACCAAGCATCTGTAAGAGGAGGTGAAGTGTGTGAGCCCAAAGGATAGTAAAAGAGATAAGCCATCAAAGCTACAACCTGCTCACTCTGCTGCCATCTGGCAAAGGAAACTAAAGTCCCCACTGCTGTACCGCGAGACCTCAGAACTCAGAGTTTCTGCTCTCAGGCTGTTAATGATCAACTTCATCTTCTACACTGCCTCACGAAAATAAAGTCGTATTTTCTGACTTGGTAATTCATATCATTCATATTCAAATCCTTGACATGATACCCACCATTCGCTCTCTCTTTTAGCAGTAATGCCAGGCAGGGATGTACAAAAGATATCAAAGCGCTGCGTTGATTCACACTGTGAATGCTGCACTGTGAATGCTCCGAGCCAGTCAGTGGGGAAGTGACATCGATGTAGCAGCAGCAGGATCTGTGGGTGGTTTCACAGGGTTGATAATATGCTAATCTTTATTTCATGGCTCATGATTTTATTACTTTTTTCATCTGCCTCTCCTGACCATCTAATGGCTGCTTTCAAATTAGAAGTGATGCTTCCTCTGCTGCGTTCAAACTTCACGCACACACACAAAATGGCAATTATATGTCATCATTAAAACATTGTGGGTTATTTTGTCTGTGCTCTGTTAACTGGCTAAAAGGGCTGATACCATGTATAATGTTGCACCAATTAGACTTAAACAACCCTTAGAGTAGTACATTTTTGTTTTGCACCTCCAGAGAATACTGTAGAAAGTCACCAGTTGCTGCTCCACAGGATTTCTGCATGCTGTGATTTACCACACTGACTGCAGCCTTGCTTTGTAGCATACTGTTATTGAGGTCTGAGTGATTTAATGTGTGTGTGTGAGACGCAAGGGGTCACAGAGAACCTTTCCTCCCACTTCATTAGAGCTGTGTGAGTCACAGAATCAGGTGCACCTTGACCTTGTCAGGGAGGCCTCTTTGACTGTCAGGTCAGTCACAGTGCTTGTCACAGTCTTGCAAAAAATAGAGCAGCGCCAAGGGACACACATGGTGTGATTAAATCAGGTCTGCGTGGCATTTCAGTGAGGCTTTATCTTTAAGCCTTTTGTACACTTTTTTTCTTCTTTCTTTATGGAAAAAGTAAAGGAAAAACTCTTAAGCAAGTGATAGTAACCAGTGTTCTTTTATTACATAATATTATGACTGGGTGATATGGGAAAAAGTCATATCACGATATATCAGTCGATATTTTTTTTATATCAGTCGATATCGATATATATCGGGTTCATAACTTTTAGCATCCACTTGAACCCCTTATTTCCCACTGTGCTTATTGGTAGCGTGTCTTTTACAACACAATAAGCTGCTGCATTTGTAAAATCACGGTGTCTCTTAGATTTTTTGTCATACGGCGCTGGATAAAGCAGACTCTATGGTCTTCTGTTGCTGCTGCACAGGCCTTGTTATTGGGGGAAGATTAGCACTTGTTCCGGGCTGTGTTTGTAAAAGTTTGCATTCTCCGTGCTCAAACGGGTTGCTTCAGGAAACAGATTAGTGGTATTTCCTGTGTTTGTCGGAACATGTGCTCGACATCATTTGCAGTGCTCACTACTCTAACTTAAAAAAAAATAAAAAATACCTCCACACCACAGAACTTTTCAGGCCCTTCTTATCAACAATGTCATCCCTTACGCCCTGGGCTGTGTCTTCTGTCGTTTCTTCCGAGGGAACACTCATTTTCTTTTTTTATGCGGCTGCAGCAGCACAAACAAACACGCCACGACTAGCTGCTGGCATGGCTCTATTCCAGCCACGTGATTGGTTCAGCGCGGCGCAACTCTCGTTGTCATTGGCTATTCGTATTGTCTGTCAAAAGATGGACGAACGTAATCTATCGAAAGTATATCTACCATGTTTCATACCTTCTTAGCTATTGTTTTAGCCCTATATTATTTATCTATAAACTGTTAGGAAACAGTTATTTACACATTAAGCCCACCTACTCTTACAATTATGAACATTTGGACTTGTATTGGTCTCCTTAGAGGGAAAAAAAGTATTCGATATGAAATTGATAATATGTTTGAAGAAACCAGACCTAATTAATGCTTTAGAAAGTGATCGTTCCAGTTGTTTAATAAACTAGCAGTTTGCTGGGTGTATTACAGTAAAGAACTGTTTGGAAATAAGGTGAATTAAAATTTCATTAGCATATCATTAGTCCAGTCCACCCCAAAAAACAAATTGTGAAAAGCATGCTTGTTCATGCTTTTTGGCCATGAGACCAACCTTCCGCCGTGTTTTCATTGATATTTAAGGAGTTTCATGAAGTTTGCAACATAGACGTGTTACAATTGGCAGAATAATGTTTTTAGAGCCGTTTTTCAGCATAAATTGCAGTCTTATGTTTTTAAATGACAGGTGTAGGCATGTAATGATTTTGGAGCCCAGAAAGTGGGAGACATAACTGTGAAACTGCTTTGTTTTGGGCTGTGGGCAAAGCTGTTACACATGGTCGTGTAAGACTGTGTCGCTGTAAGCTGTGACATGATCACTTATATCTACTCTGTTTAAGATGCTTGGAATGACATCATGAAGCAATAAGTGGAAGTGGTTGGAGGGATGTAGAACTGTTACCGCTGTGGTAAAAAGTCTAATTCGATGGGAGCAGAACTTTGTATCCACATTAAACTTTCATCCTTTGAGCTTCAGCTGTCTGATTAAATTTCTCTAAAATTAGCCAGCGGTGAAATATTTCACAATTCACAAGATAATAACTGACTCTGTTAGAGGCGGATTAGCCTTAAATTCAGTCTGAACAGAAAGCTGTTTTGAGACGTTCTACGTCTTTGGGCTGCTCTTTAAAGGCCTTTGGCTCTCTGTGCCACCGCAGCTGTTTAGCACAGTTTCACTTTTGCATGTTGCGAATGTTTCACTTCGGTAGATTCAGAGTGGCTGTCTTTGTTTCAGCAGGCCTTCCCGGTGTGTCTGTGTGTGTCGTGGTAGTTCTGGAGGGCGAGTGGGAGTACATTGTCACCCCGCAACTGCATAATGTATGACTCCAAATTTTGTGGCAGCTTCTGCTTTTTCCTCACTTATCAGTCAAAGCAGTCAGCCCACACTGACTCAGAAATAAAAGCGACAGCATAATGATACAAACTGAACATTACCTGAAGGTTGTTTTTAGAAATCAACAAACTGTGGGAGGTGACATTGAATGTGACACGGACAGGGAGCGCTGGTTTACTTGAGGTGGCTGGAGCCTGAAATTGAAGGACCTGGAGATAACCCATATGGGGTAAAAATTCAAATTTCACTTAGAAAGGCTCCAGCAGATCATTGTTTTCTAAAACCAAAATATTTCTTTTGAGAGATGCTAGTGCTAACTACAGCACCTTACTGACTTCTCCCAAATGTGACCGACATTAATTACTTTAAATATGGTGGAAAATAGAAAAGTTTTCCTGACGTTTTATGCGTTAAAAACCTCTCCATGCTTTATTTTGACTCCGGGGAGTGCATGCAAACCTGACCCGGTTGACCTGAAGTGTCTGGAAGATGTGTTACACAACAGATTATGCAGCATCTATGATCTAGACCCACTAAAATAGTTATCTTATTATAGTGGGTCTAGATTTCTAGTTTATTTGTCTTAAGTTGAGGGTAAAAGAAGAGTAATAATTTCATTATTATCTGAGCTGTTAAGTTCACTCAAACAACAACAGGAAGTGAACGTAACTTCAACTGCAGGATTTTGTAATTCTCTGCATTATATAGGGTTATCCTCATGAGTTTCTATGGGGAAAAATAGACTAATTCTATCTTATGCTCAAATCATAATTATGTCAAATTAGACTAGTGTGTTGTGTCATTTGAAGTTGGCCTACCTTTCTAAGGTTTTGTAAAGAACTAAGTCAGTATAACTTTGCACTGATTGCCATACCTGCTGTTTTCACAAAACAGTAAATTTAGGGAGATTTTATGTTTTTTTGTTTTCTTTAATACAGTGACCATTGAAAGAGCTTAAAACTTTAAGCTAAGCTAACAGGGAAATAAAGTGTACGCAACATAATATTTGAAATAACAAAACTGTGGCTTTGAGCTCTTTCCAAATGTAGATCGAGGGGCGAAGAGTTACAGCAACATGGGGGATTTAATCTGTATATTCCTGGTGACATCATCACCTGACAGTTAGGTGATGATGTGGGTAAAACATGTTTCAGATAATATGTGGGGATCCATATATAATGACTGTCTTGTATACTGAAAATGTTGCTGGTTGGCGGGGATAGTTGTGTGGATCACTTAAAGCCACTTTCATAAAGAACACAATCTTTTAGCTGCATAGTTTCACAAATCAGGACATAATAATGACTCATCTGGTCTACAAAATGTGGTGAATGCAACCTCAAATGGAAGAACAACACATGAACTTTTGTGTGTCTTTGATTATATAGTAAAACTAAACCAACATAGACAAAAATTCAGTCCTAATTAAAACGGTAAGGAGCAGCCAAATCAAATGCATGCGATTAACTGATATTCAGTAAGTGTGAGCACCTCTCTACAAGCAGAAGTTTGAGCAGTTTGCTTGTTTGGAGCATTTAGGTGTGTGTTAACACAATTCCAAGGAGGGAAGACACCAGCAATGACCTCAGATAAGCAGTTGTTGCTGCCCATCAATCTGAAAGAGTTATAAGGCCATTTCCAAACAATTTGGAGTCCATTGTTCTACAGCGAGAAAGATTATTCATACGCGAAAAACGTTCAGGATAGTTGCCAATCTTTCCAAGAGTCCCAGAAAGTTCACCCCGAGGTCAAACCGTGCAATGATCAGAGAAACTGGAGAAAACCCAAGAGCTACAGCTGAGACGCTACAGGCCTCAGTCAGCATGTTAAAGGTTAAAGTTCATGACAGGACTGGCTGTAAATGACACACCGTGAAACTTTACACTGAGACCTGAATTTAAAAACCATAGCATCGTTAAGAGACTGCCTCTTAGAGTGCATTATATGATGTCTTAATTCACAGCAACGCTACATCTGTAAATTAGATGTAGATGGCACCACAGATGTGTTTGGCTCATGGTGCCGGAGGCTGCTTGTTACATACCATAGTGGATCACACCCTCCATCGAGAAGTGACATAAGATAAATTTAAGTGATGGATGTCCTTCCATGATGCCCAGAGGCCATATGGGGCTTTTTCTTAGTTTGGTTTTCTCTGTCATGAATTAGATGGCACGCCACAGCATATTCATAGCTCATGGCATGAAAGGTAAATGTCCTGTAGAGATGTTACCAGAGCCAACAACCTCAGCGTCCAACGTGTCTAAGTGTGAAAAGGCCAACCAGCGAATAATGAAAGCTGACATACTGGTGCTTGACGTCAGATTTAACAGCGAGTTACTGTGCATGACACTTTGACTGGCTTCTGCAGCGCTGGAGCTTCCCTGGATTGAAGCCATGGGGTCTGATCCCAGTGTGACCGTACTAGACCCTTCCTGATGTTGACATCAGGAATTCTTGGTCAAGGACAGAGTAATTGGAACGGGTCTTCTTAGCAACAAGGGCAGCCCAGGACAACACGATATCTGAAAAATCTAGCAGCTCTTAAGCTTTCACCGCAGAGGCTTGCTGTGTTTCAGTATCTGCAAAGCATTTTTACGAGCTCAGCTGAGCTCAGTTCATCTGCTTCTTTAATAAAACATCCTCTTGATGCGTCTGGACACCTCATCAATGATGTTTCCTGGGGCCACTGGCTGTTTCAGGTCTTTCAGCATCATACAGCCTCGCCCAGGCGACCCAGCTGGGGGTGTTCAAGCCCCAAGCAAAACTCTCTTTAATGGGAGATGCATAGCAAACAGTTCAATACCAGAGCTCTCTCTGACACTGAGCAGGTGGTCAGATTGGGGAGCTCCCAGCACATTCTCATTCCCAAAATGCCACTTTGTCAAGAAACCTTTAAGTTATAGGGTACCCTTTACAGTCACTGCTCTGCAGATGCATGCTGGCAGTTATCTTCCTGTGACTGTAACTGATGTACAAGCTGTGCTGACAGGAAAACATCACTCTCCAGTGTCAACAAGAAACACGGGCCACATATTGAGGTGAGAGAAGAGGTGGAGCATAGTAATCCGACTCCAAAGCTTTGCACTCGGGCTCAAGACTTACCTGGAAAAGACTCTTTTTCACCCCTCCTGGTTATTCATTTTGTCTTTATATTGACTTACTTGGTCCACTACAGTTTTGCTGTGCATTAAAAGTTTTCAGGTTAGAAACACAATATATTTAGAAATGTAAATATACAATAAAATGCATTTTATTGCAGAAAGCTTTGCCACCCTTTACCACATTTCCATGACATGTTCCAAAGACTGTTTTATTACCAGCTCGGAGGACCTTCCAGCGTCCAAAAATGATACTTTACACCGAAAACTCAGGCAACAGGCTTCTGACAGAGCATCAGTATGTGATGAGCTGAGAGAGAGTGAAGTATTTGGAGAATACTTCACTGGCAGTGGAAGCCAAACTGTTAGGATCTAACTGCCTCAGAAGCACTAAAGCTACAACCTTAACTGTCAGTGACAAAGAAAAGTAAAACTAGCTTGTGACAATTCACAAAGTGAACTCAGGCTCTACTAAATAAGGCATGGAGCTAGCAGCTAAGACCGCAGATGCATTAAGACAGTGGTTCATGAGATCACAAATCATCGGGGAAGTAATTGTCCGATAGATTTTCTTTGTAAATTAACTTATTTTTGCAACCACAGACTGGCCATTAGATAGGATGCATTTATAAGCCATGTCTAATTATTATTCTAAACTTAGCTGAACTGAACCAAACTGAGAAGGAGGTAGAAGATGAACACTGAACATGCAACATGCTAAGAGAATGTAACAAAAGCGTGAAGAGACACAAGAAGATAGAGTGATGCCAAGAAATACAGCATGTTAGGCATTGATCCTGGTAAATGGGTGGCTGCTTTTTTTGACAGCAGAGGCAGAGGGTGTGCTACTGCACATTTTTATGTGCTCATCTCACATTGCCGGGTTCATGATATGCATCTCCAGCCCACTGATTCGGCCGCCCCAGACCTCCCATCACAATTACAGCCAGCTTGTGGCGGTGCCTCGACACTGGCGTCTGCAAAATGTCACTTTGCTTCGCATGGCCCATCAGTCTGCAGGTCCGTCCTCCTGCCAACAGGCTACTGTGTGGGAGCATTCTCAGACACAAAGAGCGCAGACTCAGAACCAGAGGAGGCAGAAATGGTAAAGGCTTCAATCACTGCGTTTCAAAATGAAAGACGTGTTTATTTTAAGTCAATACAGGTGAAAATCAGAATCAATCATTTGTGGAGCGTCGTCTCATTTTAAAGCAAGTTATTTTGGAGAAGTCTCTGTAAAAACAAAGTTTCTGTGAAAACAAACAGACATTGTGCATCGTCACCTTGGAAACTGTCTGTTTATTTACATGAAGCAACATTGTCATTGTGGGAGTGGGAGATGTGTTTCTGGCCATTCCACGATCATTTTCTGCAAACTGAACCAAACAGTAAACACTAAACTAGCAGTAAAAACAGACCCTTTGACAGAAAGACACTGAAACACGATCAACAAACTCTTTAAAGGGGAAGTTCGTTTTTTTTTAAACCTGGACCTTATTTCTGGCCTAAAATACGTTCATCTACTCACCGATAACAGTTTGGTGAAAGTCGGAGTCCTTCGGACGCTATTTCGATCACTCGAGATCCGTATAACGGGAGAGAACAGGGCAGAGACACTACAGCCTCTAAATAAGGCATTATCTGTCTTTATTTTAACAATACTTTAAGAAGAATGAATGAATGAACGCTACTATTGCTCTGTTAGTTCAGACCTGCCTGTTGTTGTTATTTGGGGGCAATCGGGGGGCTATCTTTACACTGAGTTTGCTTCTGCTAGTTTTGTGCAACATGGCAGGATATTTATCAGATTTTGACGACGTGCACGACGACATTGAGTACGATGGACGTCCTTACAGTTTTGAGCCAGTTTCTCCATGATGTTATCGTTGAGTAGATGAGCGCATTTTATGCAAGAAATAAGGTCCAAGTTTAAAAAAAAAAAAAAAAAACGAACTTCCCCTTTAAGTGAAGGAGCTGAGTTGGTATTTTTACCACAGCTCTGCGTTATGTCTCTGAAGCTGTGAGATTGTAATTCTTTTTCAATAAATCGGACAATAGTTGCTGTAAATAATTCCGACCTCATCGTGTTGTAGCAGAAAGTCTCCGGGGTGCAGCCTTGTGGTAGTGGAACAACAAAAAAAACAAAAACATTTTGCTCCTACTTTGACTAAGAAAGGGACTTTCATAGCATCTGCAGCAAAACCATGAAACAAATGATCAATTGTTAAGAAACCAAACTAACCACAGTCCCTGATCTGAAAGCAGAAAATTAGAGGCTGCTTTTGCCTTATTGTGCACTATATTGGCCGTCTCCAAAGCCGTGACAGTTTTTCACATCTGTTCGTTGTTGTTAGGACTAAAAGTTTCTGTTTCGCAGCGATAGAGGACCGAGTTTGTGGATTTTTGTCTTTTTCATGAACCGGACTGAGATGACAGTTTAATTGTTCGTCTTTTTCTAATAAGAAAAGGTTTTTCTGTGCTAAGAATAAACTCTTTTCTATTGACATGGATGGAATAATCATTCTCTCAGCTCAAGCTGGTTCATTAAAAACTAAACTTTCACTTATTTTATGAATGATTCTCTCTAACTTAGGATAAGCATGTAGTTTATACTACGCTGACATGTTTATACAAGTTATTTTAAAGGGTAATTATGAAAAAAAGATTAACAAACAATTGTTTGTGTTGGTGACCTTTCCATTGACCATTTCCTGAATAAGCCTTCACAGTTTTCTTTTACTCAGCAGTGCCCAGGAGGAAATTAAATGTCAAATGAGAAGAAGAATGCACCTGGAAACTAGACAAACTACAGATGTAAACTGAGTTTGGACATTATGGATGTATTTAATTTAATCTGTTGATGATGAAAACAACGGAAATGTCTTTATGGCTTCATTTATACTCCACAATCTAATTAAAAAAGTAATGTGTAAATTGTTTGTCTCAGAATTATTTGTGCTAGTAATGTTTTCCCTCTGTGTTGTATGTGTGTTCAGACCAATGATGTAGTTGGAAACACATGGAACTGGCTCTACTTCATCCCACTCATCATCATTGGCTCCTTTTTCATGCTCAATCTGGTGCTCGGTGTCCTATCAGGGTAAGTCTTCTTGCTTGAGAAATGTACAAATTCATGATTCATGTAAAAAAACAGTTGGATTGAGAGGAAGAAAAATGGAAAAACTCTGAAAGATGCATTTTTTTTGTTTGCCTCTTAAACACTGTAAGAGCTGTGCATCAGTTTACTGTAAAACTCAGTAGAATGTGGGTTAATGAGGGAATGCATTTGGAAAGGTGGACCGCCTCCTTTGAAAACTAATGTTTTTGCATAGAAATCTGTAAAAAAGACTAAATGGGTCACTGTTGGAACTTCTTCAGCTGCGCACTCTGTACTTCAGCACTGTCCATTTGAGTCAAACCCAACATAAAGTATGTGAGTGAGTTCTCATGGCTTGTTAGAAAATACTGACTTGAGGGTGAGTTGTAGATGAACAGATTATTCACCTCTGTCCCCCATCATCTGACACTTTTCTTTCTCTCATTGTCTTTGCTCTGACGTCCTCTTGTGTCATGCAAAGACTGCGCTGTGTGGCTTTAATCATCCTGTCCCTTTGTGCTCCTGGATCTGATGTCCGTTCATCTTATTGTGTCAACAAAGAGCTTCTTAACGCCTGCTGTGACTCAAACCCGTTTGTCTGGCAAAAAGCTTGAGAAAAGCAAACATGTGACTATCCAACCTTAGTCTGGAGGTTATGAGAAAGACATTCAGTGTGGTTTCATGGCACTATAAATAAATAAATTAATGGCTAAATTACAATAAAACTGAGTTATTAAGTTCATGTATACACCTTAGTCTGACTAAAAATTGGACCGGATCCGTTTCCTGGCAGTCGGATTGAGACCCTGAGATAACTCGGTTGATAGTCGCACTAAACATGCTTGTATACAGTGAATTGGACTCTGCGTTCTGCGGCCGCATCTTTCCTCCATAAACATCGCAACCAAGAGCGCCGTTGTGCATCGCGTTTGTGCCATAATCAGCTCATCACAAACGAAATGTAGAAGGACGCAGCTTCCTCTTGCTCTTCGTTCGCCATCATGTTTTCTGAGCAATGAGGTGTTGCGTTAGCACCACAAGAAGAGCTTGGTGATAGCGGTCATCTAAATCTTTTACTATGCACTGTGTACTATTCATTATAGTCTATTTATATATATATATGTAAGAATTAGGATGCCATGTGGGATACATGTATGTGTTTTCCTTCCCTATCCACTTATTTCTGTCTGGAAATTTCAGAAATTTCCTGTAATTGAGCTATGCAAAGTTCCTAAATCTAAACTAGCTCATGTGATAAAAGGTTAATGCAACTCATTCTGTCTATGGATGAAAAATGTCTGTCTCAACAGAGAATTTGCTAAGGAGCGAGAGCGTGTTGAGAAGAGGCAGGAGTTTCTTAAGCTCCGCAGACAGCAGCAGATTGAGAGGGAGCTTACAGGATACTTGGAATGGATCTGCAAAGCAGGTTAGGCTCATGTTTGAAACAACGTAAAGGTGGGTGTGTTGCTGTGTCAAAAACTATGACAAATGCATAGAAAGTCTTTTTTTTCTCTCCCTTTCCTGCTGCAGAGGAGGTTTTGCTGGAGGAGGAGGATGAAATTGCTGAGGAGAAGTCCCCACTGGATGGTGCGTGGTACAAGAGGAAACAAAACCTTTCAGGTGAAAGCAGGGCTGAGCATCTGTTGCCAGCTTCACCATAGTCCATAATCACAGGAGTTGAAAGTTATAAGTTATATTTAAAAAACCAACGTGACTGGAAACCTTGACAGGACTCATCAGTCTACTCACATTGCAGGGACGCACATCTGTTAGAGTTAATACTGAAATATCCCATTTACAGACAGTTCAGAATTTGCTGAAGTAAGCCTGATTTGTTTTCTTGTTTTCTTTTAGAAATTTTGTCACATTTTCTTGACAGAATTATTCAAGTTCAAACAGTTTTTTGAGGAAGAAAAAAACTGATTTTTTTCTATTATGTTTTACAATGCAATTTGATATTAAGTATAAAGTATATATTCCTTCACCTTTACATTAAGTCTGACTACACAAAATCAAAGTTGGCTGTTTGCCAGACGGTCCAGTCATAAATTAGCTGAGACTAAGTGTGGTCATCATTTCAGGAGGAGCGCATTGTAATTCAGTTCTTTGTCTCTGTCTGTCTGTCTTGGCCATGATGTCAGTCCTCAAGGGCTGGTGTGAAGGCAGGGGTTAATTAGTAAGATTTACGGCTACACTCTGATTGGATTTGTTAAACTAAATCCACTGTACCGCCCTCCCCAGCTCACGCACATACACACACTCTTATGCCTTTGCCAGGAAACGGGCACGCAGTGAGCACACATCCATGTTGATGATTCCAGCAAAGTGACACAAGCCAGCGGCCTTGTGTTCTCAATTAGTAACAAATGGAGGCTTAAAACATCTGAGTATACAGCTGTAGAAAAAAACACTCTGATGTCATTAGAGCAGAAAATGTGTTTTTGGTCCTTGACAAATGAATAAAGGAGCAAAGAGTAAATAAAAGCAGCCTGTCGCAGCAGAGATGATCTTAGAATTCTTCATTCTGAAATAGTTTCACGATAAGAAAGTAAGAAAAAGCTCTTTTATAATATTTTTTGAGTGGCTGGGTATCTTATTCGGTGATAAAAGAAGGTTTTAGCCTTTAATTGTGCTACCTGGTGTGCTTGGCTGTTTCATGGTTTCAGAATTGAGGAACATTTTTGGCAGTCAGTCCCAGACAGAAGGGAGAGAAAAGCTAAGGGAGTTTTACTCACTTTCAAAGCTGTTTTTGTATTTCCAGCCTGGTTCTGCCAGTTAGCAGCCTGCTGGAGCAGAGATGTAGACCTCATTAACGAGCCCACCACTCAGGCAGCTCAGAGGGGTCACGTGACCATCACATTCATGTCATGCTGAAAATGTTTCAGTCCAAGGCTGACTTCAAGCAGGAGGGCAATGAGAAATGTGATTAATTACTCCTATTTGTTGTTTCTAATTAGCTCATGGCTCACACACACAGATCTATACACTGAAGTCTGATGCCTGTCTGTCTGTCTGCTGCAACAGTCTCATATAAGCTATCATATCTCATGTCTGGGCTGTTCTCTTTACAGTTCTGAAGCGAGGCAAAATCAAGAAGGGTAAAAACGACCTAATAGGTGCTGAGGAAGGAGAGGATCCGTTCGCTGACATGTCCTCTGTTGGTAAATCTTACATCTTTTTATCCGCAACCACCAGCCGGTAACCTCTGACCACCTGTTCCCAGACAAGATTTACAATAAAAGCCCGTCCACTACAATGCACACGTCTCCTGGCTCTCTGACCTCCTTTCATCAGATTAGAGGGTTATGTCACCTGATGTCTCCCCAACACTATAAACTGCGAAGCCAAAGATCTTAATAAGTTATATTATTGAAGCACTTTCAGCACCTGTATCCAGAGACGTAAAGCTGTTCCTTCTGGCCGTAGTCGTACATCCCTGTGAAGGAGGAAGTTTATAATTAACTTTTCTAATTAGACCGTTAAGCTAAAATAGCAGGAGAATTACCTGCAGCACATCAGAGTTTTACTTTTTGATATTAATGGGCTTTACGGTCTCACACAGAGACAACATAATCGCTTGTCTGTGGGTTGGAAACAAGCATTAGGGTGGTAATTGAAACCACTTTGTTGCTTTCAGTTTACAATCTCATCTAATGGCTGTTTTCCATAAAATGAAGTGCTCAGGGAATACATGTCAGACTCTGTCTTTCTTCTCACTTGTTTCTCACACGGTGCTTTAAGTTAGTCGGTATTACTTGTACAGCTTTAATGAGCAGCTGTAGGTAAATTACAAACGGTGTTTAGGGGATTTAATGCTTGTATTTATGCCCAAAGGGTGCTTCTGGTTTTATCAGAAACATATTTCCATGCTTGTTACATGGACAAAAGTAATGCATGTCCTCTGTCTCTTATAACTGGGTCCAAACTGTTTGACAAGCCGGGTTGCTTGAATGGACTACATTGGTTTGGGATTGGGGATGCACCGATACCATGTACTCGTACTCGGTATTCATTAAAGTGTTCCGATACTTTTCCTGCAGTGTGTTTGTGAAAGTTAAAATGTTAAAACAACATGTTGCACAAAGAGTAGTTTTATATTACTAAAATGCACAAAGTGCAGTTGTATTTGGGTTGAATGTGCTGAAAGAAAATAAAATGTGTTTAATTGTAAGAACTGTAATGGCCTTAATTAGTACTCATATTGGTACTTGGTATCGGCAAGGACTAAAAGGTAACTACTAGGGATGTCCTGATCCAGATTTTTTTGCCTCCCGATACAATCCGATTTTTTTTTTTTTAATGATTAGTTTTGCTGATACCGATCCGATCTGATACCGATACAGAAAAACAGCACGGAATAATGGTAACAAACAGTAAGTTTTATTGTGTGGAAAAGACTGGGATCATTCTTTTGTGCAAGGCAACATCAGACTAGACTGAAACATTTCTTTCCTATTTTTAAAAAAACTAATAAACAGATATAAATATACTGAATTGCTTATTTATTTAATAATTGTGCAAACAATCTTAACCATAAAAAAATAAAACAACTGTAACTGGTTCAGTCAGTGCAATTAGGGATTCAAAATCCAATGTAAAACAAAATATTAAATAATAAAGGAGCTGAAATTGAGAAAAAAACAATAGCTTCACCAGCTTGGTTGGTAGACTTTCAAAATAAATAGCAATCAGCTCTTTATATAGTTTAGTGCAAATGGAAATTAAACATCCATAAAAAAAGCATCTGAACAAAACAATAGCTTCTCTAGCTTGGTAAAAACTAAAAGAAAAATCAGAGGTAGTCCCAACTTATTTTTTTCACCTAGAGGGGGCAGAAGGCCCTTGAATGAATGCCAATGCTGAACAGGACAAAGGGGGAAATAAGAAATAAATAAATAAAATAAAAAAATCGGCAATATGGATCGGCCCATTGTAAAACGATACCCGATCTCAACTTTTCTTCGATAAAGGTACCGATATCTGATCCAGATATCGGATCGGTGCATCCCTAACTACTTGTACTTGTACTCGGTTTAAAAAAATGTGGTATCGGTGCATCGCTAGCTTGGAACAGATTTAAGAAACAGGCATAATCTCTGTCCAGTAGATGTATTTGTGCCTTTGACAGCAATAAAAAGGTCTTCTAGGCAACTGTTTACACATAAAGCATTACAACCATCCTTATATGAGTTATACGTTTCATCTTGATGGAGAAAAACTGAGTTTGTCACAGTAGAAAGAATCCTTGGAAAGCACATAATGACTCACAGTAAAAATATGAGACTGGCCAACAATGATACCACAGTTCGCTCACACGTTTTCTGTCTCTGCTCTGTGCATCATTTCCAGCTCCTCCCGGCTCTCCGTTCGGTCGGGCAAGTGTGAAGAGCGGGAAGATGGACAGCTCATCTTACTTCCGCCGCAAAGAGAAAAGGATTCGCTTCTTCATCCGCCGTATGGTAAAAGCTCAAAGTTTCTACTGGATTGTTCTGTGCCTGGTGGGCCTCAACACTCTGTGCGTAGCCATCGTGCATTACGACCAACCGGAGTGGCTGACGAGAGCCCTCTGTAAGTCACTTATGCAAATACACACCCACAATGGAGCTAATCGATGTTGACAGCCTTTGAATGAAGTGTGTTTACTTACTCTGTCCATCTCACAACCAGACACTGCCGAGTTTGTGTTTCTGGGTTTGTTTCTGACTGAGATGACGTTGAAGATGTATGGCCTGGGAGCAAGAAATTACTTTCACTCCTCCTTTAATTGCTTTGATTTTGGGGTAAGTTACTGCAGGCCTCTTCTGATTGGTTCAACATGAGACTCATGCCAAAACAACTCCAGCCATTTGTTCTTGTCTCTAGGTGATTGTTGGAAGTATTTTTGAGGTGATCTGGGACATGATTAAACCAGGGGCATCATTTGGCATCAGTGTGTTGAGGGCCTTGAGACTCCTCAGGATTTTCAAAGTCACCAAGTGAGTTTACCTCAGAAATCTTATGATGTAACAACAGAGAATCAGAAGCATGTTGGGCTTCTTTTGCACTCTGTAGCTGTTAATCCATAAGACATACCCAAGCATTGTGCCTCTCCATTAATAAAACTGTTGTGAATATAAATAAAAGTTGTAGTTCTTTATCATAAATGTGTCAAACAGCATAATAAAAACACTGTTCATACTTCTGGAATTACCTGCCATTCACAACAAGTCCTCTTAAAACTAATTCAAGGAAAACACCTGTTATTTTTTGCTATCCAATGCAATGTAAAAATGTGTATCTTTTTAGCCACTAGAACAACATGACAGCTGATAAAATGACAAAAAGCAGAGCTTAGGTCAAATATTTTGTAATGTTAACCTTATATTATTCCAGTCAGAGTTATGAGAGGCCTCATAAGAAAATAATAGCTTATGTGGTTATCATCTGCAACTCATCTGCAAGGGAAACAGAAATAATACAAATGAAAGCAGAATGGCTGCAAAGTCACCATCACCAACAGTTACATCCGAGTACAATTCTGTAATAACTTTCATGTATCTAAATTGGCTCATTTAAATGAAGCCTTAAGGTAAATTAGCCACAGTCTGGTTTAGCACCAACGGACATGGCCAGTTCTGTGGGTCATCTGTGAAGCAGTTATCCTCATAGATCTATAGCCAAGACTAGTACAAATTCCCATTAGATTGCAAACTAGCTGACCTGTCAGTGATACGGTCCGTGTAATTTCCTGACAACACAAACAGTTTATCTGACCTACCTATGAGGGCCGTAAACCTTCAGTCTACAGCTTAATTATATTAATGACATTTTTCCTTTCATCTCCTTCAGAATTTCTCTGCATTGTTACAAACCTTTGGATGTATGGAGAAACACTTTTCCTGTGTTAGAGTACATCATTCTCATGTCATTTAGCCACATGTCTTAGATTCTCTGCTTTTTGATGAAATCAGGCTTCAGACAAACATGCAGAATATCTACAGCATGTCGTGGTTTCTAAGTATTTAAGTTAAAATGATGCATGGAGGTCAGAGGGGAGACCCAAACCTGTATTTTATCTGGATTTAACCCTTTTCCCTCTCATCTGCCAATTCTGTCAGATATTGGAATTCGTTGAGGAACCTCGTCGTTTCCCTCCTCAACTCCATGAAGTCCATCATCAGCTTGCTTTTCCTCCTCTTCCTCTTCATTGTGGTCTTTGCTTTGCTGGGCATGCAGCTCTTCGGAGGACAGTGAGTACATTTTCTGACTTGCCTTGCTCTTTTTCCTCCTCTTTCCCTCAGTTCACGGCACACGTACACACACGGATATTCTCCTTTTCTCCTCTGTACTCCTCCTCCGCCCTGCCCTCCTCCCGGTGTGTGATCCCTGGCCCACCGTGGCAGTGGTGACAGACATGTTGCCGCAGCAGGAAGCTGGCAGAACAGCAGCACCAACTGTGGCCTTTTGATATCCCTCTCAGCAGGAGCTCCATGTCTTTTAATGACAGGAACACCTCATGATCCCAAGCTGGGTGCGGTAAATCAAAGGCCTGGCATTCAGCCGCTTTACACACAAACCTCACCTCATATCACTGCAGTGGTCACACTGCGCACTGAAGGCTTTCTGATTGAGCCTAATTTAGCTTTGAGGTTAAAACTTGGAATGTATAAAACATGACAAACACCAGGAATATACCTGTGATCTGAGGATGCAGCAACATTACAAATAAGAGTTCAACATGAAACAAAAACAAGCAGTCCAGACCAGATAAACTATCATAATTTTCTGTAAACATAGCCTTTGATTTTATTCTGTTGCTAGAAAAATACAGTTTGGCTGGTCAGGAATCACAAAAACATATACCAACATGTGTTTTTGTGTTGGACAAAACGAGTCTGACCCAGCCAGGCTTGTTTGCTTTAACAGGCTCAATATAACCTCCATCTCCAGTCAGAGATAATCGGTTTCATGACGAGGGTTATCATCTTTCTTTGTTAGCACAAGCTTTCTTCTTCAGGCGCTGCGCACGCTCCCAAAATACTAGTTGTTGGCTTTTCATGTTCAGCTCCCCCAAGCTTCTAATGCTTAAGATGTGATGTCCCCCCTTATGTGTACAAACCTAATTGTAAAATTGTAAAATCCTAAAAGGATCTTTGTGCACATCTGTAGTGTTAAAAGGTTAGAACTGCTGTGTTGCGGGCTGGTTGGTCTGATCAGTCATTCATAGCATTATGAGTAAATATTTACTGAAAGCATTGACCTCAGATGATTAAAGCACTCTGGCAGGTACGCTCGTATAAAATGTCGCTTCAGACAGGCAGGCGTCATAAAAACCACAACTGGAGGTCTCTGAGCAGCAGGCTGTTGCCATGGCGCCAAAAATCCCATCAGTCTGTGGCATCATTAACATTACATCAGTGTCTGGTGATGGACATGTGTGAGATGAGTCTGACATCCACACGGTGCTTAAAAGTTAAGGGAGAAACCCACTGTTATTTCCTGGTATTTCATCTTTTCTTATTTTTATTTTACCTCAAGCATAAAGTGTATCGAAGCTCCATAGTGATTAACCTGAAAATAGACTGTCTTCAGTCAATTATGTAAAGAAAACAGCACTTTTTTCAGTCTCGGTTTAATTTTGATGTCTTTTTAGGGAAACGACATGTTTTCTTGCATCCAGACTTTATTTCAGACACGGTGATAATGTCCCTGCTCTCAAAACACTGAAAGTAATCTCCTGGTGAAAATTGTGAGAACTGAAAAATAAACCGCTTGTAGCAGGGAGCCGTCTTCCTGCTGAGACACACAGGACAAAGCGGTGTTTGGAGCGCAGATTCTTTTTTAGAGTTCAAATCAACTGGGCTTGATTGACTTCAACGGAACTTTATAGCTTTCGGTTTTCGTAGAACATGCTGTCTTTGTTCAATTACTCTGACTTTGTTTGACAAAGAAGCCTCAACGTGCACGGGCACTGATTGGACAGCATTTTGTGATAAACACATTAAACACAGTTGTTTTCTCTGAATCTCAAGCAAATTATTGTCAGGTTGACATGTCAGTGTTTTAGTACTATGGGTAATTTAGAGATTTGACTTTCAATCAAAAGACACAAATTCAACCTCACTGCCTGCTGTTAACAGACTGCCTGGACTTCTAATTCTGAAAGCCTAAGTCTAAGCTCAAGCTTCTTAAAAACCTGTATGTCTTACTTGGAAATTGGGACCCGCTGGGCTCTGAATTAGCTAATGTTTCCAAATGCTCACATTTCTGTGTAATAGCTGCAGTTTAAGTAAGTTCAGCTTTACGGTAATTGTCAACAACAATGCGAAATCCAGGCAGGAGTGCCTTAATGTGACCCTAACCTGCTCTTTGTTTCAAACCCTCAATTAAAGAAGGTTTAAAGTTTATGCCACAAATTTGCTTGTCAAGAGTCTGCAGAATACTGTGTATGGTCTGATTCTTCCAGTATCAGCGGTTATCTCGAATCCACATGTGTTCACTGAGAAATGTGTTTTGTCTTCATCTATTTAATGTAAACCTGCTGCTGTTGTCATCAGGATTAGATGGAGGGAGCGGGGCCACGAGCTTGTGGGGAGTTTGGCCTTACATAACTCCTCCTTCCAGGATTGAGTTAGTGAAGTCTCTGCGGAAGACTCATGAAAGCCAAGCAGCACGCTCCCAATCCCTATTATCAGAGCAAACAGAGGTCCGCACACACAGGCACAGCTGCAAATTGCCGCTGCCGCTCACTGCACTGCGTTCACTAATCCCTAAAGAAAGAAGGGAGGAAGAGTGAGAGAAAAAAGTAAATATGGGACCCAGGCAGGAAATGAAGAAAAGGAGGGAAAGACTGCGATGAGGTGAAATGGAGAAAGTGGTTGAAGGACAGGTGGACAGAGGGTGGGTGATGGAGGATGCAATGAAGAGACAGAGAAGGGCAAAGGTAAATGAAAAGGAGAAGGGGAGAGAATGTCATGACATGCCGACAAAGAAAAGGCTACTTGAGGCAGTTGCAACTCTCTTCTGTCATCCCTCACCCCCACACAGGTGTGAATTACAGCCAGACCAACGAATGCAAGCTCAAATCAGCAGCAGATATTGGGTTTATGCTGATCATTCCCTCAGAGAAACGTATGTGGTCATTTATTAGGCGCAACGCTGATGCTAATCAATAGGCCTCAATTCGAGCATGGGGGTTATTGTCATCTAAAAACAGGAAAGGGTCCAAATCTGTTGTCCAACCTTTAGAAATGTGCCATAAAATACTCCTTTTTATCAGAAACATCAAAAAATATTTTCTGTTCCATTTAAAATTCATATATTTGATTTTAGTTTGTGTCGTATTGATATACAACCCCAATTCCACAAAAATGTAGATGCTGAATCAAATGTAAATACAGTAGAAACCGAGTTGCAAATCACATAAATCAATAGTTTATTCACAGTAGAACACAGAATGCATATCAAGTGTTGAACATGAGACTAAAACAATCCAACAGAATTCTACCATTTTCAGTTTTTATTGATATTGTCCAGAAGTTATTCCTTTACACACTTTCCACCCATTTAACACACACACACACACACAGATAGATATTATAACATGCACCCGGCTCAGTGTTGTTAACATGCATAGAAATACCTCCATGTGCCTGAACACGTATACATTAGCTGGATCTGTGCGGCAAAGGAGAAGCCAGCTGTCATTGGTGCAGGCCGTCGCTGTGGTAACAGTGTGCTGCACATCCTGTCCTTGTTTTTGCAGACCCTTCGCTTTCCTTTGTGCACTCTTCCTTAATGTCATTTTTGTTCTCCAACACATCTTTTCCCCTTTAACTCTCAGGTTCTTCGCATGGCAGATCACGTGCTTGGAATTATATGGTTGCGGATTCTAAAAGGCTTTCAGTTTTTCAGAAAATGCTGACATTTCGACAGAGAACATGGAAAAGTACTTTTTTAAACTATCCTTGAAGAATGCTCTCTGGAAGCAGTCAGAGGAATTTTGCCATATAATTCTCGAGCTCTTGCATGAATCTTGCTTGAGTGGCATGCATTTACTCCGTCATGAAAGCTCTCTTATTCAAAGCTGATTTCAAGCGCCTTGATTTAAAAAGATATTCATATTTGGTTTGTAAACTTGTCAGTGGACTAGGTACTGTATATATTCAAAAGCCTTCTTCTAGATCAGTGTTTCCCAAACTTTGGTCCTGAAGGCACACCGCCCTGCATGTTTTCCAGGTCTTTCCAGGTCTTTCCAGGTCAGGTCTTTAAGCTCTGCAGAAGGCTGAGGACGACCCATTAATTTGAATCATGTGTGCTGGAGCAGGGAAACATGGAAAACATGCAAGGTAGTGTGCCTTGAGGACCAGGGTTGGGAAACACTGGAAAAAACTATCCGACACAACAAAAAGACAAAAACAGATGCAGCTATCAGGTCACTTAAGTAACAAATAACAACATGAGCATAGCTGCAAACGATTAAACTCGTGTAGGTGTGATTTCACGTAATTGTTAGTTACAAACAAGACGCTTTAATAACAGCTAACATAAAGTTTTGGATTAAATGTCCAGTACTGAGTTTGAATGGGAGTTTACTGCCAAGCCGTTTTTTCTCTGTAGGTCAGCATTAATTGTACTGTAGATAGTGAAGACAAGTGCATTTACAGTCATGTGAAAAAGAAAGATCACCCTCTTTTGATTCCAAAGCATTACTTATCAGGATGTAATGAAGTCTGATGTCTGATGTCTTTCCTCCTTGGAAAACTTCTGCTTTTATAAAGGTTGTCACGCCTCCTGATGATCAGTTAATCGTATGGATTTGATAGCAGCTGCCACATTCTCTCTTCATTCCAAGCAAAAAGGATGTGCTTAGTTTTTTTTTTTTTTACACACTTTATTTTGGTTCAGTTTTTATCAAACCAACAATGATGAGATATAATATGTTGTGTGTTGTTGTTTAATCAAAATTGTGTTTCCCTAAATTTAAGACCTGGTCGGAACCGGATGATTTTTGATGAAACGTTAGATTTGGTCGTACAGAGGGAACACATGACTGTACAAGACATAAACCACCTTCGCATGGTACTAAAGATCAGTAAGGAAACAATCTTTAGCATAAAATGCCTTTAATAAAGGAAATTAAATTAGTTTTATATTCACTGCCCGTCCAAAGAAGAAGTCGCACACTCACAACTTTGATCATGGGACGAATTCGCTGTGGCATTGTTTCAATAAGCTTCTGCAGTGTCACAACGTTTATTTCCGTGGAGAGTTGCACCAATTTTTCGCCAAGATCTTGTAGCGATGATGGGAGAGATGATGGGTTAAGGCCTGGACTCTTTGGTGGACAATCCATGTGTGAAGATGATGTCTCATGCTCCCTGAACCGCTCTTTTGCGATTTCGGCCCGATGAATGCGGGCATTCGTCATTTTGGAATATGCCCGTGCCATCAGGGAGGAAAAAAATCCACTGATGGAATAACCTGGTTATTCAGTATTTAGGTAGTCAGCTGACCTCATTCTTTGGACACATAACGTTGCTGAACCTAAACCTGACCAACTGCACCAATCACAGGACTGCCTCCACAGGCCTGTACGGTAGGCTCTAGGCATATCACTGTATCTGCCTCTCTTCTTACCCTGATGCACCCGTCACTCTGGAACAGGGTAAATCTGGACTCATCAGACCACATGACCTTCTTCGATTGCTCCAGAGTCCAATATTTATGCTCCCTTCAAGCAAATTGAAGCATTTTTTTTCCAATTAGCCTCACTGATGAGTGGTTTTCTTAAGGCTGCGCAGCTTTTAGTTTAGTCCCAATCCCTTGACCTCCCTTCACATTGTGCGTGTGGAAGCTCTAACTTTCCCAATTAAACACAGCTGTGAGTTCTGTTTTTTTTTTCTTGTTTTCTTTTGCTCAGAGGCATCAGCAAAGTCAAAGCCCACGGGGCCAGTGTTCTCATCGTAGTTTGCAGTAACAGTTTTTCTTTTTTGAAAGGAGAAATTAAAGAAAGAGGGGGAGTGAAGAGAGCTTGAAAAGATAGACACCAGTTCCCAAAAACCAGGTAGCCAATTGCTGCATCTGTGGAGAGAAAAGAAAGCAAACTGTGGCCAAACACAGGATCGTCAGGAAAGAAAACACACAACAAACAAACAGCAACAACATAACCAGCAGCAAGTTTATGAGAAGGAAAATCACATCGTTAATGATTGTCACGTTGTAATAGTGGGGTGAGCATGAGAGCGAATGAATGCTTGTGCATGTGTGTGTGTGTGTGTCAATTATATGCTCAAGGCTCTACATGAATTGTGTATAGCGATGGGGGAGGGGGCCACAACCACACCCACTCCAGGGATCAGACGCAGACAGGAAAGGCCCCCGGACCCGGGAAACCATTAACCCCCATTAAGTGAGGAAGGGAGAAACCCGGCAGCCTATCACAACAAAGCCATTCTCCAGCCCAGTGGGCAGGAGAGGAAGGTCTCAGGTAGAGCCCCCACGGCCATGGAGGGAAGGAGCCAAGGAACCGAGGGTGACGGACAGTGCCCCAGAGTTCAGATCGCAGAGTTCACGATCATTCAAGACTTTTTCTTTCTCATTTCTTCCTCGAAGATGATGGTTCGCCACTATCCCTGAACAGTTGGACAGTTCTTTACACAATTTTTAGTAGTTTGAACAATCTCCTCAGATGTTTTCTTTGCTTAATGCATGCCAATAATCTGACCCTTCTCAAACAGATTCATATCTTTTCCACAACCTGTATTTTGGACAGGCAGTGTATATGTAAATATATGTATATATAAATGCATTTTTGGCCCAACATTGACCAGCTATTTGATGGCACAAAAGTTTGATTTATTAGAACCAATCTGAGTGTTCCCTATAAGCAAATGATAAATTAGGAAATACCAACATCAGCTACTGGGTTCAGAACATTATTATTTAGTAGAACATTTGCATTGTTTTGAATTTGAGGTGAATCTGTCATTTTCTTTTTTCTTTTTTTTTCTTTTTACATATTATATATATATATACAGTATATGTAAGAATATATATATTCTTCATCCTCTTCTGCTCTGAGTTTTGCTCCCCTTGTCTATTCGAACCTGCATATTTTTTGCACTAGCCCTTTTTTCTGAGAACTGACTGAACAGCAGTGCAGGTTATTATCAGTTGAAAGACCAAACCTCTCCTTATGCCTATCTATGTCATTCTCTCATTGTCTTCTTTAGTTTCAAGACCACGGATACAGGTTTTGGCAGGTTTGTTGGGTCATTTGGGGGCTTTCTGCAAAGATTTGGATTCTTTGTGTAGAAAGTTTGCATGTGTGATAGAAGTAGTTATATTGTAAACAAGACCCTACTGTTAACTTTTCCTGAATATTCACAAGTTAACACCAACTAAACCTGTAGATACATGTTTCTAATGTGACTTTAGTGAGCTCCACACCCAGAGTGTTTCGGCTTTGCATAAACCCAGTAGTGCTGGATTAAAATGGCTGCTTTAAATACCATTTAATAGATACAGACTCACTAAGTCTTGTCTTACTGTACCTTCCAATACAGAAAAAAATAGTCTCCATATTTGTATGAACAAAGGATAGTTGTAAGGACTAAAATTGCCTTCATTCTTCATTCATTCACTGTATCTTAAATGGTTTGTGTTATCTGACACTGCCTTTGTCCCATGTCAAACTTTCCATTCATATGTGCTGTGTGTTGAGACCAAGACAGACTGACTCTGAAGGATGCATGTCAAGCTGGCCATCTGAACTGTACTTCACACAAACCAGTTGTAGTTTTGAGGTGATGAAGCTCCCCATAAAAGCAGCATTGTTCCTGAGGTTCCTGTTTGATGTAAACAGGCTAATTCGATTTTCCCCTCTTGACACTCAGCACCTCCGAGTCTCGTATGACTCAGAGAAAGACTCAGTTTTTAAAGATAATTCTTCTGGTGAGCAGAGATTTGTTCTTTGGTGAGAAAAATGTCAGAGGAAGTGTGGACATGATGCCATTTTTACTTCAAGTGTTAGATGGCTAATATGGCATGTGGATTTGGATGTGCTGCATCACTGTGCTCATGTGTATGTACGGCAAATGTCTTGTGATGCAGCCCTGAGTTGCAGAGACAGTGTGTTTTGGGCGTGAAGCTTGGAGTTTGCCCCTGCAATTGGTGTTGACTCTTGTTTTTCTCTGTGTCCTTCTGTTCCATCCATTGTCATACAAAATAATCCCCTTCATGTAGCGTAGCCTCAACCTGGAGCTGTGAAGACATAAAAAGAAAAGCCCACCTCCTTTACGTTGTACCTCTATCTTTGTGAGGACATATGAGAGACCCAAATCAGAAAAGGTTTAGACGGGATAGAAAATGTAAAGAGAAAAACAAACAAACAAAAATAAAAAAAAGGGATTCTTCCACTTTCTTTGATGTGTATTTTAATGCAGACAGCGTGGCAGTAGTTAATGCATAAAGGACCAGGGTGCAGGGCTAAAGTGGGCAGCCCTCAGACAGCACTGCATCAATAGCCCACAAACACTTTAGCAGAGAAGAAACATGCTTTTGTTCCTTCAACTTGAACGTATTAAAAAGAAAAAGTCATCATGTAATGCAGGTTATGTGACACCTCTTAGCAAGTGTCAGCAGAGAACTGAATGTCACCTCAGTAAATGTTGAGCATGGAGGCCATCGATGCAGCAGCAGCTTTTTCGCTGCTGCAGCCGTTGTTTTGGTCCTGCTCTATTCTCAAAATGTGACTTAAATCTTACCCTGTAGGAAAATACCTGTATTAGAAATAAGCAATTAATATTGCAGACTTTTTCAGAAAATACTTAAATTTTTGTGACTTTGTTACAAAATGATGTCGAACAACATCCTCATTAATGCATTTCTCTAACTCGCTCCCATCTGAATGTGATTGGAATATTTAAAGCCAATCTATCCTGTGATCTGGTGTTATTCCTTCTAACCTTGGCTAGAGGCATAATATATATTAACAGCTAGAGAGAACTTAGGAAAAAGAAGCTCCATGCTGTTATAACCATGCTGGGTCAGGGAATGTAGAGGAATGTGTCTATGAGGGTCCTCACAAGAATAGAGCTACAACCCTGTATGTGTGTGTTTATGTGGTAAGCGACAGGAAATGTTTTACAGACGAGAAGTAAAAGAGGAAATGTGCAGGTGTGACTCCAGGTGTGAATGTGTTTTTGACCATGTTTCTCATGAGCAGAAACATGTGCTTTCAGTGCCCTGATACGGCAACTCACCATTTTGCTATTAACATAATTAATCTGCTTTTTTTTTTTTACCTGCAGGTAGATTTTATTAACACCTGATTGGAACTATATATATCATTTTTGATATTATTTTTCCCGTTTTGTGATGTTGTGATTCTGACTCTTAAAGGTTTAACTTTGAAGATGAAACACCAACAACAAATTTTGATACCTTCCCAGCAGCCATCCTCACTGTGTTTCAGGTAAGACAACCCCCCCATGCGCACTTAAATACACTAAAATTCTGAGTAAAAGGGAGAACATCTACTTTATCTCTGATTTTAATTAGAGAGAATGAGTGGTCTGTGCGCCTGCTGTACCCTAATGCGCTCAAAAATAATAATCCTTCAATTAGTCTGTGCTCATCACCCTTCACTCTGTAAAGTAATTTGATTCTCCAGTCTGTGAGATTTGCTCAGTGCCTTGCAGCCTGCCGGTGTCCCCAGCCTCATTCTGCCTCTGCTGTCTTGCTCAGATTCTGACTGGTGAGGACTGGAATGCTGTGATGTACCACGGCATCGAGTCTCAAGGAGGCGTTCGCCGTGGCATGTTCTCCTCCATCTACTTCATTGTCCTCACGCTCTTTGGAAACTGTATCCTCTGTAACTTCATGACATAATCAACCACACGCTAATGATCCAGCAGGTTGTCATATTTTGACATTGATAGCTGAAACACTCAAAAATCAGCACAGTAATGTCTGAACATGATATGAAACCTGAAAGTTTAAGACTCAACTACTTAACAACATTCTGATAGTTTAGATTTTCGGTCCTGGCTGAAGTGAAACATCATCTCATTGGAGCACGTTGATGCTCCCAAGAGAATCTAAATGATCTTAGGCCCACAGGGGCTCAGAGATGGGTGACTGACATCCTGGCAACTACCAGTTGAGGCTAAAAATAGGCATCGACTGTCTGCAGACTCTCGTCAGCTGCTAAACTGCTCTGTCAACTTTAGCAGAATTGCATAATTTCTTAAACAAGCCACTGACTGTCTGTTAAAGGGGAACTCCGGTATTTTTAAACCTAGACCTTATTTCTGGCATGAAATACGTTCATCTACTCACGAGAGCAGCTTGATGAAAGTCAGCATCCTTCAGAAGATATTTAGATTCCTCGAGATCCATATAACGGAGTGAACGGGGCTTAGATGATGCAGCCTCTAAATAAGGCATTATCTGTCTTAGCTATAGTATAGAAGTATAGTACGCGT